>NC_142711.1:30544757-31794757 GCF_055471065.1 Atractosteus spatula | reverse complement strand
GTCTACACTGTACTTCACTTTGTCAGGCAGGTCCTATTTAAGTGATTTCTTGATTGAGAACAGGTGTGGCAGTAATCAGGCCTGGGTGTGGCTAGAGAAATTGAACTCAGCTTTCCAAAGATGTGATTAACCACAGTTGATTTATGTTTTAACAAGGGGGGCAATCACTTTTTCACACAGGGCCATGTAGGTTTGGATTTTTTTTTCCCTTAATAATAAAAACCTTCATTTAAAAACTGCATTTTGTGTTTACTTGTGTTATCTTTGTCTAATATTTCAATTTGTTTGATGATCTGAAACATTTCAGTGTGACAAACATGCAAAAAAATAAGAAATCAGGAAGGGGGCAAACACTTTTTCACACCACTGTATATATACAGTATATATGTTTTATAGTGACTGTACCTTTACTCACTCTGCAACGCACTATTGCTCAGAACTAATCTCACAGTGACTTTATTTCGCAAATGTCACGAATAGCCGGCAGACCAACCGGGAGGTTGAACCCTGTGCGGAACCTCAGAGGTAAGGGGACAAAGGATAAAAGATCCAGTAGTTTCCGATCCAAGAGAGGGCTAGGCGAGAGACTTGGTCAAGAGCGAGATCCGAAGTTCGTATTTGAAAAGACTATCGGTTTCCAATCCGCAAGGACTAGGTGTGTTCCGAAAAAGGCTTGAATACTTTGAAAAGCCGGCGAGGTACAGTAAGAGCTCCGAAGTACTGTAGCTACCAATAGCAAGCAAAGAACAAAAGATCTTGTGGGTTAAATTATTACGGGAGGCGGATAGGTGGAGTGTCCTGGTTGGTTGATTGACGGGAACGGTGTTGTTTGGAAGAAGTGCTCAGCGCTGGAGTGCAATTAGCTTGAGGGCACGTCTGCATTGGTTGGATAAGGGCGTGACAGCAAAGACTACTTCCATGTATCTGTGTTACAGTAAGTTACAGCCATTGGTTTTCTGTGCATTTGCATTTTTTCTGAGCCCTAACCAATGCCATAAAGACCAAGCCCCTGATCCTGTTCAGGATTCTTTAAATTCTATAAATACTGTATGAAGTATTACCACAGATCTTATTATAATATGTTTTATTAATATATAATGGTATCATAGTATCATTAGCAGGATTATTTCTTAATTGATTTAAAGATCTGTGAAAAATCAAATGTCTATGTTGGCGTTCAGGACTCTTGGGGGTTTTAACATGTAATTGCAAATACAAAAGTTTTTCTTTTTCCAATTTTGATCATTTCCAAATCAATGCCTGGGTATAAACCCTGTTAAGTCCATTTCCACAAAGCACATTTACTAATATAATTATAGAAAAAGACTTAGTAAAGGGACTTATTTAGAATGTAAGATAACATGAAAACAACTCTTTATTTTCCCAATTACATTGGCAAGCCAAAACAGACAGTCAGACATCTGGAGTAACATGTCACATGCTACTTTTCAGAGAACTGTGCAATTTGCCACCATACTATAAACAATATTTCACAATATCCCAAATTTTCTGTGAACTGTTGCTATAGCAGTATAGCACTATACCAAAATTCAATGACAGCAGATCTTTCAATAGATGGTGATGATGACTATGATTCAAACAAGGCAGTGAGCAATATTATTAGCAGATTTATTGTTTTCAAAAAGCATACTTGTTCATGTTACCCTTTCCTAAGTACAGAAAATGTGCTGTGCTCGGTTTACAAGAAAGTGGACACCTTATCTAACAAGAGTAACACTCATCTCCTGTTGGCAGACAAGGACAAAAATAGATCTGGGAGGGTGCATTAGCAGAAACATAAAACTATCTATTGACACAAGAGGGAATTTGAGATCAAAGGTTATTAAAGGTCTACGTTTCAACAAAAATGGAGCAATTTCCTTGATTTTGCTCCCATGAGAAAAGCATGAGTAGCCCAAAGTACCACTATCTCATACAGTATTTAGAAACCTGTATAGTAAATGTCTAATGAATCTGTTGGAGGACCGACATCTAGTTATTGAAATACTCCTGTATTTGTATTTGCAATTTGACACATCACACAATTGTGTTTACAATGTTAAAAGAAATCACATATTAGTCTGTCTTCAGTTTCACATCAGTTAACGTTCTGTTATTTTGAAAGGTGCCTGAGTTTCATTTAATAATGGAAAAATCAAGTCACAAAGCCATCTAGTCTTCAAAGCTTGCAATTTAGTATAGCAGAAAAACATTAGCATTGTGATCAATATTTGTGCAATCACTGTTAAAAAGCTGGATTAAAAAGTGTAGGTTACAATTTTTAATGGCTAGGATCCTTAAGTAGACAAGCAATAATGTAAAATAAGTGTAGGCAACAAGACTTAATATAATAAATCTCCCTAAAAAGGTCACTTTGAAACCAAGAGATAATCATGTAGTCTTTAGAAATCATATTTAAAACATTGAGCCATGTTATAATTATTTACCATTAAGCTATTCATTTCATAATTAATGGTTTTTGGTGAACCCAAGTATCCAATCCTATGTTGTAATTCAAGTAAAATGTGAGTGTTATTGCAGTATAAAATATCTGATCAATTTATTGTTAAGTTAAAGACATTTTTAATGTGACAAATGTATTAAAATGTTTGAGCAATTATTATGTAAAGCCTTCATTTTAGATTACAGAAGACAATTTAAGTAATGAAAAAAAGATTACGGAAAACTGTTTGTAAATAATCAATTTTTCTTTTTATCTAATTCCGAACTGATGCTTTATTAGTTCAAATACATTATTTTAAGCTGTGCCTGTGTCAGAAAAAATTATAGAAAGTTGTTACTGAAAAAAAAACATCATCACAAAATAAACACATAATTATTCCTACACTGCAATATTAACTTATTGTATATGTAATAAGAGTTTTGAATACAAATAAAAATAACAGACAGCGCAGATATATTAATTCAATAGTGTCAATTACATTCAATTTTGTGTTAAATGACCTTAAACTCTCTCTAGATACTGTCGATTTAAAAATAATAACATTTTTCCTCATGTTTCCCTTGTTTCAAGATGGATGTAACATTTTCAGATACTGTACTGTACTGTTACGAATCTCCCTCACGCAGGCAAGCGCTCCCGCATTCCCACAAGCTCTCCCCGTACCAAACGTGCACGCGTCAATCAGTCCTCTACTTAAACCCTCATCAGTCCCCCGGTCTTTGCTCACGATTGAGATTCTCTCCCTGAGCTTACCTACTATTTACACCGAACTATTGATTCTACCCTGGACCTCGACCCTGCTTTTCCAACTACCTTTTTGCCACTCGATTTTGTACCTTCGCCTCTAGAATGCTCTCTTGGATCCTGACCCCTGCCTGTCTCTTCGATTACGCCTCCGCCTTCCGAATCCACTCCGACGCCTCTTCTACGCCTTCCCGGACTCCGACCCCAGCCTGCTTCCTCGTCTACGCCTTCGCCTACCGATTCTGTGCCTACGCCTCTTCTACGCCATCCCGGACTCCGACCCCAGACTGTTTCCTCGATTACGCCTTCGCCTACCGATTCTGCACCTACGCCTCTACTACGCCTTCCCGGACTCGGACCCCTGCCTGTTTACTCTGACTACGCCTACGTCTAGCGCCGACCCTACCCAGGGCACTGCATTGGATCCCTATCCTCCGCAGTCAGCCCCTGCGTGACAAGTACATTTTATTCTGTTTACCACTAATGCCATACTACTTGTGTTCTAGGAAGTTACACAAAAATTGCTGCTGCATTTTTGTGTTCTGTGACATTTGAAATATTAACCTGTCAAACCCAGGAAAGGAAAACTTTAATTAAAATTTAATTTTAGAATATTAAAATTATTTTTATTGCAAGATCAGTTGATGCAATGATCTTTGCTGATAAAATCTCAATGAACATGTATTGTCCCTAAAATTAAGTACAAATTGCCTGATTTTAAAACCTAAAAATCAAAGGACCATTTATCAGAACTTAAACATCCTCTTCTGAAAGATATATATATATATTATTTCTTCTAAACACAGCTACAAATCCAGACATTTCAAGTGATGCTGCCTTTCATACCTGTAATCTACATTTGTTCAAGTTCAAGTTCAAGTTTATTGTCCTTATACTCATACACAGGTACTGTATATGGTATGACAATATGCTATTTAGCTAGTACAAAAATTGTATAAGAAAAGAAAGACAGAGACAACAGGCAATGTGCAAAACAACAACAAGTAATGTGCAAAGCAACATCAGTTGTGCAAAATCAAACATCAACAGAATAAAATAAGGGATAGAAAATTATGAGGAGTGAACTTCTTGACATGTGAGGTAGAGGTAGATTTCAATGTGTGTTTGAGTTTTGATGAAGAGAGGAGGTACTGTAAGGGGTTCAGATTGTAGGTGAGAGAGGCTGGGAGTTTAATAGTTTGATAGTGCGGGGAGTAAAATCTGTCTTTCATTCTGGTAGTCCAGGCCCGAATGCTCCGGTACCATTTTCCAGATGGTAGAGGGTCAGACAGTCTGTAGCTGGGGTCTGTGTGGTCTTTGATGATGCTTAGAGCTTTCCTCAAGGACCGCCTGTCATAAATGTCCTGGATGGATGGGAGATCAACCCCAGTGATGGACTGGGCAGTTTTCACCACCCACTGTAGGGCTTTGCGGTCAGCAATACTGCAGTTGCCATACCACACAGTGATGCAACCTGTCAGTGTGCTTTCTGAAGTGCATCTGTAAAAGTAAGTGAAGATCTGGGGAGATATCTTAGCCTTTTTCAACCGTCTTAGGAAGTATAGGCGCTGTAGCACTTTCTTAATCAGACAAGTGGCGTAAAAAGACCATGTGAGGTCTTCGGTGATATGGACGCCAAGGAATTTGAAATTACTGACCCTTTCCATTTCAGTCTCATTGATGTGGATAGGGGCATGACCGTTTTGCAGTTTTCTGAAATCAACGATCAGCTCCTTGGTTTTGCTGACATTGAGGATGAGGTTGTTGTCTTTAGATTTATGAAACAAAAAAAACTTAATTAAATTAAAGATAAGATGTATAATATATTGCAAGCACAGGTGATAAATGGTATTAAAAATCTTAAAAAAGCCAAGAGAGACAGTGTTGCAATAGCATAAGATCAGTAAAGGATTGAGTAAAGTGTCTCTGAGATGACAATGCGTATTTCTTTAATGATGAAAAGGGAATGACTTATCTATTAAATGAATATGCCACACAGGTGTTTACCAAGGAAAATACTTACATTATGCCACAGTTCTGTATTACATAATATTAACTCATAATATTAAATAAGGAAGAAACGGGTAATAGCAACAATTAAGATCCAAATCTCCATGGATAGTTAGCATAACAACTCTTCCATCCATCTGTCACTCAAGACAGAAGCATTACCAGTGACTCGATAGTTGCTTAAGTGGTGCCAATCTATGAAACCAGCAACAAAGTAACTTAATAATTATCAAAGACCAATAAGAGAAACTAATAATAGAATAAAAAGCATTTTGGAAGGAAGAGGATGATGTAGTAGTCAGAGAGGGGTACAATGTGAAAGAGTTAGGACCCCCAACAAAATCTACTTTGACAACTGCAGACACACACCCTGCCAGCGTGTCACCCTAGTTTGATTTGGTCTGTGTATTCTTTTTGACCCTCTCCAGGATCCCAGCTCTTTCATGCTATTTCCCCCTTGGGGAAGACTGCACGGTCCTATTTGTCCCAGGTTGCTCTTCACTTGGCTCTGCTCACTCAAGTCACTACAGTTTCTCACTAACTTTTCACCCTGTCTCCATTAGTCACCAGCCACTGGATGTGTTCATCACACTTACTAGACCTTCTCATCAACTCTTCACTATCTTTTATCTTTAAGGCACTACAAACCCAATTAGCTCTCTGTTGCCCAGTTCTTAATCTTCACTTTTCACTTTAACACAAGCAGGCACTAGAGTATTCAATTAGAATCACTGTGTGTCACTCACTTACTATTTTCAGTAAAATCATTTCAACATAATCAGGCACTGGAATATTAAACTCTATTAACTCTGTATCACCCAATTACAATCTTCACTTCACTATTTACTTTCATCCACCTCTTTGTTCTTACTTTTCAACAAGCACCAGATCTTTACTAACAACCACTACATTTTCTAATCCCTAACTTTTCTGGCTACTGCTTTTTGGCAAGGAACACTGCCTTGTAACAGACACCTGTGACACTGACAGAGTAGCAGCCAGTTTGTTTGTTTTTTCTCTCTGTCCTCTCTCACACTTCTGAAATTGCCCCTCTATCGTCTGATGGTAAAGCACAGGTAGAACACTAGTAATATCTACTGTAGACTCCTCTCTCCCAGGGTAACTCCCCACAATACCTACCCCAACAGCTCCTATCCCTCACATGGAATGTTACTCTCTCCTAATTATACATTCATTCATAAATACACAGTGCTAATTACACATTCTGTCCAGCTGTGCCTCATTTTGTATTTTTTTCAATTATCGGGCATTCAGACCACACCACTGGGCTTGAGATAAGAGCAACAGTTGGGGGTTTCTTACAAAACCACCTCTCATTACCTCACAGGATGTTCTGTTACAATTGTACAATGCATTAGTAAGACCACATTACATTGCTGTGTACAATTTTTGGCCACCAACTTACAAAAATAATTTCAGTGAAGAGTCTGTATAGAAAGGAGCAGCCAGATACATCTCTGGGCTTACATTAATGTCATACTCTCACAGACTAAAGTAACTGGATAATTTTAGTCTTGCATTTATAACTGAGAATTTTCTTTTACAGAACAGCCTGGAATATTCTTTAAAGAAACAACTACATGCTAATACATTAACTACTAGCCACCAAATGAGCTACAGTACATGCTTTAGGCCGATTTGTCTCCTATTGTTTGTAACCCTTTTTCATTTTCTTATAAAATTGTAACCGCCACAAATTAAAATTTGGACTAATCCCTTTGGGTCACAGGGATTGCATCCGTTCGATAGTTTGGTCCTTAGAGAAAACCCAGTATTCTAGTTCAGTGGAGCATTGTCAATAAGTAAGAACAGCGGAACAAAGGAGCCAGCAGTTAATAAGATACATTCATTATTCATGCTGTTGTCTGGCAAGGTGAGAGACGCTGTCAGATTACCCGCTAATGATACATCACAGTAAGAACTTTTCCAAACCAACTGCTGCCACTGATAAAGGTCAGTTTTTGGTACTTTTCTTTTCTGTGATCCAACATGCATTAAAATAATATTTTAATTAAAAACATAACATAAGGCTAAAACTGCCAAAAGATCCTTAAAATAAAAATCCAGTGTTACGTTAGCAAAGTAAAAACTTGAAAGCTAGTGAACTCTTTATTGCATCAATTCTTAGTAATAGACATAGTGCATAAAAATACTAAGGATCTGTATGACTGAAACTGAAAAATGTACAGTAAAGAGAAACCATTTCGTTTGTCTTTTCCCTGAAAGTCAACAGATTGCCTTACATGGGTGGACAGCTTCACTCTCTGAGGACACCATACACATACAGTACATTGCAAAATGGAGATGAAAGTATACAACCAAGGGGCAGGTACTACATACTGAGATTGCAAAGTCCTGGAATGAGCAAAGCCTACTCTTATCAAAGCATCTGGTAAAATGTCAATCCAGCTGTTTATCCAATATGGAGAAAAGAAGGACTTATATACTGTATAAGACATTTCTAATTGTTGAAAACTGGGGAGTGAGCATTTCATACCTTCTGGAATTTTGTGAATGTTTCTATTAGATGCCAGTTTGGAATTAAAATGTGTAATTATGAGATCAATGTGTAAAGGGAATATATACTATATATAGTGTATAGCCAGTATATAGTAAAAGCTGAAGACTACATTGAGAGAAAAGACTTTAAAATGGATATCAAGATACCAGAGTGTCAGGATTAAACAAAACAGTGAATATAAAACATAAGTAAAATAAGATTCAAAGTTTTGCACATCTAATTGTTAGTTCCCTGCAAATCTTTTAAAGGAGACTTTCATCTGGGGTTGCTTCCCTTTCTACTGTATATGGGTTTTGCAGTTTTTAAATGATGAATAAGATCTTGAGTTTTTCCTATGTTACTGTGAAATTCACAATTCTGAGGTTATACACTAAAATAAATACAAATAAATATCAATTCAAATTAAAACACAGGTACTGTATCATAACAATTCAAACATTTTCTGCAATGGATTAAAACATAGCCATATTAATGCTATTCTATATATAATGTTAGTAAATGAATTAATCTGAAAATCGACATCCAAATTTGAGACACAAATGCACGTGTATTTTATGTTTTTTCTAATTATTTTATTACATCAATGAAAGAAAAAAGAAAAAGATGAGTAATTGCCTTTTCTGAAGCAAATACAATACATTGTGTTAGAATTGTTATCACTTAACACTTATATCACTTATCAAATAACTTCTGATTAAAGAAAATAAGCAATTTTTACGTGAAAAGAAAAGAACATCTTAATCAGATCAGAAAAGAAATTAGTCATGCCAAAATCAACAATCTGGGATATGCTAAAACCACAAAATCTCAGGTATAAATACAAATTAGCCCAAAAACATTTACAGTTGATGACAGAAAAAATTATTACATTTTCCAAAATCTGTAGTTTGCAGAAGACCAAGATAGCAGAATTTCACAGGCCACACTGTATGATCTAAGCCTCTCTTCAGCACCAAGTACAAAAGACCAGATTAGATTTTGCTTGAAGTTTCATGCTAGTTTCATGCTTGTTTCATAAAAGAAACTACAGAAACTTCAAATAGTACAACCTCAACTGTGATAGAATTGCCTCATGCATAGCATGGGCCATACACCTCTGAAAATGGCTCATTCATCTTTATTGATGGTGTACCTGATGATGGCAAAAACAAAATGAATCTGAAAGTTTACAGTAACATTTTGCCTCAAAGGGACCCGTGCATTTTCTAATCCACTTATCTGGTACAGGGTCCCAGGAAGAGCTGTAGCCTAAGGGCTCCTAGGTGAGATACTGTACACCATGCATGGGACACCAGTCCATAACAGGACACTCTCAGACAGACATGCAAACACTCACACCAGGGCCCATTCTTAAAGAAGCCATTTAACCTGCCAATGTGTCTTTGGACTTTGGGAGGAAGCCAGTACACCTGGAGGAATCCACAAGGAAGAATATACTGTACAAACACCCCAGGTCCCTAGCACTGTGCCACCACCTCAAAAGGGTGTGCAAAAACTAAATGTTACTCTCTTAAATTTGCTTAAAGTGAATATGTTCCAACACCTACTCTCACTTGAACTCATTGGGTTAAGCACAAAGTATGAACTCACTCTAATTTTAACAAATCTCTACAGGGAAATAAAAATAAAACATACTGTACAGTATTCAACTTACAGTATCATCCATATTAGGCTCACAAACACAAATAAAATTGCTTGACCTTAAATCAAAAATAAGTGTTCTGATTTTGCTGTCCTAAAACTTTTGGAGGGCACTGTAAATGATACATACAGCAAATGTACTGTGTATGGAGGTAAACATTGGCAGTTACTCAAAATGCCTTGAACAGAATATACACATTCCCATTGCCAGACCAGATTCATTGTTTCTGTCCATGTAATTTAAAGTTGTATTAAGCTATGCAGCAAAGACTGTGATCAGATTTTTCTTACGTTTAGATGAGGTACAGTAGGTATGATGTGATACAATAATCAAGTTCTAGTTTATTTGTCATTCCAGCCATATACAAGTTTACAGTGGAATGAAATATCATTCCTCCTGGTCCATGGTGCAAATACAGACAAGACACTGACGTAGACATTGTAGGCAAGATACACATAGTGCAAATTACTACTAATAATACTAAGACAGTGTACACCAAAACAGAGGCAGTGTACACAGGATATACACATAGTGCAATTTAATCATTATAGAATTATAGAATTGTACAAAAAATACATCATACAATATACCCTAACACTGGGGGAATTTAAACCCTGCTTCTGGAGTTGGAGTGGGTGGAAGTACAGTAGGTACCAGGGTGTAAGGAAGCCTGACAGCCTGTGGTAAAAAGCTGTTACAGAGTGTGATGGAGCTAGTCCGTATACTGTGATATCTTTTTCCAGATTAGATTTTGGTAGAAAATGGAGACGCTCCTGTGCTTTCTTTGCTAGGGAGGTGGTATTGAGGGTCCAAGTGAAGTAATCTGTAATATGCACACCAAGAAACTTGGTGCTTCTAACTGTCTCCACAGGGAAGCCGTACAATTGTGAGTGATCAGAGTGGGCCCTCCTGAAGTCAATAATCATCTCTTTTGTTTTATCTACATTAACAGACAAGTTGTTATTTCTACACCAGTCCACTAGTTGCTCCACCTCCTCTATGTATAGTGACTCATCATTGTTGCTAATGAGGCCCACCACTGTCGTATTATCAGCAAACTTAATGATGTAATTTGAACTGTGGCAGTACAGTCCTGAGTCATCAATGTTAACAGCAGTGGGCTAATCACACAGCATTTGGGAGTTCCGGTGCTTAGTATGATGGTACTGGAGATTTTATTAACAATCAGGACTGTCTGAGGTCTCTCGGTCAGAAAGTCCAGAATCCAGTTACAGAGGGAGGTATTGAGATTCAGCAAGCTCAATTTTTCTATCAGCTTCTGGGGGATGATTGTATTAAATGTTGTGCTGAGTCAATGAACAGCATTCTTACATAAGTGTCTTTCTTATCCAGGTGGGACAGGACCAGGTGAAGGGCAAGAGATACAGCATCATCAGTAGACCAGTTCGGGTGGGGAGATTAGCAAACTGGAGGGGGTCCAGAGACGTAGAGAGTCTGGACTTTATGTGGCCCATGACTAGCCTCTTGAAGCACTTCATGATGATGATGATAATAATAATAATAATGTATTATCTAAGTTCCCTGAAATTCGTCTTGCATCATAGCAGCAATGTTTTACTTTTTTTACTTTTAATTTTACTACCAAACATTACAAGTACTGTAAATGTTACATTAAAAATAAATATAGCTTTACATTAGGAACAACAATTGATACATATTAACATCACATCCACAACACTTCTCCAGAACCCTGTCAATTAACCCCACCCTCACAATTACACTAAGCCTATATAATTACACATTACCATCTTACTTTTGCACATAATCCACTGATTGCACTTGCCCATAAACCATTACTGCTTTATTGATTGAGTATGGGATAAGATAATTTTAAATTTTGTTAAGTCTGCATTAAGGGTCTCTAAAATGTCTGTTTGAAGGCGTAAGCTGTTATTATCCATGCAGAACATGTAAGGGATCAGAGGAGATAGTAACAGCTAGTCTCAACATGCTCTTAATGTAAGCAGTTTAAGAGCCCTGCTCAAGTGACTGCCCTGCTATCTTAAAACTCATCCTCAAAAGCCTTGGCAACTTAACATTTTGTTGCACAACAAGACTGATACTGTATATGAGATAGTTACAGATTCCATTACAGTTTGTATCACAGAACTGAAAATCATGATCAGAATCTAACTACTTCTAAGATCAAAAACCCGTAAAGAACCCTGCAAACAAAGTACATTTTGTTGTTGTCCTTTATGAATATGGATGGCATGGTGCAGAATGATTGCATGGGTTTCCTCAAGGTGATCGGGTTTCCTCCCTTAATTGGCTTCTGAGAAAACTGTTCCTGGTATGAGTACTGTATGTGTGTGTCTGTTTTTGTGCCTGTGTCTGCTCTGTGTCAGAGTGGCGCTCCATCCTGGGTGTATCCTGCTTATAATATTTTGTTCGTCAGGATAGGCAAACTCCAGCTCTCCCAGTACCCTGAACTGGATTAAGTGGTTAGAAATTGCATGAATGTACTTTATTATAAACAAAAGTGAACATGTGCCTTCCAAGACAGATTAGCATGTTTGTGAATTCCCATATATTTATGCGATAAGATTTGACTTGCTTAATTGACTCATAATGAATTATGACTAAGGAAGGATATTCATCATGTTCAAGACAAGATAATTAATTCCTGTTTTTGTAGTCTTTCATATCAAAGCATTCTGCTCATGCTATCCACCCAAACTGCACAATTATAATATAGATTGGGGTCATCGTTATTATTAATCAGAAAACATAAGGTCAGAAAATTTAATTAGGAATTGTTTTGGACCACTGGCAACACAATCTTTCATATAGAGAGTAAAGAGTGGTCATGATCTCACACATCCCTGGTGTGTGTCATCAGAAGAAAGTATATTATTAATTTAACTTACTGCAATATTTTCGTAAGGAATGTAGTGAAATATCAGATATGGATCAATCTGTAATTGTATCACTTTTGATAATAAAATGTCTGTTTGCATTGTATTAAATGCTGAAGAACTGATATGGATCAGGTTTTCCATTTAATGAGTGGGTGAGGTTCCTGTCCAATTAATTAGGCAAAACTGATGTAAGGACAACTGTCCTGAAATCATTGTGTTCTCTTAGATAGGTTTTCTGTCTATAATATAATATTATATAATATGGGAGGATTTCCATACTGTATGGATTTCCATACAGGAATAGTGTGTGTGTCTACAGACATCTGCAAAATTGGTTGTCATACCCAAGCTAATTCTCTTGCAAAGAACTTCAAAATAAATACACTTATATAATTAGGACCAGTTGCCTTATTAACATTTGTATGGTATTACTTGGTCTACTTAATGATTACCCTGTCTGAACTGTTAAGTGATATTGACTTTAATATATTAAAACATTTATCAGAAGTCTTTCGTCTATCATATCTGGTAGAAAATATGTGTAGTTCATGTGAAAAATGAACTTAATTGTCAATCACAATTGTGCTCCTGAGTGACGACATTCCTGTCATTCTCTTCATGCTGTCCTAGAGCCTTCTAGGCTTAATAGCTGTAAAGACAGTAAACACATCCTCCAAATGCTGCTTATGCACCTGTATTGCCTTTTAGTTCTTTTTTTTAGTTTAATTGATCTCACAAAAGTACTTATTTGTAAAAACAAGATTCCTTTAGATTCATGATATGTTTAATGTCTTTTATTGTATATGCCTTATTATTTGGATTCTCCTTAATCTTCTATGTTAGAATAATAGATTGAAAACAAAAATTGATGTTAAGTACTAACTAATCACTGTTGCTATGTTGAATAGGTTTCCTTGATGACATACTTCCCACTCTGTGCACTCAAAACACACTTTAAGTTCTGCCTTACTTGTTTTTTTATCTTCCAGTTTACTGTTCTTACGTTTAGACTTGTAGGTAGGAATTAAATGTACTTCATGATCAGACTTAGAAGAGGTCTGATCCTGGACTCACAAGCACCTTTATTCACAAAGCACATAAAACAGAACATTGTTTTTTTCTGGTCCTATCCTTAGAATCCCAACATCTTGATTTCCAAATAACATCCTCTTATGGTGACAGCCCTCCAGAGCAAGTTCCACCTGGAAATAATGTGTCCTTAAACATCTTGTATATGCAGTGGAGGCCTGGTTCAGGGCTTACATTGAAGCTAATCCCTCACACTCTGGGGCTAGGCCTTTTGGGTTTTTGAGCACAATCCAAGACAATACAACCAAAGGAACCATCCTCCCTGGGCAAATAAAAAGGTCTTAAAATACACAAAATTTCAACATTGCTCTTGTATATTTGATCTTTTATGGAATATTGGCGGCACCATTTATCATTGACATATACACAACTCCCTCCTCCTCTTGTTTTACCCAAGATATTATTTTGATCTATCCAAGTAGATCAACAGCAAAAAAGAGAATTTGTAAAACTACATATATTAGTATTTTTTATTTTAATTTTCATCAGCTCATTAGCAAATGTTGTTCGTGTGTATATTGTAGCAAGATGCAGCACTGATTTCTGACATAATTGACTTTATGTTGACAAGGAGAGGAATCTATTAGAGACTGCACTAGCAAGTGTTGCTAAAATTAATGTAATTCCTAATAATTATGTGAGATGTAAATGAACTACCTCCCTCTAATACCTTAACAGAATTAAGCCTGCAGTCAAACAGAGTTTTACTGCAGAGGCTCCAGTATCCATTAATAATTAATCCACCCCTACTCTACAGAGATTCACTGAGAGTTTCAGTTTACCAATACTCAGCTGAAAATCCTCCCAAGTTCCAAGGACATGAGGAGGGGATCACAAATCATTTCTGCATTAGAGCAGCAGAGCCCTATAGCCATGTAAAATTAATTCTATACTATAGGTGTGCCTGTTTTCTAGAGGTTTCTGTTGCTTATCCTTACATACGGCATTTAAAATGTCTCACTGTACAGTGTTTCATGATAAACACTTATTGGCAAGACAATGACAATGCAACAATTTATTATCAAAAACTTACAAGCTTCAAAGCTTCAACACAGTACCACAGTTTATATTAAATCAACAGGTGTTATAAATGCTACTAAGACAGATATTTTATAATAATGTGTGTACTATACTATGTTATTACGAAAGATAAGAAAGAGAAAAAATGATAAATATTACTGTCTTTCACAATCATAAAAAGCAGTGGATCATATTAAACATGCAATTAAATCTTCAGAACAGACACTGAGTCCAAAATGCTTTCCTTGACTTATTTTTCAACATAGCGGCAAATTCTGAGGTTTGCCTCAAAACATTAAATGGAGTTTTCTTCAAAACTCCATTTAATGTATTTTTTCAAGCTAAAAAGTATGAAAGACCCCTGCCACTTAGAAAGAGTTGTAAATTGATTGATGATTGATCAGCTTAAATTAAGATTAAAAGGGTTTTCATTACTTTATAGTTTGAAACCCTGTGATATTGCTTTTTATTATTATAGGACTGCGGTGGCATTTTGTACTTTGATCTTAGTTGATCTTGCAGTTCTGTTTTTTTTCATTAATACAATCAATGGTTCT
Organism: Atractosteus spatula; assembly: GCF_055471065.1. NCBI lineage: Eukaryota > Metazoa > Chordata > Actinopteri > Semionotiformes > Lepisosteidae > Atractosteus > Atractosteus spatula. The sequence continues at coordinate 31,779,807 of NC_142711.1, read as the reverse complement.
TTTCATTGAAAAATAACTGACCTTTCTTTGCTCCATTAAGAGTCAGCTCTTCCAATATCGTACACACAGCATTTGTATTTCAGTTTGAAGAGTTATACTGTAGTTACATACTGTATGACATCTGACAGGACAAATACTGCATACGTACAGTACCATAAAATCTGTTATCAAAGGGATGAAATAAATTCTGGTTATGTGCATCCAATTACAAATCTAATGAGTTAAAGCTAAAATGGAGGAATAATTTCATTATTTAATTAAACTGTTTAAGAACTTTAAGACCACAACGGTCTTTACAATATACAGTCTATGACTAAACTAAACAAAACAATGCAATGAGATCAAATCTTGCCCATCTTTGGAAAAAATGCAAAACAAGATCTTAAAGTATGATTATATTTTTTTGCAAAAAGTTAAAGGAAATCTACAAATGAAGATCAAACTAAAAATGCAATTTTTAAAATAATTGCAGTGTTTCATTATAAAATTATATAGATGTCTACGTGGAACATTGTCAAAGACTGGGAAAGGTTTTGTACATGACTGTATTTATTATTTACATCAACACTTAACCTTCTCCCACAGAGAAAAAAAAGTAGTTGAAAGTGTAGTTTACCAGTTTTATCAGGGCACTTGTTTCATTTTAGTTTATACATACAGTATACAATTTAGACATGTTCAGTTCTATAAAAAGAATGTTTTATTTTGCATGCTAAAGTACAAGCAAGCAAACTATACTGAAGCCAGTCATTTCAGAAACTCAAAGTTTAGATTAGCATCCCTAATTACATCCTTTTATATTTCCTTCTGCATCATCAGAGAAAATGCCCATGCCTGACGTGTTTTCCTGACTGCAGTGCCCTAATGAAATGCCATCAGGTTCCATCTGCATGGTGAGCTGTTGCTAAACATAATGTATGAGAACACATTGATATACTGGCAAAATTGAAGTGAAAGCCACATTCAGCATTATGAAGGTTCTTAATATTTCAAACCAGGACTGGGTTGTTCTATTTTATTTGACAGTTTTACAGATGGAACAGCAGCAGCTCATTTTCCCTTGTATGGAAAGCTATGGTCAGGTGATAGGCAGATACTGGCACACTGCCATTTAATACCCCACCATAGCATTATTTCTGATTTAATAAGTCTCCAAACCCACTTTATACCAGAACCCGTAAGTGCTAACTCTAACTACTAGCTTTAATTTATAAAATAAGCACCAAGGACTAGTTCAGGAGGGCAAACAATCACTATAAAATCAAGCACATTCAGTATGAAGCATTAATAACTAAGCATAGCACAAAAATGTGAAAACTGACTAATTATACAGTAATTAATTTTACACTGGAGAAAATCACACATTAATGCTCACAAGGGTGTACACATCAGATCAACCCACAAACCTAATAAAATGTTCAAAGATGCTTAACTGCTGTATTTTAAACATTTTATTGATACTCTAAATGAATCACATACACATGAAAGGCAGCTTTTAAAATATGCTCCATAGTTAATATGCTTAGAAAGTCAGAACAAAATTTAAATATCCAGCACTTATAACCAAATAAAAATATATTGTACACACTCCGCTTTGATACTGAAAATAATTTTTATTACACACTAAAAAATCCTAATTGATATAGAAAAATAAAAAAGCAATGTCATCTGAAGAAGAAAAGGAAATAATAGATCTTATTCATGATACTTAATATATAAATATGAGATTGAGACTGAGATTAACTGGATCATTTGGCTTTTAGACATCTGGCTTTGAAGTTTATGACAACCTACTATCTTGTAACGCTTACAGCCGTCAGTGGTGTCTAAGAGCCGGCTTACCAGAGCGGTGACGTCACCGCCCTTCCCTGTAATAGCAGGACTACAGCCAGTGGGCTGTAGAGAGATCTCTCTTTAGCTCAACAAGCTGGGTCCCTGTTGAGTGACGCGGGAGTCCCGGGTTCGAGCCCCCGACGGTGCGGGGCCAACCTGATGCGGCAAGGGTGCCCACCTGAACCCTGTTGCGTTACAGTATCTTCCCAAAGTATAGAACACTGGAATATTCTCTCTGCTGTCTTTTTTTACACTTTTCTTCAGTAAAAGAACTGTTAGTACGTGGATAAACCCCATTGTAAGCTTGTACGATATCCAAGCAACACTAATTAATCTAGTTACAGAATATGAGAGATTGTATATTAAAGGAAGAGTGATATAATTTTTTAATTAAAACTGCCTTTTATTAAAACTGTACCGTAATACCATACTTTATGTTTTCCTTACTTTGTAAAACAATGTACATGTTTTAATGTTTTGCGCTGAACTGCCTCTGATAGCTCACCAGAGCCAATGCAGCAGAATACAACAATCTAATAGTTGGGTTCCACAACAAGGAAAAACATAAAGTATGGTATTACGGTTATGGAGGTGTCTCAGGATTTAGAGACAATGGTTATCACCTAGCTACTGTACTTACAATATTTGCACTTCTCAGGCTTTCAGAATGAATAAAAACAATATATGGAAGACATGGTGTTTGTTGACCAGTAGGGGGTCTCTGATACATGAATCAAAAGGATAAGTCTGATTTGCCTTTGTTAATTAAGTTATTGGTAAATCAATAAGATACATAAACTCCAGGAACACAGGATAAAAAGACGAGTAGGCAGAGAGACAAGGAGACAGAAGAAACTACAGACAGAGACAAAAGGAGAGAAGAACAGCAAGAGAAAAAAGCATGCCAGGTGAGGGGATCTTGTTTGGACCAACCTTAAAGCCTAAATTGTACTTAAGTATTTGAACCTTGTTAAGATAGCTTGCCATTGTATTGTTTTAGAACACTTTGATTTCCTTTGTAACGAATCCCGAGGTTAAATCCTTCTCTCCTGGTTATTGGATGCAGTTCTTGTATAGGTTGCATTCTGTTTTATTTAGAAGAAAGAAATATCTCACTTGTTGACCTGTGTAGGTGTTACATACTGTAGGTTTTTTTAATACTTTGTCGCAGTGCAGGTTTTTTCTGGTTGGTCAGGACATAGGCCTCTGAGACACCATGTTTGTAAATAAGGTAACTTTATGTTGTATGTTGTGCTGCTTTGTGTTGCTTAACACGTGGTATTGTCATTGTTAATACTGTACATATTTGTTTATCCCAGCTCTCTCTGCCGGAGAACAAAGATCTTAAGTGCTTCTAACTATACCAACCATTTGGATATTTCTTGTCATATCTTTTACAATTTGGAAGTTATTATCATTTATTATAATTTATTATTATTTATCATGATTATCCCATTTAATATTCTCTGTTTTTGTAACCCTCTAGTTCTAACAATACTGTAGTATTAAAACTGTTAAGAAGTATCAAATTCAGCCTGGCATATGCTTTCCAACAGTTAGTTATACTAATTCATAAATATTGAAAAAATAAGGGCTCTTATGTGCTTAGTCAATAAACTGACTACAGATGCAGCCATTCAAAGTGCGCGGCACAGACACCGCGGTACAGATACCGCAGGTATGATGACACGGGATACCGCGGTGCGTGATTGGTTGACCGACAGGGGCACCCGTGGTCCGTTGGTCTGTTGTAGAAAGACTTACTGTAAACGTCTTTACTGTGCCCGTTGTAGATATTGAATTTTACCACTGAAGGGAAATCTTAGTAGCTGAGCATAAAAAGAATAGGAGCATACTGTAACGCGTGTGAAGGCCATAAACGATATTAATTTTGGAACGTAAACATACAGTATATAGCTGGTCTTGGTACTTTAAAGAAAAAAATACACACCGGTATTCCATTTCTCCCTAAACATTGTAAGCTTCGAAGTCTTTAACTAACGTGATACCAGAGTCAACAATTTGATTAAAAGGGAATATAATATGGAATCGCGTATCTAAAGAATTTATCTAAAGAATTTAATAACGGTATGATTATATCCGTGTACTGCGGCAGGGCTGTGTAGGGCTGTTTCGGCTGCCTGATCATGCAAGCTCTCTTGTAGCCTACTGGTCTAGGTGCGTGACTACCAACTGGCAGGTTGTGTGTTCGAATCCAGCTGGTGCTGAACTTTTATTTTAACAAACATTTCTTCGAAAAATTGGTAAGCGATATTATGGACAATCAGTTGACTTTTATATTTCAAAATATCGCAACATGATCGATATTTGCGATATTTTGAACATATCTTCCCTTCTGACAGCGGTTCCAGCTTCTATTGTGTGTGTGTGTGCAATTTTTATAGAGAAATGGAGGCTGGACAGTATGCGTTACAATATAAACATTTATATTGATTTAAATCGTGTTCTGATTTAAATCGCAAACGCGTGTTTAATTATGTGTTTTTAATCATAATCAGGCTAATGCATTTCTACATTTTCTGTATGAACCAGCTTAGAGGTTCATACAGAAAGACAGCTTGTGTTTAAATTGAGTGTAAGGTAATTTATGCTTCTAAAGTCATGGTCAGTATTATTGTACTGTGCTGTACTGTGTCACATTATTTTATAGCGTTTTTATTGCGTTATTAAATCCGGTGGCGCTGTGTTAGTTTCCTGACTCACATTATTTAAACTACCACATTGATCATTCATCTCTAAATAAACTTTATTTTATATAGCGTTTTAAGCGATTAGGTAATTAGATTGCTCATAAACCTAATCGCTTTTTCTACATAAACACAGCGTGATTGCTCTCTGAAAATGCTTTTCCTTTATTTTTAAAGTAGGCTCAGATTTCAACTATAGATCGTATTATTATAAACTTTCTTGGAAAAATGTATTTTATGTAAACCATGTTTGCTATTAATTCATTTAGGGCTAAAATACGTTCATTGTCTTCCAATCGAGTCGAGTTGACATTGGAAGCCTGCCACACCCGGACTGTTAAACCAACGCATTAGCACATCAAAGCCCATTGAGCCAGTATTGGCTTTAGTATCCCCCCCTTCTCCCCTCAATTCAATTCAATTCAAGGTGTTTTATTTGCATGACAGATGGGTACAAGCAGTGTTGGGTATGTATATTGTAACGCTTACGGCAGACAGGCACTGTGTAAGAGCCGGCGCACCAGAGCAGCGCACCGAGGGAGCGTCTGCATTTCTAACTTAGTTTTTAAAATTAGTCAAGCAATATGAAGCATCTCCTTTTACTTAGTGCCTGAGCATAAAAAGAATAGGAGCATACTGCAACGCGTGTGAAGGCCATAAACGATATTAATTTTGGAACATAAACATACAGTATATGGCTGGTCTTGGTACTTTAAAGAAAAAAATACACACCAGTATTCCATTTCTCCCTAAACATTTTAAGCATCGAAGTCTTTAACTAACACGATACCAGAGTCAACAAGCATACTTTTAGAATTTGATAAAAAGGGAATATAATATGGAATCGCGTATCTCAAGAAATTAATAACGATATAATTATATTCATGTTGCAAAAGAACTGCAACGGACATAAAAACTCCCTTGCTTTTAACAGAGCGTTCCATAATTTCTAACTACGAAAATGCCAGGTGAAAGGATTTGTAAACATATTTTGTTAAAGCAAGTCAGTTTTTTCCACAACACATAAAAGACATTTTTCCAAGAAAGTTTAGCCTTTGTCACTAATGAAACCACTAAATAAAGACATAAATATAGAAATCTTAAGATTTGTTCTATTTAATGTTGGTAGCAGGATGAACTGTCAGAGTGTATATTTTGTCGCAGAGTTGCTGCAAGATGTTAACAGTGAAAAAGGTATTTAGAAATGAGTTATTTCAAGATGAAAATTTTCAGAATAATTGCAAATCTAGCAGGATAGAGAAAGCACAGAAAACTGGCAGTTAGATTGATCAGATTAGTATGAAAAGTCATTTAGCAAAGGGAATTAGAAGAGTGACAAACTAGTATACTTTAGATCTTTTTTTCTGAACCAGGGACAATCTGATCATGTTTCCCTATAACAATAATAAAAAACTTTATTTGATATATCACCATTAAAGGTGGCATCTCAAAGCAATACAGTAGATGTAAAAACAGATAAAAGGACCACAGATTACAAAGTAAATGCATATAAGAAAGACAAGCAGTTAGAGGTGCTACCAAAATTAGAAAATGAAGCAGATACAGACTTTCAGACAGTCTTCTGAAAAGAAAGGTTCTGAGGTTAGATTTAAACTGGCCTTGGTGTGTGTGTGTTTGTGTCTGTCTGTCCTGTGATGGACTGGCGCTATGTCCAGGGTGTATTCTGCCTTGTGTCCGTCGCTTACTGGGATAGGCTCCAAATCCTCTATACTGGATAAAGAGATTAGAAATGGATGGAAGTAAAGGCACTGTGTGGATGGAACTATACACAGTGTTAGAAACCCACTATGAAATGGCAGCATCTCACTGAGAATAAAACATTTTATACTGCTGGCTTAAGGAAACAGCCTTTCCACCTCTCTTGCACATCAGTATCCATACCTAGTTATTTAAACAAATTGCCTCTAATTATAAACATCTTAATATGCTGGCTCTGTGGATCCGCATCAGCTATGTTTGCCCATTCCTTCAATTCATGTGCATCCAACACACAGTTCAACGCTAGCAACTACACAAAATCTAAAATATGAGCTCTACTTGCCACTTACAGTACCAACAGTACCAGCTAACTTTAGTAGTGACATTTTCATGGATCTTTTTAACAATAAAATTTACAACATCAGACTTCAGACACAATTAAACAGGCCTCAAAAAAGTCTGGTACAAACATTTTCAGCATGGAATAAACCGTTACTTTAATGGTATAAACCTTAAATGGATTCATATTCTCAATAAGATTTGGTGCTCAGTAACATGACTTAGAAAATGACAGAAGACATACGTATCATGCTTATCCTTCTATTTTTCATAATCGTAAACTCCTTAAGGCAGTTACATTTTCTCTGTTCTGACCTGGAGTTACAGAGAAATTTAAATTCTAATAAGAGATTTGTAATGAGGAAAGTCATACCAATCACTCATACAGTACCAGGATTTGCAATTACAATACAAATACTTTCTTTCTGTATGTGTTTATTTTGCAGTTTGAGTCTATGGCATTCCTTTGGGGGTCTATACTCCAAGGCATGACTTTTTTATGTATAAACATCAGTATTTACTGCTATTAATTACTGTACGATTTATAGTTGAAATCTGAGCCTAGATATAAAGTTAGATATAAAGTTAAAATCTCGACAAAGCAATGTAGGAAATACAGAGAAAATAAATCCTTTCTGACATCTAAAATCAGTTTCGATCAAGGTCTCTAAAACGAACAAGAAAAAGAAGATTTTCGGAGGGCAATTACGCTGTGTTTATATAGAATAAGTGATTTATGAGCAATCTAATTTCTTGTTCGTTTAAAACAGTGAAATGTCAGCTGTAAAAGATCGCACCAGAAACAGCACTCTCTCTGCCTGTCATAGACGTTCAGGAAAGGCTGAATGAAGTCATGTCAAGTACAATAATTCGGAGATCAATAATAACAGTTGTAGGACAGTATATAAGGAGGATAAGGATTTTGAAGTTGACTCGAAATCTGATAGGTAACCAGTGCAAGGACTTGAAAACAGGTGTAATGCATCCCTGATAGGATTCTTGCTGTCATATTCTGAACATATTGAAGATTGCTCAGTGTGGATTTAATTTCCTCAGTGAACAGGATGTGCATTTATTAATTCTAGAAAAAAACTAGATTTCTCTAGTTCTTAGTTTCTCTAGTTCCCTTTAAAATAAACTATTATTCCACAATGCAGAGTATTACATGGCCAGTATTTACACATGATATTTGTGATTTAAAGAAATTAACACAAGCAGCTTTTGGAGATTTAAGTGTTGGCTGAGTTATTGCAGGATAAAAGACTAGAGATGTTGGCAAGAAGAAGATAGTTTGGGGAAAGCTGAGGAATACACTTATAACAAGAACACTTCCTAATGGGGTTAGGCATACTTTTGATGAAGATGATGAAGTTAACAGACTATATGTTTACATAGATACTGAAATAAGGATTGTATTTTAGATTATGTGTAGTTGCTGGCATTGAACTGTGTGTTGGATGCACATGAATTGAAGGAATGGGCAAACATAGCTGATGCGGATCCACAGAGCCAGCATATTAAGATGTTTATAATTAGAGGCAAGTTGTTTAAATAACTAGGTATGGATACTGATGTGCAAGAGAGGTGGAAAGGCTGTTTCCTTAAGCCAGCAGTATAAAATATTTTATTCTCAGTGAGATGCTGCCATTTCATAGTGGGTTTCTAACACTGTGTATAGTTCCATCCACACAGTGCCTTTACTTCCATTTCTAATCTCTTTATCCAGTACAGAGGATTTGGAGCCTATCCCAGTAAGCAACGGACACAAGGCAGAATACACCCTGGACATAGCGCCAGTCCATCACAGGACAGACAGACACAAACACACACACACCAGGGCCAGTTTTCCCATAAACCAATTAACTTACCAGTATGTTTTGGAGTGCGAGAGGGAGTCATATCACACATATGGAGAAAAACCATGTAACCCAGAGAGAACATGTAAACCCCACACACACAGGATGGCAGGAATTGAACCTAGGACCCCAGTGCTGCAAGATAGCAATGCTAACCACTTTGCCACCATTATAAATGGATGGATATCTTAGTTATCTTTCTAGTTCACAGGTTTGCATGCATAATTTAATTTTGAAAGCCACTGAGACATCAGGTACTACTGTTGTATTTATGAAAAAGAAACAAAACAAAAAACATACTAACAACTGTGCCATCCTACTCCTTAGCTAATACATTTTATTATTCATAAACAGTTAACATTGTTAGCAAAATATTTTGAATTATATTTAACCCTATTTTTTCTTTAGTTTTGTATTTAACTTATTATATGATAGTCAGACTTAATGTATATTTGAACAATGAAAATATATTTTTACAAGATTTTACATTAAGCACTTAAAATTAATATGGTTAATAATAGTAAACTGTAACATGCTGTAACAAGATCGGTTAAACTGCGAAGAAAATGCTTTCAGAGAAAATGTTTCAGGTGTGAAGAACATAGATCTCCAATGCAATTTCAACCAAACCTGTTCCCACACACCCTGCCCCCACTACCATTAGAATATACACAAAGCACTCAAATCTTTCAAGCTAATGATCAGGTGACCCGAGAGAGAGCGAGAGAAACACCAAGGGGTGCGGAACCAGGGAACTATTTACATGGAAAACGGGCGATCTCCCCAGACTGTCCGCCCGTTTCACTGTTACCTGGATACCTCTTTATTTAGAACTCACAAACACTGATTTTTAGTTTAGAAGGATTCAAGTAGGGTTTTAGATGAAAGGCAGCGACCTTAATCAAGCCCAAATCACAATTGAACCCATTCAGAGCCTACATTACATTTTAGCGTTTCATTCTGAGCAGAAGACCCTCACACCTGAAGAAGGGGGAGGTGTTTTTTGCTGGAAATCTCGCCTGCTTCTACTTTACAACCGGAGTGCTGGCTGTGACGAATTAAACCGGTTTTACAAGTTTCAATCACAGACCATGTGACATGGGAGTCAGGAAACTCCACCGGATTTGATAACGCTATAAAAACGCTATAAAATAATGTGACTTGGCACAGAACAAGTTTACAGCACAGTACAATAATAAATGCTGACCATGACTTTAGAAGCATAAATTGCCTTACACTCAATTTAAACACAAGCTGTCTTTAGCCCTCTAAGCTGGTTCATACAGAAATGTAGAGATCCAGGCTCAGAACACACAGCTTCATTAGCGAATACATATGCAGGACAACTAGAGAAGACGTTTTACAGAGGATGGATTTTTAGAAACATCCCATCAGTGACATCACTGAAGTCAACTCCTACTGTGGGTAACTGTCGTGTGGATAGTTTCACAAGAATCAGACAAAGGTTTAAGCATCGCTTGTTCTAGATAAAACTGCATAAAAAAAACAACAACCCATAATGTACTTCTTTGCGGCTCTGTTTGCCCAAATCATATATTCACAACGTGAAATCTAGAAAATAATATTACGTAACCAAAATCCGCAATATGGAAACAGAACCTGTGTAATTGTTGATAGATGATGTACTCGTAACATTTTTTCAAGACGAACTACAACATTTAAAAAATGACTTGTATGTACTTGATATCTCTAATCAATCCACGGGTCCCAGCACGAAACGAAACTAAAACGCATACCGTTTCGCGCTTCTTATTAGTTGCTCAAAAGTAATTTGACCTTATGAAATGCATAATATAAACCTAGAAACATATACGTGAGCAGTACTTAAGCACTGTAGTATCGGTGTTAAGACATACCTCTCAAATACTGTAAATCAAGTTAAAAATATCTCAAGACAGATTCTGGTCATAATGAAACCATGTTTCGTGTATGTTTTCTTTAAAGTACCGAGACCAGCCATATACTGTATGTTTATGTTCCAAAATTAATATCGTTTATGGCCTTCACACGCGTTGCAGTATGCTCCTATCCTTTTTTATGCTCAGCTACTAAGATTTCCCTTCAGTGGTAAAATTAGATATGAATAGTCAATACTTAAACGGGCACAGTTAAGACATTAAATATACATATACATACTGTATACAGTACAGTTTGCATACGGTAATATGTTTATGTTCCTAAATCAATCTCTTTTATGAGCATGTGAAAGGCATGGTGAATCACTGTACTTTGCATGATTGGAAACAAATGCGTGATTGCGAAATGCTGTGGTGTTACTTTTACAAAGATGGTCAATGAAAAAAAGAATGTTGACCAGGGCAATACTTTGAGTTTACACTTACAGCTTGTCCAAGGTCATTCATTATTAATACTATTAGTAATATCTTCGTTAAAGACTTTGATGGCCACAGCTCAAACATGAGAGGTTGAGCTTTATTAGCTCCACCTTGCGGAAATTCCGGATACTATTATTTTGCTTGTCGTATTATAGGAGAATTTACGGTAACTCGCGGTATTTACCGGTAGCTTGCGGTAGACTGCGTACAGCGTACCGCAAAATAATGCGGTATCGCCCGCGCATTTTGAATGGCTGCATCTGTACATGGAGTGGTGAGTGGTGGCACACAAGATTGGCCAAATTTCATCAGGTCAAGAAGGACTTGAGTTTGTCAGTGTATGCTTGGCTAACATGACACACATGTCTGTGACTTGCCTGGTGCCTATATAATTGTTTTTTTCTCAGTAAGAGGAGCATCACTCCTCACCCCAATTGATGATACCTTTCTTGTAAGGCACTGTGTAATGACATTGGATAGGAATTCTTACTGTAATTGCCCACATGATACAAAGGTTATAGTGGTGAGCTTTAAGGAAGGTGAAAGAAGAGGCAATGACAAATTTAAAAACAAACAGCAAACAAAAATTGATATTCATATATAATATGTGAAGAACAAGAACCAAAGTGAACAGATTAATTATCGTTCTTTTAGCTTTTTTCTTCTTCTGTAAAAAGGCCCTATCACAAAACAGCTCAATCCAAACAGAAACATACCAACTAAACTGATAACTTTTATTTTTTCTCCACTTTAATTCTGCAAGGAATGTTTGCCAAGAAATAGTTACAATGTGCAAAATACAATATTTATGGCATTAGTGTTACCATCTGCTTTTTTAGGCAATGTGCTGTCTGTTAGCATATTTTATTTTAACAACTGTAAAGCTGTAATGTACTATTCTTTCCTTCTCCAGTCTATGTAGAGAATCTCTTAACATTTTAGATCTGCTGGTTATGAGGTAGGATATATTGAAATCATGCAATACCATAGCTTGAAATATAAAATAGAGAATAGTTTTTCTGAATTCATCCTAAATCATGATATGATAGAAATGATAAAAAAAGTTTAGTTCAAGGTTTAGATTGTCAACAGTCTGTAAACTAAAACTAAACTACTTTAATTTTATTTTTAAAGGGCCATTTGAGAACACACATGATTTACATTGGATTAATAATAATATTACTTTATTAACCCTTTACAATTTCTTGCATTAGGAGACACACAGATAGGGAGAGAGCCTAGGGTCAGAGCACAGGGTCTGCTATTATACAGCACCCTTGGAGCAGTTGGGGTTAAGAGCCTTGCTCAGGAGCCCAATGGAGTAGAATTCCTCTGTCAGCTGCAGGATTTGAACCAGCAACCTTCCAGCCACAGGCACAGCTCCTTAACCACAGAGCCACTGCTCCACCCCAACAAAACTCACTTTAATTTGGTTGTTAAATTAAATGTGTTTTGTTTATAACTGTACTGTTTTGTATTTTGCAGTAAAATTTATACAAAATCTTGCTGAAGATTAAGTACAGTACCAAATTAAATTATTGACCCTTTAATAATTTACACTGATAAGAGTTCAGAGGAAAGGGTTTTCTGTACTCCCTTCAATGTACAGTAAATGGAAACACATACAGTACAAAGCACTTTATTACCTGAACAAAGCTTTTTATTTGTAAATTAATTTCTACAGTACATTCATTAAGACTGTTGTGTATTTGTTTTCAATGCTCATGGAGACTTTTGCTACAAATTCATTATCTTACGTAAGCTAAGGCCATTTAAAATCTGTTCTCTTATTTTAAAATGAGTGTATATAACTTTAATCCTATAGTACCTTAAACCCACATACTGTAATTTGGTTTGGAATGGGTCGTTTTAGAAAGGAAACTCTAATCATCAATACATGGCTACATTGTTATTGACAGTGTAACAAATTAGCCTGGCTTATTTTGCAGTCAAAGGTTTAATGTTAGAAGCAATTCTTGCATTGTGTTATCATGCAAGACATCTTTAACAAGCCCAGCTTTGAAAACACTTATTTAAAAAGCTGTAAAGATGAGACAACAACCAAAAATGGATATAAAGCGATATTGGATATTTACTTTGTCTAAATTCTATAGTTATTAATAAAGTGATATTTTCACTAAATGTTACTTTTGTTAATGTAATAATGGAACTAGGATTAATAATTACTTGTATCAAAAAACGCCTATCAGTATTAACAACTGAGAATTTGATGATGTGCCTTTATAAAAATGTTAAGACCTAGCCTTTTGACCAGAAAACTGTCCAGAAAAATCAATCATTCAGGCATGAAAGTATAGCAAGAAAGTATAGCACAAAATATAAAACAAGAAATATACATGAAAAATATTTTTATGAAATGCATGCTCCCAGAGTGGAAAAAAAAACCAACATCCTGCTAGAACAATTAAACCAAACCTAAAAGCAGATGGTACAGTAAAATAAAATAAAAGTACAGTTTCAACAGCTATGGAATAACAAAATAATTCAGGTGAGCAACATCAAAAGTGAGTCAATTAAGGAGCATTATTATCTAATATTAAAAAGGATAGCCATTCCATTGTATTCATAATTCTTTGGTAATTGTTAACACAATATATAACTGATAATAACTGATAATAACAATATTCAAGAGAAATTGGGTTATCACTTGCAATATTATACCAAAACGTATTTTCTGTTGCATTACAAAATGCATACAATGAAGCACATCATTCATACTCTTTTATTCCCCTCTATAAATTTTACCTCTTACCTGAAATTACAAAAAACAAAATAATAATGCATCCTCACACAGCACATTAGATATTTTGAAAAACTCACGATTGTGAAGTTTTCTGGCCCACAGTCTTTCCCTCGGTACTTGCAGTCCAGCAACATCTCCTCCATGCTGTGGCTGGCTCGCTGCACAAACTCTAGCATATTGAATGTTTTGCTGGGGGATGTCTTGGAGTTGTTTGGCAGTCCAAGAGCCTGGAGATAGTCACTGAAGTCGGCTTCTTGCACTCCTAGAAGCCCTGCCATCCAGAAGAGGTCATTGAAGCGGATTTTGGACTTGCGGAAGCTGTTGTAATTGCAGAGTGTGATGGCAGGGAAAATCATGAGTGGACTGTCCATCTCATCCAAGGTTGTTACATGGGGGTAGTTCATGTACAGGATAACCCGGTCAACCACTTGGTAGAGAAAGATCGACAGTGACATCAGGAAGGCAGAAGCCCACAACAACTGGCGAATGGTGATTCTTCCAGGTAAGAAAATGTGACTGATGCCATGCAGTGTGCAGCTGCCTGCAAATAGTGTGATATCTGAGGGTTTCGACTGTTCTTCTTCTGAAGCAGAACCCATGCTCTCCAGCAGCTTTCCACAGTTTCAGTCTCTTGTTTCTTTGTCTTCTCCCTGCCACCGTCAGAAGGCAATGGGATGGTACAGATAATGATGATCGCATAAGGTAGGATTCAGTTTCCTTTGGCACAAGCTGGTGGGAGGGGAGGGGGTCCTCAGGGGGAGGGGTGTTTATGAAATGCTGAGGATGAGAGTAATCTGAAGAAGACATAAAAAGATTGCTGACCAAGAGTTCTTCCTGGAGGACAAAGACAAGATCGCAGATTGGATTTCCCCTGGACTCAAATATCAGAAATTGAGCGAACGATTGATTCAGTGCGCTGGGGCCGGCTGTGAGGTACCATGTCTGCAGAGATACACTGTAGCAGAGGTACAGTAGGTGCATCCCACAAAAAAGGGAAAGAAGGAAAGGTGGAAGAACGCAAAAAATGATTACCAGCATTATAGCATCCCAACATGGACAGCAATATACAGTACAAGCAAGGCTTGAAAAACCAATGAGAAAATCCTTCCAATGAGAACCAAAAACTAGCGTGATGGAATCTTTGTGTTTATTTCCAGAATGTGGATTTGCTTTTGTTAAATGGGCCTGAATTATTTAAAAGCACCAATTGGAATCAAATTATGTGCTTGTGTTTTGACTCAATGAAAGGAGTGCATATATACCTAATTCGACTTACTGTTGTTACCACCCTTTGTTTGTTTCCTGCCCTCTTTATGCTGAATTATAGTCCCACAAGAAATTTGCAATATTACACAGAAAAGATGGAGAGAAAGACCCTTCAAGGATGGTAGTTATAAAAGGAGCTGCATAGCAAGGTGACAAAACTCTTTCCTTGAGTTTCCATATAAATTGCCTTCAAAAGAAGATAACACTGTGACAAGAAGAGCAGGCACAGAAGCTAAACATTAAATATGCAGAATTCACATGGTTTGCATAGTGCCAAATGCCTTTGTGATGGTTTTGTTTTTTTTAGAACACTTTTACTGCAGTGAACTGTTCAGCATAAAATTAGTGGGAATCCTGGCACAGAAACTCAGTTGCTTCTGTGGATACAAGGACTCCAAGCATTTTAGAATTTTATGGAGACTTTTGTGCATTGTTGACTATGAAAATAAAAACAGAAAAACATCTTTAGAAAATATTTACAAAACTACAAATAATGACTTGTCTGCCAATAGTGTACATTATTTTGGCAATCCATGTTTTTTTTATACAATCAGTAAAATTGCCTCATTTATAAACAAATCCTAATTACAACTTCACGAACATAGGCGTTTGAGATATTAGATATTAAAATCCAATCGTGCCGTTAATGTCTGATAGACCATCAAATTGAAATAAATGTTTTTTTTATTATACCATTTAAAAATAGGATACATAAATAATATATAATGAATATAATTTACTGTACATTTTAAAATTCAGGACAGTCAAGGTTAGAATAAGCTTGACAATTTTTAATTACATTGGAAAGACCAGAAATAGGTGTTTATTTCCTTAGCTGTTTTTCTGAGCCAAAACATTTACAAGACATGTTTAAAATGGCAGCTGAGTTAAATGTATATCATCTGTAGAAGGTAACAGTGTTTAACTGTGTTAGTTAAAATGAATGTTAATTTCACAATGTTATTGTTTTAAAATTTATATTAAAAAGTGCCTATTAGAGAGATTAATTAAAGTGCATTGTGATTATATACATTTTTTTCTATATTTGCATTATAATATTTTTAATCATTAAAGCAGCAAAGGAATAGTAAAGGATGAAGTAAAGTGTCTCAGAGACAAAGAACGACATTAGATAATGACAGGGAAATGACTGATGCATTAAATGAATATCTGAGTCTGTTAATAGTAAATAATATTAACATAGATATGTTACAAATACTAGAAACAATAAAGATAAACAACAAAACAGCTGTACTTAAGGAAATAAAAGATGATATTCATTGGCCATTAACAAAACACTTCCTGCAGTCTCTTGAGGCAAGGATAATATCCACTGACTGGAAAATTGCTGAAGTAGTGCAAAACCATAAAAGCGATGACAAAAATGAACCAAGTAATTATAGACCGATAAGCCTTAATTCTATTACATACAAGGTTATGGAGATAATAACTAGAACTAAACTAGATGCTCATGTGTGTGACACCAAATTTTTTAAGGGATACTCAGCATGGATTTAGAAAAGGTAGGCTTTTCCTAAATAACTTGTAATGGGTACACTCAGAGCATATGATATGGTGTTTTTAGATTTCAAGAAGGCCTTTAATCAAGGTTTGTAATGACTCTTAAAATATGGGTGATTGGTATTTGGGGAATCATGTGCATTTAGTTAAGAATTGTTCAATAAATAGAAAACAAAGAGTTCAGATAAGAACTGAATGTTCAAAGTAGAGTGATGTAATTACTGAAGTACTGTACCACAGGAATCTGTAGAAGGACCACTGCTGTTTCAAATTTTTCTCAGTGATCTAGGTTCTGGTATAGCTAGTAAACTAATCACATTTGCAGGTTATACCTGAGAATTAGCTAACACTATAGAAGCAGCAAATGCAATTTAAATAGATTTGGATTTTTGCATGCATGTCGTAACAACAAGAGATGCAAAATTGGGAAAAAAACTAAAAAGTGTCCACTTATGAAAAAGACTTAAGTGTTTTTGTCCATTTACTGAAGGCACACAATATTTTACAGCCAAACATCTAATTAAAATCAAAGGCGTGTTATATTTAAACTGTATGATGCATGAGTATATTGTGTATAGTTTTGATCATTACATTATATTACTGCTCTGGAATCAGTCCAGAAATTAGTAAACATACACATTCCGGGTCTTACAATCATTCAGAAAGTATTCACCTCCCTTGGATTTTTCACAATGTGTTATATTGCAAACTCAAATAGAAACACGTTTACATTATTGGGTGTTTTTTCTCACAAATTATAAGAACAGGCCAGAAAAACAGGTCAACAAACTGTTGACATGCACAAAATGGACCTTGATAACCTTGAACACTCCATGATAGAATTGTCAGGGGACATAGAACCGGGCAGAGGTTAGATATCATATCTACGGTTTTGAAAGTTCCCAGAGTACAGTCAGGTCCATAATAAGAAAAGAATATAGAACTACCCAGACTTCCAAGGTCAGGCTGTCCTCCTGAACTAAGCAACCGGACAGGAAAGTCCTTGGTCAGAGAAGTGACCAAGAGCCCAGTGACCATCCTAACAGAACTCGGCTCCATGACTGAAATTCGACAATGTCTATAGTGCTACAGAATATAAATCTGTGGGAGACTGGCTAAAGGGAAGCAGATCCTAAGAAAAGGCCTCCTAGAGTTTGCAAGAAGGCACATGGTAGACAGTGGTATACTAATATGTTTTAGAGGGAGCTGCATTCAATATGCTATCTTATTTTTTTCACCCTACAGTAGTTGAAAAAATAAAGTTCTCTTAAGTGAATTGATTAGTCAGAAATGTTATTCTTCGTTCACAATTGGCCTTTCTAAAATCTTCCGCCAGAACTCAAGATATTAACTTACAATAGGTTACCAACCTAGTATTAGGTTAACCTGCATTAAGCTTACAGTACGTATATGTACAAATCTATGTACAAATCTATTTCTAAAAGTCTGTCTAAATGTGTTGTTTGTTTGTTTATTTTTTTTGCTCTTTTTCTGACCTGTTCTTGTACTTTTCTTGGTTTGCTGTATCTACTGACTGATCCGGCCCATCTCTCTGATAAAACTGTGTTGTTGAAAGGATCACTACTACAGAACAGCACATATTCTTCCCCCTTCCCTTCTCCCTGACCACTCTCTCTCTACTCATCTCTTGTTTCTTTTTCTCTAGACATCTACCAGGATCCTGTCTGGTGATGGATGGAATTAATTAATATGAATTACAAGTTTGCAGTGAAGGATTTCCTTCTGATGGATTTGTAAGCCCATTTAACTGTGCTCACTGGAATTCCAGACAAAGAGTTATGAGCCACATAGGAGCCTGGTATCCCAGTTTGGGAGGTACAGTAGCTGCTTCAAAGCTTAGGTTCATGTTAAACACCAAAGCAGTGAGAAGCATAGAAAATAAAAGGAGGCTTGATGAGATGTTACTTAATTAAAACTGACATTAAAAACCTAATATGTGCACTGTATAATAGTATATACAATATATAATACAGTATATGCAAACCACACTGTATGTTTGCAAATATTATATTGTTTAACAATATAATATTTGCAAACATTCCAGTGTACTTCTTTTACAGCTAACATTTGAATGTTGGTGTACAGTATGTCAAAGTATGTAAAATGGCTTTTTAATTCACTTGCCTGTGCTGCAATCCCTGTAAAATTAGAATGTGCAGCACAATACTATATCGCAAAGGAAAAGTGTAGTGATTGATGAGCAGCACCTGTGTGGTGGCTGTCTCCAGGGAAGGTGAATTTGATTGATTTGACTTTCTGAAGTAATACCTCCTCAAACTCTTATCACAGAAACAAAAAACAAAACACACAAGCATTTACAGAATGAAAAATGAAGATACATGGTGAAAATCTAGGTATAAAAATATCTGGTGATATTTATTGTAAATCAAAGGGATTAGTCTTTAATGCAATATAGAGTACATACTGTATATTTCTTAAACTGCATTGCATTGTAGCTAAACCATTTTATAATCCCCAGCTACAGGTATATCTATATTCTTATACATTCATACGCATGAATAAAGATTAAATAATTATGATAAGCTTTATTTTCCATACACACAATACATTTATTATTGAAAGCATAAAATGCCCTCAGGTACAGTCAGGAAAATTATAATGAGCTTATTACTATTACTAGGGTCAAAAATAATGGAATGCACAGTCTGATATGCATCAATACTTGAATTGAAATTGTCTTTTTAAGGTATCACTATTTTATGCTTTGCATGCATAACATATCTACAGTATGCATCTGTGTGAATGTGAATACAATTTACCTTCCAACTCCTGTAGGATGAACTCCATGAATAAGCTGAACAGCTGTTTTTCCTTTATTAGGGCAGACACAGGTAATTTTATAATTGTTATATTTATAACTTTAGGACCTTTAGTTCTGCTTTTCAGCATTACTAAATTGTGAAAGCTAATGAATATTCTAATTTCCTTAATTCATAATGAATGCTTTGTCTTAAAAACATACTGTATGTGTTATATATATATACAATATATGTGATGTTTCTGAACATGAAATCTGTCATATTATATCATATATTATATGTTTATATGTTTCTGAAAATTTCTAAAGTTTTTATGCAAGGAATGTCTACATCATGTGTCCTTGCTTGTATGTTTGTATGATTCATATCTTGAATTTCCAGGATTGCCACACTTTTTCTATTGAATAAACACTTCCTAAATCCAGGTACTTTGTGGGTTATGGGTTATGTAATAATCAGTAGTAACTTTTATATCCTAGAATCTCATCCAGCTCTTACTTGAAATATCCTGAAGTACTCATGTCCACAACCATGTTACAGTTCACAGTTTCACACCAAGGTCCAGAGCTGTGCTCAGTCCAGAGGGCTTCATAGAGTAGAAGGGTTCTGACCTTCCAGGGTATGCTGCAAACTCTGAACCAGGGCGGTCAGGCCAGAAGGCACCAGGAGACATGCCAATTCAAGGTGCAAAGTGCTTAAGGGGAGCCTCCTCCAAAGGCCTGGCTGACCTGCACTGTCATCGTGGTCTCCTGGAAGGCTGTCTTCCAGGGAAGTCCCCATAAGAGGATGAAACTGATTGGGTGGACCAGGCTTGTGGAGACATCTGATAAGGTTGGGTTCCTGCTTCAGACTCAGCTCTGGTCCCTTCTCAGCCACTAGCATCCTCTAGGCAGCACAGCTGTGGGCAACAGCTCCCAGACGGACCTCAAGGAAAATGGAAACCAGGAACAAGAAAGGCTGTGCTGCGAAGGTGGAACAGTGGCTCAGAAGTAAGATGTAGACGACTATGCCAGTGTAGCGGCAATGCTTGTTAATAAGACAGAATTAAGTGTTGCTGTGCTTTCCCAAATGAGGCCCCATCTCTCTCTCCATCTCTGTGGTGCAGCCAGAGAAGCTATTCATGCAGGCTGATTTAAAGATGTTTTCTTTTGATAAGGGACAGTTCCCAAATGGGGATGCACTTAGCTAAGCCTGGCTATCATGATCAATAGTCATCCATTGGCGCCTATCTGTCTAGGGAATGCCAGATGGACATCTGGACTGCATTCCTAGGTGTCAGGAGTAAGTGACTCATATCTCACCGTGATCAACCAATCAGGGACTGGTAGGGCCGAGTAACCCACGTGGGTCTCTGATGCCAATGAAACTTTCAGCCAATGAACAAGCTGAAGTTCCTCCAGGTAAAAACAGGCAACACAGAGGGCCAGGTAGACTATTCGAAGGACTATTCTAAAGAGAATTCTAAGGAGAATTCCAGGGGTGCGAGACAAATCCAGGGCAGGACGGCCCAGGAGCAGAAGGCTCCCAAGGGCAGGACATTCTCGCAGCGCGCCTCCTGACCATCCTGAGACTCAGCCTGGACAACCACGGAACGGCCAGTGTGTCCGAGTGCCAGAACTTTCCTTTGTTCTAAGAGTCGAGAGCGGAGGTTGCCAGAGAGTAACCAGAGGATCCACCCGAGGTTAGCACCAGCAGCAAGCCTCATGAACAGGTCGGAACTGTGGACAGCTGAATCACTATTCAGAACTAGCGCTTCATCAGGAACAAACCGGTCTTCTTCCTGACCTGCTGGGACCCACAGTTATCTTTTCTCCTGTGCACAAACTGTGCTAGTTAAAGCCAACACTAACTAGCCGGTCAGTGAGCATCAGCAGCGCACCATCGCAAGCCGCACAGCACAGCCTGGCACGGAGCCAGAGAGCCCGCAGGAGATCTGAATCCCCAGAGATTGGATGAGTATTCAACTTCAATGCATTACAGCTCGAGAATTCAATTGTAACCTCAACACCAGTTGATATCAATTTAATTCCTAAGAGTTATGTACTTGTTTTGAGTATCCAATGTAGACGTTATAACCAAGTTCATTTACGAAACGGTCTAAATGAATGATATACTGAACGTATGTCCTCTTGATATATGTAACTCTTCGTAACTGATTGAATATATACCTTTTGTATTCTGATAACCCTCTCGATAAGATCTGTTAGGTTTACATGCATATTCTATGTATTAATAAATGTATCCTCGTGTATTAGTACCTGTGTGTGCGTTGTTTGAGTTATATCGCAAGGTTGGATTCCAAAGCCATTAAAAGAATCATTTTGTGATTTACGGCTACAATTAATAATTGTCCCCGTAAATGCCCAAACTCCTACAGAACTGGTGCCTCGTGAGAGCACACTACACCAGGATGCCTGGGAGAGACTGAAAAGGGTATAAATACCCCAAGAGGCATTAAACTGTGCCATACCCTGCTGGAAAACAGCAAGGGCGAGCATAGCCATGTCCCACTGTGGACTGAACTTTGTATTTTCAGTTACAAATTTGCTGAGACCATGAAATGGTTTTAAAGTAATGGTGTGGTTGAACTTTCCTCTTCGAAATTCTCCAAAAACAAATCATACTGTACAGATCTTTTTTGAAGGAATCAAACTAGATTGATTACTGCTTGTCTTGTATTCCATGTATTTAATTGCATCTGACTCTCCTCTTAGCAAAATCCCTGCTGGAAATGTTCTATTTTTTTCCTTTTTAAAATTTTGTTGTGTTTACAGAGTGAAAAGGGTCAATCAGATTTTACTCAGTTCTATGCATTTGATGGAGCTTTCAGCATCAAACTGTATAAATGTCAATAAAAACTGCATATTTTATTTTTCTAGGTGATTGCATTTTTAATGTGACCCTCTAGAAATTCACAGATGACTGCTAACAAAAATCCCATCTATGGCTTTCCAAATAGTATGACATACTGTAGCTTTACTAAATAGAATTTTCCTGAAGTTTATTTTTTTGCTTGAGGCAGTCTGAAGTAAAGTCAAAGTGGTGAATTGTTACAAATAATGGCCTTTATTAAACATTTCCTTCTGGGTGTATTATTGCAGGCTTTTTTGATAAGTATAAGGACTTCCAGATGGCTCAGAGGCTTTCAATTATTTATTTTCATTTCAAGTAGAATTCATTTTTTTTCTGTATTGTTCTTAAGTACATTTACAGTGTATGGTAGCTACAGCATATCTAGATAGATTCAACTGGAAGTCCTCACAGGAAAGGTTAATCTGATTCCCTTTATCTTGTCGTTTCATTTCTTATTTTGTTCTTGATGATTGCATTTTAACCTTTCCTGTTTTCAGGATTCAAGGAAGTGAACTGCTGGTATGAAGTTCAATAATACACAGACTGTAGGTTAAAGGACATATGATGAACTTGGAATTGTTAGATTCTAGTAGATGAGTATGTCCATGCATTCTATTCTGATATCCATGTAGAGTATTTATATTTCATACTAATTAAAGGGATTAAAATACCGATTAACATTTCCCCCAAAATCTGGGTTAAAGATCAAATTCTAATGTTCCTGTACAGTATATGCTGTACAAAAAGCATTGTCAATGGCAATGTTAAAGACACGTACCACTGTAAATGGGATAAAAGTAGTGAGTGAAACTTAAAAAGATATCTGCATCATGAAAAATTTAGCCCTCCTGCTTAACTGTAATTTTTAGACATGTTCACCAAATGGTGTTGTTTATCTTGTATGGGAAGATATTAATTCCTTCGCATCATCCAGGTGGATGCTGCACATTGGTGGTGGTGGAAGGGAGTCCCCATTACCTGTAAAGCACTTTGAGTGGAGTGTCCAGAAAAGCACTATATACAGTAAATGTAAGCGATTATTATTATTATTATTATTATTATTATTATTATTATTATTATTTAGTCTACTCTGGCTCAAAGCAAATCCTGAATTAATGTGTTGAAGTTTTTCTTACATATAAAACAGGTTTTCTGGTGTAGTATTACACAAGGGAAATTGAAAGCAAAATGTAATGACTCATAGGTTTATACTGTAGCTCTGTAAAGAGGGAGTTGTAATTCTGTTGTGGACTAATACAGTATATATTGTTAAGCCACCAGTTTGCATTGGGAATTGGAAATACTGCTCCTGAGACCGATAATTATCTTTGGTATTTGAGAGCACTGGTGATAGCACCAAAAGGGTGCTTGGGAAACTGTGGAAATTGGAACAGGAGAAGCCAAAGAGCTGGTGAAGAAGCTGCTGTTCTGATTGCATTGAAAGTTCAACACTGCTGTTCTATTGTCATTCTCCTGTGGATTATACTCTGATACAAAATCCCTCCCAAAGTAATTAAAACTAATTTAGACTATTTTCCATAGATTAGGGTTTTCAATTGATTGCTGTATACAAGCAGGCAATAATTAAATGGTACCATTTAAGATAATTGCCCTTCCCTGGATTCAGATTATTCTTTTTAAAGTTCCTGTTGCTGTGTTACCACCTAGCTACTATATTTATAGTAACCAAACAAATTGCGTGATACTTTCTCTTACAGTATACTGTATGTGTATATACTGTACTGTACATGCTTTTGTCACTCAGCTATCTACAGTACAGTAACCAGACTGATTCAATTTTCCTTCCTCCTATGTGTGTGTACAGTATGTAATGCAGGCTAAGGGGGAGACAGGCATCAAAGGGATTCTGTCCAATGGGTGGGGTTCACAGCTCACTCACTCAGTAGGACTTTACAGTACAGTACCTGAATCCTGGCAGCATCCATGACATACTGTAGTCACACTACCCAAACCACTATGTGAATGATATGACCCCTATTCTTAACATTGATTGTAGACATGTGACCAGGCAATTGTAAGGAAGCATTGAGATTTGGAAGGTCAAAGCTTGTTGAACAGACACGCATTCAAGGCCATTATCTTATCAGAACTTTGAGATTCTTACCAAATTAAAAAGGTAATGTATGACTATGGCAAAAGTCCTATATTCAAGCTAACATTTCTGTGGCTTATTTTTTAATTACACTGAAATGTGTTCTGTTAAACAACATTCCCCTGTAAATAGTCTTTGTGCCCTTGGGTCCTGTGCTTCACTTGCATTGTGTGCAGTTTTGACTTTGATAAACTGCCCTCTGTCGTCAAAAATGTTTTTCTATTTTGCTTTCTTTTAATGAGCAAGAAAGGTCTGTGATTTTCTGTTGTTTTTTTTTCATCTCCAAAGAACATTGCAATAGTCTAACTTCACTTGCTGTTAGTAAAAATGTGAGAATGTTTGCTTGCTTCTGGGGACTCACTGCAGACTGGATTTAAAGGGCATATTTGATCTATGGAAACCTAGATTATCTAACTGTTTATTTTCAGTATCTGTGTGTCTAGACAAGATGGACAAAGTGCTAAAAACAAATAAAATAAAAATCACTTAAAAATATGAAATGTTGATTCCCAAGAGAATGAAGAAAGAAGCAGATGGTTTTTGATTTCCCTCAAAGTACATATTTAAGACGTTTAAGCACAAATAAGAGCAACAGCAGTTTAAAGCATTTTATCTTCAATATTTCCTCTGTAATGAAACCATATATTCTACAAAACTGTTATGAGTTGAAAAAAGAGAATACAAGGTTACAGACTAAAGAGTGTCTGACACTGACACCCAGTGTTCAAAATATAAAAGGACAAACTACAGCCGAATGCAACAGAGGATAATGTAATTTTGTCATAATATTACTGCAAGCAGTAACACAATGTGCAGTAAGATACATACAGTACAGTAATATTTGGCAAGCAATGAAAGGAGATGCAGTATGACATTTTACTGTTGCATCATCAGTAGATAGAACACTAGAGGAATAAAATGGAAATTAGCCAGCCATTTCAACAGTTCCATTTGAAATTTTAGCTGTAAAATGTAACATAGGAAGACGTAGAATTGTTATGGTTGGTATAATTTTGGAAACAAATTAATTTTTCTCTTGTACAGTGACTGGAATAAATATTTGTAGACTACAATTACAAATCTTAGTTCAGGTGGGTAGCTGCGTCAGGATGAGTAGGCTGCAAAGGAACAAGTAATAGGTTTATTCCATGCTGAAAAGAGAAGAAAGAAAACACAACGTTTCAGCCGTGGAGCCTTCTTCAGGTGTGAGGACCTGAAGAAGCCTCACACCTGAAGAAGGCTCCACGGCTGAAACGTTGTTTTCTTTCTTCTCTTTTCAGCATAGAATAAACCCATTACTTGTTCCTTTACAATGACAAATGCCCATTATATCCATGGTAAGGAAGGCATAAAGAAAAGGAATTACCAGTATTTTAAAAAATATATTATGTGAACTAATAGAAATTATTTTTTCAAGAACTCGATCACATTAACGCAAGGGAATCTCAGCCTGTCAAGTGTTGCAATAGGTAACCTGTCACATTTGCCGATCAAATCTATTTGATCTGTCATTGTCAGGTGTTCCTCTTCATTAGCATTTTTTGTTCCTCTCTGCACATCCATGAGCTAAAAGACTACTTATTGTACTACAAAATATAAGATACAAGGACTAATTGTTAACATACACAGTGCATAACACAAAAGACTAAAATCTCTATATAAGATCCTCATAGAATTGTTTCTGTCACCTGAAAGCATATCATGATTACAACTACTGCAGTATAAAGTGTTTTAAACAAGATAAACCATTCAGCCTCACCCTTAAAAGCAACTGTCTGTGATTACTCTTGGTTCACTCCCATACATACTTTTTAAATGAAGACTGTCATACATGATTTACATTTTCATTAAAGTCTTCATATGCAAAATATTTGGATTTTCCAGACACCAAGCATTATTTAACTCCAACACCAGAAATAAATCATAGATTAATCAGGGGACAAGATATGAAGGAACACATAAAGCAAAGGTGGTCAGTCACATATTGTAAATTACATTGTTTGGAAGTAGGTGTAAGTTACTGTAAATAAGCATGATGAGCACTTTAAATCGCATTTAAAAAGATAAGACAGAGAAGGTTTTAAGACTTACATATTTTTGTAAACCCTGAGGATAGAAAAGCAAATATAAAATTAAAACAGACATGACAGACAGTTGAAGGCATTTTAATGAATATGCCCCTTACCAACAGTCTAAATATAAAGAAGAAACTGAATTTAAAAAGTCAAAATTATTTTTTTCATTTAAATATTTATTTGTGATCACATAAACCTTCTCCTTACACCAATACCAAAGCTGGTGTATTTTAAATATTATATAGAGTATCTATGAAGAAGATCAAAATTATCGTAAAACACACATACAGTATGATACTAATTTTAATGATCACTAAGAACAATCATTATTATTATTAATTACCATTTAGTCAGGTTATATGCAGGATATACTGCAGTTAAACCTGCCCTGTGTTTTATTAAAAATAATAAAAACCCTCAAGGCGAATGGCCCTGTGCTTTCTCCCATGTTTTCATGTTAACACTTGACCTTGCATTGCTAGCCTAGATAAATATACTAACATGAAACCACAAGGGAGTTTTGGACATTAACCATAAAAGACACACACATACTCATGCACACAAGAGACTGTACCATTCACATACTCACACTCAAGCAACTACACTAGGAGTGCCAGGAGTGGAATTATGGAAGCTTTTCCACAGACCTGAAAGGCTAAATAAAAAGATCTGTAATCCTCCAAGTAACCAGTAAAGCAGACAGACACATATCCCCAATGGTACAGTATTTAGGTTCTCAGACACTAGGTAAATTAGACATTTTTCTTCCTGTATCAGTGGCTTGGCCAGCTGGTCCGCAAAGATCTGCAAGCTTTACTTAAACCAGAGATATGTTTTATTATTATTTTTAGTCTCCCTTACATTTTTGCACATAATGCCTATAAGCTGTGAAACATAATGTTTTCAAACTGCATTGATTTTGGCTATTAAATAAAGGATGTCCCCAATACAGAAGACACTGTATATAGCACACAGATTAGCATATTGTACCATTTACATATGCTGGAAATTAGTTTATATCAAGGTTATCTGGTTGAGATCAGTTTGGCATAAAAATATTTTTTATTTTTTTTACTTTTGCAGTTAAAACTATGCTGAAATTATTAACTTAGCAATAGAGCTAAGTAGGAGTAAAGAAATTTACATTTTGAAAATTATGTTTTTAAAAAATATTGGAATTTAAATTACAATTGAATGAGAACAAACAATAAAATTAATAAAGTTGTTATTAATATTACTACTAATAGTAATTGTTAGCACACTTACAACATTAAGTTTTAAATTTTGTCATTGGAATATTTTACAATTAAATAGACATCATAAAATAAAAGGCATTCAAAAGTTTTTTCAAATTTTTAAATTAATTCTTAAAATAGTAAATTATAGCCGCTCTGTCAGCTACTGTAGTACATACTGTAACAAGAATAATCATTATAATGACTAATGCTACCCATTTTCATTGTCAATGAACATCACTCAAATTCTACACAAACTAATGGAAAACCCACTAGAGGGAGCTGTGCAGTCACTTTGTATTGCTGTTTTTCATGCTAGATTCTTATTTATATTTGTCAGATAGCCCAGAAATGCAGCTTTAGCTTAGATGTGGTTTGTCTAATCTTTCTCAAGGGTACCAAACCAATTCAAAACAAACACAAGCAGAGGAATACAATCCTGGATATTTCTGTGGGTGGCACTCGTGAAAACCAACCTTTTCCTTACATAAAATTATAATACAAAGCATGAAAATAATATGTGAAAATTAGATTAAATTAATGTATATAATGTCAAAATAAAAACAAATTACCAACATTTATTATTATTTTGGCTAGCACAGATTAAATGTTTAAGTTATTCTAAACACTTCCAAATGAAGTGGAAAATATGCATTGTAACATCTCTTCCTAGCTGCTGGACTACCAATTGCCCTTAGAAAGTTTTTAAGAAAGATATTTATATTTTTTGAAGCCATAACACTAATTTGAAGCCTGGAATTTTTTTCTCAAGTTTCACTGCATCTGGTTCCCTAGATGCTAGGCAAAGTAGACTACAGTATGTCAATATAGTCAATTATACTCCTCTTAGTTTGATAAGGTTCAAATGGGGACATTGGATGTACTGCATGGAAAGTTGCTCATTTAGTACAGATGCAGCCATTCAAAATGCGCGGTACAAACCCGCGGTATGGTAACCTACCCACAAGCCACCGCGGGGCACCGGAGGGCACCGCGGTAAGTGATTGGCTGGCCAAAATGACCGACGGGGGCACTCGTGGTGCATTGGTTGGTAGTGAAAAGATTTAATCATTTAATGTCTTTACTGTGCACATTTTAATCCGCTTAGTTTTGAATATTTATATGGAATTTTACCACTAAAGGGAAATTTTAGTAGCTGAGCATAAAAAGAAGAGGAGCATAATGCATCTGAAGGTCATAAACGATATTAATTTAGGAACATAAACATTACTGTATGTATGTAAACTGTACTGTGTATGGCTGGTCTTGGTAGTTTAAAGAAAAAATACACACCAGTCTTCCATTTCTCCCTAAACATTTTAAGCATGAAAGTTTTATGAAACGGTACCCAAAAATGCGATTGCTGTATAGAATGAATTTTAATTAAAAAAAATTATTTAACACGAAAATTAAGCTGTTTACATCTTCCGCCTGAGAACAGTCACCCGTTGCTACCCAACGCAGAAACACAGCCACTAACTAGCAAAGAGAGGACATTAGCTAGCCAATATGATAAAGAAATAAATTATTATTTTGTTTATTTCTTTTGCACATTTATTTGAACATTTCCATCGATTGTACAAGCACTTGGAAACTGTCCAATCCCTAGTTCATCAGGCATTTTCTTTTATGCTGCGGGCATTCTCCCGGTCTGGCGCCGGTCTGTGTCTTCTAGGATATAATGCCAGCGAACTCTTATAATAATAATAATAATAATAATAATAATAATAATAATAATAAACTTTATTTTATATAGCGCCTTTAAAGGTGGCTTCTCAAAGCGCTTTACAGGATGACAATAACAATAAATAAGAAGACTACAACAATAAATAAGAAGATTTCACAAGATAGGACACAATTATAATTACAACAATACAACAATAACAATAGAGGAGACCGTGGAAGGTGGTATTAAGAAGAGCAGAGGGGTGAAGAATGGAACCAGTTAAGTAAAGGCTTTTCTGAAGAAGAAGGTTTTGAGTCTGGATTTGAAGGAGTTTAGAGAAGGTGACTCTCTAATATCCTTGGGCAAAGAGTTCCAGAGCTTGGGGGCATAGCAGGAGAAGGCCCTGTCGCCCATACAATGTAGACGGGCTTGGGGGACAGTAAGGAGGGCAGAATTTGAAGAGCGGAGGTTGCGAGGTGGGGAGTAGGGCTCTTGTTTTTATGTCCACTATAACAGACAATCTCCTTTGCTTTTAACTGAGCGTTTAATAATTTCCTAAAATGAAAATGATTTACTTTATTTCCCTCACGGGATCAATAAAAGTATCTATCATCTGTCTACAGAATTCTGGGGTCTCCCCATACCAGAGATTATGGTAGGGCTTCAGAATGGTGATTGGATGACACCATCTGACACCCCTCTGATTGGAGAAAAAATACGTGCTGGTTTGCTATACGTACATACTGTACCAGGAAGAGGATTTCTTTCTATTCGAAACGTGTATTTTAAAAGTTTAAGAAGTAAAAACCTTACAGCATACACAGATTTATAAACTGATCAGGATCGTTATCTTTGTCTTATGCATAATAATGTTCACCTCTCTGTCCAGCAAATTAATAATAAACTTTATTTTATATAGCGTTTTAAACGAATAAGTAATTAGATTGCTCATAAACCTAATCACTTATTCTACATAAAAACAGCGTAATTGCTCTCTGAAAATGCTTTTTCTTTTTATTTAGGCTCAGATTTCAACTATAGATCATATTACTATAAACTTTCTTGGAAAAATGTCTTTTATGTAAACCATGTTTGCTATTAATTCATTTAGGGCTAGAATATGTTCATTGTCTTCCAATCGAGTCGAGTTGACATTAGAAGCTTGCCACGCCCGGACTGTTACACCAACGCATTAGCATGTTAAAGCGATTTCAATGAGGAGCCTAGCTTTCTTAACTATTACTGTACTTCCTTGGTTTTGGAGGGGGGAGGTGTCTTTCGCTGGAAATCTCGCCCCCTTCTACTTTGAAAATACCCGTGAAACCGGTTTAATTCGTCACAGTCAGCACTCCCGCAGAGAGGGGGGTTGTACTCGTTAATGTCTAAGCCGGAACACATCATTATATCTCATTTTGTATTTCTATAAAAAAATCGTTTGCCCAGCCTAACACTATTGTTGTTATTGTTTTTATCCTGTAAAGCGCTTTGAGGAGCACAGCTTTCTCACCACTTAGATTACTTTTTGATACCATCCTTACACAAAGCAGAAACTTCTTGTATTTTCCGATGACATACAAGTGGAAAGATTACAGATTTTAATCGTCTTTTTTCTGAACCAGGGAAAATCTGATCATGTTTCTCTATAACAATAATAAAAAACTTTATTTTACATATCACCTTTAAAAGTGGTATCTCAAAGCAATACAGTATATGTAAACCACAGATTACAAAGTAAATACCCAGACAAACGCAAACGCGTTTTTAATAAAATGCTTTTATTCATTCAGCAGAAAGGAAGAGCGTAAAACCTGGGTGTAACAGCTGTTCCTTTTTCTGATCACTCGCTCTCTGGATAAACGTCTCGCCTGTCCTGTTCTTTGTTTTCCTAATTTGCTGATTATGCCTTCTGCGATCCACTCCTGCCCTCACACCTAAAGAAGACTGTTTTAAATTTCTTTGCGCGGTCCATTGTGCAATTAACCCTTGTATGTGCTGTCCTTAAGGTGATATCACATAAAGGTGATATGTAAAATAATGTTTTTTATTATTGTTATAGAGAAACAGGATCAGATTTTTCCCGGTTCAGAAAAAAAGATCTAAAGTATACTAGTTTGTCACTAGTATACTTTTAATACAGTCTTTGCTGTGCTCTTGAGATCCTTGTGATATTTCGAGCTCTGGTTGAATAAGTGTCGCAGTTTAAATCTCTCTCTCTCTCTCAATTCAATTCAAGGTGCTTTATTAGCATGACAGATGGGTATAATCAGTGTTGGGT
Organism: Atractosteus spatula; assembly: GCF_055471065.1. Taxonomy (NCBI): domain Eukaryota; kingdom Metazoa; phylum Chordata; class Actinopteri; order Semionotiformes; family Lepisosteidae; genus Atractosteus; species Atractosteus spatula. Next base: position 31,748,426 of record NC_142711.1, on the reverse strand, counting down.
ATTTACTTTGCTTTGAGATGCCACTTTTAAAGGTGATATATAAAATCAAGGCTTTAACTTGCTTTAACTACGCAAGTCTGAGTTCTTGTGTCTGTCCTATCCGAACCCGAAAGTATCACAATATGTATCTTTATAGCAGGTGGTGTACAGCTTTTTAGTATAGATTACACTTTTCTAAAATGTATTTAAAAAATAAAAACGATTACAATCTAATCTTTCCACGTTTGATCCCAAGATCCCAAGAAAAATAAATCTAAACGGGGAGAAAGCTACAGGTATGCTGAAAGTTTATTTAGATACTTAGAAGACAAAGATATCAATTTATGTTGCATTTGTCTGATTGTGAATCAAAAAACACATATATTTAAACCTGCTTTTGCGATTTAAATCAAAACGCGATTTAAATCAATATAAATGTTTATATTGTAACGCCTAGGTGACTATTCATTGTTATTAAAATTACTTAAATTCGATCATGTTGTGATATTTAGAAATATACATTTGTTTGGTGTGAGTGAAGTTTTATTTAATCTCTGAGCCATACTGATTCTTATGGAAGCCAGTTTCCGCCAGGGAGTAAAAAAAAAAACACACTATGGTATTCTCTCCGATGCAGTGCAGTTAAAAACATATCTCTGATGCTGTTCCTAAATGAATATCGTTTATGACCATCAGACGCTTTATGCTCCTTTTCTTTTTTCCAGTGGATTGAACAGGGAGACGCATTTCATGATGTACTTTTCACTGATGAAACAACAGTGGCTCTGGAACAGTTTTCAACCATGTCGTTTTATAAAAAGGGGAGATATGTACGCGTTACTGAAGCTAAAAGGTTAGCCTTTGTCACTAATGTAACCACTAAATAAAGACATATAGAAATCCCTATCGTTACAGACTGTATATGGCTGGTATTGGTAGTTCAAAGAAAAAATACACACCAGTATTCCACTTTCTCCCTAAACATTTTAAGCATCAGAGTCTTACATGTGGTTATTTCGGAAACGTTTGTACGTGCTCCTTCTGACCATGTTACTGTTTACTGTTACTGACCATATTAAGTTTAAGTGCCTGTGGGCACTTTTCCTGTCCGTGGGGGGTGGACCGTCTTTCATTAGAAGGTTAGTCTGTTCTACTCTGAGAATGTAGAGGGGGTGGAAAGTAATTCTGTGTCGCATTAACTAACCTCTTCAGTTTATTCCACAAGACAGTACATGAATATAATTATATCGTTATTAATTTGTTTAGATACGCAATTCCATATTATATTCCGTTAATCAAATTCTGAAAGTATGCATTTGTTAGATAACAAGCGAATTCACAGAAAAGGTTAAAAGACTATCACTTTTCACAAAGTATATAATCCCAATATAAGTCTAAATCCTAATATAAGTCTAAACAGTATCAGCTTTATTTACGGGTTGCAATTTAAAAAAAGTCAAAAACCGCACTCAAAATGCAATTTAGAGCTTTCTGGCAAGTGGAGACACCCAAATGAATAATGTAACATGCCACTGTTTGTGCATGAACAAGGTGATACTTGTTCCCCGGCGGAACACATTCCACAAGAATCAGCGCTTTTATATATCGCCTTTAAAGGTGGCTTCTCAAAACGCTTTACAGGATAAAAACAACAATAACAGCAACAACAACAATATTGTATTTCATTGCACTTTGACAGAGTGCTCTTAGAGTTTGATTAATAGGGAATATAATATAAAAATATAGTACTAAAAATAAGATACACTCTACAGACATTCACAACAGCGACTGTCAGAAGATAGGACACAGCGGCTCAGACACCCGCTGAATGGAAAGGGGCACTTTAATGTTCTGTATGGCTAATACTAAAGCCAATACTTTAATATTCTTTTCAGTATGTTTAACAATAGTGGGTACTGGCCTAATTCGGCCCTGCTCCCGTTGTTAGGTGTTAATGTGTTGTTGTTAAGTGTGAATTTGTACCTGTTTCCCTGAGGTCTGGCTTTTTTTCTGGAAAACCATAACTCTGGTCTTGTCCAGATTGACTGTCAGCGCCCAGGTCTGACAGTGCTGCTCCAGGAGTGACAGGTTCTGCCGCAGCCTCTGTTCTGTGGGCGACAGCAGGACCAGGTCGTCTGCAAAGAGCAGGAACTCGATTTCTGTAATTAATGTAGATCAGTAAATCAAGGGACAAAATAATTATTGCGCCCGGCTCCTCAATGGGGTTTGACGTGCTAATGCGTTGGTTTAACAGCCCGGGTGTGGCAAGCCTCTAATGTCTCCCGACTTCGGCAAAAGGAACCTGCCTTTCATTGGATGGGAAAGCAAGAGCCGACCGCTACGCCGCCCCCGTGTTTAGAAATCTTGTGACTTTTGAAATTTACTGGGGGTGGACCACGTCTGTAAATTTCGATGGGTCCAGAGGCAAAAGTGCCTTGCCTTGCAATCTCAGGGAAACCATTAGTAGCATGGTGAATCGGAGATTCTCAACCCTTACTTCGTGCGACTGGAAAAGAATTCGTGATCGGATCAACGAAATGCTTCGTAGAAGGAGGCGCTCTTTTCCTCTAGTCTAACAGTCTGCCACAAACAAAACATTCCTGTTAGACAAGAGGAATGTAAAAAAACAATTACTTTTTGTCAATGAAAACTGGTGTGTGTGTCTCTCTCTGCTGGATGTCCCTCTCACTCTCTGCTGAATTAATAAAAGCATTTTATTAAAAACGCGTTTGCATTTGTCTGGTATTTACTTTGGTCCTTTTAACTGTTTTTCCATCTACTGTATTGCTTTGAGATGCCACTTTTAAAGGTGATATGTAAAATAGTGTTTTTTATTATTGTTATAGAGAAACATGATCAGATTTTCCCCGGTTCAGAAAAAAAGATCTAAAGTATACTAGTTTGTCACTCTTCTCATCCCCTCTTTGCTAAATGGCTTTTGAATAGAGTCACATGAAGAGAGAGGTGAAACAGCCCTACACAGCCCTGTCGCAGTACACGAATATAATTATATCTTAATTAATTTCTTTAGATACGCAATTCTTTTAATACAGTCTTTGCTGTGCTCTAGAGGATCCTTGTGATATTTCGAGCTCTGGTTGAATGATAAGTGTCGCAGTTTAAATAATTTTCGTAGTTAGAAATTATGAAACGCTCTGTTAAAAGCAAGGGAGTTTTTATGTCCATTGCAGTAAAAGAAAATGCCTGACAAAGTAGGGCTTGGACAGATTCCAAGTGCATTTTTGTAATTTACGTTGCAACGGACAATGTACAGCGTGTACTATTCTTGTGTTGCGGTACATGAATATAATTATATCGTTATTAATTTCTTTAGATACGCGATTCCATATTATATTCCCTTTTAATCAAATTCTTGTATGCTTGTATGTATTCTAAGTATGCTTGTTGACTCCCGTATCACGTTAGTTAAAGACTTCGATGCTTAAAATGTTTAGGGAGAAATGAAATACTGGTGTGTATGTTTTCTTTAAAGTACCGAGACCAGCCATATACTGTATGTTTAAGTTCCAAAATTAATATCGTTTATGGCCTTCACACACGTTACAGTATGCTCCTATTCTTTTTATGTTCAGGTACTAAGATTTCCCTTCAGTGGTAAAATTCCATATACAGTAAATATTCAATACATAAACGGGCACAGTTAAGACATTAAATATACATATACATACTGTATACAGTACAGTTTGCATACGGTAATATGTTTATGTTCCTAAATCAATCTCTTTTATGAGCATGTGAAAGGCATGGTGAATCGATTCTCAAAAATTACTGTACTTTGCATGATTGGAAACAAATGCGTGATTGCGAAATGCTGTGGTGTTACTTTTACAAAGACGGTCAATGAAAAAAAGAATGTGGACCAGGGCAATACTTTGAGTTTACAGCTTGTCCAAGGTCATTCATTATTAATACTATTAGTAATATCTTCGTTAAAGACTTTGATGGCGACAGCTCAAACATGAGAGGTTGAGCTTTATTAGCTCCACCTTGCGGAAATTCCGGATACTATTATTTTAATTGCGGTATTATAGGAGAATTTACGGTAACTCGCGGTAGACCGCGTAAAGCGCATCGAAAAATAATGCGGTATCGCCCGCGCATTTTGAATGGCTGCATCTGTATATGGGTTTTTTATTTGATGTATGGAAATAACTGCATCTTTTAGTTTTTTGTTTTTATGCTCAATAACGGTGAGCATGGGTTGCTCAGAATTATTCCCTTTCTTCATGTCATCCGAAGTTAACTACAATACTAATTATATTGTTTGTTTAAAGTTATGGAAAGTGGCTCAGTTTTACTCAGCAGTCATTGATTTGATATGTTAAGGCAATGCACATTTTGGCACCTTTTCTGTGCTTCAACTGTCTGTTGGGATATTTATCATGTTAAGCTGTGAGTTTACAGAATTGTTTGTTTCCAAAGAGCCTCAGAAGCATCTTACATCTTGATACTGTACACACAGTGTACAGTATCAAGGAAATAATAGATTAAACCTAAAGGAGTAATCAGCAGCCACACATAGCTGCTTTTTTTAATCATGTTTATCAGTAGGTCATAGCTAATGTACAGTATGTCAGTGAAAAAGTACTGTTTATATATATAACTTACAAGGAAAATATTTTAGAGTTATGGTGTGTTTTAAGAGCAAACAGTTTCTGTAAATTATTGAACTGCATATTAGGTTTCAACTGTTTTGCAGATGAGTCCTAATAAGAACAACACAACTGTCCATGCCTTTAGAAGTTGACTTTACAATATATATGGAAATAGACCTCGGTGTAGAAATTTTGATTCCTAGCACTATGAAACAGAAAAATGTTAATATTCATTCCTGTTTTTCATAGACTGATAGATTGACAGGTAGATAAAGTAGGTTGAACTGCAGTGTACAAATAAGTGACTGAATGACAAATGATTTTCAATCATTTAAACCTTGTGTACAACATAGAACATTTTTCACATTGTAAAATGATCACAGGCCTACATGGTCTACACTCAGGATTTGATGCCAGCTCATTTCAAGCTATGCGCACACAAGCACACAGAGACAATTTAGAGACACCAATTAACCCCAATTAACTTGCCCAGCATTTCTTTAGAAGGCGTCAGGAAAAATGGAGAGCCCAAAGACAACCCTTATCAACTTGGGGAGAGCATGTAAACACCACACAGAAGTGTTTGAATTGAACCATTAGCCCAATAACCAAGAGGCTCATTGCCATCTTCTTGGTTTTAATTCTACTGTATCAATTCCAAAAGCCTGTCCATAGTGTTTGTAGTTTAAAATCAATATATGTTCAAACATATATAATGCTACCGTAATTACAGAACACGATACCCAGCACACCAACCCCATTTTTAACTGAACATGCAGAAGAATGCTCTTCACATTGAAGCATTCCTTGGGCTGCCATCACACCAAGATTCTGCAAATAGTCATAATTGTGCACTCATCAAATCCCACTTATAAAAACCTCAGTATCATTATAGTCATATCATTATACCCCTCCAGACAATTGCACATTTGATTACTGGCTTCTCTTTGGCTTTCCTGTGACACACACACAAAAAAAACACTATTTAGTTTGTAGAACATTATGCACCTGTACAAACGATAATCTGTTGGGAATTTAAGACCTGGGATCATGAAGTTACATTTCAGAAGACTGGATTTAAAGTCACTGCGAGCAGAGCTGGAGATACTTATGAAAATATGTTATACTTATTCATCTTTGACCAACTCTTCAGTGCCACCTCTAAACATAACTGTTCAGACTGCCTCTTTAGATTCTATGACTCATCACTATGTTGCTGTAATTTTGTGCATTATATTGTATTATTTTTGTGTCACTTACTGTAAACTATACTCTTGTGTATGATTCAGCTCAGTATTGCAGTTTTGCTATGTCAAGATGCTGTAAATCATAACTTGCTGGTTTATCTTGCTTAAAAATGTAATGTTTTTAATGCTATTTATTTTCAGTGCTCCATATTATAAGCATCATTAACATTTTGTTTTAATACTAATACAATCACAAGAAAAGGCTAAATATTTTATTTGGATAAGATAACATACACATGTCTGCAAAAGCACAATGTGCAGATTAATGATAAAACAAAAACTTTGTAACTTTTTGTTTCAACTATACAGTATGTATAGTAGAATATATATACACTTTCTATATATATCCAGGAGAACATAGAATATGTGTTTTTGTGCTTGGTTGAACGTACTAAACATTAATAGCATAATGATTATATGGGATAAGTAATCATTATGCTATACTACTTTTTACATTTTTTGTACATTACAGGTCAGCCTGTTTGTTTTTACGTCCTTGTATTGTTTAGTGTTTCTAAACTATATGGGTATGTCCCAATCTGTTTTACTATCACACTGTATTTCCCATGGTGGACTTTAGAACTGTAGTCTTATCACATGTGCAGTATAACAGTCAAGTATTATTCTACATCAAAATCATATTGTCTTCAATTGCCTCCAATTTACCAGTAGGAGTTAATTTTAACTGTAGATTTCCTGTCACCGTTAACATCTTTGAAGAAAACTAACTCATATACAATTAATTCCTGGAAAAGGAAAGCATAATCTAATTCTTTTAGTAATATAAGGCAAATGAAAACCTAAAGAAAAATTACATCTCAGAAACATGATAGCTAAATCATTCATTAAATGTAATTAGCAAAGCAGTGAAATCTAACATTCATTAAATCAAAGCTTTCCCTTAAGCAATTACCTTTTAACTTACATTTATGTGCAGTGAATTTTGGAAATAATAATAAATCCTTGGGATTTCTCTGGAATGAATTTAGGAACTTAACTTATCCCTCAGGACAAATCATGCTGGAGAAAACATACTGCTGACTTTCATTTGAACTTTTATGAATGTAAACCAGACATATTGTCAATAGAATTTGGCTTTTAAAAGCTTGGTTAGGAGGTTGATTTGTATAAAACATAAATAAAGCCATCATTTCTGAGGTAATGAGTTCCCCAGTCAGTAATTAAATAGCTGCTGGTTTTCATTAATACCTCACAAGACGCAGACTTTGTTGTTTTCCTTGATATCACAGTATAATGCATCAGCTGAATTAATATTTCTAATGATTAATAACATGATTTGAATAACATTGAGATTGACTACTCGGATATTGATTGAAAATACTGTACATAGTCAAACAGCATATTCTTCCAGCTATATAGAAAGCTAAAATCTGCTTCCTTTAATCAAATAACATCTAAACCCATGGTTCTCAAACTGTGGTACACGTGCCACTGCTGGAACGTGGTGCATCTCCAGGTGGTACACCAGATGACCCTGTAAATTTGTTATGTGCACTGAAAAATCGGGACGGGTTTTCATATTTTCTATTTTAATAAAATGAATGTATGTGTCAAATACGCAGCCTACATACTACAAAACAGCGCACACTACTTGAGTGGACACAAGAGCTACTATGTAATTCTATACCATTGTATAGGAATGGGTGCTACAAACGTAAGTGGCAAGTTGTATTTAAAAAAAGTTATCTCCAGCAAATAAGGAGATATGAGAATGTGCATGATTTTGGAATAATGCCAATCTTTTGAGCACAGGAAAGTGTGATAGATAACAGAAAAATATTTAAGGACTGTTCTAGGTTAATTTGATAAAAATATACCGAGCGTCTCTGTGTTTCACTCCCATGCTCCTGAAATGAAAACGGGGAAAAATTCAAGCTTGCAGATTGCTAAAGCAGGTAAGCCCCACACTATTTGTGAAGAACTTTGTTTACCGTTGGCAATAGAGCTGACACGTATTATGTGTGGAGAAAAAGCTGCTAAACAGCTTGACCTACTGCCCCTTTCTAATGACACAGTCACTCGTAGAATTATTGATATGGCAGATGATGTCAAAAGTATGCTGATAGAGCACGTTAAGATGAGCTTTTCACTACAATTACATGAGTCTGTAGATGCCGTTGATTTGGCCAATTTGCTTATTTACATTAGATATGAGTTTGAGGGTATGTCCCATGAGGACTTTCTGTTCCATAAGCCGCTACCAACAAGAACTACAGGAGTGCACATATTTCAGCTTCTGAAATAATTTATCGAAGAGAATGGCATCGAGTGGAAAAAATGTTAGAATGATAACAGGCAGACACAGCGGTGTAGTTGCACGTAGGTTGCTCCAGATATGAAGTGGACGCTGTCACGGACCTCCAAAGGGACTAACCGTGGAGAGCAGGGGAGCGGAAAAAGACCCATATGCGTAGCGGCAGAATGGGAAAAAGGCCCGGGCTCTTTAGTGCAACGAGTTCAGGAGTGCCGTATAGAAACCTATGCCCTCAGGTAGCGGACGTGGGGCGACCTGGTGCTAGGCGGGTCTCAGGACATCCGAACGTCAATGCTGAGCGAGGGCAGAGTGCAAGACCCGGAAATATATAGCCCGAGGGAAAGAGAGGGACCGGAAGGATAGCAGGCAGAAAACTAGGGACAGGACAGAGTGGGAGCGGCCTCTGCAGCCAGAGACAGACGCACTGCAGCATCCACCACGAGGCCTTGTCAGTCAAGAAAATGCCAGAGGATATAAAATCTGTTAGACTCTGCTGTCAGCTCAGTGCTATTTTTATTATATGTGTATGTGAGTGTGTGTGCACGTGTGCTCATGTTGGTCATTGAGATTTTCTGTGATTCCTATGAGAAGATGACTTGTAGGTGGTACTTGGATGCTTTGGTTTGATCAGGGGTGATTCTTGGTCCAAAAAGGTTGAGAATCACTGATCTAAGCCATAAACTGCAGTGCCATTGATCATGTTTATAGTACAAATGGCATTTGCTGCATAAACACACATAGAAACTTTACCCTAATTCTAAAACCTCAACCCAATTAATCAATACAACCAATCCAATCATTGAAATTTGAAATTGGTGGTTGGGCTAAAGATTTGATTGAATATGGGCCGTAGTGTTTTTGAGTAATATACAGTAAGTATGCACTAATTTCCCTTCCTCCACAGAATATCTAAGAAGTAAAAATATAGCCTCAAAATTTATCCAGACCTGAAAGGTAAATTTATTGTTGTTTATTCATAAAACACGTTTTACAGACACCCACTTAAATTTCTAATACTATGAAATCCCATAGAAGAAAAAATGCAAAGAAGTTAATGAAAAAATAGGCCAATTTAAAATGTCTTACTTCAGCTTACTGTAGTAGAGACAGAAATAAAGAATGATGCCAATTTGGAGACAATGCTAATAAAGCAACCTGAAATACTCCCTTGAACAACTTAATTAGACTTTTCTAAGCTCATAAACAGATTCATTACAGAATGTAACATTAGTTATCTAAATTAGATTAGCTCAGGGTATACTTACCTTAAACACCATAAAGGGAAAAGTAAGTGCAAATGAAAACTTAAAGAGTTGTATTTTACGACCAAGAAAAAGAAAAGAAAAAAAACTGGGGCTTTAGATGAAAGATTTTTACAAATGGAAGTCTTTTAATGTATATCATTAATTTATAGAGTACTGTATGTGCAGTATTATACTGGGTAGAACCAGCAGCTATATCACCCTGCAACCCACTGAAGCTAATCAGGTGTGAGCCTGGCCAGTACCTGGATGGGAGATCTCCTGGGAAAAACGTTGGTTTGCGAAGGTTGCTGCTGGAAGAGGTGTTTGTGGGGCCAGTAGGGGTTCTCACCCTGTGGTCTATGTGGGTCCTAATGCCCCAGTATAGTGACGGGGACATTATACTGTAATGTAACTGTAATGTATACTGAGATGTAAAACTGAGGTCCTGACTCTTTGTGGTCATTAAAAATCCCAGGGTGTTTCTTGAAAAGAGAAGGGGTGTTACAATGACATCATGGCCAAGCTTCCCTTTGGCCATTACCAATCATGGTCTCCTAATAATCCCCATCTATGAAATCGCTGGGGACACTGTTCTCCTCCCCACTGATAGCAGATGTGTAGTGAGTGTAATGTGTACACTATGACTGCCGTCGCATCTTTCAGGTGGGTGCTGCACATTGGTGGTGGTGGAGGAGAGTCCCCATTACTTGTAAAGTGCTTTGAGTGAAGAAAAGCATTTTGTAAGTGTACTGTAAGTGTCCTATACAGATGCAGCCATTCAAAATGCATGGTACAGACACGTACCGCGGGTAATTGGCTACGTCCTCGCGCATTGTGATGCGCGATGACGCAAAATACCGCGGTACATGATTGGTTGACCGACAGGGGCACTCGTGGTGCATTGGTCGGTCGTAGAAAGATTTAAATATCTTTACTGTGCCCGTTTTAGTATTGAATATTTATATGGAATTTTACCACTGAAGGGAAAGTAGCTGAGCATAAAAAGAATAGGAGCATAACGCCTGTGAAGGAGATAAATGATATTAATTTTGGAACATAAACATACAGTATTACAGTATATGGCTGGTCTCGGTACTTTAAAGAAAAAATACACACCAGTATTCCATTTCTCCCTAAACATTTTAAGCATCGAAGTCTTTAACTAACATGTGAAATAGCGTGAATAAAAAGTGGTAGTTTTAAGCTTTTCTGCTAATATAATATGGAACCGCGTATCTAAAGAAATTAATAACGATATAATTATATTCGTGTACTGCAACACAATAATACATGCTGTACAATGTCTGTTGATTCTGTATGTGTAGGGCTGTTTCACCTCTGCTCATGTGACCTTCCTGGTAGCCTGCTGGTCTACGTGCTGGATTAGTAACCCATGGGATGTGTGTTCCAATCCAGCCGGTGCTGTGACTTTTTTTTTAACAAACATTTCTTTGAAAAAATAGAATAGCAATATTATGGACAATTGACAATAAATATACAAAAGTACATATTAAATTTGGGAAATAGTTTTAATATGTAAATAGTTCCCTGGTTCTGCACCCCTGGTTTCTCTCTCTCCCTCTCTCTCTCAATTCAATTCAAGGTGCTTCATTAGCATGACCGATGGGTACAATCAGTGTTGCCAAAGCAAATAAAATAATGAACAAAAATGCACCTGGAATCTGTCCAAGCCCTACTTTGTCAGGCATTTTCTTTTACTGTAACAGACATAAAAACTCCCTTGCTTTTAACAGAGCGTTTCATAATTTCTAACAACTAAAATTATTTAAACTGCGACACTTTTATCATTCAACTTTTATCATTCATATGTTTAGACATTTAGACCCGGCGCAGCACAGAGAGAGCGAGGAGGCGCAGAGCTCAGCAGTACAGAATGAACGTTGTGCTGCCTGGAGCGCTTAATGGCACCAATCGCGTCTGCATTTATAACTTAGTTTTTAAAATTAATCGAGCAATATGAAGCATCTCTTTTTACTTTTAAGTCCCTTAATTATCATTAAGCACAGCTTTCTCACCACTTAGACTACTTTTTGATACCATCCTTAGACAAAGCAGAAACTTGTTGTACGTTCTAATGACATTACAAGTGGAAAGATTACAGATTTGAATCATCTTTAATTTTGTTACGTTATACATTTTAGAAACGTTTCATCTATACAAACACCACAAAACTATTCTCGATTGTATTTCTGAATGTTATGTTACACTTAGTTCACTGTTTTAAATACATCTAATTAAGAAAGTCACTGTAGGTGTTAGCATAAACTATTAGTAATCAATAATATTAAATTTAGCACTGTAATAAGTTGTTTCACTTCCCCCCGCATCTTGTAAAAATATATTTTCATTGTTCAAATATACATTAAATCTATCATATAATAAGTTAAATACAAAACTAAAGAAAAAAACAGGGTAAAATATAATTCAAAATATTTTGCTAATAATGTTAACTGTTTATAAATAATAAAATGTATTTACTAAGGAGTAGGATGGCACAGTTGTTTGTATGCTTTTTGTTTTGTTTCTTTTTCATAAATACAACAGTAGTACCTGATGTCTCAGTGGCTTTCAAAATTAAATTATGCATGCAAACCTGTGAACTGGCCTGTGATACTGGCCATGTAATACTCTGCATTGTGGAATAATAGTTTATTTTAAAGGATAGAGAAAGCACAGAAAATAGGCAGTTAGATTGATCAGATTAGTATGAAAAGCCATTTAGCAAAGAGGGAATGAGAAGAGTGACAAACTAGTATACTTTAGATCTTTTTTTCTGAACCAGGGAAAATCTGATCATGTTTCTCTATAACAATAATAAAAAACTTTATTTTATATATCACCTTTAAAAGTGGCATCTCAAAGCAATACAGTAGATGTAAAAACAGTTAAAAGGACCACAGATTACAAAGTAAATACCCAGACAAACGCAAACGCGTTTTTAATAATATGCTTTTATTCTTTCAGCAGAGAGAGAGAGACATCCAGCAGAGAGAGAGAGACACACACACCGGTTTTCATTGACAAAAAGTAATTGACTGACAAACTGACGGATTAAAATGGTGAGCTACCAGCAATGCAAGTTCAAAGACGGCTATGGGCTGACCTCGGTGCGAGCATTAGTCCGACATCGATAAGAAGAGTGCGCAGAAGGCTTGGATGGAGATACAGAAAAACCAACACATGCCCCATGATAAGGATAAAAACAAAGAGGAAAGACTCAAACAAGTGCTCCAATGGCTTGAACAGGGGGAGGTATTTCATTATGTACTTTTCACCGATGAAACAACAGTGGCTCTGGAACAGTTTTCAACAATGTCATTTTGTAAAAAGGGGAGATATGTGGACAAGCCAAAGCCCAAACAGCCACTGAAGGTTCACGTCTGGGGGGGGTATATCTAGAAGACGCCCGGGACCACTTCTTATTTTCGAAGGAATTATGGATTGTGAATTCTTCGAGGAAGTCGTGGTGAAACAGCATGCCGCCCCATATATCAGGGAGCACTTTGGATCAAGGCACCGTCTCTTTCAAGACAACGATCCGAAACACACAGCAGCAAGGGCGAGGCTTGTAGCAGAAGGAGTGAACTGGGTGAAAACTCCAGCCGAATCCCCAGATCTAAATCTGATAGAGATGGTTTTAAAGAATTATTACTTTTCTTTCAGCGTGTATTACTGTGTTGCAGCACACTAATATAATTATATTGTTATTAATTTCTTTAGATAAGCGATTCAATATTATATTACTAGAAAAGCTTTAAACTGCCACTTTTTATACACACTATTTCACATGTTAGTTAAAGACTTCGATGCTTAAAATGTTTAGGGAGAAATGGAATTCTGGTGTATATTTTTTCTTTAAAGTACCGATTCCTGGAATCTGACTGGCCGACACCCTTCTGAAGTGGTACCATAATCTCTGGTATATGGAAAAGAAAGCGTAGATAAAAAAGCTTGGATTCTTATGTATCTGATACAAGTATCTTTTAATACAGTCTTTGCTGTGATCTTGAGGATCCTTGTGATATTTTGAGCTCTGGTTGAATGATAAGTGTTGCAGTTCAAATAATTTTCGTAGTTAGAAATTATGAAACGTTCTGTTAAAAGCAAGGGAGTTTTTATGTCTGTTAAAGAAAATGCCTGACAAAGTAGGGCTTGGACAGATTCCAAGTGCTTGTACAAATGTGCTAAAGAAATGAGCAAAAAAAGTCATTCCTTTATCGTATTGGCTAGCTAATGTCCTGTCCTCGTTAGTTAGATCAACGAAATGCGTTTTGAATGGCTGCATCTGTAAGTCTACTGGATGTCAACTTAAAAATTATAATTATTCTGGTGCACTATGGCTGCCGTCGCATCATCCAGGTGGGTGCTGCACATTGGTGGTGGTGGAGGGGAGTCCCCATTACCTGTAAAGCGCTTTGAGTGGAGTTTCCAGAAAAGCGCTATATAAGTGTAAGCAATTATTAATTATTATTATTATTATTATTATTATTATTATATACTGTATATAAACATTGACGTATAGATTAGAACCTATCCAAAAATGAATTCATCCAAACCAAGCTGGTTTTCTGAAAGGATGATAGCTTGCATATTCTATCTGTGCTTGTAGCATTGGATGCAGAGAAGGTTTTTCATAGGGCTATGTAAGATAAGATAACATCACTTTATTCGCCATATACAGTACAATTTCTTGTATTAGGAATTTGTCTTTTCACATACCCCAACTTGTTCTCCATGAGCCACACAGACATACATACAGGGAGAGAAGCTATTGGTCAGAATGCAGGGTCAGCCATTTATATGGCAACCCTGGAGCAGTTGGGGTTAAGGGCCTTGCTCAGGGGCCCAACAGAGTAGGATTTCTCTGCCAGCCGAAGGATTTGAACCAGCAACCTTCCAGCCACAGGCATAGATCCTTAGCCACATAGCCATTTAGTCTGTGCTGTTATTATTGTTGTTGTTGTTATTGTTATTATTATTAAGTTACATTATTAATTTACATTACATTTCTTCCAAAATTCCTTAGAGTAGTTTATTGCCATATGTACACATTCATTAGAATTTTAATTTATATTATAAATTAATATATCTCGGGATGTAGACAACAGGAACAATAAATATGTTGTGGAAAAATAAATAAATATGTAGTAGTGAGAACAAGAAAATGGTAGAGCGTGTAAAACATTTATAGTGCAGATGTGCATTAAGGCAATGCAGTTAGCTGTTGAGGATGTGTACTGCAGTGGGATAGAAGCTAGAGTGCAGGGAGGAGAACAGTTTGTGGCCAGGATGGTTGGGATCCTGAATGATGGATTGGGTTTTACTGTGACAACGGATGGTGTGGATCTCACTAATTGATGGTAAATCACATCCTATAATCATCTGTGCCATTGCCACAACCCTTTGTAGTGCATCTCTATCATGCATGGTAGTATTGTTGTACCACATAGTGATGCCACTAGTGAGGACAATTTATATGGCGCTGCGGTAAAAAATAAAATGGATTATGGATTTTGGATTTTTACATTGAAGCTCTGAAACTCCGTACTCTTGTAAGTAGGAAAGAAGCAGCATGTGCACAGGGATTAACATAAATTGGAGGCCATTTTTATTTGTAATAATATTATGTGATAGTAGTTTTAGTGGGTTCACAGAAAGTTCTCAGATAAAAAGTCAAGATTTTAACAATTCTTTATCCTAAAAACAGCAGATTCCTCAGAGAGAAATTATACAACCTAAAGCACTAGAGGTGCTTGAACAGACATGACCAGTAAAGGTCACCATAGCAATACTCCTGCTCTAACAATGAACCTGCCTAGGGGCACCCCCATTTATTGACCTCCTGGAGTGCCTGAAAAAAGAGGTGTGAGAAGTGCTTTTTGGGTGGGAGCCAGATACCAGGACTTCCACCACCAAAGACCAAGCCTTTATCTTCCTGAAGAAGCACATCCTGCACAATAAAAAACATAGAGCTATAAATGTGGAGCCAAATCATAATATTAATTATTATTACAGTACCTTTGTCTACTGATATTAAATTCATCCATAATACACCAAAAACTGAAAAAATGTCATTCAAAACTGAGACAATAAAATAGGTAAAAGGTGCATGTTAAAATTGCCAGTGCATTGCAAAGTAATTGGAAAGTGGAAACTTGTTTTGCAAACAACTTTTCTGTCAAAGGAAACATGCAACCCTTACTAACAGGCAACAGTCTGAGCAGCCTTCATCAAGCTTCACTCAACTCAATCTTGGCAAGTCGTAGTTTAGATCTCTCAAATTAAGATGGGAAGATCTCATATTAAAAGGAAGATCCTGGATTCAAAATAAGAACCTTCTGAAAATGATGGCCACTATGCATCTGAGTTGAGCTTACATAATGTCTTGCCTCACAATCTTTTAAGAACATATAAAAGTATATATACCCTGCATGCCTTTTTAATGAAGTTGAACCTAAAGAAATTCCTTGATCTAGGAATTTGAAGAGTTCATGTACTGTAAGAGCCCCCTTTATCAGATTATTTGTTCTTCATAAACAACATACAGTATAGATAAACTTTTTCTTTCTTGTAGATGTATTTTACAAAACTGATGTCAAGATCATAGAAAAGTGATATTCTGATGCTACCTGATTTATTTAATCATTTAGTTAAATTGAATTTACAATATGGCATGATAATAATGTATTTTCTGATTTCTTAGAAATTAGCGTGAAAGCAGCTCTGTTTTACACATACAGTACATAAATTTACAAAAACATATTAACAGTACAAATAAAGTGTATTAAAAATAAATATAACATTACATACAGTAACAGACATCAACACATACTGTACATAATAATCTCAATACTCAACTATCCAAAAACGACATTGAATTTGCAATGCTGAACCCCTAGGATTGCCCATTACACCTTCATTTTTTTCCAAAGTCCACTGACTGCACTAAAAAAACAAAAGTTATACAACGTAAATACAACCAAACTTTAATATATATACTGTATATATGTATGTATTATATGCCAGTGAGACAAGATAGCTCACTAATGGGCTAAATCTTGAGTATCCAAGTCTTGATGAAAATATTCACTTTGAAAAAATATACATAATTTGCAGATCAAGAAAGTGGGGTATCAACGGAAAGGGATGAATACTTTTCCAAGGCCCTTTATGACTACAGTATACTGTAACCATAATGGGCAGTGAATCTGCAGAAGTTATATATTTCATGGGAATCACACAACCAAAAATTATTTATAGTATATGATTTATAACATGGCTAAATCTGTTTGGAAGAAGAGAAATAAAATACAGAAACCTCTTTTTAAAACAAAACATCAAAACTTTGGATATAGATCCAGTGTTACATACTGTACTATTTCTAATATGTGGAAATTGATCATTGTGGACATAAAAAGAGGGTTGCTACTGTTGTATGACAGCTGTTATGCAAGCAGGAACATGCAGTACAAGAACAGACACACTGTAAAGGCCAAAAAATTGCAATATTAAGATTCTTTAAATTTCAATATGCAAAAACATGTAACAATAGATGGGAAGTAAATTAGGTAGATGTGTCAGAGGAGAGCAAAAATGTTGTTCTGCTTGTTACCCACAGGCCACAGAGCTACAGAGACAGCACCATGCCACTTTTAGCCTTTCGTGTTTGACTGGGTATAATTGGAGAGTTTTAAATGTCCACTAAGCATAGTCTGTGAAGGGCAGGACTTAACATTGCTAAAGTGTGTTTCATTGCTATGACACATTCACCTTAAAAGTGGAAAGTGGTTTGAAGTGCCTGGCCTTCAGTTAAATAAGGAGCTCATGAGTTTTCCAATGCTTTCCTAATAACACAATATTGCATTAGGCTTCTGTTTGCCAAATAATTTGATCTTGTACATGTGGCGTGCACTTAATGTAAAAATAAAAACAATATTAATGTGCTAGTCCTATTACAACCAGAAAATATAATATATGCTACAGAGGTTGTAAGCATACCTAGATGGTTTAGTGTGTAAACACTAAATTCAGTCTGTTCACCATTAAGGTCAATTACTGATGAGTTTGTATCTAGGCCAAGATGGGAGAAGTACAGAAGATGGTACAGTTAGCCAAGAAGTATTGTGTTATATTGTAGCATTTTTGTTTTCATGCAGGACAATGGACAAGTGCAGATGAGATAGCGAACCAAGCAACCACTTTTATTCTCCTTTTAAACCAAAACCAAACACAGGATTTACACACACATAAGAGGACCAACGGAACACTACACAGGTTTAGGGTGGAAACTCGTTAACAGAAGGCTACACACTTACAAAGCTACACAGGACACTTAAACTAACATAACACTATTTATATAAGCAGGGTCAGATGCTGGTAATCATGCTGACCCTCAGATTCTCCCCGACTACAACTCCCAGCCTGCTTCGCGGTACCCTGAATGCCTAGCTGTGCGTCCTCCTCACCACCAGGCGAGGGCGCTACAATATTTATATTTGCACTTGAAGATGTTCCACAGCTTTGAAAAACATTTCCATTGTCAATATTCTGCTTCTTGTAATTGCCATGCTGTTCATTCTTTACTTACAACTAATGGAGTTCAATCTATTCCAATACAGTACATTGTTGTATTTTTACAGAAGTAGTCTAATAGGGATATAGGGGATAATAAGGATCCAAATGTCCATTATAGAAAAAATAGTCTAAGCTAATAGTCTATATTAGCTATTTTATGCTATTATGAGACACTACTGGAACGATTCTTGCTTTGCATTACTTTTTAGTGACTAGACATAACATAAACATACTGTACCTACTGTATACAGTACATATAACATAATAACATAAACATATAACATAAATATACCTTCATCTGAATATTACTTTTCTGCCACAATCTGGGTATAACAAATAAGAAGTTGTAAGGAAAATTGAGAATGTCAAATGAAAAAAGTACAATAAATAAAGTAAATAATTAAAAACCCAATGTCACAGATATGCCTGAGCAGTAGGTTGTCACAGATCTTGGAAAGGCATGCTGTTGAATGGCAGGAGAACAAAAAAGAACCTATGCGTAGCAGCAAAACGGGGGTTAGCCCGGGCTCAGCAGGTCAGACGATGTCGGGAAGAAACCTATGCCCTCAGGCGTGGAGGAGATGACCTGGTGCTAGGCGGGCCTCAAGACATCCAAACCCTGAGTGAGGTGGAAAAGGGTGACCCAGAAATATATAGCCCCAAACAAAGTTACACCGGAAGGACAAGCAAAGCACAGGGAAACATGGAACAGGACAGAGTAGGAGTGCCCTCTAGCCATAGAGGGCGTGACATAGGTATAATTGGAAGCATGTGAGTTCTTTATTCTCTGGTACAGAACTGGTGACAGAGTTATAAATCAGAGGTATTTATTAAATTTATTAACAATAACAATAACACAAAACAATGACACAACACATTATACAATATACATGTTCCACATAAAATATACTGTTTATAAGACATCTCAGTGGCCTAGAGTATGATCTACCATCCCCTCAAAAACAACTGAATGCAAATCCTGTAACACAATGCCTAAATAGGCCAACAAGAGAAATAAACCTTGCTACCTAAATTAAAAGAATATGAGTAAGAACTAAATCTCCTTCACTATAAACTGGATACCCAAAAGTGAATTGGAATCTTTCTCACAGTTCCAAAAATTCTAAAAACACATTGCTAACTTAGGAGAGTACATTTTTAGCCTGAGGACTGCACAAGAAATGAAATCATAATTTGCTAAAATAAGGCATGGGGGTGGCATAGCGACACAGTGGTTAGCATTGTTGTCTTGCAGCCTTGCGGCAAATAATAAACATTTCAAGCAAAGAAGATGATAGTTATTAACATTTGTGCTGTGGTATAATCCAGACAATAATTGTATAACTTTAAGTTAAAAGAAACATATTGTATCATGTTAATATTAGACTCTTTAGCTTAATGGTAGCTTTACCAGTTTACCAAGTTAAGATCATAACTTGACAAAACTGTTATGTTTTTTCATCATTTTCTTGTGAAATGGGGAAGGTGGTTAATCACTCCTCACAATTTCCTTGGCATTTTTCAACATTGAACACAATCAGCCAGGCAAAGAAGTACAGCCTTATATTATGTTACTCACAATGAGATAAAGTGTGATATTTAAAGCTATTTTCCACAACAAAGAGTGAGAGAATTAATTTCACTCTAATATGCTATGGAAGCTTGAAAAGCTGTCCATTAAACTGCTGTTAAAGGGAATAGATTGGGGACATAATTTAAAATATAATTATTTATAATATATATATATAAAATATATAATTAAATAGAATTCTGTTTATATTTTGTATTCATGCATTGGTCATTTGTACTAGAAAAGCTTAACCTTTAGGATAAAAAGGCTCCAAATCTGTCTACAAACAGATCTGTTGGCATACACATATAGTCATTTAATAAAGTCATTAATTGCAAGTTATGAAAATAAATTCTCAGGGTTGCCTTTTAAATGCTTTATTATCCATGACGATAAAAGAGGATTCAGTCAGTTTGCATTTTCTGCGCCATAATTCAGTTTGCCATTTAATCCAATTAAACATCTCCTTTCAGCCTCATTAAGACATAGGAAAAAGGATGAACAAAACCAGGAAGCTTAAATTTATGTTGATATCAAACAGTCACTGCAGATTTATAATTTTTAATACCTAGTGATCATCCTTTCATTAATCTGGGAGCTGAAAATGGTATTCAATTGTGGTTTGTTCAAACTATTTAATTATTTATTAAATCAAAATTATGGAATTAGAACAAAATAATAAGGGGAAAAGCTACAAAACTACAAACAGAAAAAAACTATTCCTAGACCTTCACTGTAGCATTCCAATATTTTTGGCAACAGAGCAACAGATTTTGTTTTTGTTTTTTTTCATCTGAAAGCTTAAGGGTCGAGTGTGGAATAGATTGTTCTTTCTTGATCAGTGGTGGGAAAGTTCTCAAAGGCCGTAGAGCCTTCTGGGTTTTGTTCCATCTGAGCCCTCCATTTTCTAAACTGAAGTCATCTCGTGCTTAGGTAGTCTACTTTAACATTTTATATTAAGGTCATTAGAAATTTACCAAATAAAATCCAGAGGATTCTAGTGTACAAGGAATGAAGCACACATTATTATCATGGTGTAACAAATGGGGGTTACGAAACTGGTGAAAATCCGGATTTGTCTAAGCGGTTTAGTCAATAAGTGAATAATTATTCATAACCCCCAAGTTGTAAGTATTTTCTAGCAATATATCTGAACAGTTGGTATAATTGGAGGCACGTGAATACTTTGTTCTCTGGCATAACTTTGTTGAAAGGAGTAATAATCCAGGCACACTTGCTTAAACAAGTATTTATTACAATGACACAAAGACACAAACTAAAACATACAACACACAAGTTACTCTATGTACAGTATTTACAAACAAGGCATTTCAGAGGCCTAACATTTGGGTTATACAGAAAACCCCAGACTGCTACTAAGTATAAAACTCACAATGCCTACATAGGCCACATAAGGATGAGCTGTCTTCTAACTAAATGCAATGCAGCCTGCAGTTAAATCTCTCTCTCTGCACTCCGGATGTCAAAAAATAAATAGGAGCCTATATTCCTATCCATAAAAATGCACCCTAAGCAGGAAATACGTTTTTAACTGAGGTATTTTTTTACCTGGGAAACCCAAGTTCCCTAAAACACAGAAAAGCACCTTCTCTCTAACCAGGTTCAAATTCTTAGCTCCAGTCAGGTTTGGTTTGGATGATCAAGAAGTACGGGCTCTCGCAAGCTTCAAATCCCAACTCATATGGACTTCTCTCTCTTCTCCTTGTTCCCTGCTTCTTCTTCCTCTCTCTCCCTTGTCTCTGTGCTCTTAATGTGATATATCATATTGTGTGTGTCTGTACTGCTCTTTGACAATCAGTAATCCACAACCTCCCTAGGTATACTAAGGTAAACTTTACAATTGATTCTACTCAAGGACCCCCCAGACCTCAGCAAACATCCTCTCTGCTTTGAAGTTAGAAGTGTTTACTCTTCCCAGTGCCACAAACTTGATCTAAAATCTAAGAGACACTTCTCAGTCACCTAAAGCTATAACAATATATCAGTTAATATATAAGTTATATATATAAGTTATATATAAGTATATATATATATAATATATAAGTTAAACTGCATATATTGTATACAGCACATAGAAAAAAGTAGAAATTCCACACAGAAAACAAAATAGTTACGTTTTGTCTCCTAAAGTTCAGAGGTATAAACCATCTATCTGTAGCTGTTTAGTTTCATAACTTGAATAAATCTTGCATGATGGAATTAGTATCTCTCTTTTTCACATTCCAATGTTATGAATAGTATTAATCACATTGATCTAGTAATGATCACATTGAAAATAATCAGGAATGAGAAACCCACAAATGAACTTTCAAAATGAACCAAATTAAATTAGTTTGAATTGAAGTCTATAAAAATATAATTGGATTTGATATTTGAAAATTTCTTGTGGGAAGAACCATTAAAAAAATGCTCACACATTGACTGAACCTGAAATCAAATAATAAAATCAACTATGAAAAGGAGCCATTTTAAAATATGTGCATCCTTTGGAAAATGAAGCTATTCTTTGTGAACAAACACTTTTACAGTCAATGCACACTTACCAGTCTGTTTCATCATGGGTCTAAAGTAAATATACATTTTGTACAGCAGTCATCAGAGCAATCTAATTAGCTTCATTTTATCATTTGTTTATAAACGAGAAAGCAATAGTCATTTTTGATGTGACGTACACAGTAGCTAGGATATACTGTGGCCTCCAATCAAACCATGGTTTAATTAGATGCAGATGACACTATCAAACGTTTGAAGGCAGGAAGCTTTAATTTGTTTCAGTTTGTTTAAAAATAACAAACTACTGTAAAAGTCATATGTGCATTTTTATGATAGTGGCTATAGCATAATATGTTTTGTCTTTCTGTCCAGTTTTGAATGTCCTATGAATGGACCTAGATAGTGGTGGAGTGTCCAGAAGAATTTGAAGAAAACATGCAGTGAAAACCCTTGACAAGGCTGACTTGTTCTTAATAACTGTGTGCTAAGCTTACCCAAAGCTCGACTTATCTCCTGCAAGCATGCCTTATTTACAGTCAGGAAAAAACCTGTTTTTATAAGCTTATTCCCAAGACACTGCCAACATAAAAGTTGGAGAAGAAATTAATTCTGCAACCGCCCAAAGCAAAATACAATGTAATTATCTTAACCAGGGTTGAATTTCCACATCAGCATAAAGATGCTGATTGTAGAGATGGAATTTATTTAATAATCCTTTAGTTTTTAGTTTCTGGAAGTCATTACTTTAAATTCTAAAAAAGTCAAACTCTTTTCATGCAGTAGAGCTATTCAGTGGGAAATCACCTAATTACCTAAGGCAATTTACATTGCTGCAGTATTTACAATCTATCATATAATTTGTACATAATAAGTAAAAAGGAAATGGTCATTTGTAACAGAACTACAATCCACTGTAGTCTTGCTGAAACATTTTACAGCCTTGAAAGTTGTTCTCATTGCTTATAAGTATTTGACCTAATAATGTATATCTATTACAAAATTAAGCCATACAAATAACATACAGTACCAGTCAAAAGTTTGAGTACACCTCCTTGAAACCGGGTTTACATGATTATCTGTGCTTTAAACTCCATAAACTTGTCTATAAACACGTAATATTTCATAACATGATACTGTATATGTGCTTACTGTATAATTTTAAGTGAACTGCATTGAAAATGTTAATTTTTCATTTTCAATAAAATGAACACCCAAAGAAAGCTGATTTCAGTCTGAAGCCCAGGTTAGCTAAAATTCAGAAATATATATAACATGGTGTAAGAACACTAAAAGTTTAAAATTCTCTTTGTTAGACAACAGTTCTCACAGTTAAGTAGCATGTTACTTCATTTACATTTTGTCACCAATTATTTCTAAACAGGTGAGGGTCCACGATTACTATAAATATAGGGAGCATGGGTAAAAGTTTGTAATTCCTGAATGAACATGGCAAAATTTACTCGGTTAAGCTAGGAAAAAAGACAATCTATAATTACTTTAATGAAGGTCAATCTTTAAGACAAATTGTAAGAACTTTGCAAGTGCCAAGACTATCAAACGATATGAAGAAACTGACACTCATTAGGACCAAAAAATGTCAAAGGTGACCTCAGAATCATAGAACACCTTCATTACAGTCACATGTCTGTGAATCCGGCGACAAACTGCCCCTGAAATACAAGCTGAGCTCAGTGCAATTAGAAGTACAGATGTTTCAACATCAACTGTCCAGAAGAGGTTGCGTGAAGCTGGTCCAGTTTCTATATTATTGTCCCAGGCAAGTCTTTTCCTCTTATTCTGCACTTTTAACAATGGCTTCTTTGCAGCAATTCCTCCTGGTAGTTCAGCTTCACTCAATATAATATAACATCTCTGGAATTAATCCAAGGGATACCAACCAGATACATTCCCAGTTTTGGCTGCACTTGTATAGCTTTCTTGCTCTTTAAAACATCATATCAGAGCAAGTTAATCTGAATACCTTTCTTCCTCTGTACTGTAGCTGCTTCTTTAACAAGATTATAATGGAATTGAGGGGTCTCTCTGGTCTTGCACACCACATCGGCCTTTTAGGAATCATATTTACTTCCTCAATGAAAGAAACCAGTGAATACTGAGCGGCAGAAATTGTAAGATATAGAATTGGAAATATTTATTACATAGGTGCAGTAAAGACCCCGCAGAGGGCTGCTCTTTGAAAGCTCACCAGCCAAGGTTCCTTTTAGTATTATCATAGTATTTGAAATTGTATTTATACCCTTTAGATAACTATAATAAATCATGCTTTATACAGAATTCCTATTTCTTAATCTGTCCTAGAAGTTGCTCTTTTTTTCTTACCTTTGGTAATTTTGTTTAAACAATAGAGGTCTCACTGTACTGTGATGCACAATTCCCATCATCATTATCATATGTAGTTTAGTCCTATAATATTCAAACCAAATAGATTATGCTCATTGTTGATTCCAACAGGGAAATCTGCAATAAATGCAGATATAGTAGCACTAATATTTATTTGAATGTCTCCACTCAATTTCTCTTGAACCAACATACATCAATAACAAATACATCAAATCATTTTCCCAAAACTATAGAGAGTTGTACAGTACCATTTATTTTATTACACTTTTTTACCATTAGGACAACTGTAAATCATCTAAAACTAGCAGACCTCCTGTGCAGGAAGCAATGACTATTGTTTTAGTATCTAGATCAGGCAAACATACAATGCAGTTAAAAAGGATATTGGAATCTGGGCAATATTCAAAATTATGTCTTGGGGGTAAATAGCTTTGCTGCTCAATTTTTTTCTAAATAAAATCAAATAAAAACAAAACATTATGATAATGGCAAACACAGCACTGTTTTGTCTCAGTTACAAAGGTGTCTAACACATGGCAGAATCACAACACTAGTTTTTGTTCAGATTATATCCTGACACACTCAACTGATGGTGATGCTTAAGACTGCTTATACTGTAGATACAGTATGCCTGTTGTGAAAGATCCCTGTGTTCAGCAGTGTGACTCAGAGGACCTTCATACATAATACCAATAAAAAGGTTGATTTTTAAGATCTAAGAGCTTTATTCAGTTTATTTTTAAAGGGTTTAATACAACTTTATGACTCCCTACAGAAAATAATTGTTTTAGTAAATAATACAGATTGATGGCTATATTGAGAGGATGGCTACGTCAACACCTTAACAATTAATACTATTTCCAAACTAAACTTCTGACCTCAAGTATCATTTCCATGGCTCCGAGATATTCAGACCCATTCCAAATTCGCAACCAACATTAAATAATGAGACACAATTTTATACCCCCCTTAATTAAGCCCGTGTTACATAATGTATTACATGTTGCATACATTTTCCATCATCAATAAACCAATTACTGAATCTACTGTAAGTATTTTCTAAACAATTTTATGTGTCTTTGAATCCATGTTTCATGCTCTGTAGTGGCTGACCCATGGTTATTTCAGTCCTTCAATGATACAATATGTCACACTGTATAATCAGACTCATCTTGGACAATTGGCCTTTCAATGACTTCACTCCCCTTATTCACTTTCTGTTTGTAAAGCCATATTTTTACCATAGTGGGTTTGAAGCTTTTCGGTGCAATTTAATATAATGTGTTATATTCATTCTTTTTGTTCTGTGCTTAATTCACCATTATAAGTTATTAAGCTAGTGTTCTTTCTTACCTAATTAAGTTATATTAAAATAAAATGTAAAAAATTAGTTAGAATTTCTTGAGAACCTGCACTTAACCTAGGGTACAATATGATGATGGTCAATAGCTCCAATCGAGATTCTGCCATAATCATCACTTTTAATGGTGACATACAGTAGTCCTTTAATGTCTTTGAAGGGGTGATATTTCTGTGGCAGTTATCAACACAAGCACTTTCTCCTCTTAAAAATCCCACTTTTAGGACATGCTTTTGAATCACTCAAGTTATTGTAAGACAAAGAGCTTATGTGTCATCTCATGAAAGTTATTTTTAAAAACATTTTTTTTCCATTCTGTTGTTATTTTTCAGTTATATTCCAGGACTTTTATTTAAAATGGGTACTTTAAAGCAGCGGTAAAGAACTCTAGTCCTAGAGGGATGCAGTGTTTTTGTTCTATTTTGTTTTTGTCTATTTTTCTTGCAGTTATTTTTCTAAAATCTAACTGCTTTCACACATAAAAATAGTCAGCTTGAACATGTACTTTTTGATTAAAAGTACTAACATCCAACAGAATGGGATATATCGGAAGGGAGTGAATACTTTTGCAAAGCACTGTGTACTAGCATACCTATACAATAATATATATCACAATGTTGTGAGGAAGTGCAGCAGTACCAGATAAGCTGAACAAAGCAAAGCCAATAACATTTATTTTTGTAATTATTTGCATTGTTGTTAAAAACACAGCAAATATATTGATCCCTCCTCTGAATAAGTTAGCACAAGGACTGATCAGCAGTGAACTCTAAGGGCTTGTAGAGAGAAAAAGAGACACAGAGAAATGGCTTGTTTCTTCTACTTTTCCTTCTTTTCTTATCTTTCATTTGTGTTCCAGACATGCAGATTGTACTCAGGCAATGTTCAGAATTTTTATTTGACAACCGATTTATGTTTGTAAGTGTTTTATTATTCAATCTTCTGTGAGTACTGTATGTAACATTTTTATCTGCCTTCTTTGTTTATTTGTTGTTGATTTCTTAGTACAGATGATAACACATCTCAAAATGGCTCCAAGGACTTAGATAATATTGTTCAGTGAAGTAAATCACCTGTAACAATGCATTCTTGAGTTTGCATTCCCACCTCTTTCTGACAAACATTAGGGAACAAGAAAATAATCAACTTTGTTTCCATTGTCCTTGCTTCAGTTATGCACAGTTTTACTGCCATGTCAAACAATTATGCAGTTTTAGGAAAAACACTACACTAATATGGCATGATGTAAGAAGATCAAAACAATGTTTACTCTTATGGAGCAGTCAGGACTAAATAAAGTCTCCTGGGTTTTTTAAAATTAATTGTAAAGCATGAAAAAGAAAACAAGAAACATAATAGTTTCTTAAATCTCAAATAACCATTGATGATAATCGAATGGTCACGGACTTATGGGTCATGGACATACAGTATAATTCACATTATTGTGACAATTCTCTCAATAAGCTAAGAATTGATATTCATTAGAACATAAAGGAAAGTCTATTGAAGCATCACTGTGGTGACTGGTGCCTTTACAAAGACAAATATCAATTTGTTTGATGAAACGTGAAAATTATGTGCAGCTAAGTACAGGTATTCCCAATACAGAGATGCAGCATGTTCACTGACTGCCTTTATTTACATTATTCTTTCAAATAGTGTAACTGCATGTTTCTGCTGTTATCAGATAAGTACCATACAGTATGTCTTTAGGGACCCCAGTTTGCTCAAAAAGCTCTAAATTTTTATCAACCAAATCTTTTTTTTTATTTTGTGTTACAAAGAATTACAACAACAGTATATCTACATATAGTATCTTAAACTATTTTTTGTCACTTAAAAATTATATATTTCATCCTTGCATAGCATCATTTCCTGTTAAAAGCATGTAATTCGTATTAAAATCTAATCAGCATCTTGGTTCTATGCTGAAAAGATTGTAATGACTCTAAAAGCTGTGAATTTGGAAATGAGCCTCAGTAAAATATTTTAATCATGCTCAGCATAATTATTCATTCTGAAAATCAGAGTGTATTAAATCTGTAAGCACAGGATTAAGGCAGAACATTGAAGAAAAATGTTCATTTTTGGAAAGGGCTGCAGGATATATTTAAGTTTAGCGCCATATGCTCAATCTAAATCCTGGTGTACATTTAAAATGATATAATTAAAAGGTCTTCCTCAATGATTACATTATTTAAGTGCCCCAGATTAGCTTAAGTGATTGCCATACAATTTTCAAAGATTTATTATTACGTGATTAAACAAAACATTGACTAAATATTAAATGTTAATTCATGGGGATTTTTAAATCAGTGGATCAGATTGCTTGAATTAAATGTATCATTAGATATATGTTTAAGAGTTCATCTGGATTCAAATTGACATGTGACAGACTTCCATGCAGGTAACTGAAATAAAATATGGTCATCATTTGACAGGGCTAAACAAAACAAAAACAGGTCTCTGTATCTTTAGATTGAAGAGCTCTTGCAATTCCTAGTGTTTAATTATGGTGCTCTCCACAACATCCTCTCTGATTCCTGCTGTGATTACTGCCTTGCATTCATTACTGTTTATCTTCTCTTAACTATGATACTGTATTTTACTCTTTCATCATTAACTCTACAAAATGCACTGTTTACAGTACATAGAACAACACATAGACACCTCAACTAATGAAATCAATAACATAAACTAAAATACAGTATCTTCCTTGTCACTGAAAAGAACTCTCATCTGGACGAAACTGAAGTCTTCCATGATGATACGTTGCCTCAACAGTGCTAGGAAATTAAGAAAACATGAATGGAACCTACAAAAATGTTCAAATGCTGAAGCCAGGACTGCTATCAAGAAACACTGGATGAGATCCTTAGATCGTTTAATTGCTAGCAACCGGACTAGATACACTGTAGGTGTAGCCTCCTCTTATTTGTCACTTTTGATGTTCTTATACTCTTACAAAAACCTCTTACTTGCTAAATAAAACTGAAAGCATAACTTTTTTTACTAGGTAAACAATTAATGTCTAAAGTGTAAATATTTTAGACATGGAGTGTTTCAATGAAGACCGATCAAAACCTGCATGTTAGAAACTGTTAGGATGTTCAACTCATTTGTCATATGGCAAATTCACCTTTCTATCGATTCTTTTATACATCTTTAATAACTCTCTCACCTTAACTGTGATGATGCAAGCTACTACTGAATGTTTTTGACAGTAACTCCTTTCATACCCCGGCAAAATAGGAAACATCGAGAGGCCTGCATTTGCAGTAGTTCTGAAGGCGTTCATTGCACTTTCAAAGTGCAGATTTGCTTTTTTTTTCTTTAAATTAAACTTAAAGGAATACTTAGCAGTGTGAAAAAAAACATGAAACCCTTGTTTTCTGGAATTCAGTTAATTATATATGACAAATATTAATTTGCGGCAGCACAATGGTGGAATGGTTAGCGTTGCCAACGTGGATTTTAACGTTGAATTTAACGTGGTGCTCTGGGTTAAATTTTATCCCTTTAGTGTGATCTGTGTGGAGTTTGTATGATTTCCCTGCATTCACATGGATTTTTGCCTGGTGCTCTGATTTCATCCCACAGTCCAAAGACATACTGGTAGGTTAATTGGCTTCTTGAAAATTGGCCCTGGTGTGAGTGCATACAGTACATATCTGTATTTGTGTCGTCTATTTGCCCTGCAATGGACTGGTGGCCTGTTCAGGTTTTTCACCGCCTTGCGCCTGTTGCTTGCCGGGATAGGCTCCGACTCCCCCACGACCCTGGATTGGATGAAACAGTTAGAAAATGGATGGATGGAAATATTAATTTGCTATGTGCAACATACCGTATGATTACAGTAGAACATAATTGAAATATATTATAACAGCTCAGCACCCTTGAATATGTATTAATACACAGCAGGGATATACTGTATACATTGCCTGCCAAGTGTACTGGGACAGCAAAGTCAAAACTGTTATTTTACTTTACAGTTAAGCAATTTCTATTTGTGATCGTAAGATTAATCTCAATAATATGTACATTATAATATATATATATTTATTTGTAAGAGTACATGTACTGTACATATTATATATAAATTATATATAATTACAATAATGTTATTATAATGGAAGAAAAACATTGTGTTCAACCCCGTGATTTCAAAGATTATTTAGAATCTGTTCACTTTAAGTACATTTCAGTGTGTAAAAGGCAGTATTTGGTAGCATATCCCTTTGAGGCAATAACAGCATGGAGTCTGCAACTATAATATTTTTTACGTTTGTTGTGTAATGTATAAAGTGAGATGCTTTAAGATGAGCTTTGGAGGAAACTTTCTGAATAAGTAATAAGTAGCTAAAATACAATGGGATTTGCTGTATTTGGTGAATATTGTAAACACTAAACAAGATTGAAAATTTACAAATCAGAGGAGGACTTCTGTCTAGCCTTTTTGGTAGGTGGTAGCTAATTTATCCTATCATCTTATCCAACCCTTTCTTGAAAGAAACCAGGGTATCAGGTTTAACTTTCAAGTACAGTAGTTACCTCCTCTTCCATGGACTCCCAGTACTTCAAGTGTAGTTTTCACTACTTCAGAATCAACAAAAAATAACTTCCTCTGGTTTATGATTCATTGTTGATTCTGAAGAAAAAGAAAAAAGAAGTCTTCTGGGTTGAGTTTGACAGTGCCTTTGAGGATTTTGAATACCTCTATTAGGTCTTCTTGCAGTCTTCTCTGTTTAAAACTAAATAAGTTCAGTTCCTTCAGCCTGTTAGTGTAGAACATTCCCTTAAGCCTTCTCTTCTCTAGGCTGATTTCAGAACAGTAATATCATTTCTCCATAATATGGTGACCAAAATTGTACACAATATTCTAATTGAGGTCATACCAGTTCTTTATGCAACTTTATGTAAAAGAAAGCATACTGATGTTGTGGTTAGCACTACTAGCTCTCATGGTATGATTCTGAATTGTGGCACCTTCTGTGTACAATTTACAGTACATGTGTACAATTTACAGTACATGTTCTCCCCTAGGAGTCCTATTTTATTCCCCTGTCTAAAGTCATGGTGTTTTCGGAAATTGGCATTAGTAGATTGCCACTTTGAGGGTGAGTGTATGAATGTATCCGATGATGGACTGGTTCCTGTCCAGGGTGTACTCCCATCCTCTTCCCTGTGAAGAGGATTAATGCAACCCCTTCCAGGAACAAATGGCTTTCTGAACATTGATGAAAACTGCTCATTGTTTCTGTAATTGAAAGTTATTTTGTTTCTGGAAGTTATTTGATGTAAATACCCTCTAAATACCCCCCGAAAACACATTGTTCTTTCAGTTCATCAAATCATTGTTTATGTTGTACATGTAACGCAACGGGGGCTCAGGCGGGCGCCCTTGCCGCATCAGGTCGGCCCAAAGTATAGGTGGCTCGAACCCGGGACTTCCGCGTCTCTCTGCAGCGACCCAGCCCCGTGAGCTAAAGAGAGATCTCTCTACAGCCCAGTAGCTGTAGTCCTGCTATCACAGGGAAGGACGGTGACGTCACCTGCTCTGGTACGCCGGCTCTTACACAGTACCTGTCGGCCGTAAGCGTTACACTCTCCCCCGCTTAAATCGCCGTCCCCGGCGAAGGGCTATCCCACCCCGCTTCTGACACCAATGTAACGCAACGGGGGCTCCGGCGGGCGCCCTTGCCGCATCTGGTCGGCCCCATCCCGACTGAGGCTCGAACCCGGGACTTCCGCGTCTCTCTGCAGCGACCCAACCCCGTGAGCTAAAGAGAGATCTCTCTTTAGCTCACGGGGTTGGGTCGCTGCGGAGAGACGCGGAAGTCCCGGGTTCGAGCCACCTATACTTTGGGCCGACCTGATGCGGCAAGGGCGCCCGCCTGAGCCCCCGTTGCGTTACATTGGTGTCAGAAGCGGGGTGGGATAGCCCTTCGCCGGGGACGGCGATTTAAGCGGGGGAGAGTGTAACGCTTACGGCCGTCAGGTACTGTGTAAGAGCCGGCGTACCAGAGCAGGTGACGTCACCGCCCTTCCCTATGATAGCAGGACACCAATGTAACTCAACGGGGGCTCCGGCGGGCGCCCTTGCCGCATCTGGTCGGCCCCATCCCGACTGAGGCTCGAACCCGGGACTTCCGCGTCTCTCTGCAGCGACCCAACCCCGTGAGCTAAAGAGAGATCTCTCTTTAGCTCACGGGGTTGGGTCGCTGCGGAGAGACGCGGAAGTCCCGGGTTCGAGCCACCTATACTTTGGGCCGACCTGATGCGGCAAGGGCGCCCGCCTGAGCCCCCGTTGCGTTACATACAGTATATGTTGAAATTGAGTCTATAAGTTATGTTATGTGAGCGTATGTTTTTGTAGAAGTATGAGGAATGTGATTGCTGAAGCCATGTAAATTTTTAATTGCTTTTTATTCCATTTAATGATCACTTGTCCTTTTAAACTTGTCATTTCCACACAATTACTTCTCTGCTGGGAGCTCCACATTGCAGGGGCATCTGAATAGATAAATAGGCAATTTAGTGACAATGTTTACAGCAGGAAAAGTGAAGATAAGGCAGCCAGTTTTGTGTCAGTTTGGAAGAGAGGAAGCAAATTAGAAACACTGTGGATTAGGGAACTGTGGGCTTTAATTCACACAAGAACCATTTTGTAAAAACACAGTTACATGAGCTTTGACTTGAAAGAAGTATATCCTAGTTTTGCACATAGAATACAATTTTAGCATATACCCAACTTGAAGGGAGTAGATACCAACTGATATCCCTATTGTGCATTCTGTTCTAATCTTTTACTCAGCAATTCTGTAATAGAGTATTTAGCAAAGTGATATTTACACAAACTGATTAAGAATGCCTCTTTTGCATTTTTAAACATTTAAAATTCTTCCTTACTGTTTTTCAAAGAGGACCTGCATATTCAAAGTCCACACAAGAATGCCAGTTAAAGAGCTATATCAACCATCTGCACAAATCTCACTAGGATCATATTGGCTCGTTACAACTCTAGCATAACCAGTGACTCTGATCTGAAGTATTGTCAGAATTTACAGATAACAATAGGAAAGACCTTTCCAGGTTAAACCATTTCCTCTACAGGCCAGTTGTAATAAACAACAGACACAAAAGTTTAATCACCAATATTT
This sequence comes from Atractosteus spatula, assembly GCF_055471065.1. NCBI lineage: Eukaryota > Metazoa > Chordata > Actinopteri > Semionotiformes > Lepisosteidae > Atractosteus > Atractosteus spatula. The sequence goes on along the minus strand of NC_142711.1, from coordinate 31,715,505 downwards.
ATCCAGCAGCTACTTACGCTGTATATTGGCACAACTATATCACACAGTGAATAATGAGAAGAAATTGTGAATTCCAGTTTATTATAAATATTGTAAGTAAATTAGATAAGTTGCCTATAATGGGACAATTGCTTTTTAGTTAGAAGAAATGCATCACTTTCACCCATATTCCAGCCTTTGGTGAGTATGATTGCAGGGTACAAGTATGACGACATTCAAATCAGGAAAAAGAGAAAAGAACATGGAGAAAATGTTAAGACATGGCTGGCCTCTGGGGAGTGCAATTTCAATTTCAAAGTGAACAGGCTTTGAAAGAGTATGATCAAAGTGTCAAAAGCTGCAGTGTTGCTTTAAATGATCTATATCTGTATTAGTGTTATAGTATGCTTACACAGCATACTGTACATTGCAATATCTATGTTGGAATATCATATTATGTATTTCCTGATAATTATTTCTTTCTATAGCAGTGCATCTTTCCATAGATATACACTGTATTTTTTATTCCTGAGAAAAATATTTTAAGACTGTTTTTGAAATTTGAAAGTATTTTACTATAAAGAAAAAGTAAAAGATGTTGAGCAAAGTAATGCCTAAGAATTGCCTAAGAATTGATTATTTAAACAAAATAATGGAATGAATCAAAATTAGCTAGGGTGTTAAAGACACCGAAGACCGTGTGTTGCGGGTTTTCTTTTGTAGTCAGATTAGCTTTCCCTCACTGTCCTAGCCAGCTCCATTTTGTTTGTTATTTTCTTTTCTTTGGCACCACTCTAGTTCCTTACCCTTGTTATCACACTTCCTAGTCCCTCACCAAAACCCACCTGCTTCCAAAAGAATTATCCTAAATGTTACACCCCTTTACCCCTAGAGTCTTGGGGTCGTAACAAATGTAAATGTGAGTTGGGGTTAAATATTGTTGTGATTTCTCACACCAGATTGTAGATACATTTCAAAATACAGCTACTTTATAGTGAATTAACATTATTGAAAAATAAATCATATGACCTGCACTATAACTGCTGAAGGTACTTATTCATCAACATGTAATAATTTGGTGGTGAATCCAAGGATAACAAGGATAGATACTGTACAGTGCTTTAAAAATATCTCTCACTTTATTACAAAATATTCACAATATTTACTATATTTGATAGTAATGTAACAGCTGTCAAAAGCAACTGAGACATTTTGAATATTAACTGTAAAATTCTAGTTTTTATGTTGGCAAGTAAGGGGCAAATACTTTCATTCATAAAGGAAAAAAAATACAAAAATTACTAATTTGTATTACTAAAAGAAATGGAGAAAGTCTAATATATATAGTATATTCTTGCAAAGCAAACCAGTGTTATTTTTAATCTTTTTAATATATTCTCCATAAATCTACTTGTCCCTCCACAAAGTTAGAGAATGTTTTCAAAATTAGCATATGTTTTGCATATTAACAAATGGAAGTTATTAACTGAGGTTCAGGAGGGATAACAAGTCAATCTCACATAGCTTTTCCTGATCACAGTCATAGAAAAAAGCTACTGTACAGTATATACAGTATATATATATAGAACACAAACACCTCTCTTTGCATTCATCTCAAGCATCATCTTCATCTTCACCTTGCATCTATCCCCTGGTCCACTCCTCTCTGAATGGGGTTCAAGCATCCTTGTCCTATGGCGATGACAAGAGGCTACCCATTAACCAAGTGGGTTAAGCCAAACCTGTCCTACCAAATAATCCAAACATTCACAAAGCATGTAATTCTTGAATGTTGTTGTCCAAAATTAAATTGTAAATCAGAGGAGTTTGAACAAAATGTTCATTTATACTGTAAATGACTGAATTCTCTCAAGGTGAGATTTGATTCCTCTGAACATAAGCATTTCCTTGATTCTTCAGGATAAAGTACATACAGTACTGTATAGTAATTGGATTAATTGGTATTCTTTAAAAAATAACTTTACAGTCTATATTATCTTATTACAACACTTAGACCTCTCAGTGTGGTTGACAGACTAATCTGTGCATATAAAAAAATATTACATTTAGCTGTCATAAAATTAAAAGAGCTTTAATTGTCTGAGCGCATTGCAACAGCAATAGAGACATCTGTAGTGAGAGAGAAGAAGTGATTGATGGCTGTTGCGTGCTGTGCCAGAGCAGGTTCTGGAAAAGTATGAACTGCATTAGCATCAGTCATTTTTGTTTGTAAATGAAGTAACGTGGAAATGAGGGGAACTTTGATGGTGCCAAGAAATTTCCTTTCAGATGGGATTAAATCTATTGTGTTAATATCTTCCCCTCAGGAAAGGAATGTGAATAAAATTAAAATAAGAATGGCATAAGAAAAATTAGCTACTTTTATGAATTTATACATGTAGAAATTCAAACAACATCCCACCATACTTGCATTTTATACTGCACACAGTAGTTTCTTTCAAGCAAGGAAAGGTATGGATGATAATCCGCCCCTACAAACTGTGAAAAAACATAGAATTACCTCAGCTGTATACAGCCCATATGTATTACCAACATACCTACAGTACCAACACCAACTGCTTCTATATCTGTAGGTCTTAAAGTAAAGGGCTTTAAAGTTGTACTGTAGATCTTTCTCTGTGAGCAACTAATGTGATTCTAAATAACCTTTTTACATGACCTCTTCCTGGGCTGGAAATGACTGTGCTATAGTACTTTAAATTTTGAAACACCCAATTTGAAATGAATATAATTTGAATGTTTTTTTTTCATAAAACAGCAACTTTTTGTAAGCATTTCAAAATGTGGATTTTACTGTGCATATGCATTAATCTCCTTTGGTCTGGTTAGCTACCTAATTAGAATTCATTGCATGGGGACCATCTTTTTTGCTCGAAAGCTAGCTTGTGTTGACATTTAGTTGAATGCAAAATGCAAAATGCAAATGCAAAATAGCTGTCCCTAGAGTGACACTTATAAAATAGAAGATTTACACTTGATCCCATTAAGATGATAAATCTGTATAAAGCAAATGTCTACTAAATAAAGCTGTCTCCCACCAACAATGAGATTCACAACCAACCTTCACTTAAAGGTATTAAGGAAATAAGATAATTAATTTTGTAAATCTAATAAGGCCAGAATGGGAAACATTATGTAAACATTCCTAAAAAGCTTAGCATTAGCTTAATAGAGGCACATAACATTAATAGTTGTTTAGTAATTTATGTAGCACTTAATTTAGTTTCTAACACTTAGATAAGAGCTACAGTATGTTTACCTTTTCTTAAGGTACCTGAAAGAACTACCTCTCTGAAAGAACTACTGTACCTTTTCCTTTTTTGCGGGAATGAACATTTCTGCACTGAATTATACCTTTGATAGTTAAGATAATATATATTGAATATATTACTGAGAGGCATTAAACACACAACAGATGCTATACTGTAGGTCCCAATAGTCATGTGTCTGTATTTTTAATGTTTCTACAGCAGGTATAAAGATTTTCAAAGCTGTATTTAAGATGTATTGACTGAGGGACAGGAATATGGTTATAAAGATGATAGGACAGGAGGTTTGTAGGGAAATTTCTCTTTGGAGAAACTGAGGTATAGAAATTGGAAGTAAAAAAATAACATCAAATGTGAAAAAAAAGAACCAGCTCTCTAGATTTGGTAAGATACGTGAGATGTTAGGTACAATACTATATCTCTTCTCCTCAAACATACTTGTGAAAATATAGCTCAATACTGTACAGTATGTTCAAAAGGTTTCTGTATTTCTTTACCATTAACTTCACCACAATAATACTACTCTGACAGTTCTAAGAAAAGTTCCCCACACTAAAATATTTAATATTTTTAGAAAAAGCTTACTTAAAATACATATTATGCATACTAATCTGGTTAAGAGTGATGAAGAGTGACAGATTGTTAGTGGAGATATTGTTAGAATATCATTAAGATGTCTAATAGACAAAGCATACTGTAGGTTTTCTTCTTGAGATTCAGTTAAGGTCAATGACATTCTCGTAAAGTACATGTGTTAATTAACATTCGTTCATTAATCTGCTGTCGATGTGCTTTTACATGGTAGATATTAATAGAAATCAATCTTTCCTTGATTTATGCATTTGATTAATTCCATTAACACATTGCAGTATTTTATTTCAGTGTGATTTTAACCTTGAACTGTGTGAACAGGGTAGCCTTGGTTTAGTTATTGGTGTCCTAGCCTTGCTGACAGAAAAATGTATCCATAAAAATTACAATGTAACTTTGATTTTTTTCTTATATGAAGCATTTAGCCCAATCTTAAACTTCATATCAATGTGTATAAAGTCACTGAGCCACTAACTCACTGAATTTACTCAAAGATCAAATTTTGGTCATATTTTTTATAGTCTTTAACTATTCATGGATTGATTCTTAGACCTTAAATATTCAGTGCCTTAATGCTGACTTGCAATTCTTGTCACCAGCATTCCTTTTTAGAATAGTTATAATTCAAAAGGTTTTGTAGTCAAAGATACTTCAAATCATTAGAAAAATGTCTCACTGACTAGTGTCTGCTTTTATTATAAAATATATCAAATAAATGTTATGGAAATAACTGTTATGAATTCTTATAGTACTAATGTAATACATATAACATGACATACATTAATATATCATAATTATATATAATGAGCTACAGTTTGTTCTTTTATTACTTATTCTCTCGTATCTATGTTTGTGTGCCTATTTTATAAATTATCTTCATAGAGGAATTAGCCTCCTGTCTAGGACATGTGTCTAAATAAGAATTTCTTTTCAATTCAGTTCATTGTGTTAAACGGAGGCTTTCCTTGTGCAATTGATTAATTTCTTCACCTCTTGCAGAAGACTAGGTGCACTGCAAGCTTCAGAGAACTGCTGGCTGTGCACTACTAGAAGAGGGCGGTTGTAAAACAGAATCTATTTATAGTACTTGGAATGCAATTTAAGGCTGCACACAGCTGGCATTACAAATCCAGTTGAAGAATATCTATTTCTACGTGAGATTCTCCAACCAATAAAAGCACAAGGACTAGATTATTTTGCTGTAGGGGTCCTGCTTGATATTGATAATTAAATTAATTCATGAAAAAAACAGGGACTCAGGGACAGGGACTATGGAAATAATGGAATGTTTAACTTGTAATATTTCATCTTTTTATATTTGTGAAACATACTAAACATTTCTTCACATACTGTATCTCTAGTTTTTACTGTGTTGTTTCTACTATTTAATCAAAAAGTGTCATAAGAACCAGTTGAATGTATTGTGATTTTTCTAGATGATGTCAATAAGTCCCTTTTCATTCTGAAGAGTAGTCATCTACAAATTGGACATTGCCACCCACAAAGCTGGTGACTGAACTCTATATTATAAACCAGTAAAGATTGCAATGCCCTATCTCTGACCCTACTTCAGAAAATATGTACAGTAGGAGCAGCATGACTCCTTTTCTTCCTGTTCATTTTGTTACATGGGTAAGTGATTGAGCTCTAAGTGTGAGTGTCATCAGTGTATCTTTCCTAACCTTTTCAAGTTTTGTCAGTGTTTAGACAGAGAGACAGCTCTGAAACAGCTCTTGTTAAGGTTGATGGCTTCTGGCTCTGAGTCATTGAATTTCCTTCTATTTCTGGATTTAAGTGCAGCTTCTGATATGGTCAATTACAAAGCTCTACGGGATTTCATTGAAAATTCTGTAGGGATCACTGTAACTCCCCTTCATTTCTTCAGCTTCTATTTGGCTACCAAGAGACAATTCATGAATCTTGACTGTTTTTAATTTAATGACACTTACCCTTGGCGTTCCACAGGGCTCTGTAATGAGATTTATACATTTTAGTATGTGAATGTTGCCTCTAGGTCAGATCATTTGCTATCGTGGACTTGGGTTTCACTGGTGTCCTCATGATAGGTCAATTTCCAGACCAAATCTGAATCTACCACTGCAGTATTTTCAATTTAGGGCTTGTCTAACATTATGATATGGATGTAACAGCATTTTATTAAAGCTGGACTGAGATTATGCTCATATGCTCCTAATAACAGTTTTGTAACACTGGGCAACATCTTGCTGACTTCATTGTTTCTATTGAGGATGCAAAATAAGATCTTCGATGGAAGTCAGAAACTGTATTTGTTGTTACTTTTGATCCTCTGCTTTCGTTTAAAATGCATGTTAGAAGTGCCACAGGAGTATCTTTCATCAACGTCTGTAGTGCGGAATCAGCAGTCTATGCTGCGATGAAGAGGCTGGCACAGTGGCAGCACAGCATGTGTTCAGCCTAAGGGCTCGGGAAGCAGCCGTGTGGCTGGAGTCTGCAGCTCCATGGCTGTATTTCAAAAGAAACAGCTTGTGTTGTGTTAAAGTGACTGTTGCTGTAGCAGCACAGCTGGTCTCCAGCCTGGAGCTTGGAATTGGAGCAGGTATAGGTACAGTAGGATGGGTCACTAGTGTATCAGTCTACGGTATGTAAGAACAGAGGTCAGATGTGGACAGAGTCTGATGTGGAGGTCTTGTGTTGCACATGCTCTGGCTTCTTCTTCTGTTAAACTCTCTTCTTTCCTGGTTTGGAACTGTATCTACTGTATGTGGGCTGGTGCAGGGTACGCAGCTGACTCAGAGATTTCCAGTGTGCAGTCTATTGTGAGCTGTATGTTTAGTCTGTCATCATCATAATCTGTTAGGGTTGTCAAATCTACTCACTCTAATCCAAAAGAGCATTGTAATGCTTTCTTGTTCATCTTTTAGAACCATACCACAGTGGATATAAATAAAATAACTGTAGCTCTGGTATTGTGCCATCATTACTGTAAAATAGAGGCTAGAGCACTGGATTCATTTCTGGACATGAAATTGCTCTCCTTGTGCTTAAGTGAGTTTCCTCCTGGTGCACTGGTTTTTGTACTGCAGTCCAAATACTGGTAGGTTAATTGGCTTCTGGGAAAATTGTCACTGGTGTGAGTGAGTGCATGTCTGTGTCTGTGTGTGCCCTGTGATGGAGTGGCATCCTGTCCAGGTGTATCCTACCTTGTGCCCATTACTTGCCAGGCTAGGAACCCAACAACCCTATATTGGATGAAGTGGTTAAAAATAATGGATGGATGGAGAATATTTAAGACAACAGAAAAGTCTATTATGAGGAAATTCAGAAGACTGTTGTTGGAAACAGCATGCATAAGAAGAATTAAAAAAGATCACAAGTTAAAAATAAACTTAGAGCTTTTCTATAGCACTCACAATACTATAGAAAATGCAACAGAAGCAAAAATAAAGTAAAGGAAAGAAAATAGAGCAGCCCAAATCACAGAAATGAAGCATAAGACTAAATGGCACCTTTAAAGGATTTGGTCAGCACTAGAATGGGTGACTGTTATGTCCCCTTGCATGTCCGTGTTTTTGTTTTGTTTTTTCCGCATCCTGTATTCACGTACCCCCCCCGTTGGTCCATCACTACACCATCATTGCAGTTGCATTGCTGATCCGACCAATCAGCAACTAGATCTACAGGTTAAATACCGAAGAAGTTCCAACCTTGAGAGCTTTTCGGCTTCAGTTAGCTTTTTGGCTCAACTTCGGCTCGTGTTTGCATTTGCTTGCTAGTGTTCGTGTTTTTTCATTGTTAGCTTCGACTCCGTTTGTTTGTTGGTTTTGATTACCTGTGTTTTGTTATTACCGTGCCCGCACTTGTTACTTTCCTTTTACCATGCATGTGCTCATTTGTTACCCCATTCCTTGCTGATGAATAAACGGTATTACCCATTTTCCCATAATCATGCAATTGGTTCACTTGTGTCGTGTTATTGTTAACTGTGAACTTGTTGTACATCAGGGGAAAAGGTATAGGTAAAGTCATCGGATTACATTGTGCACATATAGGTTTGTTTTCTGTCTAGACACACCAGGTTAGAGGTGAGTACCACTACCACCTGTCAGGAAGCGTTCTTTCAGGACCCTATGTAGACAGCACAATCCGGAGAGGAGTGAGGAAAACATGGGGAAAAAAGCATGCAAAGAGGATGGAAGGAAAACAGGGGGCGTGTTCTAGGTGCGCTGGTGTTCAGAGGTGTGTGTCCAAGGCTAGCAGTACAAAGGGTGTCCACGGGGAAATCCTTGACGAAGCAAATGTCCAGAGCCGGGTGGTCCATCCAAGACAAAGACAAACAGAGCTAAAAGCCGGAGCGGGATCCGGTGAAGGGTTGGGGGAATAAAAAAGGGGGTAACGGGACCAGACGCTCCAGTCCTAGACCCAGAAGGTCAGAATGCCGTCGTGAAGCCTGTGCCATCGAGTCGCTCTTGGACTCGCGGATAGGCGGGCTTTTGAGCGTCCAATTGAGCCCAGAGGAGGGGTTTATGAGCATAACACCACCTGTATTTTTCTGGTTTTGGTTAGTTCAGTATGGGGAACGCATGAAGACGCCAAAGACTCTTTTATTTTTGTTTTTTTGGGTTAGTTAGGTAAGTCCTCACTGTCTTAACTACATCTGTTTGGTTTTGTTATTTTCTTTCCATTGGCACCGCTCAAGTTCCTTTTCCCTGTGATATTGTGTCCTGTATTGTGCATTTTGTGTAACTTTTGTACCCAGTGTTTGTTGTCAAGCTTTCTAAGTCCCTCACTAGTAACCCACCTGCATCCAAACCCATCCTAAATGTTACATCCCTTTATCCTTAGACACCTGGGGTCATAACAGTGACCTTCAGGGAAATCCAGGTTGCTGCTGTAACTGGTTGACCAGTATGTGGTATTCCTCAGTCTGGACCAGACTTTTAAAAAATGAATGTTCTAATGTGGTTAACAGGTGTACTATGCTGTAGAGATCCTTTGAATGAGACAAAGATCCTGACTACTTGTAGTCATTAAAGAATTTTTATTTTTTAAAATTTAGCCCTGGCTAAATTATGCTCTGGGCTTGCACTATTTGGCCTCCATCAGGTTCTCCCATGATTCAGCTGATAGTGTACTTTCTTATTTCTACTCTTGATATGATGTGTAGTCGGGCAGCCTGGACGTAATGGCTGGTGGGTACCGCACTGCAGTGGTGGATAAAGTAGCTTATTTAGGGTAAAAAGAGACATATAAATGTAATTATTTTAAGTATGTTAAAATAATCTTTATTTGCCCTATTTTATCTACTTGTATTATTACTGTATATAAAACAATGCTAGAGTGCAGAATTGAAAATTATTGAGATATGCAAGTGGGTATACTGTATCTACAACTTTCAATAGGGCAGGTATCGGATTGACAAAACACCAGCTTTTCCATATTCTATTTTATAACATATCCTGAACAATAAAAAAAGAAAAAAAAACTCATGAGTAGCATAGTTTCAGGTAAAGTTATTTTGGAATCAACTGCAACCTAAAACCATCAAGAGGTCCAGCTTAGTTTCGCTACCTTGACAGGTTACTTTCACAGTGGTAATCCATTAAATCCAAAGTTGCATGTTGCATTGTAATGTTTGTTGATAGCTTTGGAAAACACATGTATATTAATTACTGTATAAAAGCAGGATAGACATTGTTTCATACTAAGCTTATAATCCTTATAATGTTATGGAAAATTAAATAATGTTTTGATTAAATGACTTAAATTTCAGACATTCATTGAATTGAATTCATGGACAGATTTAATTTGTTGGTGGCTTATAATTAAAAACCCTTAGTGTTCAGGTTTAGTGAAATAAAAATTAACAAAGAATATTATATTGTGATAATGCAATTATATTTGAGTACCTTCTCAATAAACCCAAGGTGCAGTAGGACAGCATACATATAATATATGACAGAAATAGAAAGTGTCTTGGGGGAGAGAAGCTCAGTAAATTGAATTTATGAAACCAAGAGTAAAACACGTATTAAATGAGTTTTGTACTGTAAATATCAATTGTTGCTAAGTCTAATGGATTTGGGCAATGAATTCTATAGATGTGGCACTGCATGAAAAGGACTTGTCTCCTGTTGTGTTGGAACCCAATCATTGGCTCCCTATGAAGGCCAGAATCAATAAATCCAAGGTTAAGAGGTGGTCTATATCTATATAGTCCTAAACATTAAATGGAACTAGATAATTCAGTAGTTTCTGCAAGCAGGAGAACACTATACAGTACTCTACTCTTCTACACTTGATGAGGAACCAGTTCTATTTACAGCCTGTTTTGTACCTTAGAAGGTAACCTAGTTAGGGAGGAAAAACAGCAGACTATTTCTTAATAAATAAAGAGATGAATCAAATTTTCAGCCGGACAGACAGATAAAGGGTATTAACAACAAAGATGAATAATTAATAAGAGTGGTCACTGGAAATCTCTGGAGCAGAGCTCAGCTGTGTACCCTGCTCCAGCCCACATACTGTAGATACAGTGCCAATCCAGGAAAGAAGAAAGTTTAACAGAAGAAGAAGCCAGAGCATGAGCAACACAAAACCTCCACATCAGGCTCTGTCCACATCAGAAATCTGTTTTTACATACTGTAGACTGATATACTAGTGACCCATCCTACCTACTGTATACCAACTACAATTCCAGGCTCGAGGCTGAAGAGCAGCTGTGCTGCTACAGCAACAGTCACTTTAACACAGCACAAGCTGTTTATTTTGAAATACAGCCATGGAGCTGCTGATTCCACACTACAACCACCAAACTGAAGACTCCAGCCTCTCTGCTACTTCACGGACCTCTGGGCTGAAGACTGGCTTTGCTTTTACTGCATCAGCCGCATAATTACAGTACAGGCTGCTGGATCATAATCACAGTCTTAAGACTACAGTCCCTCAACTAAATACTGTACATGAACACATGTGTCTCTGCTATTATTTTGGCTGCCTCAGACAGGACATTGACCACCCCTGTTGCTGTGTATAGTTCCAGTCAAAAAAGAACAGTTTGACTTTAAGACTTGCTTGTGGGGTGCGTTTTTAATCGGGACTCCTCCTAGAATCTGTACCCTCCACAATATATATTAAAATAACTGTAAGTAAATCTAGTCTAAATAATATTTTCGATATATTTTTGTTTTACCCGAGAGTGATCTGAATTCATTACTAGTTTGCCAAATTTGTGTAATGGGATAGGGAGTATGTAAATTATTAACATTAATAACAAAGGCACCTCTTATATATAGGGAATATTTTTAGCTTCTTTAGCACAGTTTAGTAATACAGCAACGACCAGACAGAAAGTTTCATAAGATCTGATTTAAAATAAGACAAAAAACAGTACATCACATAAATTGTTTTATGTTATGTATAGGTACGGTACTTACAAATCTGTTAGTTACCAAAACCACACTTTCTTAGGAAAGCCACATATAGTATACTCTCTATAAATTGTGTGTGACAGTACATTGTAAAATATTTGGTCTTCAGATCTTACAAAGAAATATATTTCTTCATTTGCCTATGTTCAGATGTGTGTGCATTAATTAAAATTGAGAGTTATAAGCAAGTCTGAGTATTCCTTTTCCCGGGAGACTGCACGTGAGCCAGTGAGAATGCAGTATTCACATGACTGGAAAAGTCTTTACACAACTACTTGTGAACATCAGTGCAAATACCACCTTATACAGTACAGCATACACAGATGCAGTGTATTCCTTACAGTAGTACTCACAAAATGTGTATGGCTTATGATTACAAAACACTTACAATCAATGTTCACTAGAGGATATGTATTACTGGAACTATTTAGGTTAAATTGTATTTATTTGTTAAATGAATCATCAAAAAAGCCTGATAAAATATGGGAAAAGGAAACAAACTTATTGAATTTATGATTCACAAGTTTCCTCTGTAGATTTACATCTTCTGTGAGACTGCTCAGAAGGCAAGCATTGGTCCTTCCAGTTTGCTTAATTAAAACATTGTGTTTAAATTAATTATTCATTGTGAGCAATCTAATTAATTTGCAGCTCTGCAAGTTCGTCCTATGAGCTGAATGACTCAGAAAGGGATGATGATCTATCCATGAAAGTACGAAGAGTTTGGCTTATTGGTGCAGAAAACTGAACCAAAAGCTGTCGCCTTGAAGCTTTAGTGCACTGATAAATATAGGATTTTCTGGAACATCTCACTCTGATTAAAACGCAAAGCATCCTGCAAAGGAAGTTAAATATTTATAACATAAAGTCAATTATAATGATGTTTTATACAGTATTCTTTACTCTGGAGGATAGATAATAAACCAACAATGTTGGCTTAGTTAGCAAATATAGAGTGCAAGTTGTCAAGATCTGCACTAAAATTATGTTTTGCCCCACACAGCCCCAGTTTTCAAAATAAATTGACTTTTAAATGTTTACTGCAAAGTAACGTGACAATTTCTCATTATCTTGAAAGTCTTAATGACTTTTATTCATGGATTTGTGGTACATGGGTTCAGTGCTGAAAAGTGTACTGAATGTGTTACAATTAAGAATCTTGAAATCACACATTACCAGGGATAAAATAAGGTTCTCTAAAGTTTTGTTGTAACAGCGAATACACCTTAAACAAGAACAAAAGTTATCATCAGAAAATATCCATCTGGACCCCTGCAAATTAGAAATGTGTAAAATTCACAAGGACTATATATAAAATATACAGTATGTGAATATATACATATGAATATAAGAACAATCGACTGTACATATTTTCCAGTTTTACTTTCTTAGCATCTTATTATCTAAGTTATAACCAACCTATGGGTTTTATGAAAAAATCATAGTGTATTGAGTCAGTTGTGTTTTTGAAAGCTGAAACAAGCATCATCTAGTCACTGTGAAAAAACGTTTCCTTATACTTACTGAAAGTCTGATTTTAATATATTTTAATGCAAGTTTTTTATATTCTCTTTTTACTAACACGGCAAAAGTTGAATTTTCTTCCAGAGCAATTGTTAACTGGTTATTCATATTAATAATTGGGTTAATATGAAGACTCTGTGAAGTACTGTACAGTACATGGTTTTATTTTAAATGTAATCCTGTTTCACCAGTGTGGTATGAGGTACTGTGTCAAAGTACAGGAGAAAAAACAAGGGTCAAATGTACAGTAGGAGAGCAGACAGTGATGTTGAATGTAAATAAAAAAGTACTGTACAGAAGTACATAATGTACAAGGTTTAAAGTTCTGCATACACTGAGAAGGAACACTATCTTTATTTCTAATGTTCAATATTTTGGAACATGAAAACAAGGACATTGCTTTCAGAAAATGTAGAGCACCATAAATTGTCTATATAGTGTTGCAGTATAGGTAAATCTGTTTGGATTTCAGTAAACTTTACATCTTATTACATTTGGTCCAAATTTCAAAATCTGTCCAAACTATAATGAACTTTAACACTTTAAAAGAATTATGAATGAAAACTGACATCACAAAAATATGAAGAACACTGGGAAATATAAAACTCAGATGATGACACATTAAAATGATAAGTGGATTCCATATGAGTGGTCAGTGAAGAGATTTAATTAGGAACAGAAAATACATAATACTTCTTGAGAAGGAGTCCATTTGAGATTGAATAAGTGACATCACAATTCAATGTCATTAGGAATTATGATCACCTGATCTGAGACAAAGACTTTAAAAATAACCCAGAAGCATGCCAACTGTAAATGACTATAAAGGTTAAAACACTGTGATTTTGTCAACCAAAACGAGATTGCATTCCAAATGTTCCATACGCGAGCTATAGATACAATATGTCAAAAGTATGACCCTTTCCATATCCAAATCAACTAGTTTCACTGAGAAACTGATAAGACCTGAACTGTTGTTAAAGAAACCTGAATCAAAATGTCTTCAAAAAACAGGTTAATCACTTTGACAGAAAGAAAAAATCTTATACTGGTGAAATTGATTTCCACTGAATTGACTTGCACTGCACATTGCAAATATTGCAAAGCAGAAGTAAAGGAATTTGCTCATTGGTAACAGTTGCTACCTAGAATAAGTAATTTGTCAGGGCATGTATAATCTTTAAGCATTAAAATTCTGAAAAGGTCATAGTTACTGTATGTTTCATCATGTACTGGAAACACTCTCCTTTTGTGAAACATCAACTTCAGTTACCAAAACTAAAAACAAACAACTACACTTTTATTCACAACTAAGCTGCTAACAACCGCAAGAGCAAGATACTATACAGTATATTTCATGGCTTCGTTCTAAATTATATTCTTGTTAACAATAGACTTATGTGCATTTTAAATGACTTCCAAATAATACAGACGCATAAAATGAACTCATGAACTGAACAAACAAGGATTTTACTGCCAAACAGTAAAGACTAAAATCTGGGAGACTTTAGGTTATGTCATCTTGCCAAGATCAATGGGGAGGTCCAAGTTTGATGGTCTTGCCAAGATTGTCTAGTCTCTCTGAACTGTACTTTCTACCCTTTTTCTGGACTCTTCCAAATGTGTCAGCATTCTAGTAGAACAAACCATGTCCTTATGCTGCCTGTGTAAGAGCAGCTTTCTTGTGAGATGAGAATGTAACAGTTACTGTATGTCATTGAAGCTTTGTTAGACTAGAACCTTGTAGAAACGTTTGTTGGATGACCCAGGATGTCGTGTGGCTGTAGGGCTCAGAGGCTACTGAACATGTTCTAGGCTATGTGAGATAAGAGGCACAGAATGCCACAGCACAGCATCTGCTCCATAAGGCAAAGTATTCATCAGAGATGAACAGCTTGTATTGCTTCTAACAATGATTCCACATGCTACTAGCCTGTGACTATCACAGTAGACCCTGTGATCTATTGAACATTGATCAATCCTACTGAGGACAAAAGTCAATGTGCACAATGAATTAATCATACAGTATATAGCAATATACCAGTATGTTTCCATGTAGGCAATTGAGATGAATGATTGTGAATTTACTTAGGCTTGCTTCATTTTTCTATTACTGCACATCAAAAGTAATGTATCACTTGTAAGTGCAACATTCTCAAAGATATTGTCAAGAAAATACGACAATAAATAAAAAAAGATGTGATAACAGAGTGAAATGGTTAACTACTGGTATATTTCAGTTGGATAAAGTATACTGTACATGAACAAGTCCTAGTCATCTCATTATTTGTTTTTAAATTCATAAGCAAATATCACTTTATATATTTTTATTCATTACCTTACAAATGTAAGTGATGGCTTTTTAAAGACAAGTTCCTCAAAACTGTCCGTATTCTTGTTAAATAAATACATAATTTTGCAATATTGTCCTCTCTTGAATTCTTCATTGATGGAAGACTTTCCGTCACACATCACTTTACTATCACAGTCACACAGAAGCAGCGCTGCAATTTCCTTTATAAGAGCAGTCAGAATGCTGCTACCAGCAGGGAAAACTTGCAAAACACTCTTTTTTTGCACGTCCATCTTAGGTTTAATTGGGGTGAGGATGTAATTAAGAAAAGACAATCAAAAAGTACCAGAGATAATTAATTTACAATTTGTCATTTGTGAAGTGTGCACTCGTTGGTGAGTAACAGCAAGCTTGTAGTTCCAGAGACTAGAGAGCTCAGTTCCTTCTCCCCACTCTTATCTTCAATCGACTAATTCCACGTAGATACTATATTTATTGCTTAGATGCAATAACTCCTTCCTGCAATGGATAGAAAATTAAATCTTAAAATACTTTTTTTCACATTTTGTGACAGATCTTATTCCATCTATTATTTAATTTATTTTTTAGAGACGCATTCTCTACTTTGTGCATATCATAATGGCGCATTTAGGAGATATAATGAGTAAATATTAATCTTATATTTTTAAGAATATGCTTATTTTTACAGAAGAGCTAAAGTATTTCCAATGGATTGTTTTGGAAAAAAAATGCAATCCACAGTAACAGAGGTGCTGAACGTAGATCATGCCTGAGTGAGAGGAAATTATTTGGCACTGTATTTATAAGAAAATAAATGTAAATGTTATGTTTGAGGCATGCATCCTTTATTCTTTGAATAAATACTGAGAAATTTACAAAACAGCTTTCACTGTTGCCTCACAGCTCTCGCATCCTAGGTTTGATTCCAGATTAGGGCATATTTTTTGGAATTTGTGTGTTCTAATTATATTTGCATTTGTTTTTTTTTACCACTTTTCAAAGATATACTTGCTAGGTTAATTGGTTTCTTTAAATTGTCCCTTTGTGTGTAAGAGCTGCGATATATAGTACTGGCATCCCATTTAGAATGTAATTTCACCTTGTGCCCTATGCTTCCAGGATAGGCTCTGTATTGCTGCGAGCGTTAACAAGAATAAGCAGCCTTTTGCTTTGATGGATGGGTAGATGTTGTAATAGCAATTGACAAGCATTAGCTTTATTTTGAAGTGTCTGAAAAATTTCCTATAATTTTCTCATAATGATATTGAAATGCACCTCTGAGACTCCATTTTGAATAAAAAGGAACTTTTGTAAAATGTCAAAGCACCCAAGGGATTGACCAAAGATGAACACTTATGAAGGGAGCATTAAGCTGATTGCTTCTACAGAACGACCCTCCAGCCAAGTCTTCCTGAATATATTTCCATGTACATCATTCATTTGTCTTTTAAAATAACAGATAAATATCAATTTGGCACAGCAGAGATACTTTGCAAATTTTCTAAAGCATTTGATTTTCAGCCCGAACAAAAGAACAATGCATCAGTAAAATATATTGTAAAAACATTGTTGCTTTAATATTTGAATTCATATTTTGGTTCTTAGCAATTCTGGTATAATAAAGTTTGCTTTCGAAGGAGACAAAACATAATAGAGAAATGCTTTGTGTTGCCAACATTGTTCCAAGGGAACAAGTAAAGGTTTATTCCATTCTGAAAAGAGAAGAAAAAAAACACAACGTTTCAGCTGTGGAGCCTTCTTCAGGTGTGAAGAAGCCTCACTAATGCAGCTATCTACTTGAAATTGTTCATATTAGGTGTAATACCTAATCCAATAGTTCCTGACTGGATAAGAGTAGGGTAGCTCCTGACAAAAACAGATACTATACTTCAAATTGCTAATCATTGCCCCAGTGTATTTATGATGTAGTTCTGTTAAGGTCCTTTTATACATGATCTCATGTAGATTGTGTATTATCTTTTGTTCCCATTCATGATTAGGGCATGAATGTAGCATCAAAATGTTCACAAGAGGCAAATTTCATACTAAAGCACATACAGTACTGTATTTTACAAGTTTTAGACCTAACAAGTAAAAGGACAGTTTGTAGTTTATAACTACAAACCATCTTCAAACTATTGACTATGACATACATACTAAATAACAACTTCGAGTTAACAGAGGGATATTAGAAATGTTTGGGGATATCTGTGGTAAAACAAAATACTGAACATTCACAAATGTGTCAAATTTTTGTCATAGGTGCTTATTTTATTGACTGTAATTTAGGGAAAAACAACCTACATTTAACTGAAAAGAATGGAGCATTTTTTACTGTAGGTTGAATTTCATCTTTAAAAATGGGTTACATGCAACCACACTTTCAACAACATTGAAATGTGTTTTTTCAAGCTCTACATGTCTTATTTCTCTGGATTTTCCATAGACTGGTCTGTATTGTCACCAGTCCACATATGCTGCATGAGCATGTTTGTATACATTTCAACTGGAATTATTTTAGCTCTCTAGCACAGAATCGTGCACAATAGCTTATTCTTTTTAATCCCCTCATGACACTACTCTGCAAAGACTTTTTCACAAAATGCAAAACATAGCTTATCTGAGAAAAACACTAACCATGGGATTTTCTACAACTGCATTATTTTTTCAGATAGGAATTTCATGTGGCAATCTGCAATGGAAAGCAAAGCATGTACAGTATCTATGTATGTGTTTTTTTTACAGAAGATAATTAAGACGTATAGCAAAGCAAAAGTCCTCAAAAAGCACAGAGCACATAAATCAACAGTGCAGAGCGCTTCTATGACCAGGAATAACATGATAATGCTGGATTTGAGTGCTCCCTTTCCTTGCCACAGATGTGAGCTCTATGGTGTGAGAATGATGGAATTCCCTACTGTAAGTATGGGTGGCAAGTGACATTAATTTACATCAGCAGACACAGAACAGATGGAACCTGGACCAGCTTGGCTGTAAATCTGAAAGATCTGAAAAACAAGCAAAGTTATCTTAACACACAATTTACACAGAGAAGCCACTGGCATTGTTACAAGCACTTGCACCATGTGTATCCTTAAGACCAGAGGGCAGCGGTAGATTGATGTGCAAAGCATCACTTAGGCAGTGTTTGGAGACTGTCAGCTCAGAAAACAAGATGACCTGGCAATAATGGCTTCTGAATAGCTCAAGGCAGACACTCACTGCTGGATAAGAATATCTGTTTAAATAAAAAAATAAAAATAACACATTCAGTTATATTCTACCACACACCAATATAAATCAGGAACATAACAAATTTGGATCTTTGTGATTTTTAATTGATTTGTGTGCTTTGTGATTTATTTGACATGAAATATTGTTTTTACAGTGCATATGATGTAATGTAATTGAATTGTAATGCCGTCCTGGGTGGGGCTTCTTTAAGGGGTGGAGCCTCGTTGAGAGGGGAATGTGTTTCCCAGGCAACCATAGCTGAGTAGAGTTTGAGAGTTAATCAGACTCATCTGTGGCAGTGCTTTAAGAACACAGCACTATTGCCTTCAGGGGAGATCAAATCTGGATGTCAGTCCTGAGCCAGCTACAGGCGAGAGTGGACATAAGATCATGACTCCCGTTTCCAGAGGCTTCATTGTGAGAACGCCAGGCCAGGGTAGAGGCAGCAGCCGATGTTAGCCACTGCTTGTGTAAGGGTGGAAGGAAAGCATCTGCCTTAAGGGAAGGAAAGCAGACTAGCGATTGCAGCTGAGAATCGATTATATAAGCGAAAATCCTGGAGGGGGTTGTGAAGAAAAAGATGTTCATTATTGAATGAGACTGTGGAAAGCTATATTCCCAATGGGAATCTCTAAAGTTTTGAGAGTGAGGTAAGGCTCCATTGTGAATTAGGAGCTAGAGTTAGCAGTGGTGAATGGTGACAGAAAAAATCATACTGGCAGCTCGGTATGAACAGCCTGGGACACAAGGTGTCTGAAAAGGTTGTGTAAGTTTTAAGATGTGTGTGTTAAGTCTGCATGACAGAGTTGGTCTAGAGTGAGTGTTGAGTCTGAGTGTGAGAGTGAGGTGCTGGAGATTCAGTTGTGTATTGAGAGTATAAGACTCAGGGAGTCAGGGTGGCATCAGGGAGGACGTCAACTGCTGAAGGCAGACCTGGAAGTCCTTTACCAGTGGGAACCTGTAGTTGTCAGAGTGGGAGCAGGTGACTCCAGTATAGAGTGAAGGAGCAGGAGGCACCGGTACTGTGTGTGAGTCATCTGGAAGTAGGGAGGCCCCTAAGGTAAGAGAGTGCCATCAAGGTGCAAGGAAGGCCTCGAAGAGTAGCAGCCTCAGTCATTACAATGTTGGCCCATCAGTAAGGTAATGAAGGTGGTAGACCAGGCCAAATATGATTGACCAAGTCAAGGGCCTTCCACTGCTACTCTCTAAAAGGAACAAGCTAGAGGGAGTGTGTGTGGGTGAAGGCTGTCGAGCACAATAATCCATGAGCAAAGGGCTCAGGGATGCAAGTGACCTGAGCGATGATCTAGGAAGGGTATCATATAGGATAGAGAGTTAGAGACTCTAGGCCTGAAAGTCCATGAGTGCAGGCTCAGTAAAAGAAATAATAAAGAAAATGTAAAATTCCTGACAAAATCTCATCTCCTGACTGATGGATTGTAAACACAGCTATATAATTTAGCGTTATTATTATTAAAAAGGTAAATTGCCAACATACAGTAAAAATACAGAATGATGTTTTCTATCAATGTATTTTTTATTACTTTTACTTACTTACTTTTTACTATTATTAAGAACGTTTGTTATAACGTTATTTGAGGTTCAAAAGTGACTGATTTTGGCCCAGAAACTTCTTCAAACGTTAGAATTCAGCACGGGCGACATGCATTATGGTTAAGGACGCCATGAGGCAGCAGTGCTTCGTTTACAATCACAGGGAAAGCTTGTGCTCTCATTTTTAAAGTGTTTTTTGTTTGTTTTCTAGTAGTTGTTCATTATGGGGTCTTAAGGAAGAGAAAAAGATTCTTTAGTGTGATAGTCAACAACAGTGTACATTGTTATAGCCGATCGCTTATACTGTATAATGATCTTTTATGAAAGAATGAAAAATGTAAATATGATATAATTAATTATTTTACAGCTATTTTGAGTAGAACCGTGTTGTTCACTAAGCTGGCTATAATGGTCTGTAAGGTATTACTGTATGTTTAGGATGGTTTTTGAGTGAACTTGTCTTCGGTTCGGAACGGGGTGGAAATTTCCTCTTAAGAAATAATGGAATTTGTATTTTCGATTAACGATCTTACGCCTTTTGAACAGATTTTCAGGAATGAATTAGGTTTGCATACTGGGGTATGAGTGTACTACTGCTAAGATTAAATAAATATATATTATCTGGTTAAGGTTATTTGCAAAAAGCTAATATTATTTTTCTTTGCAGAATGCAGGCTTTGAAGAAAACCCCACCTCCTCTTGGATTTTAAATTTCATTTGCCTTTAAATCGCTTTAAATGTAATATTTCACTTTATCTGTGGTGCCAGTTCCTGCTGAATGCTATCCTATTTGTTAAACCAGAATATTGCTCATCTTATTATCAGATGGAGAGTATTCAGATTAACATTCAATGTCATCGCTATTGTCACAAACGGTATTCTTGCATGTGTTCTACAAGTATTTTAAAATAATTGGTGCCTTTTCTAAGATTCATAATGATACTGCAAGAAAATAATATCATTTTTATTCTTTCTTTGACATTATTTTGAATGTGTTGCAAAAATCTTGACTATTACTCTCAACAGAACACATTTCAAGCTAAAGTATTCTTTAAACTGACATAATACAGCTATAAGTTAATTGAGTAAATTTGAGCTGTAAAAATCAATATGAACACTATGAGTAAATTGAGCTGTTATTATCAATATAATCTAAGCCTCAGATCATTATATCTCTTTCCTAGCGTTAATCCCACATCAGCAGGGTCCGCTTGTCGGCACACCAGTCTCCATTTGGTGGTTTGAACCAAATCTTTAACTGTCTTTAAATCTTTAAATCTTGAACCAAATCATTAACTGCGACCGAGAAATACTCCAACCGGCGTGTCGCTCTGTCTGCCGTCGGAGTCGGGGGGGAGGAGAACAAAGTAATATAGCCAATTCATAGAGGGGGATTATTAGGAAGCATGGGAAATTTGGCCAGGACGCTGGGGTTACACCCCTACTCTTTTCGAGAAACACCCTGGGATTTTTAATGACCACAGAGAGTCAGAACTTCGGTTTCACGTCTCATGCAAAGGACGGCGCTTATTTACAGCCATTGTCCCAATGTCCCAATGGGGCATTAGGACATTAGCAGGGTGAGCGCCCCCTGCTGGCCCCACTAACACCTCTTCCAGCAGCAACCCAGGAGGTCTCCCATCTTGGTACTGACTAGGCTCACACCTGCTTAGCTTCAGTGGGTTGCCAGTTGTGAGTTGCAGGGTGATATGGCTGCTGGCATAAGCCTCAGATCATTATAACCTACTATAATATGAATTTATTAGCATGAAATGTAAGAAAAAATAAACACAATCTAAATACTAAAGAGTAATACCACACCAAAATTTTAGACATATCTAATTAAACAAATGTTTAAAATACCTTAAAATTTGGACAACTATCAGATAACAAAAACATGTGAGAGAAAAAAAATTAACAAAAGACCATATAGTACTTGAGGATTTCCCACTTTACATCTTTAATTTGTTACATGTGTCAGAAGAAAAAGAAGGAATTTCTCAAAGGCAAGGTGGTCAGATAACAGGAAAATAGAATGTAATATTTAGAAATTTAAAACACTTAGAATGGAAAGCTTCCAGCATTTAAAGTTTAGAGATATACAGTACTGCCAGATCTTTATTTTAATAACTCACTAACAAGCCACTTGACTCTGCCTGAATTTTTATTTTGGATTATTTATTTTCAAAATTCCCAAAGTGAGCAAGTTGATTGTCCAAATTTATGCACAAAGTACTTTTAACCAGCAATGATTAAATGCACAGAGACATTTTGAAGAATGTGGAAATGATGCACACCTACATTAAATAAAGAACATAATCATGATAAATGCAATTCAAGCACATTTCTAGCCTGCCAGTTTTGTAGACTATGGATTTATCCCAAAAGCCATTAAATCCAATTTATGTTTCTGGAGTAAGAGGCTGTAGACTATGTGGCTTTGTCACTGGAGGGAAGCTTTTTTAAATTACCCTGCTATATTCTTATATACTTTAATGAACAGTTAACCTTCCATCTTTGTTGCTCTTGGCTGATGGATGACAAGCAGTCATGTTATGCATTCTCATTTGTTGATGAATCAATTGAATTCTTTAATGAGTACATTCAGTTTTCCCATAGTGGGTTTTGTTTTACTGGTTTGGGAAAATAAAACTTCAAAGCCATTGGGTTCTTTTGCATCTGAAATAGCATTTTTAAGGATGGGTTTAAGCATTAAAAAAGACTTAAAAGACTGTGTCTTGGTTCTATAAAAAACAGGGTCTAGATTTTCATGATTATTGTAAATATTTGTAAATAGTCTTTGCCTTTGTATTTTTGTCCATTAGTTTTTTTCTAAATGGACATTTGGGACATTTAAGCTCATTTGTGTTTTGTTACTCTGAAATCCCACTGTGAAAGGAACAAACAAGATACATGACCATGATCTACATTTACTGACTAGTGGAGTGCTTTATTATTTAACCTTTATAAATTTATTTGTTAAGCAAACTGGTGTCAGCCCCTGATTTGTGGTTTAATTACATTGAAGCTTTTTACCTTATTTATTTACACTTCTTATTTATTACAATTGGTGTCTAATCTCAACTACTCCCACAGGAGCTACCACAATTTGTAACAATATATTCTGTCCAGCAGACACAAAATGCACTTTTAGATGCAAGAATATCAGTCATTTTCAATATATATATATAAACAGTCTTTAACTCTATCCTATATTCTTAAATATAGTCTTCTAACTCTATACCTATGCAATTTGAAAGTTGGTTATTAATTGTTTCTTTACATCTTTGGTCACAGCATCAACCCCTATACTTCCATGGAAATTAAGGAGGTGCTAACAGGCTCCTCATTGGGACATTTGATGTTTTCACACAATAGAAGCTCAGAGATGGCATACAAGAAGTTCAGATCTCACTAGATGAGACACCCGTTCCTCAGGGACATTGTGGGAGTTTCCAGCCTAGAGAGCCTTAGATGACTGATCTCAATCTTATTCCCAGCAATGCAGAGCTACAGTATGTGTATGCTGCTATCCTGGTATATTAATTCAACTTGTAATGTCTGGATTATTAAAATAAATCTAAAATCAGATAAACCTATTTACCACTCAGGAATTTCTGAGAAAAGTAAATCTTGATAACATTCTCAATACTGATGCTTTTTTTATTCAGGTGCTTTGGTGCAAGACATGTTGAAAATGGAATTGGATTCACAAAGTGTCTATATTGTACTGTATGTAGGTTATTTCCAGATTAGTAATGTGGAATTTGAAATACAGTATATTAAATATGGTTAAAAGAACATCACCTGGGTTTGTAGCCTTAAACCCTTTCACATTTTTCACAACACTGTCTTTAATATTTTGGTCCCAGTCAACTCACCACATTGCCTTGCCTGGAGGACAATTGGTTCATTCATTCGAATACATTGAGGTCAAGACTTTCTTGTATCAGAGATGGAAGTATGAACTACCCACGGCTGTTCTGAAATTACAGTACAGACAGTTCATTCAGATAGTAACAAGTAACAATGGGTAGAAAATCAGATTAGTACTTTGAACTTAATTCCTAATGTATTTTGAAAGAATAAAGTAAAACATTGAATAATATTGTGTGATCTGAATGAATTTCTGAAAGAAAAGCCCGTGATGCATGTTCTGTATGCAGGAAGAATATTTCGTTTATTCTGAATTTGGGTGAAGCTGATATCATGCCTAAGGTTAAAAGATGGAAAGTTCTACTGCATGTCTAGTTTTTTCAAGGGCTCTTGCTATATAAGATGTTATTTAATTGTAATACATTGTTATAATGTTCTGATTAAAATTACACTTTAAATAATGTTAAGTAAAGAAGAATAAAAATGTTACTTGTGAAGGAATGAGACACTTAAGCTCAAACAAAAAGAAAAGCCCCTTCCAATTAGATTTATTTTTTTACTGTAACATTATAGAGAAACAATGAATCTTTTTAAATAAAAAAATATAATTACTTAAGTGTGTTTTTCTATTGTTGTTGTTTTAAAAACACACACCACAGCAAAACAGTTATTTAAATAAATGTAACCCAAACTTGAAGACTGGACGAGAAGACAGGATCCTCTGACTCACCCACTCTGTGGGACGTTCACCTTATCACACATTAAAAGCTAATTTAATTATGCCTATTATGATTACTGTATGCCTTGCGATGGACTGGCATCTTGTCCAGGGTGTATCCTGCCTTGCGCCAATTGCTTGAAGTGGCTTCACTATGACCCAAAAATGGACGAGGTGGTTACACAATCCTTGGATGATTATGCCTCTGCTCATAATCAGATGAAGATGAATCTGGTGACATTAAGTCACGCTTTAAGCACTGGAGAGGCATCTGATGATTATGACTGGGTTTATGGGACTTTCATCTTTTCCAAAAGCTTTAGCAAATAATGTTTGTACTGTGTACATGCAATTGAGCCAATGTTCTTATCACAGCTATTTGTCTAAATTTATTTGTAAGTGATAATCTGTTTGTTAATACTCCTTTTGTAGCTTTTAAGTTGGCAGTGGTAGAACTTCCATTTGTGTTTATGTTTGGGATAGCAGATTGAGATAATCAGGTTTGTGGCTGAAAAAACAAATGTCAACAGAGCTGGAGCAGATCAATTCAAATTATGTGCCAGAACGACTTAAAAGGGAAAATCCTCACCCACATTTATATGCAAACCTTAATTTCATCTGAAAACATAAATTAGCTAGTTCAACAGAAGCATTGGGAGCATTTGTAAAAGGAATCTCAAATCCTGAAAGTCCTGCTTCTCTACCTGTTTGCATTCATGATGACCTTTACATCCCGAGTTGAGCAATTTTATTGCATACCTCTAAGATAAGCACATATTTGTTCTTTCCTTCAAAAGGAAAAAGAGGTTATGGATTTGTAGAAATGTTAAGACTTTTTACTGACAGACACGCCATATTTGCAATTTGTAGCTGCATTGTACAAGATTAACATGGTACTTTGGAATTTTTTACTTAGATAAGGTGACACTCGAAACAGTGTTCATTTCCAGATATGATTTGTTCATCCTCCTTAAAGAGAAACCTAATTATCCAAATGTTTCAGCAGAAACAGCACAGGACATTTATACAAGGCTGATCTGCATGTAATGCTGTATCTTTCCCTTTCATTTCCATTATACAGTGCAGAAGCATGAGAATAGCATTCTTCATTAATATTAATTTTCAGATTGCTTTTTGATGCATTAAAGGTAATGCAGACACTTGGATTATAAATTGATAGATGGACAGAAAACAGGGTACATGTACTGTATGAGGGGTAAATACTGTGCAGT
This sequence comes from Atractosteus spatula, assembly GCF_055471065.1. Classification (NCBI taxonomy): domain Eukaryota; kingdom Metazoa; phylum Chordata; class Actinopteri; order Semionotiformes; family Lepisosteidae; genus Atractosteus; species Atractosteus spatula. The sequence goes on along the minus strand of NC_142711.1, from coordinate 31,689,783 downwards.
ACTCAACTTGTGGTGATGTAATTAGTGGAGTATCACAGGAGTCTAATTAGGACTAGCACTGTTCCTAATTTATACAGGTACAGGTAGACCAATTAAATAGTTAAAGTTGCAGATCATGCCAAATTAGGAGATTTAAGAAACACTGTAGAATACACAAAATAAATTAAAAGTTACTTAGACCACCTTTGGTACCTGTAAAACCCTGGTGCATTAACTATACTGTACACGAATGCAGAGTATTGCATGCAACTAGCAAAGAAACTAAAACAAGAATAAAATGTGAAATACACAGCTTGGAGTGACTACTTATGAGAAAGACACAGTATAGTAGGTGTTTAAAGTTAACACATCATTTTCTTCTTCCAGGCAATATGGTTAAGAAAGAAAATTTGGCTTGAGCAACATGTCTTGAATACAATTGAAACTCAAGCCTACTCTTTGTTTTTGTGTTTTATTTGTCACACATTCTTAACAAAAAAAATCTAAGAAAATGCCTATTTGACACATTAGCTGAACTCATTGAATATAAAAGAATAAAAATATTAAGAGTTACAACATTTTTTACTGACATTAATGTGTATTTCACAGTTACCTATGAGTGCAGGTGTTTCAGGGACACAGATGTTATGAATCTCATACAAGTCCAGATTCAAATACTTTTTACTTTCTAAACACCATGAATTAAAACATATGTGAGGATGAGAACACTACCCCTTCACCAAGAAATAATAATTAACATAATTAACACTGAGTGAAACAATTTAAAATTGATAGAGACCTTTTGGCTTCCTCTAGTGGCCAGCCAGCTGTTACTGCAGTTCCTTCCTAGACCAACTATCTAAAACTTAGTACTGAAACAAGGTTACATTGTCAAAGCTGGAGAATAAAAGGGATTTCATTTAGGACAGAGAATAGGAAATTCTTCTCTACAAATGGAATTTTGGGTATCTGGAACGCTCTTCAAAGTGAGGTGTTTGTATGCCATACTCTAGGCTACTTCAAGAAAAATCTAGATGAAGTTAGATAAACATAGTTGTTAAATTATCATATAATAATGAACGGATGAATGGTCTCCACTTGTTTGCAACTTTTCTCATTTTCTTAAGTGAAAACAAATTTAAATCAATGTTTGATTAAATAATGAAACATTGTTTAAAATGTATTTTACTTATGCTTTTGGAATAAATATTGGATAAACGTCCCGAAGGTTGCATGCCATACAAAAACACGTTGTATTATAATTTGTTTTCTTTCATGTGTATTCACACTTCTGTGTGTTAAGTATTTAATCTTTGACCTTGGCATGGAAATGCACGATAATATAAAATTTGCTTACGCCCACCTGTGTTTTGTTGCATCAAATAAATGACAAAGAGTTGTTTAAGCTATTTCCAAAAGCAGAGCTTAATTTTCTTTACTAAGTGAATTAAACTTGTCTTCTACTAGAAAATATTTAATATACAATTTGAAAATGTAAATAAGAACAGTTGCTGTATCTGAAATATGCTAAGCTGTCTGAAATATCTGTATTTTTCAGATTTTGCACACGGTCTGCAATAAATTAGATTTGGTTTACTTATATACTGTATATATCATATGCACAAAGTACCAGTGACCAGAGTCATGCTGATTACATGCAAAATAAACATGTTTTGTGGGAAAAAAAAGAGTTGATAGAAAAGTAACCGGAGTTAGTGCTGAATTCTCAATGTAACCTAAACCAACAAAACTATTACAATGTTCTTCAGACTCTTATTAAGTTACATTTTTATCTAGAAAAGTACTGTAGATCCCACATTCCATCCTTCCATCTCTTTTATTTGTCTAAGAAAAAATACTTTAAAGCTTGTAGTGTTTCCTCTTCTATTTAATTTATTATTACCACTGCTGACTGTTGCCTGGACAACTTAAAATAAATCTACGCACTTTCTAGCTCATATCACATTAAATTAAACAGACATATAGAAGTGCTATGATTAAAATTGGGAAAATAAATCAAAACTACTCTTGCACACACCTTGCATGGATAAGCCTGTTTGTGATATTTGTGTTTCTTGTAAAGAAATGAGCTTGAGATCATTTAGACAGAAAATGAAAACTTCTAATTACTTGGCTTTATAGTCTGCTACTCCCATATGAATCTGAAATTAGTGCTTGTGTTTTTAATAACATATCCGATGAATGTTAAATTATGCATGTCTCCTTTAAAAGTTTAGGTTCATACCATATGAATGTGGCTTCCTTCAGATTAATAATTTTGCTTATTATTTCTAGTTGCTGGAAAGGACTACAAACAGCTACAGGGATAGCATTTAAGCACCCATGTTTCATTGCATACAATGACACTTGTATCTGCCACTGTGAAGCAGAAAGCGAATGACAAAGCATGGAATACAAACATAAACGAAACAAGCGATAAAAATACTTATGATGATCCCTTGACTTTAATGGTAAGAAAGCAGTGTAGAAATATGTGCTGCTGTGTCTAGGACTGAAAATACAACAATAACAATTGTATTACATTTTTATTAATATATTCAGTTCATTTTAGGTACCAAATAAGGATTTAGCAGATAATCTATTAAGGACCAATTTAGTATCCATTAAAGCATCCATAGATGCACAGCACTGATTATATTAATCTCAATCCTAACCTTAACCTCACCTCATCATTTCTAAATATCTATGATTGTTTTGTTAACACTTTACTAACATTCAATTTAATGTAAGACTATCTGCTAAACTTAATCTGAAACATGATCAAATTATTAGCTACAGAAATATGAAAACTCATAGTGTGATGTAATACTTATTTCTGCACAGGCAGATTACATTGACAAAGAGGCACAGTGATTAGCATTGCTACCTCACAGGGCTGAGCTACTGGATTCAATTTTAGATCTGGGGCTCAATCAGTGTTGATTTTGTACGTTCTCACCATGTTCATGTGGGTTTCCTCCAGATTTCCTCCCAATCTAAAGACATACTGGTACGTTAATTGGCTCTGATGTGCATGTCTTTGTGCCATGTGATGGACTATATTCTATCCAATTCTACCCCTGCATTTGTGAAACTAACTTTTGTAAACTGTGAAATGCCATTCTGCATCATCTAAAAGAAATACTGCATTATATACTACCGTCATGTTTAGAGACTCAAAGCTTTGATAGAGGGCTTTGTTTCCCATTGCCTGTTTCTAGCAGGCTAATCAATCTTATCAAAGGACCAGTAGCTTCTGTACTTCTATGTTTAAGTGTAAAGTGCAATTTGGTAAAATTGTAGCTATAAATAAGTGCTATACTGTATGGTATGTGCTAATTATTACTTTACACTGTATTGTTATTGAGTTCTATTTGTGTAACTCTCCCCAAGAGGGTAAGTATCTCTCTGCTCTACATTCTTTTAGTGACTGTGATATGTCTGCATCCAGGCTTAGACATGGCACTTGCATTGGCAACAACTTAATAAAGAACTTAACATCCATTGAAACATATGTGTTTCTTGAACCACTACAAGGTTTATCCACCACAAAATTAAATTGATAGTGATGATATGGCAACATTTTTAAGAAATGTGTGTACTTTTACCAATGCTAAGTTCTTTGGGTTTAGTGATTACTGGAAGGGCCAGGAGAGGGGGGCAGGTACAGTAAGTGTTGACCAGTGCTCTGCACTTTGAGTCTCAGGTGGTCCCTCTTGGACTAAAAGAGTCAGTGCTCATTAATAAACTAGTGAAGAGACCTATTTTCTTCAGGGGTGTGTAAAAGGCCCCAAACATGTACTGTACGTGCCTCTTGGAACTAACCATAAAGTTAAGGGTAAATTAGTTAAATAATTCAATTAAAAAACTAAATAATTATAATAATAATTCCTCACACTTAAATTAACCATTCTGCCCTTTGCTATTGAACCTTTACTACTTTGCTCAATATGCTTTCTATGATAAAATCTTCAAAGCGGTATCTCATGAAACTACTTGCATATAAAAAAAATAAGCTGAGTGGGGCTTTAAAGTTTATATTTAGGGATGTTTTAAATATTTTTATTGTATTGTTACTGATACTATTTGATGAGTATCTAGCTGAATTCCAATCCATTGAAAATACTAAAAGAATATATATTTTTTCATGTTTTATACATTAGGGAATACATAAAGGGGCATGCAACAGGTACATTTTGAAAAGAGCACATACTAGAGTCTGCTTGGCTAAGATGGTGCTTATTCACTTTCATTTTTAGTGGAAACTGGGAAAATGAAGCATGATTTTAATTTAAATACGGTGACATTTGCGCCATGATTTAACCATGTCTTTTACCCTATGCTAAGCAGAAGGAAAAAACAAACAAACAATTAATTTTGGTCTATCTAGATGACAATGCAGCTGACCGTATTGCAATTTGAGGAACAAGCCTGCTAACAAGAGATTAGAGACAGAGAATATTGAGTTTTGTGCATAAATATTACAGAAAGCTAATTAACTGGGCTGTAGATAGCAAAACAACAACTTGGCCTTCTGCGAAGCCATTTTGGACTCATATACAAATAGGAATCAAAATGATTTAAAAAGAAAATCAAATCAACTAAATTGAGAATATAGTTTCTAATGAGTGACAGCAATCACCTAGACTAAGTGAATAGGGTCACACCTATGAGGCTTTCATCTCACTTCAGATTGTCTCTATCACAACTCAAAAAAGACCCCGGAGATACGTATTTGTAGAAACAGCTGTAGCTCCAGTTTTGACAGACTCAGGGAGACTATGAAGGAAACAACGCGTTGCTGAGACTGATAAAGATAAATTCATAGACTCTCACGTATTCACTGCCCCAGAGTTTATTGGAGATGAATGGCAAATGAGGCACGTGCCTATGCAGCTGGGTAGTTCCACCTGTTCCACAGATTTTTCATTCCAGCTGTGGAACTTCTCCAGTGCCTGTCTCCTCTTTCTGAACCTTTGTAGGGAAGCATAACTCTGACACAGATCTGTTCCTCATTTTGGTAGCAGATGGTGGAAGAATCCCTGAGAAACAGGAGACTGTTTCAGAACTTAAACCTGTGGCATTTCTTTTCTTGAGTGTTAAAATGGACAAATGTTTCATTCCCTGGGGATGTTTTTATTCCTGTCTGAACCCTAGGATGAACCTTCTGTGTCCTTCATTCAATCTTAAGTCAGTTTATCTTAAAAACAACAGCACTGCAGCACTTAAAGAGCTTTCTGTCATTTTATATAGAACAAAATAATAATAACATATATTAGATATGCTAATAATTCCGTATTCATCCTGATACTTCTCTGTAATGTTTTATTTCAGCTGTTTATAGAGGTTTGAATTCTACAGAAAGGTAAAGAATGACATTTGTTTCATGTACTTTACATTAAATTGTACTGTAGATTTCAAAGGTAATGAGAGTCTTAAACTAATGCAGTGCTTTAAGTGCTTAATAAAAGGTACAAATTACAGGAAGCTATCTGGCTTACCTTGCTCATCTGGTTACTAGAGGAAGAGTTTTTAAAACTATGAATGAGGCAGCTCTTTATAAAAAAAAAAGCTTGTGGAAGTCTAGAACAAGTTACTTTGCCAGGTTGCTGAGGCTGGTAGCCTTGCTTCTTTCAGTGAATGACTGGATGAGATTCTTAGGTTGCTGCTACAAAAAAACACTCACTCTATATGGGTCAAATGGTTATCTCTTGTTTGCAACTTTCTTCTATTTTAGTAGCTTCATCATACAAAAATTCCATCAGGAAGCTTCTTGAAGGATACAACAGAATCAAATTCCAGTACACATTTGCAAATAAGTCTCAAGTTCCATGTATCTACAGTGCCAGATATTTTTGCTGTGTTTGAAAATCCCCTGATTTTCCTTTAAAGTTTTATTTTAATATTTGAAACCCACATAACCTTTGCCGTTCCATGTTTAAAAGATTCAGTTCTCTTAATCTGACTATGACATACAGTACACTTCAGACCAGAGGTTGAAGCTTTCTACTGTATTGCCTCAAGAGCAGCAATATTCTTCTTATAGTCACCAAAACTGAACATGGCATTCAGCGTGAGCTTAGATGAAAGCATTGATTAATTTTAGCATTACTTTCTTTGATTAAAATTCTACTCTTAATTATCTACCAATTAATAATTAGTGAGATGGATCAACGTAAAAACTCTTAACCTATACAGTATCTCACTAAACTATCAATTTTCTATTTAATCCCTTGCATTTATCCACATCGAATGAAATTTGCTGGGAGTATGCCCATGTATGAAATGTGTGTAAGTCTTTATGTTTTGTATTTTTTCGCTGCTGATACACTAATTGCACCTTCACCTATTTTTTAATCCTCTGCAATATTTACTGTCTATACAACTTCAATGCTTAGATCAATGATGTAATTTAGAGAGAGCAGCAGTGAAAACTAATCCTAATACTGTAATGCTTCACTACACCAATGATATCACTCCAGTCAAATGAAACTCTCCTTATCTATAATACTAAGGGTACTGATGAGAGGAATAATGGCACCTGCCTCCTATCCAGCCCCTTTCAGGTGCTTATACTGTACCTGAAATCTAGCACATCCATTATAATTTTTATATTGATAGTGTTTCTGGCTCATATATTGTTCATATATTGTGTTTTAAAAGTAATACCAACTAATGACTTAAAAAGAACACTAGCTGAATCACTAAACAAAAGAGATTAAGGGAGTGCTGGTAAATGTAAAAGTTTGTTATATCCAGGTTTTTTTTTCATTCCGATTTCTATATACAGCGTTTACCTCCCACTGTACAACATAGTTAAATTGAAGTCTTTTTCATGGCTTATAATGCCAGACACCTCTGACACTGTTCAGAAGGGCAGGTAAAGTGATTGGCACCTTGGATTGGTTTGTGAATGGGCCTCAAGTGATGCTGCTATTAATTTGAAGTGGAAGGGCAAGAAGAATTGAAAGTAAGGGTCTTCTTGAAGGAAATAGGCCACGGATAACAAAAATGGTCCAATTTTCAGATGGAGATTGCTTAGCCTTTCAGGTACATATCAGTAGAATAGCAAGCCAGGAGCTACAGTACAGTGTGTTCTCTGGTAGTCTGTTAAATGGAAAACCATGTGAGAACAGTAGCCTGCAGGGGGAGAGATCTGCTGGGTAATCCTCTTTTAAAATGAAGAATCAATTACAAAATGTTTTTTTTTTTCAATTAGGGCTGTTGTGATGAGCAACTGAACATCTTCAGACAGGGCAGGCATTTCACTTTGCTTCAAAATGAAAACAAACAAACTGAGCAATAATTGCTAATTGGAAGATGTTGCTTTATCAGCACTACGCACCCGCACCATTACAATAAATACATTATATATTATAATATTAAAAAATAACAGCATCGTGAAAATTTAGTTTTTGCACTATTTCTTAAATTTAGTGTTCGTATTTTGCAATTACCTTTATTGATGATTTGGTGGTTGCTCTCCTTTAGTTAATTTATCTTTCTAATTTGCACAACCTCTCTTCTAATGCTCAGTTAGTGGTTGACAACAAGAATATAATGTAATTCAGCTTAGTCTACATGTTCATTAGTTTTAGTTTAGTGGTAACGTGTAAGGTCCCTTCAAAGTGTCTGAATGATCTGAGGACAGTGACAACTCTAATTTTAGTTCATATTATTTTTCTTTCTTCTCTTAATAATAATGATTCACTTGCACCATGAAAATGAAATGGGCATTAAAGGCAGAGACACACCTCATAGACATATTACACAAATAGAGTGTCACAACCGTAAGTCCCTCCTCTTTAGGGCACTCCGGGTCTTTCCCATTTTGCCAGATTTTCCTGCACCTGCCTCCTATCCAGCCCCTCCCTATAAAAGTCAGACGCTCCTACCATTCTGGGCTCAGCTTTGGAAGATGTGCGCCCGGAAGCCCTGACCCTTCACCGGATCTCGCTCCAGTTTTTAACTTTTGTCTTGTCCGTCTTGGATGGAATCCCCGGCTCTGGACTTTTGCTCCCACTCTGGATTTCTCTACGGACTCCCTTAGGACTGTCGCATGGACCACGCCCCCGCCGAGCACCAGTGCACCGTCGACACGCCCCCCTGTTCTTCTACCTGCCCCGATCCTAATTTTCTTTCCCCATGTTTGTTGCACTCCCTTCCGAATTTTGCCGTCTGCATATGGGTGCTGATAAACACTTCCTGACAGAAAGCTGAGCCAACACCAGGACCCCGCAGACGGTAGTCCAGAAGTCTGGGACTCCATTAATTTAGTTTTTTCTCCTTGGACCCTTTTTTGTTTAGGGTTTCGGAGGCACCCTGGAAAGGAGGGGGGTACTGTCACGACCGTAAGTCCCTCCTCTTAAGGGCACTCCGGCTCTTTCCTGTTTCGCCTCATTTTCCTGTACCTGACTCGTATCCAGCCCCTCCCTTTAAAAGCCAGACACTCCCACCATTCTGGGCTCAGCTTTGGAAGATGGACGTTTGGAAGCCCACCTACCAGCGAGTCCAGGAGTGGCCCGATGACATAGGCTCTGGACTTTTGCTCCCACTCTGGATTTCTCTACGGACTCCCTTAGGACTGTCGCATGGACCACGCCCCCCCGAGCACCAGTGCACCGTCGACACCCCCCCAGTTCTTCTACCAGCCCCAATCCTAGTCGTCTTTCCCCATGTTTGTTGCACTCCGTTCCGGATTCTGCTGTCTGCATAGGGTCCTGATAAACGCTTCCTGACATAGAGTGTATACATAATTTAGTCACATTGTTTGACTTTTTTTTCAAATGGTATTAAAGCATAATGCTTAATCAATTAATCAATAGCATCATATGCAATATACAGTATGTTGAAACAAATTATGTTGTGCTTTACTCATTCTGAAATGTAACTATTAAAGTAATAAAATAAGTATATAAAAACTGTTTTAACAATCTAAACGTGTTATAATTTGTTTAAACAATGCAACTACAATTGAGGTGGAATGTACAGTCTTTCAATATGAACAATAAATGTGTGTAGAACTAATATGTAGTTCTTTTCTTGACAATCTGGTGATTTTAAATAATGCATTTTCAGGGCATAAGTGTAATGGGATCCGAGACCGTATTTCACGTATTTACCGTATGCAGACAGGATAATCTGGAAGTAAGTGGAAAAGGACAAAAGGGAGGAGACGATGAGGATCAGGAAGGGTTGGCAGACAGGGGGGCATGATGATGGTGATCTGGTGCACGGGGGCGTAGCCAACGAGAACTAGTCCAAGGAGTCCTGGGGGGAAATCCGAGGTAAAGTTCAAAAGTCCAAATCCGGGTGATCCAAACGAGACAAACAAGACGAAGTTAAATACCAGAACAGGATCGGGTGCAGGGACAGGGAATAAAAATGGGATGACGAGGACAGGCGATCTGAGCCCCGGACTCAGTTGGGTCAGGACGCTGCGGACGTTGGACTTGATTGTAGGCGGGCCTCAGGGTGTCCGTCTTCCAATTCAGAGCCCGCAGTAGTGAGAGCGCCCACCTTAAATAAGGAGGGCAGGACTTGGGGTAGGTGCACGTAGTTAGCAAAATAAGAAGGAGCTGGAGCACCCTTAAATGGAGGGATTAAGATTGTGACAATATGGTGGCTTGTTATTCATAATGGTTTATATTTACACATCACAATACAATACATGAAAGGCATCATACTTACTGCACTAAATCCCACAAAATGTCTAAACTCTTCATCAGTTTAAGAAAGGTATTAAAACATACTTCTAATGCGGTAATGAATGAAGTATATTTCACTATTTTGTTTCAAAACATATTTGGTCTTTTAATGAATACCACAGATTGTTTTCTCCTAGTATTAGTGTCACAGCAGTCTAATTATAGAGATCAGCACATGTCTTTTTAAGGTTAATAGGATAACTTATCCTACAGATGAAACAAGCAAAAGAGTACACTTCTTAAATCTTCAGAGCAGAATGTTTTTGTTCTCAAAATTCTTTTTCCAATCAAGAGTTGCAAATGTCAAATGCAACAGTCCACTTTGCACATTGCATGCTATGTTAGCCTCTTTATCTACTATTCATGTGGTTCTAGGTTCAATAGAAATGGTACACAGTCACATTTTTGCACCACATGAACATCCATACACTCCGTTGATCAAAACTGAGTCTCTGTACATGCTGTGTACAGATGGATGTAAAAGATTTTAGCTTACAGCTACAGTAAGCAACATGTATTTTTATCAAACCACCAAAATGTCATTTTATAAAAATGACCTTTATTCTGATACATTTTTTTACCACAGACTTTCTTTGTTAAAAAAAATCTTTGAATTTAATTAACTTTATCGACCTGAAGTTGAGAAAAAATAGTCTGGATTGGTTCCCTGAAGCTTCCAATATTCAAAAGGCTGGAAAAAATGCACTAATATTAGATTTTGCTCTCAAAATAATTTAAATCTTTGAGGCTTATGCCCTTGGACAGCAAACAAAGTAAATATACACTACCACTGCCACTAGCTGCACCATTTAGATACATATTTTATGCAATATTATCAGCTCCAAACATGTTTGCCAGGTAAATGTACACACATTGAAGACGATTGTAAATGGAGCAAATTAGCTAAAGTTGATAAATTACTGAGTGCTGTGGAAATGGCCACTTGGTCACAGGGTCAAAATGAGTCTGTCAAACAAATGTTTGCTAAGGTTTGCGATTTGCAATACATCTGTTGAACCGAAGTTTTAGTAAAGAAGAGTTATTACAATGCAGTTTAGCTTATGTAAAAATTACACCTATAGCTTATCTTACCTGTTTTAGTATACAGCTAAACTATGATGCCATTCATCATTGAGGAGGTTTTTATACGTACAGTACACTGTATAATGCTATAGTTAATATAACTTTGCTAGGAAAATAAGAGACTTAAATCAGTAAGTGAACTTTACTTGTGAAACATACATCAATCAAAGTTAACAAATGGATTGGGTTATATGACAATATAATCACCTTGGACATCCAGGCTTCACAAGGTTGTAGATGACCTTTTGATAAAGTAATATAGGATGGTCCCAGAGCCTACACAGCCACTTAAATCCTTTAACTCATTTCCAGATCTCTTTTTTTGGGGGGCCAAACAGATGAAAATCTGTAGTGTGATATGTCAACTGGTGGGTGGGACAACAGTTTAAGTTGATCAATACCAGCACATACATTAGCTTTTGCCATAAGTGGTACATGTTACAGAATGATATTGTATCTTCATATCATTAGAGAAAACTCTAAAGATATTCACCAACATGTCTGTATTTATCAGTACCTATTTTTGGCACCCACCTAGTACATCCTTTGTAGAAAGGAAGCCCAGACTGTTGTGGACTCTTCTGTGTGATATACCATGAGACATACCATGGTAGCAGCTATATTATATATCATAGTATAGCAGTCTGTCAATCCTAGTCACACTGTTTTCAGTGACAGCTGGCAACCATCACTCATGCTAATTATTTATTACACAGACTTGTCCACCATTTTGCTTACACCTTCATACACAATCTCCTTATTATGTTACTTTGTCAGACCTCTTGTCTAAATACCTTTATTAAACAAATACCTGAAGACTCTTTACTGCCCCATAATAGTTATAAGTAACAATAGCTCCTCACCCTTATAGACTGTAGCACATTTCATCCCATAGCATCCTGAAACCCTTTAGGTAGTGTATAAAACAATACCTTCTTCCTCCATAAAGAAAAGTTCAGCACCCAGATGGGAGATGAAAGAAAACCTTTATGCACCAGCAGCCCCGCTGCAAAGAAGTTCAGGTAGAGAAGTTAGTAATTGCATCAGCATTTGCATTAAGGAGGAACTTCATCTAGGATAGATTGTATAAGCCCAGGGCAGAATTTACCCAGTACTTAGGGTTAACACACCTTTTGTTTTAAAAAAGGATCTCTCATGACCAAACAATCATCTTGATGTTGTTATAACATCTTATCTGGAGGATGGCACCTCCAACAGCAGTGTCTCCAGTCACCAAACTGTGGCATTGGTTAAGAAATTCTGGCTCAGAAAGAAGCACAGCTTTTTCTGTCCAACAACACCATTTACAGCAGCAACCTGGTTTTCCTTAGAGATCTAACATCTCTATAATGACCAGGCTCAACCTTCTTTAACATTTGAGATATGACAAGAACAGGATATCAGCTGACAAAACATCAGACAATACTTTTCTTCCAATTTTGCAACCATCTTTGTAAAAAAATATGAGATTCACATATTGGAAGGCAAGATAACAAGATATTGAAAAATTATTCCACCCTGATTCTTTAACATTATACAGGTACACAATGCACTATATTACTTACTGACAGTCTAACAGACAGCAAAATTCATTTTATTTGATAACTTCACCCATATTTCAAAAAGCAGCAAAAAATAATATATATTTACAATTGTAATTTAGAGTTTCCTTTATTGAATAGATCAGTTACACTAAGAAACCAACAAGGATTGAAACACTCACTTAGTGATAAAGTTGTGGAGATTGTGGTATTTCTTTTTAACTCTGATTATAACTGTTGCAAGATTATTGTTCATTATTCTTACTCTTCCACCATCACTGGCTATATCTCAAGTGCATAACAATGAACAAAGTGCAAAAACAACCATTATAATCATTGGTCACAGGTGATTGATGAGAATTGTTTAATCAGTATTATGTTCAGTCAAAGCTGAAAACTGCTTATTCAAGAATTCTCCAGTAAGTCTGACCTCATAAACCAATTAAATCTTTAGCAATCCTAATTGGTTTACAAAAAGAGAAGAGTTTTTATGTTCCTTTTTTAAATTACAGTTCAAGACAGGTCTGATGATGCTATATTGATTCAACACAGTTGCCTCTGAAGCTGTTTGTGTGTATGTGTGCAGTTTTTATTTATTGCAGCATACCTTTGGTTGAAAGCAAGAGCATGAGAATGTGACCTTTCTCAAGTTGTAAGTCTCTAAATTTAAGCAATATTGAGATGAATAAAGTTCTTTTGTTTTCCTTTCAATGTCACCTTTGGAGAGAGCTTATACCTGCTTATACAGTATGTAGCTGTGTATTTCCATGACATTATCTGTCTCACTGCTATATCATCTTATATAGTGCATTTAATTAGCCTCTTCTGACCTTTAAGGCACAAACAAAAGATAAGAATTTTTATTTGTTTTTTGTTAAAGAGTATGGCAGTGTTTTAATGTAAACTAGAGCAAAAGCAGTTTCTGTCTTGATCTTAGCATCAACATACAGTACTGTAACTTGCATCTCTCAGACACAAGTTCATTTTTACAGATTTTTTCTGATGTGTAGGTTGACAGGTGGAACTAATTATGTAACAAAATTCTAGTTTGTCACTGAAGACTAAACTCAAGGCATATAACTATAGGCATACTATATCAAAATCAAAGGTATGATTGTTGCTACAGTACATGCTGTTACCACTTTTCCTGCAGAGAAAAACCTTTTGTTTTGCTTTGTACACCAGCAGCAATAATTATACACGCTCAGTTCAGTTATTAAACACAGTAACATTAGTCATGTGCCATTGCATTATGATAATGAATGGATATTCTTTAAAATATTGAAAATAGAACATCTCCATGCCTTAACCAAAATTTCAATATTTTGAAACCTTAGGCAGTGAAACAAAGAACTGGACAGGTCTGGCTGCTGACTTGAAATATTTTTAACAGGTACTCCAAGTCACTACAAGTAAGGGACAAAAGACCATTAGGGTAGTTATTACTTTCTGTAGCGCAATAGGTCCTGGAGTGTTTGTAAAGGCCCTGTCAATATTCTGTTTGGTTCCCCCTTCAGATATCAAGTAGTGGCAGATTTATGACTTCATTTTATCTACCGAATGCAACTGCAAGGCTCTTGGGAATGCACCAAAATGGTATTCAAGGACATGCTGGCACTGAGCCCTCTGAGATGGCATTACTGCAAATCACAAGTTTACAGATTTTTGCATTCTATTGGACTAACAGCTGTCAGTGCCAAACATTCCTGGTTCAAATTGTAGCTTTTAAAATGACAGCTATGAAGCTGAAGCTGGGCTACATGTCAAAATGGATCAAACTACATTATAATAGACATGCTGCAGGATGAAGAGAGAAACGTAAATGTACTGTGAAACAAAAAGGGCCAAAAATGAGAGATATTCATTTTAGCCCTCCAGAAGCGAAAAGCTGGTAGAACTAAATATATTAGTCATGGTACTGTGGTACTCTAAAAGATCAAGATGAGGTTCTAACCCTTGTTATCCTCCCTGATGACAAATCCTCATAAAGTAAAAAAAATAAGTCCTTCTTCCTAAGAACTTATTTGTACTCATAAAAAGAAGAGAAATGATATACAGTAGAATTAGACATCTGCATTTCTCTTCCAAACATACTTTCTTTCTTGTAAAAATCTTATTAGGATTAAAATTAAGATTGTGATCTCTTCTTAAAATAAGGGGTGGAAAAAAGAACTGGCTCATCCTAATTAAAAGGGCTTTAACAATGCAAAAATAGTTTCAAATCTTGCACATTGTTATGACATGTGGCACAGTAGCATAGCCACTTTCAATAGTCTGTGCCAAAAGAAAAATTAATTGTTTGTTTTTTTTACTTTAGCTTTCAAAATACAAATGTTGTGAAGTCCTTTGCAGTGCAATTACAGTAAATGCCCTGTTAAACAGCTCAGAAAACTGCTTTTATTATTATGCTGATAAGGCATCTGCCCTGGAACAAGAAAAACTAAATTCAATTTACAGCACATCCAATTCCTTCAATTGAAAGCTAAGGACACTGATGTACCTTTACACACATTTCCTATTGCCAGAAAAAATAAATGCACTTTTACGTACTACACATTCTCAGCACCTCATACACTTGACACAAAGCCAGAAAAATCACGTCCCTTTATAAGTATCAAATCCAGAATATTATTTGCTCACTGTTGGAAGTAAAAAAACAATAGCAATACTATAGAAGTTTGATAGTATATGGCAGCCTATTGCTCCACATTCAATCATGACTGAATGAACAAAGTGTAGGTTTTGGTTTTTTACTGTACACTGAGATTTAATTGTTTTGTGAAACTCACTATAGCAATTCAAGTTCAGGTTAACAGTCATGGGATTGTCAAGGCAAGCTAATCAAACAAACTTTTTCTCTTTTAAGTCAGTAGGAATACATCTGCCAATATACAGTACATAGAGTCATTATTATGTCGAAAATGATACATTTAAAAGCAATACAATCTGTTTTGAAGACAGAAGTTTACTTTTGGGAGACAAAACAATATTGAATCTTTACTGCGGCTTCTGCTTGTGCTCCAACATAGCAATCCCAGAACTGCACTTCCTCCACCTTAAATTGCAGGAACTCCACATTTCGACAAGCCCTTTTTTAAACAACATCCCACATCAAGAACACAGAGATTATAAAATGACAGTAAACATATTACAAACAGGACTGATTTGCCAAAGTTGCAGATGTTCTGCAGACTGGCAAAGAATTGGGGTAATATGAAATAACCTGGAAAACAAATAAGTCTAGAAAAAAAAAATCCACCCCACGGCAACATTGCTATTATATTATCTACCTGTATTTCTTGTTGATGTAAATTTCTTGGAAGCTGTCAAAACTGCATGCAGTTCTAGTTTACCAAGCAACTAATATTTATTTGTTTCCGAATAGACAATTGACATTCACCTCAGTGCACTGACGTGACCTCTGTGTGTTCTCAGGGAGGGCAAGGACTGTAAATGCTTTTTTTGACAAGCCCATTTTCATCCACAAACAATATGATCTGCTACAAGCTCTACAGGTGTCCTTCATACCCCAGGGGTTACCATTGCATGTCATGCTAAGGATATCCTAACTAACTCATATACACCCGGTCCATGAGGAGTACAGATAATTGTATGCTGTTGCAGCTGCTTTGGAACCCCATTCACCAATGAGCTAATGAGGTAGTCCAGGCTTAAATTGCTGAACCAAGTGTATATACTATTTTCCCTAAGGATTTCTGGATGTCGACAATCTTCTGAAAAGCCAGGACCTTTTTTGCTCTCAAAATACATTTATTTGCAATTTAAAACACGCATCCTGTCCACATTCTGTTGATATAAATGCTACCTAGGGACTGGTAAACATAGAGATGTCTATGCTGACATGAATCAACCTTTAGATAACAATAACCCCTGTGCCCTGGTATCTCAACATATAATTGTATGTACAGTATACATACAATTTATAGCATAGCATTGCCTGCATAGTGATATGCATTATTGATTGTATGGCACAATCTCTTGCAGTACTTTTTGATAGTCCTTATTTTACTGTTATGCTAATATCGGGCATTTTAATCTTTGTGATGTATTTCCACATAAACGTTGGAGGTTTCGGTAAAGTATTTAGACATATAAAAGAAAAGAAATGATTATATAGCACTATGATATAAATTAATAAAGTGCTGAAACAGTTGACTCAGATGCTGAGACTTACAGTAAATCAATAAACTAATGTGCTCCCAAGTGGCTCTACTAAAAAAGGTACCTGCTTAGAATGCAGGTTCTTCCCCCTGGCCCAGCTGTCATTGGATTAAGCCTGAGTCAAGTCACTTGCCAAATGTGATCAACACCACTGACATACAGTAGCTACCAGGTTAAGGTGGATATTAATTGATCAGGCTAACTAAACATTTGCAAGTGATGTTCTGCTACTCCAGTTTGCACTCTATCGAGTTATCCACATCATGTGGAACTCAAGCACATCAAAACATGAATGACTCTGACAGCTTGCCTGGTCAGAGGAGCATGTCTGCAGGTTTTCAATACAGTGCAGTAGTTTTAGCCACAATCTAATTATTAAAACTAATACTCATGATACTTTTGTGTTCAGCCATTTCTGATAAAGCTGTTTGAATATGTGGGATTCATTTGCTTTTAATTCTCACAGATTTTTGCAATCACAGATTCATAGCAGAAATGAAACAGTGGAGTTAAAGACTGTCAGTTAAGACTACTGCTTTGCTCAACCACATAACTGAACCTATTATCATTTCAATTTACTGGTGGAAGAGTTACACTGAACATCAAAAACACTCTTAGATTAGCTTTCAAGACTTCTTCATGATAATCTTGTAACAAAGCGTAGTTTAGGACCCTGTGCAGACAGTATAATCTGGAAGTGACTGGAAAAAGGTTACTGGGAAAACACAGTTAGGAAAGGAAGGAATGGCGAACAGGGGGCAGTGCCGACAGTGGACAGGTGCAAGGTGGGAATGCAGGCAAACAAATCCAGGGATGTACAATCGGGAAATCTGGGCGCAGTCCAAAATCCAAAGCCAGGTGATCCATCCAAGACAAAACAAACAAGGTTGAAATCCGGAGCAGAATCCGGAACAGGACAGGAGGTTAAAACAGACTGACGAGGCCAGGCACTCCTGGAGCACCGGGTTTAAATAAAAAATGGAACAAGGGGGCAGGTGAACATGATAATGAACTTAACACAAAAAGAGTTGGAGCTCCCTCTAGAGGAGAAATGACAATCGTGACAAATCTACCTGAAACTATATAAAAATGAAGGACCTTCTCTTATTATTTTTCCTCATTTGTTGTATTCCTAAAGCATAAAACAGTTTTAAGTCTGCATTTGTCCAAAACATACAGTATAACACGTTATCATAATCTAATCTCATATTACTACTAATCAGGGAGTTAAATTACTTCTTAATACATTCATATCTAATTGATTTTCTAATTTGTGAAAATTAGCAATTTGTTATTGCTTAATTTTAATGCTTTGCTCATATATCATGCTCTTTGTCTTCCTCTAATTAAAAACCCTGATATATCATAACTACTGGAATTCCTTGGCCAATATAAGTTAAATCATAAACATTGGGAATAAATAAATATGTATCAGGACAATATACGTATATGTATCACTGTATTTATACCGTATTTCAATTTATATGAAGCCACCTTTCATACAATCCCTTGGCTCTGTATATCTTGAAGGGTGAGACAAGCCTTTCACAATATTTTTTTTTCTTTAAGATTAGGGGCTTAAGGGCTGAAACAAATGAAAGAGATTTCTATTGTGATTACTGCAAAGTCCATGAACTGTAGGTGGACTTCCAAAAAGTGATAATAAAAAAGCTGTTGTCTCTAGTTTAATGAAGAAGAGTGGTTGTCATGTTGACCTTGAACTTGAGAAAGATTTGGACAGGATTCTTAGTGCTGACTGGCATGAGTCATTGACATTCTTTCATTTTGCAGAAGTCTCTCATCCTTCACAGCACTTTCCCTTTTGCTCAAACTGCAATACACTCAAACCAATTATCTGTACAGGAGTTTAATTTTATGGTTGTTTAATTTGATAAATTTAAATCATTGCTGGAACATAGTAGTAAAATCTGTAATAAAATTGCCAACATGATGTAAAAAGACAGGTTTGAGAGAATTTAAAAATCTCAGCATTTTTCTGTTGATGGGGAAGAAGGAGGACAAGTCAATTGTTCCTCGAGGCCAAGGTAGTAATTATGCCAAAATGGCCAGTGGACTGCATTCTTCTTTTTATATACAAAACTAACCATTTTATGATATTATTTTATAGATCTTACAATTATTATTAATAATCAGTTCCATGATTTTGCTTCAGCCCTAAAATGTATGCATTGCACATATACAGTAGGTATTTCATTTAGTTATTTATAAATTCATTACCAAAACCTCAAAAACTGATAAGTGTTTTTTGAAATGTTCTTCAACAACCCTCTGCTGTGATCAAAGACAGCACGGCACAGTTAAACATGTGGAACACAGCTTCATCATTCACTTGGAAACATACAGTATATTTGTGAAACTGAAAAGTTTGGAATTTTGCTACCAAAAACTTTTTTTCATTGTTTTTTCAAGGATCCAGTAAAACCTGATCAATTTGCGTGTGGGTAAACTTGATGGAAATTCAGGGAAAAGCTGATATCACTGAAACAGCTTAGCAATAGTAAATTATTAATTTACTAAATAAAGTAAATGATTAACATGCATAATACATGCTTTATTAGTAGAAAATGCAGGGTATGTCTTATTTATTAGTGATATTAAGTGATTAGTACCACGTTCTCAAAAACATGGCTTCAATCATCTCTAATTACACACAAACAGGAACATACCTCTTGGGATTATATGTAAACCATGTTTAGGGATAGGCCAAGAAAAGTATTGCAAGTAAGGCATTTATATGAATTAATATTCCGTTTAAAATCCACTACATAGTCCACTATCTATCATTTAAAATTCATTAGGTAGTATCTGATTTATTTGGTATTTTCAGATTTTAAAAATTCAGATGATTGTTGTTCATATTTGAAATAATTACTTTTATTCTCATTCTGAATACTATGTATTCTGACAAATATCAAAACAGTAAACCTTTATGAAAACAAACTAAATAATGTTTCTGTCTGTTAACTGAACATTCAATAATCCTATCAAACTTTAATGCTTCTACTTGTTTTATCTTTTGTCTTACCACATAGGTAAATTGAGAACAATTTTGCATTTACAATAATGGCTTGAAGGCCCATTTATAAATTAGGGCATCTACTAGAGAAATTTGATGCATAAGATATGAGCCCTGCAGAATTGCAGAAGGAAGCATATTATTTAAAGAAATCCACTGAAATCTCTTGACATGTTATTCAATTAAATAGGGTTTTTAAAGAGGTCTTTAAAGTCTAAATTTACTGCATTTAGCCTCATCTATACATACACACGATGCTTCTTTGTTTTATTAAGACCATCTCCTAGGTTGAATATTTAACAATTTTTTTTGTATATTGTAACTTAATACAAAAAAAAAAAGATTTTGGCAATTTTGTAACAAAATTGGATAACTGAAATTTAATTAAAAATTCATTGTGCATCTCAGTAGATTGCATAATATCAGAATCAAAAGCATCTCTCAAATTTCCAACCACAATAATACCTAGTTTAAAAGTTATTTCATATAATATAACTGATGCTTTGTAACTTAAAACAATTAGGACTTCAGACAGATTTGATCACAGCTTTCACAGTTCTTAAAGTGATTGTGTCACGGATGTCGGAAAGACATGCTGTGGAATGGCAGGTGAGCGAAAAAAGACCCTATGCGTAGTGGCGAGATGGGGGTTAGCCCGGGCTCAGCTGGTCAGACAATGTCGGGTAGAAAACTATGCCCCCAGGCCGCGGAAGAGGTGACCTGGTGCTAGACGGGTCTCAAGACATCTGAACCCTCACTGCTGAGCGAGGAGAAGAGAGTGACATGGAAATATATAGCCCCAGACAATGACACACCAGAAGGACAAGCAAAGCACAAGGGAACTAGGGACTGGACAGGGTAGGAGCGCCCTCTAGCAGAAGAGGGCGTGACTGATTGACAGCCAGTACTGACTTTGTATTCAAACAGAACACAAAGGTAAGAATCAGAGAACACCAAAATTATAGAATTAAAATATAAATAATGTGTCTAGGCAAAGTATTTTGGGCACTTTCAAGAAACTGCCAAATCATGCTGTGCAAGATACAGTGGGTTACACAGGTCAATCAAGAAGACTACCAATAGGGTTCTTCGATTGATTTCTTGATATGCTAAATTCTAAGGTCAACAGAAATTATTGGGCTTTTCTTATTTTATAGAATTGTGCCTCATTGCTTGTTCACTTTTAAAAGTGAAATTAAAAGTTATCCATTGACATTTGACTTAAGAATACATATTTGTAGTTAAAGTGGAGTAATGCTTTTGACTGATTTAGTTTAGCCTTACTAATACCATGAAAAGAATACAACTGTTGGAAAATACATACAGTATATACATTACTGTTTATTATAAAAGATGATAGTTCCTCTGACTTTTTTGTATATTAACACTGGGACAACAATCCCTCAGGGAGACATATATGCACTGTGTTTGACTTTCAGATTTTGGGGTGTGACTGAACATACACTATAATGTAAAAAGTACTGCATTTCTTTACTGCTAATCAGCTGTTGAAATTACCTACATTTATACACATGGATATTGATTAGAATTTCTAAATTCAATGTGGAAAGGGACACAGAGATATCCAGGAGTTAATCCATTCTGTAGAATGACAAGACTCTAATGGGACAAAGTTCTGAAAAATGTATTCACTGTTTTTCTTATCCTTTATTTTGAGAGCATTGTCTGTTTGGTTTAATCATAACAACCCTTTATCTTGATGTCAACATGAAGAAAGTCTTGTCCTTCCAGAGACTTGAATTTTTAGTTCATGCTAGTGTTCCCCGTAGATACAGTGGATTGTGTTTTACATAATACATTTCTATTTGGTATTTAGTAGTAATATCCACAAAACATCTAAGGAATTGGCATTCTACAATTACACATTTAAATACAACTTCACATTTAAAAGAAAGATAGGCATTCCTATTCTTTTGTTTTCTGTAACAAGTAAATGTCTTACAGATATTTATCATTTTTCTTATCCCCTTTAGAGAAATATGGGGATTTATATTCTAGCAGATATTTTTTATTAGGATGATATTCTCTCATTCCAGAACTTGCAATCTCTATATGAGTTACCTGGATCTTCTCCCTTTTTTGTAGTTAAGTTCTGGATCAGATTCTGGAGATGTAATTATAGTAGGAACCTTTCTTCAGACCTTAGTTTTAAATATTTTGAATATTTTTTATGTTTAGCTATATACAGTGTATATACAGTATACAATAGTATTTTACATACTGTATATAGCTCTAATAGGAATTACTATATTGGAACAGTACGTGTAGATTTTGTGTTAATAATAATGCTCAGATATTGACTCAACCACCAGGTAACATTTCTAATGGTCTAAAGATTAAAATATCTGATTGCAGAATATGCAGCTCTGCTGCACCAACAGAACATGGAATGTGAAGGTCAAGAAATAGTAAATCATTCTGTAAAACAATAATCTCATACTTCTGCAGGTTCTTCTTTCACCTTTAAATGTCCTGGGACAAATTTCAGGGTGGAGCCACTTACTTGATATAATTGACTAGGTTGACTAGTTTCTTATAAATTATCTTTATTAAATTTCATTGTCTTACCAGAAGACTCAAAGAATGCATTTTCTCTTTGGTGGGTCAATTAATAAATTAGGTTGCCAATAATATAATAAGACAGAGCATCTGCTGTTTAATTTTGTGCATACTAAAAAATAAAAGTAATATCAATCATTAAGTTTTAATGACACTGAATATGTCTTATTCATGGATCATATTTAAATCTAAATTGATTTGTATGTAAAACATTTTACTCAAAAAGTATGTGGTTACATTAATAGAAAACCATCTTACTACTGTGGAAAAAGATGTTTCTTTGGAGACAAAAGAAGTGATGATTGTGTAGCGGCAATGCTTGTTAATAAGACAGAATTAAGCGTTACTGTGCTTTCCTAAATGAGGCCCCATCTCTCTCTTCATCTCTGTGGTGAAGCCACAGAGAAGCTATTCATGCAGGCTGAATTAAGGTGTTTTCTTTTGATAAGGAGCAGCTCCCAAATGGGAATGCACTTAGCTAAGCCTGGCTATCATGATCAATGGTTATCCCTGGCACCTATCTGTCTAGGGAGTGCCAGAAGGACATCTGGACTGCATTCCTAAGTGTCAGGAGTAAGTGACTCGTCTCTCACCTTGGTCAACCAATCAGGGACTGGCAGGGTGTGGTAACAGCATGTGGGTCTCCAATGCCCCCCAAACTCTCAACCAATCATCACACATCTGTGTCTTGGTCAAAAAGGTAGCACAAGCTCAGGTCAGGGCTCTCCTTGGCTATTTTCGCGCACCCTCAGAGACAATCACGTGACAAGCGGTGTTGTCTGCACTAGGACTTGGACTTTGTTCTAAGCGCGAGGCCGAGGATCCCATACGTACTCAGAATTCTGCAACGACCAATGTGAATGCTCCGCTTGATCAACGGCAGCCTACAGTTGGACCCTCGTCGACAACCTGAATAGCATATTCAGAAGCAGCGCTGGACCGGGAACGAACCAGTTTTCTTCCCGTGAAAAAGAGTGACTTGCGAGGACCCGCGGTCACACTCTGTGCATAGAGACTTTCTACTAGGCAGCCGGACTACTAGTAGACCCCTGGGAGCAATGACTACCCTGCGTGCTGCAGTTAGATTCCTCTGCCCGTCCAACTCCGAGCTGCACCTCGATTGGTTGGCCGGTAGCCAGAGGACGCCGGGACAACGCCTATTGGACAACCGCTGGAACAGAGTTTGCAACAGAGCCTGTCAGCTGGTTTGGTGTTCGTGCCGGGAAATCTGAATCCATACACAGTGGATAAGTAAACCCCTTTTTCTACATTGTGTCTTAAGAATTTAATTGTTACCTCAACACAAGTTGTTATCAATTTAATTCATGAGTAATGTATTTACCTCCTGAGTCTAGTGTAACAGTGGGTAATAACACTGATTAGCGATTTGGTATAGCCGAACGATATATTGAAATATATTCTCTGTTGTGTATCTCTTTGTGTTTGCATCTCTTCGAGATTATATACCTTGTATATTGAAAACCCTCACAGTAAGGTCTGCCGCCTGTATCCAGGCAGACTGATATATGTTTGGTGCACAATTCATATTTAATAAATGTATCTAGTGTATTGAATCTGTGTGTGTGCGTTGTTAGTTGTTCTGACGATTGATATTCTAAAAGCCATAACGAACCACCTCGTGATTACTGCTACAAATAATAATTGTCTCAGTAAAATCACAAAACCACTACAATTGTGAGTGTGTGGGGGCATGCATTGCTTTTAATGAAGAGGCACAATCTAAGAAAATATCTCTACAAGGATCATAGATCCTGACAAAAAGATAATGGGGCAATATTAAGTTTTGTCAATCATTTATTTTCACCCTGTGTTGCATTTTATATGAAAAGAGTTTGGAATATGAATTAAAATAAGAATGCTTGTGAATGGGAATTTCCTACACATATAGGAATATACCCATTATTTTCTGACTGTGCACATGTGTGTAATAAATACAGCTTGAAAAAGAAACTAAAGATGTGCCTTGAAGGTAAGTCTATAATTATATGTCTTTGGCACACACATGCTCTGGCAACTAAACTTTAAATTAGGCTGGAATATTGAACTGTCTGTCTTAGTCAGGGGACTTTGTGATGGATGACATTGTTACTATAATGAACTGGTTTGTAGCTAGCAATTATCTTCAGTTTTTGAATATTTATGAATTGCTTCTTCCATCAAATAATGGATGGTTGTTAGGCCATAATTTTGTAAAAAAAACACTGCCATGAAAAACAAAATGTATATGAAACGTATACTGTATGTATATGAAACTTTGAGTTTTGATGTATTGCACTATGAGTATCCAATAATTAATTGTTATATTTCTGCATCAAAAATAACAAATTAGACATTTCTTACAGGGTTAGGCTTCCCTTGGTAATACTCTGCGATACCCTAAAAAAACAACAAGGTAAGCTCATCAAAACACCATTAAGTATCTAAGTCTTTTTAACTTTATTTCTTTGATATTTAATTACATTTGATAAGGCAGGCAGGAGAGGCTTTTTTAATACAGCAGAATAAACTCTTTTATTTTGGCATACATAAAATAATAATAAAGAAATGAAACAACTGAGTTTTTTCCTTGAAGTTATCAAATTAATATTTAATAAGCACTGAAATGTTAAAGAAAAACTAAACTTTTAAAAGTTGTCACTGTTCATGGACATTGTCCTGTCTTGCATCCAAATCTAGTGAAGAATTGCTTTAGTTTAATGGCCTGTGCCTTAAAATAGTAATTAATATGAAGGTCATTGCCTTACAGAAATTTAAAATGGTTACAGTACGTATAAAAATTATTAATAAACTTGGAAGATATTTTAGAATCAGATTTATATATAAGCAGTGCACAGGCATTTGTGTTTCTTCATTAAATATTTCCCTCTCATGCTGCTGTTGATTCTCTGTTTACAGCAGTTAAATGTTCTGCAGCACTATGATCTGCCAGAATGGTTCACTGCCTATTCAAAATCTATGAAACGCAAACATAGTAACTCTACAGGAGGGAGAATTAATACAGAGAGGCAAGAAATATAAGCATAATTTCAGCCTTAGGGAGGAGATACAACAAGAGAGAGAGAGGAACAAGAATAGGCATCACACAGTCCCCACCTACAGTACACACATCTTAGTGTGCATCACAAGTCTTAACAATATTATTAACATGCAGTGTAACTATCCAGGCAATACATTCAACTGAAAATGTGACATATTACAAAGTAATTTAACTTTCAAACTCAAATAATTCTAGGGAATTCACTTTTTTGAGTCATCCATTTAGTGTAAAACCAACAAACGGGTTTTGATTGAATACATAACTTTCGTTCATGTTTTCTGATAAACAGCTTATTTCTCGACATATATTTTATGCTTTGTCTTGAAGCATTTGCCGAGTCGGAAGCAACACTCAAGCCTATCAATCCATAAGTCTTTCTTGTCTTATGTTCAGGCTGAAGATGCTATATGGTGATTGATGGGATAAACTTGCTGGAATTTTCAGTACCACACTTACAGGCTTTTAAAATGTACATTAGATTTTTTCCTAACCCTTTTGTTTTGCTTTTCTTATTATTTTATAATGCATTTTCTGAGATGTGCAATTCAAAGGATACTAGTTGCCTAATTTCACAAAACTCAGTTAGATGTGGAATCCTGCAAAACCACAGGAATGAACCAACACTTAAATTTGTTACCCCTTTTGTAAGATGTCCCTAGTTTGCTTCCCCCATTGTTCATCTGTCTGCAGTTTAAATGGTGGCCAAGAGTGGCACCTGAGGTTTCAATAGTGGTTTTCAGTTTTCAGTGGTCAACCTTTCAAGGGGAGAACCTTTTTAAAACTCCAGCACAAATGTTGATCTTTTAAATCCTGACTTTAAAATCCAAATCAGTTATACACAGGATAAGGAGGAGGCAGCATAGAAAGTTGACACTGCTATTCACACCTGACAACAGCAAGTTAAAAAGTTATTACATGAGGAAAGATGAAGGCAATCATCAATGTGCATGCCATCTGAAACTAGCAACGCCTTGTAAGTAAGAGACTTAAAAGGCAGGCAAAACTAAACTGTAATCAAGCAATAGATTACATACTTTTTGTTCTAAACAAGAGAGAGGGCAAGTAAAATAATTGTAAGCCAGTACTATCTTAGACACTTGATAGTGCTAATGGAACATGACTGGCATCATAATCTTTCAAGTGAAGATATAGTGGGTCTCTGTGTTCAGTACAGTGCGTGCTATGCAAATTCTCCCTTTAACAGGTATGTAATGCCTTCTGTGATGCTTCTTTGCAAATTCAAATCATTTTGTATTCTCAAAACAGAGGAGTGTCCTTCTCTTCACGGTCGAAGAGCCCAGTGTATGGTTTTAAGAGCTCTGATATTGCAGAGAAGTGCGGCTTCATGCACTATTGCATGCACGCACGTACCTTACACGCCCACACAGGCTTCTGCCAGAGCTTTTCTTGAGCGCCACTTCATGGCTAATAATATGCCTCTAGGAAGAAAGAGAAAGGGATTTTACATTTTACCAGCCTGACTTCAAAGAAGAACCCCCTTCACTTAGAAGTTGTGAATGATCTAGTATCATAGTTTAAATACTGCCAAAAAGATTAACAAAAAATTGTTTTGCAAATATGGGGGTTTCAGGCTTAAAAGACACATGAAGAAGTATGGATACTGAGACTTGAAATGAATCACATTTTGTAACAATGCTTTAAAAGGCTGATAAAATGATGTATGGCCAGGGCTGCTGTATATTAAACTCTGTGTATTAAACTCTAAAATGACACGAATCAATGAAAAAAATCTCACAAAGGTGCAACTTTTATAACATTACAAAAAATAAGATTTCTTGCAATTATGTAATATGATACTCCTTCTGTTCTGTAACTGTTTGATTACATAGGTAACATCTGCAGAATTAATCAGAATTAAAATCAGTTAATAAGATACACAACCTGATGTTTATCAATTTATAGGTAAAGTATATATCCTTTATAGCAGATAGTCCTGATGTCTTATTTTGGATGTTTTGTCATATAGTGTCCACCCTGAAAGCCAAGGCTACACTGGTGACTACAGGGTTCAAAAGCAAAATGCATTTATGTTTATTCTTGTCCCTGAAATCTTATAAAAGAATAGCTCAACTGTAACATTTTTGAAGTGTATAATATGATGCACATTTTACCCATTTAGGTTTCGCTGCAGAGATATGGTCATACCCAATTGAAAGGAGCAATATTGTGTCATGTAGTACATAGACTGCTTTTGCATGTATCTGTAATATGATGGAAAAATGGCAAACCCTGCACAAGAAGCCCCACTATACTGCAAATCAGGGGGAGAAAAAGCAAAGAAAAGAGCAAGTAGTTCACCAATTGAATTAAGGAGGAAATCTATGTTAACCACAGAGTTCTTTAGTCAAGAAGAAAAGGTTAACACCACTACTATGCTTATAATTATACAGTAGTTTAACAAAGTAATAGCTTATAACCTGCAAACAGAGCACTGCTATTAAAAAAGCTATGCTGACAAAGGAGTCGCCATAAAGATGACTCATCTGATTCTTGAGGCTTAATATTGTAAGTTTGGAAGCTCTAAAATCTTTAGTGCAGAAAAGCCTGTAATGCAATCAGGGTTGAAATTTATTTCCAATTATTTAGAATCAGATCTCCTTTTTATGGAATTCAATAAGTCTTTCTCTAATCTACACTCATGTTTCACAAAAGTAATGTACAACTTTTCCAAATGGCTTTTCACAGCTTGAAAACCGTAAGCTTAAAATATGATTTACTTGACTGCTTGCCTCTGACTCACAATGCTTGGTTAATCGTAAAAGTGAATTGACCTACTGTACAGTACAAAGGCAAAGGATTGCATACAGTACCACTCTTCTGTACCAATTATTCTGAAACTAGTGAAGGTCAGAATGCATACAATTAATATATATTTAAACATTGTACATTAATCAGGTGAAGTGCACTGAATGACAATGAAAGGAATATCCTATTTTAACCCAATTATAGTTCTCTATTTTGTGTTACATATTCAAACTGTTACTGAAAAGAAAATAAACATATTATATATTGAACAGAATTTATCATATGGAAAGAGTTGGATAATATGGAATATGGAATAGAGGTTTTTGGGATTTCTTTTAAGTTGTTTTTATTATTGTAAAGATAATTTATTCAAAACGGATGTACAGTGCCTATGATCTTCATGCCACTTATTTTTCAATATGAGCAAAGTAATGCTTTGGAATTGTGCACAATAACCTTTAGTCCAAGGCTCTGAAATCCTAACACACTGACAGAATAAAATTTAGATTTTTCATCTATGCAACTTAGTTAATGCCCTTATTTTGAATATACTGTACTATAGTTTATACTGTATATATTTTTATTTTTAGTATAGTTACAGTATATAGTTCAAAAACTGTTATCTGTTACATTAACCTTCTGAGTTTCATTCCATAAAAAATGGAAAAGACTTTTGCACACCACAATAAAGGAATTATTTTAATCCTAAACTAAGGCTGCACCATTCATGATCCATGATACAGCAGACCAGTCAGATTTATTGCTTATTTTAATAAACTTTAACAAACATGCATTCTCCTGGGGAAAAGAAAACACATTTTTGACAGCGCACGATAGATATTGATTAGTTCAGCCATCTGTAATATTTCAGAAAGGCCCTTTTCCTGTGATCTCATGTTTATAATTGGCTTGGTGCCGTGCACAGCTTAAGGCTGGTTCATTATTTAAAGTGGAAGACAGATTCCGAGCCAGGTATGCAAAACACCAAACATCCTAAAATATTAACTCTGCCTCTTCTTCTAGTGGCTATCAATGCTAGCAGATACCAATTTGCAATGCTAGCTTTCTAACATTAGAGTTTCTAAAAACAGAAACACAATTTATTATGCTTTATCACTGAAATATTTTAAAGTAGCCTCACTCAACTTTGTTTCCTCAACTGAAGACGAATTGTGAAAAAATCTATGCAAGTTTAAATTAAATGTCAAGAAATGCCTGAATTATATCAATCAATCAAAGTTTATTTATCAAATGCACAACAATACAGCATGCAGCAGCAGTTGCTGGCAATGAAATGTCTTTTCTACGAGCTCACCTGGGGGGCTAAAAATAAAACTAAAAAACTAAAAAAATTAAAGTTACAAAATGAGGTTACATAAAAATAGATAATAATGCAATAGAAATTGAATAAAATAAACTCAGAGAAAAACTCAATATAAATAGAGCTGCTATGTGTCCAGGGTGTATGCAATATATTATGTCCAAGTAGTGCAGTATGCTGAATACAATGATAACTGTATGTCCATGTAGCCATTACGGGTGATTTGCTAAAAGGAGCTGCAGGTTGGCTATTTAGCAGTCTTATTGCCTGGAAGTAGAAGCTGTTCCGTAATCTGTTGGACTTTGACCAAATGCTTCAGTACCATTTACCAGACGGTAGGAGAGAAAACAGTTTTTGACTGGGATGACTGGGGTCCTTGAGAATGGACCAGGACTTCTTAAGGCTAGGTCCATTCTCAACCAGGTCTACCAGCAGCCATATCACTCTGCAACTCACAACTGGCAACCCACTGAAGCTAAGCAGGTGTGAGCCTGGTCAGTACCTGGATGGGAGACCTCATGGGAAAAACTAAGGTTGTGGCTGGAAGTGTTAGTGGGGCCTGCAGGGAGTGCTCACCCTGTAGTCCAGGTGGGTCCTAATGCCTCAGTATAGTGACGGGGACACTATACTGTAAAAACAGGTGCCGTCCTTCGGATGAGACGTAAAACCGAGGTCCTGACTCTCTGTGATCATTAAAAATCCCAGGGTGTTTCTCGAAAAGAGTATGGGTGTGACCCTGGCATCCTGGCTAAATTTCCCATTGGCCTTTACCAGTCATGCCCTCCTAATAATCCTCATCTATAAATTGGCTTCTTTAGTCTGCTCTCCTCACCACTGATAGCTGATGTGTGGTGAGCGTTCTGGCGCACTATGGCTGCTGTCGCATCATCCAGGTGGATGCTGCACATTGGTGTTGGAGGGGAGTTACCATTACCTGTAAAGAGCTTTGAGTGGAGTGTACAGAAAAGTGCTATATAAGCAATAATAATAATAAAGACATCTAGCTGAGTAGATATCCTGGATGTTTGGTAGCTCACAGCCGGTAATGAGCTGAGCTGACTTCACCACCCTCTGCAGTACTTTGTGATTCTGGGCGGAGCAGTTTCCATACCAGGCAGGATACTCTCAATAGTGCACCTGTAGAAGCTGGCCTGGATATGTGATAGCATGCCGAACTTCTGTAGCCTGCAGAGAAAGAATGCTGCCAGGGTTTCAACCTCTTTCCTGTACGCAGATTCTTCACCATCTGTGATCAGGCCGATGACTGTTGTATCATCCGCAAACTTAATGATGGAATTTGAGTTATGCCTGGTGACACAATCATAGGTAAATAAGCAGCAGAGGACAGGGCTAAGAGTCAGGGTAGCGGATATGTTGATGTCCACCCTCACCACCTGCAGATGTTTCGTCAAGAAGTCCAGGATCCAATTACAAAGGGAGGTGTTCAGTCCCAGGTCCTGGAGCTTAATGGCAAGGCACTATGGTATTGAATGCTGAGCTGTAATCAACAAACAACATTCTCACATATGTTCCTTTCTTATCAAGGTGTGAGAGGGCAGTATGGAGGGCAGTGGCTATAGAATCCTCTGTTAACACGTTCTGGCGATACGCAAATTGCACTGGGTCTAGGGTGTCAGGCAGTGAGGAGGTGATGTATGCTTTGACCAACCGCTCGGAGCATTTCATGATAACTGATGTGAGTGCAACGGGGCGGTAGTCATTAAGGCAAATGGCTCTGGGTTTCTTAGGAACAGGGACAATGGTGGTTTTCTTAAACCAGGAAGAAACTATAGACTGAGCTAGAGAAAGACTGAATATGTCCGAGAAGATATCTGCCAGCTGATCTGCCCATGCCTTCATAACACGGCCAGGGATAGCATCAAGGCCAGGAGCCTTGTGTGGATTGGTCTTTTTAAAAACGTTTCACACATCTGCTCTGGATATGATCAGTGGATTTCCGATTTGGATTTCTGAAATCCTCCTGGCTGGATCTGCATTACTGACCTCAAACGAGCATAGAATGAATTTAGCTAATCAGGAAGAGAGGTAGACTGTTGTGTGGTATAGCTGGGTTGCGTTTTATAGTCTGTAATGGTGCATATTCCACTCCACACGTTCTGTGTGTTGCAGCCATGATAATATGACTCTAATTTAACTCTATAGTTGTATTTAGCTATTTTGATGGCTTTCCTGAGGTCGTATCTGGATTTTTTGTATCCCTCCATATTGCCAGAATTGAAAGCAGCTGTCCTAGTTTTAAGTTTGGCACGTATCTCACCATTTACCCACAGTTTCTGATTTGGATATGTGCGAACAGTAATTCTGGAAATTATGTCTTCAACGCATTTACTGATATAGCCAGTAACATAATCCACATACAGATTGATATTATTTCCGGCAGCTTCGCAGAAAATCTGCCAGTCAGTGTTGGCAAAACAGTGATTTCAAATAAAATCCAATTCATCCGACCAACGCTGAATGGTTCTTAATGCTGGCCTTTCCTGTTTAAACTTCTCCTTGTAAACGGAAAGTAGCAGAATGGAGGCGTAATCAGATTTGCCGAAAGGAGATCGGGGGAGGGCTTAGTAGCCTTCCCGGAAGGGAGTGTAAACATTGTCCAATGTGTTTGTTCTGTGCGTTGGGCAGTTGATATTTTGATGTAGATTAGGCATTGTTTTCTTCAAGTTTGCACCGTTGAAATCACCCACTATGCTGAATGCCCCTTCAGGATGTGTATTCTCATGTCTGTTAAGGTGACCGTGTAATTCATCCAGTGTACTTGTGAAATTTGCCTGCGGTGAAATATATACCACTATGAGAACTACTGATGTGAACTCCCTTGGTAGATAGAAAGGGCGACATTTTATTGTCAGATGTTCAAGATGCGTAGAGCATGATGTTGAAATAATCTCCACGTCTGATGTCAAGTTGAAAAGCAAGCCTTGCTTTCAGTTCATCCAGCTTACTGTCCAGTGACTGAACATTTTCAAGAAGTATACTCGGGAGCGGGGGACGATTGCTGCGCCGCCTCAATCTTACCAGAATGCCAGCCCATTTATGCCTCCTCATACGACGCCGTCTTCTTCCAAGTACAGGTACAGGTGAGACACCACAGTCCAGATAGTCGGCAGTAATTATTGGTGTAGATTTAACTGTGCCAATATTTGATCTTATGTCCATATGTTTTTGTCCGTCATATCTAATCACCGAGCAAACGGTATGTGCAGTTAGCAGTACGAAAAACAACAAAAAATAAAGAAATAGACCAGGACAGATGGGAGCTCGCAGGACGGCAGCCTTCCTTGTCGGCACCATATTAGATAACCTGTATGTGCTCTGTTTGATAACATGACAGAATTATTGAAAAGTATCCAATGGAAATTTTAGTCACCTGCAGGAAAAGAGTGAAATCACTCTGAAAAATTTTAATCACTTAAGAGTAAAAAAACACCAGAAAGAGTCTGAATAAGAGAAGTTTGCTTGACTTACAGTATTAGGTTATTTGCTCACATTCTGTCACCTTATCTCTCTCCATCTTGTTTCTGTGTTTTTACAGTATGTAGTAATATGACATTCCATCCTCTACTACTTACTGTATATTACTTATTATATTTTCTCTTATAGTGAAAAGGTGCATTTTAATTCACTACACCATTGGTTAAAATAATAAAATTAATTTACATCAAGTGAAAAGTAACTTGAAGTATATTTAAGTTCTTCACAAAGAGTATATAAACAATTGCTTCATGAATGGAAACATTAAAAAAAATAAAATGCAAATAATACCTCATGTTATCTTAGATTAGCAGAGAATTGGTAGAAGATCAGAATAAAAGGTTACTGCTTTAGGTCATGTTGGTGAGCTCATAGGTGGCAATACTGTACTTCCTAAAGACCATAATATCTGAACCAATGCCTCAGTATGGCGACTATGCTATAGGAGGTGCTATCTTCTGAATTGGATATTAAATCAACATCCTTATTCCTTATCATTGTACAATGAACATGATGTACCCACATGAAGAGAAAAGTTTTCAGAGGGCTTCAACACTTTAATTCTAATGCACTGCACTGAAACACTGCAGTATAGCAAAATATAAACTGAAAAAAAGTTTACATTGAATATTTTGATGTTGCCCCATTGGTTTAAGGAAATCATTTGTATGCTAGGAAGGTATGCCATGTCTGAATAACATAACTTGTGGTTATTAGAAAAGTCACAGGTCAGCTTGATATGGATAGTGTCATAATCTAAATAAAAAACTACTTTCAATAATAAATGTGAATTAATGGTACACTACATTTTCTGTTCAGGGGAACAACATACAGTACTTCTTTACCTTCCATGTGTGGTCATATCTTGTATGTGGAAAGTCATGGTATTTCACATGAAGTGCTTTATGTTATAGACTTGATGTATCTTTACAATAGACATGGTCTTATCTGTAATATTTCTTAATGGTCTTAACAAACCCAGAACTCTTAGGATGTTGCTGCTGCTGCTGCTGTTTATGTTTCAGTGCCACACAATCTGCAATTCCATGACCTCTTCTGTGACAAAAAAAAACATTCACTCTCCTCTTTAGGACATGGGGACTAGTTTTTATTGGGGTAGACTGAGACTGGGAACTAGGAGTAGACAAAGTCTTCTCCGTGCGTGCAGACATGAAAACATTTTTGTGCGTGAGTACAAACTCATCTGCCGCTTACGACAAAGAAGTTACCTTTTGTTCATTCAAATACACAACCACATGTTCAGGTAAACAATGTTTAAACTCCTCCAGCAAGACTAACTCACGTACTATAATGAGTTAAAATCATTAACTTTGCTTGCTGCGCACCACTTGTCAAAAAGAATATCTTTCTCTCTAGGTAATTCAACGAAAGTTTGGCTTGACACTTTCTGGTGGTTTCTAAATCTCTGTCTATACGTCTCTGGAACTAGTTCGCAAGCCCATAGGATAGCAGCCTTCACACTGTCGTAATGCAAACTATCTTCTGTAGAGGAAACTTCCTGAGCTTTGCCCACTAGTCTACACTGCAAAAGCAGTGACCAGACCTCTTTAGGCCAGCGAAGTGATGTGGCAATGCATTCGAATGCACCAAAATATGAATCGACTTCCGATTCCCTGAATAAAGGAACTGAAGCAATCTGCTTACTTACATCAAAGGTGGGCGAGAGTAGATCTAGCACAGAAGACATGCTAGAGGCTTTGGAGTGGGTCGGCTGCACAGCAGGAGCATTTCTTCTTGCTTCAAGTTCAAGCAGTCGCAACTTAACCTCTTTCACCGCCTCAATCTCCATTTTACAAATCGCAAAGTGCAACTCAAATTCTGCCTGATGTGCCTGGGCTTTTTTCCTGCGCCTCCATTTGCAGGCGAGTCTCGTCTTTTGATCCAGTGGAGATAGGAGAGAACGGTACAAAAAGAGGTAATGTGACCTTAACCTCAGCCTCCGCTACGTTTTCAGCCACCACCTGCACCTCGTCCTGTTCTTCCATAGCCGTAGTAGGTTTAATGCCAGTCCCAGGAGAACCGGTGACACTAGTGCAAAGACCTCTAAATTCCACCAACCTATCAATCACAGCTCTCTTGATGTCTCTTTTAAGAGCTTGCTTCGATACCTGAACCTAAAGAGGAAGTCCTTCTTCCACTTGTCCAGCTCCTCAAAGGAAGGTTCCTCCACAAACTTTCGCAATCAAAAGTAGCCATAACTACCTTGCCAAAAACACACTCCAAAACTCAGAATCCTTTATCAGTCCTTATTCCAAAAAAAACAACAAATGACAGTAACCAGTCCCAAAATGCACAAAAGTACAAACACCAAAAATTCTGCAGCCAAAAAAAAAGATCCTTAGCACAGGAATTTAATATCCCGGATGAGCCCCCAAGAAATGTTACGACCCTGAGTGTCTAGGGGTAAAGGGGTGTAACATTTAGGATGATTTTGGATGCAGTTGGGTTTCTGGTGAGGGACTTAGGAAGCGTGACAACAGGTTTTGGTGCAAAAGTGATTTATTTTAAAGTGAATAAAGTGACTGGTACGTAAATGGGACACAATAACAAACAGGGAAAGGGAACTAAAGCAGTGCCAAAGAAAAGAAAATAACAAACAAAATGGAGCTGGCTAATAAAGTGAGGGGAAGCTGACCTAACTACAAAACAAAACCCGAAACATTTGTCTTCGGTGTCTTCTAATGCCCTTGGCTAACCTTCACTAACTACTCAAAACCATACAAGACAGAAAGCACTTACCTGTCCTAAACTAGTGTTACTAATACAAAGATCAACTATGTGTGTACAATGTACCCGATAACCTTAACTGACCTTATATACAAAAGTTCACACAAATACACAAGTGAACTACAGATACAATTAAGTAAAAACGAGAGTAGACAGAAGGAATAGGGTACAAAAGAACACAGAGGTTGATATGATACATTTTGGCAAGGTAATGGCAAAATACAGGATAACACAAACAGATGAAAGTACAAGGAGACAAACACAAACCAATAAAGCCGAAGCTATACAAAAACACACATGAAGCGAAATGAAACGAACAAAAATGGAGAGACAAAGCCGAAGCAAAATGAAAGTAAAACGAAGCTGAGCCGAGCAGAACAAAAGGCCCCTTCATTCTGATAACCTCCAAGTTGAGTTCTGATTGGTCGAGAGTTGATTGAAGATGACGTCATAACAACAAAGATGGTGTAGTGAAGGACCAATGGGGGGGGTGGGGGGGGTAGCTGAATACAGTAAGTGGAAAAAAACAAAACAAAAAATATGGTGAAAAAAAAACAAATGAACAATAAGAAAGAAAACATTTACAGTACATTGATCTCATCTTTTATCCCGTATGCAGTGCTGTTGATTCCATTGTTTGCTATGGTTAATGGATTTGCTATTGCCCTGATTTCAGTGTATCTTATTATTAAGTTGAAACTGTTGTAATGCCCCTCCTCCTCTCATATAAGGATGACGTGGAAGAAGGAAAGCCTTGCACAAGCGAATTTGAAGTGAAAGGTTCAATTGGTCTCTTGTTAGAAAGAATAGCCACTGAGTGCAAACAGGTCAGACATTGTTTGTCTTGTCTTTTAGGATTGTATATGAAACCAAAAATCTCAATATTGCAAATAACAATGTTAGAAAGCCAAATCAACATGTACAGTACACAGTGATGTAGATTAATAAAAACAAATAGAGATCCTAACAAGTTTTCTGAAGTATGCTTCAACCCTCAGAGAAGTAGTGATAACTACAGATATTTCAACGTCAATGTTATTTTTTTCTATAGCATTTACCTTAGGTCCAGCCATCACTTCTTATATTCCAAACTGCTTCAGGCCAGATAGAAAATATTTAATCTGGCCCAAAGCATAAAAGGGGCATTAAGACTTTATCAATGCCTATTTCCACCAACACAAGGGAATGCTAAACCAACATAAATAAAATAATAAGTTTAGTTACTAAATAATTGTAGAAAAGATCACAGAAGATTCATAGAACTGTGACAAAAGTAAAGTATTTGGTTCAGAGACACATACTGTACAGTAAGTCTAACATACACTATATTGACACACATGCCTGAAACGCATATACCTGAAAAGGTTTCAGGGAAACCCATACATTACTGAATATTTAAATCAAATGATGATTCACACATGCTTCAGATTGATGCTGAATATACTCTGATTGATCATAAAGAAGGACACTTTAAAACAGTGTCTATATTTCCAGTATTTAAAAAAAAAATCAATAGGATCCTCCAAAGTTATTTGGACAACAAAATTAAAATTGTTACTTTGGCATCAGTCAAGGAAGTTGTATTTGTGATCATGACATTAATATGAATGGGAAGTACGATATAATATGCTTTTTATTTTTTGACAATTCCATGCATGTACTGTAATAAAATGTATCATAATAAAAGTGAGTGCTGATCTAACATTTGTGCATCTTGAAAGCAGTCCACTAAGAGAAAATAAAAATGACAATATACATCTTTAACTTTCTGAAACATACAGTATCAGTTTGGAAAAAAAGTACTTTCAATAAATCTCCAGCAAAAGTCACTGGAGGCAACCTTAGAATGACTTTGTCAATAATAGAACAGATTTAATTTGACCCAAGGAAATAGAAAATTATTTTCATAAAGTTTTTTTGTTAGTCATTCTACTGTGTGATCTTGTTTGGTGTTTGTACAGTAAATGATATAAAAAGGGAACAAACATAAAATGGAAAAAGTAACCTTTGGATTCAACTGTGTGAACTATTTATTAATGCCTCAAGTCTTCAGACAAAAATGGCATAAGAGACTGTGACATCAAAATTGATATACTGGTCTGTGGCCATTTTCTGTAAATCAGGGTGGTACAATTCTGGTCTTAAAATCTATCAAAGTTTTTTTTTTAATAATTCAAACAAAGGTTGAAACTGATTTTAGATCATTAGTACCTAGCAAAACCTTTCTGATCACTGCCTTGTGTTTTACACAACCTCTAGCAAAAACAAATATCAGAAAGCCTATACAGGACTAGACATACAGTACAGAGGTAAGCAAATTCAAATATCTGGAACAAGGTTTTATATAAACTAATCTTCTACATATAATCTGCTTGATATTATAACTTTCCACTTATGTTACCTTGATGTACTTACATTTGGAATAAGCGTCTCACATCCTGTCTGAATATCTTGATAAATAATGTGATATTACATTGTATAAAAATGCTATGTTTACCTAAGCACTTTCAGTTTTGATGCTTATCTCCTTAATAGGATACTTGCAATAAATAATGACATGCCTTATGTTGTTTATCCTTTTAAAATTGAGTCCAGCTTGTAAAGCTGATTGGATTTATCTTCTATATTTACAGCTACATACGCACTGAGTTTTATCTTCACCGACATTTCAGACAACATAAACATTACTAATTCTTCTAGACCTGCATCATCAACAGATCTCTTTCACTGATTGTTTGGATTCTTACATTTTAATCTTTTAAATGTGTTTCACAATGTAAAAGAAAACTGGAGCAAAAATAAATGACTCACTTCTCAGTTCTGCTGACTGCCGTGGCTATCCAGATCATAAAGTTTTATTTTATTTACAGATGCAGCCATTCAAAATGGGAGATAAAACCCCCATACCAAATGAAATTAGCTGAAGAACAGCGCGGAATACCGCAGTACGTGATTGGCTGGCCAAAATGACCGACAGGTGGCACTTGTGGTGCATTGGTTGTTAGTGAAATGATCGCTTCCTTTAATATCTTCACTGTGCATGTTTAAATCCACTTAATATTGAAATGTAATATGGAATTTTACAAGTAAAGGGAAATTTGGTAGCTGAACATAAAAATAAGAGGAACATAACGTCTTTGAACGTCATAAACTATAATAATTTAATATATGAAAATATATTAAACAAACTATATATTGCTGGTAGTGGTAGTTTAAATAAAAAAATACACAACAGTATTCCACTTTCTTCATAAAAAGTTTATGACGTGCTCATTTTGACTATTATATTATATTTATGTACTTTATAAAAAGCTGTATCTTTTAACATTTTCTATGAATACTTGCGCTTTTTAAAACTTTTTAGAAACCGCAAAATAGTGAATATAATATGGAATTGCTTATCTAAAGAAATTAATAACAATATTAGCTGGTAGTATTACTGTAATGCATTTTCTTTTTACATTTTTTATTTTTAGTTTGTCATTCACGCATAATTACTGCATAATTACAGCTGTTTGTCTCAGCTGTGTTTCTTAGCAGCCCATTGGTACAGCAGGTTCGTCAATAGGGGTTCTGTCTAGGCAATCTGAGTTCAATACTCGCTTAGAGCACAAGTTTTTCTTCTAAGAAAGACTTTAAAAAATAAAATAGTCAATATCATGTACATTATATTAACATTTTTGTTTTTTTATATATTATAACATATTCAATGTTAAGTGATATTAATAATGGAATAAAAATGTGAATTATGGGGCAATTTAACAGACACCTTTACAACAAGCCTTAAAACGAAATCATATATATTATAAATAGAATCAAGAATAACAAAGCGGTATTAAAAATACCACTGAAACTATAATAATGTGTCTGGTCATTATTAAGAATATTAATTTAATAATAATAATAATAATAATAGTTTAAAGCTTCTTGTATCTTTTTCAGAGTCATTTTTTTCTTCTGCTTTTATAACCTTCGCTTATTAAAATGCCTATTTATGAGACACAATGCTTCAGATGTCAATCACTTTTTGAACAAATGACCCAGAGCCTTCAATCCACAGGCATTTTAAAGATCGCAATTTGTCTTATTTAAACAATAGAGACACATCCGAAAGAGACACATCATGTTCACAATAAGGTATAATAGTGGACTATTTTTATGCATTCGGCTATAGGAGAAACATTTCAGTGCTCATTACCACTACAAGGACAAAATAATTAAAAAAACAATAGAAATGAATGTCAAAATGTTTCCAAAATGTTCACTTGTGTTACTTTAGCTGCTTAGTTACACAATTCCATATTAATATAATCACTACAACACTTATCTTTTTACAAAACACTACAACATTTATCTTTTTACAATGGTGTTCTTACTACGTATTTTTAGAAAATAATAAAACATAATAACTTTTATGAAGTACAGAATATAAGCTTAATAATGTTAGAACAAGCACGTTAAAACCAGAACCCACTGTAAGTTACCAAGTTAAAGACTTTAATGCATAAAATATTTATACATAATTATATTATTTATGAAAAAATGGAAGGTTTTGTCCACCTGAGGAATCTTGCTTTTATAAAATATACCGACTTTAAAAAGTTTAATATTTAACAGGCTGTAATACACAGTTTAAAATTATTAAAAGTCTAAACAGTATACAACTTAGATTCTTAATTGGAAAAAGATTGTCCCTCAGCAGTGACCAGGATTTGAAACTGGGTGTACATGAGACGTTAAGCTTTATTAGCCACCTGGCGGTTTTAAAAAGTACTTCCGGATACTATTATCCTATTTGAAGAAACATGCAGTATGTTGCGCTAAGTCCACCGTGTTTTAACGCAGCGTACCTCGCTCATTTTTAATGGCTGGATCTGTACGTAAACTTTTATTTATGTAAATAAATGCAAGATCAAGTATGTGTGGTGCTGCAGTTATTCTTGGTAGTGCAAGTAGTTCTAATTAGATAATAATTTTATTATTTTGCTGATTTTTGTTGGTAAATCGTGCT
This sequence comes from Atractosteus spatula, assembly GCF_055471065.1. NCBI lineage: Eukaryota > Metazoa > Chordata > Actinopteri > Semionotiformes > Lepisosteidae > Atractosteus > Atractosteus spatula. The sequence goes on along the minus strand of NC_142711.1, from coordinate 31,649,275 downwards.
TTGATAAATGCAAGCTTGAGCATTCAATAATATTTTTTTTCCTTTCTATCATTTGCATGTTTTACCAGGAAAAATAATAATTATAGACCCTGAATTAACTACTGTACATGTCCGTGAAAATGAATAAAAGTTCATGGCTTGCATTAAATATTGTTAGATCTATTTTGACTATAGTAAGTCTTAATACAATGTGTAAAACCTGGGTAGTGTCAACACTACCAGTTCTCTGATGATTTGAGATGTTTGCTGAGAAGTAGGGGTACCAGATTCAGTGATTAAGGCATTAACAATCTCAAGGCAATCCTAAAGTTTACCTTAGTATACCTTAGTTATTTAAGTTCTTGGTTAATGATTAAGTGTGTCATCAACAGTCTAGGAACACAGCATGAAACAGGCAGGTACAGGGGGAGACAGGAGAACACAGGAAGACACAGAAAGGCAGAACAGAAGAACTCCTTGTTCTGAAGACCAGACTGGAAATACATTTTTAAACTATGTTAAGAGAGCTTGCCATTCTGTTGTTTGTTAGGAACTCTGATTTCCTGTGTAAAGAATTTCTCAGTTAAAAACTACCTCTCCTGGTTAATGGGTGCATTTTTAGAATTAGGGAATTCCCATTCATTTTGTAGCATCCATGTCTATAGAGAGAAATTTAACTATAGGTCATATTCTGTTTAGTTTACAAGGAAGCTTTTTCTTCTTTTTGCCTTTGTAGGCATTATGTAAGAGTAAAACACTGGTAGCAGTCTGAGGTTTTTCTGAGTGGTTAGAAAGTAGGCTTCCGAGACACCCTGTTAGTAAATTTATACATACTGTAAGTTGTGTGTTACATGTTTCCGTGTAGTTTAGTGTGATTACTGTCATTGTTAATAAATATTTGTTTAACCCAGTGTGCCTGAACTACTCTTTTCACCAAAGCTGTGCCAGAGAACAAAGAGCTCGGGTGCGTCTAATTATACCAACCACTAAGTGTCACGCCCTCGGCAGCCAGAGGGCACTCCTACTCTGTCCTGTCCCTAGTTTCCTGCCTGGCTGGCCTTCCGGTCCCTCTCTTTCCCTTGGGCTATATATTTCCGGGTCTTGCACTCTGCCCTCGCTCAGCACTGACGTTCGGATGTCCTGAGACCCGCCTAGCACCAGGTCGCCCCACGTCCGCTACCTGAGGGCATAGGTTTCTATACGGTACTCCTGAACTCTTTGCACTAACGAGCCCGGGCCTTTTTCCCGTTCTGCCACTTCGCATATGGGTCTTTTCCGCTCTCCTGCTCTCCACGGTTAGTCCCTTTGGACGTCCATGACACGAAGGTACAGTATATTCTTGGCAACATCATTTACAAGTTTGGGGTTATGATTATGTATTTTAATTATTGATAAATTTGCTCAGTTGCTTTCTAATATTCACTATTTTGTAACCCCCTATTTGTAACAATGTGTTAAATAAAAGTCAATGGTTTTATCAACATAAAATGTTGTTTGCCAGTTTGTTGAATATTTGCTTTGTATGTAGAGTATGTACTAAAAATATATGTTAAATAATTTCTATGATTACAGTTCCAGAAACTGTATGATGTGTACCCTGACGGTGTACATCAAAATGACCACCATATTAAATTATATCATATTCAATGTACTCCGTAGGCATTTTGGCCAAATAAAACTGCAAGTTGCACTTCAATCTTAGTGAAAATTGATCTTAACAAGAAAATAAAGTAAACTTTCTTGGGGGTAATTGTGTTGCTTAAGCCACTTAATGTCTAAAAATACAGTAGTTTAAGTAACTAGCCTACTCCAACAAGTTAAATTATTTGTATCCTAGTTGTCCAGTTAATGGGTGAAGCAAATCTTTAATTGTGCATTGTGGTTTTGCTCATCTTAAAGCTGTCCTTTGTTTCACATACAATGTAATGCAGCTGTTGTCCTTTGGGAACATAACACACTTTTAGAATTTACTTTTCAATAAATGTATTTATTTAATTTAAATTTTAAATATTGATTATAGTTTGTTTTATGAATAGCTTTCAATATAATACAGTACTTTCTATTGTTTAAATTTCTTCTAAGATTTGCAACAGGAATTTGTTCAGTTGTTCATCTTCATGGAAATGTAACTGACTGTAGAAAGATGGCACTCATACACATGCTTTCAAATATAAGAACAGACAGCATTGTCATATTACAGGATATGTATGTTTCTACAGTATATTGTTCATTTGTTGATTGCAACAAAGCAGGTACAACACACTGTCATCTTTAATTTAAATCAACTACACCGTCAGTCCAAGATGGTAACACTTGTCTACTAACAGCAAAAATAATTTCATGAAAATGTTCATATGTCTGGATTTTTCCTTTATGTCTGTTTGATAGAATATGTCTGCATTTCTCCAGGTAGTCAGATATTAAAAATAAATCAAATCATACAATGGCTGACTAGAATATCTTTAGGAGATATATTGGTCACTTTATTTAAAATAAAATAGGTACATTTTTTTCAGCTCTCCAGTGAGAACATTTTTATATGCATCATCATTATTAAGGTAAGGGTAATTTAAGGTAAGAGAGTAATCAAACTTAGAGCAATGACTTTTTCAAGTTAATTAAGAAATGGAACAATCTCAGAATATGATATAATGCAAATAAATGAATAAAAACTAATCATGATGAACTCTAAATGAAAACAGTGCAGCCTTTTTTTTTACATTGTATAGTCAGTCATTTAATTAATCAAATTATATTAAGTACATTAAAAGTTAAATAATTGTTTTGGGGCCAAATAACTATTTTTTGTTTCCTGGAATTCATAGTAAAAAAAGACAAGATTGTTAGTGGACTAACTTTAGTGGACTAACAGCCTTAACTTTATTATCCTCATATTGTTATTATGTACTCCCATTAATGATATCTCAGTTTTCTACTTTTCTTATTCTGCATTGCTTCTAAGTTTTGTTTATGCTCTGTAATTTTATCTTGAATATTTCCTAAACATCTAAACGCCTTTCATGATGGAAAGTATTTATGAGCTGTGTTGTACTCAGGTGTAAGTGGAGCTTGCAAAGCAACACCTCTGTTAAGTGTACATTGTCTTCTGTTAGCACTAAGCAGGAAGTAATGCTTCAGTGTCAAACCAATTTCTGAAACATCTTAATCAGCCAATTGAGACACACAGCGAATAGAGAAATATTTTAGTCAGAGGACATGGATTTAAAACAATTTAAAACAAGTTTACTAAAGTTTCTGCAAAAAATCAACAATTAGGAATGTCACATAACGATTATGTGTTTATAATATTTCTGTTTTTTTAATAATTCCACCTGGTAAACTATGCTCTAGAATGCCAATCTTTTAAAATGAATTTTTCCCATGTCTTCATCTATACATTTCCTGAACAACTTAATGCTTAATATGTCATTTAATGGAGTTCCTAATAATATTTTTAAAATTTTAACCTTGAAACTGCAGTAGCATCTGCAACATTACGTTCTGAAAGACAGTCACAATAAACATTTATTAAAAAAGAAGGCCAAGAAAAAGTGAAATAGGTTTTACAGACCACTGCCCAATTGTTCCATAGCCTGGTACCCACTACAATCAATACGTTTTCTTTTTTACAAGAGGCACATCTGCAGATACAGTAAAAGATGCCTGACACAGGTAAAGCTGTGCTAATCTAGTTGGTGTACTGTATGCTGGATGTTTATTTTGAAGGAACTCCCCAAAATGTGAAATGGGCCATCCATTTTTCCCCAGAGAACATTTTGTAAATAGGTTCCAAACACTATGTTTATTTCTTTCTACATTTCCAGCTGATGGACATCAGGCTTGATATACTGTACTGACATTTACCTTTTTTGGGGTTACTGGTGTGTAAACCCCAAAACAATTCTACTAGATTTTATTGGGAACCCAAACAGTACAGTGGCTTTAAGATACAATGAAGAGATCCAATGGATTTGAATTTTCAATACCTACAGACTAGATGTGTAAACCAGTGATGTTCTGAATGTCTGACCAGTCTAAAATAAAATATGATATCAATACCTATATCAATAATATGAAAGTATCACTAGTGATGCTTATTTTGCTTTCAACTGGTCTCTCAGCTACCTAAACCCTTAATTCAACAAATACTTCCTTTTATTAACCTTAGAGTAACATTTCAATTCTTAAACACTTCAAGACTTTAAAGTACCTATAAAGTTAAAGTAACATAAAATCAATTTTTTAGGAGCTGAACACAACACCTAAAAGATCTAATCAAATTATTTGCTTGATTAACGTTCCAATTAAGTAATTGAATGCTACAAAGCAACAAAACCAGAAGATTATGGATAAATCTAGGTTTGAAATTTAAAAACCCTCTTCCATATCCTATTCCTCTTAAAACCTGCTCTATAAAACCCGCTCCTAACTTAACCTTCTAATAGCTTAAGTTAATACTTTATTGACTGAATTGTTCTACATTGTCAGTGTTAGCAGATCTTTGGTCACTGAAAATTTTGTATTATCCTTCCAAAACTGTAGAACTGCTGGTCGTATAGACTGGGGTTGAATTGATCATATACAGTATATGTTACATTTATTACTGGGTTGGCCAAACTTTTGATTTAAGGGAGCTCAGGATATCACCATCCCAAAACATCTGTTGCAATTGTTGGCTTTTTCTTAAACTATCTCAAAAAGAATTTGAGTTAAGTAGTTGACTTTGCCTTTTCACCTGATGCTGTAATATAATGCCCTTTATGTGGCCAAAAGAAAAGAGTCCATTAAAAGCTAGAATATAGGTTTAGGTTTTAAGAACAGGACACTTTCATCATAAATGAATATATATATATTTCACTAATCATTCCGTGCTTATGCATGTTGCAAATATTTATAATTGCTTCAAAAAATTAAAAATACCTATAAACCACTGACATCACTTCTGTTGTTCACAGAATCCTAAACTTGAATTAACATTTCATTATAATAAAGATTAAAAGAAATCCAGACTTGTATTTGAAGGTAACCTAATCAGGAAACCTAACCACAGAGAGAATTTTAGAGATCCTGAGAATCCAGTTTCCTGCTGGCTGCTGATGTACTGAACACAAGGAAGTTTATCATTGCATGCAATCAGTACCAATGTTTTAATATTGGCACACGCTGTACATCAAATACCATGAATTACCACTAATAATCTTGGCTTGGTGGAGACCCACGTCTGCAATTATACTGTAATTCTTTGGCTTCCAGTGACATTAGAAGTAAATAAAGACACTAATAGAAGCTTGGTAATTCTTCAGTGTTACAATTACTTTTGTCACCCTTTTTAAATCAAGAAAGCATATTGCTCTTTAACTCAAATCCAATACTTTACTCTAGCAGTAAAAACAGATTGCCGCTAATATATTGATTTTTATAAGTAAGCTTCAGACAGTTGTGTGCTGGTTTTCATTGCTCTTTTTATTAATTAAAAGTCTAGTTAATTTGATACATATGTTGTCAGAACATACAAAAAACAAATGTTGTTTTCTGATTTATGGCTATAAAAGTATAAAACAAAATAATGAATCTAAATGTCAGGATAATATAGAAGAAGAACAAATATTTGAGAAGCCTTTCAGGTATCAAACTGGTGCATAAAGGTATACAAGTAAGAAAGAGTCTCCGAACATACTTTAACTTTTTGTAAGAAATTAAACAGAATAGGTCAGTCAGCAACTTTCTGATTAACTGCTTTAAAAGTGTTAACATTGATATGTTTTGACGTAAGTATCTACTGTATATTCACAACAATAAGAACATCTTTCATTTTTAGTGCTTGGTCTATTAATGGCATAACCTTAAATGTCCATTTGTTCATTAATCTGTAGTGGGTGAAAGGGTGAAAATTAAAATATCCATACCAACAAACAAAACAGGACAACATCTACTATATACAACAAAGGCACCCCGGTGTTAACACAGCACCCTTCAGCTCAGTAACAGCTTTGAAATGGTTCAGTGTTTTGCCATTCTTCTTTTTATATAAAGAAATAAGAAAAGACGAACCATTTCTTTGATTCTTTCAAATATTTTTACCTTACAGTCTTTCCAAGAAACTTTCTCTTGGAGGCTAATTTACAGGACAACTAGAGTTACAGTTACAGCTATGAGTTATATACGGTACTAAGTTACTTATCTGAGTTATACTTACAGCTCCTGGAGCATGAAAAGGTGGGCAGAAGTGAGTAAATAGGATATATTAATCATATTAATCATGACGGGCATGCATTCGTACATATAAGCAGGTATTTTATAGGAATTAATTTCTGCAGACCTTGTTCTCCCTATACACTTTTTTATTGAAGTAATATATTGTATTACTGACAACTCTTATATACTGTTCCAGGACTCTCCTGTATTTATCTTTTTTCAGTGTACCATTTTAAGTTGGTGTAACGCCATCCATCTAATCTCCGACCAATTTATTCAATACAGGGTCACAGGGGTGTTGGAGTCGCCGGCAAGCAGTGAGAGCAAGATGGGACACACCCTGGATGGGAAGCCAGCCCACACACAGATACAAATACAGATACAGACACACACATTCACACCAGGGCCAGTTTTCAGGGTCATAGGACAATTGACCTATCATTAAGTCTTTGGACTACATAAAGGAACTGGAGTACCTGGTGGAAACCCACATAAATATGTGAAGAACAATCAAACTCTGCACAGATAGCATACCAAGACAAGAATTAAACCAAGGGCACCAGCAGCCTGAGGCAGCAATGCTAACTGCCATGCCACTGCACTGCCCTTGTTGTAACTCACCTTTGCAAATTACTACTGTTCCAACAGTACTGTACTGTTTTGGTTGCAAAACTAATGACTTTATTTAGAGAAATAACAGAATAAAATAGCAGGAGACTAAGCAAAAACAAACAAGATACAACTTTGTTTTCTAACCGAAAGATGTGATATAAATCCTTTTCCTCAATTCTTAACCCCTACCTAAATGAAAGACTGTGAAACTAGAAGGTTTGATTGATGCATGGACATGGAGAAGACATGAATGTATCTGCATTATCATGCTGGTCAGTCAGTCTCAATCATTAGGAGCTTTACCCTGTAGCTCAGCTGTACTTTCAGGGCATGGAGTTACTTGACCCACAACATCCACACAAAATGCGACGTAGGGGCCTCATACTCAAGGGCCTAGTGATAGAGGTCCTGACAGCCACAGTCCAACAAGTTCTATGAGACACCCCTTACTCTTTAGTGAGTAAACAATTAGAATGATTTCATTTCAACTGCGGAAGCAGGTGTATTGTTCCATTAAGTAGTTAATAATCTTTTGAAATGGAAACACTAATGCCCTGTAGCTCACAAGGAATCAGACAGGAACCAATTAACTCACCAAATTGATCAAAACTCACATATGCTTCAAGGTCTTACAAATTGATGATTTAAGAGTGAACTTTCCCTTGTAAGGATATTCTGTACTACAGCTCTCCCGGAGCAGTGTTGGACACCTCTGACCTAGTGAGTTACAAAGCAGGCCAAATTATTTAACTGAATAACTTTACTTCTAATTAGACATCAAATTATTTTATAGTCAACTGTGCCTTTAATGAAGAATATTTTTTGAGTAATAAAGTGCAAAAATATTAAGAAAATCCTACAGTATACTGTGTATGTGTAACTAAATAATTAGTAATAATTATTTTTAAATTATTTTAATTTCTTTCTTTGCTGACTACACAGTTTAGAAGAAAACCAGAAGAAAATAGTCCCTTCAGGATGTAAATTTGAGACCCTTGGCTTAAAGATTTTTGTTTGGGTCCAATAAATACACCAATTTCCACTCAAAACCTTCTTATATTGTGTGTCACTGTGAAAGAGAAACTTAAAGAAGTAATGGCAGGGATAACCCAAGATATGACCTAGTGATATATCACTGCACACATGCATTTGGCTTATGATTTAGTGTGCTCCACACTCCAGAAAGGATAATTTGAACTCAACTCAAGGGAGGATGACCCTTGGAGGCATTTCTGAACACCATGATAAATACAGATCACAGATAGTATGCTCTTATTTTAACTTACAAGTCTACTGAAGTAAAGTTCTTATCTGATTTAAAACAGATCTGGATTTTGGCTTTCTTGGAGGGATCACCAGCACTGTTCACTGAAATATAAAACCAACAGCTCACCATAGTCTGATAAAACTTTTCCAAACAAACACTCATATTTTCAATTCTGAAGATTCTAAAGAAGATGGATATTGAAATGTGTCTGTAAGCTTGACTCAAGCATTAAGTAACGTTCAAAATAATGATGTTCTACCCAGTAAACAGGAGCCCATGGTAGCTGAAAACACTATCACTGGATTCTGGTGTTACATTACTGAGTATACCCTGCTTTTCCAAATTATTGACAGATACCTGACAGTACCTGATTTAATGAAATAAGATGAGGCAGAGGAAAAGGGCTTTTATACCCCAATATACAGTACTTCACTTAGCAACAAGACAAGTACTGTATACTGATTTTACAATCAGGATAATTTGTCCTACAGTTCTACAAAATACAACAATGAAATATATATTGAATATGAATTACATTTTTTTTTTACCTAACTGCCTCACGAGGCAGTTAGTCACCCATCAAAAGTTAAATATCTTTCCAGGTAGATTAGGCTATGATGTTTCTGTTCTAAAGGTCTAAATCTAAAAGTCAGTTTCCAGTACAGTTCTGGTAGTTATCTGTCATATCTCACTTCACCGGGTCTGATCACAACATCATGTGATCTGATCACCTCTGTAATCTGCTGTTTTCCTGTTCTAATTATGCACATTCTTGTTTTTGATCTTGGTACAGTACAGAAGTTCATCTATCGTTCACTTTCCCATGGCCTTTACAATAAGATTAGTAAAGCAAAAAGTAAATGTCAGTGCTAATCTACTTTACTGAATTTCTGAAGTGGACTAAAATACCATTCTAATGTAGATTAAGAATACCTTCAGGGCAGGATCAATTTAAATTATTAAAGAGTTACATGAAGATCAATATAAATCAATTGGTTTTCACAGATTGTTATAATACAGTCTTAACATATCACAGTGAATATTTGATGTGTTTGTTAAATAAAGTGATTATTAATGTAAACCAATATTGGATTATAAAAATCAACGCAGTAGTTCTACAAATATCAGGCAGTGTAGTAGCAGATAAAAAAAAAGATTATTTACAACTCCATTAAATGGAATAATCACAAACATTAAAATGTATCAGATTGACTGCAGCTATCTTTAGACTATCACTTCTTTTAAAGTAAAAAACATAATTTTGCCACTGAAATTTTCCCTTGATTTCCATACAGTAGGTGCATATGACTTATTGTGTATCCACTATTTAAATGTAGCCTATCCATATGTTTAATACTTGGACAGAATGTATATATGTAAATACCACCCCAATGTTTTTATTTTTATGAAGGTAAGGTAAACTATTGTTCATAAACCTATTCTCAGACTTATTTAAGTTTTATTTCTAATTTTTGCGTTTACGTAGATGTTGTAGCACTTACAGTCCTTTTTTAATCTTTGTATTTTTTTTTAATTTGCTAAAAATACTCTAAAATGCTAAGACTTCAAATGTATCAAATATTCATAAATTGTAGCCTTCTCTGCTGAAGAGTCATATATATTTTTAGATAGATGTAGATTTGATTAAAGCCATGTTTATATAACACTTAAAGTAAATGAAGAGAGAACTGTGATTTACAATTGGACTAATCCTGAATATAATTTATTATAGCTCCTTTCCATTTATTTGAAACACAAAAATAATGAACCTGTGATTTGTGTATTTCATCTGTAGGTTATAAGACTTTCATGTTATTTATATGGCCTGGTTTGTTCATGTAGTGTACTGTCTGTATTTAACCTATTGAAAAGCCCCTCTCCTACAAAAAAAAAAACTGTATAATCTCCCAGAAAAATAACATAAAACTATCTCTTGGCAGTCAGATGTAAAAATGCAGTTATATTTTAAGGACTATATTCTGAGTGTATGTTTTATGGAAGCTGTCCTGTAGAGTCCTGTATTGCACAGGGAGGATTTCTATCATATTCATAATTACTTCTTGTTCAAAATAAGCAACCCTGATCACTACTCACTGAGGACTGGAATTGTCACTATTCAAAATGAAATTTCGGGCTGATTGCAGCAGTGTCAGGGGTTACCACAAAATAAAGACTAATTTCCATGACTACTAAACAAATGATGCAGAGGTCCTTTCTTGGTTAGATACTTATTTCAGCACAAACCGTATCACCAGTCCTGCACCTGTGTTTCACAGCATAATGAGACAAGGACCTCATTATACCACCTTTTTCTCTCCAGACCCTGAGCTACCTGTCAATATAATCAAGAATGTCTGGATTTATAAGTGAAGAGGATTATATATAATTATTAGAGCTCCATGTGACACAATTCGTAGCCCATCTCAAACATGACTGGACATGTTGAGGGTCCATAGTATAGAGATTAAGAGTCATCTGGTCATTGTTCCAGATTCCGAACAGCCTGTCAACCATATAATTAGAAAAATCAATCCCTGTTACATTTTAAGCATCACTCCTGAATTGAATAGAGTCTGTGATAGGTTGGATAGTGTGGAGATTCTCAAAAAGTTATAACTCTTTTTCTTTCTTAACTTTGCTTGGCTTTATTATCTTTAGGCATTTCACATTAAAAGAAGAGCACACCATTGGACACAGTACTGTAAGTGATATGAATTTTAACAAGATCCTGCATTAGAAAGCCATAAGACAGTCCTAAACCAATTTTGCAGACAGTACACCAAAAGTAAGTGCATATGTAGACAATCAGACTATTATTTTGAAAAACAGATCTAAACTCTGTACATTAAATATTTGACTATAAATGCAGTTAGAAAAAGCAGATAAAAACAGAGAAACTCTTAAGAAATAGTAAAATGAAACGAAAGGGAAATAGGTTATTATATATGGTTTTCTCTATGGCCAAGCAACTGGGGAGGACAACAAAGAGGAGACAACCCTAGATATTTAAAAACTTTTTGTTAATTTGGTCAGGCATGCAATGTGTGCTTCTATAGATAATTATCAACATCTGCTATTGCTTTAAGATGATCTGAGAGCAGATGCACTGTATGGAGAGCACACTCTTGGCATGCAGTGAAAAAGGTCACCATTGCAATAACATACAGTATATGCAACTGGCTTGTTCCAGCATATGGCCTTGATTGTATCATGTGCAGTGCAAGATGTACAGTAACTGCAGGATTAGTAAAGTAGAGGAACAAATTCATTCATTTCCCTGTCCATCATAAGCAGTAATAAAATACAAAACAGGCTTTCCTTGGGCTGTATGAGTTTCCTGGCATCCTGAAAGCTAATAATTCTACAAATGTGTACTCTGCAACACTCCAGAACTGAATATGTACCTTTGCATAGATTTTAATTGGCCTTGTTCTACAGTATATGTTTACAAGAAGAGTGTGACACCAAAATTGAGTTTTTCTAAATCAGAAATATCTTATGCTTCAATGGTTGTTTCACACACCATCAAAATAGTTAGGTTTTTCTTTATTTGCATCCACCTACAGAATAGTGATTCAACAAATAATCTGATGACAGTAAAGCATTATTGCCAGTGTAAAAAACAAAATCACATACTCAGCTGCTGAGTTTTTTCCATGCGATTTTTTTTCAGTCATGTTCATTTTGTTCATGTTCAGTGAACTCAGAATTTAAAAATACCTTATACTTGAAGAACATGGGAGAGAGAGACAGAATGAGCAACAGTATTTTGTAATTGACTTGTACCTTCCGATCTTCTCAACATCTTTATTTTCTTTCATGTTGGCTTTTTTTTTCACTTTAACTTGGTACTCAGTAATACTGTATGCTCCCTTGTTCTCGTGGCAAGGTGAGTATTCCGGAAACAGCATTAATGCCTTAAGTAGAGAAATGTTGCTTTGCTTCCTACTCTGAATCGTTTGAATTTTCAGCACATTGTGTTGCCCCAGCTACAGTACATTAACTGTTCTGGTATTAAGGGAAACAGACTGGTTTACACGTACAGTTTTCATTGGTTGTTGGAGAATTATGGACAGTAGTTTTCCATAATTAAAAACACACAGATAAAACAAGGTTAGCACTTTATTTATCTTGGCATTCATTTTATGAATCAGACAGAAAGAAAAACAGTGACTGTGTATTGACAAGGCAATCAGTAAATACAACTGTTAATATCTATAACCCTCTCTGGCTTTCAGAGATATTTTATTTTTGTTGACTGAAAGGTTTCTTTCTGTAACCTTCTGTAACCCTGATAATGAAATCAAATACCCCATTCTTATTGTTTGTTCTGATATCTTAAAGGTCATATAGCCTCTTATTTAATCAAATTTAAAAAGCCGTTGTCATTACAGAATTTCAAACCTTGGGCTTGAGCTGGCTAAGTCATCCTCAACTTGCCTCAAAGTCCAAACTCCTGGGGCTTGCTACACACCTCCTGTACAGTGTTACTGTATTCCTGGTGAGAAGTGTATGACTCTTCTAATAAATTCTAACTCAATTACTGTACCTGTGAGCTCATAACATATTAAGAGATGAGCAATCCAAGCAGGTGGAGCAGAGGGCATCATGTAGTCCTCTTTGCTTCCATGCAGGTGTCCTGTATGTAGCAAGGAGCTGAAAGATAATCAGTGATTTTAGATTGGGGAAGGTGGAAAACACCTGGGTACTTCCAAATTTGGAAGAAGAATCTACCATGGCACTTTTCAAAAGACTAGAGGTGTTAACCCCGGTGTCCTGGCTGAATTACATTCTGGGGTTTTAAAACCTGGCCTTTCTAAATGTCACGACCGCCAGCCAGCAAAGACCAACTCTTAAGCGATCTAATCAGCACCAGCAGCAGGTTATTATTAACAAACGCCGCCGCACGAGTTAACCCACCTGCACATGCTCTACCGTGCGGCTCGCAGTGCTATTTATACCATCTTACCCTGCTTCCCGCTGCTCGGTATTGAGTCTTGGGCGTTTTTCCCATACCTCGTTTATTCTGGATTTCGGACTCCCCTTCTGCATTTTGACTTTGGACCTCGCCTCTCGCCTCGGACTGTTTGCCACCTGTGTTCTCCCTGGATTACGACTTACCTTACGCCTTTTGACCACAACCTTGCCTCTTGCTTCAGATTGTTCGCTTCTAACGCTCTTCCTGGTTACTGAAACACCCTTCTCCTTTGGACCACGTACTCGCTTATCGTTTTGGATTGTTCGCCTGCCTCATCTACTACCCACGCCTGCGTCTGCACAGGATCCTTGTATCTTCCCACCAGGGATTCCTAACACGAAACCTGCCTGATTTACAATGCAGTGAGGCCACTGCACATCACCCAAGAAGGTGTGGATGAAGTGGGTCCCCTCATCTACAGTACATAAAGTGGTTTGAGATCTTTTGGGATGAAAAGTGCTATATACAGTACATAAACCCAATGATGTTGGAATGTGACAGAATGTTTGAAATTCAGAGAACTAAACTGATATCTTTGTTATCCCATTACTCCAAACTTTATATAATAGGGGTCATCTACAGTCTTGAAATAGAATTAAGTATTTGTCTTACCACCAAGAATATTGCATGTGTTAACAAAAAATACTCTAACTCTCTGAAGGGCATCAGCATATGTTAATTAAATGGGTCATTCATTCACACTAGGAACAGAATACTATTTTTTTTTGTCTTTATAACTGATAATGAAGATTACCTCTTCACAGCTATCATATTTAGCAGAAAATTAAATACAATTATATTTGGTTCCAACAAATTTTCACATCTAAATAATGAAAATATTTTTTCACTGTCATAGTGCCCTTGAACACACTTTCTCAAACAGACCTGAAATGACTTCATATTTGCTTATTTTATTACATATTAAGTTAAACCATATGCAAGTAAGAGGTAAGTTTAATTTATAGACATTAAATAAAATCAGGACATTTCTGTATAACTTAAGAAGTGTTCTAGTTCATCTGAGCTAGAGTGAATGCAACAAAGGCTGCATTTAAGTTTGAAATGTGGTTAATAACACAAATAAAAAACATTTTGATCACCATTATAATCATCAACATAAAGCAAGAAATATGTGAAATGTATTCTTAAAAATAAAATCTCTTTGACTTATAATTACTTGTTATTGAATGAAAGATCAATACCAAGTATCAAAATAACTAGAAGGCTAGAAACAGATATTTGTAACAAACACTGCCTGAAGAGGAAAAAAAATCTGATTAAATTGTACAAACACTGTTGATTAATTACATCTGAAATGGCAGCTGTATTGATTTCTCCAATCATGACGTTTGACTTTTACTGTATTTTTGTGGTGTTCTCTATCGAACTTGCTTACATAGCAGAAGCTACACAGAGCCCTAAGTAAAACAATGCAAAAAGTTATTTTTAAGCCTGTTTCATAACATGTTTCATATGTGGTCTGATGATGTAATGCTTTTCCTTAGTGGATTCAGCACTATCACTGGTGCTGAGAAGCATTTATTAGACAGGATGAGATATAAGTTGTCTTCTAAAAGCACTTTAATGTGTTTACCATTGGATCAATTAGAACTACCCTTTTCAAAAGGTTTCTGCCAGGCAGAGCCCAAAATTTGACATGACAGATTGTGAAGCCAATGAGAATTTGATCCAACTGGATTTACTTGCACTACAGGCTATACTCCATCATTGAGTATTACATCTAACTACAGTTTCTGTGTACTACATACTGTATGTATATCAGTTATCAAAAAAGAAATTTAATTTTGGTTTGTTTGCCGTATTATTCAATAAGTTTAAAAAGTTCTAACCTAACTACTACTTTGGTATACATATGTTCAAATGTGATATTATGTATTTTGCTCTTATGTAATATATTCAATTGTATCTAGAAGAATAACACAAAGTTAATGTTTAAAAGAGACTGTATGTACATTGAATATACTTTATTTTTTATTTTTAAGGCTAAATAACCTGATTTTTAAGTAGCTAGTGTAGCAGCAATGCTTGTTAATAAGACAGAAATAAGCGTTGCTGTGCTTTCCTAAATAAGGCCCCATCTCTCTCTTCATCTCTGTGGTGCAGCCACAGAGAAGCTATTCATGCAGGCTGATTTAAGGTGTTGTGTTTTGATAAGGAACAACTCCCAAATGGGGATGCACTTAGCTAAGCCTGGCTATCATGATCAATGGTCATCCCTGGTGCCTATCTGTCTAGGGAGTGCCAGAGGAAATCTGGACTGCATTCCTAGGTGTCAGGAGTAAGTGACTCGTCTCTCACCTTGGTCAACCAATCAGGGACTGGCAGGGTGTGGTAACATCATGTGGGTCTCCAATGCCCCCCAAACTCTCAACCAATCATCAATCACGTGACAAGCGGTGTTGTCTGCACTGGGACTTGGACTTTGTTCTAAGCGTGAGGCTGAGGATCCCGTATATACTCAGAATTCTGCAACGACCAACATGAATGCTCCGCTTGATCATCGGCAGCCTACAGTTGGACCCTCGTCGACAACCTGAATAGCTTATTCAGAAGCAGCGCTGGACCGGGAACAAACCAGTTTTCTTCCCGTGCAAAAGACTGACTTGCAAGCATAGTGACTCTGTGCATAGAGACTTTCTACTAGTCAGCCGGACTACTAGTAGACCCCTGGGAGCAACGACTGCACTGCGCGCCGCAGTTAGATTCCTCCACCCGTCCTACTCCGAGCTGCACCTCGACTGGTTGGGCAGTAGCCAGAGGATGCCAGGACAACGCCTATTGGACGACCGCTGGGACAGAGTTTGCAACAGAGCCTGTCAGCTGGTTTGGTGTTCGTGCCGGGAAATCCAAATCCATACATAGTGGATAAGTAAACCCCATGTTCTACATTGTGTCTCGAGAATTTAATTCTTACCTCAACACAAGTTGTTATCAATTTAATTCATGAGTAATGTATTTACTTCTGAGTCAATTGTAACAGTGGGTAATAACACTGATTAGCGATTTGGTATAGCCGAACGGTACTGTATATTGAAGTATATCCTCTGTTGTGTATCTCTTTGTGTTTGCATCTCTTTGAGATTATATATCTTGTATTTTGATAACCCTCACAGTAAGGTCTGCCGCCTTTATCCAGGCAGACTGATATATGTTTGGTGCACAATTTATGTTTAATAAATGTATCTCATGTATTGAATCCGTGTGTGTGCGTTGCTAGTTGTTCTGACAATAGATTGTCTAAAAGCCAAAACGAACCACCTCGTGATTACTGCTACAATTAATAATTGGCTCAGTAAAATCACAAAACCCCTACACTAGTATAAGTCTAATATACAGCAATGATATTAATTATATTATATTGTATACAGACTTTTATTATTTCAGTCATCTAAATATCAATGCATTACAACAAAGACATCTTGCATTAGAGTCCACATATTATTGAGAGATATTAATGTGCTGGATTTCCTTGGCTAGAAATGTAGGTGTATTTGCAGAATGAATGCTAATAATCCCGTCTTTTCCCCAGAGGCCTCTTAAGATTTATTCCACCATATCCCTTATCATTCCAATTAACAAAGTAAAAAATAAAATCTGACTAATAATCTTTTAATACCCATGTTTTCTATCTTAGTTGTCATACAGCTCCTAACTCCTCACAGAGTCTTACAGTAACTCTTGTGATGTGTAAGGATCACTGCTCTCCTTTTACACAGTAGAGTTACTGATTCAAATATTAAAATGTTTTTTTAATGCTACAGAAATACAATAGAATCTATTTTCATACCTATGCCATTAATTGCTGAATAAATGGTAGAAGCTTTTTGATTGTAGTAACTCTTCCATTAGTCATTATTAGGTCAATCATTCATGATACCAAACACATTCTTAAGGCTTCATTATCTACGGAAAGCAAAATAAATAAAAAACAGAGAACTAACCTTGATTTATGAGACCACTTAAGGACCACTCATTTGCAACAATAATTATAGCAACCATTGTTATTATGCAAATTTTTTTATCTTTAACAGTTATGTCTCCTTTCTTCATCAATGCTGCTTTTTTGTAACAAAGTGAGGATAGCACATAGTCAAAAGAATGCATATATTATGTAAAATGATATTTTCACTCTAATACTCATGCAAATACTCCAGGTTCCTACAGCAAGCACCCAAGTTTCCATGCCACCTGGATCATTGCCATACAAACTTGTTATATGTGAATAATTAACATGTACTCATCTTATTACTCTGGGTATTTAAGTCCTGCCTGGACTCTACACTGATGCTCAGTCATTGCATTTTGACTTCCCTTCTCTGGAGTCAAATGCCTTACCTTGCTGTGCTTCACTGTTACCTAACTCAGCTTTATTATTCAATGATCCTAGCTTGTGTACTCAGCTTCTTTCCGGGATTCCCCACAGCTTATTATCACACTGTGTCTACCTGGCTTTGGACTCTGGATTTGCCTTCACTGCACACTAAGCTTCCTTGTACTCCACTGTTGTACAAGCTTCTTGTCATGCCCTTTGGACTCTGTAATGGTTCATCGGTCTTCTGAAACTTGGTCAAGGACATCTTCAGGGATTGTGTGGACAACTTCGTGGTTGTGTACATAGACAATATCTTTATTTATTCCAATTCCTTCCAAGCACTTACCCGGCATGTCAGACAGATGTTGCAATGCTTGCGACAGCATCACCTTTATGCGAAATTAGAAAAGTGTACTGTAAGTTCCATCAAAGAGGAGTAACCTTCCTGGGGTACAAAATCTCCTTAAGCAGCCTACAAATGGACTCCAGCAAGGTAATGGCAGTGAAGGACTGTTCTGCTTCCTTCCGCCTTAAGCACTTGCACAGCTTCATGAGTTTCATGAATTGGTACCTTTGTTTCATCTGGCACTTAAGCGCAGTAGTTGAGCCAATCACCACCTTTACAAGAAGGGTGCCAAACGGCAGGTATACTTCTGAAGCATAGAAGGCCTTAGATAAGCTGATACACTGCTTCACCTCAACTCCGCTCCTCAGACACCTGGATCCCTCTTTGTTCTTTGAAGTCAACGTGGATGAGTCTGATGTGGGAGTAGGAACAGTCTTGTTGCAAAGGTATGGGTTGTCACCTGAACACCACCCCTGCACTTTCTTTTCCAGAAAACTGTCAGCAAGGGAACAAAATTACAATGTGAGCAACTGAAAGCTTCTGGTAAGCAAATTGGTACTGGAAAAATGGTGGCACCTTCTGGATAGAGCCTCTCACCTGTTCCTTGTGTACACCAAGCCCAAAATTTCTGGCTTACATTGAAAAGGCAAAAAAGGTGAACCACAGGCAAGCCTTGTTTTTCTCCCTATTCAATTTCTTCATCTTGTACTATACTTGGGTCAAAAAATGAAAAGGCTGATGACTTATCTTGGATCCATTCCCAAGATGAGGTTCCCTCAGATCCAGGACCCTCATTTTGTTTCAAGGTATTGGCGCGCCTTCTGCAAAAGCCCGGAAATAGAAGTCAAGTCATATTCTTGGGATATCAACCGGAAACCAACTGTCAAACCAACTGTCAGAATGGATAAATCAAGACCTGGAGACCCTCCTGCATTGCCATGTATACTGTATATCATGAAATATCATGAAATTTCCTGCTTAATACCTCTACATGTATGTCCCCCTTCCAATGCCTGTATGGATATTAACCTCTGCTCTTCAGGGTCTCCCCAGATTCTGCAAATGTTCCATGGGCCCAAAGGACTGTGTAGGATCTTGAAGGCGTTTGGCAATGTGTTTAGGATAACTCAGAGGCAGCAGCACTACGCCAACCACCACCAGGAAGCCACTCCACCTTTGAGGCCTGGCCAAAAGTTCTGGTTGTCAACCAAACACCTTCACAGTGTTTGCTCTCCAGGAAGCTGGCTTGTTTCATTGGTCCCTAACTGATCACCAAAAGAGTAATGCCATCACCTACTACCTCGCTCTCCCTCACCAGCTCGGACGACATATCCTGACAGCTTCTCACATATCCCTACTGAAAACCTCTCTGACCAGTATGATGGCGCGTGATTTGCCAACACCCTCATCCCTTCCTCCAACAAACCACACTGCATCTTGGACCCCCAGATGGTCCAGGGTAGTTGCAAAACATGGTGCACTACTGGGGGTTGTGGGCCAGAAGAGCCACATCAGTTACCCAGGAAAGCATCAGAGATCACTTGTTAAGGGTGAGTTGGTGTACTGCAATATGCATGAGAATGCAGGCTCACATTCCCAGGTAAATATGACAACCAGCCGTATTTCCAAGCAGCCTGTATCATGATCAGGTGCTGGATGAACTTGTTATGGGTCATTATCAGTAACCTCAGCCCATAGTTAATGGGTACTTTGGGTATTTAAGTCCTGCCTGCACTTTACACCAACCCTCAGCCATTTGGTTTACTTCCCTGGACTCAAACGTCTTCCATTGCTGAGCTTCACTGTGTTACTTGATTCTGCTTTATTCCTTGCTTGCTTCATTGTGCTCTGAACCTTCCTTGTTTCCTCAACTTCCTTCCCAGATTCCCCATGGGTTGTCAGCGCTTTGTGTCTACTTGGCTGTGGACTAGAATTGAAACTTTGACTTCGACTCCTGGATTTGCCCTTCACTATAGACTGTGCTTCCTCGTGTCACCGCTCTAAGTGCAGTGCTTTCAATTTCACTCTCAACTGCCTTCTTGCTGTCTACTGAGAGCCTTGTGAGTGGATTCTCCCTTCAGCTTTGTGACTGCTGCCACAATAATGCCCTGTTATTGTGCATCATTATGTACACACAATTAAAACGGATTGTACTGGAATTTTCCATGTCAGCTGATCATATTGTAAATCAAAATTGTAGATCTTAATAATAAAGAATGATTACTGTAAATTGATGCTTTTCAGGGCAGTTCAAATATCAAAAGCCATTTGTATTGCTACTTTCAGAATACATATCAAATCAAAACCAAAAAGGGCACCTCTAATTCTGCAGGGAATTCTTCAAAGTGCTGTGTTGCTTGAAGATTACAGCAACAATAAGACAAACATAAAAATTCTGAGTGCCAGCATTTATCTACAAGATGGATGTCTTTAATTCAGTCCATGGTGAAGGTTCAACTGAAGCATTTTGTCTTTTTTCTAAAAGGTCAGTGTTTAAAAGTTTTTTGAATTAATCAATACACATGGGGAAACAACAAAGTAAACAAAAATGAAATACAATTTCAGTAGTTTTGATCAGATGGTATAATTGTTTTTCAAGTTAAAATTGTGTCACCACCTGGATGATGCGACGGCAGCCATAGTGCACCAGAATGCTCACCACACATCAGCTATTAGTGGGGAGGAGAGCAGAGTAATGAAGCCAATTCATAGATGGGGATTATTAAGAGCTCAGTACATGTATACAATCTATAAAGTGGACAGGAAAGAATTCCCTTTTCTTTTGAGTTTTCTCTGTCTGCACATGCTTTTTTTTGTTTCATTATTAGACATTTATACCACCAGCATAGCCATAGAAGTAAGTATTTTTGAGAATTTTGTTTTCTATTTAAGGATGTCTTTAAAGCACTTGTATTAGATACCCCCAATTCTAATATCAGGGTTTGGTTTTCCTATTTTATTTGGAGACATTACAAAATGCAGTTCAGGTGAATGGGTGACTGGCAACACTCAAAGATCTTCAGCTATGGAAAAGCTTGTAATGCTGCACATTCTATAATGAGGCAGGAAACAATACAGATAAATATACATAAAAATATACATACCTTAAATAACAAATACGCATAAATTAAAACAAATCTACATATGCATACAGTGAATAAACTAATAAAGCATTTACTGATTTTTTTAATATCTCATAACTTGCGATATAATCCTCAGATGATAATGTTTGGTGCTTAATACAGCATTGCCAAGTGTGTGAAGACCATACACTGTATCATGAGACTGAATTGTTGTCTTGATATGTATAAATGCAACAATTAAAGCAAGTCAGTATACATTATAGCCATTAAAACTGTATTAGCATTTGCAATATAAGTTACTGTCTGAATTTCTGAGGTATGCTGTTAAATATTTTTTTCCATCTTTTCTTTCCCTTTCAGTACCACACATTGACATTGCTTAACCTCTGTTTATCATCGTATCAGGGATTGTTATCCGTGCCTGAGCTAAACAACATCCGTCAGCTTAATATCGCTGTCGCTAGAAATTCTTGGAAGTGTGGAGACCTTTCCCAGTACAATGCAGTAAATGCCAGCTGGTTAATTGTTATCACACTCGGAAGTTTGCAGACAAGAACAAAAGTGACCTCATAAATGATGGGTCACATGAGACTTAAATGAATATCCTGCTCACAGAAGATGTTGAGGGTAATGCATAGGAATAGTAAATGGCAAGAACAAAAGGGTGCACCGAAAAAGCAAATGAGGAAAGAAACCTTCCTCATTCTATTTAAAGGCACAAGACCTAGAGAATGAGTAGAACAGTGACTTCTATCATCTAGCAGTCAATAAATGCCCAGCTTATACTCATAAAAATACATAATTTATAATTTCTGTTTCTGCAAATTGTATCTTTCTGTAGTGTTGCCAGAAATTTCATTAGAACAACAATTAGAAGACTAATGACTGAAATCAGTGTAATTCAGTCACTTGTCACAGCACCAAAATTGTACATTTAACAACTTTGGAAATGAACACAAATGTAAACATACAGACTTACAAAGTTATGATCACTCGGTCATTTCAGAGCTTTGTTAGAATAAACGTTTACCAATAATTTCTATAGATGTCTTCCATCCTAAATGGTATTAAAGGCAATAACACAAAACCAAAAATAATTTAATACTTTTTCTGTATGTTTGAAAACCCTAACAACACATTACATTGGCTCTCAGACAAGTGATTTTAGGTACTTTTAATCCTTGATTATAATAATTTATTCTTGAGTGTCATTTAGCACTTTCAGTATTGTCTCCTAAATAAATAGACACAGAATAGACAGAGAACCTCAATTCAGTGCATTAGGCTTGAATCCCCTATTCTAACAAGACAATAATCCTTTCTGTCAAAACATTAGAGAACAAAGGCCTCAATGAGCATTGCGAAAAGGGCACAATTCAACACAAAAGAAAGTCTCAAGCTAGTTTAAAAATATATTTTTTTTCACTTTGAGGCAACTGTTAGTAAAGAGCATTCAGGTTTCAACGTATTTACACAGACAATGCTTGAATATCTTCTTTGAAACATATGCAGTATTTACAGTATTTACCTACAATCTTCAATTGTAGGCAGTATACTTAAGGAATAGAATACAACAAACAAAAAAATTATTAAGGCCAGTAAGTCCTAAATTTTTCTGTTTCCTTAATATGTTTTGCAAATTGGCTGAAGTTTACTGTAAAAAAATCAGATTGCTCTTTTAAGTTACACAGTACTTAGTACTAAATCCTGTGCCATAAGTATTTTGACGTCCCACAATACAACCCAGAGCACCACAACACAACCAAAAATACAGAATAAGGAATTGATCTTGTGAATATTAAAATGTAGTAAAAATGTTTAAAAATAATGGATGATCTTTTTAGATTATTTCCAACTGTATAACCAGCCTACAGTCCCAAGAGAATGTTTGTGAACCCCCTAGGCTGGTCCATAGTCTTGTATGTTTTAGACCTTTAGGTCTAAATAGATCTGTGTAATTAGATATTCATGAAAGACTTGAAAGATGAAAATAACCTGGTTAAATGTGTAAAAGAAAGATATTCGATATATTAGAATTATATGCTAAAAAGTGATCCAACAATAAATATTCTAATGTGACTATCTGAACCATCTGAACCTTTAATTCTTCCTTCCTTGAATTGGAATGGCGTCAAGTAGACTTTTTTTACATTATAACTGTCTCTTTTTGTTAATTTTGGCAAATTCTTCCTTTCAGAGCTACTTTAATGTGGTGATGTTTGAGGGTTTCCTTGCATGAACAGCTTACTTCATGTCCTGCAATAACATTTCCATAGGGTTTAGGTTCAGATTATCAAAAATGCAAACTGTAACAGGCTGCACTTGCTTGTCAGTGCAGCAGTCTGATACTGAAGGCTGGATCAAAGAGCAGGTAAGTAGCAAGTTGCTGAGATAAACAACCAGACAATAGAAATCACAGTCCAAAGCTATAGTAAAAAGCAATCAAGGGTTGTAGCCAGGGAAACTCAAAATCAAGGTACCAAGGAAATCTGTAAACAAAGTCGAAGAGAGCAAGTCTAAAACCACAGAAAACTCTAGAAAGCAATCCAGAGGGAAATCCAAGAAACAAAGTCGAACAAAACACAGTAAGGAACCAAGAATGCCAGAGAATGCCACAAATAGGATAAAATGCCATGAATAGGATACAGGGATATGGATATGATAAAGATAAAATCACTAAGACTGAGCACCTGCGTATCACAGGGGCAGGTCTTAAATAGCCAGGTGTTTACAAGTGTACAGGTGGGACTGATCTTATTTCTGATCAGGTTATCATGGCAGGACTTGGTATTAGTACTTTAGTTTGTTTTAAGAGTCAAGACCGAAGGTCACCCGCACATAATCAAAGGATCCGCCCGAGGTTAGCCTGGCAGCAAACCTTGTGAACTGCCGGTACCCCACCGTGAATCCTCACCTGATAAATGAGTGAAATACAGTCGGAACTGTTGGCAGCTGAATCTCAGTATTCAGGACTAGTGCTACATCAGGAACGAACTGGTCTTCTTCCTGTCTAAAGAGTGTGACTTGCTCGGACCCGCAGTCACTTTTCATGTGCACAAACTCTGCTAGTTCAGCCAGGACTAACTAGCTGGTCTTCAGAGAGTCACCGCTAGCACACCACAGCAGGAATCTCTCCCTCCTTTTCCAACACCTCCAGCCACACCAGGACTGCCTGGCACTGGGCCAGAGGGCGCCGATTGGACACAGCAACAGACTGTTGCTGTTGCTTTGTGACCGTGGGACATCAGAATCCACATAAATTGGATGAGTATTCAACATTCTGCATTACAGCTCCAGAATTTAATTGTTACCTCAACCCCAGCTGATGTCAATTTAATTCCTATGAGTGATGTACTTGCTTTTGAGTATCTAGTGTAGACGTTGTAATCAAAGCTCATTAACAAAACGATATAAATTAATGGTATACTGAATGTATTGTAACGCATACGGCCGACAGGTACTGTGTAAGAACCAGCTTAACAGAGCGGTGACATCACCGCCCTTCCCTGTAATAGCAGGACCACAGCCACTGGGATGAAGAGAAATCTCTCTTTAGCTCACCAGGCTGGGTCCCTGTTGAGTGATGCCAGATTCCTGGGTTTGAGCCCCCGACGGTGGGGGGCAGACCTGATGCAGCAAGGGCGCCCACCTGAACCCCGTTGCTTTACAGTATGTTTCTCTTGGTATTTGTAACTGTTCTGATAACCCTCACTATAAGATCTGTTATGTTCATATGCACATTTTAAATATTAATAAATGTATTCTCGTGTATTCGTATCCATGTGTACGTTGCTGAGTTATTTCGCAAGGTCGGTTTTCTAATAGCCATCGAAGAATCATTTTGTGACTTACTGCTATAATTAATAATTGTCCCAGTAAATGCACAAAACCCCTACATAGTGTTCAATTATTTATTATATTTTAAATATCATATTGCTTGATATGTTATCATATTTAAGTCTACAATATTTCAAAATGAACATTTACTGGAAAGATTTTAATGCAGTTTCTTTCACTTATCTGCAGTTAAATATAATGAATGTTTTTTTTGTGTTTTGTACTTGAATTACAATATGATATTTTCAAAAGTACACTACTATGAGATCATACTTAAAAAGTACATTTAGCATCACAGTGATTATGTCTTCAGCATATCATATTTGTAATCCATTATTATATACGAGAAACTGATAAACTTTTGATTTTAATCACAGCCTGGCTGTGCTCTTGTTCAGTAATATATTATTAAAATAATTTATTTAATAGAAAATGTATTTCCCAATGTCAGTGAGCATATCTTTCATTATTATGTTCTTAATGGTGCACAAAAATAGATCACTGAGCACTTTATTCAAATTGAACTTCAGAATAAGACTTGGGATTTGAAAGCTTCAAAGCTCAGACAATCCTTTATGAATCTCATTTCAAAGTGATTTTAAACAACCAAAGGAAGCTTAAAAATGGGTTCACAAAGAATTTTCAATTAAAAGTTTCAAATTTTGTTTGTATAAAAGTGTTTATATTTTAATATCTCTGAAGAATAGTAGTAAAGGTAAATCAGGTAAATCAGTTTTAAGCATCTTTTAGTCTGCTACAGATTTAGTAAGTATTATAGGTAAAAGATTCACATTCTTCCTTATATTATGCATTTCAGAAGCAGCACTTATTTCCTGGCTTAGACCTCAGTTCTGTAAATGAATTTAGTCTCCATAGCAGACCACATTCTTTACACAAAGCAGTGAAGTCTAAGTGGCAGTGGAAGACAGACACATACCTCCAAGACCTACACAACAGAAACAAGTGACATTATTCACTCTTCCCAAATGAGTGAAATCAACCCAGACAAAATTAGGATTCAGACAAAATATTCAGTTCATTTCACACTGCAGGAAGTCATTTTCACATGATAACAACTCAAATGCTTCCTAGGGAAAGTGTTTTTGAAAATACACAGCACAGCTGAGGAAAAGATTATCAATATCCTCTTTCTCTAATACAAGTAACATCTTTCTCGCATAAATCATTGCGTTTTGAATGAAAATAAAAAAATATGTTGTCATATACTGTATTCCATCCATCCATCCATTTCCTAACCGCTTCATCCAATACAGGGTAAAAGGAGACATGGAGCCTATCCCAACAAGCAATAGGGTGTAAGGCAGGGTACACCCTGACATGCACACCAAGGCAGGTTTTCCCAGAAGCCATTTAACCTACCAGTATGTCTTTGGACTGTGGGAGGACACTGAAGCACCCGGCAAAAACAGGGAAATCATACAAGCTCCATGCGGATAACACACCAGGTCTAGAACTGAACCCTGGGCCCCACTACTGTGAGGCAGCAATGGTAACCACTACACTATCATGCCACCCCTTTGGCACACTGTATATTGTCCTTTATCATTTACAGTATTTGCAGAAACAGAACCTAAACAGCAAAAATGAAAACATAGTTCCAGACCACTGTAATTGATGTCTTACATTTTGTGTAGCTCCATATATTGGAAATGAGAGCTGCTATCACGATGATTGAGACCATTTTCTTCAAAGCAAAATTCACAAGGCAATTTTGAGCAGGACAAAAAGGGAAAAAAAATCAGACATTTCTAAAATATGTTATTTTAAAGGATATTATAACTTTATAATTAATATAAACTTTAATATAAACTTACAACTTTACAAAAACCTGCACAGGCCTTCAGAATCCAATATAATACATTATAGGCCATTAAAATAATACAAAAGTAGGGAACACTGCTTTGGGTCAGAGACATTCTCTAATCTTCAACTCATACAGTGATCGAAGCCTAATAGCAAAGTCCAGACAATAACTTCATGGATTTTTCAGGCAGTTTAACAAGTGCTAAGAGCTGTTTTGATAGTTAAGCCAGAGCTAATAAAGGTGTCACCCACAAGCTGATTCACAGACAAAACAGGAGTATGTTATTACAGCTTGTGTTTAAGATAAAGAGGCCTATTGATTTAATGTTCTAAAGCTAATTTTCATTATTTACTGTTCTACACTTGCTACTTGTATATTGTTTGAAAAGAATAAAATGTTTATATACTGTAGTAGTCTGTATTACACAGAATTTCAAAACCATTAGATCCATTCCCATAGTTTGAACAGAAAAGCCTCATCTCAACCACTATATATAGTGGTGCAAGTGTGATGGTTTTGAGTTGCTTTGCTACCTCAGGTCCTAGACTGGATCTTCATTGCCAGTAATTAATTCTTAATTGTATCAGCAAATTCTAAAGGGAAAGTCAGTCCATCCATCAGTGATCTGAAGCAAAAGTGGGTCTTTTAGCAAAACAATGATCCTATACATACTGTACATGTCACAAAGCGTTCTTTCAGGACCCTATGCAGACAACACAATCCGGGGGGAAGTGAAGAAAACACGGGGAAAGAG
The DNA here is from genome assembly GCF_055471065.1 of Atractosteus spatula. Classification (NCBI taxonomy): domain Eukaryota; kingdom Metazoa; phylum Chordata; class Actinopteri; order Semionotiformes; family Lepisosteidae; genus Atractosteus; species Atractosteus spatula. Next base: position 31,622,066 of record NC_142711.1, on the reverse strand, counting down.
GCATGCTAGGGGCTAGAAGGAGAACAGGGGGCGTGTCCATGGTGCACTGGTGTTCGGGGGAGGTGTGGCTGAGGCAAACAGTCCGAGGAAATCCGAGGTAAATCTGAGAGTGTGGCAAAAGTCCAAGACCAGGTAATCCATCCTGACAGACAAACAGTTAAAAACTGGAGCGGGATCCGGCGGAGGGTCGGGGGAATAAAAGGGGGTAACGGGACCAGACGCTCCCTAATCCCGGACCCAGATAGTCAGGACGCCGTTGTAAAGCCTATGCCGTTGAGTCGCTCCTGGACTCTTTGAAAGCTGAGCCCCGATAGGCAGAACCGTCTGGCTTATATAACACGGGGGGCTGGAACTGGAGGCAGGTGTGGGAGATGAGTATAAACAAGGCAGGGCTGGAGCGTCCTTAAGAGGAGGGGTTTACAATCGTGACAGTACAAGCATATCTACAAATGTCATAGTTTCTTAGCTGCAGAAGATTAAATTCCGCTTTCTACAATAGCCTGGACGAATTCCACAATAAACCTGATCAAAATGTGAGCTGTCCATGCAAGACAGCCCTCAAATATAGGAAGGAATGAGAAACTGGTCAACGGTAAGAGGAAACATTTATTTGCAGTCATTGCTACTCAAAGGAGTGCCACCAGTTACTGAATCTGAAGGTTCACATACAGATGCAGCCATTCAAAATGCGCGGGCGATACCGCATTATTTTGCGGTGCGCTTTACGCAGTCTACCGCGAGTTACCGGAAATTCTCCTATAATACCGCAAGCAAAATAATAGTATCCGGAATTTCCACAAGGTGGAGCTAATAAAGCTCAACCTCTCATGTTTGAGCTGTCGCCATCAAAGTCTTTAACGAAGATATTACTAATAGTATTAATAATGAATGACCTTGGACAAGCTGTAAACTCAAAGTATTGCCCTGGTCCACATTATTTTTTTCATTGACCGTCTTTGTAAAAGTAACACCACAGCATTTCGCAATCACGCATTTGTTTCCAATCATGCAAAGTACAGTAATTTTTAGAATCGATTCACCATGCCTTTCACATGCTCATAAAAGAGATTGATTTAGGAACATAAACATATTACCGTATGCAAACTGTACTGTATACAGTATGTATATGTATATTTAATGTCTTAACTGTGCCCGTTTAAGTATTGAATATTTATATGGAATTTTACCACTGAAGGGAAATCTTAGTACCTGAGCATAAAAAGAATAGGAGCATACTGTAACGCGTGTGAAGGCCATAAACGATATTAATTTTGGAACTTAAACATACAGTATATGGCTGGTCTCGGTACTTTAAAGAAAACATACACACCAGTATTCCATTTCTCCCTAAACATTTTAAGCATCGAAGTCTTTAACTAACGTGATACCGGAGTCAACAAGCATACTTTTAGAATTTGATTAAAAGAGAATATAATATGGAATCGCGTATCTAAAGAAATTAATAACGATATAATTATATTTATGTACTGCAATGGACATAAAAACTCCCTTGCTTTTAACAGAGCGCTCCATAATTTCTAACTACGAAAATTATTTAAACTGCAACACTTATCATTCAACCAGAGCTCGAAATATCACAAGGATCCCCAAGAGCACAGCAAAGACTGTATTAAAAGAATCGCGTATCTAAAGAAATTAATAAGATATAATTATATTCGTGTACTGCGACAGGGCTGTGTAGGGCTGTTTCGCCTCTCTCTTCATGCGACTTCCCTTGTAGCCCACTGGTCTACGTGCCTGATTACCAACTCACGGGTTGTGTGTTCAAATCCAGCTGGTGCTGTGACTTTTCTTTTAACAAACATTTCTTCGAAAAAATAGAATAGCAATATTATGGACAATCAATTGACTTTTATATTTCAAAATATCACAACATGATCGAATCTAAGTCATTTTTGATAACAATGAATAGTCACCTTCTTCCCTTCTGACAACGGTCCCTGCTTCCTGCTTCCTGCTTCTAGTGTGTGTGTGTGTGTGTGTGTGTGTGTGTGTGTGTGTGTGTGTGTGTGTGTGTGTGTGTGTGTGTGTGTGTGTGTGTGTGTGATCCCTTCAGATTTAAAAGGTTATTAATCATATCTTCGGTGTCGCATCTTACCAGTGCAGCTGATCTTTTGCTGCCTGGGTGGGTCAACTATCACAAAGCTTTAGAGAACCTAACATTTCTATTATCAAAAAAATTGTAAATTTGTAATAGAGTAAATTTTTATAGAGAAATGGAGGCTGGACAGTATGCGTTACAATATAAACATTTATATTGATTTAAATCACGTTTTGATTTAAATCGCAAATGCGTGTTTAATTATATGTGTTTTTTTTAATCATAATCAGACAAATGCAACATAAAATGATACAGTATCTTTGTCTTCCAAGTATCTTAATAAACTTTCAGCATAGCTTTCTCCCCGTTTAGATTTATTTTTCTTGGGATTTTGGGATCAAACGTGGAAGGATTAGATTGTAGTCGTTTTTATTTTTCAAATACGTTTTAGAAAAGTGTAATCTATACCTGCCCAGACTGTACGCCCGCTTCACTCTGGGACAGCCGCACTGGTCGGCGGCCTTCCTAAACCCCGCCCTGACCACTTTCACTCCTGTCCTGCTCTTCCCCGCGCACCCCAGCTGGGCGCTCTTCGGCCTCTGCCCGGGACGAATGTATATTTAGATATTTACACCCGGCGCGGCACCGAGGGAGCGTCTGCATTTATAACTTAGTTTTTAAAATTAGTCAAGCAATATGAAGCATCTCCTTTTACTTTTAAGTCCCTTAAATACATTGAGCACAGCTTTCTCACCACTTAGATTACTTTTTGATCCCATCCTTACACAAAGCAGAAACTTCTTGTATTTTCCAATGACATACAGTACAAGTGGAAAGATTACAGATTTTAATCGCCTTTAATTTTGTTACGTTATACGTTTTAGGAACGTTTCATCTATACAAACACCACAAAACTATTCTCGATTCTATTTCTGAATGTTATGTTACACCTACCTACAGTAGTTCACTGCTTTAAATACATCGAATTAAGAAAGTTAGGTGTAGCACTTTAGATCTTTTTTTCTGAACCAGGGAAAATCTGATCATGTTTCTCTATAACAATAATAAAAAACTTTATTTAACATATCACCTTTAAAAGTGGTATCTCAAAGCAATACAGTAGATTTAAACCACAGATTACAAAGTAAATACCCAGACAGACACAAACGCGTTTTTAATAAAATGCTTTTATTCATTCAGCAGAGAGAGAGAGAGACATCCAGCAGAGAGAGACACACACACAGGTTTTCATTGACAAAAAGTAATTGTTTTTTTTACATTCCTCTTGTCTAACAGGAATGTTTTGTTTGTGGACAGACTGTCCACAAACGTGAGACTGTCTTTCTCAGACTCACAGTCCCGAATGTCCCCCGCCCCGGTCAACAATCCTAGGAAGAACACGAAACAGCCTGTTAATAAAATTGTTACAATTTTGTTCGGTCAGTTCTTCCTCCCAGAATTTATAGATCGCATCGATCAGTTCCTGCTTTGTGACGGGCTTAGCAGTTTTCCGAACATAGTCTTTCAGCGAATGCCAAACCATCTCTATCGGATTTAGATCTGGGGATTCGGCTGGAGTTTTCACCCAGTTCACTCCTTCTGCTACAAGCCTCGCCCTTGCTGCTGTGTGTTTCGGATCGTTGTCTTGAAAGAGACGGTGCCTTGATCCAAAGTGCTCCCTGATATATGGGGCGGCATGCTGTGTGACCACGACTTCCTAGAAGAATTCACGGTCCTTAATTCCTTCGAAAATAAGAAGTGGTCCCGGGCCTCTTCTAGATATACCCCCCCAGACGTGAACCTTCAGTGGATGCTTGGGCTTTGCTTGTCCACATATCTCCCCTTTTTGCAAAATGACATTGTTGAAAACTGTTCCAGAGCCACTGTTGTTTCGTCGGTGAAAAGTACATCCTGAAATACCTCCCCCTGTTCAATCCATTGGAGCGCTTGTTTGAGTCTTTCCTCTTTGTTTTTTAGCCTTATCATGGGGCATGTGTTGGTTTTTCTGTATCTCCATCCAAGCCTCCTGCGCACTCTTCTTATCGATGTCGGACTAACGGTCGCACCGAGGTCAGCCCATAGCCGTCTTTGGACTTGCATCGCCGGTAGCTCATCATTTTCATCAGTCAGTTTGTCGATAGCTCGCACAATAGGACTTGAAAAAAAAGAGATCAACAGTTAGTTTTAAAAATAATGTGCGTAGTTGTATTTACATGCAAGAAAAGTATTTTTAGAAAGTTATTTACCTTTGAATCGTCCTCGGTTTAGATTCTCTTTGCCTCCTCTCCCCTTTATAATGTCGTCTCACTGTGCTTTCAGAAACGAAGATGTCCATCGAGCCAAATGCTGTACAATGTCCCTTGTTGACTTCCCGTTTCTTTTCATCTTCATTATTTGGTGTGAGAGAGTCTTTGTGATTTTGGCCATTGTCCGTCTCCTTACCAAAGCGATACAGTGGTGCAGCTTGAATTCTGTACCTATGTACTGTATGGTATAGTATGGTACAGATAAAACTTACACCATACCGATGAGCTAATACCAGGACACCAGGAAATGTGTCTGATGCATTAGCAAGTTAAAACAATTGTGTCGAAAACCTGGGTGTAACAGCTGTCCCTTTTTCTGATCACTCGCTTTCTGGATACATGTCTCACCTGTCCTGTTCTTTGTTTTCCTAATTTGCTGATTATGCCTGCTGCGATCCACTCCTACCCTCACACCTAAAGAAGACTATTTTAAATTTCTTGGCGCGGTTCATTGTGCAATTAACCCTTGTATGTGCTGTCCTTAAGGTGATATCACATAAAGGTTATACTGCTATTAAAAAAATTTTTGAATCCCCGGTGGAACACATTCCATAAGAATCAGCGCTTTTATATATCGCCTTCAAAGGTGGCTTCTCAAAACGCTTTACAGGATAAAAACAACAATAACAGCAACAACAACAATATTGTATTTCATTGCACTTTGACAGAGCGTCCTTAAATCAACTGTTGACTCTTCTCTCTTTACTACTTGTTTGGAGTGACTGAGCTCCGCTCTGTACCACACAATGATCACCCCAGAGTCTCTGCCCCGGGGGATTTGGAGGGCAAAAAACTCTCTCTCGCTTGTCCTCCCCCCCCCCTGTGTATTGTCTGTTTTTTTGTGCTGTCCTTTGACAAAACAAGGCTCGCCAGATAATGTGAATCGAAACCTGTTTTTCTAGCTTTTAAAGTCGTGCGATGTGTAAGCAGGAACACATCATTATATCTTACATATGAAAAATACATAATATAGCTCCCAAACAAACACAAACGTGTTTTTAATAAGATGCTTTTATTCACTCATAATCTGACAATTTCAGGAAGACTAAAGAAGGACTAAGGGAATTGTCATCTGTTGTTGATGCTCTGTGAGCTCGGTGACTTTGAGACCACTTGTTATCCCAGGTTGTTTGAATCGCCACAATTCAAATAGAGAAAAAAGAGCTGACTGACAAGATTTAAGATGTGGCTGTCAATGTTGGATTAAAAAAAAAACACATTGCCCGACGTTTGTTGCATTGCTTGAAAAATAACTTTATTTCGAGAGACTGGATAAGTAATTCAAGTGTTTTTTTTAACTTCCTGAAAAACAACTAATAATTAAACCATATGTGCAAACGTTTTATGATATGTCGCTGTTGTGAATGTCTGTGGACATGTGCTGGCTGGACAGGAGGCTCTACTGTACACAGAGAGGGGCGGGAGGGGGGGACAAGCCGATACATACTCTTAGAGTTAGATTAATAGGGAATATAATATAAAAATATAGTACTAAAAATAAGATTCACTCTACAGACATTCACAACAGCGACTGTCAGAAGATAGGACACAGCGGCTCAGACACCCGCTGAATGGAAAGGGGCACTTTAATGTTCTGTATGGCTAATACTAAAGCCAATACTTTAATATTCTTTTCTGTATGTTTAACAATAGTGGGTACTGGCCTAATTCGGCCCTGCTCCCGTTGTTAGGTGTTAATGTGTTGTTGTTAAGTGTGAATTTGTACCTGTTTCCCTGAGGTCTGGCTTTTTTTCTGGAAAACCATAACTCTGGTCTTGTCCAGACTGACTGTCAGCGCCCAGGTCTGACAGTGCTGCTCCAGCAGTGCCAGGTTCTGCCGCAGCCTCTGTTCTGTGGGCGACAGCAGGACCAGGTCGTCTGCAAAGAGCAGGAACTCGATTTCTGTAATTAATGCAGATCAGTAAATCAAGGGACAAAACAATTATTGTGCCCGGCTCCTCAATGGGTTTTTTGTGCTAATGCATTGGTTTAACAGTCCGGGTGTGGCAAGCCTCTGATGTCTCCCGACTTCGGCAAAAGGAACCTGCCTTTCATTGGACGGGAAAGCAAGAGCCGACCGCTACGCCGCCCTCGTGTTTCGAAATCTTGTGACTTTTGAAATTTACTGGGGGTGGACCACGTCTGTAAATTTCGATGGGTCCAGAGGCAAAAGTGCCTTGCCTTGCAATCTCCGGGAAACCATTAGTAGCATGGTGAATCGGAGATTCTCAACCCTTACTTCGTGCGACTGGAAAAGAATTCGTGATCGGATCAATGGAATGCTCCGTAGAAGGAAGCGCTCTTTTCCTCTAGTCTAACAGTCTGTCCACAAACAAAACATTCCTGTTAGACAAGAGGAATGTAAAAAAACAATTACTTTTTGTCAATGAAAACTGGTGTGTGTGTCTCTCTCTGCTGGATGTCCCTCTCACTCTCTGCTGAATGAATAAAAGCATTTTATTAAAAACGCGTTTGCGTTTGTCTGGTATTTACTTTGGTCCCTTAACTGTTTTTCCATCTACTGTATTGCTTTGAGATGCCACTTTTAAAGGTGATATGTAAAATAATGTTATTATTGTTATAGAGAAACATGATCAGATTTTCCCCGGTTCAGAAAAAAAGATCTAAAGTATACTAGTTTGTCACTCTTCTCATCCCCTCTCTGCTAAATGCTTTTGAATAGAGTCACATGAAGCGAGAGGTGAAACAGCCCTACACAGCCCTGTCGCAGTACACGAATATAATTATATCTTATTAATTTCTTTAGATACGCGATTCTTTTAATACAGTCTTTGCTGTGCTCTTGAGTGTCCTTGTGATATTTCGAGCTCTGGTTGAATGATAAGTGTCGCAGTTTAAATAATTTTCGTAGTTAGAAATTATGAAACGCTCTGTTAAAAGCAAGGGAGTTTTTATGTCCGTTGCAGTAAAAGAAAATGCCTGACAAAGTAGGGCTTGGACAGATTCCAAGTGCATTTTTGCAATTTACGTTGCATTGTCCATTGTGCTGCAGTAATACAGTTTAAAATAATTCAAAGTCTAAACTGTATCAGCTTTATTTATGGGTTGCAATTTAGAAAAAGTCAAAAACCGCACTCAAAATGCAATTTAGAGCTTTCTGGCAAGAGGAGACACCCAAATTAATAATGTTACATGCCACTGTTTGTGCATGAACAAAGTTATACTGCTATTTCCTTAGATACGCGATTAAAAAAAAAATTTTTGAATCCCCGGCGGAACACATTCCATAAGAATCAGTGCTTTTATATATCGCCTTTAAAGGTGGCTTCTCAAAACGCTTTACAGGATAAAAACAACAATAACAGCAACAACAACAATACTGTATTTCATTGCACTTTGAAAACCAAGTAATAACTTAACTATATGAGCAAATGTTTTATGATATGTCGCTGTTGTGAATGTCTGTGGAGTGTATCTTATTTGCCTGTCTGTCCTGGCTCTCTCGCTCGCCCTCCCCCCTCTCTCCCTCAATTCAATTCATTTCAAGGTGCTTTATTAGCATGACAGATGGGTACAATCAGTGTTGGGTATTTACTTTGCTTTGAGATTCCACTTTTAAAGGTGATATATAAAATCAAGGCTTTAACTTGCTTTAACTCCGCAGGTCTGAGTTCTCGTGTCTGTCCTATCCGAACCCGAAAGTATTACAATATGTATCTTTATAGCAGGTGGTGTACAACTTTTTAGCATAGATTACACTTTTATAAAATGTATTTAAAAAATAAAAACGATTACAATTTAATCTTTCCACATTTGATCCCAAGATCCCAAGAAAAATAAATCTAAATGGGGAGAAAGTTATGCTGAAAGTTTATTAAGATACTTAGAAGACAAAGATATCAATTTATGTTGCATTTGTCTGATTGTGAATAAAAAAACACATATATTTAAACACGCGTTTACAATTTAAATCAAAACGCGATTTAAATCAATATAAATGTTTATATTGTAACGCATAGGTGACTATTCATTGTTATTAAAATGACTTAAATTCGATCATGTTGTGATATTTAGAAATATAAATTTGTTTGGTGCGAGTGAGGTTTTATTTAATCTCTGACCAAGGGAAACGTTTCATTTTTTCAAAGAAATGTTTGTTAAAAAAGAAAGTCACGGTTCTAGTGGGATTTGATCACAGACGGTGTGACGTGGGAGTCAGGAACCTAACCCACAGTGCCACCAGCAAGGTCACATGCAGAGTGCTGAAAAAGCACTACAGAAACATTATCAACAGACAATGTACAGCATGTACTATTCTTGTGTTGCGGTACATGAATATAATTATATCGTTATTAATTTCTTTAGATACGCGATTCCATATTATATTCCCTTTTAATCAAATTCTAAAAGTATGCTTGTTGACTCCGGTATCTCGTTAGTTAAAGACTTCAATGCTTAAAATGTTTAGGGAGAAATGGAATACTGGTGTGTATTTTTTCTTTAAAGTACCAAGACCAGCCATATACTGTATGTTTATGTTCCAAAATTAATATCGTTTATGGCCTTCACACGCGTTACAGTATGCTCCTATTCTTTTTATGCTCAGCTACTAAGATTTCCCTTCAGTGGTAAAATTCCATATAAATATTCAATACTAAAATGGGCACAGTAAAGACGTTTACTGTAAATCTTTCTACGACAGACCAACGGACCACGAGTGCCCCTGTCGGTCAACCAATCACGTACCGCTGTACCGCACGTCATCGTGCGTCACAATGCGCGACACCGTAGCCAATTACCTCCAGTACGTGTCTGTACCGTGCACTTTGAATGGCTGCATCTGTACTTTGCATTATTTTAGGCAAAAATAAATGTTGAAAGAATCTCAAGTCTGTGTCATTTGTTTTATCAAGTTAACTTTATCTATTATCAGAACTTGGATTAAGATTACCTAAAAACATTTCAAATTTTCAAAATGTGAAAATCTTAAGTGGTACAGAGTACTGTTTTCTCAGCAGTGTAGTTTTTCGATTACACTTGTTATATCTGACATCTTTCATTTTCCTAAACTACAGTATTCTTTTATTTCATTGTGAGTAGGTATGGGATGGGGCTGCAAAATGAGTACTGTGATGAAAGATGGTAATACAGAAAAAAATAATCATGTTGTAGAACTATAAATACTAAATTAAAGGGGCGTTCAGAATAACTGATAATTTCAAATGCAAATAGTCTAACACATTTTATTATATGGTGTTATGTGAAAATCTAACAGTGAAACATATGCTGCTGTCTTCCTCCAGAACTACAGTACTTAAATTAAGTTTATAAGTTTAAATTAAAATTAAGTTAATGTGTAGCCCTGTTTATTCTGTTGAATCCATAATATTTTAAATGGCTTCTTAAAATCCAAAACCTTCAGCAACAATTGAGTGGTGTACCAAAAAAAAAGTCTTTGTTTATCTTATTAAATATTTCATTTCCATAACACATATAGAGGCACTACGTTAAATCAATCATTTCATGCTTACTAAGGGTTTGTGAAGTGTTTTGTTTAATAAATTAAGCTACTGTATGTCATTGTCAGTTAACAGGAAAATGAAAATGACTGCCCTCTATGCAAACAGTTAGTTACAAAGGTAAATCTGTAGCACAGACATTTCGGTGATATGTTTGGTATTTTGTATAGTTTTTATGACTCTAAGTCATTAAGCAGTCTTTTGGTCTCTCAGAAACTAAATAAGACTGGTCCTATACAGTATTGGATGGGAGATTTTCACAAAAAATATGATTGTCTTCTATAAACCTAAAGGTGACTAAAAAGCCCAAAATGTGTTCTGCAGACTCTGGAAAATTGAAAAGATGGTGTCTCAGGTGATGTACGGTCATTTGCTAAACAGTCTAGTCCTGATCTCCTTAGCACCCTTCATTTCTTTGTTCAAACAGCTTTGGATTTTACAGTGTTGGGCTCCTTCATGGATATTCTGTCTTTTATCTGGTTTGGTAAAAGATCATAATGTCCCATGAGTGAATATTAATGTTGCATTTTTTCATGTTTGCTGATCTTTGAAGCATTTCTTCTGTCATCTTGTGATTGCCTTAGCTAAGCTGCAACAAGAGATCCCTGGCAGTCTGAAGTCTGATATCTGGATGACATGACCAACCCAAGGGAGCTGATGGACAGCAATAACTTCAATGCTTGTAGTGCCTGTATGGGAGAGAACACTTGTACTGGTGCATTGGTCCTCCCACTTGAATTCTAACATTTTCCACAGAACGTGTTGGTGTTATAACTCTAGTCTTATAGTCTCAATCTTTCATTTTGTCCAAGTTTCTGTCCTGTACAGTAAGGTAGGAATAATGACCACACAATCAATTTGATTCCACTTTTAAGTTCGTGTTCCTAAAACACTCTCAAGGTAACACTTGCAGATTTCAGGTGATACTGGAATTCTTCATTAATCTCAGCCTTCTGGCAACAATAAATTCTGAGATATGGTCAGTGCTCCACATTCTCCAGATACTGTATATATGAATTGGTGGTACTAATGTGTTTGTGCATTTGGCTCACACCTGAAGAAGGCTCCATGGCCGAAACGTTGTGTTTTCTTTTTTCTTTTTTTTCAGCATGTAATAAACCTATTACTTGTTCCTTTGAAGAATAAAGGACATTTATAAGAGAAAACAACAGCTTAGCATTATTTAAGACCTTTGAAACAGAAACATTTCCTGAAAAAATATTTTTAGGGTATACAGTACTATACAATATATGCAGTAGAGTATATAAGTTCTAGCTATTCTGACATGGTTGTAACTGAAAAGATTCAGAAGACTAAGCTACATTGTTTACAGTGTGGTTAAAATAAAGAAGAGCCCTACACTGGGTTTCAAGATAACTTTAAAAATAACTTGAAAAAAATCAATGTTGTGAGAATGCCTTTGTGCTGACAGGATTTGCTTTGAATGAGGTTCTGTGTGTTTCTTTTTTAAATCAACATAGTGGCCTTTTCAAAGCTGGATGTGCTGAGACTGTATTAAGCTTCTGCAGTGGTGTCTTGCCTTATCTTAACAAGGGTTCTTAGAAAAAATAGAATAGGTTTCTCACTGCAAACCTGAAAGGCAGGGTGAATATCAATCACTGTGAACCTCTCACCTATATATAATGGAACAAGAAAAACATACAAGAGCTATTTCTTCTTCTTTCTGGATTACCTGGACTCCTACAACTCATTGATCATTGGTCCTTAGGAAAAAAAAAAGGAGGAAGTAGTTCAGTAAGGAGCTACAAACTTCAGGGAGTGAAATTGCACCAAATTGCATTTCTTGCAATCTACATTTTTTCCTTTCTTTTAATATTTTTACTTTGTAGTTTATGTTAAACTATTGTCAATGAATAGTAAAGAGGTGTCCTGATGTTTATTATTTTTGTTAGTTATTAACTTACTTACTGTAAAACTGTGGAAGGCTGCATGTTGTACAGTATAAAGAGCAGCAACCAGTATTTGAACCGGGACCAAACAGTAAGAGGCTATTAATCTACATTGGGCTGCTTTTGAAACATATTCATTACTTTTCTGCTCTGTTATGCACTTCAGATCATTAGTCCTGTTAGCTATTTGACTTACCGACCATCTATGTTGTTTGAGTTTGACATCCAAATTAATTTCATACATTGGAGATTTACTCTTGGATGATGTTTCTTCAGCTAATGTCATCTCAACTTGGTTTAATAATTTTCTGGAATTCTCTACCATTGACTTTTAGAGACCACCTGTCTTTATTATTTCCTTCTTCAATATTAAATTCCTTTACTGCTCTGTGAAAAATATCCCTTTGCATAATAAGCTTTTTTGATCATTGCTCATTCCTCCTATTTGTTTCAGCCTTATTTGATCATCTTTTTTCTATTAAAAGAATCTGCTTATAAAATGCAACATTTTATTATTTGTCTTACAATTTTACAAGACTGTAAACAGGACAAAAGAAAGAGCATGTGAACAGTGGTGTGAGATTCTCTGTCTAAGGATACAGTATGTCATCTTTCATGTAGTATAAGTGAACAAAATTAGCATTTTTTACAGTTTAGATCTTGTCTCATCCAAAGGACTGCATCATCTATAATACAGTGTTGTACAGTATGTCACATTGTTATGGCACTAGTTTTGAACAGGGGGAAAAGTGCCACCTAAAGGGTCATACAACACAATAAAAGCACATTCCCGAGTAGGTGCCATTTCAAACAAGGTTAACCATTTCAAGTTCATCTTCTGTTTTGTCCATTCCTCTGCATCCCTTTATCTGTGGAAACTTTAAATATCCCAGTAATACATCACGGTGGTGTACAACCCCAATCCTGGAGTGTCATAGTGACTCCATATTTTTATTCTGCCTCAGCTCTTAATGACTTAGTTGGGTTCCTCATTAGCTTGATTAGACAGATTGAACAGTTATCAAAGGTCTTCAGCTACTGATAACTTAAAGACATCTAGAAAACATGATGTATTAGAGCTCAAGAAGACTGGAGATGCACACTTATTATATACTGTAAGGTCTTATTTGCTACATAGTTACATGATCAAATCATACAGTTTGCTGCAGTACTTGTGCTGTAGAATACCAATCATTTCTATTTTCCATTTCACCAACATAGATTTTAAACTACACTCTACTCCCTTGCCTCATTTCTCTAAAGTGAAGACTATTTGTGAAATATAGTGCCACCCAACCAGCTCTTGTGTGCATTCTAGGCAAAAAAGCCTTAACAAATAATTCAAGTAGGTACAGTAGCTGCATCAGCAAGCATAGGCTGCAAAGGAACAAGTGTAACACACGAAGAAGGCTCCCCAGCCGTTGTGTTTCTTTTCTTCTCTTTTCAGCATGGAATAAACCTTTACTTGTTCCTTAACAAATAATGTTTTCTATAAAGAGCATTACACATTGGTTAAAATTTCTGCTGGTGAAGCAGAGAAAAAACTTTAAAAAACATTCAGCACCGTCTCATCCTTAAAAGTGTTTAGTCAACACTAAAAGTTGACTAAAAATGTTTAGACAATAGTTATGTTAAACTATTAGGATTTGATTAGAATTTGTATTCTTATCACTTAAAAATGTTTGGCCAAGGAATTTACACATACAGTATATGAAACTTCATAAAATAAATAATCTGGTTCAAAAGCATATCGTGTCCTGGCATGCTATATTTTATATGAGGGCTATGATGGGAAAAGGCATACGACAGTCAAATAAGGAAGCATTGTTTCCAAATTACAACTTAATAATATTTAATGGTTGACACGGGTGATACTTCGGCATGTGGGTCAATCTTACTATTTGGGGAGAGGAAAGGAAAACTGCCATTTGTTCATTGTAGATAAAAAAGAAAAATTAGATTTGCCCACCTCTAAAAACTTCTGTAATTTTGTAAAACGTATTGTATGTAAAAGAATTCCACAGAACTCAACAACAGAATTAAGAACAGGAAAAAAATAGTGTTCTCCTTTCAGAATTATTTTATTTCAAAGTTCTGTTTAAAGATATGTGAACATAATTTTCAATATACAAGCACTGTTGAAGATGATAAAAAGCATGTTCTGTTTTTCATTCTATTTTGATTATCAGGGCTAAAGCTGATGATGAAAATAAGGATATTTTAAAGGAAATTTCTATTTTTATTTTTCATAATATTAAATAGTCTGACAGAAAATTGATAGAAGCAAAATATTAAATACTGCAATTTATTTCTTATATTTAGATTAATCAATGACCGAGCCCATCTGTGCGCTGTTTATACTGTTTATGCAATGTTAAGTCATTGAAAACACTTTTGAATGCAATACTTTTATTTACATTTTAAACTAAAAACACTTTATAATGAAAGTTGCTGTAAGGGTAAGTGGGAGAATTAGCTCTTATTAAGATTTATTTAGCTCTTATTAAGGCATGTGGACATGTCCGTGACAAACAAAATAAAACATTTGTGAGGCTGGATGAAGCTCATCAAGCCTGTTTAAACTGTCCTGTGAAATATCATATCTGACCTATTGACTCTGGGTCATTGGCAAACGAGGTCTGGTTTGACCCTGGCAGCACATGCCAGTGTGGAAGGGGCTTGGGGATGCTCCCGAGATGGTATTCGGAGTGAATGAGGCTAAAACGTGGAACATCAGGTCAGAATGGAGATTTGTTTTCTTCTTAACTCATCAGCTAAGAGATACATCAGCTAACAGATACATAATTCATCAGCTAGGAGATACATATGAGTTCATTATTGAGCATAATTGAAGTGTTATATACAGTAGGATGATCTTTTTTAAGCACACTTTTTGAGGTCTTTTCTTGTGACAAAAAAAGGGTTGTATACGAATCAAAGGAATAATTTTGAAGCAAAACTTAAAATCAAATTTAAGCCTATTTAATAATGGGCCTTACATAGCAGCAATAATACAAAATAACCCAAATGGACATGAGCACTCTCAACCTTTCAGATCTATAACTTTAACTTTTCACCCCTCCATATCACTATCATCTTCTCTATGATTCCTCAAATCCACTTCAGTCTGTCTCTGATGAGCTACCTGTTGCAATTAATCCGTTATAACCAAAACAGTTAAATGAGGTATAGCTGTAACCATTTTGATTGTACTTTTCATGCACTCTTACAGTCATTGATTTAATTTTTACACATGGATTATTGTATATACTGTACATATAATACCATAGATTCTCTCATTATTTTATTTGTTTTCTGAATGTTGATAATATAGGCAGCTGGTGGGATGAATCTCATTATGTGTAAGCCAACCATATGTTTTAAAATCATTTTATCATGTGAACATATTTGATTGTATTTTTAGATCTCCATATTATCTCTGTGTGCTTACAAACATCCTTAGAACACTGCCAGCTAGCAGTAGTGCAACTTAGTGTCACTTGGTGAAAGTGGATTTATTCCAGCATTTCCAAAACACAAAGAGTAGTGAAGAAAGGAAGACTTGTTTCCCAGTGGAGGATCTTCCCCAGCCATAACCATTTGTCCAAGATACACGTTCTTGAAGACTTATCATTATCCTGCCACTTGCCAAAACATCCAGTTCTGTGAAGCGTTCTCCAATAGTTTTGACAAACCATGAAAGAACTGAAATGCTAGCTGCAAATTATTTGAATCATATACAGTAAACAATAGTTCAAATACTTCAGTAGCAAAATAAAAAATGCTTGTCTTTGAAAAACAAGAGAAGCAATGAAAAGAAATGTTTTAAAATAAGGAAATACAATTGTCAACTGATACCTCTCAATTGATTGTACTTGTATAAGATCCAATGATATATGCCAATCCGTTGTCTTTGTACAGTACACAAATGAAGCTGCAGATTTAAATTTTCTTTTTGAAACCCATTGGTTTCAAATCTTTTTTTTTAAAATCATGAATACATTTTGACTGTTGTGCCAGGAAATCTTTAAGCTCCAATTTTCAAGTTATTTAGTATTTTACCTTTTTTAATTATTTAATCTAATAAGCTGTTAATTAATAGTCAATTTTTGTCATGCAGGGTATAGATGTGAAAATAATTATCTCTCTTCATACAGTAATGTCTTAAATGAATATACAGTATCTCCATCTATTAATATGTGATAATATTAATGATCATGTATAACATTATAATATATAATTAATATAGAAATATTCAATAATATCCATTATTATATATTAAATATATACATGTAATACTGATGGTACTCTGATTAATATTATATTGCGTTTTATTTTGACATCTTGTAATAAAGCATACTGTATATGTTTTCTAACATTTTTAGAGATTATCATAGCATTATAAAATATTTTGAAGTCAATGTTCATTGCATGTACAGTATATAGTGCCTTGCAAAAGTTTTATATTTTTCAGATTAACTTTTTTATTCAAAACTGTAATGATATAAAACTGAATATTGTCATGTGTGAAGAAGGTTGAAAACAGAATAACCTGCAAGGAAGATTACTGATTAAATACGTATTCAGCCTCCTACTTTAAGTCAGTACATAGTAGAAGACCCTTTGGCAGAAACTGCTGCTGTCATTTCTTTCTATTAGGTCTCTTTTATTTTTGTCCTTCTGAAAAGTTCATGTCTGCACAAGTTTAAGATTTTTTGTGTATATATAAGTGTGTGACAGAGGACTGTCACTAGGCATGGGTAGCTCAGGAAAATCACACAAACATACATTTTCCATCAACCAGTTGCTAGCTAGCTCCTGAGGGTGCAGACTAAGGGCTTGGCTTGTGACTGCTGCTGTACTGTATGTCCAATTGTTAATTTGAGACACAGTGGCACCCACATACATATACTGTACACATAAGCATACTGTACTTGGTATTGTCCATTTTTATGTTGCTATCGTGTGAATGGAGAGTGCTCTCAATTTGTGTGGTACTTACTGTTTGTTTGCTGTTGGAGTCTTCTTGGTTGTGTCACAGTGTCAGCCTATGGTGGCTCCAAAGGTCCAAACCTAACCCCTAGTTCTAAAGGCATATTTATAGCGAGTAAAGGAAAACCACATGTATGTTTCAATGGGAAGATTCAATTTTCTACTTTTACTTGGGGGAAGGGTAAAAGAGAAGCAGTAAAATGTTATTTTTGGGTACATCTGTTTTTTCCATTTTGGAAATCACTCTGACCAGACTAAATGAATTGTGAAATATTTACTGTGTAAAATCAATGATAATTAAGATAATGGTTGATTCTGGGTGGGGAATACCTCACAAAATCCAAGCAATATAAGCTGCTCCTCAGCCTAGAAGTTGGTTGGACATTCTGGAGTGAAGGATTAAGAGTGTCTGAGTATGTATGCAGAGTTCTGGTTTGTATAACAGACTGTTGTACCGAATTAAATGTGAGATAATCCTGGATATTCGTAAAAGAGGATATCACGCCGCAAAAGAAAGGTGGAAGGGTTTGATGGTACACTGTAAGTCTTATTTCGGTTGACAGTATTTTTTGTTTTGTTTCTTTGGTTTTGTTTTTTCTGATTTGAGTTGAATTCTTGTTATTAGTTTTTTTTTCTGTAAATAGTTTGTGATTTTGTCATTTAGTAATAAAAAAACAAAAAAAATGTATGCAGTGTTCTAGCTGTTTTTTTCTGACCTCCTGTTGTCTCTGTTTTAAGAGCTGTTTTTTTTGGGGGAACTCTTTTTGTATTTTTCTTGTTGGGAAGAAGAGCACTGTAAATAAATTGCACGTTATATATCTGAGTGCTTTACAGCGGTGCCATCATTTGGGGAAGAGGACCTGCATAGGCCACCACTTGGGCCAACTCAATAAATCCTATAGATTTCCTCTAGAATTCACCTGTACTTTGCATCATCCATTTGCCCCTCAGTTGTAACAAGCTTCACAGTCCCTGTCAATAAGATACCTCTCACAACATTATGCTACCACCACCATGCCTGGCCATACTATTTATATGTATTGGGTGATTGGGTGGGGTTGTGCTGTGTTGGCCTAGTGCTAGATGCAATGTTTTTCATTTACAATTAATTGTTCAATTTTTGTCTCCTCTGACCAGAAACAAGACTGCTTAAGACTCCTTTTTTACCACTCGCCCATACAGGACAGCTTTGTTTAGGGACCAGAATATTATCAATGGATAAACAGTGCAAATCTCAAAAGTCTCAAATGTACTACATGCCTGGCTTCTTAGTTTGAAAGAGTGATCTAATCTACATAGCATATAGGTGGTACAGTATAATGCACATTCCACTTCTTAAAAATTTACAAACAATATTATTACATGCATTCATAAGATTAGGTTATTGTTGTTTGTAAAATCACAGTACCTCCCTACCTTATACAGTACAACAGATAACTAGTTATTAATAGTTAACTAGATTTTATTATATTTACTTGTTACAATTTTGAGCAAAGCTTTGCCAATTTATTTTATGTACTATTGTTTTTTTTCAACATTATCAGTTCTTTTTTCTGTTTTTTTAAATGTTTACAGACATGTAATCTTATTTTTTATGTTTTCTGTATTTCTCTTTAATTTTCAATGAAAGAGAGTGTTCTAAAACAGTTCATTAAACTAAAGTTACAATTGTGAGAAACGTTTGTGAACCCTTTTGAAACATCTGTGTTCCTGCATTAATCACTCCTAAAGTGTGATCTGATCTTCATCTAAGTCATAATAATAGATAAACACAATTTGATTATACAAATAACACATTAACAATTGTACATAAATAAATCCACAACATTAAGGGGAAAATGTTATCAAAGACACTTCTTTTATAATTTGCACAGTTCAAAGGACCTCTACCTTTCACTCTGCCATGATTTTGCTTATAGTATACCACTGTCTACAGAAAGGAATTAAGTTATGTGACACATCTGTGTAAGTATACTGTGTACAGTATTAATCAGTACATGAAACTACCTACTGTATCATCCATTTACTCATTATTTCCCTCTACATAATGTACCTGCTTTATCAAATTATTCTATGAGCAAAATGTATTTTTTATGATAAAAATACAAAATGAAGACACCCATACAGTTTAGAAATCAAATTTATAGAGCAAATAATACAGTATTATAAGTAAATACAATGATAATTGAACTGGAATGAGTTAAAATAATGGACACATAATGTAATGGGCAACATCACAATGCACTATCTCAATAAAATAAAATGTTTACTAAAATACAAAAAATTCTACTTAAATTGTTTTAGTACATTTATCTGTCTTGAGCCTTTAAAGAGGAGGTAATGTAATAAGAGCTGTCATATAGCTGTAAATTACAAAATGCAACTCACTGTTCCCTAAAGTGAAACATGGACAATCTCACTTCATTTAGAATCACTTTGAAATTGATGTCCCTCAGGCATTTCAGGCTGAGTCAGCACTGAGGGGAACATTGACTTGTCTGAGGAGTGACTTTAAAGTATTGATAGATCACCAATATGCCTCGTGTATGGGCAGAGGTTAACTAATGGGGCAGCTCATATTTTTCATTCTAAAAGTTTTGCCTACATCAATGAAAACTTTGCAGAAGCAGGAATTGTAGATAAAGAAGTTACTGAAAAAAATATTTTCACTTTTCAAACAGATTAAAAAAAATACAAATACAGTACATCATTTTGCACAATTTTCCTGGAACTTCATAAAACCTTATAACAAATAATATACTGTAATATACAGTAAACAGCCATCACTAGAGTATAAAGGAATTATACCCTTTACATGGAACACAGTACTGTGGGTTATTATTTCTTAACTCCATACTTTCAACAGTTTTCTGCTTACTGTTTATGTCAACGTTTAATTTCAGAATTTTAAATTGAAAGGTGCCATTTCAACTAACCACACTGAATTTATTAATTTTTGGAATTTATCATTTTGTATGTTACCGTCATTGGTAAATTGCTATGGTTTATGAAGTAAAATATTGTGAGCAAAATATTTTGGAAAAGAATTAAACAAATATAAAAATACAATATGTGTACTTTTTTAAAACCCATGCTTGGACTATTTTCAATAGGAAAGGTCTTCTTCAGGAAATATTCCACTGATTTTTTCTACTTTTTCTACATATACCAAATTTATCCTCTGTTATATCCACTGGAGGACAGCATTTCATGCATAATTTCATGTATTTTTTACGAGTTTTTCATTCAGTAATAAACAGCAAAAGTGTGACATATTTCAGAAGTTAAAATCATTCAAACAAAACACAGTGCTCTTTAATTCATCATCCATATGGTGACTACGAGATCAAAATGTGTTTTTGTCTTACAGATATTGTGGTAAAAAAGAATTATCGCCCTCTACAGAATCCATAGTAAGTGAAAACTAACTGCATAATATTCAAATTCATGAATACTCATCCCATTTTTCTAGTGGGATCAAATTCAATTGAAGTTGTGATGAGGTTAATGGTGTGTGAGATTGAACTGCATGTTCCTCCGGTTGCACCGGTTTGGAATATTGAGACCAAGGAATTATTCTGGCCAGGGTAGGTGATTGGAGACTGTGTTAATGTTCTTAAGCAGTTCTTAAGCAGGCCACCTACTGCCCACCATTTAGAGACTCTGTTTGACTGAGGCTTCTTATATGTTGGACAGTGATTATAGATTGAGATGAATAATATATATTGATAAAATGCAAATATCTCATGAATCAAATTTCATTTTAACAAAACTACCACACAATAAATTAGTATGTGGGTATGTGTTCTACAAAGCCTTGTGGTGCTGTAAAATTAACCACTTTTAGAAGCAAAGATGAGTATAATTTGAGTCTAAATGTTTTAAAAAACTTTATTTGGGGCCATCATCTCATAATTGTAAATATTTGTCATTACAACAACGTTTGACATCATGTCATATTTACTGTATATATACACCATGAAATGCCATGTCACAGACTAGTAGAAAACAGAGATTTCCAATTATTCACGTGATATATTTGAGATTTTGTTTTAATTAGCAATAGTTTACAAACTGTACATAGACATGTACAGTACATGATTATCCAACTTGTCCCTGGGGTTAAAATCAGCTGATGCAGAGGCATGTGTGCAGTGCAGATCCCGGAAAGCCTTGACTGATCCATCTTCAGGTGGGGAAAAAGAATTTCATTTTGAAAGGTCATGAATTTAACTTTTTCCTATGCATCATGAATACCATCAACAGCAACAGGAGAATATTTAAGTCATGTCTTGAGTACCACCCTCACAATTATTGTACCTCCACCACTTGAGTGAGTTGGTACGTCAGCAGGAACCTATTGAAGGGAAATGGATACATTTTGACGTTCTACTGATTCTACAACACAATGGCCCTAGTAGTAACATTACTGGAGATCATTCTCTTTCATTTTCACTGAGCTCTGGAATTGCTGCAGTGTAAACTGCTGAACCTGCTGGACTTTGAGTGAACTTTACATATGCAAACATTTTTTACCACTTAAAATTTGTTGTCGTTTCACACTTGAAATGAGGGGAAAAAAAAGAAATGTTGCCTTACATTTTCTATAAGTACTATACAGTATTTCACAGTAATAATATCAGACTCAAACGAACAAAGAAAACATTTGGGGCAGCCACACTTTCATGGGGGTGGGGTTCTGGCACATCTGCAGTGCTTGATGGACTGATTGGTTGATGCGTGAATGTAAGCAAGTTCTGTATTTCAATAGCTGGATAGTCACTTAATAAGCTGCTCAGGTGGCATACTTTTCAGTCTTTTAAAGCACTCTTTAGTTCTGTGAGCTTATTTCTATAAATATCAATATCTTTTATCATTTAATAATTTGCAACAGCTTTTCTACTGTGTTGCCTAATATAAAGATGTTGATGAGCAATTGTATCTAAAAATATATGCATGACCTGGAGGTATGAGAAGTTTTTAATTGCAGCAACAAAGACATTCCCACTGGTATCAGCAGCTACATTATACTATATCGAAACTGTAGCAAAAGTAAAGCTTGAGGGTGGTAGGGTGTATAAAATCGTAATTATGGGATTATTACTGGGTTATGAAGAAAATATTTCTTATATGCTATTGTCTTTGCTACCAGAGAAGAAAAGTTAATAAAAACTGCCTTATTTTTTTAAATTGACACTAACTATGTTTATGTTTTCAAAATCACTTTTAAAAGAACATAATAAATGACACTCTAAAAAGAAGGGAAAACAAACATTGAAAAGGTTAATAATAAATGCAAAATACATAACTGATCATGATTTGTGCTCTTCCGTTTGAAAGTTAGTTCATTATATTGCCAAAATATAACTAATACTTAGTAGTAGAGAAAGTAAAATTCACACAGAAGTGCATGTCACAAAGACATTGGAACCTTTCCTAAAATGGTGGATACAGGAATCAACAGCATGGGGCATCTTCTAAGCAGTACAGTTTTAAATGGTGGATTCTGTAAAATTAAGTCTAGTGTGGGAGTAATAGTGGCATTATGCAGGTTCCCTGTTATTTCTTTGTAATGTATACAGTACATAAAACTTTGGAACATTACAATAATTCACATTTCTGTAATTGTAGGTTCATATTTAAACATTTTAAACAATTTTGCTGGAAATAAAAAGTGCTAAATGGTTTGAAGCATGCATGCAAGATGTTTATTGCATCATAACAACTGACTTCTATGAATCAGAGAGTAAAAGGTTTTCTCAAATGAAATTAATCCTTCATTTACTTTTGTAAACCGAGGCCTCTAGCTCTACAAT
Organism: Atractosteus spatula; assembly: GCF_055471065.1. Lineage (NCBI taxonomy): Eukaryota > Metazoa > Chordata > Actinopteri > Semionotiformes > Lepisosteidae > Atractosteus > Atractosteus spatula. The sequence goes on along the minus strand of NC_142711.1, from coordinate 31,599,500 downwards.
AATAAATTGTAGATAAATACATTTTTAACTTTCTTTGTCAGTCTTGAAAATTGTTTCACAGTTTTCAGTTATTTAAGAAGTGTTTATATGAATACTGCTTATCTCAGACTTTATTCCTAATATGTGCTCTTTACCAAAGTAATGGAAATGTGGAAGAAGCAAGTGCCGATTTGTGAAGTCTGGCCTGGGCACGGATGGTGTCCTCTGGAATAGGCTCTCTTGTCTGCATTGATCTAATGTGGCAGCAGTATGAATTCTGACATTCACAGAAACATTTTTCTGTTTATGTTGAAGAAAAAATGCCATTTTTTTGGCATGCTTCACTATATCTAAGGAGTTCATCAAGATAACAAATCTTAAACTAGCCAATTCAGTCCCCAGAATTAAACTAAACTGAACATTTTACTTGCAGAAGAAAAAGTTCAAATAATGTCCAGAGTAGGGAAGAACTCAAAATGGATGCAGTTATTGCCACGAATGGATGTGAAACTAAGTACCAAATTTACATGTCGTTCTCAATATTTTTGGTGACTTTAAATCACTGATTATAAAATATGTTTTTACTATCATTAAATATTTCTATGGAGTTACCCAAATCACATATCTCATGATCACATACTGTATATAGATTGCTTGTTATGCAAAATTAACAGTTTCTTTTGCTGTCAGAATACTTTGGAGAAACCCATATACATTATAATATCCACATAATCTGAAAATTCACATTTTCCTTATAGTATCTACCTCTGTGTCCGCACAAGGAGAATGAGGAAGTACAGACTGCCCATCTTCCTAGTGAACAATTCTTTTTGTAACATATCACTGTGCTAAGGTACCCCTGCAGGTGTTTGGAAAGATTGAGGGGTCACTGTTTCACTGGTACAAAAATAAGAGAACACTAGATATATAATCTCAGCCCTACTACTGGCAATACTGAGAAACAGTTTACAGTGCTAAACGAAGAAGTTCTATTAACTGAATACCAAAATGAATCAGGGGTCTAGGTTACTAGCTTAGTAATTAAAGATTATCAGCTTAGCTTTATCCAAAAGACCTAAGATCTAAGGTTTGTCAAAATATACTGAAAATGCTATAATTTGAAGGCAAGAAAATATTAATTTGAATGGAAACAAGTAGCTTTAGGCTGTGGTTTAAAGCTAATACACTTTGCCTCATTAGTGAAAATATTCTCATTGGCTCGTCTCAGTCTATGAGAGTAGTATCCATTTAAAGTCAATTTAAAGTAGCAAAAAAGATTAAATGCAAATGGCTTGAAGGTACTGGTGCCATGTAACCATGTTTTCATTTTTTTTAGGAATATACTGAAAAGAATAATGCTTTTTTCATAAAAAACAATAATCTTGTAAAGCAACATTGAGCACACATCTTCACTTATCACGTGCTGCCTGGAAGTATTTCAAACCAAGAAAGAGACCTGGTGATCCTGCACTAATTCCTTACAATTTAATTTTGAGCAGGGTACAGTAGATTCTGTACAATGACCACATTATAACATACTGACAAGTCTAAAAATGATCAATTCTATAGGCACCATATTTTTACAATTGTTAAATGTGGAGCCGACTGGTGAAAATAATCACTGTTTATGTCAATGAAATTATGCAAATTAATGAATGGATTCAAATACCTCTGAGTTCCAAATACGAATGAATGCTAAAACTTTATACACCTCTGTAACCATTACCATAAAAAAATCTAAGATATTTGACATATACTGTACAGTACAACAATACAACCAAACCATAAACAAAAATCAGCAAATTAAAAACACAACATTTTAGATAATAGTGAAAAATAAAAAAGGAAGCCCTATTAAGATTTGATATTAAAAAATGCAATGGTCCCAGTCACTTTTAAAATTTAAATTTTCAAACCCAAGAAAATTATAAAACAAGTAAATAAAGTTACCATCATTGTGCCTTTTTATCTAGGCCATATTATCACATATTTTTAAAACTACTTGGGTAATTACCAGAACAAAAAAAAAAGAAACTAGATTTTGTTTTATCTTGCTTTATTAAATTAGGTTTTGTGACTAATATCACATCTTTACTTGACTGATTCTTGACTACAACATACTGTAGCTATTTGTGTACATCATATATGCTTTGGTTAATTATATGTTATATATGTTATTCAATTTGAAAAATGCCTAAATTGCATACAGTTATATTTAAAATACATGTGCGAAACATAGATGTATACAGGTAAGTGAGTTTTGAAATGCTGAAAGTCACAAAGTTTCTAATAGATTTAGGTAATGAGTTTCAGACAGTACTGTATATGCAGGATATACAATCTATTAGACATACTTAACAAAGAGAATTCACATTTAAAGACAGAGCCTGCTACAACGTTGCTGAGAAATTAAAAATCAATACTATGACTCTCAGGTGAAAACCGACATTAATGGGACATGGCAGGTCAAATATTGCAGTTTAAGGTGTTATTATTGACAAACCTGCAACCCGAGTCCCTTCGCTGATATGGACATCTTTGGAAAATTTCCAAACAATAAAATTTCCAAACTCTGCTTGGAATTGGGGGCTGTATATTCAATAATCTCAGTTCATGATTATTGAAAAAAACAATATAACAATTTAACAGATTAAAATTCCATATCTATACATACATATTGGTTATATACTGTACATTTCTTATCCATTCTGAAATAGTACAAGCCCTTCATCTATCAGTCTAATATGTATACTGTGATTAGTGGTCCTCTCCTCTCTGTGCTTTAAGCAATCCTCCAAATCGCACTGTTTCACTGCACAATGTAGATATTATCACAGTCTATAGTCCGCTTCTTCATGCCACTCACCTAAATACAAAGCAGCCTATTTATAAGCTAAGCAAATGACAGAGGAGTGAGTAGGAAGCTTTCCAAGGGGGATATGGGTAATTACTACACAGTAGTTCACAGAAAATATTTGTAACAGTAACACAAACAGAAAATTAATCTTTTCTCTTTCCTATACTTATAGTTACTTCTTACAGACTGTAACTGTAATAGACTGGATAAACATACAAATAAACCTATTTCTTGTAGAAACTTTATATGAAAATTGCTTCAAAATTAATAATTTTTCATCCTTGTGCATTTGTCACTAAACTTAACATTTTGCAAGTTCATGGCACTCAACTCTGCTCGCTTATTTGGCAATTGAGTAATTTGAAGTAATTTACAGATAAATTCTCTTTATCCGAATGGAAGGGAAAAACCCATTTTCAATAACAGTTGAATCATTCTTCTTCAAATCCATCATAGACTAATTCTTATGCAAATGGATTTCTGCCTAAGTCTGTGGAATTTTCATTCTCTGATAAGAGCATTTTTGTTCAGTGGGTCCAAAAAGGAGATACTCATAGAGTATGTTTTATGTTCAGGGGAATAATAGCAAACTCATCATTTTTCCTTATGTATAGTCTCCAGGGAAAATTGCCGGAACATGACAATGAAAAATGGAAACAATAAAAGATAACTACTCAGACCGCCAAAGTGAGAAAAGACTCAGTATGAGTAATCATCTCTTTCCGTCATACTGTACTTTTTCTTTTTTTAACTTTTTTTTTGTAGCTGCAAGTCTTTCAGCCCTCACTCATGCAAAGATTTGTAATAAAATGTATAAAACAGAAAGCTTATTGAAAAGTCAGATATTTAGGTGCCCAAAATTGAAATAAGCTGGTATGGAATTATCAAGGCAATGGATTGTGCTCTTGACTTTGAGAAAAAATGCTTACATATTTCTGGTGGATAACCAAGTACAAAGGAAAGGATACTCACTGCTGTGAAAAAATGTGTAGTAAATAAAAGATATCTGATCAATTGACAGATGCACTTGGAATAAATTTGATGAATTCCACATCTCAAAGGGTTGCAACAAGGAAGCATGTTAAACCAATTGAACCTTTTTAGCTTTAAAGGTTATAAGGGAATTTGATTCACATTCTCTAATTCCTCAAAGGTATTTTGAATATAAAACCACACATTGCCACACAGCAATTTATATATATTATGATGTATTTAGGACTGAAAATAAGAGGCATCTTTTTGAATTATATAATAAATGTCTCAAATAATTTGTTAAGTCAATTTGATAAATCTGAAACTCCATGATCCAGCAAGTAGCAACAGAACGAGATTGAGACATATTATCTATTAGAAGCCAGACAAGAAAGATGGAATGAGGAAGGACTTCCTCTTTTTTATGATTTATAATGTAACCATTTTATACATTCTCTGAAAAACACAATCCAATAATTCCATTACATGGGATATACTGCAAGAGTATGGTCTCAAAGGTTTCAGGTTTTAAAGGAAAGACCTACTCTAACAGACTAAAAGAAGTGAATATTTTAATCTTACACAGAGTTAACTACAGGAAGACCCGACTCAGATATTCAAAATCCTCAAAGGCACTGACAAAGTTAACTCTACGAACTTCTTCAGAATCTACATGAGAACACTAACCATATGACACAAATGAAAAATAACTGCATTCAATACTAAGAACAGGAGGTACTGTACACGTAGTAATATGAGAATGTGGATCAAGCTGCCTAGCCACATTGTCAAAAGAATCCAGGGTATAGGCTTAAAAAACATTAACTTACTTAGTTGAAGTATGTTTGTCTCTTTTCTATTTAACCATTATGATAAAAGCTATTGCTATGTATAGAAACTATTTTGAAAATATGCCAATCCTGGTCCCAGGTAAAGAGCTGTATTCTCAATAGTACCACTGGCACAGAGACAAAATAACCTCAGAAAGCATCAAATGTACTCCAGTTGACCCTGATTCTTCCTGATTAAATTGACTGATGAACATGAAAGCATGACAGAACCTACTTTTGAGTTCTCTGATCCCAAAGATATGGGCACACAAAATCACACAATAAACAAAGAGGCTAGGAAAGGGAAGATTTTTTGTAGACTTTTTCAGGATCTGAAAATAAAAGAACAACATTCTAAAATCTCATCCAATATTAGCACCATATAATATCATTATACGCCAAATAAATCCTAATTAAACCAATGTAAGAGTCAACAGAAACAACTTTTACCACTAATCCAATGAAATCACCACCTGCTGTGTCTATTTACAGCAATCAGAAGCATGATAATTGGCTTCGACTGTAGTCCCTTCCTCTTCTGGTCAACCACAGAATACTTAAGAATTCACAAAGATCTATGTACCAGAACATAGCAATGAATATAGGTTTGAAAAATCTTTTAATCGGATTTAATTGCCCATTTTGTCACTATTTGAAGAGGAACTGCAATGCTATTTTTATATGGGGTTAGAAAGAATCAGCATTGATGAATGTGTTTCAAACCACAATAAAAGTCAAATGTGCACAATGTCTTGTAAAACCTCTAATCACAAAATATACTAAATTTCCAGGTATCTGCAGAGCCATATTCTGCGATTCAAAACGAGGCAACAAAACTTCTGGTAACATGATGTGGCCCTGTGAGCAAGAAGGGGCTGCATCACATCACAATTCGTTAGAACTCTCACTCTCGCCGGTCGCCGGCACACACAGACACAAACACATACACTCGCACTCTATCAATTAACCTACCAGTATGTCTTTGGACTGTGGGAAGAAACACATGTGAATACAGTAAAAACATACCATCTCCACAAAGATAGCACCCAGTGGCACTACCATGCCACCCACCAGTAGCACCACTACACCACATTTCAGGTAGAGCAGTGAGACGTAGATTCAACAAAGTCCCAAGAAATTTTCAGTAACCAAGCAGCCATTTAATTTGTCTAATTCAAATGATGGCACCTTCTACAGCATTGTGTAGTGGGTTACCATACTAAATTGTTGTTTCTTTTGGATATTCTGATCCAAAGGGAAGAGCCAACACACTGGCCCACCAATACAGCTTCAAAAATCAATGCAACACTGGTACAACTATACAACTTGAGCAGTAAAATGATTTTCTAAATAGCTCTCCCATCGCAGTTCTGGCCAGGTTAGCTTTGCTTAGATCTTAGATGTGATCAAGATCCAATGTAAATGAGTGAAAATTGTAATTCTTTAGTGTATGTTAATTTCTTACCTACAACCCAAAACCCATGACAGAGGACCAGGGGCCATATATTAATTCCTTTTTGATTACACAGATTTTTTAAAAATACTAATTCTGAATCCATTTAAAAATCAATCATATTAGCCCTGAGGCAACAAAATATCTCCAAACCCTTTTAACTTCTGCCAGAGAAATATAATTTCCTTTGTTTCACACATTTCTTTACTGAAAAACAGTTGTTGGAAATGGAGTGATTTTTGTGATTAATTTATGTCTTTTATTTTATTAGTTGGAATATTGACTTATATTATAAGTTTTGGAGTTTTCGAGTGTGTTTTTAATAAGCAACCTTAATTTGGGACTTAAAAATAGGTAGTTTATTATTCAAAAAATAAATTTTACAATTGTAGTAACTATTGGACCTTCAGTCCTTTGAAGGCAGGAGTTGGCCACTTCCATTTTATTAGTGTACACTCTCTGACACTGACACTGAATTTGTCACAGTTAAATACAAATCTTTATTCTTAACCCTCACATCTGCATAAAGAACAATGCAACTTGCACAAAGGGGTTGTCTTTACCCATATCAAATACACACTGTAAAATAATATTTACTGTATGAACAAATATTCTGCTCTAACTCTTTTTTTGTTTTTTTCTTGGAATATAAGTACTGTACAGTATATTCTTAAAATCAATCTACTAAACCATTTCATACTTTGTGCCATAATATTGTAACATTGTATATACTGATTTTTTGTTTGGAACAACTAAACATGGCTATGAATAATGGTCCATGTAGGCATTGTTTTTTGAGACAAGGGTTACTTGTACTAGCTGTTTTACTGTAAACTGAAACAAAAATTAGTAACACATTTTAAATATTACCCACTTATGTAATGGCTCATACGATGCAGGCAAATATTGGCTGCTGTGCAGATGGGTGTTGCACTTAAGTAGTGGATGAAGTGATTCCACCGTTTTTGTAAAGTGATATGTGATCCTTTGGGATGGAAAATGCTATATAAATTGATTGAGCATTCTTACTTGACTGTAAACCTACACTAAGGTTAAAATAATTTGTTCAGAATTACTCTTCAAAATTATTCCTTATTTATTGGTCTACAAGGAGGGTTAAAGAGTGTTTAAAATCCATATCAGGTGGTGCATTATGTTGATATTTTCAGTTTGTAGAACACCTAAGACAATAATAATATAAGAACAGAAAATTACATTTTAAAACTAAGTAAACATGTTGACTCCCAGCTTTCTTAAATGAAAACAGAATAATAAACTCAATGTGATATAGTGAGAAGTGAATCAAACCCCCACCCTGGCTCAAAACCCAAGTCTCAGTGTGGCTTTGAGCAAAGAAAGACACCTGTTAATTGGGAAAATAGCTACAGAATCGCACAGCTGGTCTGATTGAGTCTTTAGCACTGAGTTAGAGTGGAATTCCATGTGAGGAAAAGGAGCTGTCAGGATAGGCTCTGGGTGGAATTAGCCACTCCTCTGGGGCTAATTAAGAGGCTTATAAAACTAGTTGGGAAGGAAAGGTTTCAGTCTGTGTCTAGGTTCCAGCTAGGATAGAGAGAGTGAGAGAGCTCCAGTGAGAAGTTCTTGCTAGTGGCAGATTGGGCTGTCTTATAGGCATGAGGGACTCAGAATTCAGAAGGCCACAAGGTAGCTTTTGAGAAAGCTATAGCTTAGGCTGTAATGAAGGTAATCACAGATTCTAGACAGACAGGCTGCTTGTCAGGTTGCTTGTTTGCCAGGCTCACTGGGGACAAAGTGTGCTACCGAGAAAGAGGGTTGGTTTGCCATGTCAGAGCTTACTAGAGGCCTCAACACATGTACAGCAGAGCATTTCTTGGCATAGTAGCAGTATATCTTCCTCCTGTAGCTGACAGAGAAAAGTCTAGGTGCTACAAGTTGTCTTGAATACTAAGAGCTTCAGATTAGTAGTATTAGAGAGAAAAGAAACCTCAGACTGAAAAACATGTTTTTGCTATATACTGTACATTAGATGCACCCCTGGCCAGATTGGATCAGTTAACAAATGAGTGATGAGATAGTGTATTAAAGTGAATATCCTAATGCGTAAAGAAAGAATTGGGCAACAATGAGTAAACTGGATTAAAAATCCTTTGCCTGCTAGTTAGTGAGGAGAGATTACAAGGTGTTGTAGGATGAGTCTGAATTAATTAGAGATTAGATAAGACTTTATTGATCCCGCAGTGAAATTGATGTGTTACAGCAATCCAGCCCAAGACAAGCAAAAAAAAAACAGACATCAGAATAGATGAAAAATTAGAAAACATACAGGAATACAAAATAAATATTAAATAAATACATAGGTGTGTGCAAAGTATGCTAATAGTCACTGTAAAAACAGTACAATGGAGCAACATGCTGTCCATAGACGAGCAAATGAAGGGCTAACAGTCCTAGCCTGGGGCAGCGTTATACACTCTGACGGCCGCTGGGAGGAAAGACCTGCGGAAATGTTCCCTTGAACACCGTAGCTGGAGCAGTCTGTTGCTAAAAGTGCTCCACTGCCCAATAACAGTCCCATGAGGTGGATGAGAGGCATTGTTCATGATGGCTGTGAGCTTGGTCAGCATTCTCCTCTCAGCCACCACCTCCAGGGGGTCAAGGCTCAGCTCCAACACAGAGCCCGCCTTCTTGATAAGTTTATTGAGCCTATTTGCATCTCTTCTCATGATGCTGATGCCCCAGCACACAACAGCGTAGAAGATGGCCGCTGTCACCACTAATTCATAAAAAGTGTAGTAGTGTTCCACACACACCAAATGACCTGAGCCTCCTAAGAAAATACTCAGCTCTGACCTTTCTTGTACAGGGCGTCAGTGTTACCAGACCACTCCATCTTATCATCCAGGTGTACCCCTAAGTACTTGTAGGACTGCACCCCCTCTATGTCCTCACCTTGGATGGAAACAGGGTTCAGCAGAGACTTATTCCTTTGAAAGTCCATGACCATTTCTTTATTCTTGCTGGTGTTTAGCTGGAGATGGTTAAGATGACACCACTCCAAAAAGTTGGTAATCAAGCTCCTATATTCCTCCTCCCTACCCTCTCTAATACACCCCACAATTGCAGAGTCATCCGAAAGCTTCTGCAGATGACTCAGAGTAGTATCTGAAGTCAGAGGTGTAAATGGTGAACAGGAATGGAGTAAGGACAGTTCCCTGTGGAGCCCCAGTACTGCTAACAACCTGTTCGGACACACAGCCCTGTAGCCGTACATACTGTGGCCTGCAGGTCAGATAGTCTATAATCCAGGACACCAGGGGAGTGTCCACCTGCGCTGCCCTTAGCTTATCTCTCAGTAATGGTGGATGGATGGTGTTAAAGGCACTGGAGAAGTCAAAGAACATAACTCTCACAGTGCTCCCCATCCTCTCCAGGTGAGAGTTAGCTCTGTGTACCAGATAGATGACTGCACCTCCACTCCCAAGTGTGACCGGTAGGCGAACTGCATGGGTTCCAGTGCTGTACTCACCAGGGTTCTGAGGTGGTCCACTACAAGCGTTTCCAGAGTTTTCATTAGGTGTGATGTCAGTGCCACAGGTCTGTAGTTATTTAAGACTTTAGGGTGCACCTTTTTGAGTACTGGCACCAGGCAAGATGTCTTCCAGAGCACCAGAACCCTTTCTAATCTCAGGTTCAGGTTGAAGTTGTACTGCAGCACTGAACCCAGTTGGTCCGTGCAGATCTTTAGCACCCTAGAGCTGACACCATCAGGACCCGCTGCCTTCCCTGCATGGAGTCTCCTCAACTCCCTTCTGACCTGGTCAGCTGTGATGGATAGGCCGAGGAGGGCAGGGGAAGATGGAGTAGGAGGGATCTCATTATGGGGTGACTGAGGACATGAAGAGGGTGTCTGGGGTGAAGGCCTGTGAGGTGAATGGACAGTGGACCCTGTATCGAATCTGTTAAAGAAAAGATTCAGCTCATTGGCCCTCACTCTGTTGGCCGCCGGACAACTTGTATCCGGAGATCTTCCTCATGCCATTCCACACTTCTCTCACATTGCTCTCCATCAGCCTGTCCTCCATTTTCCTCCCATAAGCCACCTTGCTCTCCCTAATCTCCCCTTCAGCTCTTTCTGCACTCGCCTCAGCTCCTCCTTGTCACCTGCCCGAAAAGCCCTCTTTTTCCTATTTAGGATGGCCTTCAGATCACTGGTGACCCAGGGTTTATTATTGGAGAAGCAGCACACTTTCCTAGTGGGCATTGCACTGTCAACACAGAAGTTTATGTAGTCAGTGATGCAGTGGCTAAGACCATCAATGTCACAGAGTATCTCCCAGTCCGTTGTTTCAAAACAGTCCATCAGTGCATCATTAGCCTCAGCTGACCATCTCCTCACTGTCCTGGTGGTCACTGGTTGCTGTAGGACAAGAGGCTTGTACAGAGATAGGAGATGAACAAGGTTGTGGTCAGATCTGCCAAGGGGATGAGTGATGAGGAACTGTAGGTATTATTGACATTAGCATACAGCAAGTCCAAAGTCTTATTATCTTTAGTAGGGCATTTAACAAATGACTAAAAGTAGGCAGAGTAGAGGAGAGCAAACTATGATTTAAATCACCAGTTATCAGGAACATGGCTTGTGGATGACGAGTCTGTAGTCCAGCTGTAACAGTGTGTATGACATCACACGCTGAAGCTGCGTCGGCAGAGGACAGGACATACAGCAACACAACAATAGCATGCGAGAACTCCCTAGGTAGGTAATATGGCCGCAGGCTAACTGCTAGTAGCTCAATGTCCGGGGTGCATAGCTGTTCTTTTACAGTAATATGATTAAAGTTACACCATCTGTTATTCACAAACACTGCCCTCCTCCTCTCTTTTTACCACTCTCCTTGATTTTCTGATCCGCACACACCATCTGAAAACCCTCTATTGTAGCATTAGCGTTGGGAACAAGTTCGTTCAACCAAGTCTCTGTGAAGCACATAATAGAGGACTCACGATATTCCCACTGGCTCCTCGTCAGCGCTGCTAGCTCCTCCATCTTGTTGGCAAGAGATCGTATATTCCCCATTATGATGGAGGGTAAAGAAGGTTTATACCTTCTTTTTTTAGCCCGACACATTGCTCCGGATCTACAGCATCTGCTCTGTTGTATTAGTTCTCTGGGGATCTCCAATCACTCACCTGAGAACACTGCCGACTTCCGTAACGTGAAGAGCTGGTGTCTGGTGTAAACAAAAGAGCCCGGTTTGCCCATAGTACACGCCGGTTTAAAAAGTTGCTCAGAGACCGTCATAACTCAGAGAGAAAAAAAAAACGAAAGTAAACGATATTCCAAACTAAAACTAATGTAACTACAGGTAGGAACAACAAAAAGACACACAAATCACAAAGTAACCGGAGCTGCTGCAACAGGCTGCCACACTCATGGCGCCATATTGTAATATTCCTAATACTCCTTGGCCTGGTGTAAAGCTAGTATGAGATAATAGAATTACAGAGGCAGTGTGATGAGACTTGACTTGTGTGTAAGGCTATACAAGGTAGAAGGAAGAAATCCACATAGTCTTCCCTGAGAGGGAATTAACATGAGAAAGCCAAAGCCTGGTTTCATATGATTCATAAGTAGACTATTAAGTAAATAGTAACATTTATTAGAAGAAAATAAAAACAAAAAGTGAAATTTCATTAGATGCACATTTGACCTTCTATGATCTTCAAACCCAGTCTTAAACTTCAGCTCATTGGTGAAAAACCTTTCATCAAAATCTTTTTTTGCACCAATTTATTACATCTTGTTATATCTTCTCCTAGTCAATTGTGATGAACGTAATAATGTTTTCTAAAGGTCACATAAAGATCTACTGCGCACAGAAGGAACTAAAGCTGTAATATCTGAATTCCATTACACTTCATTTTAACATTCCTATGTAGTAAGCTAATTGAAATGCATGTACTATACATTATTTAATAAAGTGATATGTAAATACATCTACTTAGCCTGCATATAACATTTTTGATGCATATACAGTAGATTTTCTGCCTTGAAATCCCCTTCATTGTTACGAAATATGTGTATACCATGGTTTTCTATGACATGACTAATTGTGGATTTCTGTAGATTTCTAGAGTTACAATACTGTGGCAATATCTGGACTGGCAATGTTATGATTTGGCAAGGGCAACAGCAACCCCTGTAGCTTATCGAGCATCTGTGAGCTTGCAATGTTGTCATTGAGAGCTGCACCATTTTTTTTATCTGATCCTAGCTCTGCTGTAAATGCTTTCCTGCTCACAGTGTGAAAAAAGACAGATGTATTTTTCAGTGGAAGGTGGGCATATGTTTTCATCCTATGAGAATATAAGAGCTATAGTGGGGAGCCAGGCTTACATGACAACTGGTGATTAGTAAATACTAAACCTTAAAAAACATGTTATAACGAAAAATAATATATATACTGTAGAAATAACATTCTAATACCCAAAAAAAACCCATCAGAATATACTGTATGACCAGAAATCCCTTACAAGGAAACTGCAACTGACACATCAAGTAAGTCAAAGATGCAAATCAAATCGCCTTTTAAGAGACACAAGGGATGACAATCTGCATGGGAGGCTAATTGACTCTGGAAGATAGAAGCTGAATGAAATGCAAACATATTCCATCAGCTCACCAGTGTATGGCAGCTACTGTATGACACAAAGGGAAAAGGGTGTGATGGAATCAAAACAGTGCTGAACAATGAAGACACTGATTTAATGTGAAATCTGCATGTGGAAATGTTAATTAAGTAAAGCAACAGTAGGCTGACAATGAATCAGAAGTACAGTCTGCCTCAAATTCTTCTGATTAGTGCAAGAAAGACAGATGAAAGTTTATGTAACTACCTAAGTAGATATCGTACTTATTCTCAGTTTAACGACTGATTACTGAAGTGGTAATCACTTATCCAGTTTATTGTAACCAATGTCATTACTCTGAATTGCACTAGTGTACTAAAATTGTAAAATATTTAAATTTAAAGAACTGCTAAAACAGACACAAATTAATTTATTTCATATTTGTAGTTTCTTTTAAACTTCAGATTGAATAAGTATTCACTATAAAAAACTCAAACTGAGGGTTTTATGGAAATAAAATATCCATTTGTGAAGAAATGTTCTAAGAACTCTGAGTTAGAAGCTAAAAGCTAAAATACTGAGTTAGAGCTTAAAAAAAGACATAAGGGAAAACAACTAGCTCTTGACAGATGGTAGCCAGTATCATTACTTACTGTAGATATCCCAAATGAGACAGCAGTCCTTTTCTGCTGAATCTGTCACAGAAGCAAATACAAAGTTACCGTAGCTTTGATAATGAATCACTGTATTTATAAAGCATGTGCTCATTTGTATTATGAATCTAAGTTTCTTAAGTTATGATAACACTATGGGAACCTATTATGATTATAATATATGTCCTTATAGTGGAGGGAGGGACCTTGAGGGAGGTCTCCTTTAGTTCCTTTAGACCCAGGTTTGCGCCCAGGTGTTTGGGGATGAAGCAACGGAGTGGAGTGGCGAGGGCACTAGCCTGCGCGGAACCGGGACAGTCGCATTGGTGCCATGACCCAGCTAGGAGTGTCCTTCGCCAAGGTAAAGTCAGCAGGGGAGGGTATATCGGAGCTAGTTTGAGCACAGTGATGTCATCGCCCTCGCTGCACGTAGCAGGGACCTCAACCACCTGGGCTGAGGGAAGTCTCCTTTAGCTCATTAGGCTGGTTCCCTGTTGCTTTACGCCAGATACCAGGGTTCGTGCCCAGGTTTTGGGGGTCGAACCTGCAGGATGGAGCAGTGAGGGCACGAGCCCACATCCTCATAAATGTGAACTAGAACATTATCTAGTATGAAACCAGAAAAAACTGTTGCCCTGAATCATTTCAGCTGTTGCCCTGAAATGATTATGATAAATTGATTAAATATATATTATATATATTTAATCAATTTATATATATAATTATATATATAAAATTGTTGATTTCTTCCATTACATCATGGTGCATATAATGAAAATGTATTTTAATGAAAAAAGATTGATATTTTAATCCTGCTTAGCTGTTGTATATGATGCGATGCTTTGACTGAGAATCTCATATTTATTGGGTAGATATTTAAGAATAACATTAACTTGAAAACTGTCTATACTTAATGTTAGATCAATCACAAAAAGGTAAATCCATATACTGAATCGATGTTTTTCTGTTTTACTTTTTTATGTTTAAACAAATTAATATTCTTTCCAGGGACATTATGATAATCGGACCTTAATTGTCAATTGAAATTAGTCTGTCACTTTCAAAGACATTATTTATATATTCCTGGCATATCAAGAGAATAAGTGTCTCATTACGATTATCTACTTACTAATTGGTTATTGATCTTAGGGCACCATCACGCTGGTTCTTAAAGGATCCAATCCAGACATCAGATTCAGCATAGCATGATAATTTCTCAACAGCTTTGCTTAGAAAAGGCTTCCTCCTCCATCTGCCTCTGATATTTAACATCAATCTCTAGATTTTAACTCTATACATTTTGATTACTCCACACATAAATGCAGGATTTTAAAGAATCTGTTAACACTGATATACAGTATACAGTATGTTGATACTATATCCTTCTGTAGCAGTCTGCAATATTTTCAGTAGATGTGGAATGTACAGTATTATCTTTACTGAGCTACTGTAATAATGTGATAGATGGTATCATAAAATACTATCTAGTATGAGACAGTATCTTTCCAGTTTCTTGTAGATACAGTATATAAATAATTACTTGATGATTCTAGGCTATTGTTAAATAAACAGTACAGTAACTCTATGTTTTATAGATTCACCAAGATACAAGAACAAATGACAAAATACAGAGTATTAGGACAAAGGACCCTATTAATTTATATCTATATTCTGCATCTAATAATAATATAATCTAGATCCAGATAGCTGTAGGTAGAAACCTAGTTGAGTTTAGATACCAAGATAGAAGGATTAGAAAACATTATAGGTGCCAAAAAGGAAATTCAAAACTTCAAGACAACCGAATTCCGGACTAGACAAAAACATGACAGATGAAATTTGGGTGTTGAATCCAGAGAACACAAATATAAATTACAAATACAGTACAAAATGGAAAACATTGAACTTGAAGAAGCAACCTGAAAAAGAGTGTCACAATTGTAATCCCTCCTCTTAAGTGCCCTCTGGCTCTTTCACATTTTAGTTGATTTTGTGCACCTGCCTCCTATCCAGCCCCCCAGACACTCACACTATTCCAAGCTCTGCATTGGAAGACGGACGCGTGAAGACCCGCCTACCACCATGTCGCCCTACGTCCGCTGCTTGAGGGCATAGGGCTCATTTCGGTTAAAGGGAACTTTAACAACTTTAACAATTAAAGGGAAATTTTAGTAGCTGAGCATAAAAAGAAGAGCAGCATAACGCGTCTGAAGGTCATAAATCATATTAATTTAGGAACATGCTGTAAACATATTATGTAAACCATATATGGCTGGTATTGGTAGTTTTAAAAAAATACACACCAGTAATCCACTTTCTTCCTAAACATTTTAAGCATCAAAGTCTTTCATTCGGTTACATACTGTAGTTATTTTGGAATAGTTTTTATGTGCTCCTTCTGACTATATTAAGTTTATATACTTTGTTTTAACATTTCCTATGAATATTTGCGCTCGTTATTGCGGTAAAAAAACTATCTAAAGAATCTAAAGTATCTAAAAAAATTGATAACGATATAATTATATTCATATACTGTAGCTCAAATTCATATACTGTAGCTCAAATGTTTGGACACTTAGAGTAGTTAAAAGAGTAGTATTATAAAAAGAGAGATGATACCTTAATGTTGTACAATAAACTAGTAGCATCACATTTAAAATTTTGTAATAAAACTGTGGTCACCATGATACAAAAATTATATTGCTTTTCTGGCATAAGTCCAGAGAAGATAAACAGTAATGTATATTCCAATGCTTAGATAAATGTCCTGCACTGAATCTGTTTAGTTTTGAGAAATGTTCAAGTATTCAACACCCTCATTTGCACTAAACAAAGGCCTTTTTTCAGAAATAAAAAGTAACCAGGATAAACAAGTGGAAAGTATACAAAAAGTTAATTTAAAACAGAGCAGAGGTGGTACATTTTTTCACAAAGTGTTATGGGACTCTGAGACGGGCTACCCAGTCATACTGTTGAAAATTATTTACTTGTTTCTTTCAAGAAATGACAGGATGTAATCCTTGGCTCAATAAGGTGTTAGCAACCAAATAAGATACAGAACATGGGCTAAGTGACCCAATCTAGCTAATTTGTAACTTAAAACAAATTGTCAGTTGCATTTTTATAGAATTCTTCACCTTCTACGGTATTTGTCTGCTTCATATTGCTTTCATTGTTTATTGCTTGTATTGCTTGTATTGTCTGGTATGCATATTTTGTGCAAAGGTCTGTACTCTCTACATTACGATTTGCTTAGGAAAAAAAAGTACTAATTAGCTAGTACTGTGGCTGGATATTCTTTCACTGAGTTTCATTAACTTTAAGATAATAAATAACTATTCATTTTTAAGGAACAATGAACTGTATTATTAAAATGATCAAAGTGAAAAATGTAAATCACATCTATTCATTTCAGTAAAAGGATATATTTGTTTGTTTTTGTTGTCTTTCCCCCCTGCTCTGCTGCAGGCATAATACATCTTTGGTGACTGTGCCTTTGGACATTCCTATCTAAACAGTTCTGAGGTCAGTATGTGTTTACTTTGCACTTACTACAGGCTTGAACCATCTCTAAAAGTGGTCAAATATTAGATCAGCTCAAATAACATTGTTGTTTACACTGTCCTAAACCAGGTAAGACACCAAAAATATTTGTCTTGGGCACAGTCTTTGATCAGTACAATGTGAGCATTGTAGTATATCAGTATGGGGTTTTTATTCAGCCAATTTACTGTATCTGAAGCTCAAGTACAGCAGCATCAATCCATCTCAGAATGCCACTTTTCTGCATTGGCCACTTTATATTATAACACTCTATTTCATGTCATTGCTGTTCATTTACTGTATGCGTTAATGCACAATTGGGCTCCAATAAACCATTGTACTGATAAGCATTCATCTGAGAACTTTAATAGGAGAGAAAAACAACTAATGTGTTGTGTACTGAATAGTACAGAACAAGCTTAATGTCATAAATGATGATAGGCTGTTAGATGTGAATTTTATAAATGTTACTATTTCACACAGTGCTCTTGAATCCCCCAATTTCCACCCACACCAATGAATCATACTAAATAAGGTTACCAAGATGATTGTGTTTGATAGTTTTATCACATTTTGTGAGTTTTCAGTGTGCTAATGAATTTTAAAATGCAATGAGTGGTGAAAGTTTACTTTCTCATTTTACATTTTCTGTTGATAACATTAATGGTTTGCATATTTAGATTTACAGACTGTTGCAGGTTAAAAAACACATAGTGAAATTATATAACACAAATGCAAAAAAGGCCGTATAATTAGCAATTGACCGAATTTACTAAAAAAATATTTTCTTTCCAGAAATATGAATAAAAACATATTTTTGTCTGTATTTGTTTTCTTTTATAAACAATTAAATAAATAAGAGAATAAATATCCTGAAGCACTATTTTTCAAGCAATTATTTACCTTTTCTGTCTCCAAAAATGTAAATCCCCACTGTAATATTTGTATATTAATATTGTGTCCTAAGAAACATCTTTAGAAAAAAAATCCACTTTCCTGGAAGAGGACTACCATTCTCATCAAATGTTCATTTTGCAAGATTATGACCTGAAGCATGTTTCTTTCTCTGCATAAAGTTTAGTTTTGGTGGAGACATTTAGAGGTTTGTAATGTTCTCATAAAGTCAAAGGGTGTTTAGTTCTTAAGTGGTAAAGGACATAACAAGAAAAAAAATCTGTATCACTCCCAAATTTATTATTATTAGTTTTTGCAGTAATTTAGTCACTGCCCTTATTCTGAGAACATACAGTTCATACAATCCATATAATAAGTAGAAAAACAAAATAGGTAATGTGATCCAGCAGACAATTGAATAAATCACAAGGTATAACACATCAGGTCTTTTACTGTGCAATTAAAACTCTTAAAGCTTATACTTCCCACTCAATTTCATTTGGGTGCTAGACAACATAAGCTGTTTTAGAGCTTACAGTATGTGGTCTTTTCAAGGGGCCATCTTGCTCATTATTAACACCCTTAATTGTGTCCAAATGTTCCTGTTCTTTCACAGATGCTAAACCAACTGAGCTATTAAATTGCTCTCAACTACCCTATATGCAATTCTCTTCACAGGTGTTTAACCAGGGACTCAAGAAAGTCAGTACATCCTATTTTGTTAGTACCATGAACATACAGTAGTTTAAATCTAAAACAAACTAACATTAAAGCAAATGAACAATGCAATTTATTTATTACCGTAAACTCAATTTGCAATTATATTTTCTGACCCTGTAAATGAAGTTTTCAGAAGTATAAACATCAGAAGTCTAATACAATTTTTAAATATGAAAACCACAGATATACTGTAGCATTCTGTATTCTACCTAGAATTATTTTACTCTATAAGCTTATTGTAGTCTCCGCCTTGTGCAGTATGTTTATTGTTAGCATATTATAATACAAAACAATAATACAGTGGTACATACCTTTGTTATTTTTTACTTGACATTGAGTTTGTTTTAATATCATAGATATGCATAAAAATATAAACATTGTATTGTGGGTGGGAATAAAGATTATTTAAAGATCAGGTGAATTATTTCTGAAGAGCTGAACAGGTGAAGATGGTGAGTTGAAAGGAATTTTCTTTTAGAATTTTTACTCATATGCACACACACACACTTTTAACATTCTACTGAAATAAAATTCCCATATGAAGTCAAATTAGCCCCAAACCAAATATTATGACACTGATTATGACATTTTATGGTACATAAAAAAATATTATTCACTGTACAAATGTTTCCATGACATCTGTTTGATTGAGCTACTGCAGTTCTCAAAATGTATGCCCACATTGTAATAGTTATAGTAATACATGTTTTCTCTCACAGCAGTCTTAAGGATGCAATCTAGCTCCAAATTGTTATCTGATTCATGTGTACGTTTTGTTGTAAATTCAGTATATTTCTGCAATAAAGCCCAATTACTCAATACCTAAGAAGTTGCATTTTAATTGGCATTCCCTATCTGAACTAGGTAATTATAAAATGACATTCTGTCCACAAAATACTCCCCTAGTAGAACTTCTGTGCTTACTGTCACAATGCTTTGCTTAATGCTCACTAAATAATAAATAATAACAAAGAAACTCAACATACTGTAGAGACAAAAATGTCTTTTGTAGATAGCAAAAATCAACAAAGTTTGCATCATAGTCACCTTGCCATTAAGATTTATAGATAGACAACAACAAAGTTGTCTATCTACATTCTTTCTCTCCACCCTGCTCTGTCATTCCAGATAGAAACATGGCTTTGTACAATACCCTTGTTCAAGGCCTAAGTCCTGACCAAATAAAGAAGAAAATGCCATTAGAGAAGTTTCAATTCAAGTGAAATAAAAATATAGATAAGGTGAATGTATAACTGTTAAAGAAATACGTCAAATGTAGCATTGTACAGGAATCTGCAAGAAGTCATAAAGAATACAGAAGTACTACAAATAGAGGTCAGTAAATTGAATGGCTTCTCCAGGTGTGCCCTTCAAGTGCACATTGTGACATCTTTAGCACATAATTATACCAAAACAGAAAATTGATTTTGCAATAAACAGAGGTTAGCTGGTATAAAAAATCAATGCAAATGTACAAACTAGTCTAAGCTATTTCTTATTACAGTTTCTATAAACAAATAATTAGAATTATATTATTCTCACTACTGTCTCTTTAAATATTTAATTTGAATTTTTTACTGAATGGAGAGCTTGTTTCATGTTTTATACATGATATACAGTAATCATGCCTGCTTCCTTTTATGTATCTTAACCTTGTTATTTTCTTACTTCTCCATAACAGGAATGGGCAAAATGTCAACTACAGATGGAATTCAGGATGATAAAGTAATGTCTGAAGGCTGAAAATAAACCTAGATATTCGGTATATATTCGATATAGTTATATCCCACGTTATATTCTAAGAACTTGCAATCCACTGCTTATGACTTGTAATATAACATTACAAAAGAGAAATGAAATAACAAAGTGCTGCATTTACAGTATGATGTATAAAATGTACAGAAATATTAAATGGATGGAACATTAAGCAGTGTACAGTATGCACCTCAATTATCCCAATTTTATGTTAAGGTTTATGTTCTTGTTCCCAATTATATGGAGTCTAAATGCAAGTCACCAAGACAGTGCATTGTATGGTGATCTGTAACAATTAATAACTGCAAGGCACCTGTGCCTTATAGGGGCTGTTAGCTTTTCTGGTTGTTGCAGCTGTCATCTGAAAGATTATGGAAGCTGGGCATTGGTTTATTTGAGTGTACATGCTTGCACTGAAGTCTAGCGTCAGAGCAACTTTCTAAAAAATCTACAGTACAACAATATTTGTACCTTGGCATCGACAGGAGAAGACTTGACCTCATGAGCATTTTATGTGTTAGTATTCAGTTCGTGTTTTAAAATTAATAGTATAGACATTAATATTTGTATCTTCTACATTGTGCCAACATTTATGGCAGTAAAATAGCTCTCACAGTCTTTCAAGTCCTAATTGACATGATGGCTGGAAGTGGCAGTTGTATGAGTTGCACATAGAGTACATAGAGGGGATAATCTGTCATTAGCTGCCATTGTTGAGCTGATCAGAAGATCAAATCATGACATGTCACCTTCATAAGAAAGCAATTTCAGATTTCTTTTGATAACAGAGGTTTCTATAAATTTGGTCTTGACATTCTGTTTTTCTGAAGAGTGTAAATGTAAACAAAGAGAAGGAAATCAAGGAAAGGCATCTAAAACATTAACTTTACACACTGAGGCTTACTGCATTATTGACTTGTTTAACCCTGACTGATAAATATACCCTACTGTGCGTACTGGAAGATTTTCATTTTCAGCCATAGGTCACAATTCTAAACCCATGGCTGCAGTTTCTAGGATGATGTTTATTAGGCAGTTGCTTTAACCAATTAAGCCACAGTGCCAACCCAAAGTTAGCTAATACAAAATTGAGTAAAACTGGCTATAGCTTTTCAGCAGCCTGTTTGTATTCAGAAATAAAAAAGGTGTGATATGGGTGTAGGAAACCATATTTACAAACACACAGCCCATTATCAATGGAATAAATGCAAATATAGAAGTTTGTTTCACTCCATGATCATTTGCATCATTTATCTAGATGTAGGGCAGTTTAACTTTTAACTGTGAAAATCACATCGTTTCAAGATTTCTAAATCATTACAGCTCAATGTGGAATTCCTGTGGGGAATTTTAGTTTTTAGTAGCACATTTTCATATTATTACAAATCAGCTTACAATAGTAAATGTTGAAAATCTCTTTCTAATAAGCTTATCTGAAAAAGGTTACAAGTTACAAGAACCTATTCCTCTAATGAGACCAGGCTTTAAAGTTACTTATTCATTATAAATAAGCTTTAAAATAGTTAATTTTGTTTGGAAAAATGTAAATCAACATCTTAGTTTATTGGTTGCATAATGTAAAAAGGCGGATGCCATTCAATATCTTTCTAGTTGTTTTCCACAAAGCATACAAAACGACAGATGGTCTGATTCATGTAAATGGCATATACTTATAAATTCAGTCAATCATCAAAATCAGCTTTTGAAACAAAAACATTAGTTCTCTTGATTCAAAGTATATGTAAAGCTAGACAGATGGCAGAGTACAAAAAAGACTGTATGGGTCTAAATGCCTTTGTAAATAAACACCAATTAATGAACTGTTATAGTTATTGTTGTAATTATATTTTTTCTGGTATGTGGAATCAGTGGCAAAAACTTCAAGATAATGGTATTATTTTCAAATTAATTATAAAATTATTTTTAATACTGTGCTTGGTTGTAGTAACCACACCACAGGAGGAATATTTTGCCACTTTAAAGGCAGTACAAAGAAAGGAAACTAATCCCTTATGTGGAACCTGACAGATATTGAACACAATCGTATCAATAAGCGTCTTCAGACTCATGAAATGTGCAAGGATGTGGGACACAAGAAAAAATATTTTGAAGCATTCAGGACAAAAGGCACAGGACATAGGGAGTTGGGCTCTAGCTCAAATGTGGGAATGGCTTGCATCAGTAACCTTGCTTAGATTTTTGTCTAAGCTGGGTATGAATGGGCATTTTGATTTATGCAATAAAGTGAAAATATAAAAGATGAAG
The DNA here is from genome assembly GCF_055471065.1 of Atractosteus spatula. Lineage (NCBI taxonomy): Eukaryota > Metazoa > Chordata > Actinopteri > Semionotiformes > Lepisosteidae > Atractosteus > Atractosteus spatula. Next base: position 31,576,967 of record NC_142711.1, on the reverse strand, counting down.
TAAATTTTTCACATTAACAGAAAAAAGAGTATGAAATGAGCGGGCAACATCACAACCCAAAAGCTTGTCCATTTTGAAGAAAATAGCATGTACTGTATAATTAAATAGTGCAGCCTATAAGGTAAATTTTGTGCTGCAAAGTAGACTTTTTTGCCAGAAAAGATAATAAATGATGCAGCTGGTATTTTCTAAGACATGAGCCAGCACAGGCAGATGAATTTTTTTTAAGATATCACCACCCTCTTCTCTGACACAGCCAGCTCATTCAATTTTCCTGATATGAGTTACTTCTTTGTTTTACTTTCTATGCACTTTGAGTCAGCACAGGTTTACTCTTGCAATATTTTGGCTTTGATTATTCTTTGCATATTCCACATACTGCACATCCTTTTATTTTTCAGTACAATTCATTTTACTGTAGCAAATGAATGTAGGCAGGACTTTGTTTAAAAATGAGTACACCATTCTGTAGAAATATTTATTCTGAAATCTAGTTACTTTGCAACATATATGGATTTAAAGGTTAAATGATAAAATATTATATTGTGAACAGAATTCAATCTTCACACCTTTATTATTTACAAATTCCACCACATTACAAATTTCCCTTTTTGCTCAACTTTTAAAGTTATACTTTAGAAGGAGTATCATACAGTAGCTTAAAATGTTCCATTTTTATGAGGGCAGCAAATTTAAACTTTCCTTTATTATGAATACTATTTTTAAAAGAAATTTTCAAACAAGTTTGAAGGCTTACACGTAAATCCCTACCCATCTATTTTAAAATGGTGAGTGAACTGTGGATAAATATAAGAAGAAACTAAAATGATACCACATCACATTTATAGTTAATTGGCTAAACAGATTTTGAAGAAGGTCAGCTGGTGTTTTGAAAGATATTTTGTCAAACAGCTGAGGACCCATTATGGTATACAATGTTATATAAACATTGTTAATTGGCATATTGCTAAAAATGGTGAGCAGGCATCATGGTTTACAGTATACAGCCACTTCAATTTTTCCATATGTTACAGTACCTGTACTGTCACTAGAATGATACATACCGTTCTTTGGAGTTAATTGGCCTAACAGTCTTTAAGCATGAGCAGTTTGCATAAGAGACCTTGTTTTGCCAAGATGCTGATGATACACTGTTGGCAGGAAACTATTGCACTAACTTGTAAGGTGCAAATTACAAGCAGCTTTTGTTGTTCATGATATCTGCCAAGTTTCGATTCAATCAGTAAAACTGTTCCAAAGACAGAAGCTGTCTGAGTTGTGAGAAGTGCAGTCATCTTGGTCTGTACAGTAACAAAAGTGTGTCAGATGTTAATAGCTTGCACAGTACAATTCTATCAAATTTAGAGTTATATTGGAAAAATGTTTACACATGTTTAAATAGCAAGAGTTAGTGTTATGTGACATTTATTGACATTAACAAATATGGTAGGTGTGTGATAATATTGGTTCAAGCAGAAAATCCATTAAAATATATACTGTATATTCATCCTATTCGGTACCACTATTATAATTCTGATGTTTGGAATGATTTGGAAAAATAATTGAGCCATTTACGTGAAAAGCCATGTTTTTCAAAATGGATTTTGAATCTTCATATAATTAGTGTAGTATCTCTTCAGTTGCAAACAGTTACAAGCATTGATTGCTTCTGAAATCCTCCAAGTTTCAGTTCAGTGTCATATAAGAAGAAACTTTAAAAACGATGATCAAAAAGTTTGCAAGTCACAAAGTCAGTCACATGTTATGATATAGATATTATAGTTGGATGGATTATTTAGTTGATAGGCAGTAGTCTGGTAATGATGGAGATTACAGAATTGTTTGACAATTAAGCATCTATCTAGAGCTTGAGATATGACATCCTACATATGAATATTCTGAATGTGCCCTGTCATGAACATTATGATTATTTTTGTGATATAAGGACAAAAAAGCTTATTTGGGACTTATTGGAAATGGTTTAGCAAAAGCTTATGGAGACGTTATAACTTGAAGCATAGCTTAAGTACTATGTGAATGGAACAGAGACTGTCTTATTATTAAATTATGACTCCTCAACAGATCTTCTTGGACCTTGTTAGAAACGTTGCTTACAGAAAATGACACGAATGAATGTAACATCAGACGATCACTGTTCCAGAGAAAATGGAAAGATAAAAGAGGTGTAGTGCTATATATCAAAAACAGTATTCAGGCTCAGGAACTAAAGCTAGAGCAATCACAAATCTCATCACAAGAATCATTAGGTAGATATAAAGGTAGAACTATGGTATCACCACCAAAATCAAATGCTGATTAGAAATTTAGACTGTATAATCAAATAATTTACATGCAAAAGAAGTTGTAGTCATTATGGCCAACTTTCCCAACATAGACTGAAAAAAACCTATAGCAATGTCAATAGCAGAAACTACAATGGTAGGCATGGTTAATGATTGCTTTCTTCCTCAGTTTGTCAGAGTACCTATAAGAGGAAATGTTTGTACAGATTTTGTCATTATAAACAATAAAGGTAGAGTTAGACAAACAGAGATGAGAGAAAAATTAGGGAACCGTGTTCATTATATCCTATGATTTGAAGCATAATTTGAAACTGTAAAAGTTTTACAAAGGAGTCAATGCAAAAGTTTATCATTTCAAGAAAGCATACTTTGAAGGAATTGGGTAGGAATTTGCTGAATGACAACAGTTTAAACAGACTGTGTTTCTATCAGACTTGCTCATTCTGGAAGAATGTTTTGCGAGCTAGTGCTACCTTGGCACACGGCCACACCACCATTCAACTGTCAGTTAGTGCCAGTTGCAATAGAAAAGAGTTCTGAAAGTAAACCTGTATCATCTGCAGACAGTTTACAGCCAAGCCCACCTCAGATGGTACAAGATATTTAATTTGTGTTCTCAGAATACCCAGGCCTCTGGTAAAGAGCTTGTGGTCAAGTGTTTTACTCTGAATCTCTGCTCACCTCTCTAGCTTTGCATGCCCTGCTTGGATTTCTCTTGGACTCTTGACCCCATTTTCTCCTCCTTTTCAGATTTCCCCAGCTCTCTGCCTCTAGTTACGAACTTGGCTTGTTTCTGGAACCCTGCTTGGATTCTCTTGATGCTTTGTTACAGTGTCTGCTCAGCTACAAATTCACTTTGTCCCTGATTCAAGGCCCAGAGCTGCTTTTGCCTGCACCACGCTTGTCTGTTACCCACATCACTCTGTCTGCAGCTTCTCTGTTTGTTTTTTCATACCACACATGAGTTCACCTTATGGCTCAGACTGCTGCTTAGTTACACCTTGAGCAGCTTTCAATTGCAAAATAAATTTATACAAAGGTAAGTTAAAAGCTTAAAACCAGCATCCCAAATGGTTTGACAAATCTATTAGGAAAAATAAAAAGGTAAGAGAAAGCATTTTATCAACGATTAAAAAACAAAGGATCCAACAGAAGGAAATCAGTGAATAACAAGCATAGGTAAAAAAGGGATTTTAGAAATGACAAGAAAATAAATTAAAATAATTATAGTAATGGAGTCAAAAATAAATAATAAAAAAGTCATTTCAATTTAACAACAGCAAAATATATTTCAAGGATGAAGTAAAATATAACCAGGATGGTACTTGGAAACTTTTAATCAAGGTAAATGACTGATGTATTAAACAAGTATTTCAAGCAGATGTTCGATAAGGAAGAATTAAACAAAGTCCCTCAGGGAGTCAAAGGACAAAGTTGTGAAGTAAATTGTATAAACAGAGAAAAAGTAGAATTCTTTCAGGTACTGGAAGCACTCAAGATAAATAAATCTCCAGGGCCTGGTAGTTTTTTGCTGTGATGTGTAAGGTAAAGTGGCTTTGTGAGAAAGCCAACATATAGGTTGGAATGTCAGGTCCTGTGGTGTAAATTTAAGCCGACTGCCTGTTTACTGAAAAGACTTGAAAGAATGAATCACAGCTGGTCTGAATAATTGGCACTCAAAAGGAGAGAGGTTCCATGTGAGGTATTGGACCTTTCAGGATAGAGTGTTTAGGCGGTTTCAGTCGATGTCTAGGCTCCAGCCTGGAAGTAGAGAGAGTGAGAGCTCTTGACAGTATTGGATTGGGCTGCCTTATTGGCCTGTGGGACTCAGCAAGCTAGGGAGGCTTGTACACATTAGGCAGTACTGTGGAGTATAACAGGTTCTGGACAGGCAGGAGGCATGACAGTTCATTTGCCAGGCCCAATGGGGATGAAATACACTGCTGAGAAACCAGATAGGCTTGCCGGACCAGGACTGACTAGAGGAGGCAACGCCAGAAGTAGTAGCTCATTGCCCAGCATCGGAGGAATTTCTCCCCACAGCTGAGACAGAGGAGTACTGCAAAGATAGCCCTGTGTTTAACTATTGGTAGACAGATGGGAAGTACTGGAAACTGCGAACCTGGCTGCTGCTGTGTCAAGAGGTGTCTTGGCTAAGAAGGGTCAGCTGGGAAAGTTAGTATACTGTAGATTTATTGCCTGCTGAAAAGTGAGAGTGAAGAACTAAGTTGAAGTGAATGATGTCAAGATTGAAAATTGGATGACACAAGACACAAGACATGACACAAGAGCTAATCAGGATGAATTATATTTCTATTTATACATAATTAATGAATTAGTGAGAAGATCTCATGGTTGTGATGAGTATGTGTGTGAATAGAGCCAAGGGAAGACCAACTTCCAAGGGAAGACTGTGCAATTGCCCAAAAGGGTACCAACATATAAGAATTAGGATCTCAGAAGGGGTCAGAAATTATACCATCTCCTATATGGAAGTAATACCCTAGGCTATATTTGCTTTGAACAGGCAACAGTAATAGATACACACAGATCTGTGCTGCTGGCCTTAGGACAAGGTGACCTGTCAGAGACCCTCTGCTCACACCTCCAACACATCACACCCTGCTGGCTTGGGCCAGACAGAGGCTGCGATGGACTCATCAGCAGTGGCATCAGGTCGTCTTCACAGATGTGTCACTCTTCAGCCTGTTCCATGCAGACGGGAGGGCCAGAGTGTGGAGGAGGAGGTGTTGTGTTTCTTTTTTCCATCATATATATATATATCTGACTTATGCACATGCTAAAATTATAGGCTGGGCAAATTTTTTTTTTTAATCTTTAATTTTTAGTTTAATTTAATTTTTTTATTTTTAAAAAAGAAATAAAAAAATCAGATCAGTGCATTCTTGCTTAGATCATATATCATATATATACTGTATAAGTATATATGAGAAGAAAAAACATAATTTTTTAATTTAGAAAAAATACTTTATCTTGCTGCCTATTTTTTGCTTCAGTTTGGTTTTCTGTGACGATAAAGTTTTAATGTGTTTTCAGTTCATTTTTAGCAGTCATATTCATTTACAATAAGTATTATGATGCTGTTTTACAATCTGTTTTCATCATCGTTCAAAATCATTTTAAAGGCATATGAAACCATCATTATTTCTTATAACATTTATCAGTTTTATTATACCATCACAGGAAACTACAGCATTCATATTAGAGCTGTAGTATGTTTTTTTTTAACAAATGTTCATTTATTGAAGTAAAAGCTGCATTTATACTTATTTAACATGGTTTCAGATCCCAGAGTTGTTGTGAACCTCCTGAATAATCTTAATAATCCATAACAAGATAAAATATTTTTGAATATTGTTGATATTTTAAGATATTTTAACATGCAAGAGTTGCATTAAATTATTAATTACTTCTGGGACACAACTGTTGTTCAAATCTTTATATAAACATATAAATAAAAGCATGTCTTAAGGTGATACATAAAGTTACAGTATCTTTACAATTTATAAGCAGTAACTCAGACACCTTAGTAAAAGGTTTTACTATTTCAGGTGATGAAATGGTTATGATGGCATAATACAGATGTTTGAAAAAAATGGAAATTTTAATGGAAGAGTGCAGACTGAGATAATCTTCCCATTTCATGTCCCTGACATTTTTTTATCTCACACAATGAGCTTCCTCAAAGAGTAAAAGTAGCAGTGCTAAGGGGAGTGAACTTCGGGATTAAGCTGGATTTTACGAAACACAGCAGAGTTATTTAAGATTCTTGATTTTTTTTCCATGTGCTACTGGGACTCACCTGTCAGTACTCTGATGGGAACGTCAATGGAGATCAATGGAAAGTTTCAACTGTGTCACGGATGTCGGAAGGGACAAACCGTGGAGAGGCAGGAGAGCAAAAAGACCCTATGCGAGGCGGCGGAACGGGGAGTTAGCCCGGGCTCGATAGTGCAAAGAGTTCTGGAGTGCCGTATAGAAACCTATGCCCTCAGGTAGCGGATGTGGGGCGACCTGGTGCTAGGCGGGTCTCAGGACATCCGAACGTCAATGCCGAGCGAGGCAGAATAAGTGACCCGGAAATATATAGCCCAAGGAAAGAGGGAAACCGGAAGGACAGCAAAGCAGGAAACTAGGGACATGACAGAGTAGGAGCGCCCTCTGGCTGCAGAGGGCGTGACAAACTGATCTCTGTTTGTTTGTCGAATTTAATGCTGGTGTCTCAAAACCACAGAACAGTGTAATGTACCCAGGGGTCAATGATCAGTATTTGTTTTCTTGATCATGTTCAGCAACTAGGATAAGAAGACCTGAAAATTGAACAGTATTCATAATTTTGATTTTTATTCTGTTCTGGTCTTTAAAAACTACATTACTAAATTGTTTCTACAGTTTGGAAAATTACTTGACAGTTTTTATTAAAGAAGCTGTAGCCAACACTTTTTTCTGCCCAGAGTAGTGTTCATTGAAAATTACCATAGGTCTTAAAGCTTTATGACATTTTATTGATATCTCTCAGTTTTAACTAAAGTGTTGGATTAATTATTCAATATTTAGTCAGCTTTTTTTTAAAAAGATCATTCAAGTAACAGTGAATGTAGCTTGTCACTGCTTTTTTGTGAATCAGTGGTGGCAGCGGCCATCTTCTACGCTGTTGTGTGCTGGGACAGCAGCATCATGGCAAGAGGTGTAAATAGACTCAATAAACCCATCAAGAAGGCTGGCTCTGTTTTGGGGCTGAGCCTTGACCTCCTGGAGGTGGTGGCAGAGAGAAGACTACTGACCAAGCTCATAGCCATCATAAACAATGCCTCTCATCGGCTACATGGGACTGTTATTAGACAACGGAGCACTTTTAGTAACAGACTTCTCCAGCTACGGTGTTCAAGGAAACGTTTCCACAGGTCCTTCCTCCTGGTGACTGTCAGGGTGTATAACACTGACCTAGGCCCTTCATCTGCTCATCTATGGACAGCATGTTACACTCATGTACTTTTGGACACTGCATCAATATACTGTTTATACTCTGGTACTTTCAATCTGTATATACAGTACCTATACGCATTTTGCGCATATTTATTGTTTTACAGTGACTATTAGCATATTTTGCACACAACTAACTCTATTTATTTTATTTTGTATTGCTGTGATTTTTTAATTTTAGTCTATTCTGATGTCTGTATTGCTTGCCTTGGGCCATAGTAGCCAATTACTGTATGGCTACATGACTGTTCCTTGTTTAATGTTGCCTTTGTTATTTTTCTGTTCCTATATTTATGCATTTATTAAAACATAAATAGCAGAAAAGAAAGGGATAAAAAATAAATAATACAAAATAGACAAAAACAAAGGGAAGACTGTTGAGAAAAAGGAAACATCGAGTTTATATACAAGTTTATTGGGCAGCTAGAATTCAGAATAAAAATGGAACTTAAGATGAGCTTAATTTGCTTAATGCATTTGGTTCTGATATCCAATTCTAAAATCATTATGATATGGTCAAGTTGTTTGTAAGTAGTAATGATCATTTATTAAAATATGTATTTTGCTCTAAATATGAGGCAGTTAAAAGCAACTTTTAAAATTGACAGTATGTTCATATACGAATTTTACATTTAATTTTAACAATACATTAATTGAACAAATAATAACCTACTAATCATTTTTATGACAGGAGATGTGTTAATTCAGATATTCTTTCACACAAAAGGAGCCATTATCATACTTCAAACAGGAGGAAATTTTTATATACTGATATTTACTCATTCAAGAGCCTTCCATCATATTCCTTTGAACACATCAAACAAAGACTTATATGTCTTAGTGTGACAAGTTGTTCTGTGAATGTTTAATATGGAAGTTCAGAAAATAAGATAATGACACTCACATCAAGGAAACTTCAATGTTTCAGAAAGTGCGTAGGAGCGTATGTGCTTGGTTTTGTTATTGGTTATGATAGAACAATGACAAAACAGAAGGAAGGTCTTTGACACTTCAGCACAGAGTTAAAAGAATGGCTGTGGACCAGGTCTAGAAATTGGAAATTGCAGTGTATTCTTTAAATATGTTGTATAATTTTAATGCACACATATATTAACATATAGAAATATGCATACAATACACATATGTACAGGTATACTTTATAATATATATGGCGCTGTGGATGCTCTGTGGCTAGAAGGTTGCTGGTTTGTATCCTGTGACTGGCAGGGGCCCTCTGTTGGGCCCCTGAGCAAGGCCCTTAACCTCAACTTCTCCAGGGGTGCAGTATAAATGGCTGACCCTGCGCTCTGACCCCAAGCTTCTCTCCCTGTCTGTGTGTCTCATGGAGAGTGAATTGGGGTATGCAAAAAGGCAAATTCCTAATACAAGAAATTATATATGACCAATAAAGTGATCTTATCTTATAATATGAACAAAGAACATATCAGATGAAAGTGTCAATGTTACAGGTTATTAATATTATTCAACCTATAGTATTGTTACAAATGGGGTTATGAAAATAGAGAAAATCAGAAATAGCTGAGTGGATTAATCAATAATTAAAATAAATAATCATAACCCTATACAATACACCCAACCAATTGGTGAATTGTCATTGGAGGCACCTAAATTCTTTTTTCTCTGTCCCAGCCTTAGTGAAAAAAAGTAATAACTCAAGTGCACTGGGTTAAACAAACATTTATTAACAATGACTATACTAAAATACACCTCAAACAAACACACAAGTTACATTATTAAAAAATAAGGCGTCCCTGAGGCCTAAGTCCTAACCACTCAGGAAAAAGACTGCAACTGAGTATTCAACACTTACAGTACAGTATATAATGCCTACAAAGGCTAAAACAAGAGTTAAGCTGCTTAACTAAGGTAAACCAAGAAATTTAATTATATAATCTGGAATCCCTACATCTCAGCAAACATCCCTGTGCTTTGAAGTTGGAAATGCTGACAATAGCCAGGTGTTATCCCTTGTGTCTATATTCCTAAAGACACTTCAAAGCAGTATTTATAAATTGTATATTCTTTTTTTGTCTAGAAGAAAAATTAATCCTAGCAAGATGTTCACTGTTAGGATTGGATTCCGGGTTAATTTAGGATAAGTCGTATACATTTATATCCATTAATGTTCACAGAAATATATCCAGTGCCTTCCAAAACTATATACTCTATCTCCTTCCAGTAATGTCCCATTCTGTTGAACTACAATTTTTGCACATTTTGTAAATGATACAGTACATTCAGAATGTGAATACTCAAAAAGAACACATTGTGGGTTTAAGAACAGAACTACCAACAAAAAATGCTAAGAGAATTTAAAAACTAAAATATTATTTTTACATACATATTTACCCCCCAATACCTGGTTAATGCACCTACTACAAATGACAGAGGAACCTTACAGAAATAGTCACAGGTTCTTCCATCATGTGACTCATTTTAATTTCACACAGATTTTTATTTCAACAAGTTGTGTGACTCATTATGGTTAGTATGTGCACCTAATATTCACTGGATATGAATACTTACGCAATCGTGACTTCTTTCTTTCATGTTTAATTATTGATTTACGTCTTTCTTTTTTGTTTGAATATGTGGAGTAGGTTGTGTAACAAGTATTAGTTGCTTCTTCAACGCGCCATGACTGTTCATTTTGAAGCAAGAGAATGTGAAAATGTGCAATAATGTGAATATTTTGGCAAGGTCTGTATACTCTGGCTAAGCCTACAAGCAATCCTAGATGTGCTCTGCCAGTCCTATTCACAGCTCATTAATGCTATAACTTTAATTTAATCAATGATTTCTGCACTGTACGGCTCCACTGTGGTGTCCCCAAAAGACAGGTACATACTGTAATTGCTGAAAAAATATTTTGAACTGGTTTGTAATGCAATGAGTAATAATTAGAGTATTGGATTGAAACTACAATGCTGTTGTCATGTGTGTCATCAAACTGAGTACAGTTCACAATTAATCTGTTAGCATCTGCTGATCAGGATTGCTGGTTCAAAAAATAAGTCTTAACAGATGCTGAGAAGACAGTCATCAATCCTCATTTCCTCTTCTATGAATAATCAGATCCAGGCATTCAATTTTTATTTACTAAATCAGTTGTTCCATTATGTTGTTCCATTACCTTGATTTGTTTCTTTTTTAATGGTAGCATTACTCCGACATTTACTACAGCAGTCTATTTAAGCTACAGCTATTGCTATGCTAGAGTTATGTTTTTATGGTGTAGTTTTGTTAAAAATATTTAGATACCTGTCAGTCATAAACCTGTATATTACCAGTACTACTAATAAAGCTACTACTACTGGTGCAAGCAATATTTATTAATTTGCAGTTTTATATCTACATTAATTAAAATAATTTAGGATAAACAACTACTTCAGAAACATACATCCAGAAAAAGCAAGCCTGTTGGAAGACATATCTCAGTAAGGTTGTATTATACTGTCAAATTTGCTTTCAAATATTTTGGGGAAATATATTTTCAGTTTTGGCTCACAAACAGCGACACTAACATTTCTCAGGATTTCAAATAGGCTCTATTACTCTGTAATGACATGCTAACAGCATCATTGGTTTCTTTGGTATTGAGTCAGATAGAATCAACTGTCATTTTGTGCTGCACTGAACTTGTGACTTCTCTGTGGTGTTGGTATTTCATTGAAATTGTACAAGACTGCACGACTGCAACAATGCTATATGCAGGCTGAATATTAAATGTAACCCAATTGAGCAGTAGGTCTTCCAGCTCTTTGCTGGAAACCCTTTAAAACCTGATTGGACTTATTTTATCAGAAAGAAAGACAACATCTCTGAAAGCGTATGAAACAGTATGTGGATTTTCAAATTAAATTGTCAGTTTTGCTTCAAGTAAAATGGTGAAGTTAACAGAACCTCTTGATTTTTCTCATTTATGTCAGTGTCTCAAATGCAGAGATGGCTACCATGTAATAGACAAATGCCAATTACAGTAAATTACGTACATTATGACTTGATTCCAATAAGAAGTTTTTGTAGTAGAACATGTCATCCACAACTATAACTTTTCTTGCTATATTATTGATATTATTATGAATTAGATAATTATATAACAATATTATTATTATTATTAATTAGATAATCAATACAAACCTTATGTAACCGTTGTTGCAGATAAGGGTTCCAAGTTCCATTTGTAATTCCATTTCACTTATTTGTAATGTGGAAACTGTGCAAAGAGTAATACAGGGTCAGCATCAACAGGTGAAGCATAGAACACTTCAATCCTGGAGCAGCCTGAAAGCTCGTTAGGATTCCTAAATCCTCCATACTCGGCAGACACACTTCTTTAGAGAAATGGTCAGATGAGTTCCACGGGTCATTTAACTACAAAATGGCTACAAAGGCTGAATGGCCTTCTTTTGTTTGTAATCTTTCTTAAGGTTTTATATTCTTTAGGTATGTATGGATACTGGTGTGTAATTAGTTCTCCACAATAAAAGATGTCACCCTCAGGTGTTCCATTCAAAGCACATTACACAACCTCCTATTTCCCAGGATAATTCATCCAGCAGTTAGTATGCAAAGAACATTTTGACCTTCTCAGTCATTTTGAGGTTCACAGAAGACAATCATCCTCAATTGTGAAGAAATAGCAAATGAAATCAGATAAGCTGAATGACCTCCTCTCATATGCAAACTTTCTTGTGTTTTTATATATTCTGTTTTGTATATCCCAAATCTCAAACGATCCTATTATTTTGTAACCGCCAGCTGTACCATGGTAATGAGTCTCAGGAGAAACTAATGAAAACCTCACTGTAAATACAGCATAAAATGTAACTTATTCATCCTGAATTAACACTTAAATTTGAGTTGAATGAAAATAATATACTTTTCAGAAAGAAGAAACTGGTGCTGCAGTAAATGGATTATACAATATTTTGGCTTATTTTTTGCTCATCAAAACAAATCAATCCATCCATTTTCTAACTGCTTTATCCAATACAGGGTCACAGAGAGAGCCAGAGACTATCCTGCCCACCAACAGGTTCACAAGAACTGCATGAAAGAATTTATTGATAACATTTTTGAAATTACTATATTTGGAATCTTACAAATATCATTTATAGTTTACAATGAACTGCAACAGGGTGACAGCAATATATGGCATGCAAGATATTTTTGAGTGCCATGCACAACTTGCTTGTCACATTATGAATTATGCTACCTAATGAAAGCACTTTGACAGAGAAAGAAAAAGTTTTAAAGGATTTATTCAGTTTGTAGTTTTTAGTGGGTCCAGCCTAGCTTGATTGGCTGAAAAGATTGTGATATGTACCACTGATCAGGTTTTTACACTGAATTGCTGTAAAAAATATTTTGGACACAATTAGAGCAAAGTTAAATATTTGCTAATTTCAGCCCTCTTAGTCGAATACAGATTTGTTGAGCATAAAGATAATTCTATTTGTGCCGTCTAATGTGAGAGAGCTGTTTAATGCTCATGAAGCATGAGGAGCCTTTAAGAACAAATCATTCAAATGGGCCATATAAGGTATGAAAAGCAAAGTACAGTAGTGTCTTTAAACTAACTTCAGCAAAGTGGTGTCTTTACTAACTTCCGTGTCAGTAAAAATCAAGCCATAAGGAGAAGTTATAAAATGAAAAATGAGCAAATTATGGGAAGTCATTTTCCAAACGGGAATAATAAAAAGCGGCTTTTCACAGTTGTTTTGACATTTAATTAAATGTTTCTTCAATCATTTCCAGAATAAAAGACTTGTATGATTTACCTGTGCTTGCTGGATCAGTGGAGAGATACATAAGTAAAATGGCAGAAAACATTAGCAAACAACATACAAAGGTGTTAATAGATGCAGTGATATTTACAGCTGTGCTAGATGAGTGTGTGGATATAAATGATGTATTATGATTAACATTTCTTGAGCGATACTCTGACTAAAACAAAGTTCAAGAAAACAAAGCTCAGCTGCCTAATACCCATGTATTGACAACAACAGTGAAAGATATAATGAAGAGTTTTTAATCATTTTAAGAAAGAGGAATTGACATATTCAGAACCGAACATAAACCTACTACTGTATGGTAAAAAAAACAGAAGGGATTAGGAAAGATCATTGAAGATCAAATTGAATGAGCAATGCTGAATTTTCATTGTATTGCTAATCAAGAAAAATCTTCTTATTTTTCTTAGGCAAGATTTCTAATTCCAAGCCTAATAATGTGATGACAACAGTTGTGAAGAAAGTAAATGCTCTTATTGCTTGATCTGCTTGAGGAGATGGATAGTGCATACAAGGAAATTCAGCACAGTTTGTTGAGTAAGCCCAGGGAAGCTTTGGCATACTTTGTGGACTGTCTTGATGCATGGAATGTACAGTACATGCACATTCCATGCAAGTACTTGCATCAGAATTTTCTGCCAGATTTCAAGATTTCCAATGTTTTGGCCTGATGTTTTCCTTCGTAATCAAACCAGACAACTCTCATACCGGTAACATAAATTTGACAGCATTCATTAAAATAAATAAAAAATAAATAGTTGTTCCAATGATATAATTTCTAAACTCTATGTGAGTTGATTATATTTACATATTTTGTCTTTAAAAACAGAAAAAAATGCTTTTTAAAATGGTGTTTGTGAGTTGATGAGTTCCAGTAGCTTAGATTCTAACCTTTTACCTCCTCTTTTCTATGCATATAGGCTCTCTGGCAACATACTGTATGTTGCCAAGAATATCTTTTCTAACAACCCTCCCTCCAAACGTAGATCACTGTTAAACCATTTTTTCCATGGCTTATCCTTCATCAGTGAGGGGGGATGTGACACTCATTAACTCAGCCAGGTGAGTTAAATCCAAAGTATTGAGCACAATATCTCTTTTTCTCCTTATTCTTCATCTTGCTTCTTCATTACAATTTGTCCGAACTACTAAAATAAAGGTTGTTATTATATATAAATGTCAAGAAAGGTGAACCTAAATTTAAAGTGGTTATAGAATTTGCAGTTAAAATGCTTTCACAAAAGAAAGACAGGAGAAACATTAACAAAAAAAAAAACGTATTGTTAAAGCTGCAATGTCTAGTACATGGAAAGATATCACAAGGACACTTAATTTTATTTCATGACTTTAAAAGAAGGTTTAACAGAAACCATACTGTACATTCCAAACATCAAGCTGGTATTCTGGTAATTGATGTATAAGAAATCTGATCAATGCAGTTAGTATATGCACAACACAATCTACCGTCATTTAAAAACTGATACATTTTCAGTAACTTAGGGTAAATGGACAAATGCAGTACAACATGCAATATAAAAAAAAACAACAACACATGGCATATGGCATAAAAGTGAAAATAATTCAGTGCTTTGTTTACTAAATGTACTGCCTTTTTCAGACAAGTGAATGCTTCTGTGAACAAGCTGTACAGAACTTCCTTGAAAAAATCTTTGTTGGTCCAAAGCACATGTTATTTTTACTAAAACTGATGTATGTCTAAATTGGCCCTGGTGTGAGTGATTGCATGTTTGTGTCTATGTCTGTGTATGCCCTGCAATGGATTGCCATGCTCCCCTACAACCCTGAGTCAGATAAAGTGATTAAAAAAGTATGAATGGATGGAGCATGCCTCTTGCTTTTACAATAATATATAAAGTGCACTTCAACTTAAATCCAATAAAGCTGACAAATTCAGACACAGATATGTTCATGTAGCTGCCCATTGACAACAATGTCATTTGTTCCATAAGCCCCATTTCATGCATTTGGAAAAAAAAGCAAACATAGTGCAATTTTCTCCAACAACTTGCTAATGAATGAATAGAACCTTAAAACTTTGTTTTGCTGAGTTCTTTATTGTACTTCAATATCAAAGAAAACCAGGAAATATTCAATTTGATTTTGTTTGCTGCATTTAATGCTGGCTGATTCTATTCCATTTGAGTAACTACAGGAGTAAATTAAGAAGAAAAACTAAATTGGCTGTTGAATCAAAATGTGTTTAAATAGTTTATTTCTTTATTTCCTGTTACAATCTTGTGTGATGCTTATCTTGAACTTTAGTAAAACTTATTTCCATTTCCTGTTTTGTTCAACGTCATGTTGGCAAATGTACTTGAGGCTATGGGGTATAGACTAGAATTGTAGCTTTATTTACACTTACATGTTTAAAAACATATGCATGTCTGATGACGTGGCTATGTGTATTTAGAGAGTGCTGTTTCAATGAGGAACAACTAAATGCTCATGAGTATTCAGCATACAAAACAACATGGAACAATGGTTTAACTTTGTCAGATGCTTACAAGCTTGTCTACTGTATCTCAGACCTGTTCTAATGAGATACAAATCAGAACTTCTCCAGTATAATGACACATCATTAGGACTGTTGACAGACACACCATCAGAGATACTGCAGTTGTCAACAAAGGGAGCTCAGTGCTTTATGTTGTGTTGCCCTATTCAAACCTGTTTTCTCTTTTTGAGGAAACTGAACAGATTCTTTGTATTGCTATCACTCCACCTGAAGTGATACTCCTTTATTTTTCTAAGGGTTATGAACCAGCAAGACAGAAAAATCTGATTATTTCAATGAAGCATCGCCACACACAAAAAAACACACGTACATAAAATGTTATAATTATTATATTTCTTATTTCGTAGTTTACTGAAAATGTTATTCTCTTTATTTCCATTTGACACATACACCCACCCCCTAATAAATGCAGCTCTATAAACAGTACTCTTCAGATTTAATCTTCACAATGAAAAAAAAATAAAAATAATCATATACAGTACGAGAACAATTTATGGGTTAGTAATATGGGTAATATCACTGCAATATCACTGGAACAAAATCAAATTTATCATAAGTAACTTATGTCCAGAAAATATGAGACTCACATATATTCACACACCTGTGGTTAGCGTTGTGTAAAGGACTTTTTGATTATTCTTCCAGCCACATTTACTCTGGACTCTATGATTATTTTTGAACTGCCTTCTCCAGTTCAATCCAGGATGGTTTAATTGAACTGATGCCTGAAGCTTGAGATGGACTGTTGAAAAAATGTGTTTTTTTACAGTTACACTACTTAATTTTCAATTTAAAAATACACTTTGTTGAGACTGGTGTTAGTGAAGGGTAGACAGGACATTTTCCTGGTACCCCACACCACATGGATGCCCCCTAATATTTATTGTTCCGAAACTTGTTTGTCAACACTGTTCAATTACAGGTGGTTATCTTGTGTACCATACTCTTATAAGAGCAGATTTTAATTCTAGACTATGAGGGTGAAATTAAATTTTAAAATATATTTGTGATCCATGGAGTCTTTTGGTACAACTTTGTCTTTGCAGGATGTTGTTGGTGGCATTTTAAAATATAAATAAGGAGCAGTCTGCTTTGATTAGTTTTTGAAGGGAACAATGCCCTAGGTTTGGTTACTCTGGAATGTTCATTTTCAGTCATGTTTATGCTGTTTTGTTCTATACTGGTCTTTAGTTTTACTAAGTCTTTTAGTTTGTCTTTTAGTTTGACTAAAAATTAAAAGTTTTGACTAAAGTATATATGCCTAAAATGGATACCTGAACTGAGAGAAAGCTAAAGCTTTGATAAAGTACAAATTGTCAACCTCATCAAAAGTGAAAGTGGAACATAATCTTCTGGTTGGCTTATACAATCAATGTTAACAGGAATTGCTAAAAGGCAAACTCTAATGCAATACATTGTTAACAACTGCTTGACAACTGCTTGATATGCTGTAAAGAGATTGGGCAAGATTTGAAAATTGTTGGTTAAGATGTATAAGATATAGGATACCCTGCAGATATTAATCAGTTAAAATACCCTCACTCTTCATGGAATGTCCACACACATACAGTAATAACAACAAATTAGTAAGTGTAAAATGGCTGAAACTGTTTACTTTTAAATTATTCATTAAACTTCATAAAACATGAAATTTTCCATAACTGAACAATATAACTTGTAATTTCCAGGAAGATTTTAAAAATTTAGGAAACATACTGTACATCTACTGTAAATCATTGTATAACAAAATCTATCATAAAGTTTCTGGGAAGATTCAGGCCCTAAGGAACCAAAGCAAGCAGAAAATTGCCAAACTCAATTGAGATGCCATGGGGACAGGTGTAGGGAACTGATTCAAAGCCACCTATTGCCCTTGGAGATCAAAATTCATCTCATGAACAATGACTCTGTCTAAGATACAGTACATCATAAAATGGAATCTTAGAAGGAACGGACTAAGCTTCTAACACAAGTGAACAGGTGAATGGATGATTATGTGACTGAATTTAACCTATATAGAGTGAAATGTTAAGATTAAAATAAGGTTGTTTGTGATGTCTTGCATAATTTTGAGCATCCATCCATTTTCTGTTAGTTTTAAACATGACAAACAAACAACTAGTACACTTCATATGTACTACTAAGCATTTAGATCTCAGACTACAAATATAGATCTGGGCTTTCCTGGGCTGAAAATATTGCATTTTATAATGTTGTTGCTATGACTGAATATGTTATTAGATGAATGATATTATTCATAATGGTATTTGCTCAGCAATGGAAAAATTAAATACATGGCTTCAATGTGAAGAATCCATAGATTTGCCAAAACCTTACTACTCTTCAAGCAATGGCAGCCATTAACTACATTGATATGTAATGATCTGTTGTCCATTATTCTGCAGATAATGACTAAAAGGTCATGAGTGACCATCAAAAAGGTCATAAGTTTTGCTCTTAGCATAATAAACTTAATTACAACAAATATGTTGAAAACAGGTTTTCCTGATAACATACCAATGGGACCATCAGCTTCTGAATTCTATATTTAGACCAATATCTTTCTTTGATTTTATCTGCAGTTATCAGCTTAATCCTGTTACACCATTTTGAAATAGCTAGTCACATCTGAAATCTGAAATATTGATCAATAGCCTGCCTAAGGGGAACTAATTTCTTGCAGCCATAAAAATACTTTGCAGTTTATTGATCGTTCTATACAATTCAAAGAAATGGCCCATAGGTTTTATGTCTTTAACCTTCTAGAGGGTGACTACTATTCAATGCTCAGAGAACAGGTTAAAAAGTACTATTTACAAGGACATTGCTAGGACCAGGAGCAAGCCCATATTAAAATTTAAATACCAAATATTTACTCTCCTATGTTAAGATTATCATTAATGTAAACTAAGCTGGTGGTACCAGAACCTTGCTTTCTATATACTGTATGTCATCTATTAATATAGCTTTCTAATGATTCAACAAAACTGATTAAATATTCTTGTTGTTATTTTCAAGATGTGCTATAGTCAGTTGTTAACATGGAAAGGAACTAGGCAGTAAATTCACTCCTACTGTACCAAATAGTGACATACAGTATCTTAAAGACCACTGAAAAGAAGGGAATACGATAAGGAAAATCTTTATTTCACTTAATGAAAATCTTGTTTCCGTAGCTCAAGTGTAATTCACACAGAATATATCTGCATCACCAATGAGTATTTATGTAGATTTTGTTTATAGGGCAATGGAGAATAGTTCTTCGTTGACAAGTAAACTTCCATAAGACAAAATGAAAGGCGATACAAAAAATCAGAGGAAATCTGGGTGAAAACTGTATTTTTTTTTCTTTTCAGTCACGTAATGTGAATCAAAACAAACTAACTCCATTTGCATGTTGCAAGGCTTTGCTTGTAAGATCTGCAATGACAGGAACTTCCCAGGTGGCCTAACCAGTGCAGGAGTGTAGGCTGTGCCTTCTATACTGGATATCACTGTATCAAGCATGCAATATGTACTGTATGTTAGCCATCACTGCAACTGGGATTGCTTGACAGGAGGCGCAAAATGGACCAAACTGTGGGTTGGGTGGGCTTCAGTTTCCCCTTCAGTAGGTACTCTAGAGACTCACCAGGATTATGAAAACACATTGTTTTGTCAGTGACAGCCACTCTCCTCCATCTGATGCTACTGTATCTCTGCTGCGGGCACTGTGGATTTGCAGTGAGAAAGATTTTTGATAGTGTACATTTCAAAGGAGAGAACGCATGGTCACCTGTCAGATGCATTTGTTTCCACATATACTACACATAGAACTGGTTGATGTGGAAAATGGCATGCTGTGGAAAAATACCACCCAGAGAGCACATTGATTTAATTATAACAAGCAAACAAGTTATCTATTCAGCCATTTAAAACAAATTTGATTCACATTCTGATAATTAAAACAATTAAGTGTGAACCTTTAATCAAAGTGTTTAATGAGGCTGTTGTATTACGCATATTGGAAAAACAAATATTAGTGTGAGTATAGATTATCTTCAGATTGTTTAATAAGTGATCATACACTAGAGAAGAAGTGTATACTTTCATTCATAAGGCACTGTGCAAAAAGGGAATGTATGTCTATCCATACTGAGATCAGAGTACAATGCATCCATGAATCAGCATGCTGTGAGAAAGCAGTAGCACCTGATTTCCCTGGTGGGAAAAAATCATTAATGTAAAGACAGATTCCTGGAGGTCTAATTGTCTGTTTCATCATTTGCCAACTCTATAGGTGTCTAACATACCTTCAACTCCCATGTCTAACTATCATAACTGTCAACGGTATGCAACAATCAGCCATGTGTTTTAGGGGTCACTTTCTTTCTTTCTTGGATCAACTGGGTTAGGAACTGACACATTTGGACACAGACTTTTCAACATTATAGCTCATAAATATCTGCTTGGAAACTACAAGTTAGTTTCTAATAGAGTAGCCAGTGTCCCAAAGGGTGTTGTTATCCACTAGTTTTTTTTTACATAGAGTCAAGCAGGAACTCAGATGGTTGGGAGAGAACTGATTTAAGCAAACTATTTCTCAAAAAATAGTCAAAAGAAAATATAAAAAAACATTTTAGAAGCATAGCAATCATTTCCTTAGCAAAGATAAAATATGATATGCTGGATATGCTAAATATTATTCGCTGTTCCTTAGAGAGCTAAAAAAAATATTTTTCTATATGTCAGAATTTGTTCTTGGTAAACAAAAAAATGCCCTGTACTATATTTTTTCATTTATCTATTGCTTGTTTGCATCAGTGCAAAACAATGACATTCTTAAATGAATGCCATTGTTTAGTAACAGCAATCAAACCTTTTAAAGGGACTTGAAATCAAAGCCATGGCCTGTAAGAAAGATACTGTATATGCAAAATATGTCCCCAGAGATATTCAAACTTTTCTTCAAGGACACAACCTTCAAGGAATGTTTACACACACTCCCAAGTCTTGCTGGCTGATTTGCATGAGTACTCCCAGCTGTCTCTTAGGCTATTATTGTTCTCATGTTAGATTGCAGTGTTTTGCATTTCTTTCCATTTTCTGTTTTAACTCAGATATTTTCAAGAGAAGCTGAAAGAAATAAGTTATCCTGTGCACATTTCTCTATACAGATTATATATGTGATATATACACAGATATAATAAAAACAAGACACAATATGAATGATGAATATGATTAAAATAAATAGTCTAAAGTTTAGCGTGGATAAATTATTTATCAAAATAATTAAGTTTTCTCATATAATATATATAAATATATAATATTTTTTAAAGGGGAGTATAAATTGTCAGGGGGACCTATATGTGGGAATAGGAGGATCCTTATGCGTGACCGGAATCTCACAGGACGCAGAGTAGCAAAGGGACGATCCGAAAGACGAAATCCAAAAGGCTGGGTCGATAAGGGAGGCAGAGGGTCCGGTAACGAGAGATATCCAAAAACAATCCAAAAGTCGAAATCCAGAAGGCGAGGTCAAGAGGCGGAAGCAGAAGATTCGTAACGGGAGATCAGTCAAAAGGCTTGGAAACGCGCACTGGAGAATACTAAGAAAGGCTTCTCAATAGGGAGCGTGGGAAGGTGTGTGAAGGGGGTTTAAATACTGAAAGGAAAGGGGTGTGATTGGATGATTGGTTAGGGAGTGAGAATCTGATGCATGTGAGAATGTGATGGGTGCAAACAGGGATGAGATTGTGAAGCAGAGGTTCTGGGAATGTAACGTCGTTTGCGAGGGAGAGTGTGACAGGGGCAGAACGGCGTTTCCGAGGTAGAGTGTGGGGCGTGACATAAATTAAAGCTACTCACAAACCACCTTCACTGTTTATACCTTGGGACACCATTACTTCATAGCTCAAAATGTCTTCTCAGAAGTGAACAGGAAATGTTTTCTGATTATTTCACAATAAAGTTCCATAGAAATACACTAAAAGCATAAAACATGAATTATTCATTACCACTCTTCATCATAATTCTCACAAGTAAGGGTCTTCAGCTGGTTTTTGTGTATCTGAGAGAACTAATAATGTAATTTCATTCAATGCTACATTTTTATTCAATTACTTTGTTCTTACTCTTCTAACAATTTAACCACATAGGATTCACTAAATATAATCATTGGCACTCTGATTCATTCCATTGCTGTAGAGTTTTGTCTTGGAGGCTTTAGTTTTCTTTAGAATGGTTCTGCTAATTCAAGACAAAAGGGACATTTATTGGCTCATTCTCTTCTGGAATGGCTGAATAAACACTTAAGCAGACAATGTGTATAAATTCTAATAAGATTATCACCATTGTCACCAGACATACAGAAACATCTTTAACATTAAAACAAAACAACCCTCTAAGCTTCAAGTACCCAAATGAAATGCAGTGTATACATATTCAAGCAAAAGTGCTATTTATTGTTTTACTTGGTGAACAGTTCCAGTTTTTTTTTTACTTTTACATTTTCACTTTTTTTTCCCACTAGGAACTAGGTGATAGAAAATTCCTATAGAAATTAAGAGGAAGTGCAGGAGACATGTCTTTACACAAAAGATGACTCCTGCACTTCCTCTTAAGTGTCTCAAATAAACTGCTCGGCCATGCTGTTGAAACAGCTAAACAGTTGGATGAAAGACAGCTGCTTTAGATGATACTAGACAGGAAAGGAAGACAGAATTCTAAATTGTATCTGGAATACCTGAGGTAAATAGAGTATGAATCTTTTTTTTCTTACAAAAGTCTATATATTTCTTACAAAATATAGAGGCAAAGATTTTCTTCTCATTTTTTGGACTTGTAGCATATCTCACACACTTGACAGGTTATGGCAAGGGAATACTGTAAATTGATGAATTCTTCACAAAAAAGAACAGGTATACACATTTTGATTTTATAATGATTGCCAAAGTTGCATGCACACACACACAATGAGAAGCAAGTACAATGGGTCAACATTGAATTTTGAGTCCAAAGAGAAAACCACAAATTTTATTCTAGAAAGCATAAGTAATCAAACCCTTTTTTGTGGCAATCCTAAATTTTATGCACTACATTTTTTAAATGAGCCACACAACGTTTTGGTCTAAATGGAAGCATTACATCAGACATAAACTCAACATTTTGCAGCATTCAGTCAACACCATCCCTACTGCTAAGAATGGTGGAAGTAACATTATGTTATTCCGTAGCTTTGTTTCTCATCAGCAGGAAATGATGGATGAAAGGAAATTAGAAAGGCTGGTGGAGAAAATAATTTGTCTTTAGCATAATCCATAAATACAATAATATCTTTGAATTTTGAACAGATAGCTGTCTTCTCTTTTAAAATACTGTAGAGACATTAAAAATGACAGGCTCATAAGTAAGAGCAGATATAACATAGGATTATGGGTATGCATATTAATTTGCGCTTCATTCACTTATAACTCTAGAGGAGAGGGAACAGTGTGGTGATATTTAATTCTGCCCTTTTGCAGACAAATGTGCGAAAACATGGAATGAAAATTCACAAGACAGTTCTATTTCCCACAAATATGTGGTTGGGTGAGAAGCTTATTGATATACTTAAATGTAATTAATTGCATAGTACAGACATCAATGTCCAAGTGTGATGGTAATGCTATATATCGTCTTGAACTGTCAAAGCCACACAACTTGGGAAAGTGCATTAATGAATAGCAATTACGGTATAAGTTACACCAATTAAGAACACAAACATCCATGCTAGGAATTAAAAAAAATATCTGAGTAAAAAAAATAAATACAAATAATAATGAACTGGGCACATAGCAAACATAAAAGATCGATTTTTGGCCAAAAAAGTGTTGTCCTGGATCCCAGGATAAAAGAAAAGGCATCAGGGAGAATAGAAGATTAAGTAGTTTCAGGAGGTGGAATAGATGCAAAGAGCAAAAGATAGGATTTTGTGAAAGACATTAACTTACACAATTCTCTACCTTCATTCAGCATTAATGAAAATTTAGCTGATGATTTAAAACAAAGTTTTTATATGTTTGTACACAATTATACAGATGGGCTTCATACCATGTGAGAATTATATATTAGTTAAGAATATAACTAATATTCTAAAATTTAAAATGTTACTGTATAAAGCAATTTAGAAATTTGTGGAGATATTGTATGGACACAAGGTAAGGTGAATGTAACCAGGGTGTAATCTTTGTTACACTCTAAAACTCAAAATTGGAACAAACAATATAACAAAATTAATTTACTTTTACAAATAAAATGTCAGTGCCCATGTATTTCTATAGTCTAGATCTACACTGGAGCTAATTCTGTTGCAAAGAAGTTAAAAAAAATTGCACTTATAATATCAGTTGGCTTATGAACATTTGTACACTGAATGACGTGTGGGGGGTCATGTGCTGCCTGATCACTTCACACATCGATACTGTATGGTCTGATACCGATATTGTACCCAATGCGTCATTGTGTGTGGAATGGAATTACCTACTTTATATTTTTCAAATTCAGAAAAAAATAATTTGGGTAGTGGTAAAAATACATCGTAAAGTAAAAGAATACATACATTGAGTTACAGATGCAGCCATTCAAAGTGCGCATTACAGACACGTACTGCAGGTGGCGTTGCGCATTGTGACGCAAGATGACGCGCGGCACCGCAGTACGTGATTGGTTGACCGACAGGGGCACTCGTGGTCCGTTGGTCTGTCGTAGAAAGACTTACAGTAAACGTCTTTGCTGTGCCCGTTGTAGATATTGAATTTTACCACTGAAGGGAAATCTTAGTAGCTGAGCATAAAAAGAATAGGAGCATACTGTAACGCGTGTGAAGGCCATAAACGATATTAATTTTGGAACATAAACATACAGTACTGTATATGACTGGTCTTGGTACTTTAAAGAAAAAATACACACCAGTATTCCATTTCTCCCTAAACATTTTAAGCATCGAAGTCTTTAACTAAAGAGATACCGGAGTCAACAGGCATACTTTTAGAATTTGATTAAAAGGGAATATAATATTGAATCGCGTATATATTTTATGAAAGCAAGATTGCTCAGCTGTTCCAAAGTACACAGCCTACCTTTATCAGAAATATTTATGCATCAAAGCCTTTACCGAAAATATTACTAATAGTATTAATAATGAATGACTTCGGACAAGCTGTATACTCAAAGTATAATTTCTTTAGCACATTTGTACAAGCACTTGGAATCTGTCCAAGCCATACTTTGTCAGGCATTTTGTTTTACTTCAACGGGCATAAAAACTCCCTTGCTTTTAACAGGGCGTTTCATAATTTCTAACAACGAAAATGATTTGAAATGCGACACTTATCATTCAACTAGAGCTCAAAATATCACAAGGATCTTCAAGAGCACAGCAAAGACTGTATTAAAAGATACTTGTATGAGATACATGAGAATCCAGGCTTTTTTTATCAATGCTTTCTTTTCCGTATACCAGATTTTATGGAACCACTTCAGAAGGGTGTCAGCCAGTCAGATTCCAGGAATCGGTACTTTAAAGGAAAAATACACACCGGTATTCCATTTCTCCCTAAACATTTCAAGCATCGAAGTATTTAACTAGCATGTGAAATAGCGTGTGAAAAAGTGGTAATTTTAAGCTTTTCTGCTAATATAATATGGAATCGCGTATCTAAAGAATTTAATAACGATATGATTATATTCGTGTACTGCGACAGGGCTGTGTAGGGCTGTTTCGCCTCTCTCTTCATGCGACTTCCCTTAGCCTACTGGTCTACGTGCCCGGTTACCAACTCACGGGTTGTGTGTTCAAATCCAGCTGGTGCTGGACTTTTCTTTTAACAAACATTTCTTCGAAAAAATAGAATAACGATATTATGGACAATCAATTGACTTTTATATTTCAAAATATCGCAACATGATCGATTCTAAGTCATTTTTGATAACAATGAATAGTCACCTTCTTCCCTTCTGACAACGGTCCCTGCTTCTGCTTCCTGCTTCTATTGTGTGTGTGTGTAATAGAGTAAATTTTTATAGAGAAATGGAGGCTGGACAGTATGCGATACAATATAAACATTTATATTGATTTAAATCGTGTTTTGATTTAAATCGCAAACGCGTGTTTAATTATATGTGTTTTTTTAATCATAATCAGGCTAATGCAACATAAATTGATACAGTATCTCTGTCTTATTTTTAGTAAATAAAGTGCATTTTTGCACACTATATGTGCAAACGTTTTATGATATGTCACTGTTGTGAATGTCTGTGGACATGTGCTGGCTGGACAGGAGGCTCCACTGAACACAGAGAGCTTAGAAGACAAAGATATCAATTTATTTTAGTCAAAAATTTATATATCACCTTTAAAAGTGGAATCTCAAAGCAAAGTAAATACCCAACACTGATTGAACCCATCTGCCATGCTAATAAAACACCTTAAATTGAATTGAATTGAGGGAAAGAGGGGGGGAGGGCACGCGGCAAATAAGATACACTCCACAGGCATCCACAACAGCAACATATGAAACGTTTGCACATATAGTTAAGTTATTACTTGGTTTTCAAAGTCGGGAGACATTAGAGGCTTGCCACACCCGGACTGTAAAACCAACGCATTAGCACGTCAAAGCCCATTGAGGACCCGGGCGCAATAATTGTTTTGTCCCTTGATTTACTGATCTGCATTAATTATGGAAATCGAGTTCCTGCTCTGTGCAGACGACCTGGTCCCGCTGTCGCCCACAGAACAGAGGCTGCGCCAGAACCTGGCACTGCTGGAGCAGCACTGTCAGACCTGGGCGCCGACAGTCAATCTGGACAAGATCAGTTATGGTTTTCCAGAAAAAAAGCCAGACCCCAGGGAAACAGCTACAAATTCACACTTAACAACACATTAACACCTAACAACGGGAGCAGGGACGAATTAGGCCAGTACCCACTATTGTTAAACATACAGAAAAGGATATTAAAGTATTGAATATTAGTATTGGCTTTAGTATTAGCCATACAGAACATTAAAGTGTCCCTTTTCCATTCAGCGGGTGCCTGAGCCGCTGTGTCCTATCTTCTGACAGTCGCCGTTGTGAACAAACATTTCTTTGAAAAAATGAGACGTTTCCCTTGGTCAGAGATATAAAAATATATAATATATAAATAAATTAAATTTAACTAACATGTGAAATAGCGTGTGAAAAAGTGGTAGTTTAAGCTTTTCTGCTAATATAATATGGAATCGCGTATCTAAAGAATTTAATAACGATATGCTTATATTCGTGTACTGCGACAGGGCTGTGTAGGGCTGTTTCGCCTCTCTCTTCATGCGACTGTACCAGGAAGAGGATTTCTTTCTATTCGAAACGTATATTTAAAAAGTTTAAGAAGAAAAAACCTTACAGCGTACACAGATTTCTAAACTGATCAGGATCGTTATCTTTGTCTTATGCATAATAATGTTCACCGCTCTGTCCAGCAAATTAATAATAAACTTTATTTTATATAGCGTTTTAAACGAATAAGTAATTAGATTGCTCATAAACCTAATCACTTGCTTTTTCTTTTTATTTAGGCTCAGATTTCAACTATAGATCGTATTATTAATAACCATAATAACAACCAACCAACAAAAACAACCATATAAACATAATACCAACCAAAAACATAGATAACGACCACAATACAAAATCAAATATATCAAACCATTATACTCTCGCAAATTCCTTCAATTATCATAATCCCGCCCCTTATGCAAAACCAAACCCTCCTCCCATCCCAGTTTATCCTCTTTATCATAAACAAAATCCACCTCAATTTTGAACATAAAGCATTACTGCTTACTGGGTTTTTTGGGGGGGGGGAGGTGTCTTTCGCTGGAAATCTCGCCTGCTTCTACTTTACGAGTACAACCCCCTCTCTGCAGGAGTGCTGGCTGTGACGAATTAAACCGGTTTCACAGGTATTTTTAAAGTAGGAAGTACAGTGTTAACTGGTAGCTGGGCTCCTCAATTAAATCACTTTAACATGCTAATGCGTTGGTGTAACAGTCCGGGAGTGGCAAGCTTCTAATGTCAACTCGAATCGATTGGAAGACAATGAACCTATTTTAGCCCTAAATGAATTAATAGCAAACATGGTTTACATAAAATACATTTTTCCAAGAAAGTTTATAATAATGCAATCTATAGTTGAAATCTGAGCCTAAATATAAAGGAAAAGCATTTTCAGAGAGCAATCACGCTGTGTTTATGTAGAAAAAGCGATTAGGTTTATGAGCAATCTAATTACCTACTCGCCTAAAACGCTATATAAAATAAAGTTTATTTAGAGATGAATGATCAGTGTCGCAGTTTAAATAATTTTCGTAGGAGGGCTTGGACAGATTCCAAGTGCATTTTTGCAATTTACATTGTAATACAGTTTAGAATACAGTTAGTCTAAGCTTTATCAGCTTTATTTATGGGTTGCAATTTAGAAAAAGTCAAAAGCCGCACTCAAAATGCAATTTAGAGCTTTCTGGCAAGGGGAGACACCCAAATTATAATGTAACATGCCACTGTTTGTGCATGAACAAAGTTATACTGCAATTTTCCTTAGATACGCGATTAAAAAAAATAAATTTTTTGAATCCCCGGCGGAACGCACTCCATATGAATCAGCGCTTTTATACAGTATATCGCCTTTAAACACATATATTTAAACACGCTTTTACGATTTAAATCAAAACGTGATTCAAATCAATATAAATGTTTATTTTGTAACGCATAGGTGACTATTCATTGTTATTAAAAAGACTTAAATTCGATCATGTTGTGATATTTAGAAATATAAATTTGTTTGGTGCGAGTGA
Source organism: Atractosteus spatula (assembly GCF_055471065.1). NCBI lineage: Eukaryota > Metazoa > Chordata > Actinopteri > Semionotiformes > Lepisosteidae > Atractosteus > Atractosteus spatula. The sequence goes on along the minus strand of NC_142711.1, from coordinate 31,548,455 downwards.
GGTTTTATTTAATCTCTGACCAAGGGAAACGTTTCATTTTTTCAAAGAAATGTTTGTTAAAATATAAAGTCATACTGTAGTTCCATGGGATTCAATCACAGACCATGTGACATGGGAGTCAGGAAACTAACACACAGCGCCACCAGATTTGATAACGCTATAAAAACGCTATAAAATAATGTGACTAGGCACAGAACAAGTTTACAGCACAGTACAATAATAAATGCTGACCATGACTTTAGAAGCATAAATTACCTTACACTCAATTTAAACACAAGCTGTCTTTAGCCCTCTAAGCTGGTTCATACAGAAATGTAGAGATCCAGGCTCAGAACACACAGCTTCATTAGCGAATACATATGCAGGACAACTAGAGAAGACGTTTTACAGAGGATGGATTTTTAGAAACATCCCATCAGTGACATCACTGAAGTCAACTCCTACTGTGGGTAACTGTCGTGTGGATAGTTTCACAAGAATCAGACAAAGGTTTAAGCATCGCTTGTTCTAGATAAAACTGCAAAAAAAAACAACAACCCATAATGTACTTCTTTGCGGCTCTGTTTGCCCAAATCATATATTCACAACGTTAAATTAGAAAATAATATTACGTAACCAAAATCCGCAATATGGAAACAGAACCTGTGTGATTGTTGACAGATGATGTTCTCGTAACATTTTTACAAGACAAACTACAACATTGAAAAAATGACTTGTATGTACTTGATATCTCTAATCAATCCACGGCGATATAGTTAAAGCAGTCCCCGCACAAAACGAAACTAAAACGCCCTGGGCATACCGTTTCGCGCTTCTTATCAGTTGCTCAAAAGTAATTTGACCGTATGAAATGCATAATATAAACCTAGAAACATATACAGTATGTGAGCAGTACTTACGTAGTATCGGTGTCAAGACATACCTCTCAAATATTGTAAATCAAGTTAAAAATATCTCAAGACTGATTCTGGTCATAATGAAACCATGTTTCGTGTATGTTTTCTTTAAAGTACCGAGACCAGCCATATACTGTATGTTTATGTTCCAAAATTAATATCGTTTATGGCCTTCACACGCGTTGCAGTATGCTCCTATTCTTTTTATGCTCAGGCACTAAGATTTCCCTTCAGTGGTAAAATTCCATATAAATATTCAATACTTAAACGGGCACAGTTAAGACATTAAATATACATATACATAGTGTATACAGTACAGTTTTCATACGGTAATATGTTTATGTTCCTAAATCAATCTCTTTTATGAGCATGTGAAAGGCATGGTGAATCGATTCTCAAAAATTACTGTACTTTGCATGATTGGAAAAAAATGCGTGATTGCGAAATGCTGTGGTGTTACTTTTACAAAGACGGTCAATGAAAAAAAGAATGTGGACCAGGGCAATACTTTGAGTTTACAGCTTGTCCAAGGTCATTTATTAGATAGATAGATAGATACTTTATTGATCCCGTGAGGGAAATTGCAGTGCAACAGCAGCTTAACACACACAACACAGCCACAATGTAACGAATTATATAATAATAGTACAATACATACAATACAATACAAGAGTTACTCACAGTCCAGACGCACAAGAACAAACTAGAACAGAACAGTACACAGAAAATCATATCACACTCATATCACACATATGGATATAAATATAGATGTAACTGTAGATATAAATATAAATGTATTGCACAGGTCCCTGGCATATATTGCACAGAAAGTGGTTGTAAACGGGAAAAAGAAAAAGAAAAAGAAGAAGAAGAGAACAGATGTAGCAGTAGATGTGTAGATGCGTTTAATCCAGATACAGGTCACTGTCGATGTTGCCTCTGCCAAGACGCAAGGTGGATGCGTTGTGCAGTCTTATGGCAGACGGCAAGAATGACCTCCTGTAGCGCTCCCTGTTGCACCGTGGATGAATCAGTCTATTGCTGTACGTGCTCTTCATTCCTGCAAGCCTGTCATAGAGGGGATGGGAGAAGTTGTCCATGATGGCCTCTAGTTTGGACATCATTCTCCTCTCAGCCACTACCTCCAAGGAGTCCAGGTCAGACCCAATGACAGAGCTTGCTCTCCTGATGAGCTTGTTCAGCCTTTTGGAATCTACTGCTCTAATCCCCGAGCCCCAGCACACCACTGCGTAGAAAATGGCACTCGCTACCACCGACTGATAGAACATGTGTAGCATCTTACTACACACATTGAAGGACCTGAGCCTCCTCAAGAAGTAGAGTCGGCTCTGTCCCTTCTTATAGATGGCCTCGGTGTTCTTAGACCATTCCAGTCTATCGTCGATGTGCACTCCCAGGTACTTGTACGAGTCCACCATCTCCACGCCACTCCCATGGATGTAGACAGGAGTAGGTTTGACCTTTTTCCTCCTGAAATCTACCACCAGTTCCTTTGTCTTTGTAACATTCAGTTCCAAGTGGTTTACCCCACACCACTCCACAAAGCTGCTGACCAGTCCTCTGTACTCCTCCTCCTGCTCACCCTTGATACATCCCACAATTGCAGAGTCATCTGAGAACTTCTGCAGGTGGCATGACTCTGAGTTGTACTTAAAGTCCGAAGTATAGAGGGTGAAGAGGAATGGAGAAAGAACTGTCCCTTGAGGTGCCCCTGTGTTACTCACTACCTGTTCAGACACACAGTTCTGAAGTCTCACAGACTGTGGTCTGCCTGTCAGGTAGTCAGTGATCCACGAGGTCGTGGAGGCATCGACTTGCATCTCTTCCAGCTTCCTCCTTAGAAGTAAGGGCTGGATGGTATTGAAGGCACTGGAGAAGTCGAAAAACATGATCCTTACAGTGTTGCCAGCCCTGTCCAGGTGTGAGTAGGCCCTTTGCAGCATGTAGATGATCGCATCCTCCACACCAACACTGGGCTGGTAGGCAAACTGTAGGGTGTCCAGTGATGAGCTGACCAGGGGTCTCAGGTGGGATAAGACCAGCCTTTCCAGTGTCTTCATGATGTGAGAAGTCAGTGCAACTGGTCTGTAGTCGTTGAGGACAGAGGGGCGCCCTTTCTTTGGTACCGGGACCAGGCATGATGTCTTCCAGAGCACCGGGACTCTTTCCAAGCGCAGGCTCAGGTTGAACAGTTGCTGGAGCACTCCGCTCAGCTGATCAGCACAGGCCCTCAGAACTCTGGGACAGATGTTATCTGGTCCTGCGGCCTTACCCTCGTGCAGCCTCTTCAGCTCCTTCTTCACCTGGTCAGTTGTGATGGTCAGCCTGGCCTGGGGGTTGGTGCTCATAGTGCTTTTAGTGCTGCAGGTGTTAATGGCGGAGGTGTTGGAGAGTGGCAGCTGTGGGGGATGGGTGGGTGAGTAGCCGTCGGGGGTTGTGGCTGTAGGCGGCCATGTTTGTGGGGGGATGGAGGAGGTATTGGGCAGTCGCAGCTGTGAAGGGTTAGGGAGCGTGTGGCTGTGGGGGGATGGGTGTTGCGCCACAGAGGACCCAGAATCAAACCTGTTAAAGAACTGGTTCAACTCGTTGGCCATCTCCAGGTTCCCCTCTGTTGCACCCCCAGCCTGTTTGAAGCCAGTGATCTCTCTCATACTGCTCCATACATCTCTCACCCTATTCCTTTGCAGCTTATCCTCCACCCTCCTCCTGTAGGCGTCCTTGCTCTCTCTTAACTTCTGCTTTAGCTCCCTCTGTACACGCTTGACCTCTTCCTTATCTCCCCTCCTAAAGGCTCTCTTCTTGTCATTCAGAAGAGCCTTCAGGTCGCTGGTAATCCAGGGTTTGTTATTGGAAAAGCAGTGTACGTCTTTGGTGGGGATGGTGTTGTCTACGCAGAAGTTAATATAGTCAGTGACACAGTCCACCATGCTGTCTATGTCGTCCCCATGTGGTTCGCACAGCACATCCCAGTCGGTGGCCTCCAAAGCACCACGAAGATCCTCCATAGCCTCCAGAGACCATCTCCTCACAGTCCTCATGGTCGCAGGTTGGCGCTGGACAATAGGCGTGTATATTGGTGTGAGCAAGACAAGGTTGTGATCTGATCTGCCAAGGGGGGGAAGGGCTGTGGAACTATATGCATCCTTAACATTGGCATATAATAAGTCCAGTGTTTTGTTTTCTCTGGTCGGGCACTTAACAAACTGGTGGAAAGTAGGCAGAGTGGTGGAAATGGATACGTGGTTAAAGTCCCCTGAAATAGCTATAAAAGCGCTTGGGTGCTTTGTTTGTAGCCTGGCTGTGACTGTGTTTATGACGTCACACGCTAACTCTGCATTTGCCGTAGGTGGGATGTAAACAACAACAAAGATGGCGCATGTAAACTCCCGCGGCAGATAGTACGGACGCAGTCCTACGGCTACCAGTTCGATGTCCGGGTTGCAGACTCGCTCCTTAACATGAGTATGTCCAGGATTACACCATCTGTTGTTTACAAGCACCGCGAGCCCCCCTCCTTTCCTCTTACCGCTCTCGGTGTTTCTGTCCGCCCGCACCGTCTGAAAGCCGCCGATGGTAACATTCGAGTCCGGAATAAGTTCCTGCAGCCATGTCTCGGTGAAACACATGATACTGCATTCACGATACTCCCTCTGGCTTCTCACCAATGCTCCCAGTTCGTCCATCTTGTTCACTAAGGACCTCACATTTCCCATGATGATCGAAGGAAGGTAGGGTTTAAATCTCCTTCTCTTCGCCTTTCGCGTCGCACCAGCCCTACACCCTCGGCTTCTCCTCCTCAGCTCCTCCGGCACCGATGGCTTCTCTCCAGTGGGTAGAGCCGGACGCGCTAGCGCGATCAGCTGGTCCCGCGTGTAGACAATGCTTCTGTGGCTATCGGCATTGCAACTCGATAGCCACAGAGGTCCAAGTATCAGAAAAAACAAGAAAACGTTTCTCAGCTTCCTAGTATCCATCATGTTGTGATCGCAAATCTAGTTGCCGGCAAAGGTATGAGGAAAAAACACTAACACACTAGCATTAACTAACTGAAAGAAACAAAAAGACAACAAATAGACACAGAGCTGCTGTAGCAGGCTGCCACTAACACGGCGCCATCTTGAATTATTATTAATACTATTAGTAATATCTTTGTTAAAGACTTTGATGGCTACAGCTCAAACATGAGAGGTTGAGCTTTATTAGCTCCACCTTGCGGAAATTCCAGATACTATTATTTTGCTAGTGGTATTTACCGGTAACTTGCGGTATTTACCGGTAACTTGCGGTAGACTGCGTACAGCGTACCGGAAAATAATGCGGTATCGCCCGCGCATTTTGAATGGCTGCATCTGTATAAATATATAATGTTTTATCCTTTTCTAAGAATGCATAGTAACAACACTGCTGTTATTGTAAAAAAAAAAGTTGTACTGATTTAAAACCACTTGATAATTACATATGTTAATATGGAATCGTGTAACTAAGCAGCTAAAATATCACAAGTGGATGTTTTGGAAACATTTTGACATTTGTTTTTTTTTTTACTTTTATTTTCCTTATAGTGGTAATGAGCAATGGACTGTGTAATGGAAAGTTACTGAAGAAAAGTGTTTTATCCTAAAAATGTCGTTACGGGCAGAGCTGTGCTGTAAAAGCAGCTGGATTCTATGAACAAAGTGTGATTGTACCCAGCGAGTCAAGGGCACGGAATGTTCTAAGAACATGTTTATCTCTGCCCCAGCAAAAAGGCAGATACAAAACTGCACGTAGCTGTCCTTCAAGGCTAAGACCTATTAGGGCTGGAAAATTACTGTCTCGCCTTTCTTTGTATTACTAACCAACCATAATGAAGTAAAAAAGTTGAGGTGTTGCGTCAGCTAAGTGTATAAAATAAGGGACCTCTTTCTATTTTACTTTGGGAAATCAGCTCCCACTTGCTGCACAGACTGGTGCTTGCTGTTTTTCCCAATTGCGCAATATGAATAAATGCCTTACTGAGTGAATGAGAACACCTTTCCTTTCTTGATAAAGATTCCACAACAACTATAATGTAGCGCACTGCACCCAGTTTGGTTTCAGTTTGTTTCTTACGTAGCCAAATATATGAAAATAGTCCACTATTCTTCTTGTGAACCCGATGTGTCTCTTTCAGGTTCCCTAATTGAGAAAATCTATATTTTGTCTTAATCCAAATTTCAGCAGCCAGTAATCAGCCAACAATTTAACTATAAATTTAAAACTTTAAACCGTATATTGTACTGCACAGTACTAGGCAGTCCAAAGACTTACTCTGGGAGGTTGTTTCTGGCTCCAGCATGAGTGTGTGTATCTGGATGAATACATGATATGTGATGGTTTTGTATTAAGAATTTCTTCACGGAATTCTTTAAGTTAAACAAAGGAGGGAAGAAGGGTTATTTTTACAATTGCCAGTAACCGAAGAACAGCTTATCAATATGTTGAAACCATACCATAACAGTGAAGACAGACATGTTACACCTTTGAGCCAGTGACTGTTGTTTACACTGTCTAGATGCCAACGTTTTTGTTACGCGAACAAGAATAAGCGGTCACTTATTAAATTCCGAGATCCTTACTGATTTGACTTTGTATTCCCCTCATTTGGCTGAAACAGAAAAATAAATCATACAGAAGTTAAATTTATTGGAGGGCGCTCTGTTTTATTAACAGAAACTCCAACTCAAACCTGTGTTGTTCAGTGATATAGACGTGGGTAATGTCACCCCCGTTAAACAGTGTGCTTATTGCGCTTATCCTGCTAAACTAGAAGCATTGCAGAAGTTGATATACTGTACATAATTTACTGGAGCTCAAAGAAGGAAGTCTGTGAAGTCCCCCTGTTTATTTGTACCAAATATTGATGGGAGTTCAGTACAGATTACAGAAAAGTGAACGCTGAAATTCCACCAGACATTGTATGTACTGTTTAACCATAAGCAAGGACTGATGTGCTGTTCCCTTTTGTAATAAGGATATTAGGATATTTTCCCTGGAAATTAGAAACAAGAAGGGAATGGACAATGTTGTGTGGCTCTGGGGGAATTTTTCTGTAAACTGAAGCATTATACACGTTGTGTATCCCCTCTTTTTACACTTGTAAAAACATTCCAATTTTAATACAATATGGAAGATACTATTAATAATAAGACAATAGACAAATTAAACTTAGTTCCATTAAGATAAAGTTTGAAAATAGTGGAGATAAATTAGAAAAATACTCAAAAAAATGCTATTTGAAGACAGAGCCTGATTGGATTTAGAATAAGAAAATCCACGTGGAATTAACTTGACTTCTTCAAACAAGCAACAAGAAAAGTAGATAAAACGTGGATTGAGAAGTGGTTAACAAACAGTAAATTGCATATAATCTTGCTTTTCTTGATTTATGTCATCAGCTTGATTCTAATACTAGCTTTAAAATCAAAGGGGAGATGACACAAGAATCCCACAAGGGGGATGTCAGATGTGCTGTGTGGTAAAAAAAAATCTATACATCTATATGAGATGTGTAACGCACTTAGAACAGATCACAAATCATTTGATTTTAAAACACGGTGCATGTTCTGAAGTAAAACTTTAGTAAAAGCACACAATCTAGAATACAACACTTGCTCCAGGAAAAACACTGTTTGTGAAAAGAAGAAAATAGCCAGTAAAACAGCAGCTGCCCATCTAATTCTAAATAAATTTAAGGCATTAAGCAATACCCTTCTACACAATTGTGCCAGTTATGTCTCTAGGCTGCTTGAGATATCTGAGTTTGAAACTATTTTTTCTTGTTTTTATTTATTTAAATACTACTGATCAGACAACACTTCAAACCCAGAGGGGATCTATAATGTGGTGAGACAGACGTTCATTGTGTTTTATAGCACTGCCAACAAGACAAGGAGCAGGAGCCTATCACTCTCTCTAGAGAATGGAATTTCACCTAGCTGTACTACACTGACTGCATTTAAACTATGCTCTTCTATCTGCCTTAAAAGTGCAAAAACGTACAGTTCTTACAACAGTGAACATTTCAGGGTAGACATTTTGCTGAAATAAGAGACCTGTAAGCAGGATAGACAAAAAATATTAGTATGCTTTTTTATTGATTTTATGATGCAAGCTCAACAGATACGATACACTTCCCATTCTACTGAACTTTAAATAAAGTGACGTAACCAAATTCTGTTTGCTAAATTCCAAAAGGTAAAAAGGAATTCAACAAAGTAACCAAACCTAAAATGGATGATGCATTCTTAAAATGTTGTATTCACCTTAATCACGCATACCTTCAAATTCTCCTTTTTGTTATCCATAATATGGATATTTTGTGTATTTGTTATACACTTCGAATGCAAAAGCAAGTCGCAAAGTCAGTCACAAAGGCCCTGTTCACATACTGTAACACAAAACAGTTTAGGACTGCCTACAAATGGAATCTTTGGTTGCTAGGCAAGGTTCTGGCAGTTGCAGTTGCCCTCCAAATATGAAAATAGAGATGTGAGACCCATCTGTTCTGTGTTCTTATCAATACACCTGAATGTATTGAATGTGCCCTGTTATTTGCATTATGATTGGCATTGTAATATCTCAGTAACACATTGATGGTATTTCTGTGACATCTGAGGGTTTCATCAGCTAGTTGGAACATCACAGCTTGATACTGTATATACCTGGTTTAGGATTAAATTTATCACTAGTTAATCTAAGTAATATCACTAGAGGCCTGTCTCTTTACGATTATGGCTCACCTTGAGAAAGTCTTGTCATCCAAAAGCTGTTTTCCTTTTACTGGCAGAGAATAAGAGTATTTTTTTTGCTTTAACCTTTGACAACTTTGCATCCATACAGTTTCTTAAGTGTCATCTTGACTAACATTTTTTTTAACAATATCTTTATTGGTTTTTCAATATCACGTATGAAATGAGAAAATATACAACAAAAAAAGAAAACAATAAAAAGGAAGAATGTGATAAAACATCCAGTTTGCATATTTAGAATTAGCTCACACAATGGCAGTGATTCAAAACACAAGTCACATACTGTAGGTGACGTTTGTTATCATAAATATATGTTGTATACAAGGCTTAAATAAATTACCTTTCAAAAAGTAGTTCCCCTAATTAAAGCTTTTACTTCCCTTCTCTCTAGATCTTACCCCTATGATGCTCTAGGAAATTTAGAAATGAATCCCATATCTCTCTGAATTCCCCCATTTTTAATTTTAGGAGATAAGTAATCTTTTGACTAACATATTTGAAGGTGCTACAAGACATAATGAGATCTAATTACATCACCCCAATTTGAGTATTCACTCCAACATGTACCCTGCATTTTTTAAATTTATGAATAAAATCTTAATCCAAAAAAACTTGTTTCCCTAATTGTCTATCAACTGCAATTTGAGAATGATAGATTATAAGGAAAATCATGAAAGTCTTATGAAAATGTAAATAAACCTATCTTAAACCTAAAATGTAAATCTACTGTATATCTGCCCTATGACCACTGTAGGTCATTAAAAAATTCTAATAAGTTGGTTATACAAGACCCATCTTTTCCAAATCCATGTTTACTATTTCCATCTACAGTAGGTGACCCCCGGTTTAGATTTGAATTTTTTCCAATATCTTACACATAGTAGAGTTCAGACTTATTGGTCTTTAATCACTTGGTTCAGTTTTCTCACCCTTTTTATGGATGGGTACCCCTGAGTACTTCCCTGTGGTAAGTGACGTGTTAGTTGTGTCAGTGGTTTTTGACTAACATCTCTTTGTTTCCTTGAGTAAAATTGGTAAGATAAATAAGGGCTTTGAAGATTTATTAAACTTTTGCTCTTCTGGTACCCAAAACAATTCTCTCTCTTCAAAACTAATACTGTCCAATATTGTACTTTGTCCTTCTGTTCCCTGAGGCGTATTGTTTTGTTCCTTAGTAAATTCCTCAGTGAAGTACTAATTTAGCACACCAGAAATTTCCCTTTCTTTGTCTAGACATTTACCATTTTTGTCTGAGATATAATTAGCTTCATCCTTGATGGTTCTTTAGTGAAAAAACTCAGGCTCTATTGCAATATTCTTTTCTATATGTTTCTCAGCCTAATATCCTATTTTTTACCCAAGCTTGAAATTCATTATACCTCTTTTTCTTTAACTGGATCCTGTTGCTTTTTAATAATTCAGTAAAGTACTCTATGTTCCTTGATACAGTACTTTTTGTTCTAAGGAATTTGTTGAACCATTTGGGATACTGTATTCCTTACTTTTGATTTAGTCTCTTTTGGGATAATTTTGTTCTGCACTTCAAGTAGAATCTATTGCCATCTATGCTCCAAACTGTATCCAGTATCTACATCCCATCCCATTAAACATTTCTTAAACTATGTCTCATTGCTTCAAAGTTGCTTTCTAGGTAATGAAACGTTTTGCTATAAGGTCCACATGCACGGTTTCAAAATGCACTTCAAAATATACTTCAACATTACATTATAATCACAATTTTTTAATGGTTCTCTCACCTCTGCTTGCCTCACTATGTCTTGTTTTTCTAACATGACAAGATCTATACAAGCATTTCCTCTTGTAGGTGATCTGTAGATTATCTTACATTCAAACTGTTTACTGTTTACTTGTTTACTTGTACATTGTCTACTGTTTGTTTGTACATTGTCTTGATGCACTGTCTGCACTTTTTGTTTTTGCACTTATGTTAACAATCGAGAGACTTTCTGTAAGTAAGAATTCCATTGTACCGGTTACATATGGCAATAAAGTTCAAGTATCAAGTTCAATATATGCTATATGAATATGCTCACTTTCAGTTTCAGCTGCTGATATTCTTATAGGCTTTTCCCAGTCTATGTTGCAGAAGTTTAATTGTCCCATTAAGACACATAGTACATTTTTAATTTATTTTTACTGTATTGAATTGTAATAAATATTTTTGTTTAGTGGTCTGTAGCATATGGCTATAACATACTCCTAACATTATATTTTTGGAATACTTTTAAGTAGTCTCACATTATTAATACAAAGACTCTTGATTCCTTTCACTTAAGTTACTGAATCGGAATACTTCTTTTGCTATATAATGTTACACTTCATCATTCTTGTAGTGTATTTACTAATTTTACATTCATATCCATCATTTTTTATTGGCCAGTTTTCTGTAATTCTTCAATACTTGCAAATGTGGTAGCTTATATCTCATATAATGTGTTTCTGATACTCTTAGCATTTAGGTATAAGCGATTAATTGCCTGATAAATTGTTTAATTTTTCCCTTTGGCTCTGCCTTCATCTTTCTTCGCCATGTAACTTCCTTTCCTATTATCTTTGGATCCCCCCTTCCATTCTAGTTTTATTTTTTTCTGTTTTTTGGTTTTCTACTTTATGGAATCATGTGATAAGACAATGGCTGTCCTTTTCATATAGATGTAATCCATCATGTCTGTACAAATCTCCTTTGCAATGGAGGGGTTTCCAGTGGCCCGGAAAGCTGAAACCTTCTTCAGCGCACAATGTCCTCATTCATGTGTCGTGTTGATAGATGTACTCTAAATGTTCACCTTTTCTCTGTGTTGGGAGGATGCTTGGGAAATGTTATATATATTGTATATACAGTTTATTATTAAACATAATTATTTCAGTGGCTAATTTAGTGTTGGGTTCAATGAACACAAAAAAAAACACAGACACACTTCAAGACTTCATCGTGCTGTGGTGTGATTCATTACACTGCACAAAAAATCTTCACTGGCCAAAGAAGATCAGAAGGTGGTACATGTGGTGCACTAGATGTTGGCTAAAACAATAGCTTTATTTAATCTGCTGTCCTACTTTCTTTAAATCTTTAAATCTAAATAATTTAATTTAAATTTTAGAATGGAATTATGTACCTAAAGGGAAATTTTGGTAGCTGAAACTAAAACTAGTATCATTAATAATGTTCAGGAAATTCATTTATGAATATAAATATATTGATAGTGTTAAAATATTCCAATTTCTTCATAAACATCTGCATCAAATTCTTGAACTCGGTCACGTGGTTATTATGGAAGTTTTGATGCTCTTTTTAAGTGTGTTCTTTTTGCTGTCATTATTGTTGTAAAAGAAAATGAAATGTTTGTAGTTTCATTAAAACTCTTTTAGAAAATGAAAAAATGTAACTCTTGTGGTTTTTAATTTAGCTCATCTAAACTTAGTGACACTTTGGTTCAGTGGTAAGAGTTTTCAACTACCAACTAGAAGGTCCCAGGTTTGATTCATAAATTGTACTTTTAACAAATAAAGACTCTTTCACTCTACATTATATATTATATTATTATTTAATATTTGTATATATCACAGAATATTAAAAAATTAAGTTAATATTAATAATAAATGAATGAACATGAATGAATTGGCTATAGTGAATACTGTCAATGGCGAGAGTTAAAACCAGTTCTACTAGTAAGGCCATCAATCTCTAGAATGTTCAGAGAGATTAAGGGAATTTAAAAATGCTTAAAACAAAAATCACAGTTGAGGTTTTATGTGCATATTTGCTTTTAAATACTAATCATTAAAGCTACTATGTATAATATATTCTTATCATTAGAATCTAAAATATTTCTATACATTCCATTGCTACCTATTTCACATTTTTGTTGTTTAGTTAACAAAAATATCATTTAAAACATTGTTGAAGTCAGTATGTTTTTATGTTTACGTTTTTGCAAATTTGTTAGATCTTAGCACATAATGCCAGTAACAAAACCTACTCCAGTAACTAACTTAATCCAATTTCCTTGAACTTTTCAATGATTATGTATTTGTTTTGCATAAATGATCCAACACTGGTATTTTAATGCAGGAAGTTGCTCATTCTAGCCTTTTTAAATATGTAGCTCAAAAGATGGGTCAAATCATTAAACACTTTAAATTGCTTATTTACTTATTTTAAAAGGATTGCAACTATTCTTGCAGACTACCTTCATCCTGAAGCAATTATTTACACTTGGTGTACTGTAAAATTAATATTTCCCCAAACCACAGCTACTAGTACACTAGTACTAATAGCATTACACTACACAAGTAACCTGTGTTAATAGGAGACACCTCAGTATATATCTCAGAGCACTTTGACATGTTTTTCTTGCTTTTTAAAAACTTTAAACTTAAAAACTTCAACAAAACCTGGGCACATAAAATTTTGTATTTTTCGGGATTAAATTAATACTATTTTACATTAGAACCTCGTGTAGCTTTTAGTATTTACATAATATAATTTTAAGTGCACAATTTTATCATTAAGGTTTTTTTTTAAACTATTTTTAGAGAACATCTTAGAAGTTTCTATGTCTTAGGCATTTCAAGCAATATAATTTTTGGAAATTGAATTTCTCTAAATGAATTGGCTATAGTAAGGGATTTAGTTCTATATTATTTCTATGAGTTGGTCTATTGGTCTGTGACATCTTTAACATGCATGACCTGTTTTTATAAGGAAAATGACTTCTTATCCATTAATTGTGTTTAGTTGAACTATTGAAATAGAGGGAAGATGTTGGTTAAAATAACTTGAAGAGAGTAAGATTTTATGAACATTTTTATAAATTCATAAGATTTTATAAAATGTTATGAAATTATTAAAGCGTATTGATTCAAGAGACTTATTGGTCACATAAAGTTTTGATATGTTTCACAGGATTTTATATAATTCATTTCATAATATTTTAGAACTTTCTAAGACTTTAATTGTTCCATTAAAACTCACTAAAAATAGTAATTTGTATGTAGATAAATTGATTATGATTATCTTGCTATGATTGTTAGGATATATCCTTTTGTCTTTAAGCATGAAAGTACATTGAGTTCAGCTGAAAACCAAATGTCTAAAGACTCCAGTGTATTGAGCTGAACAATCTTTAGATTTTTTTTGAATACATATTGAAAAGAAACATTTTCTTCACAAAAAACAAAACTTGAGTTATTTGCTCTGATCTGACTGTGACTCATTTATAAAAACATTTTTTACTGTCCATTTTTTGGGGTTGATTCACCACTATATTTTTAGACTGGATATGAGTGTGATGGTTAGTGTGATTGATAGATACACTGTATATACAGTATATAAACAATTATATTGTTTTTAATAATGTTTGCCAAATGTTTATTTTTGGAAAATGTAAGTAAACAATTATTATAATATCTCATGAATATGTATAATGGTTTTGTTCAATGAAAGGTCAATCACCCACATTCCAATTTTTATATCTGAAGATAACTGAATCACTGAATCACTGAGTTAATCACTGAATACATTTGAATACTTCTGCCTTGCAAAAGTATTCAGAACCTTCTTATTGTGTCTCATTTTGTGAAACTATAAAGTAATACTTATAAACTATTTAAACTTTGCATTGCATCCCCTGCAGTACTGTAGCCCTTGGTTCAATTCCTGGGGTTCTGTCTGCATGGAGTTAGTTCTCCCCTGTGGTCATGTTGGTTTCCTCTAGGTGCTCAGGTTTTCTCCCACAATCCAAATACAAAATGAAGGTTAATTGGTTTCTCTGAAAGCTGGCACTGGTGTGTGTGCATGTTTGTGTCTGTGAGTGCCCTGCAATTGACTGGCATCCTGTCCAGGGTTAATCCACCCATTGTTTTTTTCATCATAGTTATTTATTTACATTTTTGTATACATATATATAACAAATAGTAATTTCTGATTTATTATTATATTAAAATATTTAAACAAATAGAAATTTTCTCAATTTTCTGTCATGACTGCAAGCTTTAAAGAAACAAAATGTGTAAACTGTTCAAGGGTCTGCATACTTTTTGTATTACACTGTATATTAAGAAAATAAGCAAGCCCAATCCAGATTCCTGTTCATACCACTAATTATGTTACTTCAATTTGAGGATTCTTCCTGTATATATGGCATTTTTTCAAATGTTTCTAGAAACCTAAATAATATATAAATATACAGTATATCTAATTATAAATGGTCTCTCTCAGTCAGCAAGCTTGAAGATTTTACCAATATTACTCTCAAAATTGCTCTTCTAAGAATTGATGGATCTCAAATACTAGGTGATCTCCTTGGTTAGGATTAAGTCAATGATGAGTTATGAAAACACATGATGGGAGACATAGGTATTTATGGAGGAAACATGTTCTTTCTGTTTACATTGAGGCTTATAAACACAATTTATCTAGTTACAATAAGGACCTAAGGTTAGCCTGTGCTATAGTACAGTACTTATTACTCCAATATTACTGAAAGTGACTATAAAAATCTTGGAGTTTTTTAGAACATTAAACCAACTACTAAACCCAATAAGAACTTCTTTCACACTCTCTTTGGAGTTATTTTTACTGATTCCTTATTTTTTTTAAAGAATAATATTAACAATATCAGACAGACCATCTCACACGAAACCAGTAACTAGTTCTATCCTGGAACAGTGCTTTTGGATTTACAGAGTCTGAATCAACTAGCTCTGATAATGCATTTTACAAACTGTGTGCCTACTGTCTAGATGTCGTTCTTCCACAAGTTAATTTATGAAGTGTTTCTCAAGACTACAGTATCTCCTATTATTTGTACTATAATAAATCTATCACTGTCCACTTCATTAATTCCTTCACAGCTGAAAATGGAAGAAATTACCCATCTCTTGAAAAACGTTTGCCTTAATCAACCTGATTTTTCTCATTTTAGGCCTATTTCAAAGTTGCCATTTTTAGAAAAACTTTCGCAATACGTGGTAGCATCCAAACTGGTTACTCATTTAAAGTCTAATTCCTTGTTTAAAAACTTTCAGGTGTTATGGTTCCCCATAGTACTGAGACTGCTTTGGTGAAATTTGTTAACAACATTCTGTCTTTGCAGATGCTGGCTTTCCCTCCATTCTCATACTATTAGACCTTTCAGCTACCTTCAATACTGTAAATCATGAGATTTTGATTAATTGCCTGGAAGGTTATTCAGGTTTAAGTGGCAACGTACTGCAGTGATTTAAATCTTACCTTTCTGACTCACATCATTTGTTAGCTTTGGTGATTTTAAATCAGATCTTGCCACTGTCATCTCTGGAGTCCCTCAGGACCCTTATCTTTTCAATATTTAAATGTTGCCATTAGGCCAGTTTATTAGGAAATATGGTGTCGACTTTCACTGTTATGCTGCTAGTACTGACATCCACCTGCATACAGTACATCACCACAACCTCAAATTGCTTGTTCAATACTAATGAAATGTTTTGAAGAAATACAGACACAAATGGTTTAAAACTATCTTCAATTAAACAAGAATAAGTCCAAGATGATTTTAATTAACTCTCCTCATCAAGTCTCAAAATCAGACTGTCTAAAACTCACTTTTGGTGACAAAGAAGTTATTCAGTTTTATCTCCTCAAGGCTACTGCAATGCTTTGCTATATGGATCATCCAAGAAATTATTTTAGAAACCACAGTATGTCCAGAACTGTGCTACTTGATCAAGTCTTAGAATTCCACAAATGTTTTTCCTGTTCTGGAAAACCTGCACTGGCTACCAGTCTTTTAGAGGATTGACTTACAGTGCGAGGCACTGTACTGTCTGTCTGTTGTGTATATTCAAGATTTACTTTCTGCATATGTCAAGGTCTGCTTGGTTTGTTCTGCTGGCTGTAGACTTTCACATCCTATGTTAGGGTACTAACCCTTGTCTTTGGAATACTCTTCCTGACAGTATTGAAGATGCACCCTTGTTTTCAAATCTTGCCTTAAAAAATTCTTATTTTTTGTTTACCTCAAATTCAGCAATTTCTTTCTTTTAATATTACATATTTACATTTTTTTCTATTACAACTTTGTTTTTTTTGTTTTCTGTACATGAAAATACATAATTAATACATTTATTAATTGTATTAATGAGCATTCTCATAACCATGAGAATGCTCTGGACTGAAAGACACTATATAAAAATAAAAATTGACAGATTGCATTTTATAGATATATACAGTATGTCAATCCTATTGTAAAAATATTGCAAAATGTGGTAGTGCTTCCCATTGCCACTGCTACTTCTGTAAACATACAAAGAAGTCTGAAATACTAGGTTGCTGCTATTACACAATCTTCTGATTTACCCTCCTATTCATGTTTGCACAACTTCACACTTAAAGGTGATGTAAAACTGATTTGTCTGCAATTTTCAGGTTCAGTGTTCATATTTTGTGGATGGATATTACATTATTCTTCCAGTCAGTTGCTGCAACCTCTGTCTTAAGTGATATGAAAGATCCTACTTAATGGTCTTCAAATAACATCCCTCATTTAAAATAGTTCAGCTGGAAAAATAAAACTCAATTGAAAGTAATTTTAAAGTCCTCCAGACACTTCAATACATTGCTGACTGTTACATTGAGAATACTGAGACTGCCAAGTTACAAGGAGCAGAGAAACTCCAATTGCTGTAGCCTACGTACATTCAGTTGTACAATCCCAGTTGAAAAACCAAAAGTACCATTCCCATTTAAATAAGAATGTTTTTCTTATTTAAATATTTTTCATATTTAAATATTTTTTAATATTGTCATTTTTAAAAATATGTTATGCTTTTTTGGCACCAATGTCAACATTGTTTTTTTGTTTCTTTGCCATTGTTATATTTATATGTAATGTACTGTTGGCTGATATCTTCTGAGGATACTCATATATCCATGCAATCATTCTCTGACGTGTACACAGTCATAGATTTGTCTTTTGATGATAATAAACATATTTTTTTGTCTATTCATGCAAACACCTGTCCTTGATGTTTCATATTTTTTATATTCTCAATTTCTTTCATTACCTAAATTCTGACACACATATTCAGAACAGCATATATCTATTGAGAATTTTTGCTAAATATCTATTTGAATTAGACTGAAATGTCTATGTCATATTGCACCGTGGACCAGGAGGAATGATATTCTGTTCCACTGTATATTTGTATATGGTTGGAATGATAAATAAACTTGAACTTGATAGTAAGCTAATAGTAGCGCCATTTGTGAAATAAAACATAAAAGCATAGGCATCAATAAAAGCAAGGGCATGTTGACGCCAGGGAATAGAGTAAGGCAGCTGCCAATGATACAGGATCATTCTTTTGCAAACAGCAATGTCACTCAAACAAATCCTTTTCTGTAATGCTGTTAAGTTAATCTTTGAATCTTGACTGCTGCTGCCTCAGGAACAATAGTGTTGCTCATAGAGAAGCATCACTGGCCAAACAGGATCAGCTGAGAAGGACAGTGTTCAGAAAAGTTACTTGAGTGAAAATAGGGTGCTTGGAGAAGAGTGAAAAAGAGTTTAAGTGATCTTGTGACAGTTACTCTAATTGAATACTGTAGTGCCTGGTTGTGTTAAAGGAATTAGTGAAGCAAAGACAGTGATTAATTGACACAAAGTTAATCAGTCTGAATACTCCAGGGCTCGTGATTATTGAAAACAGAGAGTGAATAGTTAGTGAGAAGATCTAGTGACTTGTGTAAGTAGAACCAAGTAAAGAGCAACCAAAAGGAAGAGGACTATGCCATCCGAAAGTTGAAGACAGACCATTTACAATTTGAAAAACAAATGTGACATGTTGGCAGTTTCGAAATTAGGGTGGTATGTGTCTGCAGGTTTATATACAGCATTACATAAGTATTTCACTCAGGTGTTCACCAAGGAAGAAGTCAACAGCTTTTCTCAGGTAGTGAAATGACAAATGGCTTTATTAAATTGTATTAGCATAGCAGAGTTTCAGGTCCCCCATGAGTTGAAACCAGGGCCCTATCACTTCAAGGCAGTAATGCTAACCACTACACCATTGTGCTGCCCAATACCAAAATTAATAATAAAAAATTAACTGCCAATTAATAATCTGTATTCCTGCTTTATATAGAGATTGTGTGAGTTTTGCCCTTTCTAATTCCACTGTTGGTTATGGGAGGGTGTAAAATACATACATTCCATACATGATGATGTGTAACTTTCCACATGTGATTTTTCTTTGTCTAACTTTGTCGTCATTTGTCTTTTACTTGCTGATAGAGTTTGGCTATCCAGAATTATTCCACTTTTCATGAAGTTCAGTTTGGAAAGTAATATATTTTATTAATTAATAGTAAAGAAACACTGTATATCAAAAATCTTGGTATCTTATTTAATGTTAAACGTACATACCACATATGGCAAATACAGAAAAAAAATCAATACATATCACACTTTCTAAACTGCTCTAAATAACAGTTTAAAAATAAATAAAACTTTGGGAAAGAGACATCCTCTGTGATGTACTCAATTTAAAAGTTTGAAAGGAAGGTCACCCCTGACAATAAAACAGCTGAAGATTTTTATACTGAATAGAGTCCTGAGCAGAAACAAAGCTTATGGCTCCATCTAACACATTACTGTCCACCAAAACAGCTCCCTGAAGTATAGAATGATGGTATAATGGAGACAAAAGAGGACAGAACAGGAATGAAGTGTATATCAGATATATTACTGAGAGATGATGAACGTATTTCAAATTTAAGGCAAAATGTACTCCTACCAAAGTTGCTTCTCTCAAAATTTCTCTCTCCAAGGTCAATTAAATTATTCTGAATTTGTGATGTAATATCACAATATCATGTGATTGTGATTCATGTTTCTGCTTTTAAAAAAATATATTTCTCAAACAAATAACAAATAATAAATAAGTCTGTTTTTACTTCTTTTTCACATCAACCACTTAAGAGATTATTTTTTCATTACTGTATATTAAGTATCAGAATATACATATCACTTAAAACTTCAAGAAATTCACAATGGTTTTAATTGGGAAGTATTACCATTTCCTATTATTAAAAAACAGCAATAATTTTATGCCAGTTGAAATTACATTTTAAAGTTGGGCAGACAAGACACAGGCAAATTAATTACATCACACTCTACAAGCAATACACTACAGATGCAGCCATTCAAAGTGCGCGGCACAGACACGTACCAGAGGTAATTGGCTACGGACGCAAAATACTGCGGTACATGATTGGTTGACTGACAGTGGCACTCGTGATGCGTTGGTCAGTCATAGAAAGATTTAAATGTCTTTACTGTGCCCGTTTTAGTATTGAATATTTATATGGAATTTTACCACTGAAGGGAAATCTTAGTAGCTGAGCATAAAAAAGAATAGGAGCATACTGTAACGCGTGTGAAGGCCATAAACGATATTAATTTTGGAACATAAACATACAGTATATGGCTGGTCTCGGTACTTTAAAGAAAAAATACACACCAGTATTCCATTTCTCCCTAAACATTTTAAGCATCGAAGTCTTTAACTAACGTGATACCGGAGTCAACAAGCATACTTTTAGAATTTGATTAAAAGGGAATATAATATGGAATCGTGTATCTAAAGAAATTAATAACGATATAATTATATTCATGTACCGCAACTCAAGAATAGTACACGCTGTTTGATGTCTGTTGATAATGTTTCTGTAGGGCTTTTTCAGCACTCCTCATATGACCTTGCCGGTGGCGCTGTGGGTTAGGTTCCTGACTCCTCCATCACACGTTGGGTGTTTGAATCCAGCTGGAGCCATGACTTTTTTTTTTAACAAACATTTCTTTGAAAAAATAAAACGTTTCCCTGGGTCAGAGATTAAATAAAACTTCACTCGCACCAAACAAATTTATATTTCTAAATATCACAACATGATCGAATTTAAGTCATTTTAATAAAAATGAATAGTCACCTATGCGTTACAATATAAACATTTATATTGATTTAAATCGCGTTTTGATTTAAATCGCAAATGCGTGTTTAAATATATGTGTTTTTTGATTCACAATCAGACAAATGCAACATAAATTGATATCTTTGTCTTCTAAGTATCTTAATAAACTTTCAGCATAGCTTTCTCCCCGTTTAGATGTATTTTTCTTGGGATCTTGGGATCAAACGTGGAAAGATTAGATTGTAATCGTTTTTATTTTTTAAATACATTTTAGAAAAGTGTAATCTATACTAAAAAGCTGTACACCACCTGCTATAAAGATACATATTGTAATACTTTCGGGTTCGGATAGGACGGACACAAGAACTCAGAATTGCGGAGCAAGTTAAAGCCTTGATTTTATATATCACCTTTAAAAGTGGCATCTCAAAGCAATACAGTAGATGCAAAAACAGTTAAAAGGACCACAGATTACAAAGTAAATACCCAACACTGATTGTACCGATCTGTCATGCTAATAAAGCACCTTGAATTGAATTGAATTGAGAGGGGGGAGGGCGAGCGAGAGAGCACAGCCAGGACAGGCAAATAAGATACACTCCACAGACATTCACAACAGCGACATATCATAAAACTTTTGCACATATTGTTAAATTATTACTTGTTTTTCAGGAAGTTGAAAAACACTTGAATTACTTATCCGGTCTCTCGAAATAAAATTATTTTTCAAGCAATGCAACTAACGTCGGGCAACGTGTTTTTTTTAATCCAACATTGACAGCCACATCTTAAATCTTGTCAGTCAGCTCTTTTTTCTCTATTTGAATTGTGGCGATTCAAACAACTTGGGATAACAAGTGGTCTCAAAGTCACCAAGCTCACAGAGCTTCAACAACAGATGACAATTTCCTTAGTCCTTCCTTAGTCTTCCTGAAATTGTCAGATTATGAGTGAATAAAAGCATTTTATTAAAAACACGTTTGCGTTTGTTTGGGAGCTATATTATGTATTTTTCATATTTAAGATATAATGATGTGTTCCTGCTTACACATCGCACGACTTTAAAAGCTAGAAAAACAGGTTTCGATTCACATTATCTGGTGAGCCTTGTTTTGTCAAAGGACAGCACACTCTCTCTCGCTTGCCCTAAACAGACAATACACAGGGAGGAGGGCAAGCGAGAGAGAGAGAGAGGGGGGGGTGATATGTGAATATGATAATGTGAATTCCATCAAGTCAGGCACCTTTGCAGTATTCCCAGAAAGAGCCGCATCATATCCACTGTTCCTCCAGAAAGCTTATGCAGAAGTGAAGGAATTGAATATGGAATTTAATATGGAATTAAACCGGTTTCACAGGTATTTTCAAAGTAGAAGGGGGTGAGATTTCCAGCGAAAGACACCTCCCCCCCCCCCTCCAAAACCCAGTAAGTTCAGTACTTACTAGTTAAGAAAGCTAGATGTTAGCATAAATTATTAGTAATCAATAATATTAAATTTAGCACTGTAATAAATTGTGCTAATAATAAATTCTATTCTACTCTGAGAATGTAGGGGGAGGAAGAATGCCCGTGGTCTTTTCACTTACTGCAATATTATGGACACTCAATTGACTTTTAAAGAAAAAACAACTTTTTTTTGACAGCTGGTATAGCACCCCACCGCGCCCACGCACCAGCATTATATTCTCATGTACGGGTAGAATATTGTAACGCTTACGGCCGACAGACACTGTGTAAGAGCCGGCGTACCAGAGCAGGTGACGTCACCGCCCTTCCCTGTGATAGCAGGACTACAGCTACTGGGCTGTAGAGAGATCTCTCTTTAGCTCACGGGGCTAGGTCGCTGCAGAGAGACGCGGAAGTCCCGGGTTCGAGCCCCGGACGGTGTGGGGCCGACCTGATGCGGCAAGGGCGCCCGCCTGAGCCCCCATTGCGTTACAATATGTTCACACCTGAAGAAGGCTCCATAGCTGAAACGTTGTGTTCTCTTTCTTCTTTTTTTCAGCATGGAATAAACGTATTTCTAAATTTCTTTGCAGCCTACGCATGCTGACGCAGCTACCCACCTGAATATGTTCATTATCTTCCAATGAAAGAAGGGTTCCTTTCGCCGTAGTCGGGAGACATTAGAAGCTTGCCATGCCCAGACTGTTACACCAACGCATTAGCATGTTAAAGCGATTTCATTGAGGAGCCTAGCTTTCTTAACTTGTAAGTACTGTACTTACTGGGTTTTCGCTGGAAATTTTCAGCCCCCTTCTACTTTGAAAATACCTGTGAAACCGGTTTAATTCGTCAGAGCCATCACTCCCACAGAGAGGGGGGTTGTACTTGCAGTGCATCGGTATAGATGGGAAAGCCAGAGCCGACCGCTACGCTGCCCCCGTGTTTGGGGTGCTTATCATTCTCAGTGCATAACAAGGAAGATTAATAAACATAAACATAATCTCATGGTTAAATAGTCAAGTCTAGCCATGTGTGAGTCTAGTCTCACAGAGCGTCAACAGCAGATGACAACTTGTGAGTTCGATTAAGAATGAATAAAAGCATTTCATTACTAACGCGTTTGCGTTTGTCTGGGTGCTGACAAAGTAAAAAACAATTACTTTTTGACAATGAAGAACTGTGTGTGTGTCTCTCTCTCTGCTGGCGTTTGTAATCGTTTTTATTTTTAAATACATTTTAGCAAAGTAATGTACCATAAAAGTATTGTGAGACATATTTGGGTTAACATGTTCAGTGTTCAGTGTGTGGTAATTTGTTTGGTGCAAGTGAAGTTTTATTTAATCTCTGACCCAGGGAAAAGTGTAGTGTGGACGGCTGAGGAGAGAATGCAGGCTCGCGCTGTGTCCATTATTCTTTTTGTCTTCTTCTGGCTTGGTCGGATAGTTTTTGTTTTTGTTTTATCAATAAAGTTTGATAATCGGCCAGTGAAAGCTCTGTTGTCCTTCACATGAATGCCTGAAACAATGTACCCAACCCAGGATTTTACAGTATTTTTTCTTTAAAATACCAATAACAGCAACATACAGTTTACATAATATGTTGATGTTCCAAAATAATATCGTTTATGACCTTTATGACCTTCGTTATGCTCTTCGTTAATGTCTAAGCCGGAACACATCATTATATCTCATTTTGTATTTCTTTAAAAAAAAAATCGTTTGCCCAGCCTAACAGTATTGTTGTTATTGTTTTTATCCTGTAAAGTGCTTTGAGGAGCCACCTTTAAAGGCGCCATATACAATAAAGTTCATTATTATTACTATTGTTAATTTGCTGGACAGAGAGGTGAACATTATTACGCAGAAGACAAAGATAGCGATTTACGTTGCATTGTGCATTGTGCTGCTGTAATACAGTTTTAAATCATTAAAAGTCTAAACATTATCAGCTTTATTTATGGGTTTTAAATAAAGGCGATTTAAACGCGATTTAAATCAATATAAATGTTTACATTGTAACGCATAGGTGACTATTCATTTTTATTAAAATGACTTAAATTCGATCATGTTGTGATATTTAGAAATATAAATTTGTTTGGTGCGAGTGAAGTTTTATTTAATCTCTGACCCAGGGAAACGTTTTATTTTTTCAAAGAAATGTTTGTTAAAAAAAAAAAGTCATGGCTCCAGCTGGATTCGAACACCCAACGTGTGATGTAGGAGTCAGGAACCTAACTCACAGCACCACCGGCAAGGTCACATGAGGACTGTTGAAAAAGCCCTACAGAAACATTATCAACAGACATCGTACAGCATGTACTATTCTTGTGTTGCGGTACATGAATATAATTATATCGTTATTAATTTCTTTGGATACGCGATTCCATATTATATTCCCTTTTAATCAAATTCTAAAAGTATGTTTGTTGACTCCAGTATCACGTTAGTTAAAGACTTCGATGCTTAAAATGTTTAGGGAGAAATGGAATACTGGTGTGTATTTTTTCTTTAAAGTACCAAGACCAGCCATATACTGTATGTTTATGTTCCAAAATTAATATCGTTTATGGCCTTCACACGCGTTACAGTATGCTCCTATTCTTTTTTATGCTCAGCTACTCAGATTTCCCTTCAGTGGTAAAATTCCATATAAATATTCAATACTTAAATGGGCACAGTAAAGACATTAAATATACATATACATGCTGTGTACAGTACAGTTTGCATACAGTAATATGTTTATGTTCCTAAATTAATCTCTTTTATGAGCATGTGAAAGGCATGGTGAATCGGAGATTCTCAAAAATTACTGTACTTTGCATGATTGGAAACAAATGCGTGATTGCGAAATGCTGTGGTGTTACTTTTACAAAGACAGTCAATGAAAAAAGAATGTGGACCAGGGCAATACTTTGAGTTTACAGCTTGTCCAAGGTCATTCATTATTAATAATATTAGTAATATCTTCGTTAAAAACTTTGATGGCGACAGCTCAAACATGAGAGGTTGAGATTTATTAGCTCCACCTTGCGGAAAT
Organism: Atractosteus spatula; assembly: GCF_055471065.1. Classification (NCBI taxonomy): domain Eukaryota; kingdom Metazoa; phylum Chordata; class Actinopteri; order Semionotiformes; family Lepisosteidae; genus Atractosteus; species Atractosteus spatula. Next base: position 31,523,315 of record NC_142711.1, on the reverse strand, counting down.
TCCGGATACTATTATTTTACTTGCAGTACCATGTGGTATTATGAGGTACTATACAAGAATTTACGGTAACTCGCGGTAGGCTGAGTCAAGCGCACCACAAAATAATGCGGTATCGCCCGCTTGTTTTGAATGGCTGCATCTGTATATCAATGACAGATGCTTAGTGCCAGGTCACAGATGCTGTCTTGCAGATCATGTTGGATTAAATCCCTTGAGAAGCCTGACAAATAAGTGTCTTTTCACTGGTCTCTAAGCCCTTAGAGCCCGTACTGTAGGCTCAATCAAGTCTGTAGTCCATTTCTTCCCATCCACTATACCTGATAACATCTCATCCAATCACCTGCTGTGATGTTGCTCCTTAAAAACTAGCACCCAACTCATTTTAAGATGGTTAACTCACTTGTTCTTCATCTCTCTCCAACTGAACTGCAATCAGACGTTTCCAACCATATGACTGCAAGCAGTCTGAATCAAGACTTAAATTTTTCTCCAAGACACCAGGCCAAGAAAGTGAGTCAGTAAAGTACAGAATTCTTCCCAAGATATTCTCTCAGCAACTTATGAAATATTGTTTCCAAATCCAGTGTTATTTTCATTTCATTAACAAAATGAGACAATTGGGCTCTTTTATGTCAACATCCTGAATATCTGAGGATTTTCAGTACCAAACTATAGTTGGGATCAACCGAGTTCTCCCACTTGTCTATCTTGCAGCTGGACCCAAGAAAACCAACTGTGGGCAGACTGCTTTAAATAATAAAAACCAAAACCAAAGTTTAGCAAGACCTAACTTTTAGCAGAGCTGCCCCCAGCAATGCTAAGCAAATCTCTGGGACACTGCCTGCATAGAGCAAGCAGCTGCCAAGTGAGACTGCCAACCAACCTAACCAGGTTATATATTCTCATCGGGAAGATTGAACTCATCAAGGACATTTGGCCAATGGATCTTTAAGTATAAAACTTCTTTATTTGCATTATAATTCTTAAGAATTTAACTATTATTCCAACCAATGTTTGATGTTTAATTAACGATAGTAAATGCATATTTACAGTACCTTACTATCAAAGAATTTGAATGGAACGTAATTATACAACATAAACCGTAAAACATTATAGTCCATGTACTTTAAATCTGAAGTTATTAAATTTGTAATCTGTGAGTGAATAATTGGTCTTTTGTATCACACCAGATATGTTATACATGTTTTGGTGTTATGTCAATAAATTGTATATTGTAATTTCTGAATCTACAGTATATACCAGACTGTAAATTATTATGTTTTATTAATTCCTAAATGTTGTCAAATAGTCTCACAATTTCCTGTTACAATTTCTTATTGTTACTGTAAATTAAAACACACACATCACTAGTCTAATGACCTCAGTCATTTATATCAATTGTGGGAGCTTTATGTTTGTTACCCTGTTCAGAGATGTTTTGTGAATAGGAATCTGATATTTTTGTTTTCTTTTTCACTAATCCTTTCAACAATAATATTGCAATGCTGTATATCCATTGCCCTGTCGTGTGGGATACTTAACTATCATCTACCTGGGGGATTAGGGGATTTAAACCATTAGCTTTGGTTTAAACCTAAAAACATTAATTCTTTTGTTTGTCTTATTTTTTTTAAAGAAGGCTAAGCCGTTCACAGAGGGTGCTATTTTGTTTCTAGACACTTGGGTGCTCTGCTTTTATTTTAGAAAACTCAGATGAATCAGGTTGTAATTCATGTTAAGCGGAGTTTTGCAATAACAAAATGTTGCTGACTAGACCATTAGGCTTGAACCCGTTGATTGGTCTTTGTACATAACAAGTAGTGTAATATTCTGCAATGTCTGCACCAGACTCCTTGATGTCTGTCAGGTGTTTCTACACAAAATCATATTTTGTCTCTGAAGGGTACTAGCTTATATTTCAGGCAAGTACCCCGAGGTGTTACTACAACATTCTGAAACTACAAATGCATCATTCTCTTGATTAGCAGGGTATAATGGATGTTTTCTGTGTTTTTTATTCTTAAGGCTTGGCATTCAATTTGTGTCCATTCCTCTCACAAATGCAAGGTGATTTTGTGTTGATGTAGCAGTCATAGTGAAACAAGTGTATAGTGGTCAGTCATAAATTAATCAAAATGAAAAGATTTGTTTTTGTGGATGCTCAGTTCTGTTTATGTACTTCATTCCATACTGTACAATCACTAACCATTAGATTTATAACACAAAAAAAGTTACAAAAGATAGAAGACTATTTGAACTCATATTAGAAGTTTGATGGCCAATAGCTTTTTGGTCTCATCAAGCCATCCATTGGAAATTCTCAGGCAATCATTTTTCACAGCATAATTAAACAGCTTGTGCTAAATGTCCAATGCACTGTCGTAAAGAAATCCTATTATATATCTTGAATGCATATGGATTTCCTATACAGTTTATGCATTGATTGTATTGATGACCATTAGTAGTTAGTGTTCACTTTTGTGCAGATAAATAAAATCCCTTAAGTAATGCCCTTTAATTCCCTATCTCAAATCATTGATACATGTCTTGCTCATCATAAATTGATAAATAAAATTGGTTTAATTTCTCGTAATAAGATTCTCATAACATTATTCTGAAAATAGATGTTAAATAATTTAATTAACACTGGTGAAAATCGCTCCCATGATCACTGAGCATAGATACACTATATGAAGTTGCACTTCAAGAGGAATATTAAATAGCCTAAGGTAGAGGATTTAATTAAAAACTCTTAAAAAGATGCAGAACAAATCTTTTTTATCAGTTGATTTAAAATGCTGCATGACAAACCTACCAGTAGTAGCTCCAGGGACTGCCACTAAGGTCATTAAACACTTTTAATAATCTGAATGAAGAGCAATCATATTGCAGTTTTTGTTGAAAAAAGTGTTCAAAAAGGTTTACATTGGTTTCCGAAAGAAAATTCTACAAACAAATAAAATAAACTTCTGGCTCTCACTGATGGATGGGACAAGACTCCACGATAGCGTAGTCGGAGTCTATAAACGCACGTTACACCAAGATGGTGGACAATAGTGTGGTAAGACAGAGGACAAAACAATGTAGTTGCATAACACTATACTTTAGAAGACAAATGAAATGACAATAACTATACATTTGTAAGCACAAATTAAAACACCATTCAATAACATAAAAGGCAATGTCTATCTGCAATGCCATTACAATTGTATCGCAGGTGAGTATAAACACTTAAACACTTTTGTGTGTGGGTATATGTTTGTAAGGGTGTATACAATCCATTCTTAATGTCAGAAGAGATCATGGGAGGAAGACATGTTTTAACTTCATCACACTTTGTATTACCTTACTACATTTTGGTGAAACTCCTCTAAGTTAGGAGAGACAGATGTTTGTGGCATGTACTGTACAAGAAATAAAGTTGAAATGCTTTAAGTATGTGTCATTAGACATTTCTGTATGGTAATTCGATTTGCTGTAAGAGAAACTTCCCCAGATGTTTTATAGATATTTTGTGTTACTTAGTCCTCCCTATCTGATTAAAGTACAGATAATGTTTTATATAGATTTATTTTCAATACAATCCCTTTCATAATTTCCAAGGACTTGCACCGCATTGAATAACAAGTTAACCACATAGTATATCCTGTAAATACATGTACAGTACCACAAAAACAGTGGTTAGGTTACAAACAATAGCAATTATACATATCTACATCACCATATTTCACCAAAACAGAATTGCTTTGAACCACAAATAAATATTGTATACAGATGCAGCCATTCAAAGTTTGTGGTACAAACCCGTACCACACACAACTACAAACGAGCCACCGCAGTGTACCGCAGTATGTGATTGGGTGGCCAAAATGACCGACAGGGGCACTCGTGGTGCATCGGTCGATAAAGAAAAGATTTAATCATTTAATCTCTTTATTATGCACATGTTAATCCACTTAGTATTGAATATTTATATGGAATTTTACAACTAAAGGGAAATTTTAGTAGCTTAGCATAAAAAGAAGAGGAGCATAACGCGCCTGATGATCATAAATGATATTAATTTAAGAACATAGACTGACAAATGTTTTCTTAGAAAAAGAGATTCACAACGCGAAGCTGTGTCAGTCTTCTGTGTAAAAAAATCGGTTTGAACATCATGGGTGTTGTTTTTAATAAGCTGCTGAGTAAAGAATAGGAATTTTCCTGCTGTCAGCAGTATTGTGTATATAGTTTTATGTACATACCAGGAAGACAACAGAATATTTTTTTCTATTCGAAACGTGTGCTGTCTTCATGAAATTTGTGTATTTAAAATGTTTAATTAAGAAATAAAAACCTTAAAGTATACACAGAGATTCTAAGCTGATCACGAGGAAGAAAAATCACCTGTTTTTAGCGCATAAAAAGTGGTTAACCTTTGAAGCCTGTTTTTATAGCTTTGAAAGTCATGCAAAGTCTAAGCAGGAACACATCATTATATCTCATTTTTTAATTTATTTTTTAAAAATTAAAAAAATCGTTTGCCCAGCCTAATTTTAAAGACCTCTACTTGTGGAACTTTTCACAGCCTATACATAAAACTATATACACAATACCGCTGACAGCAGGAAAATTCCTATTCTTCAATCAAATCAAATCAAAGTTTATTTATCAAATGCACAACAATACAGCATGCAGCAGTAGTTGCTGGCAATGAAATGTCTTTTCTGCAAGCTCACAAAAACCACAAAATTCACAAAAACACAAAAATCACAAAATTGAGGTTACGAAAATAAGGTTACATAATAATAGATGTAATAGAAATTGAATAAAGCTCAATATGAGTACAGCTGCTATGTGTCCATGGTGTATACAATATATACAAGTAGTGCAGTTATGCTGAATACAGTGAAAACTGTGTGTCCATGTGGCCATTACAGGTGATTTGCTAAAGGAGCTGCAGGTTGGCTATTTAGCAGTCTTATTGCCTAGAGGTAGAAGCTGTTCCGTAGTCTGTTGGACTTGGACCGAATGCTTCGGTACCGTTTACTGGACGGTAGGAGGGAAAACAGTTTGTGACTGGGATGACTGGGGTCCTTGAGAATGGACCTGGCCTTCTTCAGACATCTAGCTGAGTAGATATCCTGGATGTTTGGTAGCTCACAGCCGGTAATGAGCTGCGCTGACTTCACCACCCTCTGCAGTACTTTGCGATCCCAGGCGGAGCAGTTCCCATACCAGGCAGTGATGCAACCAGTCAGGATGCTCTCAATAGTGCACCTGTAGAAGTTGGCCTGGATATGTGATGGCATGCCAAACGTCTTAAGCCTACACAGAAAGAATAGGCACTGCCATGCTGTTTTGACCACGGTGTTGGTGTGGTGGGTCCACATTAAGTCCTCTGAGATGTTAACTCCCAGGAACTTAAAACTGCTGACCCTCTCCACAGCTGTCCCATTGATGTAGATAGGTGTGTGATCTCCTCCCTGGTCTTTCCTATAGTCCACAATCATCTCCTTAGTCTTACTGATGTTCAGAGAGAGGTCAACCTCTTCCCTGTATGCAGATTCTTAAGCTGGATTTGAACACCAGACCTCAGCCTTATAAGTCAATCACTGAAGCCATCACGCCACAGACACAGTCATGCACTAAACAGTGAAACAGAAGTACACATATCAATGGAAAGTCTTATACTACTGTTTGTGCAACAGTACATGAATATAATTATATCGTTTTTAATTTCTTTAGATACACGATTCCATATTATATTTCCTATTAATCAAATTCTAAAAGTATGCTTTTGTTTACTCCGATAACGAGTGTATTAGCAGAAAAGGTTAAAACGATCACTTTTCACAAAGTATATAAACGTACAGTAATATGATCAGAAGGAGCACGTAAAAATTTTCTTTAAATTATCAAGACCAGCAATATACAGTACAGTTTATATAATATGCTTATGTTCCTAAATTAATTTTATGAGCATGTTAAAGGCATGGTGCATCGGAGATTCTCAAGACTTACTTTGTATGATTGGAAACAAATGCGTGATCGGATCAACGAAATGTTGTGGTGTTACTTTTTGTCAATAAAAAAAAAGTATTTTCATTTACAAAGACGGTTACAAAGAATGTGGACCAGGGTAATGCTTTGAGTTTACTGCTTGTCCAAGGTCATTCATTATTAATACTATTAGTAATATCTTCAGTAAAGACTTTGATGCATAAAATATTTCTGCATAATTAAAATATTTATGATAAAGGTGGTAGGTTGTGTACTTTTGTCCAACTGAGCAATCTTGCTTTCATAAAATATACCAACTTTTTAATGCATGATGATAAACATGCTGTAATACACAGTTTAAATGTAAAAGTCTAAAGAGTGCACAGCTTAAATTCTTAATTTAATAAAGATTGTCCCTCAGCAGTGATCGGGATTTAAAACCGGGTATTTTCTGGTGACAGCTCAAATGCTGTACATGAGAGGTTAAGCTTTCTTAGATCCACCTGGCGGTTTTACAAGGTGATTCCGGATACTATTAACATAATCTAATTTGCATATGGTAAAATGCGGTATGAGGCGAAAGGACGCATTATGACGTGTTTGGATGTGACACACCCAACGGTTGTACCACAGCGTACCTCGCTCGTTTTGAATGGCTGCATCTGTATGTACAGTATTAAAATTATAAATCTTACATGAAAATAATAGAATTTAGTTGCATCTTACTTAATTTCTTATGAAAGCTTGCATTGTACTAAAAATCGTCTGAATCCACAACAATAGTTTGCTGTGCATACTGTACATTGAATGGACTCTTTGAAAAGGAAATGCATGATAGAACACATGGGTATCTGGGTGTACAAGAAAGACTGGAAAAAATAACCACATTGTAGGCAGTGAAAGGCTGAAGGCCAGTACTGAACTCACCTGATTTCATTTAACTGAGGAAAAAATTAAATTAGAATTTAGATTCTGATTAGATTCATATACAGTATTTACTGTAAGTTGAAAAAATATTATTGAAAGATTGATCCTGTTACTAGCCTACACAGAATTAGTTTATTTTTCATGTTTTCTGATAAATCTAACTGTCAGCTCTATGATGCAGATTCTCTCAAGAAGTTAGATTTAAAAAGACACTTCTATATGCTTTCTTGACACTCCACTCAAAGCACTTTACAGGTAATGGGGACTCCCATCCACCACCACCAATGTGCAGCATCCACCTGGATGATGCGACAGCAGCCATAGTGCACCAGAACACTCACAGAGCAGAGTAATGAAGCCAATTCATAGATGATTGGTAAGGGCCAATGGGAAATTTGGACAGGATGCCAGGGTTACACCCCATACTCTTTTAGAGACACGCACTGGGATTTTTAATGACCACAAAGAGTCAGGACCTCATAAGGTTAAGAAAGGTTAAGTAGACATAAGGACAGAAAGAGTGGAATGTTGCAATTAGTAAAAAAAAAAATGTTGACTACTTTTTCCAGAACTGTTAGATTGTATGACACAGCCAGATGACACAGACCTCTGACAGATATTTCTGATGTACATTGTCTACATTTAATCCATTAATCCATCCCATTTAAAAGATTTTTGTTGTGTAATATGTATTCTGTGAATAAATTCTGTGAATGTAAATTTTTACATGTAAATGCATTTTTAGTCGTAGAAAAAGTGTTGATACAGATGTGAGTCCTCATCTTTGCATCTATGAAAATAGAGGAATCATTTTCCTAATCCTTAGTGGGAAGAGCTACAGGGATAATTGATTGTGTTAATAATTTTATACAGATTGAATCAATAATTTATCAATATTTTCTAACAGTGCTGATTGCAGAGGGTTATTGATAATGTTTGTCTTGGTCATAATTACATTAAATTGCTGATATTCAAATCTGAGAAGCTGAGGAGGGTATTTTTCTCAAAAATATATTGTAAGTGCAAGATTCCTTTTTGTCTCCGTGGAATAAAAATAAATATTTTTTTGTTTATCAGGAAGTCTGGATTAAGCCAAATTAGAGGATACTGTACTTACAAGGTGTCATTGTAAAATTAGTGATTTAATTTATTTTCCACCAAGACAGCAGTGTTGTAGAGATTGCAGAGTTTTTAAATAGTGTATAATGCCTTATGGATTTTCTGAGGAAGCGTAAATCATGAATCATTTTTTCCTCCACATTCTACTTGTTCAATCTAAATCTAGGATCACGCTAGGATCACAATCTAAATGTAGGATCACGTTTTGGGTAGATTCAACATATTAAGTACTGTAGTTTCATTGCTAAGTAATAATATAAGAATTTTGGTACAACAAATTTGTTTTCTTTTTGTAACACTGTAATTACAAAAACCCTTGAATTAAATTGGCAATAACATTTACTGATGAGAGAATCTAATTTTAATAACATTTTTTTTTGTAGGGGTAATGGGGGTTATTGTAAATTAACTTTATGTTATATGTTCATATTGATAGCTATTATTAGTCTGATAATAGTAAGTGGAATGTTTATATGGCAATTGTATTCAGTGTGTCTAGTTTTGTATTCAGTTTATATATTATATATTATATTTTATATACTGTATTATACTGTATATTATATGCAGTGTATAGGTTTCTTGAGGTCACTATAGCCATGGGTGATTTGTAAAGACTTGCTGGTGGGTCCCCTACAGTAAAAAGCCTGGCCTTTTTTACAGCGAAAAAATTATTACAAAAGCCATATTCTATAAAACAGCAAATAATTTTTTCTCCTGCTACACACCACTTAGGCGATATCACCTTAATTGAAGTCACTACTTCATTTTACTGATGTGAAAATATCTGTCAGTAAAAATATTGTTGTAAAAGCAAAAACCTTGCCAAATATATAAAACCCAATGCCTTAATGTACCTTAACTCTGCATTCAATAATTTAACAATTAAAATTTGGCTTCCCCAATAGGCAAAACAAGCTTTGATGTCTGGCAAAGCCATAGTCTATGGTAGTCTATGTAGTATCTATATGAAGGCCTTAAAGCATCAGGTTGTGATTAATCATCCAACAAGATGACCAACCAGGTACTTGTGGGGCGTGGAGACCCAATCCACCCAGTCACATTTTAATCAACTTTATTTTTCCCAGTTAAAAAGCAGGACACATCAGTCCTAACTCTGCTTCTCTTCACTGAACCAACTTTGCTGGCTGACAACACATGACTGCCACAACTGTTGTCTAAGCTTAGGGCCTTAAACATTTTTTTCCTGAAGCACCAAGTTAGAGAGTGGGCTTGTATGTAAAGACAGAACTGTGCCCAAAGTCTAGCCTGAAGCCAGGACCTCTCAACCAACTAGAGACCACCATGTATCTGCTTGATCACTGGAGTCAGTACAGTTTGTCTTTTTGTTGACATGCATGCAAATCTCATTATTCAGCACTATATGTTTTTTTTTATTGTGTAACTTGCTCTGACTAAGTAGTTACCTTGTGCACAGACTGTGCAGTGCTTAGTGCTAACCCAGACATGCCACTGTAGAGACCTGACCTGACAGGACCTGTCTCTCTATCTATGATACCTCAATCTCATCAGGGCTGGAGTGGCACTGAGCCGGTGGAGCACTGATTGGAAAACGCTGCAATGGACCCCATCAGTTTGTAACCTTATCCATGGAAGTTATGAATTCACAGTGAATGAGCAAAGTTCAATACTCAACATTACTGATCTTGAGAATTCAATTGCTATCCTAACACATGTTGATATCAATTTATTTAATGTGAGTAATAGTGTTTACTTAGGAGTATCTGACTGTTTATTTATGTTAATGAGAATGATTAACATGTTAGCGTAACTTATGGTATACTAAACACATAATCTTTGTTTTGTATTCCTTCTTGATTTCTGCTATAGCTTGCAAACCCTTATGTAATAAACAGCCAAGCATTCAAGCAGACTTTCACATATTTACTTTGAATGATATTATGTACACATAAAACTCCTTGTTATCCTGTCTAATGATTCCTAATAGGTAGGTAGGTCCCTTTTCAGGCCATAAAGGCCCAAGGGGGGAATGGGGGGCAAGGGCCACCATTTTTCTCGACGATCCGAGATGAGGTGGAGGTGAGGTGGTCAGCATCATGCTCCGGCTGGCCTATTACCCCCGGAAGGATTAACCCCCAGTACTCATTTGGAAAGCAGGCTGAGTACACCTGGGAGCCGCCTGGAAAAAATTAGAACAAGCTAAATCGCTTGTCCCTGTCTGAGATTGAACCCAGGACCTGTACCTGTACCCGATATTACATTTTCTTGTATGGGAACAGTAAATTTGTTAATATGAGTGATGTAGCAGCGAGAAGTGAGAATTTTCTAAGAATACAATATTACCAAATTTTCAGTCTCCAACCATTGCCAAGGCAAAAATGCATTTTTTATTAGCTCAGTAGAAATTCTTGGCTATATTCGAGAATTAGGAAATGATCAGATGAGAATGGGATTTATTACTGTGTTAAAGTCACCCCAGTGATAATGCTGGAATAATCTGTTAAATGTGAAACAAATTATGGAAAATTGTGGTGTCATCATTGTTTGGGCCAAAAATGTTTTCCATGCTCAAGCAGCTGTTGTTAATGGACACATTAAAAATTTCAGATTCTGCAAGATGATGTTTCTTGTAGTAAAAATATATTTGCTTTTAGCTTGATAAATTTAATTATAACTTTAGTTCTTTAATAGTTCTTCAATGTTTATTCTAGCTAATAACTTTTAATGGGGACATTAGGTGAGAGATTTGAATATAGATAGATAGATAGATAATACTTTATTAATCCCATAGGGAAATTGATGATTTCAAATTGATATTCAATTGATGGATATATTTGTGAAGTGCTACAATTTGTATTGTAACAATATACATCATGTGATAATGTGGTAATGCTCGTAATATATGTATGCATTACTAATATAATAATACAATATAAACAGTATAGAATAATATGTACCTGTTTTATAAAATAGATCACTATTATATACATCATACATCAAACATTCTAAATATAATCTATCATCAACATTGCCACAATCATTTTGCCACTAGGCATCAAGCTAAATTGAATGCAAGAGCTTTAGCTAATGGGTGATGTTCAAGTTTCACCTTGTTGACAATATTCTGTAAAAGTAATAATAATAACTTAAATTTATATAGTGCCTTTATAGGTGGCTTCTCAAAGCGTTTTTCACAACAATAAAAAAATACAGAAGATATGTACAATGAAAATACTCAATGAGAGGTGACAGAAGGGCCCTTCTAAAAAAGAAGGTTTGAGTCTAGATTTGAAGGAGTTTAGGGAAGGTGACTCTCTGATATCCTTAGGGATAGAGTTCCAGTGCTGTGGGGCGTAAGATGAGAAGTCCCTGTCACCCATAGGGTGCTGACTGGCTTGGGGGAAGGATAGGAGACCAGGATTAGAGGAGCGAAGGTTGAAAGGTGGGGAGTACGACAATAGTTGCTCAGACAGGTACTGAGATGCCAAGCCATGAAGAAGCTTATAGGTAAGTATGAGGATTTTGAAGTTGAAACAAAACCTGATAGGAAGCCAGTGCAGAGTCTAGGATAGGAGTAATGTGAACACTTGCACTAGACATGGCCAGCATTCTGGCTGCCAAATTTTGGACATACTGGGGTTTGTTCAGTGAAGATTTATAAACCCCAGCGAGAAGAACATTACAGTTGTCAATTCAGGAGAAGACAAATGTGTTGGTCAGCTTTTCAGCAACAGTTAGCGATAACATAGGACATAGTCTGGTGATATTTCTGAGGTGAAAGAATGATGTTTTGACAATATGTTGCAAATTGTGGGCTAAATATCAAGCCTGAATCAAATATTACACCAAGTTTTTCAATTTAGACTGAAGCTCAAGTACAATACCACAGATAGGGTTACAGCACTGGCTTTACAAAGTTGATGGGAGTGCCAATAAGTATGACTTATCACAGTTTATATGAAGGAAATTTTGAGTCATCCATGTTTTTACGTTGGAGATGCAATTACATTTGATATGGATGTAGATTTGAGTATTGTCAGCTTAGAAGTGATAGTTGTGGACATGTGATCTTAAATTGGACCAAGTGGAAACATGTAAATGCTGAAAAGTAGGGGGCCCAGTATCAAGTCTTGAAGAACACCGGACTTAATTCAGACCTAAAACCACCAAAAGAGAAAAAATGACAGCGATCAGTGAAGTAAGACTTTTAACCATTTAAGAGCAATATCAGAAACTCCAAACACAGTCTCAAGATGAGAAAGTAAGATATAATGGTTAAAAGTGTCAAAAGCAGCACTGAGATCAAGAATGAGGATAAAAAGAGAATCAGAATCAGAAGCTATTAAAGACCATTATTGACTTTGACCAGTGCAGTTTCTGCACTGTAAAGTTGACACAAGCCAGACTAGAGGGGTTCGACAAGATTATGTGCAATGACGTGGTTATTTAACTGAATTGTAACAACATGTTCTAGAATTTTTGCAAGAAATTGAAAAGTGATGCACAGGTCTGCTTTTTTCTAACCCGCACCAGCCCGATCCAATTTAAAATGATAAAAATACTGACCCGAAGCCAGTCAGAATCCGCTCCATTAGAAATTACACCAAACAATATTTCAATAGTCATTTGATCAATATTAATTGAAACAGCATATCCAGATACCTTCTTTTAAACAGACTAAAGTTGCCTAGTCTTGTGACTGTCATTTTTGTAAAGTGCTACACAATCAATGCAGATCACATAACCTGTGCTTTTTTCTTCTGTTGTGCTGACCAGCTCGTCAAACTTCTCCCGCCTGGCTCTTTTGTCCCTGTCTCTTCTTTATTTTTATCTCACTATTCTGGAGTTATGTCCCGATTTTCTCTAACGAGGTTGCCATTATGTTTTTTTCTTTGTTAGACACTGATGTCTGTTTGCTTCTCCCGCTTTGCCTTGTGATACAACAAATTGGGGCTTAAACATAGTAAAATGTCAGTTTTAAACCTTAAAATCACTTTAATTTAAGATACAAATTATCGGTTTACCACAATACTTTGCTTTTGGTCATAAATCAACCTGCACCCACCCAACCCAATCTAAAATCTTTTATTTGAACCCGAGTCAACCAGCACATCATTAGTTGTCATGATTACATGGTTATGCTGTTCACCTTTTGATATATGAGTGTGTTTTGACCATTGGACTTATTTTTTTTTTTACTTTTGAATATCTGACTTTGAGTTTGAAAGTTCAAAGTGTAATTTAAAGACCAGTCAAAGCAGAAGGGTTATTATGGATCACTGGCTCAAGTCTGGGACTCTCAAACACAAATATAGCAACGATAGTGACAGCACACGTGTGAGTAAGATGCAGAATAGAAGTGAAAATGCGAGTGAAGTAATTTGTGAACCATACCAGCAGTACTGCAATTCTAATTGCAACAGCTTGATAAATATGATGTGCAAGGAAGCAGAAGCTGTGCTTGATGTGATGTCTTCATCTGCTTCCAGACATGAGACTAAAGTTGTCCAGCTTGGATCCAGATATCACTTCTCTGATTTCTCAACAAAAACAGCTCCATTCTTCACATTAACTTTTTAAGTAATAAAAACATTTGCAAAATATGCAGCTTTGTTTATAAAAATATTAGTACTTTTCATAAAATTTAATTCCATATTAGTTATTTTTAGTACATTAATAGGTGATTATTTTTACAGGATAAGAAGTGGACGTACTGTAGGCATAGGTGGTCCACCACATCTGTGACTTGGTGTAAGTGGTCCGTAGAACTTTGAGAACAACTGCTCTAGAGCATCCGAGGTAGAGAATCAAGATAAGGAGGATAGAACCTAGGCTGATCAACATGTCAGTTGCAAAAATGTATGGAGCATGGCGGGTACTGTAAGTGTTAGAAACAAGTAATTCCAAATTGAAGAGAACAGCTAAGTGGTCAGAGAGGCCTTGTTCGGGGGAAGAGAAGTGAGAAACAAAAGAGTCATTTGCAATAATTAAATCAAAAGTGAACAAGAATCTAGAATAACCAGGTAATGTTTCTGTTGCAACAGAATTCATGTTAGATTAATGTAAGCTGGTTGCAGTTCTATGGAAAGGGTCAAGACCAGAGATAATTTTAATTTTGGGATATTTTCATTTTAAAAACAAGGATGTTAAATTTTCTGAATACATACTGTAATAAGAACTGTAAATAAGAAAGAAAACACAACGTTTTGGCCGTGGAGCCTTCTTTCTTTTCTTCTTTTCTTTCTTCTCTTTTCTGCATGGAATAAACCTATTACTTGTTTCTTTGCAGCCAATGCATGCTGATGCATACTGTAAATAAGCACATTATAAAGCAAAATTTATAATTATGGGCCATTTTCACATATTTTTAAGAAATCCAAGTTCAAATTCTTATGCATGTTGAGAAATATCATATGAGAACTTTTTCTCCATTTAGTTTTGATGTATGCAATATTTTTACGTTATAGTTGGTTAAATCTTATACTGATTAAATGTATGCTCCACCAGACAGCTGGTACCCAAAGACAGACACTTTATTTTATTGTACAGCAAACCACAGCTCTCAACAATTTGCTCTTTTGAACCATAGTCCTGCAATCACGGTCAAGCAGTATGAAATTCTTTCAGGTATATCAAAAAATCATTCAGGAGTTGCAAACCATAAAAACAAATTGTATTAAATTAACAAATGTTTTAAGGAAAGGTTCATGTTTCTTATACGTCAAAATATTACCCCTTTAAGCTTCTTTTATCAGTCTTTGTACAATCATTTATATCAGTTTATAAACAAGTAACAAGAAGTAATGTAAATGATATATTTAATAATGAGAAGGAAAAGAGGACTTTAATCAATTTTTCAATTGCCATAAACAGGTTATTATTGTGCTGAACAACAGATATAATTCAATTTACATCTGAAATGATAGGTTTATTTAAATACTTATTCACATTCCTATCCAATACATTTTTATTGCTGTAATGGAACATGGGACATATTACCATTTTATTGTAGATTATAGTTTCACAGAGAGGATAGTTTGATAGCTCTTTGGGCATGTCATAATGGGATCTTTAAAATTTGGGGGGGCAAGACCAACAGACACACAATACACAGATGTAAGGTTCAAAATTACAAGTGCAATTTATTTACAGTTCATGGAACCCAGGCAAACAAACACCTAAAAATAAGCCAAGCAAAAGCCTAAGCTTTCCAGCCTAAATTTCTTCTGGAAGTCCCTAACTAGCATAGGCGAGCAGCTAAACTGTTTACCGGCTTCAAAACAGTCTTCCCTGAGTCTCTTTTCAAAAATTCTTCCAAAACAATCTGTCTCTGAGAATTTTCACCATATAGACACTTCAAAATTCAAAGAAAACTCAAAACTCACTAATTCCTTTGGTGATAGGTCAGTCCTTCTCCCTCCTGTAAACTGCACACAGAGAGTTTCTGCCTTATACCCTTCAGACTGCAGACTTCACTACCAGACTGACACAGCAAGCATTCTTCCGCATGGCTGGAACCATACACCCATTGTATCAGTATCAGCAGCAATGGCTCACCTATTAGGTCCTCTAGTACTTCCATCTCTGGGCACTTTGTGAGTTTCTGCACTACTCTTCATTTTGTCAAGTTTCTTCCCCTTTTCTATCACAATTAAAAGCCTGGTATGCAGAATCTTCCCCTCATCTTCCACAGGTATGTGGTTCCCTGGCAAATCTGTGTCTTTTGTTTACTGTAGAAAGTAACAGGTCCAGTTTTTCTGCTTCATTTGGCAGCCCATATTCATGGTCTGGCCAAGGAGGCAACAGCCAGTCTTCTTCTCTCTCATGGTCCTTCATTTGGGCATCTCAAGAGACCCCAGCCAAGTAACTTCTCATCTATCAATGGTACTGGTGATGAAAGCTCTTCCTCCCTCACCTCTAGAAACTTCCACACAGGTAGTGGCTTATTTGTACAATGGGCAACACCTTCCCTCTTGAACTGGTGAGTTTGTGAAAAAGGCTTTTCCGCAGACTCATTCAAGTTTTCTAACTGTCCCTTAAGTATCTCGACCCTCTTCTTTATTTCAGCCACTCTCAGGCAGCCTTCAGGTCTGCTATTGGCTCATTCAGCTGAGACTGAAACTAGCTGAGTTCTATATCTCTAGTCTTAGGTGCTTCTGTCCCTCATCTGTTCCTGTGCTTTACTCAATTGCTCTTGCATTAAACTCAACTCCACCCCATCTTGTTTGGCCATTTCAAACTGGATCTGAAAGAAACCATACATGCATCTCTCAGTGTACAGTTTCCTGAATAACATTCAGGGCCTACTCTTCCAGCTAGAAGCCTTTTGTACTGCTCACCCACTGCCTTTAAGTTTCTCTGATTTTTATCTGCCTCTTTCAAGATGACTTCTTGTGTTGTGCGAGAGGTTTTGGGTTCCAGATGCCACTTCTCGTCTACCAGTACTGACTTTCCCAAAATGTTGTTGACCAGCTCATGAGCCAGTTTTTTTCCTCATTGTCAGCCTGCTTGTGTCCTCCATGGGGTGCTGTGATGTCCTTCTGTAATGGCATGAACTCAAAGTGGTCAAAGGACAAGTCAAAGGACTCTCACAATTGTAACTAAATACTGTTAACTAAATTCCTTTATAATCAAAGAACACTTTTCAGCATGTATGCTTGAAATATTTGCAATTAAATTTCTTAAATAACAGTATTATGCTTTTTATCTTGGTTTATGCTTTGTGTTTTGCATATATAAACTAGAGGCTGTAAGTTTAAACTTTCTAAGAAACTGACAATTTATAAAATAGCATAAAAAACTTTTCTTCAGAAGTAGTACACAGAGATGGGAGAAAATGATTTACAAATTTAATGCCTTTCATCCAAAATAAGGTTTAATTTCTGTCCTGTTTCCAGTATCCCAGTGGATAGATGCTCTTGATTTTTTAATATTTATGGTATGCAAGCTAACCTTGAATTATCATATTACTCAGCTGAAGCAGCCAAGCTGTTCTGTCTTTTTCATGGAAAAAAAAATTGTGATATCAAAAGAGAAGCTGACTTCAACAAGAAAATGAAATATATCTCCAATAAGACTATGCTATTTATGAGTTCAATTCCAATTTGAAATCTACCCAGTTGCTTTACTAGGATGAATAAAGACGAAAGCAAAAAAAGAGATTATTTCATACTTACTCTACAAAAAAGAGGTTTTTGGGAATCTTTTTTGAAATTTTATCTTTGGAAGATTATGTGCTGGAATAGTTACTGAGTAGCTCATTCGTACAAAGTTGGTTACAGTAGTTAAAGTAGTAACTGAAAACCTTATAATAACTACAAAATGAAACCACTTTTAGATTTCAGTTGTATATATATATTAAGATTGGTAAATGAGCTACAAAAATGACTGGTTACAAGCAGCATTATGTACTCTCTGTAAAAATAAAAAGGTTTTAGATTTTATTTAATGTTAAATGTTTCATTGAAATGTTCACACTTTTACCTTCGTAAACCATCAATGGATGTTTTTGTATGCACAAAGCAGTCATTCTGCTAGGACCTTAAATAATTTTCTGAGGAGATTAGTCAGTTTCTTTTATTCTTCATTCCAATGCAGCTCACATTTGAAATATTATTCAAATGGTGTTACAATGAATTTGGTTCACAATAGAATGCCTACAATGACATTTTTTCTAACTTTTTCTATAAAAGGGATACCAAGGAAAATATCCACTGTCCTAATGCATTTTATCCCATTTTTTTCTGTTCCTTAAGGTCTGAACATATTGTATTGTTTTACAATAGAGTTTAAGTCTGAAATTTCAAAGTCATAACATCATAATTAAAAGGTACAATTAAAAATTGTAATTCCATAGTTGCTGCAATGCTTTATACAAAGATGAAAAACACTGTCTGTGAAGTCGATGGCCTGTAAATCATTTCTTGACAGAGCTGCCCAATTGATCAAGAACCACAATATGGGTGCTTCTGAACAAAAAGCCCAGACCCAACACAGACTGAGCTGCAGGCCATCACTCCTCTACCATAGAACTTATCACATTCAACAACACAGCCCTGCACAACTTTCCCTTAATACACCACCATCTAGTCTACACAATGTTCTCCTACTGTTTTATAACTGAGTGGTTCATTTGGAGTCCTGAGGAATCATTTGTAACTCTGACTTACGGAAACCAGATGTCAAGGTCTTCTGGACAAATGTTCAAGGCCTACCTTGCTCTGGAGCACAAGTGGCACCAGGAGGGGGATGATGATTACTAGTCATTTTGACACATTCTGGCAGATAAGAAATGTTTACTGGGTGGACAATAAACAACCATCTACGGAAACATACCAGCAAATGCCTGGTTTCTTTCTGTTATTTTTAGATGTGATATCTTACTAATGAAGGACAGAACCTGTTAGTGCATTTTTTATAGGGCTGGGACATGCATATGAATATCCTACCAAATTACATTGCATGAAATTTGTGCACACTTTTGTGCACATTTTGTGTTATTTGCATACTTCTCAACAACTCAGAAATGACACTTACTCACATGCTGAACATTCCCTAAGTGTTTATGTTTAATAAAGATTGACATAAAAATCAGTCTGAGGATTTATTTACATAATTTACTTTGAATGGATGTCACAGCTTATTTTTAATTGCCTATGTAAATTTCAACACCGTTACACTAAAACCGAATTCTATTAGCAAAATGAGCAAATGATCTGCTCTCTTTTGCCCAGAGGCTTTATAATGCTCAACATACTACAGTATATGGATCATACTTTATTTTCTTGCTGTGCTCATGATGAATAAGTCAAACAAGATGAGGGCAAGTGTTTGATAACAATTTCTGTTTTATTGATCAATCAGTACCAGAGAGTACCCCACTGTGACTATGGACATATGCAGTTATTCAGAACATTGGCTAAAAATACATTATAAGCATCTCCTCAGTTTGAATCGCTTGAAATCCTCTTAGTTACTACCCATGCAGTTTAATACTGAGATACTTACATTTTACAAATGATAATTATAATTGCAAAATCATTCCAAAATTCTTTTGTAACCTCTAAGATGAGACACATACTGTTATATACTCTCCTGTACTGTAAAATGATTTAATGTAGCAAAGTTCAGGGAGGAAAAAATGGGACGCATTAATGGGACAGTATGAACAGTGACAGCTTCTTCAGAAGATATTCACTCACCTTGACTAGTTGCCAAAATTGTTGTTTTACGATCAGAACTTTGAATGCATTGAAATTATTTTCTTCCCTTGATTCACACAATATACAAATCAATTTAAAGTGGCAAAAATATTTTAATTGTGTAACAAAAAATTATGAATTTCTTATGTGAAGCACATTTTGATCTTTTGGGAAAACATGCTACATGCAAAAAATATTATAACTGTATACTGTATATACAGTTGTCATTTCCTTTAGCTCTTCTGAGTAAATCACAAGCTCAAATGGTTTTTAATGTGAAAATGAACACAGATAGTGATGTGCTGATGAACTAAGCATTTGATAAACGGTCTTTTTATAATGGAGATTAAAATAAGTCTGATTGTATTTCACTTTGATGAGAACAGGTAAATAAATATTTTTTATATTTAATATATATCAAAATTCTTTAAACATTTTTAGAATTGTATCTGGAATATTGGAACTGCAATGGTCTACCCAATTACAGATGCAGCCATCTAGAATGTGCAAGCTATATGTAGGCGTGCTGTGTTAGGCATCGGGCTGTATAGAGATGACGGGCAACACCTTGTTCTTATTTTTCCCCATTTGTGAAATGCAGGACTACACTACTCTGTAACACTGTCAGTGGGGCAGTGAAGACTTAAATTTCTCAACCACCATGCCAATCAAAGATTGTCATTAAAATCCAGATCACTTAATTAAATCCTTAAAATTGATGGTTAAAATGGTTATTTATTTTTCTTATTTTTCAGAGAAAATGGGATGTAGTGAGTTAAAAATGTATCATGGCTAAAATAAACCTTTCATAAGAGATCCAGAAATACAACTAGTTTAACTTAATAAACTTAACTTAATAAAGTTAAACTTTCAATGTGGAACTGAAAGTGTTCAGGGACTATGGCTATCATCAACAATCATCATCAATACTCAAATTAACCAGATCACCAAACAAACTGAACAAGTAAGATCAGCAAATAGTTTATCCTAGAATTATCCTAATAAATGTATCCACACATTTTGCTGTTTCCATTAATTTCAGTGTATATTGAATAAAATTACTCATATAAGTTATTGCTTATGTAGTTCCTGACTAGCTGTACTTGAGTCCTATGCCACCATAACAGTTTTTCAAGAAAACTCTGACACAGTTTTTCTAATTTTTTTCATCTTTTTAAAATTAAGCATAACAAATATATATATATAGATGGCCCAGTCATTCCATTGCATGCAAAGACTACATCTCCCAGAAATCCAAGGTTCTGACTCCTTGGGGCCTAAAGGTCCCACCCAGTGTTGGTGGTTTATAAGTATTGATATAACTTATGTTGATTCAAGTTAGGCGTTGGTTACCATTTTAAATTACCCTTCCAAGTGTTAATGGTAAATGTAGCTAAAATGAGCACATGAAAACTTTCCAAAAATAACAACAGCAAGTTAGAATTTCATGAAGAATTTAATATAGAAAATGTATATCAAGAGGGTGGAATACTGTTTTATACCTTATTATTATACCTTACTTATTATAAATATATGCATATTCCTAAATCAATATTGTTAATAATAATAATAATAATAATGTTCAGAGACATTATTATATTTCTGTTATTTTTACTTTAGACTACAAAAATGTTCCTTTAGTGATATAATTCTATATTAAGTGGATTTAAAGAAGCAGGCTTCCAATACATGAATGTTACAGAACTTCTAAGTACCAAGCAAAATGGTCTTATGCGAGAGCTTTCAATCTAATGGATCCAGGCTCCATTCATGGCTAAAAAAAAAATCTGAACATCCATGTTTAAAACAGTAGCTAGGCTATGTATTTTGTGTTTATATAACATATAAAGTATGAGATATTTCATGAAATATGATTAGGAATGAGCGAAAGAGCTTCTGCATGGGTAATGAAAGTGAGGGGATTTGAAAGTGATGAACTGTGGAAAGAAGAACTTCTTATTCGTATTTATACATTGTTGGGCACAGCTGCGAGTGGTTTACTGTGAAACTTTAATTTATACATCTCATTTCAAATTTAATCTTAACAGAATTATCTACAGTATCACACAAGAAAGTGTTATCCAAAATTGTTTTTTAAACCATAGATTTTAATCTTACTTGGCCTTTTGGTTAAGATCAAGGGTAGTGTGTGTAGTATAATTACTAAATAAAAGCTGTGCTATGTTTTAATATAAGCGTGGTCTGTGTTTCTATCTCCCTCCTGTGCATTTTACAGCTTTATTTCCTTATTCAATTAAATGGCATCTACGCATTTTTCAAAAATTGCATTTAGAAAGGGGAAAACTTCTGTACGGTTGACACTTCAATTACTTCTAGTATTGTATTTCTGTCTTGTATGTTGGGACCATAACTTGAAAATGGTAATATAGAATTAATTATTTTATTATTGTTTATAGAGTTACATATGAAGTTTCATTCACAATCTAAACAAACTATAGTTATAAAACTGTGTGATTTGTTTTAATTTCAATACACCTAAAGGTGGTAAGCCTAAATACCGTATGTGCATAGTTACAAAATCCTTTTTGTGAGTTTCTGCATTTAGCTGACAAATGTGCACTTTGTGGTTGTCTGTTTCTCTTTTAAAGTAGTAGCAATATTTATTAACTTTTTATTTAAGGAATTTTATGTCTTATTTAGGTAAATAAGAATGGAATTTAAATATAATCATTTACTCTTTGGAATGAACTGTAATCTTATCAAGTAGCCTGAATAATATTTTTGGCAGATTGACTGGCTTTAAATAAAATCATGTTTGTTAAAAGCTACTCAATACTACTCTAGGTTGCAAGATATACTCTTGCTTCTTTGCTCACACCTGAAGAAGGCTCCACGGCCGAAACGTTGTGTTTTCTTTCTTCTTTTTTTCAGCATGGAATAAACCTATTACTTGTTCTCTTGCTTCTTTGATGTGTTCCATTCTTTCAATGCACCAAACAGGTTATTAAGACATCAATGTTTCCAGCAGGAATTCACACTGTGAAGATTGGATTCTTCATTCCAATTTAATGCATCATTTAAATTTGTTTCTTTTTCTTGGGGACTGAAGGAAACATAATTAAATAGAATGTGAGCAGAAACGATAATGTAAATGTAAATTTCTCTGTTTTGATGGGCCTTTTGAATTTGGGGGGGATCTTCTAGATGAACCTTTTCAATTTCTTGTATTTTTAACTATGAACAGTTTTTGATGTATTGTTTTTCATTTTCCAAAATTAAATGCTTCTAAAATATATCTAAGTACTGTATTTGCATCTAAATGTTTGTTAATCAACTGTCTATCATGCAATGCTTTAATTAAGAAGTGTGTTGGCACCTTATTTTTGTTTACATTGCATTCTCTTTATAGAGTATCTTCCTATGGGTGTTAAAATGCAACATAATTCCATGCTGATAATATAAATAAATTTTAATTGTAAGATCAATATTAGAATCATCACACAGACAATTTGAAATAGAACTAATAAGACATTCCAACAGTTTGAGTCATTTATGTTTTGGAGTACTGACAATAAAATACATTTCTCTCAAGATCTTAATTCTTAATTATCTACAGTTTTAAAACTTGAAAGTATCTACATAAGAAGAATATTAAATGCATATTCAACTTACTGCAACACATACAATTTCAGTTTTTTATAAACTACAGAGTGAGAAATACAGAAATTCTGAATTTTTATTTTTAGACGTTTCATTCCTCTTGTCCTCTTTTATTTAAGCTTGTACAGATGCATTGGACTAGGGATTACATTTCAAAACAGATCACAGGCTAAAAGTTTTTTTTTTGTATGGTTTAATTAAATTTACAGAAATGAATGACAGAAAATAAAAAACGTTCTTGTGTTTTTTGCTAACATTTAATCCAGTATAAATCTGAAGCACAGTATTTATCTGAAACATTTTTATTGGGTCTGTTATCTACTGTACAGTATAATAAGAAGTGTATTTTGTAATGAAAACCTCATCATTTTGCAGGTACAACCTTGCCTGCTAGTATCTCCAACACAACATCAAGTCTTGTTTGTTTGTGTAATCACCATTATGTGCCTGCGAATAAATCTGTCAAAATCTGTCATGCCTGCTGTCAACTAGGTTTTAAAAAATTGAATTTGCCTCACCCAAGTCTGTATAGACTGTACTAGTAATAAAAAGTGTAACTATGGCAACACACAGCAACATGCACATACCAACAGAGACCTTGCATTCCTTTTCAAATGTCATAACATAATGGTATTACTGTATCATAATCTCCTGAAAATGTGAAAGTTTTTAATCGATTAGTGAAAACAGAGATCTAAAACATAATTTGCACAGCTTGGTCAAATCATTATGTGAATATACTTCAGTAAATAATGACTTCCCAGAAGTAAATATACAGTACTTCCACAATGCATTATTGTTAATAGATGTTGCTAGTATTGGACATAATAAAACATACAGTACTTCCTATTGCCAACTAAACATTAAACAGTATTGTATTAAGTATTAACCTTGCCACTCCCCAATGAATAGCTTCAGAGTAACTCTTTTTTTAATTATGTTTATCTCTAACCCCAGAGAAAGACTTAAATATCAATGAATAATCCCTTTGGCCCTAAAATACAAGTCTTGGCCCTGAAACATATTGTTGATACTGTACATGAGGAATGCATTCCTTGCTACTTGCTCTCATTGTTGCAGTTTTAGTGTTTGGTGAAGTACAGCATAGGCAATCGCAGTTTCACCTTCACATCTGCTTCCTTGCCAAATTGAATAACTCTGTTCTGGAGAGATTATTGAGCAAAAGCTTAGCTCAGTCTCCAGGACCATTCATTTCTTGGCTCCTCTACTGTCTAAAATGCTGCACAAGTTTTGTTTTAAGTAAGCTAATTTGGGCTTCATGTGTGAAATTAGTATTTTGCCCACTGAGCAATAGGTTGATAGAAACAGGAAGTCTTTGAAAACAGACCTTTAAGGAAAATGGAATAAACATGTTTTTTTTTGTTCTACAAATTAGTGGAAGAAAATTTTGTAATGCACTTACATTTGTTTCATGACTCATTGAGAGCTTGTAAATTCAGTTAAATACAACATTTTCTAAATTCTGTAGGCAAAAATAAAAAAAAATAGACAATGAAATATGAAGTTAAAATAAAATATAAGGCACAATATAAAGATAACACATACTGTAATAATAACCCATGGAAAGCTATGCAAAATTGTATAATGCTTTAATATAACATTACTAGAATATTGTATACAGTTGTGGTCTGTATACATTTTGAAGCAAAAAAAGATACTGCTGCTCTAGCAAAGGAAGGAATTCGCAAGATAAAACAATTCAATTGCTATCATTTTAGCCAGAGTCGTTTTAGTATGACGGGACTTAGATCAAGTATTCAGAGTTCTCAAAGGTATTTACAACTGTAATCCAATGCTCTTCTTCATCAAACATGAACCAGAGGACACAGTGGAAAATTGTGGGACTGAGAACAGGAGGCATTTCCTTATTAAAAGAGCAGTGGAATCTCAAAAAGGCTATTCAGCCATGTTCTTGGCATCAGTAATCTAGCTTCCTTCTAGAAACAGCTGAATGAGAGTTTCAGTTCAATTGGCTACTAGTTACTGAATGAGCTACAGTAGATGGGTTGAAAGGCCTCTCCTAGCCTGTAACCTTTCCAGCTTTCTTGTAAGCATGAATTGAAAAATGTACTCTGAAACATTGACATTTAACTGACTATTATACTGCTTATACTGATACAGTATTTCCTTTTTTATTTGTAAGTTTACCATGTCAGGGACATTCGTATCACTTTAGAGTTAAATAACTGCCAAACATACAATCCCCAGCATTTCACTCTCTAAAGTATATGACTGCATAATCAGAATATCTCTAAGATGGATCAGTGCTGCTGAGGCATAAAACTTTCAAGATTGAGGAGTGTAAAATCCTTGCAACAGTTACTGGCGATATACATGCTTACAACAGAAGAAGGAATGAGATAGGGAAGAATACCCTGAAGAGATGATCTCCTGTTCTGAAAACTAAGAACAGCTCAAAACCAAGAAAGCCTCTGCAAGATAACTCTTACAGAATAAGCATTAGAATACTAGATAAAAAAGAAAAAAACTCAGGCAATAATCTGTATTTTACTTGCAGAACATTGTTCTCTAAATTGCAGTACTTTGGTAGAAATTATTTTTTTGATTAACTCAATTCAATAGTCTTATTTTTTACAAAAGCCCTTTGGATGGAATTTCATTTGAGGTTTGCCGATCCTTACGCATACTGTATCTTTATAATACCTCCAAAAAATCTGGGTCATTGCTTCCTTGAGAACACTGCCATGGACTCATTACTGTTACATTATCAAAATTTCTATGATATAGAAAGTTGTGTAACTGTTTTTATTTGAATACTATAGTTTTTTTTTTTACTGTACAGTAAACTGGACTTTGTATTTATTGTATATATGCATATGTTTACATATGTTTTTATTATATCATACACATCAGTCAATAAATATTGTTATTGTAATATATTGTTGGCAAGCAATTAACATTGTTTGGGATGTTTTCCCAGGTTATCAATAATGTTGGATGCAATTGAAGGGCTGTTTTGCTTTAACGATAACATGGACATTTAACTCAACATAATCTACACATAAGCCTTTAAAAGTGAACTAAATTAACAAATAGAATTATAGATTAATAAGCATTGCTGAAGCAGAAAAAGAAATTGAAAAATAGATCAAATTCACGACTGGGCAAACAGCTGTCAGATGACATTTAATGTACAGTAGGCAAGTGCAGCATATTACATACAGATAGCATGGATATTAACTATGGATATTAACTATGGATAAAAATGGGAAATGAAGAGGCTAGTTATGAGAAAAAAACAACTTTAAATTTTATGTAAACACAGCCTACATGACATTTCACAAACACAATGTGCAAAATCAATATAAAGTAAAAAGCCAAAAGAATAGTAGGAATATAACCAAAAGCTTATAATGTAAATCAAGAGATGTTATGTTAAAATTGTAAAATCCATTAGTAAGAAAACATTTAGTGTATTGTATATAATTGTTGTCACTACATTACAGGAAAGATAGTGATAGCTCTTGAATAAGTCCAGAAGGTCCAGATCCATCCTGCAATACATACCCTACAGGCTGAAAGAACTGGACCTTTTTAGTTTTTAACATAGAAAATAAAGAGGGGACTCGATACAAGTATTAAAAATCCTCAGAGTTCTTGACTATTTCAGAATTAAGAGTGAAATGTAACCCAGGTGACACAGATGGAAACTACATTGAAGCACATTTAAATCCAAAAACAGACAGAAGGATTTTACACTAAGGGTTAGAGGAGTACAGAACAAGCTGATCAGCCATTTGATACCTTGGTAACTTTCAAGAATTTGGATGGGATCTGTGGATCAATTAACTGCTCACTACCAAATGGATTAGATGGGCTAAAGAGCCTTTTCTCTTTTGTAGTTTTCCTTATTTTCAATATTTTTTGTCAAACGTAATTAAAAAGCTTTTCAGTAATAATATGAATTAGTAAATGGCTGTCTATTCATCTGTAGTTTCAGGTATTGCATGTGTGCCTGCAGTACAATTTAACAATACATTGAATTACTGCTTTCTAGGCAAAAACAATGTGGTCAGAAAGAAGAATACAATTAAGATTTGGTCATTTAGACTTTCAGAGATAATTCTCACTAATGCTATTTAACCTTCCTGTGGATTTCAGTTCTCAATCAGATCTCCTTCTTTTCATCAATGATCAAAAACCATAATGAAATCCAACACAATCAAAAGAATACCATATATATCAGTCAAACAACTATCAAAAAGTCATTTATTCCCCAAAAAAGGTCACACTAACCTGGAGAAAAGGATTTACTGTAAAGTAGGACTACACCCCCAATGGAAAGCCAGTTGTCCATTGACTGGCACATACACAGTCAATTTAAAGAAGCCCCTTAAAACTAGACAGCACATCTTATAGAAATGGGAGAAAACCAAATCATCCAGATAAAATCCATAAAGACATGGGAAGAACATTTAACTTCCACATAGAAGAGCTGTGAGACAGCAACACTGACTGCTGTGTCACCCCAACTGAAGTAATCAAATCATACCTAAGCAGTAGACTGGCATTATTGTGAAGCTGGCATAATTGTCAGAGCTGCAGCTCAAAATCTTTTGCTATCATAAGACAACTACCAAAATGCATAGAACTGACACTAAATAATCAAAATTATTCAAAACAAAAATGAAAAAGGGTGTGATAGATTGATGAAATGGTGTTTGAGTTTTTGCATCTACAAAAGAAAACAGAACATAAGAAGCATAAAAAACAACAGATAATCAGAATATTGCATCATGCCAGAGTAAGATGTGGAGGTGTCAGAGTGAAGGTTGTTCTATTTCACTATAGGGTTAGGGTTATCACTGGAATTTCATATAAATCAATCAATTTAAACCTCCAGAGTAAATATTTTAATAGTCTCCTCTCCTTCTACACCAGTCAGTAATAAAATTAAAGAAACTTGGTTTAGATCAGACTAATTTAAAGCATATATTTCCAGACAATTTTTTTACACACTGGATATGAGTAACATTTCCTTTGTCAGAATTCATAGAACTAGACATCTCTCAAAACAGATCAGAATACTGGACATGTTAGGTCCAATAATAATGATGAAAACTATTTATTCATTCTTTTTATAACAAAACATCCTATCCATTCATTCATAATCATAAAGCCATTTATTCCTTGGAAGGTCACAGCATCCAAGTAACTCAGAGCCCATGATGTAAGTATAGTAAGTATACTGTGTAAGGAAGGACACTCAGGATGGGCATCAGTTCATCATAAGGTAAAACACACATATGGACATAATGGAGACAACAATAAGTATGTCTTTGGAAGGTATGAGGAAACTAGATGACACAGAAAAATGCTTGTGAATATGAAGAGAACTTTGAAGCTCCAATTAGGTTTAATTCCTGGACCCAAGGGGTTCAAACAATTGCCAAATCCCTGTATTGCCCCAGAGAAATCTGTTGAAGTGGAAAGTCTTGCTTGTTTGTTTTTGCCATTTTGACTTACTTATTCAAGGAAAACCGAAAGATGTTGCTTCCTGTGTTGTTTCTGGAGCTATTTGTGTTTGGGGGGAAAAGTACTGGAAATCATGTCTTTCATGTACTACAGTACATATGTATATACAGTATGTCACACTATACCGAGGTACTACAGCCTAACAAAGAAATGCAGAAGTACTAATCATAGAAAATAATTGCACAGATGCTATAATAGTAAAGGGTTCCTTAACAATTTGAGTTCATTTAATAATGAAGCAAATTTAATCAGGATTCAATGAATGCTGATACAAATATAATCTGAAGGCTTTTATTATAGAATTATTCAATCCTATTGTGCAGAGAAAAAAAATCTCTATTGCATGCCAAAATCTTAACAATCTTTATGTTAAAAAACAGCACTATGTCCTCAGCTGCATTTTTCAGCTTAATTACATGATATTCTGATTAACTCATTTGTCTTAACTGAAGAAGTGAAATAAATTGTGCAAAGCTCACATTCATCCTGGCAAACACTGTGAGCCACTGCTGGATTGTTCATGGCTATAGAGGACCGAGAACAATTAAGATAGAAAGGTTCTATAAAAGGCAAGGATAGAAAAATGGAGTATTGCAGTCCTGAGCTGTGTGTAATTTAAGAGTCCTAAGTATCCTTATTATACTTTACAAATAAAGCAAAGAAAATGGATAAGTCATTGATTTTACAAAAACTGTTAAGTGAATTATTTAATTTACATATTTGTAGACATAATGTAGACAAAATGTCGAACTAGTTTTTGTACTGTTTACCTCTTTCAGCACATGGACTTTTGAACTGAAACTGATGGCATAAATGTAGAATAACCACTTTTAATGATCAAATATACTGATGAACAATGTAATACAAGTCTACATTTTACATCAATAGCACATACAGTAGGGTACATAATGGTCTTTACATTTGAAATATTTTATCTTGGTGATTAGTTGTATTGTATTGTTCCTTGGCATAACAGAATACTGACCTCAAGTCATGTCATTTCATAAAAACACAAGACATTTTACTGTTAAAAGCTACACATCAACACATTTAGGTGGTCATCTACAATATATGAAATTGATCTGTAAGCTTGGGGGGCATTCAGAGATAATACATTAATAGATAAGAAACAACATTTCCAGCTTCAATGGACCAGAGAAAGTCTTGAAAGTGAAAGAGAAAGAGAAAGTGTGGCGAAATGATTAATTATTAAATTATGTTATGCCTTTGACAGATCCAATGTACGACAAGTGTGAAGGAATTGTGTTAAATTTTATGTTGACTTTTGCAACCTGAACATATTCAGGAAGTGCAATAATCTGGGGAGTAATTTCATTCAACACAATTAATCTATGGAGCAGATTGAGAGCAAGTTACTGATCACTGATGCATTGACAAAGTACTTGGCCAATAGTTTTTCCATCCCTTTGCATCCCAGAACTGTTAATTTTCTTACAGTACAATACAATACCACACAATTTTAGGATTACAGTAAAGAAAACAATGTTGAGAAAAACATCGCTAGCTTGTGTGGAATTAACTCCCAATGCCATTGACAGGAGACAGAAATGTAACCCGTCTTCACCAGCAGGCTGCAACAGACAGGAAGAGTGGTGGAGCATCCCACAGTAAACTGTCCAGAGGCTGATGAAGTCATCCCTTGTTGTTGTCATAATCATCATAATGCACAGACATGACATTAGACATTTTAGACCTGATTCTAGCTCTGTACTGTTTCAATTTTGATAGAGTGACACATAGTGAAAGCATTTTTTTATAATTGAATTATAAAATTATCAGCATTTTTCTTAATACTTTCTGTGACTTTGCTTGACATACTTGTGTATGTAGTTAAGGTAGGTAGCTGCATCAGCATGCGTAGGCTGCAAAGGAACAAGTAATAGGTTTATTCCATGCTGAAAAGAGAAGAAAGAAAACACAGCGTTTTGGCTGTAGAGCCTTTTTCGGGTGTTAACTTATAGACTAGTGTATACTTGTATATGTATTAAAACTTTGAGTAAATCTATTAGACTTGAAAATTGCTTTTCCTTCGTCCATTAATACTGTATATATCAGAGGCAAATGAAACTGATAGTGTTACTAACACGGGTTGTGAAATAGTGAATATCAGAAAATAGGCTGAGTAGGTTAGTCAATAATTAAAATGAATACTCATAACCCCCAATTTGCAAAGATTTTACCAAGAATATTCCTAAGCAGCTGGTGTAATTAGGAGACACCTGATCTCTGATTGTTCTCTTATACAACTTTGGTAAAAAGAGTTAATAAATCAGGCACATTGAGTTACACAAACATTTATTAATAACGATACAACACAAACTAAACAACACACATAAACATACAGCATCTAAGTTACACTATTTACAAAAAAGGCATCTCAAAGGCTTACATCCTGACCAACTAGAAAAACCCCAAACTGTTACCAAGTATTCAAATCCTATATAAAGCCTAACAAGCCCAAAAGCAGAGAAAAACCTGCCTTCTGCACCAAACAGAATATAACCTAGAGTTAATTCTATATATATATATTCAAATGCTACAAAATGAGATGGGAAATGTATCTCCCTATTCTCAAAAAAGGGGTATCCACTAACTGGGAGAGATTGTTTTTAACCTAGGGTGTTCTATACATAAATTCAAAGTTTCCTAAAAACCACAAAATGGGAAGAACTCTTAATAAGAGTTTACTTAAAATTGATCTTAAAGGCTGATTGGAACAAATACTGTGCCTAAACAGTCTCTTCTCCTTCCCTCTCTCTGCTCCCCCTTTTTCCTTCTCTACCCCTACTTTCACTATTCAGTACCTCCGGATTTTATCCTCTGTTCCTTAACTATTGATGACTCTTAATAATTTTAGACCCAGAACTTAATTAACTAGATAAACCAGACAATTCCTTTGATCATTGTCTCAGACCCAAGCAAACACTTCAGGTTATTTCTTGCTTTGAAGCTCCTGAGAGCTACAAATGTTGACACTAGACAGGTGTTTGACTATTGTCCCTATATACTGAGACACCTCAGAGGCCACTGCCAATAACTGTAACAATATCATTCAAAAAGCAGTCACAATTCATCCAATGATTTAACTATTTTAAATTCACTAGCGGTCATGTATTCACTAGCACAAACGAGTAACTTCAAAAAGTTACCACACAAGATATCTCTTACCACATTTGCATTACTTAATAGCAAATGTATTAAAATGCTTCAGTGCTGCTGTATGTACCTACTCACTGGAAGCTTCTGTCATAGATCCTTAACTATGAGACCAACTGGATCAACACGCCAACACACATTGCATCTCCTCATTATATACAGTACTATCCTGACAGGGAGCACATCAGGAAGCAATAGTCAAGAAAGCTCCAGTGCACAGGTCCAGTCCCTCTCATCATTACTATTGTAATGCTACCATAAATACAGGAAAAGATATCTCAGCCATAGCAGAAGAGAAGGGGACTAGAGGGGAATGTGCCTGCATTAAAGTGGTGGTGAAAAGGGGGGTGAATGCAACTTCTGAAGACAAAAAAAGATCAAATCTGGAAAATCAAAGAATGTAACTGTTGTTGATCTGTGTACATTTGTTTCTTTAATCATTCATAATTACTGTTTGGAATGATAATAAAATTAACTGTACTTTGCAGGTATTTATGAATATTCATAGCATAACTCTTGTGAATTATGATCAATGTTTAGATACAGAACTATGCTACGTATATTGTTTTTGTCATTGCACATCAATTGAGGTCTGTCGGTGAAAAACAGCCAGTTAGAAACAAAGTTCTACCTTACCAAGATACCTCAATTAGTCTAATTTTAACTTGTCAGTAATAACTTACTGTGCTCCTTCCCAGATTGTAAAAGGCTATTTCTTCACATTTTCAGTATTTTAATTTAAAATTGACTACTTAGAATTCATATTATTTGTTTCTTAAAACACACAATGTGATAGAAATCATTTGTATACCTTAATAGTATTTGAATGTTTTTTATAATAAAACATTTTAATAAAATTGATGTATCTGATTTACTGTATATTATTTTCAGACTTATCTTAGGGTAACAGATGATAAAATGTAACTGAAAATACTCAGCAATTAAACATCCACCCATATGGAAAATGTAACCCTTACTCTGTGCTGACCCTGTTTCACAGGCAGCCTCTGATTTGTAAGTGTTGCCATGGTATTTTCATTACTTCTCCTCTTTTTGTATACTCGTGTCTAAAATTAAACCTCAAAAAGTCATTTTAGTATCAGCAACAATTTAGGACATAACATAAACTTATAACACAATTCAACAGGGGTAGTACAAAGTAAAAATCGTTGGTCATTATTTGTTTTAACAACTATGTTTTTGGCAGCAGCAAAAATAATTTTAATTAGATAAAGGTATGGCCTGCATTCAAATTATAGGATGGGTAGAAGGTGGAGGAAATATTTTTCAGTAGGGTCATTTCATGAACTCACTCAGCTTGGCAGAAACAAAGCCAGATACATCACAATGAGACAATAGTCTATATTACAAGAGACCAAAAATAATAATAAACAGATGACAATCGCAGGCCATCGGTCACTGTTTAAACAATTACATGAAGAACAAAAACAGACTGATAGGCTTGTATCTTGACCAAACCTCTTCATCATATTCCAGATAGGACCACGCAAGAGAACCTTGTACTTTGGTGGAAAAGAGGACGTGAGAGCCCAAATTACTCTGTATTTACTGCAGAGTAATTCAACACAGTAATGACAGTACTGACTTTGAGTTATGCATCCAGTGCTACATTTCCCTCAAAGAAACTGAAAATGCTCTAAACTTAAAATAAGTAGCAGAATTAAATATTTAAATATATAAGCAGAGGCTTTTTCAGGTTTGGTTGCTCTCCATCTAAATGACTGCAGTGCAGGAGTGGCAACACTGGGACATACCTGTACAAGCCTCAGCTCTTCTGGTATCTTGTGCTATTTTTTTGCCAGCTACCCCACCAGTAGTCTGTCACACACAGCCTATATTGTACATGCTCAAACTGCTGTTCAAAACACCAAAGAAAAGCTAATTGCACTAGAATTAAAATGATTACCAACATGAAAGCTTAGATGACCAGTTTCTGATGCTTGCATCTATGTAATGTCTTCAGTGCCGCTTTTCCCGAGATCATGGACTCTCCTTTTTAGTGTTCTACTTTTAAAATGTACTTTTTGCATTGTGCTAGTGTTCATTATTTTCAGGAATTCATGAGAATTATATACCTTTAATATTTATATAATTGAATTACTTCAGTGTGCAATGTTAATTATGGTCATCCTTGAATGACTTTAAAATAAGAGCACACAGTGTAAAAGCTCCAGAGTATAAAATGGCATTGGCATGAAGGAATGAATTGTATCTGGCAACACCTGATTTATGTGAACTCATGGTGGTTGTAGTGGTTTTTGTATGTCTATTTTATTATTCAGTGTAAGAGTGTTAATGAACTACTTTAATCCATACCAAGATTCATATCACTACAATGATCTTTTTAAAAGGGATTTTTCTGG
The DNA here is from genome assembly GCF_055471065.1 of Atractosteus spatula. NCBI lineage: Eukaryota > Metazoa > Chordata > Actinopteri > Semionotiformes > Lepisosteidae > Atractosteus > Atractosteus spatula. The sequence goes on along the minus strand of NC_142711.1, from coordinate 31,489,405 downwards.
GTCTGTGTGCATCTCATTTATTTATAGTGGTTCACATTTCTTTATGTATATTCATATCATTGCAATAATATATATATTTTTAGATTCTCTCACTATATTATTTTAAAAGAGTAGATATCTTGTAGATATAATATATCTTAAGTCTCAATATAATGGTCACCTTTTTTCATTAATGATGTACAAATTAATTGGAAAATGGTGTTTGCATAGAAACAGGTGGGAGAGCAAGTCAGTAAAATCAAACATATTGGTTTGTATTTCATTTTCCTTTGCCTGAAATGGCTCATTGTCACTAAAATGGAGCATCATAAAGATGTTCATAATTATATAATTAATTTTTAAGGTATTTTTATTAGCAGCAGTAAAAAGTGGTAATACTGTATGTTATTAACTAATGTAATTTTGACATAATCGTCATTTGTGTCCTATTTTGTCATTCGTATTGTCTTTATAATGATATCTAAATATTTTCATTTCCCATATTGAATTTGATATACAGTATTATGATCTCCAGGTTCCTACAGCTTCTGCACAATGGGTTTACAGTAAGTACTGTATATTGATCACTCATATTACAATGTATTTAGACAAAATATTTTCCTAAATAAAGACTAAAGGTAAACAGCTCCCAAATAGAAACAATATTTCAAACACTCTTATAAAACACCAAAAGGTGTTTAAAAATACATTTTCCACTGCTGCTAAATCCAAGCTGATCAAACAGTGTGGAAGAGGTTACCGAACCACTTACAAATCCAATGGGTGAGCATTCTGAGAGGGTGTACATTTCTACTTTCTACATCATGTACCATCTTAACCATCATCGTCTCAACTCGATGTGCTTATTAAGGCTGTTCCATACGAGATGGATTAATTAATCCATTTTTATTTCTTAGCTGAGACCAGACATCCATCAAGAATGAATCTAAAGCTTAGCTTTGTCGTTTTTAATTAGTAAACTTAGTTCTTTTGGTCTGTATTTTTACTTTGTTTTGAATAAAATACACCACAAGCCATCTAACTTTGATATATTTTTCCACAAGCCACAAAGTTGATTGATTTCCAAAGCAAAAACCATAACAAGTTTGTCTATAACACCTGTGAGTCAAATAGTCCTGTAGGATTATTATTTACTTATGGATTTTTTGTTTTTCCAATAACATTTAATTAATCAACAAAACCAAGAGAAAATCGGTTAAAGTATATAATACATACTGTATACTCATACAGTATATGGAACATAAATAAACCATATAAGGATACAGTGTGGTGAAAACTGAAAGTACTGTACATCCTCTTATGATTTTATGATTTACATACTGTATTTGACCTTCACCTAGTCCTCACCAAGTCCTAATAGTAAATAAAACTAACCTCAGTTTTTCCAAAAAAACACATAACATTCCATTTTTTTCATTATTAAAAAAATCAGCCAGCATTCAATATCAAGTAAACGCACCTTCAGTTCTAGCATATCAGTTAAAATGATATGTCGAATCTGGAGCACCAAAACATGTGCAGATGATTAGTTGATCATCAGGAAGTGATTTAAAGCTGTCTTAAGTAATCAGGTATGTGGTACAACATCATGCCCAGAAGTGTGTAACATAGAAAGAATTGTTCCTGCTTATCAGGTCACAAAGCCATTTTCTAAAAAATTTGATGTTCCTCAATCCACAGTAGGAAAAATAATTTACAAATGGAATACATTTAGGATCTTTGCCAATCTACTCAGGAGCCTGTGTCCTACTAGATTCTACTCAAATGATCTGACCATATGTTGCTCATACAAAGTACCCCAGGGTTACATCCAGAGATTTTTAGAAATCTCTTGCTGTTAAATAAGGGTTGTTTTCATGGAAGGAAAGTGAGGAAGAAAACCCTGCTTTCTAAAAACAGCAATGCTGCACAGCTGACGATTGCAAAACAGCACTTGAATAAGAAACAAGACTTCTGCAACAATGTGCTCTGTACAGATGGGTCAAAAGTGGAATTGTTTAGCCTTATCCGAAAATATCATGTTTGATGAAAACCCCCAAAAAAGCCTCTGACCTGAAGAACCTCATATCAACCGTCATGTATGGTGTTCTGGGAGAGGTGTGATGGTTTGGGTATGCTTTGCTGCCTCAGTATCTACAGTAGATGCCTTGCTATCATTGAGTCTACTATGAATTCCACACTATACCACAGTATTCTAGAGGAAAATGTGAGAACATCTGTCCAACAGCTAAAGCTGAACCAAAAGTGGATCATATAGGAGAATGATCCAAAACACGCAAGCTGATCTATGACAGTTTGAGCAAAAAAGAAGACATTTAGGATTTTGGAGTGGTCCAAACTTAAATCCCACAGATGGTGTGGCGGGACCTAAACAAAGCTTTGCATATACAGTATGAAAGCCCTCAAACATCACTGAGTTGAAGTAGTTCTGTAAGGAACAGTAAACCAGAATTCCTCTAAGGTGATGTGAAAGACTAATCAACTCTTACAAGAAAAGTGGGAGCCACAGGTTCCTGAATCAAGGGCCTGCACTTATTTTTTCAAACAAAGATATTAAATACTGGCTGATTTTTTTAATAATAAAAAGTGAATTCCTGTGTCTTATTTGTCAAATGAAGTGCTATCTTCTGTTAGGATTTGATGCCTTAAGCAGTTGTACTTTCTTTGTCTTCACACTATACATTCTCAAAGTAAGAAGACAGGACATTAAAATAAACCAATGGGTTAAAGAGATATCACAGCATAACAAAATAGGCTAAAATAGACTATAAACACAGAATAAAAATCAGCACTGCACTGATCAGATTGCTCTGAGAAGACCAAACATGTCCAAGAAGAGAACAAAAATAAATTATTACTTGGAGGAAGTGGGAACTAGTTCAAAGTTTTAATAGTACACAGTTCAAAGGTTTAGGATTAACTCCCCAAGCTATAGCAACTACACAGAAAGCAAAGAAAGACCTTACAATCAGATCTTACAATTCTGAACATTATTTAGAAAACAGCAAAGGTTCTGCAGTGTTTTGTTTGACTCTGTTGGCTACTGCAACATTCACCCAGCCTCAGTTGATCATTTTAGAATAACAATAGTAATTAACCATGAATAATTTGCTTATTAAAGGGTAAGCAATATTGCCTGGCAACCAAAAGGGAAATGTGCAATTTACATCTTTAACAAAAACAAACTCTGCCATGAAAGTAATGTATTCCCATGTGCCACCAATCTTTATCCAATAATCTCTCATTTATGAAGTAACAGCTTTTGGATTAGCAGTAGACAGTGTTTTAGATTATCTGAACAGCAAATTTAGCCTCTCTCACATCAATGATTTGGGCAAGAACTGTTTTAGAATCCAATGCAATTTATCTATAAAATGCATGCTATAAATTGAACTGTTGACATTATAAATTTCTTTTAGAAACCATATCTGCAAATACTCAAAATTAAGAAGTGTAATGTGTTTGTAATGCGAATGTTTCCCAATTTAACTAATATTACATTTTTTTCACTTCAGAAACATGGTATATTATTGTAGTGTGTTCAATGTATGTAAAGAATGTCTCTAATCTTTGATAGTCAACAAACACGATCTCTTATTTAATGAGAGATGTTAATTAATCTATGAACAAAGTACAGGTTTAATAACAACAGTATAAGAACCTGATAAAATGTATTAATAAGCTTAAGCTCTGTAATTAATACTGTATAACACATTTTTGATCTACAGTATATAAAGATGCGTTGATTCTACTGCACTGACACCCTTTTGAATCAACTGCCACTGACAACCACTGTAAGTAAATTGACAGTGCACAATTTAATGAATGGATATTTCTATAGCAGGGATACTTCTATAGCATGAAATATCTCAAGATTGAAAAAGAACTTAAAATTATATAAATATTGAAAAGCCACTGCATATAAGACATTAAGATAATATACAATGCATTTTTTAATGCATTACTAAATTGCAACTCCAATTAAGCATGAATATAAGAATATAACTGTTTTCTAATACTATATGTTCACTACTGTCAACATAGATAATATGATTTCTAAAATTAATAACACAAATGTTTTTTTTCTTCCTATGTTTCTTGAAATAATAAGAATTATTGGTACTTTTTGTTATTTTTTTTTAATTTGCAAATAAATGTATCTGCTGATCTGGCACATTCTTTAATAATCTATATGCTTTCATCATGGAACATAAATATGCTGTGGCAAAACTAAATAAATTGGCAGTATGAGCGAATAGCCTCTTTGGAAAACACAATCTTCACTAATTGAATCGTCTTGTATTTAGCTTTACATTGGTCGTTTTATTATATTGCTGCAATGCTAGCATTTCATTTGCGAGGTCCTGGATGAGTAAAGACTTCAACTACAAGGTCTAAGTGCAACAGGTGTAAACTTTATTGAGCAGAGAGTAATAACTGTGAGTAAAATAAGAACTTGTCACAACGGAAACACCAAGCTCAGGATAATGGGTTCTATAAAGAGGTCTGCACATTCAGCAGCATTTCTTTTCCTGAACTCCTCAAAACATTATGCTTTCTTCAAAAGCAAATATGATGTGTTTTTTTTTCTTTCACCAGTGTTATTATATTTAGGATTTTATTGTCTTGTAATGCAGAGTTAGAAACGTGTTTTAATATCACACCTGTACTGTAGTTAATCTAGTAGTTAAGTGTCATATAAAGGGACTCCACTACTGCAGGTGTGCAAATGCATTTGGAAGTCCCTGGACACACAAGGTATGCTAGTACCTCATTTAGAAGTTACGTAATTATATTTATAGTGAATCATACCAACCCAGTTTTCAGTACACTATTACATTGTTTCAGGGATGCTTGTTGCTCTGTCCATTTACTCTCTGACAAGTAGAGTTTCTACTTGTCAAAGAGTCAAATTATGAATAACCAGACATAGGTGGACAAACAGTGTCTATGTCTTTGTTAAAATATAATCAGTAGATTGTGGCAAATACGTGACCATTCTCAGTGTAACTATGCATTCAAGGCATAAGCTGCATGCAATACAAAAAAAGCTATTTTTAAAAGTCAACTTGTTAAATTGTCTTCAATGAGGCTTGTATAATGGTTTTTGTACATAAAAATTATATTGTATATGTATATATTTTTCAAACCATCCTCCTTCAATATGAAAGGAAACTGCATGGCTCCGTGTTCATTGTTATATTTAATTGTTGTTGTTCTTGTTGTTTGACCATCAATCCCTGAAGCACTTCTCTAATGTTTATAGAAACAATAATTTTTATTCCAGGTGTCACATATGTCTAAAAGAACCTTAAGTCACAAATTTTAGCATAGAGTGTTTCTGGCACGCAGCACTAGACCAGTCACTGACAAATCGAGATACTAGTGGAAAGGTGTCTTGAGTAGGCACCTACTCACGCTTTAATTATTCCACAGATCCAGGCATTTCTCAGGAGACTCTGCTTACCATTCACCAGATGTCATTACCCCTGGCTGTCTTGGATGCCATATCAGTAGCATGATAAAGGCTACATTATAGCTTTATTAAGGTAATAGCATTACATTCTGAATTAGGGAATAGCTGGTGAGATAATTCATTATAATTCATCTTTTCATTAAAAAAAACCTGTGGATAGAGTGAGCCTTGAAAAACAGGTCTGAACTCATGACAAGTGAGCATTATGACAGCACAAAATATCCAGAATACCCCACCACAGAACTGATACTTATAAACTCTACTTTAAATTTAAGCAAAGTTTTAATTGTATGATGCACAGTGGTGCACTGGATATTGATACAGAAAGATGTCTGACAATGAAATTATGTCAAAATAGAAACAGTGGAGTTAAGTTTTGAGGACGTCACTGCTTGGCATATTATCTCCTTTAGTAGAAGATGTTGCTGTCTCATAAAATAGTTGAAAAGGCAACAAAACAATCAATGCAAACCCCACCAATTAACAATGAAAAGGCCCTCATAACAGCACACGAGTACCTTTGTCTCAATTTCCCTCAAACTTCATTGTTAATACAGTGTGGTCAGTGTAATGTCACTCAATGTGTCCTCTGGTAAAAGGAAAAGACAGATAATTTCATAACAACAGGAAAAATAGATATGAATATACAGTAGTACCATAACAAAAGCGGGTTTCATTTAAAGAGACACCAGATCCACCCAGTTTTGGGTGGGTAATGGGGTATCCAGCTACTGTCTTGTTTGGACAAGTGATAAACCTTGGACCCTGACTGTTCTATTAGCAATCCTAATAATCTCCTAATGCTAAAGGTTTGCTTCTCTATAAGTAAATTGGGCAGATCCATCATCAATAAAACATTCTTTTAAGTATGAAAAAGTATTAAAAAAGTAAGTGTGAATGCTAGAGTGCAATAACTGTCTTAATAAACATACTGTAAATACAGTTTTGAATGTTAGGGCATTTGTAATATATTTATATAGTAATTTATCCAGTTATACTGTATATATATTTATTTTTACCTGTAAACATTGACATATGTTCCTGCAAAATAGAAAAAGGTATTATCATATTTAAATCTAAAAGATCAAAAAGAAAAAAAATAATTATCACTTTGTTATTGGTTCTTACTGCATTCACAATAAAGAAACACAAATGAAGAAAACCTTATGATCACAAGAATAATGAAACTTCTGTAGCTGTGCAAAACTAATATTCAACAAAGAATTTGAAAGTGTCAACAAGGCCCTGGAGCAATTCACAAAATGAGAGCAACAATAATAGCTTTCAGAAGTGCCACTGGAACACCAGAAAAAAAGTTTAACTGTAACTGAGATACCTCCAATTCCTGCTTCAAACTGCTAATGCCTCTCTCTACTACACTCAATCCACCCACCTTTAGAACAACAAGCAAGAACACCATTCACTTAAGCACCACCTTTTCAGAGCAAAACAGAAGAACACAAACATTGTAAAGAGCCACAACAGGAAAAGCCAGAAAGAAAATGCTGGAAGAAAGGAACAAGAAACCTAGGAGACTCACAGTGGTGAAGTTGTTGGAGAAGCATTCCTCTCCACGGAAGGTACACTGCAGGAGCATCTCTGCTATGTCATGACCTGTGCGGTTGTAGAAGTCAGTCATGTTGAAGGGCTTGGGTTTAAAGTTGTGGAAGTTGCCTTTTTCCTTGAGAGCAGCCAGCACATCAGGTTCAGCCAGGTGGGGATTGGCGATCTCATGGTTGTCTTTGAGCAGCGCCAGCAGCTCGCCCACATGGTACAGGTCATTGCGAGTGATCTTAGAGAAGCGGAACTCGTTGAGGTTGCAAAGGGTGACAGAGGGGAAGGTGAGGTTGGGTGCCGCAATCTCGTCAAGTTTGGTGACATGTGGGTAGGTAAAATAATAGGTGATCCTTTCCATGCAGACCAGCAGTAGCAAGCACAGAGATCCGAGGAAGGAGAGCGTCCAAAGAAATCGGCGGAAGGTCATGGGGCCATAGGCAAAGATATGGCTCATGCCATGCAAGGTGGAGCTGTTGGCAAATGCTTGGAAGTTGGATGGTTGGATGGTCTCGATGCTTTCCTCTGAATCACCCTTCATTGTCATAGCAGATCCTTGCCGCAATAGTAACTTTTGTAAGAATGTTACAAATACAAAAATATCTTATTAGAACTCTGACTTAGCAAAGCTTTCTTTTTTTTTCCTCAGCGTGTTTTTAAAAATTTTGGGCTTTCCTTTTTTCTTATCCTTTTTTCCTCAATTTTTTTCTTTCTGTAGAAGTCAGCTGTTTCACAATTGCAGGTCCTTTAAGTAGCAGTCCTTGTGTCTTTCAGCTCCCCTTTCTTTCTCCCTTTTTTTCTTTTGTACGGATGCCAAATACACTGACAGCTCCTGGACACCCACTTTTACAAAAGCCCTCTGCTGAATACTGAGGAGCGTGACAGAGGAATGAAAAGAACAAACACAGAGAATAGCATGAAGAGGAAGATGGGAGTTGTATGGAAAGGCGATGTGTGGAGAGGGGGGTTAAGTCTCAGCTCTCAATGGGACCCTTTTTCAACCAATCGGAAAGATCGCTTCTGCATTACCACGGCAATGGAATGCAATGTATCTATGAATGGGGGAGATAAAGAGCTGTATTGCTCCCTTTCTTTTGCTTTTGCCTTTCTCTCTTCGCAGTCAAAAAACAGGGGTTGTAGGCTTCTCTCTGACCCACCTCTGTGCTTGACAGTTGAAGCCTCCACAGGATTGCTCCCTTTTTCTTTCAGATTCCCCAAATACGTTTGAAGATTGCCCCCAGTCTGCCTTTCAGCTGCTCGTACTGCCTGGCTACCAAATCCTGAAGAACCTGCAAGGTTTCTACTGATCTTTTGACAGTATAGATTCTGCTGTCTGCCTCTTCACTCTCTCTCTCTTTTGCTTGCTCACTCTCCCTCTCTCTCTCTTCTTAGTAGTCAGGGTCCATCCCACTGCCGAACATGCTCAGAGAATTCCGCGGCTACTCTGCCTGTATGTCTCTGCACAGGGAGTCTCTTTCGTTTACCACTGGAACTTAGCTGCACGATTACATCTATTGTGTTGCAAAGTCAAAGCTTGTGATCTGAAATCGCAGGTAACCACGCATGTATAGGAATGCTACAGGTAGCCTGGTACAAAATAACTACAGTATAATACATGCTTTTAAAATCTGCCTAATTTATACATACAGCTAGATGTCTCCATAGAGATATACTGTACCTACATCATTAGGTTTAAAGCTGTATTTTTTTCATTATCTCACCTATACACAATTCTGAACCATAATGTACTGTATGAAATATTTAACAGGTATTTTTTATCCTGTATGCCTACACATCTGCTGTAGCTTGGTTTGTTTATCTGAATAGCTATTGATCAAAATGCAGAAACTGATCTATCGGTCAAAGCTGAGAGATTTGTTCACTGTCATTTGTCATCTATAGCTGTGTGACTGCAAGATCTGAAGGGAAACTCTGCCATCTCATGTTGCTATTATTAATTATTATGAATTACAAATCATGCCACCGTTCATGCTTGGGTAAGGGAAGAAATCTTAAACAGCTCAGTGATCTCTGCTTCAGGCTGTAGGATGTATTGAGCTTCATTCATCCCCAGAAATGGACTTTACTATTTCAGACAAGAGCTGTAATAGGCAATAGCTGCTGTGCCCAGGTATTGAAAGTTTACACACATGCCATGCCTTTAAGAAACCCTTTTCCTTTACAACTCTTCAATACTTGTCTCGTTTGTTGCCTCAAGGAATCTGCTCACCTGTGTTGATGGATAAAGTAATAAGAAGAAGTTAAACAACACAGGCTCTAACCACATTTACTGTATGTACTGTACAAGGTGCTTTAATACTATAATGTGGAGTGGAGTTACTATTCTTTTTAGTTTGTGGGGATCAGAAAGACACATGAGAGGGAGTATTCCAGCAAAATAATGCACATTTTTAGCATGATAGCATCAGTTCAGACAATATTAAAATAAACTGAGTGAAACAAAATACAGGTGTAATTTAGGAGGAAGTACAAGGTTTCAAAATCTGTGATAATTAGAAGTAATTTTCTTTTACTATAGAATCACATTTTCAAAGTTAATTTATTTTCCCAGTGCATGATGCCACTAAAGCTGTATGCACGTATTTTCAGTTTTTGCTATGTGACTTTATGAAACACATAAATGTATGGTACACATCATGTGTTGGGTGTGTGGCATTAATTCAAATTGCAGAAAGAAAAAGAAAGATAAAAACATTACAAAATCTATGGATGTAGCAAAAAAGAAACACATGAGACTATTGGTAAATTATATATTATTTTGTAGACATATTGGTGAATTATTTTTTATTATTATTCCCTTTATTTTCAATAGCTGCTTAGTCCAATATCAGTGAATTGAAGCTTAACCTACAGTAGCACACAAAGAGTGAACAGCAGGATAACCTCTGGATAGGAAGAAGAAGTTTTCATTTCTTGGGTTTTGTTATAGTATTATTCTCCCTTCTGTCATTTTCAGAAGTTTCTTGTGCTGAATAGCTTTAATATCATAATAATACTTCTTCATTAAATAGGGGAAACAGGAATAATCGTAACATTCTGAGTCAATGCTATCTCAGTATTCCAAGTCCGGTCTTTAGTCCAACAGACAAAGACATAGATGCAATGGACATTGAGATGGGTTGATCAAGTTGGCGTCACTATGAATTTCTTACACTTATGTTGAATATTAAACTGCATATTCACAGATTCTTCAGTAGTAATAAACAAATAAGTTAAGTAACTAGGAAGCTTATATCAGAAGCATTATTTGTTCTGTGTTCTGGTGGGGTGAGAAAAGTAAAAAATAACCATATTTAAATACCCAGGGTAATATTACTTATGTGGAATAATAAAAATTGAGAAATCTTGGGGGATCTTTAATGGATTATGTTAGAAACATAATACAGTTAAACTTACAATATCCTATTAATGTGAATCTTTCTGCTTGATGTCCTTTCACCTTTCATGTATTAGTGGTGTATCAAAACAGAATAGCAGCCATCAAAATTATTTTTTTTTCAAAACATGAAAGAACGAGCAATAACAGTTTACTTAACTTTGCTTATCTGATTTATGTGAAACTATGTCTTGTCTTTTGTCTTGATTTTATTATTTACAATACAGTTTTCAAACCATCATCAATGTAGAATGCTCATTGTTAGTCTCAGTGTTGGGTATATTTATTTTATTTGAAAAGCATATAATCTGCTTGCAGGAAAATCACAGGCTAGAGTATGTAGCCATAGTTGGTGTTACTTCTATCTTCTCGCCACCAGAGGGTGACTCAAGCTCTAGCTGCTGGTCAGGCTGACAAAAAAGGTGCAGACCACACATAAAGCTGTAACCAATCACAGACTGACCAGTGTACCTAGGGCTCCACACCTCCCTCAGCTTTATATACATTTCTCATATACTTCAGGTGAGGGCTCTGGATCACACTTATCTGGTGTTTCCTGAACCTAGTATCCTGTGTCTTATCATAATAATGTTCTAATCTAGTCCTTGTTTATTTTCTTGTTCTTGTTTTCTCAGGGTTACTTTCCCCAGCTTCTTGTGCTGTATTTCTCTTTGGATTGCCTTCAGGGCTTTTGAATTTGGCTATCAGTCAGTTGGTTTCCTTGCTTGTCTGGCTGCTTGGGCAGTCCTACATCGTTTGGCTGTGTAGACAGCCCTTCCAGTTGGACGTAATAAAAGCTGTCCTTCTGCAATTCTACATTGTGAGATTCCTCTCTGGAAATGCATGTACTTATCATTGGTCTCTAAGCCCTACTTGCCATCTTCTCATCTTGCAAGTAAGCTGCTTTTATTGAAATAGCATATGGACATTTGCTGTCCTGCAGGAATGTTGTCTTGTCAGGATAAGCTTACAGAAAAGTAGCAAGAGGACCCAGAGCTTGATCAGTGTAGCAATTAGTAGAAGTGAAGTTCTGCAGCTATAAGACATGGTTGACTATACAATCATAATTACTGCAGATCTTCCCACTGATCTTGGCAAAGTGTTGTGACTGTGAGATCATGGCCTATCGTTGATGAGCTGTGATTGATTGTAATGTTTTATTACAGTTAGAAGATCCTAATATGGCCAGCGACAGTGCATTGACCTCAATATTCTGATAGCATGTAGCCATTGTTCTGTTGATACTGTAAGTGAGGTATATTGTTTCCTTTCAATTTTTCTTTCTTGATTTTCACCAGGACTGACATTGAACATGTAACATCACCTCATCACTCATTCTCAATCAATAATATCACTAATGTAGTAATTTGGTGCTTATTCAAGTTGCGTATCGTGGTCAGATACAAAAAAAGGTGATTCCAAAATGATGCCAAAAACGTTTTATCAGTATCCAAAATCCCTATTCTTTATTATTTGTGATGAGCATCTTTGATTCTCAGTGTGTTAATAAACATTTGATACTTAAAAAAAAAAAGAAATGCAATATATTTCATGTAGTTGTGTAATTCATACTATACATGCATTAGTTAATAGCATAGTAGAATATATTGTTTCCTTATAAATCAATAACAACATTACCAGTAGTATATCTGGTTCTTTGTGTAGTCCACTAACAGTAAAAGGAAAACAAAACAAATGAATCTTCTAGCTTGTCTCAGATGCAAATGTATTTCCTTTTAAAATAAATGCATAGCAGCAATGCTTTCTTAGTTTACTGAATATTATAAGCTAGATCTCCATTATATTTTCTGACAATACTACTACTACTAATAATGCATTCAACATTCAGTAGGCAAAGTAATTTTAAAAACTAGTATTTATGATTGCAGTTTAAAAGTGGAAAGTATAAGATTGTGACTAGAAAGAAAATGAAAATTCAGTTTCACATTTCTGCTATAATTGTATTATTCCTGAAGCCTGAAGGTGCCTATGCTATTGCTATTAAATATAACATTTTCAATAATATTAGTCTGAAACTGGTTACATTAGAATACAGTATTTTTTTTTTAAGATTAAAATAACAGAATAATTTGTTGGCATCTGAGATTGTAGTTTTATATAAAAAATAAAATATTGTATCATTATGCTGTATATTTTATTTATCTCATAAATCTTTAGGTACTTTTCTTAGACTATATATTTTATATTAAAAACCATGTAAAGATGTTGAGAATAAAAACTTTGTGTAATCAAAGCTGTCAACTAATGGATACAAATCTTTTTGAGGATTAATCAGAAAACTTTCAAAATAAATGTATATAATATATAATACATTTATTTTGCTTCTTCCAAGGAGAGGCTGGATGAGATCCTTAAATCAAATATATACTAGAATTCGAATGAGATACAGTAGATGGGTCAAATTTGTGGATTTTCCTTTGTAACCTTTCTTATGATTTATGCTCTGACATTACTACCTTACTTACAGTGGTGTGAAAAAGTGTTTGCCCCCTTCCTGATTTCTTATTTTTTTGCATGTTTGTCACACTGAAATGTTTCAGATCATCAAACAAATTGAAATATTAGACAAAGATAACACAAGTAAACACAAAATGCAGTTTTTAAATGAAGGTTTTTATTATTAAGGGAAAAAAAAATCCAAACCTACATGGCCCTGTGTGAAAAAGTGATTGCCCCCCGTTAAAACATAAATCAACTGTGGTTTATCACATCTTTGGAAAGCTGAGTTCAATTTCTCTAGCCACACCCAGGCCTGATTACTACCACACCTGTTCTCAATCAAGAAATCACTTAAATAGGACCTGCCTGACAAAGTGAAGTAGACCAAAAGATCCTCAAAAGCTAGACATCATGCTGCGATCCAAACAAATTCAGGAACAAATGAGAAACAGAGTAATTGAGATTTATCAGTCTGGAAAAGGTTATAAAGCCATTTCTAAAGCTTTGGGACTCCAGCGAACCACAGCGAGAGCCATTATCCACAAATGGCGAAAACATGGAACAGTGGCGAACCTTCCCGGGAGTGGCCGGCCGACCAAAATTACCCCAAGAGCGCAGCGACGACTCATCCAAGAGGTCAGAAAAAACCCCACAACAACATCCAAAGAACTGCAGGCTTCACTTGCCTCAGTTAAGGTCAGTGTTCATGACTCCACCATAAGAAAGAAACGGGGCAAAAATGGCCTGCATGGCAGAGTTCCAAGACGAAAACCACTGCTGAGCAAAAAGAACATAAAGGCTCGTCTCAGTTTTGCCAGAAAACATCTTGATGATCCCCAAGACTTTTGGGAAAATACTCTGTGGACTGACGAGACAAAAGTTGAACTTTTTGGAAGGTGTGTGTCCCATTACATCTGGCGTAAAAGTAACACAGCATTTCAGAAAAGGAACATCATACCAACAGTAAAATATGGTGGTGGTAGTGTGATGGTCTGGGGCTGTTTTGCTGCTTCAGGACCTGGAAGACTTGCTGTGGTAAATGGAACCATGAATTCTGCTGTCTACCAAAAAATCCTGAAGGAGAATGTCCGGCCATCTGTTCATGACCTCAAGCTGAAGCGCACTTGGGTTCTGCAGAAGGACAATGATCCAAAACACACCAGCAAGTCCACCTCTGAATGGCTTAAGAAAAACAAAATGAAGACTTTGGAGTGGCCTAGTCAAAGTCCTGACCTGAATCCGATTGAGATGTTGTGGCATGACCTTAAAAAAGCGGTTAAGGCTTGAAAACCCTCCAATGTGGCTGAATTACAACAATTCTGCAAAGATGAGTGGGCCAAAATTCCTCCACAGCGCTGTTAAAGACTCATTGCCAGTTATCACAAACGCTTGATTGCAGTTGCTGCTGCTAAGGGTGGCCCAACCAGTTATTAGGTTTAGGGGGCAATCACTTTTTCACACAGGGCCATGTAGGTTTGGATTTTTTTTTCCCCTTAATAATAAAAACCTTCATTTAAAAACTGCATTTTGTGTTTACTTGTGTTATCTTTGTCTAATATTTCAATTTGTTTAATGATCTGAAACATTTCAGTGTGACAAACATGCAAAAAAATAAGAAATCAGGAAGGGGGCAAACACTTTTTCACACCACTGTACATATCTGTTATATGAGATATGACAGATACTCTTAGAGATGTCAAGACATTATTGGTAATAAACACAGCGTAGAGTATTAAATACACATACAGTAGCTTAAACATAAAGTATTGATGTACAGTACGGTGCCTTGATAAACTGTTCAACCTTACCCAGTTTTCACATTTTGTTGCTTATAAGCTTGTTGTCATGATACATTGATGAAGAAATTAATATTTCAGTTGGGAAGTTGTGTAAATGTGTGTTAGTTCTAATTTCAGGCTGAAAAGTAATAAGAAGAAACTCAAAATTTCTGAATGAGCATTCTTCAGGCAATTTCTAACTCATACCCCTGGATGATTTGCTGAATTGGTGCTCATACTTAATTTCTCATATGTTCTTTCAATAACTTTTTTATACCAATCCTTACAATATTTCTATATACCACTCCTCTTCTACAGTATATGCCTCTCCATTCTCTACCTCTTATATATCAACTTCTGTGATTTACAAATCCAATGATTCACACAATCATCTCCTGTATCTCCTTAAGAGCTTCTGCCATACTAAACACACTTGAAATTCTCTCCATTTCTAATAGTCCCTTTAACTAACTTTGTTGGTTATGCAGTCATGACAGAAACTTCCAAAATGAAGACCTTAAAAAGCATACATTTTTATTAACAGGATATAATGAAAATTGTAATGACAGGGACAGTTGAACCAAAAACAGCCCTCTGAACATCAACCCATCAAGGAATTTCCAGACTGAGAACTGTATTCCACTTCCTTTCTGCTCCAGAGAACTCTCAACTAGAATCTTTCTTAGACCCACCTATCATCTCATACTATCTAATTTGTGCAACCTTCTTGTTCACAGTTCCCTAAGCCACCCACAGCTACCATTTCGGCAGTTTTTCCAGTAACAGAAGCTGCTACGTCACTTGGAAATATGTATCCAGTATCAGGCACATATGTGGTCCCTAGGGCGATTTCAAAATCAACCAAAGAACATGCTGTCTATCTAGTAATCTAATTTTCTGCATTAATTAGAGAAAACAACTTGGCATTTACATCAGCAAGACAGGAAGAAGACCATGGCTGACTGTTTCAGGGAACACATCACAGCAGTGAGGATCAAAGAACTTTACAAGTCAGTAGGTCCCTATTTCACATCCCCTGTCTATGATTTTCCTGACAGATTTTTCTGTCTATTTTACAGGTTTTTTAGGACTCCTCCTCACAAGAAACATTAAAAGCCAAGATTATCCTCAAACTTGATTTCTCATTTTACCCCTTCTCTCTCAATGCTAGCCTTCTTTTTATTAAAAAAAAAACTTTCAATTACAGATGTCAGCTTTCTAAACCACTCCCTCAGATCTCCCTTTATTTGGACACTCTTTCTCACCTGCCCATTCTCATCTGTTTTGTCCTTTGGTCTACTGTTTTATACCATTCCTCTGTTTTTATTTTTCTACTTTTCATCATAAAATTAATCCTTATTGCAATTAACAATTGTTATATACACAACCTACACACATTCAAAGCAAAAAAAAAAACAAAAAGAAAGACGTTAATAATGTAAAGAAATAAAATGCAAGGAGACCTAAATTAATTTAGGTGCACATACTGTAACTTAATGAGCTACACAATTACTTGAGTTATCTCTGTGTGTAGAAGTAGTTCACACAGTTTAAGAATACAGTGCCTGCACCTACAGTATCTCTGTAAAGTACCCCAGTCAGGTATATTTGAAGCAAAGATTCAGCCATGAAGACCAAGGAGCTTTCACAAGAACTCAGGAAAAGTTGTATAAAGGCATCGATTAGAAGGAAATTACAACATTAAAAAGATCCTAAATATCTCTTAAAGCATGGTGAAGTCAATCATTAAGAAGTGAAAGGCATCTAGACACTGCCAAGATCAGGCTGTCTGTCAAAACTGAGCAGCTAAACAAGGTAGAAAATGCTTAAGGATGTCACTAATTGAAGCCAATGCTAACTTTGAAAGAGTTACAGAGTACAGTGACTGAGATGGGAGAAAATGTCCAAGGGTCTACAAAATCCAAGTTGCTCCACAAAGGAGGTTTGTATATATATATTAAAACATCTCAAATCCCACATGGTGTTTGAAACAAAACACCCAATCTGTAATGCAAATAATGTATGTTTTGTGGTGAAACAAGTCGAAATTGGAACATGTGCTTTTGAACAAGTAAAGGTTTATTCCATGCTGAAAAGAGAAGAAAAGAAACACAACATTTTGGCTTTGGAGCCTTCTTCAGGTGTCACCACAATATAAGGTTTCTTTCTTCTCTTTTCAGCATGGAATAAACCTTTACTTGTTCTTTGCAGCCTACACATGCTTACACAGATACCTACTTGAGCTGCATGATATATGTCTCTGTCATTACCATCCATGTTGTCAAGCATGGTGATTGCAGCCTTATGTTATAGTTATGCTATCTCAATAGTATGCTTGTCAAGACTGATGGGAACATAGGATGGAGCAGTATTTTCTTAGAGGGAAACCTGCTTCAGACCTCAAACTGTAACAACAATTCACCTTTTGCAGGACAGTAATCCAAAGCTCAGTGCCAATGGCTTAACAATAGCAAAAGTCAAACTCTAGATCTGATTCCCATTGAGAATGTGTTGAAAACCTTGAAGGCTGTTATCCATAAACAATCCCCAAGCAACTAGAGAGCTTGAACAAAGATAGTCAGACAAAATATGTAAAAATTGCACCAGACAGTTTACAAAGATGGCAAACGTACCAAAAAGATTTGAGGCTGTAATTGCTGCTAAAGATGTTTCGACCAAATATTGACTTCACAGATTTGAATACGAAATTAGACTACAACAGCTATTTTTCTTTAGCTTTTGCTGATATTTCCAAAGCATTTAAGTGAAACAACAATGTTGTAAAATTTGTTTTGTGGACAAAAGAGACAAGATTGAATATTTCTGTTGAAATTCAAAATTTTACATCTGCAGGTTGAGACACTCGCAGTCTAGGCATACCACATGAACATATTTCAGTTTTTTTTCTCTCTTACGTTTTATGTAATATTTACTGTAATTTATTTTAACATTAGACTTCTTCAATTTGATCATTCAGATTTTGAAGTTAAGATTTAAATCTAAACCCGGTGAAGCCTTTTTAAGTGAGTTTGCTGATTTACCCTAATTTTTATGCCTTAAGTTTAAAAGGATCCTTATTCTTGGGGACTTTAATATACACATTGACTCAAGGTCTTCCAGTCTAGCTAAAGACTTCCTTTCTCTATTGGGATGCTTTGATCTTACTTTTGTTTGTTTGTACCCCTACACATAACAAAGGACACACCCTAGATTTAATCATTGCAAATGACTCTTTTGTCTCCCATTGCTCTTCCCTTGATCTAGGCCTCTCTGACCACTTAGCTATTCTCTTCAATCTGGAATTACCGGTTTCTAACTCTTCCCCCTCACGCTCTGTAAATTTCCGCAACTGCCGATCAATTGATCAGCCTTTCCTTCTTATCTTGTTTCTCTACCTCTGACCCTCTAGAGGACAAAATACAGTTACATAATAGTGCTCTTTTATCTACTCAGACACCTTTGCTCCTCTTAAAACTCGAACCATCTCCTTCCCTCACCCTACCCCTTGGTACACCGACCATTTGCGATCTACAGTATGAAGGCAGTCTCCCGCAAACATGAGCGTAGGTGGCATCTTTCTGGCTTAAATGTACATTATCAGGCTTGGAGATATTATTTGTCTGAATATAAGGTTACAATAGAGTCTGTTAGATCCACATACTTCTCTCACATCATTCAAAATTACTATAACAACCCCAGATATCTTTTCTCCACCATCAAGAGACAGCTAAAGCCAAACTGCCCCACCACATTACCTGCCTCATCACAACTTTGCAACACACTGTTAGAAGTCTTTAGCTCCAACAACATCACATTCTCTCCACTACACATTTCATTTCCATACCTCCTACATCCTTATCCAACTTTTCTGGTTCCCTTCTCTCCAACTTCTCTCTTCTCGACTCAGCATCCCTCAATAAACTTGTTACACACATGAAACCCACCAAATCTATTTTAGATCCCATTCCCATCACTTTATTTCAGTGTTGTTTCTCTTCTCTCTGTCCCATTGTGCCACTAACTGTGGCTGAAAAGCTGATCAACACATTTGTGTTCTCCCGAATTGACTACTGGCTCCAAGGCCGAAACGTTGTGTTTTCTTTCTTCTCTTTTCAGCATGGAATAAACCTATTACTTGTTCCTTTGCAGCCTACACATGCTGACTCAGCTACCCACCTTAAATATATATATACAGTATATGCATGATGTTGTAGCATGTTCACAAAATAGGATTATATAGGAAGGGTCTGAATAATTTTGTGTTTGAGATCAAACTTAAAGTGTATTTTCCAAACAAAAACTCCAGAACCACACTGGCCTCCAACAAAATAATATTCAAGAACAAACAAGTAAGCTTCATACAGTATATGCACTGTATTTCCTTCTTTTCAAAGACTGTTTGGATGGTATTTTAAATGATTAAAGACAAAATATTTAAATTTCTACTAAAAAAAATAAACAGGACAAACATGAACATTTACTTTATGCAATGTGCAGCCTCCTAAAACTAACTTTCTTATATGAATTCTTACCTTTCTGCTGCTAAATAAACCTATTGGACAGAAGTCTTCTTTGGTGGATGCTTTATACAGTATGCAGTATGTGCTTAAATGTGATATGGGGTTCTACTGGTTTTTGTATCCAGGTGTTTGATGAACAGATTTGATTTTCTTGTAGCAAGTCGCAAGTAGTAGGGGTGGGCTCTTGTGTGTGTGAGAGTCAACTGCCAGTGAGCATTCAACTGGAAGTACAATGCATACAATGTGGCTGCAAGAAAAGAAGGAAAGCAAGTGTTTTGGACTGTGCAAATTAGCTCCGAACTTTGGAGCCAACACAGATGTCTGTTCGATGTTTCATGTTTGTCGTTACGTGTTTGTTGTTTGTTTACATTCGTTCGGTGCTCCTCCTCTTATTCCAGTAAGCTCCACATTAATTGGCTTCCAAAATGAGGCAGCCTCGCAGTATTTTCTCGAGTAATATGAGATTTTGGAACCGTGATGAAAAGTCATGAGGAAATGATGTAATTAGTCACGCTCTGCAATTCCTAGTTGTATAATTTGACACCCTCTACGACAGAAAAGGCAACGAGATTCACCAACTAAAGTCATTAAATTTGACATGCTCTCCAACTAAGAGTTGTGTCGAGTCCTGTAGTGTGACAAAGGCTTTACGCCATGTCGCAATGTGTATTGCAAGTGCTTTGTTGATTAGGATTTTCCTGGGGCTGCATATAAGGCTGTAGGTAAGATTTACTATCTGCATTTGTGCAGCTTATAAATTTGTGGTGGCTTCGATGCTGAACAATCCTGAAGCTCTATGGAATTTACGTGCTCCACTACTATCAGAATTGGCAGCCATGATTGGTATTGTTCTGCATACCACAGGCAGATACCCTAAGGACATTACATAAATCTACATCCCATATCCAAGATGAATGGCTGTCAAGGAGACCTGTTTCTCTGCTGTAAATTATGGTAGTTAAAAATCTATTATTATAATGTAGGCTTATGTTCTGATTCATTTTTGTAAAATATTTCAGACGCTTCTTTTTAATGGATTAAAGGTGGACATTTAATCCCAAGGTGTTTGTACAGAAATGGGCTATTCCATAAATTCTTAATAGATATGAAAAGATACTGTATTTACTTACCTAAAAAGATTTCCAGAATCTCCTAAAAGCAGGCTGGCCCACCTCCAATGGTGATTACCTCTGCAACATCTTTTATTTGAAGAGTCTATAAACTCTTGAGTCTGTCTAAATTGACATATTAGACAGATTCGCTGTTATTACTAAAGTAGCATAGGCACATAAACTACAATAGCTCCTGTGATGTCATTTACAGTATATGAGCCTTTTTTTCTACAGTATAGCATACTGTGAGAAAAATACACACTGCTACTACTTTCAAGTTCAAGTTTATTGTCATTATACTCATATACAGGTATATAGTATAAAGAAATGCTATTTAGCTAGCTCTCGGACATAAGTAGTACAAAGAAAAAAAAACAACAACAGGCAATGTGCAAAACAGCAAAAAGGTAACAGGTTATGTGCAAAAACATGCATCAACAGAACGAAATAAAGGGATAGAAATTATGGGGAGTGAACTTTTGACATGTATGGTAGAGGTAGATTTTCAATGTGTGTTTGGGTTTTTGTTAAGAAAGAAAGAAGGCACTGTGAGGTGCCTCACAGTTGATAGTGCGGGAGTTAAAACTGTCTCTGAGTCTGGTAGTCCGGGCCCAAATGCTCCGGTACCATTTTCCAGATGGAAGCAGATCATAAAGTCTGTAGCTGGGGTGTCTGGGGTCTTTGATGATGCTTAGAGCTTTCCTCAAGCACCGTCTGTCATAAATGTCCTGTATAGATGGGAGGGCAACCCCAGTGATGGACTGGGCAGTTTTCACCACCCGCTGTAGGGCTTTGAGGTCAGCAGCACTGCAGTTGCCATACCACACTGTGATGCAACCTGTCAGTGTGCTTCCTGTAGTGCATCTGTAAAAGTTAGTGAGGATCTGGGGACATATCTTAGCCGTCTTCAACCCTCTTAGGAAGTACAGGCGCTGTTGCGCTTTCTTGATCAGACAGGTGGCGTTGAGAGACCATGTGAGGTCCTCGGTGATATGGACGCCAAGGAAGTTACTGACCCTTTCCACTTCAGTCCTGTTGATGTGGATAGGGGCATGTCTGTTTTGCAGTTTCTTGAAATCAACAATCAGCTCCTTGGTTTTGCTGACGTTGAGGGTGAGGTTGTTGTCATCACACCACGTTGTAAGGAGATTGACCTCCTCCCTGTAGGCCCTCTCATCATTGTCTGTGATCAGACCTACAACTGTGGTGTCATCGGCAAACTTGATGATGGAGTTGGTGTTGTGTTTGGCCTTACAGTCGTGGGTATAGAGGGAGTAGAGCAATGGACTAAGCACACACCCCTGAGGGACCCCATTGTTCAGAGTTAGTGTGCCGGAGGTGTGGTTTCCAAGCCTGACAGCCTGAGGTCTGCCTGTCAGAAAGTCCCGAATCCAGTTGCAGAGGGTGGTGTTGAGACCCAGTGCACTGAGTTTCTTGACTAGTTTCTCTGGGATGATAGTGTTAAAAGCTGAGCTGAAGTCGATGAATAGTAGTCTTGTGTATGTGTTCTTTTTGTCCAGATGGGATAGGGCAGTGTGTATGGCAATGGAGATTGTGTCATTTGTGGAAGAAGTTTTAGTGGAAAATGATTAGAATTTTTTTGTTTTTGTCACATTCATCTTGAATATGAAAAGGATATCAAATTAAAAATTAAGGAAACTATATAAATAAATATTGTATAGGAAACTTTATATGAATATTTCGAACATCTTAGCCCTTATACAATAACTGTAGAAAATTCATGACTCATATCAGGAAAATGACAAACTCTTTTCTGTAGCAGGTGCACTGACATTTTATTGTACAGACATGACATTGGCAAATTATGCTGATTAAAATTTCTCATCAAACGGGAGTGATCAACAGGGGTCTACTGTAAAAATCACTGATAAATAGTGTCTGACCACCACTAAAAGTGAGATGTGCATCAGCAAGGCATACTAAACTTTAGATCCTGTGTTGTACTCTAAATTTATAGAAAAAGGAATATGTTTGAGTTGTTCATGGAGGAACACTGGAATTTAATCTTTACATACTTCCTTACAGTATATTTACCATTTCTAAGCTGGGACTAGTTTTTTCTCCCACATTTTTGCTTGTGTTTTTTTGAACAACCTAACTGGTTCCCCATTTCATCAAAAAGGCTGGCAAAAGAATTGATTCTTATTACCCGTAAAATACATTAATGATCTACTGAAATAGTACTAAATATATTTTACCATTGAGGGAATTAACTAAAAGTTTTACTAAAAGTTTGTATTATATCTTGTTAACTATGTATCTTTTTACTTATATTTTACTAAATCTGTCTCAGGATGTCTGGTCTATGCATAGCTGGCATAGTTCTAAGGGAAATTACCAGTGACCTCTCCTGGAACAAATGGTCTATTCAGCAGAAGGGGCCGCTTGTCACGCAAGCTGGCAGTAAAGAAAATATATGTACTGGTCAGCTTTCTAGAATGACCATATATAGCCACAATGCAAGCAGAGAGTCATGTGAGGGTGTATCTTGTATCGTTTTTTTCACTGTATAAAAGAGCACTGTAAACATTGTCTTTGGAGTTTTGTGTCCAAAAGCAAGACTCCCATATGCATATGAAATAAAGATGACTTTCAACACACAAACTCTCGATTGATGCCCTTTGTTTGGCACAACACCATTATGCTTTATCTGTAAACTTTTAATATTTATTTGATAATTAATAAGACCTTAACCACTGTTCCTCTATTTCTTTGTAGCACTTATTCATACTGTTCAGATGTTAAAAGCTATTACTACTCAAGCAGCATATGGGCATTGTCCTACTGGAGTACTGTTATGTCAGAATTTCCATGCAGGACAGCAGAAAGTAAGGTAACAGGACTTGATCAGTATATCAGGTTAGCAGAAATTACATCAGGTGGAGACCTGTAGTGAAAAGATTGTCAAAGTTGGACCTCTCCATCAATTTTGGCAAGGTGTCTAACATGCAGTCCCCAAATTTTCTGCTCTGTGCTTGACTGTAACTGCTTGCTAGCTTAGAAAGCGATAGTTTCTCATTAAAATGTGGAAGGTGTATTGTACGACCACAAAACTGCCTACAGTATAACAAGCTGTCCTTTCGAACTGTGCAGCCTGGCAAAGAGGAATTTCATGAGGGATACCCCACCCAGTGGTGATTTTGAAAGAACTACAGAGTACAGTGGATGAGATGGTAGAAAATGTCCATGAGTCTACGATATTCTGGTTATTCCACAAAACAGGTTTATACTGCAAAGTTGTAAACCCATCACAATTTCCCCAAGAGGTTTGCAACAGAGAATGTATATGACCCTGAAAATATGTGGAAAATACTTCTGTGGTCAGAGGTGACAAAACTGGTACTTTCAGGTCTGACTACAAAGTGTCACATCTGGTGCAAACCTAACACAGCACATTGCTGGTTAACACCATCCTCATATCACAGTAATGGAAAATTAGAGTATATTGTGGAGCTGTTTCTTATCTACTATGTCTTAAACAGACTGAAGAATGCAACCAGGATTTTTGTCAAGATTGAGGGGAAAATTGACGTAGTGAAGTCCAGGCAAATCTCAGAAATAAAACCCCTTTCAGTCTGTGTAAGATCTAAAACTAGGGAAAACAATTATTTTTCAACATGTCAATAACCCAAAGCCTAAAGGAAAATTTGATGAGTGCATTTCACACCACAATGAAAGTAAAATGTACACAGTAAGGTGTAAAACCTCCAATTTACATCACAAAATAGGCAATATTTCCAGGTACAGTATGTGCAGTGCCATGTCGCCTCAGAATTTGGTCAGAGTTTGGTTATGGTTTTGCTGACAAATACTATTTGTTAACTATGCATGCAGATCACATTGGAACATGTCTGCAGTGAAATTTCTGCTGCACAACCTGTACTTATTTTTTTGTATATCACATTACATTAGTCATTGCAGTCACTAGTGAGCAAGGAGACCAGGGTTTAGTCACAGTTCTCGCAAACTTTCACTCTCACCCATGAAGAGACCAGCGGATTGCAATAACATGATGACCATACAGAACTTTATAAAAAATTCACGATTTTGTGCTTAATTTGGAATTTGTTAAATTTTGCAATACTGACAATTAATTTATTTTGGGACTGGGATTTAATAACTGATCTGATAAATTGGGACTGCAGGTTCAGTTTAACAAGTATAAAGTCCTGACTCTTGATCTGATAGAAAATACAGTATGTGGCAAGAGTTTGACATTCCTACTGTATGCCCCATTTTGTTAAATTAGACTTATGTATATGCATTATTTAAAGTTAATATTCTAATCAAAATTGAATGCTCAAATTTAAGACTATGGTTGAAAGAAGCTAAAAGTCAACAAAATTACAAAAAATCATTGTATTCTCAAAAATGACTGAGATAGTCTATACAGTTCATTTGCAGGATTAATATTAATGCAATACGCGTTTTATATTAACTTCAAAATTATTATAAATGCATACAGGTAATGAGAAGTCATCAATGGGGGTTATCCATAAAACTTATTGTTTGATTTACCATGGCAGTACTGTAACTGTTTGTTTTTTCTGATACTTGGACCTCTGTGGCTATCGAGTTGCAATGCCGATAGCCACAGAAGCATTGTCTACACGCGGGACCAGCTGATCGCGCTAGCGCGTCCGGCTCTACTCACTGGAGAGAAGCCATCGGTGCCGGAGGAGCTGAGGAGGAGAAGCCGAGGCTGTAGGGCTGGTGCGACGCGAAAGGCGAAGAGAAGGAGATTTAAACCCTACCTTCCTTCGATCATCATGGGAAATGTGAGGTCCTTAGTGAACAAGATGGACGAACTGGGAGCATTGGTGAGAAGCCAGAGGGAGTATCGTGAATGCAGTATCATGTGTTTCACCGAGACGTGGCTGCAGGAACTTATTCCGGACTCGAACGTTACCATCGGCGGCTTTCAGACGGTGCGGGAGGACAGAAACACCGAGAGCGGTAAGAGGAAAGGAGGGGGGCTCGCGGTGCTTGTAAACAAAAGATGGTGTAATCCTGGACATACTCATGTTAAGGAGTGCGTCTGCAACCCGGATATCGAACTGGTAGCCGTAGGACTGCGTCCGTACTATCTGCCGCGGGAGTTTACATGCGCCATCTTTGTTGTTGTTTACATTCCACCTACTGCAAATGCAGCGGTAGCGTGTGACGTCATAAACACAGTCACAGCCAGGCTACAAACAAAGCACCCAAGCGCTTTTATAGCTATTTCAGGGGACTTCAACCACGTATCTATTTCCACCACTCTGCCTACTTTCCACCAGTTTGTTAAGTGCCCGACCAGAGAAAACAAAACACTGGACTTATTATATGCCAATGCTAAGGATGCATATAGTTCCACAGCCCTTCCCCCCCTTGGCAGATCAGATCACAACCTTGTCTTGCTTACACCACTGTACACGCCTATTGTCCAGCGCCAACCTGTGACCATGAGGACTGTGAGGAGGTGGTCTCAGGAGGCTATGGAGGATCTACGTGGTGCTTTGGAGGCCACCGACTGGGATGTGCTGTGCGAACCACATGGGGACGACATAGACAGCATGGTGGACTGTGTCACTGACTATATTAACTTCTGCGTAGATAACACCATCCCCACCAAAGACGTACACTGCTTTTCCAATAACAAACCCTGGATCACCAGCGACCTGAAGGCTCTTCTGAATGACAAGAAGAGAGCCTTTAGGAGGGGAGATAAGGAAGAGGTCAAGCGTGTACAGAGGGAGCTAAAGCAGAAGTTAAGAGAGAGCAAGGACGCATACAGAAAGAAGATAGAGGACAAGCTGCAAAGGAATAGGGTGAGAGATGTATGGAGCAGCATGAGAGAGATCACTGGCTTCAAACAGGCTGGGGGTGCAACAGAAGGGAACCTGGAGATGGCCAACGAGTTGAACCAGTTCTTTAACAGGTTTGATTCTGGGTCCTCTGTGGCGCAACACCCATCCCCCCACAGCCACACGCTCCCTAACCCTTCACAGCTGCGACTGCCCAATACCTCCTCCATCCCCCCACAAACATGGCCGCCTACAGCCACAACCCCCGACGGCTACTCACCCACCCATCCCCCACAGCTGCCACTCTCCAACACCTCCGCCATTAACACCTGCAGCACTGAAAGCACTATGAGCACCATCCCCCAGGCCAGGCTGACCATCACAGCTGACCAGGTGAAGAAGGAGCTGAAGAGGCTGCACGAGGGTAAGGCCACAGGACCAGATAACATCTGCCCCAGAGTTCTGAGGGCCTGTGCTGATCAGCTGAGCGGAGTGCTCCAGCGACTGTTCAACCTGAGCCTGCGCTTGGAAAGAGTCCCGGTGCTCTGGAAGACATCATGCCTGGTCCCGGTACCAAAGAAAGGGCGCCCCTCTGTCCTCAACGACTACAGACCAGTTGCACTGACTTCTCACATCATGAAGACACTGGAGAGGCTGGTCTTATCCCACCTGAGACCCCTGGTCAGCTCATCACTGGACACCCTACAGTTTGCCTACCAGCCCAGTGTTGGTGTGGAGGATGCGATCATCTACATGCTGCAAAGGGCCTACTCACACCTGGACAGGGCTGGCAACACTGTAAGGATCATGTTTTTCGACTTCTCCAGTGCCTTCAATACCATCCAGCCCTTACTTCTAAGGAGGAAGCTGGAGGAGATGCAAGTCGATGCCTCCACGACCTCGTGGATCACTGACTACCTGACAGGCAGACCACAGTCTGTGAGACTTCAGAACTGTGTGTCTGAACAGGTAGTGAGTAACACAGGGGCACCTCAAGGGACAGTTCTTTCTCCATTCCTCTTCACCCTCTATACTTCGGACTTTAAGTACAACTCAAAGTCATGCCACCTGCAGAAGTTCTCAGATGACTCTGCAATTGTGGGATGTATCAAGGGTGAACAGGAGGAGGAGTACAGAGGACTGGTCAGCAGCTTTGTGGAGTGGTGTGGGGTGAACCACTTGGAACTGAATGTTACAAAGACAAAGGAACTGGTGGTAGATTTCAGGAGGAAAAAGATCAAACCTACTCCTGTCTACATCCATGGGAGTGGCGTGGAGATGGTGGACTCGTACAAGTACCTGGGAGTGCACATCGACGATAGACTGGAATGGTCTAAGAACATCGAGGCCATCTATAAGAAGGGACAGAGCCAACTCTACTTCTTGAGGAGGCTCAGGTCCTTCAATGTGTGTAGTAAGATGCTACACATGTTCTATCAGTCAGTGGTAGCGAGTGCCATTTTCTACGCAGTGGTGTGCTGGGGCTCTGGGATTAGAGCAGCAGATTCCAAAAGGCTGAACAAGCTCATCAGGAGAGCAAGCTCTGTCATTGGGTTTGACCTGGACTCCTTGGAGGTAGTGGCTGAGAGGAGAATGATGTCCAAACTAGAGGCCATCATGGACAACTTCTCCCATCCCCTCTATGACAGGCTTGCAGGAATGAAGAGCATGTTCAGCAATAGACTGATTCATCCACGGTGCGACAGGGAGCGCTACAGGAGGTCATTCTTGCCGTCTGCCATAAGACTGTACAATGCATCCACCTTGCGTCTTGGCAGAGGCAACATCAACAGTGACCTGTTTCTGGACTAAACGCATCTACACATCTACTGCTACATCTGTTCTCTTTCTTTTTCTTTTTCTTTTTCCCGTTTACAACCACTTTTTGTGCAATATATGCCAGGGACCTGTGCAATACATTTATATTTATATCTATAGTTACATCTATATTTATATTCATATGTGTGATATGAGTGTGATACGATTTTCTGTGTACTGTTCTGTTCTAGTTTGTTCTTGTGCGTCCGGACTGTGAGTAACTCTTGTATTGTATTGTATGTATTGTACTATTATTATATAATTCGTTACACTGTGGCTGTGTTGTGTGTGTTAAGCTGCTGTTGCACTGCAATTTCCCTCACGGGATCAATAAAGTATCTATCTATCTAAATGACCATCTCATTGAGTAAATAGGGCTTATTGGTTGCATTATCATTAAAGGAGGAAATATCATCAAACTATCTCTTTTATCTTTAATTTGTACCCAGAATGTAATTCAACAAATAAATATACATATATCGGTAAATAGCTTTTACTGGCACTGAAAATGCTACATAGGCCCACCCAGTTGCCAGCACTTAGAGTATAGGCTCGTCAATTGTAAAATATGAATGGTACATTATTACATTTTAAGTGATTGTTGTTCGGTGTCTGACATGATAATTTAGTCAATTATTAATTTAATGTATATACTGTATGTGTCAGCAATGTTTCATAGTGAAAGTTAAAAGTTGGTAGGTAGCTCATAAAATCATCTTTATAGGGATAGTAAAGGTTCCTGACCAGAGAGAGAGGTTTATTAAAAAACAATCACTTGTTACAGAGTTCTACTGCCGGCTTTTTGTTGACTTGTGTACTATTGTCTGCATCATGTGTGATTCCAGGCTACCAAACTTGTTCTCAGTGCTCCATTCTGCCCTATTCTTAGCCTCTCTTACTTTACCTGTCATTCCCCCCTCTTCTCCATCACTCTTTTCCTCATCAAGATTCAAAGATGTCTGGGGCCACTACTGTATATTATCTTTGCCAGAGGGAAAGAAATCTGCAATAATTTTAATTACATTAGCAGCAGAATCTTGGGATCCTTCATTCATTTTTGTAGACAGCCTATGTTCCAGATTTCCTTCAGGGCTTGTTACCCCCCTCTCCTCTTCAATGATTTGCACTACCTCCTACCATCTCTAACCATTCTCTGTTTTTAACTGAAGGAACTTAATCAGGGTTTCTCGATTGGTCCTTAATCTGCTTCTCCCTTTGCCCAATACACAATTCGTCCCCTTGATATTGTCATCTGAACCACCTTATCATTGGTCTTTCAGCTCTGCATAATAATTCACCCATCTCTATTATCAATAGCCTAGTGCCACATTCTTTTTTCTCACTCCCCTACACAACCACCTATCATGGTGCTTATTTGTTTAAAGTGCCAGGCAGAAATGTTTGGCTTACAAAAGTCAACATTTCCAACTATTTTAAGATTAGCTACCCATCTGGACTAATTTTAAGATTATACCTTGCTAGTCATCTTAATGGTGCATGCTTTGGGAATTCTGGCCAACACCTTGTATTTCTTGGAGGTTCATAATAGTACAATGTGCTTAGAGACATCTGGCATGTTCAGTACTACTGTAGGTCTTGAGAAAAGGCTATTGTCAAATCTGCAAAAGTCAGCTCAGCCTCTCTTGTTCAATATGCTACATAAGACAAAGAATTATTGGTAGGTACGTAAGTACAATATAATCACCCACTGTCTTAACCTGGAAATAGTAGCAGAAAAGTCCTAAAATTCTTTAACCTTTGGATAACGGCAATTTTAAGTAGTCACAACTTTTATCAACTTGTGGCTGCACCTGGCTACCCCCAACAATATAACCCAAGTATGTAATATGCTGATAAGACTCTTTCGTAGGTTTCTACCTACTGTAGGTACTGTACCTACCTAGGTTTCTACCTTGGTCTTAACCCAGCATCCCCAATACTATGGAGTTTCACCTTGACAACCTTGTGTTCTATGTTTGTCTTCCCAATCTTCAATTAAAATAATGATGTCACACAGGTAAGCTGCACTGCAAAATATATGTTTAAGAATTATAGCCATATATCCCTGAAATATTAAAGGTGTTCCATGCAAATTAAAATGAAGTACAGTATTATATAATGATGGAGAACACTGAAAACAACATTCCCTGCTTAGATTAACTTGTTCTAATAATTTCCTTAGGGACAGGGATACCTTAGAGCATGCTAATGTATGTGTATCAGATATTGACTGTGACTGCTTAAATAAAATCATTCCAAAACCTTCAAGTTTCATCCAGCTTTGGTATCTTCACAATGGGAGCAGGCCAGAGGCTACTGCTCACCTCTATAACTCATCTCTTTCATCTGTTCCATTGCTTTTTATTTCCTCTCACTGTCACTCATAGACACATTATGAAGGTACATGTACTACCACATAAGGTGTTTTTTTGAGTCTAACCTGGCAGGAGACTTAACCATGTTAGTTTCAAGTATATCGACTATTTTACGACCCTCAATATGGGTTGATAATGAATCATTAGCTACTTTCTACTCATTTGTATTAAATTGTGAAAGAGGTGTTTTTATTGTGGTTGTTTTTTTTTGTTTTTAACTATTTTATTATTAAATGTATAGAAATTTGTTAGCATAATTGTTTTTTTTCTTGAAAGTAAAAATGTAATATGTCTTATATGTCTTTTATTTTTATTAATGCTGGATTCCAGATTTTTATGAACCATTTGTCAATCTATTTAATCAAATTTGTTTTTTAGTGCAATTAAACATAACAGATCATATTGTTTTGGGGATTTTAAAGATAATCTGTATTTGTATTACTTTGTTTTTCTGTTGGAAAATAATCAGTGTGCCGAAGGCACTGATTAGTGACCCACATTGCAACTGAACAGGAACAGGAAAATCTATTGTGACAACAGGACTTTGTCACCTATCTTTTAATAACACTAAAACAACAATGATATCAACCATGTGTTGTTTCATATAACAACTCCTCACTCTGTGGGTACTGACTTTTTAAAAAAAAAAGTATTATAGTTACCTCCTCTGAGATATGAAATACGAAAGCATACATATATTTTCTAATATTTCACTTTCCATGTACCATACAGCATGTATTCTTATCCTGGGCTACAGTACTGTTCATCAGTCTCAAGGACTGCATTTTGGCCAAAATCCCAATAGTGCAGCATTTAAAATAACTTTGTCTCTGTGATTAAGTGTCACATTTGGTATAACCTCCATGAGAGCTGCTTTGAACCATGTACTGAAAATATATGATTATATTAAATTATTATTTAATGTCAGTAAACTATTTTCTAAAAAGCACCATGGGGTTAGGGTGGAGGGTATTCTTCAGCTACAATATAATCAGCTCTACAGTATGATCAGGTATTGACATTAATTTGCTACTGATCTGCTGTAGAGATTGGCTATTAACACAATTAAGTTAGTCTATTACTTTAGTAAGATATATTTATAAAATGTGGCATTAGCAAGACCTGTACATTCAGAATCATGGAATGGTTTTGAATTTTTAATACCATTTCTTGATATCTCACTAGTAGAACATTATGAAGTATTTGGTAAGTAAAATATTTCGTGTTTATTTATGCATTCCAAAAAGCATGTATTGATGTTTTATAAAGGGGTTTTCTTATTGTGTGCTTCAAAGATAACAGCTTTTGCAGTGTAAGCAGGATAAAATATATTCTTTTAGCAGAGGAAATTCCACATTTCAGGAAATTCTAAAGTAAGTTTAATTCAAAATACCAAAGCAGTTTACTTAGGGATAAATTATGCTGGCTCAGTAAAACTGAGGCTGTACATTGAACTTGTTTTAAGCTGGGTTTCTGTAAGATTTTTATACATGTACTGTATTCTTTCTGAACGTAAAAAAGTGAATGGTTTTTAATGTTTCAATCTGCAAATTGCATTTAGTATTGTGTTGTTATAAATACATTTTAAAACATAAATGCCTTATGTCTGTGCAATAGAAATGGATGAGACACTGAAACAGAAATAAGGCTTTATGCCATTAAACACACTAGTCTGTTCAACTAAAATACTTCAAAGCATGTAGCAATATCATTAAGTGAATGATATCTATTTATACTGTTTATTATGAAACATGAACTAAGCACAAAGTGGCATAGTGAAAAAACTATTGATTGAAGCAGTGACTCTAAGTTTGGATGCAACAAAGCTGCAACATTTTTTAACTCTAACATGCTGTGAAAAATCCCACCTTTGAGTAATGTACTGTAGTTCCAGGGATCTGTGTACATAAAAACTAAAAATGGCAACATTGTATGGTGCAAGATTGCTTTTATTGCAGGATTTTTCAGATGTTATAACAAAAGGCTAGTAAAGCAGCATCCTCAAACTGCTACCACAATGCAAACACTAACACTGTGAAAGCCTATTTAAAGAAAAACACAGCACTAACCATCCACATATGAGAATGTGTAAGTCAACCACTGCCAATAATCTAATTGGCTAATTACAAACAACAAAACTTATTTTCAGGTGCTAGAGGCCCCTTGACAGCCTCTTTTGGCACATTAACTGATATTACAGTTTCTGCTTAGCACTGCCTACTATACATATACAGTATAATGTACTGTATCTGCCAATGTTATCAAAACTAAAAAATAATTATTTCAACACTTCTCTTCTCTTCGACATATTCCTTTCTGCCTTTAGGAAAGCCACCAATATCCCCATTGTTAAACTATAGTCCTTACGTCCAAAACTTGCACCTGTCAAATTCCTCCTCTGGCACTGTTCTCACCTGGATATCTTCCTACCTTTTCATCCACAAGTACAAATTTCCTGGCCTGCTTTACCCTTAAACCCTGTTTATATGTGTTCCAAAAGGTTCAGTTCTCAAAACCCTCCTGTTCTCTGCATCTATCCTATTTTTCTTACATTAGTTCCTCTACTTTCTCTACATTGACTTCCTTTCTTCCCAGCTTCCCATATTATCATAACATCTCTATTCTGCCTAACTTCTCCCCCTCATCATGTGCTAGAAATGAGGGAGCTGTCCTATGCCAACTCAAACTGTACCAACTCTGTCTTAGCTGTACTCCCTGCCTGTTTTTGCTACTGATACACTTCAACTCAAGCAAAGCTTTCCTTGTCTTCTTTCTTCTTATTATTACTGAAGTTCATGGGATAACAATAAATCTCACTCAACTGCACCTAATCACCATGATTACAAAACTAGCTAAATAAACTGAATTCAAATCCTCCCTTTGCATTCTTCTCAAGCATCTCTCCTCCACCTGCAGGTTCCCCTTGGTTCATTCAGTCTGAATGGGGTTCGAGCTTCCTCATTCTATGAAGAGGACACTATCTACTCACCAAGTATTCCAATCATTCACAAATCATTCAATCCCTGGATGTTGTTGTCCCTGGTATATTATATATAATAATAATAATAATAATAATAATAATAATAATATTTCATGCCACTCCAGTAATTTAGGTCTTTCACTGTCTCCCCATCATTACTTGAATTCAATTTCAATCTCCTGATTCTCTCTCCTGCTTCCTTCCCTTTGCAACTCCATTCATTCCCTATTTTTACCCTTTCTGAAGGTTCTGCCTACAGTGATAACTTTTATAGTTACTACAGTTTCTTTCAGCATAAGCTGGATAAATTAGGTGCTGAAATGTCTCTTGTTTTCCTAAATCAGGGTATTTTAACAACAATTATGAATAAGAAGATATACACTGAACACAAGCTGATTTTCAGTTGAGTTCTAAGTTATTCCTGTGGTTTTGTTGTTCACTTCATTTTCACTGCTCTACAGTTAGAAATCTTCTGATTTTTCTCTTTATATAACATTGAATGAGGTCTTCTTTGTTCTTGATTGTTTTAACACACCATTATACTACAGTAAATCATTCTTCAAACATTCTTGATCTCTTTGATCTTTTAGTAAATATTTTTCTTTTTCACTTTCATTTATTTCATTTCTTTGTCCTTTAAATCCTTCAGTCCCAAGAAGATGTAAAAATCCCTTAATTATTGAGCAGACTTTGGTGGATATTTTAAAAATCTAAATTATATTCTTGAGAGTCTTTGACTTTGTATTCATTATCTTACTAAAATAATTAGGTCCAATCATGCTGCACAGGATGAAAGAATGAAATGATTAACCTGACAGTGGAGGATAGTGTCATTTAATGCCAGCAGCCATGTCAGCCTGCAACGTACAATTGGCAACCCACTGAAGCAAGTGTGAGCCTGGTCAGTACCTGGATGGGAGATCTCCTGGGAAAAACTAAGGTTGCTGCTGGAAGAGGTGTTAGTGAGGCCAGCAGGGGGTGCTCACCCTGCGGTCCATGTGGGTCCTAATGCCCCAGTATAGTGACAGGGACACTATACTGTAAAACGAGTGCTGTCTTTCAGATGAGAAGTAAAACCGAGGTCCTGACTCTCTGTGGTCATTAAAAATCCCAGGGTTTCTTGAAAAGAGTAGGGGTGTAACCCCGGCGTCCTGGCCAAATTTCCCATGCCTCCTAATAATCCCCCTCTATGAATTGGCTACATGTCTCCTCCGCCCCCCCCCTCTGATGGCAGGCAGAGTATTCTCGGTCGCATTTCATTTCATGTTCAAACCACCAAATGGAGACGGGCGTGCCGACAAGCGGACTCTGCTGATACGGGATTAACGCTAGGATGAGAGAGAGAGGGAGGATAGTGTCATTTAAAAAAATAATTTCACAGTATGAATATATACAATTAAATATTATTTTATTAAAAAAAAGAATTAATTATTAGAAAATGACCGTATTTAAATGAGGAAATGTGTTTAGTTTTAATGAGAATGTGAATTTTAAAAACTACTTCAAATCACTTATGAAGGTGATTTTAAAATCAAACAAAGATAAAACCAGACTAAATACAAATTGAATAGAAATATTTTCTTTGAGTAATATAATATCTGGACATGCATACTTCAATACATACACCATTTTATTATCAATATTTGTTCCCGTTACACAAATATAATTCTATTATGGTCCAATACGACCTTTCTATTTTGGATACTATCAGTGCATCGACTGGGGAGTGATAGACACAGAACTTTGCTGTTATTTCTTTGCTGGTTTGTGCACCATCACCTGCACTGTCTTCTGTGTCAAGCTTAGTCCTTTCCTATTTATCACTCTCTATTGTTTATCTCTCCCTGACTGTAGACCCCACTTTCAGAACTAAAAAAATCCATTGATGTTCCATCATTTGTGCTGGAGGGTGTCAAACATGTATAATAACATCTTTAACCCCACTGGCTGCAGGAACTCTTTGTGTTGCATCCTCCGCAAACCTAATTTCTAGTCACCCTTCCTGTAAAGGACTACTACAGATGCAGCCATTCAAAATGCGTGAGGTATTTCGCGGCATACCCCGGTGGGCGTGTCACAGTATCACGCGGTATGACGCAGTTAACGTGGTGTCACGTGGTTAACTATCCGGCGTCGCCTTCTAAAACCGCCAGGGGGAGCTTAACCTCTCATGTACAGCATTTGAGCCTTTAATTTTGAACTGTGTATTACAGCATGTTAATCATCAGTCATTAAAATGTTGGTATATTTTATGAAAGCAAGATTGCTCAGTTGGACAAAAGTACACAACCTACCTTTATCAGAAATATTTATGCATCAAAGCCTTTACTGAAGATATTACTAATAGTATTAATAATGGATGACTTTAGACAAGCTGTATACTCAAAGTATTATTTCTTTAGCACATTTGTACAAACACTTGGAATCTGTCCAAGCCATACTTTGTCAGGCATTTTGTTTTACTTCAACGGGCATAAAAACTTCCTTGCTTTTAACAGGGCGTTTCATAATTTCTAACTACGAAAATGATTTAAAATGCGACACTTATCATTCAACTAGAGCTCAAAACATCACAAGGATCCTCAAGAGCACAGCAAAGAGTGTATTAAAAGACACTTGTATTTATCAACGCTTTCTTTTCCGTATACCAGATTTTATGGAACCACTTCAGAGGGGTGTCAGATTCCAGGAATCGGCACTTTAAAGGAAAAATACACACCGGTATTCCATTTCTCCCTAACGATTTTAAGCATCGAAGTATTTAACTAGCATGTGAAATAGCGTGTGAAAAAGTGGTAGTTTTAAGCTTTTCTGCTAATATAATATGGAATCGATATTGATTTAAATCGTGTTCTGATTTAAATCGCAAACGCGTGTTTAATTATATGTGTTTTTTAATCATAATCAGGCTAATGCAACATAAATTGATACAGTATCTTTGTCTTCTAAGCATCTTAATAAACTTTCAGCATAGCTTTCTACCCGTCAAGATTTATATTTCTTGGGATTTTGGGATCAAACGTGGAAGGATTAGATTATAATCGTTTTTATTTGTCAAATACGTGATTGTATTTCTGAATGTTATGTGACACCTACAGTAGTTCACTGCTTTAAATACATCGAATTAAGAAAGTTATGTGTAGCACTTTAGATCTTTTTTCTGAACCAGGGAAAATCTGATCATGTTTCTCTATAACAATAATAAAAAAAACTTTATTTTACATATCGCCTTTAAAAGTGGCATCTCAAAGCAATACAGTAGATCGAAAAACAGTTAAAAGGGACCAAATTAAATACCAGACAATCGCAAACGCATTTTCAATAAAATTATTTTATTCATTCAGCAGTTTGTGAGAGGAACATCCAGCAGGGAGAGACACACACACCGGTTTTCATTGACAAAACTGTTTTTTTTCAATTCCTTTTGTCTAACAGGAATGTTTTGTTTGTGGACAGACTGTTAGACAAGAGGAAAAGACCGCCTCCTCCTACGAAGCATTAATCGCGTATCTAAGGAAAATTGCAGTATACCTTTGTTCATGCACATCATTATACAGTACAGTATCTCAATTTGTATTTCGATAAAAAAATCGTTTGCCCAGCCACTACTGTTGTTATTGTTTTTATCCTGTAAAGCGTTTTCTTTTTCTGCGTTTTCCATTTCCTTTTTCTGATCACTCGCTTTCTGGATACACATCTCACCTGTCCTGTTCTTTGTTTTCCTGGTTTGCTGATTATGCCTGCTGCGGTCCACTCCTACCCTCACACCTAAAGAATACTATTTTAAATTTCTTGGCGCAGTTCATTAACCCTTGTATGTGCTGTCCGCGCCCAAAATGCATTTAAAAAAAAGTAAAAAACCGCGCTCAAAATGCAATTTAGAGCTTAATAAGATACACTCCACAGGCAAAATTAAAGACGATTAAAATCTGTAATCTTTCCACTTGTACTGTGAGTCATCGGACAGTTTCTGCTTTGTGTAAGGATGGTGAGAAAGCTGTGTTCAATGTATTTAAGGGACTCAAAAGTAAAAGAAGATGCTTCATATTGCTTGACTAATTTTAAAAACCAAGTTATAAATGCAGACGCTCCCTCGGTGCCGCACCGGGTGTAAATATCAAAGTATACATTCCCAACAAGAATTGTACCCATCTGTCATGCAAATAAAACACCTTGAATTGAATTGAGGGAGAGATGGGGGTAGTGGGACAGAGATACTGTAGACAGACTCAAGGCAAATAAGATACTTATGGGTACGCAGGCATTCACGACAGCAACATACGAAACGTTTGCACGTACTGTATAGTTAAGTTATTACTTGGTTTTCAAAGTGCAACGAAATACAATATTGTTGTTGCTGCTGTTCTGGTTGTTTTTATCCCGTAAAGCGTTTTGAGAAGCCACCTTTAAAGGCGATATATACTGTAAAACCGCTGATTCTTATGGAATGTGTTCCGCAGGAGATTCAAATTTTTATTTATTTATTTTTTAATCGCGTATCTTAGGAAATCTCAGTATAACTTTGTAACATGCCACTGTTCATGAACATCATCATTCGTTTTTTTAACAAGGCTCGCCAGCTAATGTGAATCGAAACCTGTCTTGCTAGCTTTTAAAGTCGTGCATGTGTAAACTGTACTAGAGGGCATGCAAGTTACTCTGCCCCTTTCGGCTGCAGGGAGTCCCTCTGCTGCAACACACAGCAGACAGAACGGGAGACTATTGCCTTTCATATCTGACACCAGTGAAGTAAAAGGGGTGTCTAAAGGGGTGACTTCAGACCACATTTTAGTTACTTTATTTTGTTTACTTTTAACATTTCTGTAATTTACAGTAAATGTCACAATAGAAGCCCGAAGCCTATTATACTCAGTCTAGCCTTGGATCCTCTGAGTCCCTTGACTCAGTTATTGCATATTAATTTCTTGAGATACGCGATTCCATATTATATTCCCTTTTAATCAAATTCTAAAAGTATGCTTGTTGACTCCGGTATCGCGTTAGTTAAAGACTTCGATGCTTAAAATGTTTAGGGAGAAATGGAATACTGGTGTGTATGTTTTCGTTAAAGTACCGAGACCAGCCATATACTGAATGTTTAAGTTCCAAAATTAATATCGTTTATGGACTTCACACGCGTTGCAGTATGCTCCTATTCTTTTTATGCTCAGGCACTAAAATCTCCCTTCTGCTTTGTGTAAGGATGGTATCAAGAGCAATCTTAAGTGGTGAGAAAGCTGTGTTCAATGTATTTAAGGGACTCAAAAGTAAAAGAAGATGCTTCATATTGCTTGACTAATTTTAAAAACCAAGTTATAAATGCAGACGCTCCCTCGGTGCGCTGCTCTGGTGCGCCGGCTCTTACACAGTGCCTGTCTGCCGTAAGCGTTACAATATACATACCCAACACTGCTTGTACCCATCTGTCATGCAAATAAAACACCTTGAATTGAATTGAATTGAGGGGAGAGGGGGGGAATACTAAAGCCAATACTGGCTCAATACCCTCAATGGGCTTTGACGTGCTAATGCGTTGGTTTAACAGTCCGGGTGTGGCAGGCTTCCAATGTCAACTCGACTCGATTGGAAGACAATGAACGTATTTTAGCCCTAAATGAATTAATAGCAAACATGGTTTACATAAAATACATTTTTCCAAGAAAGTTTATAATAATACGATCTATAGTTGAAATCTGAGCCTACTTTAAAAATAAAGGAAAAGCATTTTCAGAGAGTAATCATGCTGTGTTTATGTAGAAAAAGCGATTAGGTTTACGAGCAATCTAATTACCTATTCGCTTAAAACGCTATTAAAAATTTACTCTGTTGCACACACACACACAATAGAAGCAGGCACCGCTGTCAGAAGGGAAGATATGTTCAAAATATCGCAAATATCGATCATGTTGCGATATTTTGAAATATAAAAGTCAATTGATTGTCCATAATATCGCTATTCTATTTTTTCGAAGAAATGTTTGTTAAAAGAAAAGTGCAGCACCAGCTGGATTCGAAAACACAACCTGTCAGCTGGTAGTCACGTCTACAAGACAGCTCACATGAACAGGCAGGCGAAACAGCCCTACACAGCCCTGTCGCAGCACACGAATACCGTTATTAAATTCTTTAGATACGCGATTCCATATTATATTCCCTTTTAATCAAATTCTAAAAGTATGCTTGTTGACTCCGGTATCGCGTTAGTTAAAGACTTCGAAGCTTAAAATGTTTAGGGAGAAATGGAATACTGGTGTGTATTTTTTTCTTTAAAGTACCAAGACCAGCTATACACTGTATGTTTATGTTCCAAAATTAATATCGTTTATGGCCTTCACACGCGTTGCAGTATGCTCCTATTCTTTTTATGCTCAGCTACTAAGATTTCCCTTCAGTGGTAAAATTCAATACCTACAACGGGCACAGCAAAGACGTTTACTGTCTTTCCACGACAGACCAACGGACCACGAGTGCCCCTGTCGGTCAACCAATCACGTACTGCGGTGCCCCGCGTCATCTTGCGTCATACTGAGCGACGTCACCTGCGGTACGTGTCTGTAACGCGCACTTTGAATGGCTGCATCTGTATGACATCTTTCTGCCTATATAAATATCCTGCCCTTGCTTTTAAACTTTCCATTGACCCAACACTTCTTTTACCCACTTTCTTTTGAATGTTCTCTTCTAGCGTTCATGGTCTAATCCCTAGTTGTGCTTATTCTTTGCATTATACAACCATTAATCATGCAATATACCTAATCAAAGTAGCAGGTTAAAAGGCCTGGCTTGTGAAAGCAAACAGTGCTAACACTTTTTAAATAATGCCTATTGATCCTATATCATGGAATCTCTTCAGTGTGCCCTACTAAAATAAAAGAATCCTTTTCAAAGTCCAAAACTTTTCAAGATACTGCGAGAACCCTTCTTCTGAATCTTCTTTTATAACTACAAGCTCTCCTCAGTCCTTCATCTCTTTGATGACTTTATTCTCATTGAAACGTGCTTTGTTCCCACCTGCTCAAGCTCTTTCCACCCAAGTATCTCTCAGTGTGAAGAAAATTCTAGGCCCTTAGACTTCGATCACATTTCTGAGAATCATCCTTGATTCTTAATATGTCTGCATCTCCTTGTCTAAAGATACATTAAAACCACATTTTTCACTACCTTCATGTTCTGTAAAAGCCTTTATCCCTCCTTTGTTACATAAACTACAATTTCCACATCATCCCTCAAGGGTAAATCTCCTTGAACTTGCTGCTGATATACTAGCCTCCCTACACTGCCATGTCAGCCTGTATTGTTAATAAAAACTGCATTCTGTCTCCCTGAGATCTAATAATTTTCACTTACACTTACTTATCTTTAGGCTTTAACATTTATGTGCTTAGAGTCAGGGTAGAGCATATGTTGGTGCCCACCCTCACCACCTGAGGATGTTCCGTCAAGAAGTACAGGATCCAATTACAAAGGGAGGTGTTCAGTCCCAGGTCCTGGAACTTAATGACAAGCTTTGAGGGCACTATGGTATTGAATGCTGAGCTGTAATCAACAAACAGCATTCTCACATATGTTCCTTTCTTATCCAGGTGTGAGAGGGCAGCATGGAGGGCAGTGGCAATAGCATCCTCTGTTGACCTGTTCTGTCGATACTCAAATTGAAGTGGGTCTAGGGTGTCAGGCAGTGAGGAGGTGATGTACTGTATGCTTTGACCAACTGCTTGAAGCACTTCATGATGACTGATGTGAGAGCATCGGGGTGGTAATCATTCATTCCACTGACTCTGGGTTTCTTAGAAATAGGGACAATGGTAGTTTTCTTAAAGCAGGAAGGAACTATAGACTGAGCTAGAGAAAGATTGAATATGTCCAAGAAGACAACTGCCAGCTGGTCTGCACATGCCTTCAGAACACACCTAAGGATAGCATCAGGGCCAGGAGCCTTGTGTAGATTGGTCTTTTAAAAACTTTACACACATCCGCTCTGGATATGAACAGTGGGTTTCCATCTTGGATTTCTGGAATCTTCCTGGCTGGAACTGTGTTACTGACCTCAAACCGAGCACAGAATGAATTTAGCTCATCAGGAAGAGAGGCAGACTGTTGTGTGAAATAGCTGGGTTGCATTTTGTAGTCTGTAATGGTGCATATACCACTCCACATGGTCCGTGTGTTGCAGCCATGATAATATGATTCGAATTTAACGCTATAGTTGTATTTAGCTATTTCGATAGCTTTCCTGAAGTCATATCTGAATTTTTTGTATCTATCCATATTGCCAGAATTGAAAGCAGCTTTAAGTTTGGTGCGTATCTTGCCATTTACCCACTGTTTTTGATTTGGGTATGTGCGAACAGTAATCCTGGAAACCATATCTTCGATGCATTTGTTGATGTAGCCAGTAACATAGTCTGTATACACATTGTTATTGTTTCCGGCAGCTTTGTGGAAGATCTGCCGATTTGTGGTAGCAAAACAGTAATTTAATATATATTCCAATTCATCCAACCAATGTTGAATGGTTCTTAATGCTGGCCTCTCCTGTTTAAGCTTCTGCTATTAGCAGAGTAGTAGCAGAATAGAGGCATGATCATGTTTGCCAAAAGGAGGTCGTGGGAGGGCTTTGTGACCATCCTGGAAGGGAGTGTAAATATTGTCCAATGTGTTTGACAGTTGATGTGTTGATATAGATTAGGCACTGTTTTCTTCAAGTTCGAACTATTGAAACCACCCGCTATGATGAATGCCCCCTCAGGATGTGTATTTTCGTGCCTGTTAAGGAGACTGTGTTATTCATCCAGTTCCTTTGTCAAAGGGCACATATTCTAACATATAGAATATATAACCCCAACCCCATCCAATAAATTATCTTGTATCTACAATATATAAGACTTTTGCTCAGTAGTGTGATTTCATGCAAGTGGTATATCTATTTACCTGTAAATATTATAAAAACATGGCCAGTCAGATCAAGTATATTATTAGATTTGTATGCCATTTCATGCAATCATGCATTTTTAACAGTATAATCTGAAGAGCATGTTCAATTAAAAATCTATCCCAAGGTGTTTCATAGAAAATGGAACCATGCGTGACATTTTAAATGAAAACACATCTCCTGACATGTACTATGGCATTTGTTTTGTTTACCACTAAATCCCTAGGACAGCTCCTGTGAAGAACTCAATCTCTCCTTCAAATGCCCTTTGAACATATAAAAATCTGTAGTTTTTAAAACTGTTAAATTGCTTATCTTTTCCATCTCATTTGATAGAAGCATTATTGATTTTTAACAACAAATTGAGCAAAAAATAAAAAAGAGGACAGAACCTGATGTTTTGCTGCTTTTGTGTTAGATCACACAATGAAACAAATGTTTCGATAACTGTCTCTGAATAAAATAGTGTTTTTACTTTTCAGAAGTTCTGGTATAGAGTTTAAAATATTGTCCTTTTTTATAGGTTGGTGGTAATGCATAATACAACACGAGTGGCAACAAACTCAAATGACTGTATTTTGGATAGCACTAAAACATTATTATTTAAGCAAATAAATTAATAATCACAAGTTAATTATATATCAGTATTCTTTATTAACTAGAATATACTGTAACTAGCATGATTTTACATCTGTGCATTATCTGAACATGAAAATGTATAAATTTACAAAATATGTAGAATGTAGATAATGTAGAATTTTTATTAAAAATGAGTTGTATTAATTTGATTACTTTGATTGTGTGATTATGTTACAAAAGAATGCTTCTATCGGCCAAGGGGCAATAACAGAAATAACAAAATGCTAAACTAGGAGTCAAAAGGGATCCTCAAGACGTGTCTATTTAATACAATGCTCCCACGGTGACAAATATTTGCAAACAAAAGAGAAAAACAGATGAAAGAAAAATTAAAGAAATTGAAAAAGATGAAAGAAAGTGGCAAAAGCTGTAGCTTTTCAAGAAACTCACTGCCAACAGCTTCAGATCAGGCTTTAAGACAGCCTCACTCAGACAAGGTTAAATAACACTTTTGATTAGATGTAAACTATGACTAACTGCTACAACCCAAGTGTCAGGTAAAATTCCCTAAACTACATATTAACTAGGGCCTATGTCTAATGGCCTAACAACATCCTTGGGTTGGAAAGAAGAAGCTTAATAAATAAAATGTCCTTGGATTTTGCTGCCAATAATAAGTGAATTATTATTATTATTATTATTTCAGGCCACTCCAGTAATTCAGTTCCTTCACTGTCTCCCTGTTATTACTTGCATTCAATTTCAATCTCCTCGGCTAATTATTATTATTAACTTGGAATAACAAGAATAAAGCATATTGAAAGGATTATGGATTGTTTAGTAAAAAAATTGGCTTAACCCATACAGTAGGACGAGGAGGCCAGGACCTCCATGCAGAGTGACCATGATGGAAGCTGCAGAGGTGGAGATGGGGTGGAAGTTGGATGCAAAAGACATAACTAAAGGAGAGAAGGAGATCGTGTAGGTATTTAAAGTGAATTAGGAAAGGAAATGACACCAGGAGTGATCGCTATTTACTGACAACCGAGTCTGATTGAACTTGGTTGTTGTCATCCCTCCCGAACTCCCAAAACTCCATTTCGCTAGTGTAGCGGCAATGCTTGTTAATAAGACAGAATTAAGTGTTGCTGTGCTTTCCCAAATGAGGCCCCATCTCTCTCTTCATCTCTGTGGTGCAGCCACAGAGAAGCAATTCATGCAGGCTGATTTAAAGATGTTTTCTTTTGATAAGGGACAGCTCCCAAATGGGGATGCACTTAGCTAAGCCTGGCTATCATGATCAATGGTCATCCATTGGCGCCTATCTGTCTAGGGAGTGC
This sequence comes from Atractosteus spatula, assembly GCF_055471065.1. NCBI lineage: Eukaryota > Metazoa > Chordata > Actinopteri > Semionotiformes > Lepisosteidae > Atractosteus > Atractosteus spatula. The sequence goes on along the minus strand of NC_142711.1, from coordinate 31,445,277 downwards.
CAGATGGACATCTGGACTGCATTCCTAAGTGTCAGGAGTAAGTGACTCATATCTCACCTTGATCAACCAATCAGGGCCTGGTAGGGCCGAGTAACCCATGTGGGTCTCTGATGCCCATGAAACTTTCAGCCAATGAACAAGCTGAAGTTCCTCCAGGTAAAAACAGGCAACACAGAGAGCCTGGAGTAGGAGAATCTCTATGGAGAATTCCAGGGGTGCGTAACGATTCCAGGGCAGGACGGCCCAGGAGCAGAAAGGCTCCCAAGGGCAGGACATTCTCGCAGCGCACCTCCTGACCATCATGAGACTCAGCCCGGACAACCACGGAACGGCCAGTGTGTCCGAGTGCCAGAACTTTGCTTTGTTCTTAGAGTCTAGAGCAGAGGTTGCCAGAGAGTAACCAGAGGATCCACCCGAGGTTAGCATCAGCAGCAAGCCTCGTGAACAGGTCAGAAACTGTGGACAGCTGAATCAATATTCAGAACTAGCGCTTTATCAGGAACGAACCGGTCCTCTTCCTGACCTGCTGGGACCCACAGTCATCTTTTCTCCTGTGCACAAACTCTTGCTAGTTTCAGCCAAAACTAACTAGCCGGTCTTCAGAGAGCATCAGCAGCGCACCGTCGCAAGCCGCACAGCACAGCCTGGCACGGAGCCAGAGAGCGCGGATTGGACAGCAACAAGCCTGCAACTGCTTCTTTGTGCCCGCAGGAGATCTGAATCCCCAGAGATTGGATGAGTATTCAACTTCACTGCATTACACCTCAAGAATTCAATTGTTATCCCAACCAGTTGATATTAATTTAATTCCTAAGAGTTATGTACTTCTTTTGAGTATCTAATATAGAAGTTGTAACCAACTTGTTCAATTACATAATGGTCTAAATGAATGATATACCGAACGTATGTCCTCTTGATATATGTAACTCTTCATAACTGAATGAATATATATCTTTTGTACTCTGATAACCCTCACGATAAGATCTGTTAGGTTTACATGCATATTCTATGCATTAATAAATGTATCATCGTGTATTAGTACCTGTGTGTGTGCGTTGTTTGAGTTATATCGCATGGTTGGATTCTAAGGCCATTAAAAGAATCAATTTTGTGATTTACGGCTACAATTAATAATTGTCCCCGTAAATGCCCAAACCCTACAGAACTGGTGCCTCGTGAGAGCACACTACACTAGGAATAACAATATCCAAGAATAAAGTGTCTTCAAAGGATTATGAAGTGAAAATTTGGCTTAACTCAGTTTGGTGAGGGCTGACTTCCTGAACACAGGACGACAAGGCCAGGACACCCGAAAGAACCAGGTGGAAAAACACCCCAAACCACCAATACATACAGATGCAGCCATTCAAAATGCGCGGGCGATACCGCATTATTTTCCGGTACTCTGTACGCAGTCTACCGCAAGTTACCGTTAAATACTGCAAGTTACCGGTAAATACCGCTAGCAAAATAATAGTATCCGGAATTTCCGCAAGGTGGAGCTAATAAAGCTCAACCTCTCATGTTTGAGCTGTAGCCATCAAAGTCTTTAACGAAGATATTACTAATAGCATTAATAATAAATGACCTTGGACAAGCTGTAAACTTAAAGTATTGCCCTGGTCCACATTCTTTTTTTCATTGACAGTCTTTGTAAAAGTAACACCACAGCATTTCGCAATCACGCATTTTTTTCCAATCATGCAAAGTACAGTAATTTTTGAGAATCGATTCACCATGCCTTACACATGCTCATAAAAGAGATTGATTTAGGAACATAAACATATTACCGTATGCAAACTGTACTCTATACAGTATGTATATGTATATTTAATGTCTTAACTGTGCCCATTTAAGTATTGAATATTTATATGGAATTTTACCACTGAAGGGAAATCTTAGTGCCTGAGCATAAAAAGAATAGGAGCATACTGCAACGCGTGTGAAGGCCATAAACGATATTAATTTTGGAACATAAACATACAGTATATGGCTGGTCTTGGTACTTTAAAGAAAACATACACGAAACATGGTTTCATTATGACCAGAATCGGTCTTGAGATATTTTTAACTTGATTTACAGTATTTGAGAGGTATGTCTTGACACCGATACTACGTACAGTAAGTACTGCTCACGTACTGTATATGTTTCTAGGTTTATATTATGCATTTCATACGGTCAAATTACTTTTGAGCAACTGATAAGAAGCGCGAAACGGTATGCCCATGGCGTTTTAGTTTCGTTTTGTGCGGCGACTGCTTTAACTATATCGCCATGGATTAATTAGAGATATCAAGTACATACAAGTCATTTTTTAAATGTTGTAGTTTGTCTTGTAAAAATGTTACGAGAACATCATCTGTCAACAATTACACAGGTTCTGTTTCCATATTGCGAATTTTGGTTACGTAATATTATTTTCTAATTTAACGTTGTGAATATATGATTTGGGCAAACAGAGCCGCAAAGAAGTACATTATGGGTTGTTGTTTTTTTTTTGCAGTTTTATCTAGAACAAGCGATGCTTAAACCTTTGTCTGATTCTTATGAAACTATCCACACGACAGTTACCCACAGTAGGAGTTGACTTCAGTGATGTCACTGATGGGATGTTTCTAAAAATCCATCCTCTGTAAAACGTCTTCTCTAGTTGTCCTGCATATGTATTCGCTAATGAAGCTGTGTGTTCTGAGCCTGGATCTCTACATTTCTGTATGAACCAGCTTAGAGGGCTAAAGACAGCTTGTGTTTAAATTGAGTGTAAGGTAATTTATGCTTCTAAAGTCATGGTCAGCATTTATTATTGTAGTTCAGGTGGGTAGACATTTATTATTGTTCTGTGCCTAGTCACATTATTTTATAGCGTTTTTATAGCGTTATCAAATCTGGTGGCGCTGTGTGTTAGTTTCCTGACTCCCATGTCACATGGTCTGTGATTGAATCCCATGGAACTACTGTACAGTATCACTTTATTTTTTAACAAACATTTCTTTGAAAAAATGAAACGTTTCCCTTGGTCAGAGATTAAATAAAACCTCACTCGCACCAAACAAATTTATATTTCTAAATATCACAACATGATTGAATTTAAGTCTTTTTAATAACAATGAATAGTCACCTATGCGTTACAAAATAAACATTTATATTGATTTGAATTGCGTTTTGATTTAAATCGTAAACGCGTTTAAATATATGTGTTTAAAGGCGATATACTGTATAAAAGCGCTGATTCTTATGGAGTGTGTTCCGCCGGGGATTCAAAAAATTTATTTTTTTTAATCGCGTATCTAAGGAAAATTGCAGTATAACTTTGTTAATGCACAAACAGTGGCATGTTACATTATAATTTGGGTGTCTCCCCTTGCCAGAAAGCTCTAAATTGCATTTTGAGTGCGGTTTTTGACTTTTTCTAAATTGCAACCCATAAATAAAGCTGATAAAGCTTAGACTAACTGTATTCTAAACTGTATTACAACGTAAATTGCAAAAATGCACTTGGAATCTGTCCAAGCCCTCCTATGAAAATTATTTAAACTGCGACACTGATCATTCATCTCTAAATAAACTTTATTTTATATAGCATTTTAGGCGAATAGGTAATTAGATTGCTCATAAACCTAATCGCTTTTTCTACATAAACACAGCGTGATTGCTCTCTGAAAATGCTTTTCCTTTATATTTAGGCTCAGATTTCAACTATAGATCGCATTATTATAAACTTTCTTGGAAAAATGTATTTTATGTAAACCATGTTTGCTATTAATTCATTTAGGGCTAAAATACGTTCATTGTCTTCCAATCGAGTCGAGTTGACATTAGAAGCTTGCCACTCCCGGACTGTTACACCAACGCATTAGCATGTTAAAGCGACTTAATTGAGGTGCCCAGCTACCAGTTAACACTGTACTTCCTACTTTAAAAATACTTGTGAAACCTGTTTAATTCGTCACAGCCAGCACTCCTGCAGAGAGGGGGTTGTACTCGTAAAGTAGAAGCAGGCGAGATTTCCAGCGAAAGACACCTCCCCCCCTCAAAAACCCAGTAAGCAGCAAGGCTTTATGTTGAAAATTGAGGTGGATTTTGTTTATGATAAAGAGGAGAAACTGGGATGGGAGGAGGGTTTGGTTTTGCATAAGGATTATGATAATTGGAGGAATTTGCGAGAGTATAATGGTTTGATATATTTGATTTTGTATTGTGGTCGTTATCTATGTTTTTGGTTGGTATTATGTTTATATGGTTGTTTTTGTTGGTTGGTTGTTATTATGGTTATTAATAATACGATCTATAGTTGAAATCTGAGCCTAAGTAAAAAGAAAAAGCAAGTGATTAGGTTTATGAGCAATCTAATTACTTATTCGTTTAAAACGCTATATAAAATAAAGTTTATTATTAATTTGCTGGACAGAGCGGTGAACATTATTATGCATAAAACAAAGATAACGATCCTGATCAGTTTAGAAATCTGTGTACGCTGTAAAGTTTTTACTTCTTAAACTTTTAAAATACACGTTTCGAATAGAAAGAAATCCTCTTCCTGGTACAGTCGCATGAAGAGACAGGCGAAACAGCCCTACACAGCCCTGTCGCAGTACACGAATATAATCATATCGTTATTAAATTCTTTAGATACGCGATTCCATATTATATTAGCAGAAAAGCTTAAACTACCACTTTTTCACACACTATTTCACGTTAGTTAAATTTAATTTATTTATATATTATATATTTATATCTCTGACCAAGGGAAACGTCTCATTTTTTCAAATGTTTGTTCACAACGGCGACTGTCAGAAGATAGGACACAGTGGCTCAGGCACCCGCTGAATGGAAAAGGGGCAATTTAATGTTCTGTATGGCTAATACTAAAGCCAATACTAATATTCAATACTTTCATATCCTTTTCTGTATGTTTAACAATAATGGGTACTGGCCTAATTCGTCCCTGCTCCCGTTGTTAGGTGTTAATGTGTTGTTAAGTGTGAATTTGTAGCTGTTTCCCTGGGGTCTGGCTTTTTTTCTGGAAAACCATAACTGGTCTTGTCCAGATTGACTGTCGGCGCCCAGGTCTGACAGTGCTGCTCCAGCAGTGCCAGGTTCTGGCGCAGCCTCTGTTCTGTGGGCGACAGAGGGACCAGGTCGTCTGCACAGAGCAGGAACTCGATTTCCATAATTAATGCAGATCAGTAAATCAAGGGACAAAACAACTATTGCGCCCGGGTCCTCAATTGGCTTTGATGTGCTAATGCGTTGGTTTAACAGTCCGGGTGTGGCAAGCCTCTAATGTCTCCTGACTTCGGCAAAAGGCACCTGCCTTTCATTGGAAGACAATGAACATTCTAGCCGTACATGTGAATATAGCATAAATACACCAAGGGATTGGGTGAGCTCCCATCACAAAAAAAACTGTGAACCTGCACTACAGCGACCACAGTACAGTATGGAGACCAAGACCTTTTACGGGAAGAGACGGGGTGCTTCTGCCGCCCCAGCTTCCAAAGAGCGAAGGGTAAGCAAATACAGCAGACTTCATCTGAAATACGCGATTACAGCGCATATTACAAGGTATTATTGCCGTTTTGAATTAAATTCAATTATAATTATTTCTTCGTAGCCTGTTCTTCAAGAAAACACCGCACGGGCAAAACGATCTTTGAAATCTACCACCAGGACAGTAAAAAAGAAAGCGGTAAGACGGAAAAAAAGAAAAGTTTATTTTGACGTCTGTTCCGCGACTGATGAATACTACTGTGTGACTTTATTTCTTACATGAATTATGTTATTTTGCCACAGGCCGTGGGTCTCCGCTCTCGGCCACTGGCCAGGGTGCCAACATGTAGAAGCAGCACCTGTGTGGAGACATTTCGGCAGCAGCGGGAGCAGTACGATGCATTACTGGGGAGGATTGGGAGGCTAGAGACACTCCTGAAAATGCAGAGGAAGGAGACAGTATGTTCCAGCAGTCAAACAGTTGAGCAGCTGTCTCCCGAAAAGTGCCTCTCCCCGCCGCGCAGGTTGCAATGCCTGGCGGAAGCTCTGCCCCCCGCAGAGCACACACCGCCTCAGGACACTCCATCCCGGCCTCTCCGCTCACCACAGCGCAGGAATTTGTTGATGCTGTCCCCGCCGTCTATCTCCCCCCAGGAAGCACCGTTCACAGAGCGGAATTCACAGACGCCAGTGGGACGAATAATTCTCCCAGATATCCAACTGTTACCCATCACTCAGGAGATGGAGGGGGGGCTGTACTTGCAGTGCATTGGCATAGACGGGAAAGCAAGAGCCGACCGCTACGCCGCCCTCGTGTTTCGAAATCTTGTGACTTTTGAAATTTACTGGGGGTGGACCACGTCTGTAAATTTCGATGGGTCCAGAGGCAAAAGTGCCTTGCCTTGCAATCTCCGGGAAACCATTAGTCGCATGGTGAATCGGAGATTCTCAACCCTTACTTCGTGCGACTGGAAAAGAATTCGTGATCGGATCAACGAAATGCTTCGTACAAGGAGGCGCTCTTTTCCTCTAGTCTAACAGTCTGTCCACAAACAAAACATTCCTGTTAGACAAGAGGAATTGAAAAAAAACAATTTTGTCAATGGAAACCAGTGTGCATGTCTCTCTCTGCTGGATGTCCCTCTCATTTTCTGCTGAATGAATAAAAGCATTTTATTAAAAACGCGTTTGCGTTTGTCTGGTATTTACTTTGGTCCCTTTTAACTGTTTTTCGATCTACTGTATTGCTTTGAGATGCCACTTTTAAAGGTGATATGTAAAATAAAGTTTTTTATTATTGTTATAGAGAAACATGATCAGATTTTCCCTGGTTCAGAAAAAAAGATCTAAAGTGCTACACCTAACTTTCTTAATTCAATGTATTTAAAGCAGTGAACTACTGTAGGTGTAACATAACATTCAGAAATACAATCGAGAATAGTTTTGTGGTGTTTGTTTAGATGAAACGTTCCTAAAACGTATAACGTAACAAAATTAAAGACGATTAAAATCTGTAATCTTTCCACTTGTACTGTATGTCATCAGAAAGTTTCTGCTTTGTGTAAGGATGGTATCAAAAAGTAATCTTAAGTGGTGAGAAAGCTGTGCTCAATGTATTTAAGGGACTTAAAAGTAAAAGGAGATGCTTCATATTGCTTGACTAATTTTAAAAACTAAGTTATAAATGCAGATGCTCCCTCGGTGCCGCGCCGGGTGTAAATATCAAAATATACATTCGTCCCGGGCACAGGCCGAAAAGCGCCCGGCTGGGGTGCGCGGGGAAGAGCAGGACACTAGTGAAAGGCGGGGTTTAGGAAGGCGTACAGTCTAGGCAGGTATAGATTACACTTTTCTAAAACGTATTTGAAAAATAAAAACGATTACAATCTAATCCTACGACGTTTGATCCCAAAATCCCAAGAAATATAAATCTAAATGGGTAGAAAGCTATGCTGAAAATTTATTAAGATACTTAGAAGACAAAGATACTGTATCAATTTATGTTGCATTAGCCTGATTATGATTAAAAAAACACATATAATTAAACACGCGTTTGCGATTTAAATCAAAACACGATTTAAATCAATATAAATGTTTATATTGTATCGCATACTGTCCAGCATCCATTTCTCTATATAAATTTACTCTATTACACACACACAATAGAAGCAGGACGCAGAAGCAGGGACCGTTGTCAGAAGGGAAGAAGGTGACTATTCATTGTTATCAAAAATGACTTAGAATCGATCATGTTGTGATATTTTGAAATATAAAAGTCAATTGATTGTCCATAATATCGCTATTCTATTTTTTTGAAGAAATGTTTGTTAAAAGAAAAGTCCAGCACCAGCTGGATTTGAACACACAACCCGTGAGTTGGTAATCGGGCACGTAGACCAGTAGGCTAAGGGAAGTCGCATGAAGAGAGAGGCGAAACAGCCCTACACAGCCCTGTCGCAGTACACGAATATAATCATATCGTTATTAAATTCTTTAGATACGCGATTCCATATTATATTAGCAGAAAAGCTTAAAACTACCACTTTTTCACACGCTATTTCACATGCTAGTTAAATACTTCGATGCTTAAAATCGTTAGGGAGAAATGGAATACCGGTGTGTATTTTTCCTTTAAAGTACCGATTCCTGGAATCTGACTGGCTGACACCCTTCTGAAGTGGTTCCATAATATCTGGTATACGGAAAAGAAAGCGTTGATAAAAAAGCCTGGATTCCCATGTATCTCAGAGAACAAGTGATCAGAAAAAGGAACAGCTGTTACACCCAGGTTTTACGCTCTCTCTCTGTTGAATGGATGAAAGCATTTTATTAAAAACGCGTTTGCGTTTGTCTGGGTATTTACCTTGTAATCTGTGGTTTACATCTACTGTATTGTTTTGAGATGCGACTTTTAAAGGTGATATGTAAAATAAAGTTTTTTATTATTGTTATAGAGAAACATGATCAGATTTTCCCTGGTTCAGAAAAAAGACGATTAAAATCTGTAATCTTTGCACTTGTACAGTATGTCATCGGAAAATACAATCAATTTCTGCTTTGTGTAAGGATGGTGTCAAAAAGTAATCTAAGTGGTGAGAAAGCTGTGCTCCTCAAAGCGCTTTACAGGATAAAAACAATAACAACAATAGTGGCTGGGCAAACGATTTTTTTTATAGAAATACAAAATGAGATACTGTATAATGATGTGCATGAACAAAGTTATACTGCTATTTTCCTTAGATACGCGATAAAAAAAATTAATTTTTTGAATCCCCAGCGGAACACATTCCATAAGAATCAGCGCTTTTATATATCGCCTTTAAACACATATATTTAAACACGCGTTTACGATTTAAATCAAAACGCGATTCTAATCAATATAAATGTTTATTTTGTAACGCATAGGTGACTATTCATTGTTATTAAAAAGACTTAAATCCGATCATGTTGTGATATTTAGAAATATAAATTTGTTTGGTGCGAGTGAGGTTTTATTTAATCTCTGACCAAGGGAAACGTTTCATTTTTTCAAAGAAATGTTTGTTAAAAAAAAAGTCATGTTTCCAGTGGGATTCGATCACAGACCATGTGACATGGGAGTCAGGAACCTAACCCACAGCGCCACCGGTAAAGTGCTGAAAAAGCACTACAGAAACATTATCGACAGACAATGTACAGCGTGTACTATTCTTGTGTTGCGGTACATGAATATAATTATATCGTTATTAATTCCGTTAGATATGCGATTCCATATTATATTCCCTTTTCACGAGGAATGACAGCAGCCGAAAGCTTGGGAGAAATTAGAATCGTTTATTGTGATGTGGAGATTTGGCGTAACCCACTTGGCTGAGGGCCAACCTCCCGGCCGTTGGACGGGGAGGATAGGGCCCCCATGTGACCAATTGAGTAGCTGCAAAGGTGGAGAGGGGGTGGAGGAGGGATGTAGAAAACGAACGAGGAAGAGGAGAGAGTGACGTTTGATATTTATGGAGACAGGTTGCTTCAACAGGATTAGTGAGAATTGCAGCAGCTGTGTCGAATGAGCGCGGCTGCCTTCATTCCTCCCGAACTTTCATTAAAAACTCCATTTCACGAGGAATGACAGCAGCTGAAAGCTTGGGAGAAATTAGAATCGTTTATTGTGATGTGGAGATTTGGCGTAACCCGCTTGGCTGAGGGCCAACCTCCCGGCCGTTGGACGGGGAGGATAGGACCCCCAAAACAACCAAACGGGACCCCCAGTCACCAGTGCAGAAAAACAAAAACAAAAGATTATTGGGCCAATTTAGCCGAGGAGAGAAAGTGCCTGCTTGAGGATACCGGGGTTAGTTTTAATGTATGCATGGTAAGCCTCGGAGGATCAACGGCCGAGTTGCTTGATGAGATACTCGGGTATGCCTTGGCGAGCGGAAGAGGATGCGGCCCCTGATCTAAAGGAGGGCATCACGATATAGCCCTTCTCGTTTGCGAACAGAGGGGCAGTAGGCGAAGCTCCGGCAGAGGTGCGAAGATGTGCGTAATGGGATAGAGGCTCGTAAGGGCTTATGTAGGAACAGAGTTTGAAATAATAGATGAGAGTGGCAGATCTGAGTTGGTAGGTTTTGCTTTTCTTGAGATAGAAGGTCAGTGTCTCGAAAGATAAGATGGAGATGTCAGATAAGCAGGGTTGAGAAGAAGGATCGAAGGATGTGGAATTAGCGGTAATTTCGGAGCACCTTAGGAAGATAAAGAAGGCTAACAAGAATAAAGATTCAAGAGGGCGGTCGACCCAGGGTGAGTGGTAACCCGACCTGACAACGTAGATGCAGGATTCAAGGATGTCTGAGGTAAGTGGTGCGCGTAGCTTCGGAAGTGGTTTTCAAGCCGCTGAAAGCCTTTAAGGAGAGTAATTTGAGGGTGGATAAGGGATGGACAGATTGTGCCGAAAAGGAGTTTACGGAAGAAGTGGATGCTGCACAGGTTTACTTTGGTGGTGGATGCTCGTACCTTGAGTGAGTTTCTATGATAGCAAACGAAGGATGACACGGTGAGAATGTCGAAAGAAGGGAATTTTATGTTCGCAGAGAGGTGGAAGGATTGGAAGCCCTTCCAGGCAGTGGAATAAGAATTGAGAGTTCGAGGGGCAATCCCTAAGAGGATAGTTTGCTGGGCTAGCTGGAGATAGCGATGGAAAGGATGATTCAGAGGAACGTGAGTTACGAATAGGGAGGTACTGTGCACGGGTTCGGTCTTGCATCTGGTGCCAAGTTCCTGAATTGAAAGCGAGAGAGAGAATCAGCTATCTCATTAAGGTGGCCTGGAATTTGAGCAGCTACACAGATGAATTGATGTGTGAGAAATCCATTTAAGGCGGCAGAGGAATTTCATGATGGATTGGGATGAAGACCTTCCTTTGTTGATTATATGAACTACTGCATGGATGGCCGAATGGATGAGGACGGTTTTTGTTTCCAATTGTGGCCCCAAAGAGAAGCAGCAATGACAATTGGAAATATTTCTAACAAGGCCGATGACTGGTTGGCGAGAGGGTTTGGAGAGAATTCGGGAGGCCAAGGGGCCACAAACCATTGGCCTTTGTAATAGCCTCCGAAACCGACTGAGGGGGCTGCGTCTGTGAAAAGCTGGATATCCTCGGTGTCAGAGAGGAGGTCATCGTAGAAGAGAGATATGCCATTCCAGTTGGCCAAGAGAAGCTGCCAAAGCCTGAGCTCGGATTTGCAGTCGGCTGAAGGGCTTACGTGGTGGTAAAGAGAGGGCACGGAAGAGGTCGAGGAGGTAGACCGTCCTTGAGGAATGATACGCATGGCGTAATTGAGGTGGCCGAGCGGAGAGAGAAGTTCCCTCTTTGTGCAAAATTTGGCGGAAGAATAGGTAGAGATATACATCTGGATCCTGTCGATTTTGTCGCGAGGCACGGAAGCGGAGAAATTGATGGAATTGTGGGTGATCCCGAGGAATTGGATTATATGAGAGGGGCCAGTTGTTTTGTCCGTGGCAAGGGGTACCTCTAGTTTCCTGAAATGGAAATAAGTGTGGAGGAGGCTCTTGCAGGTGGGGTGTGAGGAAAGTCTATGGTAAGGAAATCGTCGAGAAGGTGGACGAGAAAAGGAAGCTTATAGTTATTCGAGGGGGTCCAGCCGAGAGCTTCGGCTAAGGTACCGAAAGTTTTTTTTTTTTGGGCTACTCCTACGTTCGAAAGCAAGGCGGACTGCGAAGAACTTGTTCCACCAAATGAACTCCGAAGAAGTGCCAGAGGTCTGGGTCGGGAGGCATAACTTTAACGGCACTGGAGGTGTCGGCCTTAGCGAGCCAGGCGCCCGGACGGACCGCTATACCAATGGGATTGATGTGGTATGCAGGGAATGGGAGAGAGTCAAGTGGGCCGATCATGAAACCATTCTCGACTTTGGATGCTAGCAAGGAATCAACGGACTGGGGATCGGCGGTGGCAGATTGCAAATTTTTGCAAAAGACGGAGGAAGAAGGAAGTGTGCACGGGCCTGGTGAGAATCCGAAGGAAAGGCCATCAAGTAAGATGTGGGTGGAAGAGGGGTCGGGGTGACGGAGCAGGCCGGAAGCAAGAGCAGGGATGTCGATTGGGGTAGACGGAAAAGCCAGTAGTCTTTTGGGAACGCTGAAGGTGGAGCGAGCATGAGCTTCGCCGCAGAAGCTGCAAATGTGAAGGAAGCGACGAAGGGGAGAGGTACGTGTAGAGGAATTGAAGATGTTGGAAATTTGTTGGCCTCTGATCATCACAACGGGGCGACCGCGAACGTCTTTGGACCGGGAAGGTTTGAAGAAGACCTGGCGGGAGAATAGATGCAGTGGGGGAGAAGGGGCGGAGTCAGGGTTGGGCTTGTGGACGGTATCTGGGCAAAGATTTGATGAATGTTCCAAGAGGAACAGAAGTCGCAGGAAAGAGCTTGGACGCCGGTGAAAGTGCAGCAGTAAAGCTCAATGTCGAGGGCTCCCCAGCAGGTGCGCTGGTTCCGTTGGAGTAGGCGGGCAGCGGCCTCGGCCAAGAACTGCTTATGGTAATCGTAGAACAGGGAGCCCTCGAAAAGGACAGATAGATCGGGGATGCTGTGCATGTAATCGTCGAGTTCCTGACGACGTTGGGGAAAGACAGAGCACTTGATGTCACGGAAAATGCTGAAAGCCAAGCAGAAGTTGGAAATTCGAAGGACTGAAGCAGAGTGAGGGTCAGAAGATTTGAGAGTAACGGAAATCGAGCCGCAGGCGACTGTTCTAGAATCGGAGTTGTAAGTGGAGGAAGAGAGAAGGTGAGCTAGATTGACGTCTGCACCTCAGAATTTGCTGCCGGAGTAGAAAGGGAATGGGAGGAGGACTAAACTTTAGTGTGTTAGGAGGAGCTGGGAGAGGAACGGCTGTTCGGAGAGGTTGGTTATGCGTTGGTTTAACAGTCCGGGTGTGGCAAGCCTCTAATGTCTCCCGACTTTGAAAACCAAGTAATAACTTAACTATATGTGCAAACGTTTCATATGTTGCTGTTGTGGATGCCTGTGGAGTGTATCTTATTTGCCGCGCGCCCTCCCCCCCTCTTTCCCTCAATTCAATTCAATTCAAGGTGTTTTATTAGCATGGCAGATGGGTTCAATCAGTGTTGGGTATTTACTTTGCTTTGAGATTCCACTTTTAAAGGTGATATATAAATTTTTGACTAAAATAGATAGATATCTTTGTCTTCTAAGCTCTCTGTGTACAGTGGAGCCTCCTGTCCAGCCAGCACATGTCCACAGACATTCACAACAGCGACATATCATAAAACGTTTGCACATATAGTGTGCAAAAATGCACTTTATTTACTAAAAATAAGACAGAGATACTGAATCAATTTATGTTGCATTAGCCTGATTATGATTAAAAAAACACATATAATTAAACACGTGTTTGCGATTTAAATCAAAACAGGATTTAAATCAATATAAATGTTTATATTGTATCGCATACTGTCCAGCCTCCATTTCTCTATAAAAATTTACTCTATTACACACACACACAATAGAAGCAGGAAGCAGAAGCAGGGACCGTTGTCAGAAGGGAAGAAGGTGACTATTCATTGTTATCAAAAATGACTTAGAATCGATCATGTTGCGATATTTTGAAATATAAAAGTCAATTGATTGTCCATAATATCGCTATTCTATTTTTTCGAAGAAATGTTTGTTAAAAGAAAAGTCCAGCACCAGCTGGATTTGAACACACAACCTGCAAGTTGTTAATCAGGCACGTAGACCAGTAGGCTACAAGACAACTCGCATGAACAGGGAGGCGAAACAGCCCTACACAGCCCTGTCGCAGTACACGAATATAATCATATCGTTATTAAATTCTTTAGATACGCGATTCCATATTATATTAGCGGAAAAGCTTAAAACTACCACTTTTTCACACGCTATTTCACATGCTAGTTAAATACTTCGATGCTTGAAATGTTTAGGGAGAAATGGAATACCGGTGTGTATTTTTCCTTTAAAGTACCGATTCCTGGAATCTGACTGGCTGACACCCTTCTGAAGTGGTTCCATAAAATCTGGTATACGGAAAAGAAAGCATTGATAAAAAAAGCCTGGATTCTCATGTATCTCATACAAGTATCTTTTAATACAGTCTTTGCTGTGCTCTTGAGGATCCTTGTGATGTTTTGAGCTCTAGTTGAATGATAAGTGTCGCATTTTAAATCATTTTCGTAGTTAGAAATTATGAAACGCCCTGTTAAAAGCAAGGGAGTTTTTATGCCCGTTGAAGTAAAACAAAATGCCTGACAAAGTATGGCTTGGACAGATTCCAAGTGCTTGTACAAATGTGCTAAAGAAATTATACTTTGATACAGCTTTATTATACAACTTGTCCAAAGTCATTCATTATTAATACTATTAGTAATATCTTCGGTAAAGGCTTTGATGCATAAATATTTCTGATAAAGGTAGGTTGTGTACTTTTGTCCAGCTGAGCAATCTTGCTTTCATAAAATATATACGCGATTCAATATTATATTCCCTTTTAATCAAATTCTAAACGTATGCCTGTTGACTCCGGTATCTCTTTAGTTAAAGACTTCGATGCTTAAAATGTTTAGGGAGAAATGGAATACTGGTGTGTATTTTTTCTTTAAAGTACCAAGACCAGCCATATACTGTATGTTTATGTTCCAAAATTAATATCGTTTATGGCCTTCACACGCGTTACAGTATGCTCCTATTCTTTTTATGCTCAGCTACTAAGATTTCCTTTCAGTGGTAAAATTCAATATCTACAACGGGCACAGCAAAGACGTTTACTGTAAGTCTTTCTACGAAAGACCAACGGACCACGAGTGCCCCTGTCGGTCAACCAATCACGTACTGCGGTGCCTCGCGTTATCTTGCGTCACAATGCGCGACGCCACCTGCAGTACGTGTCTGTAACGCGCACTTTGAATGGCTGCATCTGTAATTATGGAAAGCATGGAGAAGGTGAGAGAAGCATGGCTTGAACTGTGGGTTTTTGCACCAGTTGGATAGAAAGCTGGGGGAGTGCTTGTGTAAGATTATTTGTATAGGTTTACTGTATGTAAGAAAGGTTGGCTTCCGATGACTTGAATTACTTAATAAGATAGGGATGTGTTGATGAGCTGCAGAGGAGGCAGCTTTAATTCGGAAGGAATAGCCAGAATAGCTCAGCAGCAGATTTGGATGTTGTGAGAGCTTCTTGTGAATTACAGAGTAAAAATTGGTTTTGAGATAGTTAGATAGTTAGTTAGAGACCTTGGTCCTTGTGAGAACCTGAAAATAACAGAGTAAAGTTTATTAAGGGCTGATTGAGTTAGAGTAAAAATGGTCATACCCGGATCTTAACTTACACTAAATTTAGGAGAAGTGGAAGGATTTAAAACTTTTCAAAGTCCAGTAGGAACTGCATGATTTGCAGCCCCAGATAGAACAGTATTGAAAGTCAGTTGGAGGTATTGATGGAAAGGGTGATTCAGGGGAATACAAGATCTGAATAAGGAGGAACTGGAGAAGTTCTCGCAAAGTACGGGATCCCATTAGCATCCGGGGCTAAGATCTTGAATTTTGGAAACGAGAAAGAGAAATCAGCAATATTATTGAAATGGACCAGGATGTGAGCTGCAATGATTAGAAATGATTCTTAAGAGAAAGCCATTGAGGTGGCTGAGGAATTTCGTGATAAGTTGGGAGGATCTTCCTCTGCTGATTATAACTGGTGACATATCTGAATGGATAAGGACCCATTGTTTCCATTTGTGCTCCTAAAAAGCAGCAATGAGAATTGAAAACTGTTCAAATAAAGTGGGGGAATGATTAGAAAGAGAGAAGAAGGAAGAAGGTAAATGACAACATCTTCTATAACCAGAGACTTTGATAATAGCCTCCCAGACAAATGGAAAGGCTGTAACAGAGTGCCTGGCTCAAAGGAGATGCTGTAAATCTGTTGACTTGTGAACTCTTGGTATTGAACAAAGATTTAAGTGTAAGGAACTAACTGTTTCTTAGAGACTCTGAAACAGGACTGAACACATTGTTGATCACATAATATATCCATGTGGGTACTGTGGAGAGGAAAACAAAAACTCCCATCAGGAGAAAATAAACCTCAGGGGGTCCTGGCCCAAGGCTGCTCCCCTCCAGGCAGCTGGACATTTTATTGAATATGGGCTCCAGCTCTGTACTCCAGCTATAATGTTGCAACTCAGAAGATGCTGCACTGACCCAGAAGCAGCAGTGGATTGGATCTAGCTGTATGGATATTAAGTGAAGCAAAAGCTAAACTGGGGCCCAGAATGTGGATAGCAAAGGACAAGAGGAATGAAACTGAGGCTGAATTGGAGGCTGTGACAGACATGAAACAGACAGGGATATTGCCTGTAGCACAACTTCTGACAGACCCGGAGGTAGGATGCTGATCAGACCCGGGGATAGCATCAGAAGCAGCAGGGTAGAAGCAGGTAGAAGAGTTATGAACCCGGGGCCAAATTGGATGCCATGGATAGAGAAACAAACAAGACAGGGATACAAGTCACAGGACAACTGCTGACTGAGCCAGAGGTGTGATGCCTGACAGACACGGGGCCAAGGGATGGCGTCGGTACCAGCAGGTGCATAGAAGGTGTAACCCAAGGAAAAATTGTATGCCAGGGAATGGAAGCAGAAGAGATCACAGGAGAAATAAGATAATGACAGGATAATAAAGAAAGCAAGAGAAAACATAATCAAGGAAAACAGATATTGTACAGACCAAGACAGAATGCTGATAGAGCAATGCAGAACAGATGGTCCAGGGATTTGCAGTAACGGTGGTTCAGAGGTTCTCTGTCCTGCTGTGTGCTGAGTGACAGCATGACCAGATGCAGAAGAATGCTGAATAGCCACGGTTTTGTTTATGAACTTTGGAGAGAGTAAAAGGTTTCTTAGGTGCATTTCAATTAAACCAGTTTGTGAGAAGCCAGAAAACTTGCATATTTCTTTTCCTGCATTCTATATTTTCTTTTCCCTGCTTGCTGTTTGAAGCACAGTCCACAAATAGAAAATGAATGTGATGAACGAAAGAATAATGCGGGAGGTGAATGCTAAACATGCAACAATTTTTTTTCACCTACAAGTTATTCGGAGCGCCGTCTGATGAACGTGAGGAGAGGCTCAGCAGGGTCAGCAAGCACAGGTAGCTCAGGCCTTTGCACCAGACTGGAGTATAGCGTAGCTAATGACATCATTGGGAGATGCAGAAGTTTACTGGAGGCCCAGGACTTGTTTACTGTGTACCTTTCATAGGTAAAAGAAGCAATACTTCTAGATATACGTCGTGAATGGAATGTTGTGTTTACGGAGAGTTTGGTGACATTGTGCTACTGTCCAGGTAACGGGAGGAAAGGTTTCATATGGACGGGATACGATTTATGTTTGTCCAGAGCTTTTTTTTTTGTGTTTTCTTTTTGCATTTTTTTTCCACATAAAAATACCGGGATGGTCGTGGTGCTGGCTTTTTCAGAAAGACAGGATGAGAACGGGAGACCACAATCTTCAGAAAAGCATGGAATCTTGAAAAGACCTGTAGACCTGTAGATGAAGTTGGCTGAGGCTGAAAAATTAGTGAGAAGGCAAGGCAGCAAACGCTTGACGGTACACAGAGAACGATGGAGCCATGGTTCCTGGCTGAGATCAGGTTATGCATAGAAGCAGCAAATGGGAATATCCATTTCAAGGTGGTATAAGTAAAGGAACAAGTAAAGGTTTATTCCATGCTGAAAAGAGAAGAAGAGAAACACAATGTTTCAGGTGTGGAGCCTTCTTCAGGTGTGAAGGTGATATAATTATGTTTGTTATAATTTGGTATAATTATGTGTGTGCTCTGCAATGGATTGGTATCCTGTATCCTGTTTTCTAATCTATAGAAATAATTGAATAACAAATAATAATAATTCCTTACACTTATATAGTGCTTCTGGACACTCCACTGAAAGCGCTTTACAAGTAATGGGGACTCTCCTCCACCACCACCACCAATGTGCAGCAACCACCTGGATGATGTGATGGCAGTCATAGTGTGCACCGTACGCTCACCACACATCAGTGGGGAGGAGAACAATTGCAGGAGCCAATTCATAGATGGGGATTATTAGGAGGCGGTAACTGGTAAAGGCCAGAGGGAAACTTGGCCAGGACACTAGGGTAACACCCCTACTCTTTTCGAGAAATGCCCTGGGATTTTTTATGACCACAGAGAGTCAGGACCTCGGTTTTACATCTCATCCGAAAGACAGTTCCTTTATACAGTATAGTGTCCCCATAACTATACTGGGACATTAGGGCCCACACAGACAACAGCAGCAGGGTGAGCACCCCCCACTAACACAACTTCCAGCAGCAACCTTAGTTTTTCCCAGGAAGTCTATCATACAGGTACTGACCAGAGCTTCAGTGGGTTGCCAGTTGTGAGCTGCAGGGTGATATGGCTGCTGGCAAATATTGATTTTTCAGCATAATATATTGTGACACCCTTGCGGGACGCCTTAGAGGCTGCACACCTGGGTAAAGAATGAGCAGCAGTGCAGGTTGGGAATCGCCTCTGGGGGGATGAACAGCCGGCTGACCCTGGTCGTGTAAATAGTTGTGTAGAGAGATAGTAAGCACCGATGTAAATAGTTGTGTTGTTGTTTAGCCCCTTTTCTCCACAGACCTGTATCCACCCTAACCTTGTGTGCCTGTTCCCATTGCTCTTGCTGGCAGACAGAGGTCTGAAATAAAGTGGTGCCTGTGCATCCAAATAGGAGTGTAGTTCTGTTTATTTCCCACACGAACCCCCGAGTCACTACAATATAATAAAATGAAATGTTCACTAGAAACCCTTTTAAAATCTATATATGCTCTATTTGCATTTCAGTTTTAGTGCTTTTGTTTTCTTTTTTAGACTTATCTCCCTAGGCTCAGTTTTAATATGTATATAGTGGTGAATCAAGAGAGCACACTACTTAGGAGAGTTCTTTCAGTTTTCATTCTGGAGTTAGTGCAATTGACCACAGTATTTACAGTAAAACAGTACAGTATATACAGTATATACAACAAACACTGTTCAACACTTGAAAGCATCCCTTGTACTTTTATTCTTTCAAAGAACTGCCTTAATTAGTCACATTTGCTGAGCTGACCATGATAAATAATAACTTACAGTAAATCAGTAAAGGAGCTTTTCAGTTACCAAGGTAGACTTCCATTTAATTAAATATCTCAAAAAACAAAAACGTTTTGGTCTGGAGACTATTAATTACTGTCAACACGTGGCTGTTATGATTCAAAACATTTACAGTAGCAAAACAATCTTTATTTAACATTTACTACTCAGCCTAAAGGAAAATCAATTTCTTCAGGTCTGTGCAAGGGAAGTTTTTACAATATGTACAAACTTCAGATTCTTTGGCAAACCTAATCCCATTCATAATACATTATATACTGCATAAATGTCCTTTTCTGTAATTTTTTTTATTTTTAACTTTAAACTGCTTATGTCAGGAAAGGAATGTTGAGTTTGTATAAAATAATACATTATGTGCTGAAGGCAATTAAAAATATTGGTTGAGCTGCAGAAATTATATTAAATTATTTATTTTTTCAAATTAATTTAAATGTTGTTTGATTTCACATCTGATGGGCCCTTGAACTTTTTTTATTTAGGTCATTATCATTTCCTTTACTCAATATTCAGTGCCTGAATTCAGTTTAAAATTATCCAGCCCCTTGCAAAGTTTTCACATTTTGTTGCATTAAGGCTTGTAGTCATAGCACTTTGAAGTCAGTATTTGTTATGTACTCAACCGCGTCTACACATTCAAACCAAACCTATTTGTGTCAAATAGGAAAGCTGATTATATGATAGAGAAATAGAAAGTCATGATTGCATAAGGATTCAAAACCTTTACAGTGTACATTTTTACTTTAAAATGGAATTAGCATTACTAAGATTTTGTTGAATAGGAGAATCATCTGCAGGATTACTTAGTATAAATCTAAGGCATGCATGACTTCCATTAAGAACTGTTTTCATCACTTAGAATGCTATATATATCTTGACGTGCCGAATACATTTTCAGAGAAGTTATTACAACAGCCATATTAAAGATGAGACCCAGACATACTGTAGTTGGAGGAGGTTCTTTGGATCAATTAGCTACAAAAATAAAAATGCTAGGTGATGAGAATAACATACTCTCATTTGTAACCATTCCTAGGTTTTCATTAATAGGTTGTAAAATTTGCCTAGATTTGTTTTGTTATATTTAATTCTGTGCAGTATCCATATAAGAGACATTAAAGCTATAGAGAATGTGCAGACTATGACAGCTAGATGTACTGTATTCCTGGGCTGTTAGGAATGAGTCACAATGATGGATTAAAAAGAGAAAAATATTCTTAGCTTCAGAATTCAAAAGCTCTGGGGAGTCTTCACTTTCCAGCCTTCAAAGGAATAGCAAGGTTAATTCAAGCAGTTACTTCAAAATGTAGTTCATCTTCTGATGATATATATAAATAAACTTTTAATAAAAAGAAGATTTAGATCTGACATATGGTAACATTTATTTGTACACCAAGAACATTTAAACCTTCAGCCACTGTCTTAAAATCTCTATTTTATTTTGTTTGTTTTTTCTTTGCCATTTGGGTTGACATTTAACTTTTTTCACCCATAAAAGTATTCAATTTGAGCCTTTCATTTTTGACTAAACCACTTTTTGATAAATGTGTATACTGCATTTGCAGTTTAGCAAAAAAAGAAATAATTGAAATCTTGTACAAGACAAATATAATAATAATAATAATTCTGCATTCTTGTCAAATATGTGCCCATTTACAAATTCATTTAAGGACCACTGCCAAAAATTGTCCTTGCATTGTTACAGTATATCATTATTTAGCAGTGCACTGATGAAAGTTAAAAAAATACCAGTACACTGTTTTAAATAAGGGTATGAACTTGAAAACATAATTGATGATTTTAGGTTAATTATAGACCACTCTTATATTACTTTCCTTAAAAACTATATTCTGAAATTGTTTTCAGTTAATACAAAACCCAACAGTTTGGTATAAATGAAACAAAATGGTTCTCATTATTATCCTTCCAACAAAATTGCATTGTATTACAAGAATTGAATCTGCATTCCAGTTTTCTCATTTTTTTTCAGTATCAAAACACTGCACACCAGTTTGAAAAACTCTTTATTGATATTATTGCTTTCAGGATGAGAGGAAAACAACTACATTAAGGTATTTTTATAAGAAGAATCTAAGCAAAGAATGGGTGTCATTAAGGATGATCTTTGCTCATTTGAAAAAGTCTTAATCATGTAAAACACGATGAGTTTGCTAATGTATTCATATAAAATCTCTCTAATCAAAACTATCACTTCTGTCACTGAGGTGGCAATTGGCAATGGCAATTGGATTAATATGGGTAATGTTTTTTTTTACAAATTCTTCATTAATTGTTGTTGACTAGGTGTCCTAATTCTCTTTCAGGGCTTTAAAAGTGTTTTCTTTCTCTCAAGTTTGTAAATAAAAACTAAGTCACTGGAGCTTCAGAATCTATTATCTGGCAAATTATTTTCAAATATATGATTTATTTCCTATATCAGCTCTCCTAAAATCTTCTGGTCAGATCATCAGTTTAATGTTTTAACATGATTCCAATTAAAAAAGTAGTGTTTATGTTACTTGTCTTAAAAAATATATGAAACTAAAGTACTGTATGTACAGTGCCCCAACAGAAGAATATTAGCACCTGAGGACCTCAGTCCTAGTCCAGCAGACTAGGACTGAGTGTGTTTTTTTGTTCCAATTGAGACTTTAATCATCATTGCTGGTGCTTTTAACTGATCTGCTGGCTGGGTTAGGTTTTTTCAACACCAAGCCCTTGGTTTAAAAAATGAGTGCATTATTTCCAATGTAAGGACACAGAACTGATAAAAATGGAATAAGACTGTATCAGACAACTCCCTAAAATGAGTCAAATGTTTTTTTTTCCTTCTATTTAAGTCCAATTGGTTGTAGTGCAGAAATAGTGAAACTTAATCATTAAAATATCATTTATACCAATTACAAATTTAATTCCGCTATTTAAGAGCTTCAAGCTAATTTTAAAAAGGAAACAAACAGCAATTTGAAATGAAGTCACCTAAGATTAAGAACTTCTAAGATTAAGAACTGTGCCACTGTGCTTCAAGAGGACTACTATCGTACCACTGCCTAAAGCAACCAAGGTGTCACACAGTAGTCATGAAGTGCATGGAGAAACTGGTGATGGGACACATCAACAGTATTGTCCCAGACTCCCTGGACCCCCTGCAGTTTGCTTATAGGAATAATAGGTCAATGGACGATGCTGTCTCACTGGCCCTTCATACCACTCTTGAGCACCTGGACAAGAGGATCACCTATGCCAGGATGTTATTTATTGACTTCAGCTCAGCCTTCAACATAATTGTGCAAGGCAGGCTGGTGGTCAAGCTCAGGGGTCTGGGCCTCAGCAACTCCATCTGCAACTGGGTTCTGGACTTCCTGACAGGCAGACCCTAAGTGGTGAGGACTGGAAACAAAACCTCATCCCCTCTGATCCTCAATACAGGGGCACCCCAGGGCTGCTGCCTGAGCCCATGGCTATATTCTTTATTTACACATGACTGAATGGCTAGATTTAACAGAAACTGCATCATCAAGTTTGCTGATGACATCACAGTGATTGGTCTTATCAGCAACAATGATGAATCCTCCTACAGGAGCGAGTAGAGTGGTGCCACAACAACAACCTCACACTTAACATTGGCAAAACAAAAGAGATTATAGTGCACTTCAGGAGGCATGGAGGACATCACACACCCATCATCATTCACGGGGCTCCAGTCGAAACTGTCAGCACCTTTAGGTTTCTCGGCCTCCAGATCACTGAGAGGCTGAGCTGGTCAGAGAACACTGCTGCCATCCTCACTAAAGCCCACCAGCGCCACAGTTCAGGACAGAAAATCCATACAGAGGGTTGTGAGGTCCACGCAGAAAACCACGGGAACAGAGCTACCCTCCATCGACTGGATATATCTCGACCGCTGCCACAACCGGCTCGAGCTATACTTCGGGAACCAATTCACCCTGGCCATGATCTGTTTTCACCCCTGGGTTCTGGTAGGGGGTATCACAGTATCAGAACACTGACCAATAGTTTCAAAAACAGTTTCTTCCCCCAAGCTGTCCACATCATAAACAGCTGAAATTAGCATCTGCACTACAGTTTAGTTTAGTTTAGTTTGCACTACAGTTTGTTCTGTCTTGGCTGTATTATAACGTTTATTGTCTAAATTTATTGTCCATGTTGGTCATTTGTGTCTATTTTTTCTCTGCTATTACTGGGTACAGCTGAAATGAGTAAGAATTCCAATACACTTGTTGTATATTGCAAATAAAAATCTTGAATCTTGTTTCTTGAACTTTGTTAGAATAAAAACCACACAGAGGTTACCCATTAACAAACTGAAAACCACTGCTGAAATGTATTAGGAAATTCAGCCTGAATTCAGAAGTATGAACAAGTGAACACAAGTGTGAACTATGAAAGTACATTTAAAATCAATAACAAGACAAGGCTGTAGGGGGACATCTGGAACAGGTATGTTGTTGAAGCCAATTTTCTGGCCCCTTTTAAAAAATGTCTAGATGAGATCCTCAGACCAAAGAGGTACTAGCAACACAATGAGCTACTGTAGATGAGCCAAATTACTTTGCCATTGTAAACATTCTTATTTTCTTATGTTTTTATTATGGCTCAGCTTGAGTCATTTTGTCAGATAGCTGCTTGGAAAACATCTGAGTTAATGTTTCAAATAATATATATGCCATTTCCCTTTCATAATCTAAAGGTTTGCTTCTATTATCCATGAGACACTTCTTTTCATTCTTCACTGTTCTTTTGCTTTTGTAATAAAGAAAACTAATTACATACTGTACTTATATTTATTTTTTGTTTGCCTATAGTGTAATATTATTTTCAATTTCTCTCCTTTTCATATAATCATATCTGTTTTTATCTAACTCCACTACTTTTCTGCTTTCTACCTTGTTGTTTATTTGCGTGTTTGGTTTATACTTTATATATTTATGAGTGAAACAATAGTTGGCTAATGTAGAGGGGTTTTTAAATAAATACTAATTTTCAAAAGTTTAGAAATGGAATGGTGTAATTCTCCTCTTTCCCAACTCACATTAGTATTTCTCTTGAAACATACAGTTGACCAATTGTAAACATTTTAAGATCTCTGGCACCTTTATACAGTATGCACAGTGCTTGCTGCAGTATGCAGATCAAGTATAAGTTGGTTAACTAATACCCTAATCAACTAATCCTGCACAACCATTTAGGAGTTTAATATGGAAAACTTTCATCTGCCCCTTTACTGAAATAAAAATAAGCTGTCACACTTTAGAATTTTGCCATGACTTGTTTTTGGTAACAAAAGATTATCCAGCAATTACTGCTTTTATTGCTTTAAACAAGTGAACTTTATCATTCTCTTTTATTTCCCTGGTTTACAGAGTTGATTTGTTTTATTCTTCTAGTGATAAATGTATCCTAATAAGAATCCTTCAAAGATATCAACTTTATCATAGAGCAGAAGTGCAGATCCCTTTATTACAATCAGAAGCACACAAAGGAACACTATCTAAAAATGAATTGAGTTGTAAAAGAAGGGCAATGCCTTTCCGTATGACTTTCCATTATCCTGATAAAAAATATGTTACAATTTGTCATTTACTTTTCTCACAGTACAGTAAAAGTGTATATATTTCCAAAGTATTTTTACTTGTTTTCTTTAGGTACAGAATCCTTCAATGGATTAACAGGAAAGATTTTAGATCTCCAAATAAAAATAGTAATTCTGAAATTAATCATATTTCTCTTTTCAACACTTGTTCAATACATGTCCTATCATATCGCATTAAAGAAAAGTTAATGGAAGAATACATAGAACATCAACATTAATATGACAGATAATATAATTTTATATTATAGATATTATCTGTACCTTAAGAAAATGACTACATCTTTGTGTAGCAGAGACACCAACATTTGTATTATACAACCATAGGTAAATTCACTTTGCTGATTAATAATTGTCATCAACAGGGTTTGGCCAAGCAAGGTTTCTCATATGAAAATCACATTGGCCAGTTGTAGATGGGATTTTGTCCCATTCTTCTTGTAAAGACCCGATGTACAGACGAGGCCTATTATTTCACTTAGAATTAAGTGATTTTAAGTATTTCTAAGAATCTTTGTGTGTCTAGACCAAAAGCCTGTTGCCTGTCACAGGAATGTAATGAATGAGGCCCCTCTCTGTGGCCAGCCACTGGATGACATAGTGGTCTTTGCGTGTAAGCCAGTGAAGGAAATGAGCTTATCTGTTGGATAAGGATCCTTCCCAGAACAGTCCAGATCTATTATCAATATTTCTTTAAGATGGATTTCCACTGCTGGTGCCTGGATGTCTGGAAGAGGGGCATAGGCACATCTGTAGATAATGCTAAAAGTCACAGGTCATGGTCAGTCATCCAACAAGATGACCAGCCAATCAGGGACCTGCAGGGCGTGGGTACTCACTGCACCTGGTAGCTTCTTGACCAACTCGCCAACCATATTTTCCGCATTTAAAAAACGATGAATTGCCTCTAACTCCGCTGCTCTCTTCTCTCCACTGAAGCAACTTGGCTGACAACAGAACTACATGTTTTGGTGTCTGAACTTTGGGACCAAGTTAGAAGGTGAGCCCATGGGTAATGACAGAATTCTACTCGAGGTCTAGCAGCAAGACCTTTAGGCCAGCTAGTTAACTCACAAAACTCCTAAAGCATGCATCTGTGAAGTGATCTCTAAGCTCTCTAAGGTGTCATATGTCTTCCCAACTCACCTAAAAAATGTCCAATGGGCTCAAGTCCTGTTACAATCTCATATCATCAAGCTGTAACACAAGTGGTGGGATGAGCCTCAAGCAAGGGCAGCAAATGAGGTCTGAGGACTTGATCACTAAATGCTTTGCAGTCAGGTTGCCATCAAATAATACAAGGATACATTAGCATAATAATAGTAATATTTTTTGCATCTGTACCAAACATTCTCTGTCACAAATTTGGCAGACAAGGAGAGAATATGCTGTGGAATCATTATTCCTCTCCCTGCTTGACTTTTTAAAATCACATCTGGAGTGTGCCTTATTTCCAATAAGTATGCTTTCAAGGTTCACTTTATAACAAACTATAATTATGTTTTAATTGCAAAAAAGTATGTGTTTGATAAAGGTTAGATGCCATGCTCTGGCTGGAAGTAGCTCACAGTCCACAGTTGCCCCAGGACTGTAACATTCTCAGAAGCGATCACATTCGAACACGCTTGGGTTGTTGGTCAGTACACGTCACACTCTGTTCATCATCCAATCCATCCATTTAATTGTCAGCTTTGATTTTCTCTAATAATATGTACACCACTCAATTGGTGCTCTGACATTTGTGCTTCTCTAGAAGCGCTGGACTCCCCATAAGCCTCAAAACCTGAAAACTCAAAAGATTCTGAATTCAGAAACCTGAGACCTGGAACCTGACACCTGAAACCTGCCTGGAGTCCTAAATACTAGCACTGATCCAGTGGCATCTTTCCACAACCACCTGCTTGCAGACTCCACAATTCCTTCCCTCTGTCCTCCATAGCTCAACTACAATCCCATTCCTCTTCTGCTTTCTCGAGCCAGCCTGAGCACCTTCACTTTGTATTTCTAAATCAGCTGCCAAAGATCACAGAGTCCATGCAGTTGGATTCCTGCCTGTCAGTAACTGCAACTGTCTGCATCAGCAAGTCGCAGTGTAACATTCAGAACGTAATTGAATACTTCTCTTTTAAATTCTTGACTCTTCAAGTAACTGTACAAGGCTTATTAATTACAAGGTTGACTACTAATCCAGGTGTTAACAATGTATTGTTATTTTTATTTATCCCAGAGGGATTGATCACCCATAATAGCAGATTGATTCTTATACATGCTCTTGTATTGGTTTATTTTGAAAGTTTTATTATTGCATTTATAAAATTGTACATTGTGTTCTTGGAATGCTTGTGTATAGTTCACATTGTTGTGATTGATTAAAATTTGATTGATTAACATAACAGATCCACGGGTGACGCAATCTCCATTGCCATACACACTGCCCTATTCAATCTGGACAAAAGAACACATACGCAAGACTACTATTCATCGACTTCATCTCAGCTTTTAACACTATCATTCCAGAGAAACTAGTCAAGAAACTCAGTGCACTGGGTCTCAACACCACCCTCTGCAACTGGATTTGGGACTTTCTGACAGTCAGAGCTCAGGCTGTCAGGCTTGGAAACCACACCTCCGACACACTAACTCTGAACACTGGGGTCCCCCAAGGGTGTGTGCTTAGTCCATTACTCTACTCCCTCTACACCCATGACTATAAGGCCAAACACAACACCAACCCCATCATCAAGTTTGCCGATGACACCACAGTTGTAGGTCTGATCACAGACAATGATGAGAGGGCCTACAGGGAGGAGGTCAATCTCCTTACAACGTGGTGTGAAGACAACAACCTCACCCTCAACGTCGGCAAAACCAAGGAGCTGATCGTTGATTTCAGGAAACTGCAAAATGGACATGCCCCTATCCACATCAACAGGACTGAAGTGGAAAGGGTCAGTAACTTTAAATTCCTTGGCGTCCATATCACCGAGGACCTCACATGGTCTCTCAACGCCACCTGTCTGATCAAGAAAGTGCAACAGCGCCTGTACTTCCTAAGATGGTTGAAGAAGGCTAAGATATGTCCCCAGACCCTCACTAACTTTTACAGATGCACTACAGGAAGCACACTGACAGGCCGCATCACAGTGTGGTATGGCAACTGCAGTGCTGCTGACTACAAAGCCCTACAGCGGGTGGTGAAAACTGCCCAGTCCATCACTGGGGTTGCCCTCCCATCTATACAGGACATTTATGACAGACGGTGCTTGAGGAAAGCTCTAAGCATCATCATAGACCTCACACACCCAAGCTACAGACTGTATGACCCTCTACCATCTGGAAAACAGTACCGGAGCATTCGGGCCCGGACTACCAGACTCAGAGACCCCCGCACTATCAAACTATTAAACTCCCAGCCTCTCTCACCCTCACCTCACCTCTCACCTATGATCTGAACCTCACAGTGCCTTCTTTTGTACCAAAAACTCAAACACACATTGAAATCTACCTCTACCTTACATGTCAAAAAGCTCACTCCCCATAATTTCTATCCCTTTATTTCATTCTGTTGATGCATGTTTTTGCACATCTGATGTTGTTTTTGCACATTACCTGTTACTTTTTTGTTGTTTTGCCATTGCCTGTTGTTGTTTTGCACACTGCCTGTCTTTCTTTTGTTATACAATTGTATTGTTGTTGTTTTTTTCATTGTACTACTTATCGTCTGAGAGCTAGCTAAATAGTATTTCGTTATACCATATACCTGTACATGAGTATAATGACAATAAACTTGAACTTGATTTCCTAGTAGCCATAGGGACTTCTCAAGTTTTTGACTCAGTTTCAATAAATTAAAACCATCAAAATCACTACAGAGTAGATCACATCCCAACTGGGGTAGTTAGGTTTTGGGAGTATCAGGGTTCTTCTTTGTCCACCATGCTCTTGTACTCTTAGTACTTTTTACTTAGGACTTAGAACTCTTAGTTTTGACCTCTTGCACAGATTTAACTGGTTGGTCTCACTGCAGCTTAAAAGACTTTAGGCACTGCTTTAGGAGCTTCTACATTTCTAACATAATCCTATCTTACCTTTAAATTATCTGTAGGCCACTCTCTCTAGCTTGGATCGATAGACCAGGGGAGGGCCAGTGAAGGTATGGAGTACTGATGCAAACATGGTCATAAAGTATATTAAGTATATAAACTTCATACAGTCAGAAAGAGCACGTAAAAACGTTTCCGAAATAACCACTTGTAAGACTTTGATGCTTAAACTTTTTAGGAAGAAAGTGGAATACTTGGTAAAGATGAGCAAAAAACGCTATGAAAAAATGTCTGTTGTTTATCAGCTTGATCTTACACATAAAATATGATAAATCTAACCTTTCGAGGTAAAATTATTCAAAGAAAAAAAATCCTTATTAAAAATTAAAATTTTCAAATGTCACAATTATTGGCACCCATGCATTTAGTACTTTGTGCACCCTCACTTTGTCAAGATAACAGCACTGAGTCTTCTCTTATAATTCTGGATGAGATGGGAGAACACATATATAAAGGGATCTGAGACCATTCCTCCAAACATAATCTCTCCAGATCCTTCAGAGTCCTTGGTCCTTCCTCACCCCACAGGTTTTGAATGGGGTTTAGGTCAGGGGACTGGGATGGCCATTGCAAAAGCGTGATTCTGTGGTCCGTGAACCATTTCTGTGTGGATTTGGAGGTATGCTTTGGATCATTGCCCTGCTGGAAGATCCAACGGGGACCCAGTCTTGGCAGAGGCAGCCAGATTTTGATCTAAAATCTCCTGGTATTTAATGGACTCCATAGTTCCATGTATCCTAACAAGATTCCCAGAAAAAAGCCCCACAACATCACAGATTCACCACCATACTCCACAGTGGGGATTAGGTCCTTTTGACACTTTTTACACCAAATCCACCTCTAGTGTTTGTTTGCAAAATGCTCTATTTCTGTCTCATCTGACCATAGAGCCTGGTTCCAATCAAAGTTCCAGTGATGATTAGTGAACTCCAGGTGCTTATGTTTGTGGTTTGACAACACCAGAAGCTTTCTTCTGGCAAGCCTTCCAAATAGTTTGTTGGCATGGAGGTAGAGTCTAATTGTAGTTTTGCAGAGTTGTTGACCCCAGGATGCAACCAACTCCTGCAATTGTCCAACTGTGATCCTTGGAGAAAGTTTTGCCTCTCGAACCATCCTCCTCACTGTGCGTGGGGGCAAAATACACTTGTGTCCTATTCCAGGCAGGTTCATCACAGCTCCAGTTGTTTGAAACTTCTTAATTATTGCCCTAGTAGTGGAGATGGGTATTTTCAGGTGTGAATCTATTTTTATAATTTTGTTCATAAGAATTTTTTAGGGGTGCCAATAATTGTGACACACGTGCTTTTGTTTATTTTTTTATAAGGTTTTTTTTCTTTGAATAATTTTACATTTCTTTCATATTTTCATTGTAAGATCAAGCTGATAAACAACAAAGACATTTTTTCATAGCCTTTTTTGCTCATTTTTAGCAGGTATGCCAATAATTCTGGAGGGTACTGTATGTGTTTTGAGCTGCTTATTCAGTGGTGGCACAAATTAATTATGCAGAAAAGAGTGTAAGTTCTGATGAAGTGATGTGTTCTCTTCTAGAGAATTTCCATTATACATACTGTATATATTGCATTATATATGTAGACATATATGTGTGGTTCTATGTAGTTTTTGTATTTAAGCCGCACAGTTTAAAGAGAAAATCTGCGTGTTCTATGTAGCCATTTAATCTGTGCTCCAAATGCATCCCACATCAGGATCTCTAGCTTAGCACATCTGTGATTAGTATTTGTCACATTCCAGTTTCAAACTTCCTCCTTCCAACATAAGAGACCAGGATTTTTCTTGGATCCAGTGCTTGCTAATAGGGATTTTATGTATTATATACAGTATTAAAATATGATGCCAGTCATCCCTTCTTTTTGAGGAGGATGATAGCCATCTTTATTGTCAAGGATGCTTGTCTTTATCAATACTGAAACCATAAGTCTCAGGTCATCTTCCAATACCTAATGAAATAGTCTCACTCTTTAGGAAATTTTAATATTTGCCATTTATGATTCACCATAATGAGTATGTTTGAATCATTAAAAAAATTATAAAACATATGTTATGTTTTGAAATACTAATTTTATACACGTTTACTTTGCTAAAGAATCATCAAATCTTTGTGTAATTGTAGAATTTGTATAAGAGAGCTGTGTACATGTAGTCTTAAAGCTAGAAGAACACAGTAAGTTTAACATTTGCTACGGTAGATCTCTTCAGATAACCATTATAAGATTCTGAAGAGGTATCAGAACTCAGAGAAAAGACATGCTCCATCCACATTCCCACTCAGTGAATCTAATGTAAGCTCTAGATATAGCTGACATAGTCTTGAACTGAGAAAGTTATTTTTAGAGAAAAAAAGTTACATTTTGATTGATATTTTTTTAAATGTCAGTGTGACAGAGTCATCTATCACTGGAAAAAAAAAAACTTTACATAAACTAGTCCTAGGGGTAAAATAACATTGAAATTGAAAATCTCAGTAAGGGACACACTATTATGTGTGAAGTGAGATTCAGCAGACATGCATAGAGAGAGCTCCCCTCTGATAACTATGTAGTTTGTAACTGAAGCATATTATGCAGGCATACAGATGTCTGGTAGGGGTTCCCACATGGACATCATGAATAAACCATTGCTTTATGGATCAGAAAGTTATCCTAAAAATCCTAAGCTGCAGTCCAGAATGGACAGCAAAAGGCACAAACCCATACAAGGGTGTCTGTAATAGAGGACTTTTGAGTTCATTGAGCTCTTCGTCATTCCACCTAACATCACTAAATCCCTTGATGTTGGAGAATTCTTTACCATGTTTGCTTCACTAAAAACAGTTTGTCAATTTAGAGGGTGGAAGGATTATCTCTGTATTAAAGCTTTGGGCCAGACTCATTCTTAGTACCCTTTGCCTGCATGCACCATGAACCATGGGTGGAGTCAGGGCAGTTTGGCTTCCAAAACAAGAGATCTATGTGGTTTCATGATGGAAGTTTATAGCAAGGGCCTCGGCTATAACTCTGGCTACCTTTACTTGTTGGTGAGTACTGCTTTTTTAGCATAGTTGAATCTGCTGGCATTCTGAGAAACATACTGTAGGTATGTGTGTAGTATACATCAAATTTTTGCAGGCAGTACAAAGGTATTTCAACAATACCTTATATGTACCATATACTTCATACAGAAATTACTCTACTATGTGTATCTGGAATTGTCTTGTGAAATAGGGTTGGGAAGCAGCAACATCTTTAAATAGGTAGATTTCAGGGAAAAAAATACACAAATACAGTTGTAATATAAAAAATAGCACTCCTTTAGTGCATATCACTCCCCCCAAAAAACACAAAATAAAAGCTTCTCAGAGCTTCTTACTAGACTTTCTGGAAACTTTCTCTATTTGATTGCTTGACCACTAAGCTGCTTAGTGGACTTCACATTCCAAAAGTCACTCCCAGGGACCAAAGTTTCTTTCAAAACTGTCTTCTCGAAAACTTCCCTGTCCACAGAGCCATCCAGCGGCCATTCACCTGTTCACTCTCAGTTCTGTAGCATCCTCTCACGAGGCACCAGTAAATGTAGGAGTTTTGTGCTTAACTGGGACAATTATTAATTGTAGCAGTAAGTCACAAAATGATTCTTTTGATGGTATTAGAATCCAACCTTGCAGGATAACTCAAACAGCGCACCCACACGGGTACTAATACACGAGATTACATTTATTAATATATAAGTTGTGCATATAAACATAACAGATCTTATCGTGAGGGTTAGCAGAATACAAAAGGTATATATTCAGTCACGAAGAGTTACAAATACCAAGAGGGACATACGTTCAGTATATCATTCATTTAGACCATTTCGTAAATGAACTTGGATTACAACTTCTACACTAGATACTCAAAAGCAAGTACATCACTCATAGGAATTAAATTGATATCAACTGGTTGAGATAACAATTGAATTCTCAAGCTGTAATGCAGAAAGTTGAATACTCATCCAATCTGTGGGGATTCAGATCTCCCTGGGACACAAAGAAGCAGTGGCAGGCTTGTTGCTGTCCAATCGGTGCTCTCTGGCTTTGTGCCAGGCAGTGCTTGGTGCGGCTTGAGAGAAATTCCTGTGATGTGCTGCTGATGCTCTCTGAAGACCAGCTAGTTAGTGTTGGCTGGCATAGTTTGTGCACAGGAGAAGAGTGACTGCGGGTCCCAGCAGGTCAGGAAGAAGACTGATTCGTTCCTGATGAAGCGCTAGTCCTGAATCCTTAGATTAAGATTAAGATTGGGTTCACGAGGCTTGCTTCTGGCTAACCTCGGGTGGATCCTTTGGTTACGCACTGACAACCTCCGTTCTCGACTCTTAGAACAAAGGAAAGTCCTGTACTCGGACACACTGGGATGTTCAGGAGGAGCCCTGAGGCTGAATGTCCAGCAGGCGCGCTGCGAGAATGTTCTGCACTTGGGAACTGTTCTGCCCTTGGGAACTGTTCTACAGGTGCTCCGTGTTGCCCGTTTTACCTGGAGGAAATGCAGGCTGTTCATTGGTTGAAAGTGTCATGGGCATCAGAGACCCACGTGGGGTTAACCTGCCCTACCAGTTCCTGATTGGCTGATGATGAGTAACCATGCACTCTGACCTTAGGATTGTAAACAACTTTGAATAAGACACTTTAAGGTGCCAGAGATGAGATTTGTTAGGGTGGTTGATGTGGCTCAGCTTTTGGGAGTTGCTCCTTATCAGGACACTCTATCAGCTAGAAAAACACCTTAATTGTGAACCAAATGGAATGGCCTCTCTGTATCAAGCACCACTGAGATGAAGGAGAGAGGGACTGACAAGGGAGCAGAAAACTTAATTCCTGTTGTTGTGGAAATTTACCCATCAAGGAAGCCACAAGAGAGAGTTCTCACCTGAGTAAGGTCTTTATTTCAATATTGCAATATTGAGAGCCCTGCCGCCACTTTGCAAAGTGCAACCAGAGACTCAATTTGTTACAAGCAGTACAGGGTTTTTATAAGATGTTGCACTGTAAGAGAAAGCTCAGCACTTTGTCCCTTCTAAAACTTCCCCTTTCCCTAAGACAAAACAGATTACATCATAAAAACGAAAGAAGAAGCACCACTAGATTTGTTATTCAAAGCTTATCAGTTACTTTCGGCTAATCTAATGACCCAGACAGCATATATTGTTTTGGTACATTGTCTTCTAAAGTAACCTAAACAGTGTACTTTGTTGACGCACTGTTTTCTAAAATTCTGCACGTACTGTAGCACAGGAGTTACATCCTTGAAATATATTTTCTAAAAGCACCAATATATTTTTTGCAAAGCTCTCTACATTTTAAGACTCAATTTACTTATTAGATTTCCATTTCACTGTACTTTAATAAGCCTTGCTGCTACAGTTCCCTGTCCCACTGTTTCCATACACTAGAGTGGCTCAGCCCTCTGTCTGCAGACAACAAGAATGAAACATTCTGGAAGCCTCATCTTCCTGGTCATCAATTAATCAATTGACTTCTTCCAGGTGGTCAGATGACAAAGGATGGCATGTCATTCTCCATCTCTTTTCGGGGAATTTAATTCAGAATGTTTTGTCAACTTGCTGTTTTATTGTAATTCATGCGTTATTACAACTCATATTGAGACTGAGGAGAAGGATCTGGAGTGGCGAGCTCAGGTCTGTCCACTGAGGGCAGTGCATAAGCACTCCATAAACCATGAAAATGATCATTCTGCATGTGGTGGTCAGAGAAACCACCATCACCTGAAGTGAGCTGATTTCTTTCTCTATATAAGGCAAACAAGACAGAGAGCATATATCCCCAGAAAGTTAGAATGGAAAAGTCTTGGGTCTTGAAAATTGTAAAGTCTGTTCAACTAATACAGGAAACACACTGACATTTGGTGTGTCAGACTGTCAAAAGACTAGAGAAGTCTCGACTTCTGGCCAAACAGGATCCACAGGTAATTTAAAAATTACTTTAACAGCTAAAACAGAAAATTGGAATGGTGAAGAGTTCCTTACTTAGTAGACATTTTCCCAATGTACCTCTCTATCAATACTGCCAGGCCAAGCTGTTTATCCCAGCCACAAGCTCAAAAATACCAGTATTGAACTCAGTCTTTCTGAGACACACAAACTAAACTCTCTGCAATATACAGTAATACCGTGTTTACCTTTTTCCTCTGGTGAAAATTTTAAAAGCAAAAAAACTCCATCTCCAGACTACAGATCAGACCAAATAATGGAAGTTTCCAGTTTTGTCTACTAGCAACTAGTCGAGTGAGTGCCAGGGAACCGGCAGGTAGTTTTCAGAGAATCCTGTGCCTAGGTGTGAATTTTGCGTGATGCAGAGGCAAACAATTCAAAATCGTAATCCAGAAGCAGGGTCAATAGGAGAAGCTAGAGATCCATTAACCAGAAAGAGCCGAGACAAACCGAAAAGACAATCCAAAAGGCGAAATCCAAGAGCCGAGATCGAAAAGGGAAAAGTTAAGTCCAAAAACCGGGAAATCCAACAAGACAAGAATGCGCACTAAAAAACTCTAAAGGAGGCTTTTCAATAGTGAGCATGTTTTGGTGAGTGAGGGAACCTTAAATAGTGAAGGGAGAGGGACATGGTTGGATAATTGGTTCAGGAGTGAGAATCTATGGATCCTGATGCCTGTGATGGGTTCAGTTAGGAATGATAATGTGAAACAGTGGGTTTGGGAATGTAATGGGGTTTGTGAGGGCGAGTGCGGGGTGTGACAGTGAGTGAGGGTGGCAGGACATTTCCTATAGTTTCCTGGAAAATGTACTGTAGTTCACGTTAGAGCTGCCATCTTATCTGAACCTTGAAAATTGTCAAATAGTGTAACGTACAAAACAATGAAAATTTTATACTCAATATACAGTATATGATCAGAAATAAGACATAAATGGGACGTCCAGTTTTACTTGGACATCGAGTAACTAGAAGTTTATCAATCCAATTTTTTTTTATGTGGAAGATAAGATGGCATTCTAAAAAGTGCATTACTGAATGATATTTATTGTTCTGAGAAAGTTTTTTTTTAGGGCTCAGCTTTTAAAATGAATAAATCAGGGTTCACAGATAACGGCATCATCATCTGTGGTATCCTAGCAACAGAAAATATTCTGTAAACCCAAGGTTGTGAGATCCAGGAACAGTCTATGTAGGGTCCTGAGTTCACCAATAAGTGGAGGACTTAGAGATGCTTATGAATACCAAATTAAGTGAATCACTCATCTACTGTAAGTGTGGTACCAGGCATTTCAGTAGAAATAAATACATTTATTTAAATATAAAAACACAGTAGAAACACATAGAAATTTCAAAATTGAGTGAGATGCTTGCATGACAATCAACATTACTCTTGAAATGTATCCATAGCCTTGATGAGATAGGAAAAATAAATATCACAGCAAGATATACAGAATAATAATGTCGCTTGCTTAAAAAAGTCTAAAAAACACAGTAATCTTTCATTGCACAATGCAGTCATATTTGTCATAAATTGTAAGTCCAGAAAAAGTGTCACATTTATTCAAAACCATCTAGTTAGTATTTTGTAAATCCTCTTCTGGCAAATGATTGCACTGCCTTAGTGCCTCGTGTATTGTGCTCATGTACAGTATGAGGTTCTGGCACTTAAACATTCATCTGAACATCTGAACATGAATCCATACTGAATTGCTCTATGCCCTTCAGACCCTTTGGTTTCTGTGTATTAGTGTGTTTTGTTTGTATTCTGTCATACCTCTATTGGGACTTTTGTAAATAATGGTTCTAGAGTTAAAAAGTATTAGAGGAAATGCTTGCATATTTAATTATTTGTGACTGATTATACTGTGAATGTGGTTATATGACTATAGAGGTGGGCTTGTTGAAGTTTTATAATACGCAGACACCTTTCTGAAGATGCCTGTTTCAGACGTTTTGAAAAGATTACTGAATGAATGACTGGATGATTTGAAGGCTAATATTCACAATTCATTTTTAGTACACATATGTGTAAAAGCACCTTTACTAGCATTGATAACTGCTGTGTCACTATGTCATAGAAAAATAACCCCCATCAGATTTCAGTAGTCTTCCAGCAATGTAGTCTAAAAATTATATTGTAGCAGTTAACATTTTTTTCCCCTTCCTTGATTTCTAAGTACATTTATTTAAAAATGTACGAATTGGTACCGTGGCTAATTCAGATAATTAGGTGTGCATGTTATAGTTTAATACAACTAATTTTTAAGTAGTTTATAAAATGTAAACATAGTATGAATCAACTGAATGCTGGTGGGTAATGTTTTTTTATGTAAAATTTCTAGAAAGGTTAAGAATTTATTTTAAATTCTAGTGCTAAATCACTGTAAATGTGATGAAACAATACCAATTGTAGATATGTTTGTTACAATATTGCTTCATTATAGATAATCGTAATATAATTGCAGAGCAATAAGTCTCACTTAACATGAAGGTTTTAAAAAAGGAAATTGAAATCACCTGAATGAAGAATATGGTGCTTGAGCAGACAGCTCCATGGTTAATGTCCTAGGGCACATATATTAAATTTCTATTTGCAAAACTCAGTGAAGTTTATTTATGTGCTTAATTATTAATCACAACCAATTACACGCTGTTAAAAAATGAGTTCCGGGGTTGTGTATTGGCAAAAATAGATACAGGCAAACAAATGACTGAAATTCTACTGTATGCCAACAACAAAGGAAGGGGCCAACTTATCATTTAACTTTGGCATTATGCACTGTTGAATTATCCATGCCCCCTGACCTTTCCTTCTTCTGTTTTACTAGGTGTCTTGAAAAAAATGCATCTTTAGTGGATAGGTTTAATACTGATTCAATCAAAAAAATTGATAAAATGTCTGTATTTGTACTAGTTTTTCTAGTTTGCCATTCTTTTTCTTCACTGTACACTTCTGCTGTTTATTTATTTATTGGTTAGATGACTTATGATCCCATCAAGATTTTGTGGTATCTCAGTATAAAAAATGTACTGAGGTAGGTGTTTTCTGTTTCATCTGACATTCAAGCATCTTCTCAAGTCCTGACACTGTACCTGTTTCTTTACAGTGCCTTGCAAACAGACCACTCCTATATTGTCCCTGCTGGCATTACAAATTACAAAATGATGCATATTTAATTTTTAATATTCTATTTTAAAAATGTTCAAACTGAAAACTTTTAAGAGCATAGTAAGTTACTGTAAATGCCACAATAAAGAGAAAAAAAATGAAAATATATTGATTTCATTACTATTCAGACCTGTGAACACAAAATTTAATTTTTGGCAATTTTTCTTGGCAGATTTGCACAAGCTCTCTCAAGTTGCTTGAGGATCACTTACAGACAACAGTTTTCAAGTCTTTGAAAACATCAAGGTTTTCAGGTCACAGTTTCTAAATAGGATTCTAAGAAAGGACTTTGGTTCAAAGACTTTCCACTCAAGAACTCAAGGACTTTCCACTCAAGGAGATTTGGTTTTTATTCTTAAGCAACTACAGTGAAAGAAACAACCCAGGCCACCTGGGTTTTGGTAAGTAAAGGTTTTGAAAAATGTTTAAAGATTTTACATATTGGAAGACAAAAATGTACTCAATCACTAAGACAAATTATGAAAGAATTGTAAGGAGATAAATTGAACAGTAAAATCAATAATATAACCCACACAGTCGCATTAGATGATATAATATAGGTTAAATATTTTGAACACCAAAAAGTTTTAACATTCTTATTCTGCATAATCAACAGCAGTACTTAGTCAACAAATGACTAAATATGCACAAAATGGAGCTACCCTGTTTATTCACTGCCTTTTCATCATACTGTACATGTTATTTGATTTCTTTTAGTATAGTGGGTGCCTCACAGATGAACATGGAAAAGATTCTTAAAAACAGGTGCTCACACTGTCCATCAGAGTTTTTGGTTGCTAGTAGGTAAATGATCTAAAAATTCCATTCAATCAGTTCTTGAATGATACCAGAGTGGGTTTCCAAGCTTCCACATACAGTACCTTTGTGCAAAACGTGCTTCCTGGTCTCAGTTATAAATGGTAATCCAAGAGTTTCCTCAAGTGTCTTCCAGCTCACATTTCATTCTTGGCTATGAAAACTATCAATGTGTTGACATTTGTCAGCACCCTTGATAATTTTGAATAATTTAATGAGATCTGTACTGTAAAAACATTTACTTCTTTCATCCTCACAATAGAGAGATATTTAAGTCCAGAAATGTGCTGGGTGTTCTTCTCTGTTTCTAGAGCAAATTTTCAGAAATTTATGCATGATATTCTAAATGTGCTGATACTAGTGCTTTGTGGCTTTGTGTACAGTATTTTAACAAAACATCCCTTGATTTAAAATTCACACTGGTATCCATATATCCTAACATTCTTTCTACAGTATTTCCTCACTACATTGTCTAGAATAAACAAAACATGAAACACAAATATTTCCATAGGTTCTTGAAGCTCACTGAAGACCATTTTATACATGCAGTTTCTGTTTTTGAAACATGTACAGGTACATGTACCTGCCTGTAATATTCTACATTAAAAACTTTGTCTTTTTTACGTTGAAAAACCTTTACGTGTTTTAACCTGTGTTTCAGTTCAGCATACTACACTTCATAATCTGTTCTTTCACAATTGTTTTATAAATTGCTTACTTTCTTCTGTAGCGGCAATGCTTGTTAATAAGACAGAATTAAGTGTTGCTGTGCTTTCCCTAATGAGGCCCCATCTCTCTCTTCATGCAGCCACAGAGAAGCTATTCATGCAGGCTGATTTAAAGATGTTTTCTTTTGATAGGGACAGCTCCCAAATGGGGATGCACTTAGCTAAGCCTGGCTATCATGATCAATGGTCATCCATTGGCGTCTATCTGGCTAGGGAGTGCCAGATGGACATCTGGACTGCATTCCTAAGTGTCAGGAGTAAGTGACTCATATCTCACCTTGATCAACCAATCAGGGACTGGTAGGGCTGAGTAACCCACGTGGGTCTCTGATGCCCATGAAACTTTCAGCCAATGAACGAGCTGAAGTTCCTCCAGGTAAAAACAGGCAACACAGAGGGCCTTGGAGACTATTCTAAGGGAATTCAAAGGAGAATTCCAGGGGAAGAACAATTCCAGGGCAGGACGGCCCAGGAGCAGAAGGCTCCCAAGGGCAGGACATTCTCGCAGCGCGCCTCCTGACCATCCTGAGGCTCAGCCCGGACAACCACGGAACGGCCAGTGTGTCTGAGTGCCAGAACTTTCCTTTGTTCTAAGAGTCGAGAGCGGAGGTTGCCAGAAAGTAACCAAAAGATCCACCCGAGGTTAGCATCAGCAGCAAGCCTTGTGAACAGGTCGGAACTGTGGAAAGCTGAATCAGTATTCAGAATTAGCGCTTCATCAGGAGCGAACCGGTCCTCTTCCTGACCTGCTGGGACCCACAGTCACTATTCTCCTGTGCACAAACTTCTCTAGTTAAAGCCAACACTAACTAGTCGGTCTTCAGAGAGCATCAGCAGTGCACCTTCGCAAGCCGCACAGCACAGCCTGGCACGGAGCCAGAGAGCGCGGATTGGACAGCAACAAGCCTGCAACTGCTTCTTTGTGCCCGCAGGAGATCTGAATCCCCAGAGATTGGATGATTATTCAACTTCACTGCATTACAGCTCGAGAATTCAATTGTTATCCCAACCAGTTGATATCAATTTAATTCCTAAGAGTTATGTACTTGTTTTGAGTATCTAATGTAGAAGTTGTAACCAAGTTCAATTACGAAACGGTCTAAATGAATGATATACCGAACGTATGTCCTCTTGATATGTGTAACTCTTCGTAACTGACTGAATATATATCTTTTGTATTCTGATAACCCTCACGATAAGATCTGTTAGGTTTACATGCATATTCTATGTATTAATAAATGTATCCTTGTGTATTAGTACTTGTGTGTGTGCGTTGTTTGAGTTATATCGCATGGTTGGATTCTAAGGCCATTAAAAGAATCAATTTTGTGATTTACTGCTACAATTAATGATTGTCCCAGTAAATGCCCAAACCCCTATAGAACTGGTGCCTCGTGAGAGCACACTACACTTCTTTCAGTTATCTTAATTGGTTTAACTATTTGGGTCATACTTGACCTTTCTATTGTTTACTTTCAAATAGAATGATCATGTTTCCTGTGTCAAGCAAAATATATTTAAAATGCTATCATCTATTTTCTATTGATTCCATATCCAATTTGTTTCTATTTCTCTTAAGCACTCTTCCTTCATATTCTCTGAAGCTCATTCCTGAACTTGCTCTGAACTCAGGTACTGTACATGCATGGTTTTAAAGTATATGACAAAGCACGTCATAATGTGATTGCAGTTCTGTAATGGTTCTCTTATTAATGTTTTTTTTTTACTTTGGCTTGATGTCAAAAGACCTGATCAATACAGGTATGCCCTCTAGTTGGTATTCCAAGAAAGGAGTGATTAGATATTATTTCATTTTCAGATACTGACTTTCCTATTGGGTTTTTCACATATCTCTGTGAAGAAAGATAAAATATTCCATGAAAACCACTTTTTTCCCTTTACACATACATCCTTGATTTCATTTCATTGAATTATTATCCATCTTTGAAATTAGTCTGTAGTATGCTCTTACCACTATAGCTTTTGAATATAGTTTGATTGTTTAACTTGTACCCAGCACTCTGAGACCATTTACAGTATTTATTGAGATTTAGTTCTTTTGAATAATGTATAGAGGTACTCCTTTCTCTCTTCCATATTTCATAATAGAAAGCTACTGTGTGTATCGACTAATTTTTTACTTGTCGCCACAGCTCTCTGTTAGAAATGTTTCAATTACTTGAAACATTGTAATTACATGATAATACTGTACATTTGCCTCTATTTATTGCATTGTGTTCCTATTACTCTCGGCATTAATCTAAGAATTTTAGTTCCTGGTTCTATGATGTATTATTTTTTCTCCAGGATTCCTTTTTGACTTTACTCCCTTTCAAATTTCCTAAAGTTTCTTCCTTTTCCAGTCTAAATGTTTTTGAAACTCTTTGTGGGTTCTTACTCCTAGTGTACAGATTTCCTCCTTACAGATGCAGCCATTCAAAGTGCGCGTTACAGACACGTACCGCAGGTGACGTCGCTCAGTATGACGCAAGATGACGCGTGGCACCGCAGTACGTGATTGGTTGACCGACAGGGGCACTCGTGGTCCGTTGGTCTGTCGTAGAAAGACTTACAGTAAACGTCTTTGCTGTGCCCGTTGTAGGTATTGAATTTTACCACTGAAGGGAAATCTTAGTAGCTGAGCATAAAAAGAATAGGAGCATACTGTAACGCGCGTGAAGGCCATAAACGATATTAATTTTGGAACATAAACATACAGTGTATAGCTGGTCTTGGTACTTTAAAGAAAAAAATACACACCAGTATTCCATTTCTCCCTAAACATTTTAAGCTTCGAAGTCTTTAACTAACGCGATACCGGAGTCAACAAGCATACTTTTAGAATTTGATTAAAAGGGAATATAATATGGAATCACGTATCTAAAGAATTTAATAACGGTATTCGTGTGCTGCGACAGGGCTGTGTAGGGCTGTTTCGCCTGCCTGTTCATGTGAGCTGTCTTGTAGCCGATTGGTCTAGGTGCGTGACTACTAGCTGACAGGTTGTGTGTTTGAATCCAGCTGGTGCTGGACTTTTCTTTTAACAAACATTTCTTCGAAAAAATAGAATAGCGATATTATGGACAATCAATTGACTTTTATATTTCAAAATATCGCAACATGATCGATATTTGCGATATTTTGAACATATCTTCCCTTCTGACAGCGGTGCCTGCTTCTATTGTGTGTGTGTGTGCAACAGAGTAAATTTTTAATAGCGTTTTAAGCGAATAGGTAATTAGATTGCTCATAAACCTAATCGCTTTTTCTACATAAACACAGCATGATTGCTCTCTGAAAATGCTTTTCCTTTATTTTTAAAGTAGGCTCAGATTTCAACTATAGATCGTATTATTATAAACTTTCTTGGAAAAATGTATTTTATGTAAACCATGTTTGCTATTAATTCATTTAGGGCTAAAATACGTTCATTGTCTTCCAATCGAGTCGAGTTGACATTGGAAGCCTGCCACACCCGGACTGTTAAACCAACGCATTAGCACGTCAAAGCCCATTGAGGGTATTGAGCCAGTATTGGCTTTAGTATTCCCCCCCTCTCCCCTCAATTCAATTCAATTCAAGGTGTTTTATTTGCATGACAGATGGGTACAAGCAGTGTTGGGTATGTATATTGTAACGCTTACGGCAGACAGGCACTGTGTAAGAGCCGGCGCACCAGAGCAGCGCACCGAGGGAGCGTCTGCATTTATAACTTAGTTTTTAAAATTAGTCAAGCAATATGAAGCATCTTCTTTTACTTTTAAGTCCCTTAAATACATTGAACACAGCTTTCTCACCACTTAAGATTGCTCTTGATACCATCCTTACACAAAGCAGAAGGGAGATCTTAGTGCCTGAGCATAAAAAGAATAGGAGCATACTGCAACGCGTGTGAAGTCCATAAACGATATTAATTTTGGAACTTAACATACAGTATATGGCTGGTCTCGGTACTTTAAAGAAAACATACACACCAGTATTCCATTTCTCCCTAAACATTTTAAGCATCGAAGTCTTTAACTAACGCGATACCGGAGTCAACAAACATACTTTTAGAATTTGATTAAAAGGGAATATAATATGGAATCGCGTATCTCAAGAAATTAATATGCAATAACTGAGTCAAGGGACTCAGAAGATCCAAGGCTAGACTGAGTATAATAGGCTTCGGGCTTCTATTGTGACATCTACTGTAAATTACAGAAATGTTAAAAGTAAACAAAATAAAGTAACTAAAATGTGGTCTGAAATCACCCCTTTAGACACCCCTTTTACTTCACTGGTGTCAGATATGAAAGGCAATAGTCTCCCGTTCTGTCTGCTGTGTGTTGCAGCAGAGGGACTCCCTGCAGCTGAAAGGGGCAGAGTAACTTGCATGCCCTCTAGTACA
Organism: Atractosteus spatula; assembly: GCF_055471065.1. NCBI lineage: Eukaryota > Metazoa > Chordata > Actinopteri > Semionotiformes > Lepisosteidae > Atractosteus > Atractosteus spatula. The sequence goes on along the minus strand of NC_142711.1, from coordinate 31,401,273 downwards.
GTTTACACATGCACGACTTTAAAAGCTAGCAAGACAGGTTTCGATTCACATTAGCTGGCGAGCCTTGTTAAAAAAACGAATGATAATGTAACATGCCACTGTTCATGAACAAAGTTATACTGAGATTTCCTAAGATACGCGATTAAAAAATAAATAAAAATTTGAATCTCCTGCGGAACACATTCCATAAGAATCAGTGGTTTTACAGTATATATCGCCTTTAAAGGTGGCTTCTCAAAACGCTTTACGGGATAAAAACAACCAGAACAGCAGCAACAACAAATTGTATTTCGTTGCACTTTGAAAACCAAGTAATAACTTAACTATACAGTACGTGCAAACGTTTTGTATGTTGCTGTCGTGAATGCCTGCGTACCCATAAGTATCTTATTTGCCTTGAGTCTGTCTACAGTATCTCTGTCCCACTACCCCCATCTCTCCCTCAATTCAATTCAAGGTGTTTTATTTGCATGACAGATGTGTACAATTCTTGTTGGGAATGTATACTTTGATATTTACACCCGGCGCAGCACCGAGGGAGCGTCTGCATTTATAACTTGGTTTTTAAAATTAGTCAAGCAATATGAAGCATCTTCTTTTACTTTTGAGTCCCTTAAATACATTGAACACAGCTTTCTCACCACTTAAGATTGCTCTTGATACCATCCTTACACAAAGCAGAAGGGAGATTTTAGTGCCTGAGCATAAAAAGAATAGGAGCATACTGCAACGCGTGTGAAGTCCATAAACGATATTAATTTTGGAACTTAAACATACAGTATATGGCTGGTCTCGGTACTTTAAAGAAAACATACACACCAGTATTCCATTTCTCCCTAAACATTTTAAGCATCGAAGTCTTTAACTAACGCGATACCGGAGTCAACAAGCATACTTTTAGAATTTGATTAAAAGGGAATATAATATGGAATCGCGTATCTCAAGAAATTAATATGCAATAACTGAGTCAAGGGACTCAGAGGATCCAAGGCTAGACTGAGTATAATAGGCTTCGGGCTTCTATTGTGACATCTACTGTAAATTACAGAAATGTTAAAAGTAAACAAAATAAAGTAACTAAAATGTGGTCTGAAATCACCCCTTTAGACACCCCTTTTACTTCACTGGTGTCAGATATGAAAGGCAATAGTCTCCCGTTCTGTCTGCTGTGTGTTGCAGCAGAGGGACTCCCTGCAGCTGAAAGGGGCAGAGTAACTTGCATGCCCTCTAGTACAGTTTACACATGCACGACTTTAAAAGCTAGCAAGACAGGTTTCGATTCACATTAGCTGGCGAGCCTTGTTAAAAAAACGAATGATAATGTAACATGCCACTGTTCATGAACAAAGTTATACTGAGATTTCCTAAGATACGCGATTAAAAAATAAATAAAAATTTGAATCTCCTGCGGAACACATTCCATAAGAATCAGTGGTTTTACAGTATATATCGCCTTTAAAGGTGGCTTCTCAAAACGCTTTACGGGATAAAAACAACCAGAACAGCAGCAACAACAATATTGTATTTCGTTGCACTTTGAAAACCAAGTAATAACTTAACTATACAGTACGTGCAAACGTTTCGTATGTTGCTGTCGTGAATGCCTGCGTACCCATAAGTATCTTATTTGCCTTGAGTCTGTCTACAGTATCTCTGTCCCACTACCCCCATCTCTCCCTCAATTCAATTCAAGGTGTTTTATTTGCATGACAGATGGGTACAATTCTTGTTGGGAATGTATACTTTGATATTTACACCCGGCGCGGCACCGAGGGAGCGTCTGCATTTATAACTTGGTTTTTAAAATTAGTCAAGCAATATGAAGCATCTTCTTTTACTTTTGAGTCCCTTAAATACATTGAACACAGCTTTCTCACCATCCTTACACAAAGCAGAAACTGTCCGATGACTCACAGTACAAGTGGAAAGATTACAGATTTTAATCGTCTTTAATTTTGTCTTTAATTTTGCCTGTGGAGTGTATCTTATTAAGCTCTAAATTGCATTTTGAGCGCGGTTTTTTACTTTTTTTTTAATTGCATTTTGGGCGCGGACAGCACATACAAGGGTTAATGAACTGCGCCAAGAAATTTAAAATAGTATTCTTTAGGTGTGAGGGTAGGAGTGGACCGCAGCAGGCATAATCAGCAAACCAGGAAAACAAAGAACAGGACAGGTGAGATGTGTATCCAGAAAGCGAGTGATCAGAAAAAGGAAATGGAAAATGCAGAAAAAGGAAACGCTTTACAGGATAAAAACAATAACAACAGTAGTGGCTGGGCAAACGATTTTTTTGATCGAAATACAAATTGAGATACTGTACTGTATAATGATGTGCATGAACAAAGGTATACTGCAATTTTCCTTAGATACGCGATTAATGCTTCGTAGGAGGAGGCGGCCTTTTCCTCTTGTCTAACAGTCTGTCCACAAACAAAACATTCCTGTTAGACAAGAGGAATTGAAAAAAAACAATTTTGTCAATGAAAACCGGTGTGTGTGTCTCTCCCTGCTGGATGTTCCTCTCACAAACTGCTGAATGAATAAAATAATTTTATTGAAAATGCCTTTGCGATTGTCTGGTATTTAATTTGGTCCCTTTTAACTGTTTTTCGATCTACTGTATTGCTTTGAGATGCCACTTTTAAAGGCGATATGTAAGATAAAGTTTTTTTTATTATTGTTATAGAGAAACATGATCAGATTTTCCCTGGTTCAGAAAAAAGATCTAAAGTGCTACACATAACTTTCTTAATTCGATGTATTTAAAGCAGTGAACTACTGTAGGTGTCACATAACATTCAGAAATACAATCACGTATTTGACAAATAAAAACGATTATAATCTAATCCTTCCACGTTTGATCCCAAAATCCCAAGAAATATAAATCTTGACGGGTAGAAAGCTATGCTGAAAGTTTATTAAGATACTTAGAAGACAAAGATACTGTATCAATTTATGTTGCGTTAGCCTGATTATGATTAAAAAACACATATAATTAAACACGCGTTTGCGATTTAAATCAGAACACGATTTAAATCAATATAAATGTTTATATTGTAACGCATACTGTCCAGCCTCCATTTCTCTACAAAAATTTACTCTGTTGCACACACACACACAATAGAAGCAGGCACCGCTGTCAGAAGGGAAGATATGTTCAAAATATCGCAAACATCGATCATGTTGCGATATTTTGAAATATAAAAGTCAATTGATTGTCCATAATATTGCTATTCTATTTTTTCGAAGAAATGTTTGTTAAAAGAAAAGTCCAGCACCAGCTGGATTTGAACACACAACCTGCCAGCTGGTAGTCACACACCTAGACCAGTTGGCTACAAGACAGCTCGCATGAACAAGCAGGCGAAACAGCCCTACACAGCCCTCTCGCAGCACACGAATACCGTTATTAAATTCTTTAGATACGCGATTCCATATTATATTAGCAGAAAAGCTTAAAACTACCACTTTTTCACACGCTATTTCACATGCTAGTTAAATACTTCGATGCTTAAAATCGTTAGGGAGAAATGGAATACCGGTGTGTATTTTTCCTTTAAAGTGCCGATTCCTGGAATCTGACTGGCTGACACCCCTCTGAAGTGGTTCCATAAAATCTGGTATACGGAAAAGAAAGCGTTGATAAATACAAGTGTCTTTTAATACACTCTTTGCTGTGCTCTTGAGGATCCTTGTGATATTTTAAGCTCTAGTTGAATGATAAGTGTCGCATTTTAAATCATTTTCGTAGTTAGAAATTATGAAACGCCCTGTTAAAAGCAAGGAAGTTTTTATGCCCGTTGAAGTAAAACAAAATGCCTGACAAAGTATGGCTTGGACAGATTCCAAGTGCTTGTACAAATGTGCTAAAGAAATTATACTTTGAGTATACAGCTTGTCTAAAGTCATCCATTATTAATACTATTAGTAATATCTTCAGTAAAGGCTTTGATGCATAAATATTTCTGATAAAGGTAGGTTGTGTACTTTTGTCCAACTGAGCAATCTTGCTTTCATAAAATATACCAACATTTTAATGACTGATGATTAACATGCTGTAATACACAGTTCAAAATTAAAGGCTCAAATGCTGTACATGAGAGGTTAAGCTCCCCCTGGCGGTTTTACAAGGCGACGCCGGATAGTTAACCACGTGACACCACGTTAACTGCGTCATACCGCGTGATACTGTGACACGCCCACCGGGGTATGCCGCGAAATACCTCACGCATTTTGAATGGCTGCATCTGTATATGTAGTCTACTGTATATGTTTGTTCAGGTGGTCTTTATCATTGAAAGGTTTCTAATTGCTGAGAAAACATAAACATTTTATGTGTAATATATTTTGTTGATGGATTAATGTGGGAAGTTGTTCACCTTTGCATGGTGCAGATAGGATCTTTGAGAAGTTCACTAATATAATCAAAATAAATATGCAATAAATATCCAAAATAAATACCCAATATTAAAGATATACCTGAGATGTAGGTAGCAATAGATCACAGATGGACAGCGAGATTGATTATTAGGTCTAATTTTGTTTTCTCTTGCTCTTCATTGGGTGCATTTGCATTATTATGCATGGGAATAAGTGCTAGTTACTCTGGTGATGTGATACTGAAAAAGACAAGTGAGTGTGAAATGCAGCTTGGACCTTTGTGCTGAATTGGAATGCACAGTATTTTTTAAATTCAACTTTAAATATTATTAACAATAAACTCTATTAAGATAGATCTGATTGAAATCTTTTTAATGATTCCCTAAATATCATCCTGTTTTTAATTGAAAGATGCCTTTAAATCCTTCTTTGAGCTGGGATGTATTCAACATTCATATTGTTGGTATCAGTCTATCCATGACCAAACATTGAAAGTGGGGAGTAGAACCATTGGCAGTAAATATGGAATTATATTTTAAAAGTAGAGCGTTAGATTAAGCTTTTAGACTGGAAATGGAATGATAATAATGCACATTATAGTAATAATCCCTCTCTTCATTTTCCCTCTTTGTGTGTGCTATACAAATTCATTCCCAGCTAATAGACATCACACAATTCAGTCATTATCTCTCTTTGGAAGGGGTTCTTTTTGTTTCACAATATTATAAGAATTGACAAGTAATGACTTAAAATTTGGTTTGAGATGCTTAAGTTGTACTTTTTGCAGTAGTGTCTAGACAGCGATTATGTATTTTTATTAAATGTAGGTTCTGACATTCGTATTTCTTCTTAATGCCTTACAGCCATTCTGCAATATTTGATGTAATAAATCAAAATTATCAGACTGTTGGCATTTTTTGGTTCACCTCTTTTACAGTATTTACTCTCTCATTTTAGACATTTATTGATAAATCTGTGAAAGCAGTGCAAATCACTTTTCAATTTCACCAATGAGTTGGTCTCATTCATATTTTATGTGCAAAAACAACAAAATGGAAAGAAGTGAAACTGTTTTAATTATAAATGCATACCAGGAGACTACATTAATAGTATATAGAAACTGTATTTTCATGCATAAAATAATCTATCTCACAATTCTTGGGAAAAGGAACCATCTAAGAATTTCTCATTTGTATATAGCAGGTCACATTGTGATACGTCCAAAAACCAGAAACAGAAATTTTACTATGTACACACTGTGTGATTAGTCTCTCATCCTAGCGTTAATCCCTTCAGTAGGGTCCGCTTGTCGGCACGCCCGTCTCCATTTGGTGGTTTGAACCAAATCTTTGAGCTGACATTGCGATTAAATGCGACCGAGAATAGACTCCAACTAACGCGTCGCTCTGCCTGCCGTCGGAGTAGGGGGGGGGAGGAGAACAAAGTAATGTAGCCAATTCATAGAGGGGGACTATTAGGAGGCATGGGAAGTTTGGCCAGGACGCCGGGGTTACACCCCTACTCTTTTCAAGAAACACACTGGGATTTTTAATGACCACAGAGAGTCAGGACCTCGGTTTTACATCTCATCCGAAAGACGGCGCTTGTTTTTTACAAAAACTTCTATAATATCCGCCATAAATGAGTTCCCAGTTGCTACCACAAGGAGAGAACTTCGTAGATTTTTAGGTATGGCTGGATATTATAGAAGTTTTTGTAAAACCTTTTCAACTGTAGTGAACCCACTGACGAGTTTACTTAGCCCGAACAAAACATTCACCTGGTCCGAAGAATGTCAGCATGCATTTGAGAATGTGAAAGCTCTTTTGTGTAGTACTCCTGTACTTGCTGCCCCTGACTTCTCTTTGCCATTTAAATTGGAGGTTGATGCAAGCGCTGTGGGAGCAGGAGCAGTATTGTTACAAGAGGATAAGAATGGATTGGACCATCCAGTGTGTTACTTTTCAAAAAAGTTTAATAAACATCAGTTAAATTACTCGACAATTGAGAAAGAAGCTTTGGCGTTACTACTCGCTTTACAATATTTTAAAGTTTATGTAGGTTCTAGCCACCTACCTGTAAGTGTTTACACTGACCATAACCCTTTGGTGTTTCTGCATCGTATGTATAATCAAAATCAGCGACTGATGCGCTGGTCATTGATTATCCAGAACTATAATCTGGAAATTCTCCACAAGAGAGGGGCAGAAAATGTGTTAGCTGACGCCCTTTCTAGAATCTAACGAAGATTTGATTTCTTTATGTTTTCGCTTTGTACAAACATTAGATGTTTGTTTTTATGGGTGGGGGTGTTACGTCCCAGTGTGTGTTCTGTGTGTGTTTTTTTCTATGTTCCACACTGCGGACCCTTGATTGTTCTCCCTTCCCCATTGGCCCACCATTACACCACACTCTCAGTATGACATCATCATCAATCAGCCTCTCAGCCAATCAGAGTGCATCTTATTCAGTATATAACCTGGAGGTTTTCAGCAAGGAGAGGCCTTTCGTTTGACTTTGGTCCCGTTTGGTTTTGGTTATCACTTCGCTTCGCTTCGCTTCTGGTTATTGCTTCGGCTTCGTTTGTTGGTTTGTTTTGCTTTGTGTGTGTGTATTTTCGTATAGCTTCGGCTTTGTTGTTTTGTTGTTGTTTTTTGTTAGTTTCTTTGTATTTTCGTTTGTTTGTGTGTTCATCCTTGTTTTGTCATTACCTTGCCCCAGTGTTACATGTTCAACTTTTGTGTTCTTTTGTACCCTGCTCCTGTTTATTACTCTTGTTTTGCCTTATTTGTCTTCCTGGTTCACTTGTGTTTTTGTGTGAACTTTTGTATATAAGGTTAGTTTAGGTTGTTGGGTACACTTACACACTTAGTTGATTTTGTATTAGTACACTAGTTTAGTACGGGTGAGTGCCGTTTGTCTTGTATGGTTTTGGGTAGTCAGTGCAGGTTAGCTAGGGTGTTGAAGATGCCGAAGACCGTGTGTTTCAGGTTTTCTTTTGTAGTCAGATTAGCTTTCCCTCACTGTCCTAGCCAGCTCCATTTTTGTTTGTTGTTTTCTTTCCTTTGGCACCACTCTAGTTCCTTACCCTTGTTATCACGCTTCCTAGTCCCTCACCAAAACCCCCCCTGCTTCCAAAAGAATTATCCTAGATGTTACACCCCTTTTCCCCTAGACACTTGGGGTCGTAACAACAGTACAGTGTCCCCGTCACTATACTGGGGCATTAGGACCCACATGGACTGCAGGGTGACTGCCCCCTGCTGGCCTCACTAACACCTCTTCTAGCAGCAACCTTAGTTTTTCCCAGGAGGTCTCCCATCCAGGTACTGACCATGCTCACACCTGCTTAGCTTCAGTGGGCTGCCAATTGTAAGTTGCAGTGTGACATGGCTGCTGGCCCACATTGTGTGATTAGTAATTAGTTAAATATTCATATCCAGATATCACACAAACTGCATGTTCTTAAAATGCTGGAGAGTGCTCCTTGTAGGATTCATCAGTCTATCCATCTGTCTATCTATCTTCTCATAAACTCAAGAGAAGTACAAAAATGGTAAAGAGTTTATTCGCCCATCTAACCTGTTTGGTTTTTAGAAGCTAACTAAAAATGATTTCACCCAGGTTCTAAATTTGATGACAAAAGTCAGTGCATGGGCTTCAGGAGCAAAGCTCTTGTGCTTGTTCTGGACTTCATACTCCAAATGTGAAAACAATGTTGTGTCTGCTGAAGGTTTATCTCATTTTTTGTCTACTGAACCAGAGATGGCCTTCCCATTTAGCAGCATGTCTCTAAAATAGACCAGGAAATCATAGACCCCCATCATAGATTGGGTGCGTCTCGACACCTCTTGTGAGGAAGTGCCACTCAGTGTCTTTTTGTCTGCAACCCCAGAGGAATTCATCTAGAGTAAGGCCTTAACTGGTCGTTACTTGTCAATCATCCAGAGCTGACAAAACAATGAGAAACCTGTGTAATGCGGAAAGACATTACACCTGATGAAGTCACAGCCAATGCCCAGTCGTGGCAGTATTATACAACTCTCTCACTTACTCACTCTATCAATTATCTCTTTTCCTTTAAAGCTGGCAGCCTCACATGAACTAATGAACTGCTTGACTGTCGCCACTATTATCCAAGCTTCAAGAAATACCAGGCTGAAAGAGAGCCAGTCTGTTTGTAAAGAGTTCTGCCCAAGACTTTCTTTAAAATGACTTGTGACCCATTTGTGATTTTGCCTGATCAACAAAATTAATATAGTTGGATTACAGTATAATCAATAAATATTGATATATATTCAGAAGTATATGCTATACCCCAGGCAAATTAACAGTTTAATTCCACCTTTGTCTCACTTGTGACTGGGCCTGTGTCAGTTTTTGTACACAAACTGTTGCCACTCAAGATTGAAGCTTAGTGGATTCCTTTCACTTTTTCTTTCCAATGCCGAGGGTGCCCAGCTGACAGATTGAAAATGGCCACTACAGCTCCAACTTAAGTCTGTATCCTTGTAGGAATTTCAAACTCTCCATAAACAGCCCTGCCAACATGTTGCATGAGTTTCATGTCCACATGATAAATCTAAATGTTTGGTAAAATTAAGTTTAAAATATATATTTGTTTTCATTAATACAAATTTATATTACATGTACAAGAAACTGATTTAATTATAAGACTGACCATAATGAGTGTTATAAATATTTTTGTGATATCTGAGTGAATGACCAGCTATCTGTTTTAAGACAGATAAATTCACACGCAGTATACTGTTACTCTTATTAGTTTTTGTGAAAGCGATGTATATTGGTTGTGTTGCATTAAGAAAATTCTATATTATATACTTTGAATCTGTGTGCTGATATTATTTTCTGTTTTGTCCAATTGATTTCTAGTAGCCATAAAACATAAAAGAATTGTAAATTCTTGCAATTTAAAGTTCCATTTACTAATTGTTCCAGTAAATTCAAACCATCGCACCATTGTTTTTTCTTGATGTCATCATTCACGAAATTAAGAAATATGTTTTTAATAAAATTTTCAAATTTCTCATGCATTTCAAAACATAGTTTTGATATTGGGGGCTATTTCAAATATATTTGTTTACCTGACATACGTAGAAAGAGTAGTGCTATCTATAGTTCTGACAAATTGATCAGTCAATGCACTGTCAGTGTTCTTCTTGTGATCCAGTGTTACAAAGAACCACACACAAAAAAGCTTAATAACCTGATGAAATAGATGAAAGATCCTGCATTTTATTCAGTTTTGAGTTCTAATTTCAACAGACTAATACCCATTTTCTTAATTTTCTTTACAGTTTAAATAGTATATAGAAGTCACACATTTCATTAAATGTCACATATTGTGTTGGTGCTTCACAAATTTACAAATCCTTGTCACAAGAGGTTGAAAATGCTTGTTTTGCTTACTGCAAAACTAGGAAGCATTCTATACGCTGTAATACATACAGTATTTATAATTAAGTAATAGGTTTATTCCATGCTGAAAAAAAGAAGAAAGAAAACACAACTTTCGGCCGTGGAGCCTTCTTCAGGTGTGAGTATTTATAATTATTTACAGAACTACTGCTTTTATTTCTGTTAATCTGAATTATTATTTTTCTTCTTTAAAATGAGTAAATACTGTTTGTGATGATTTCTTAAATGTAGCTTTAAATTATTCATTAATGCCAAAATTCATTTGATAAAAAAAATCCATTTTGCCCTTCAAGTTTTTCTGTATTGTGATTGTTTCAGTGACATTACTACTAGTACTTTTCTCAATTACGTAGGCGCATGTGTGTGTATGTATATCCTGTTTCTTACAAACAGGAGTATTACTGAAATTGCAGTTGTTTGGTTGGGACCTGGAGTAATGTTCCTCAACTAAAAAAAAGTTTAATGCAGAGCTAGTTCTACTAAATACTATTATATTATCAACTTCAAGTCATAACTACACAATTGTGCAATTATTCATAGTTATTCAAGTTATTAATATACAAAATACAATATATTCAATGTATTTATACACTATGCATTGACAGTTTTCTTGTTACAACAAAAAGAAATCCTTTAAGTGAGAGACGTAAAGAAAGAAAGATCACTTTATTGGCCATATACAATTTTCTTGTATTAGGAATATATCTTTTCTCATACCGCAGTTTGCTCTCCATGAGACACGCAGACAAGGAGAGCACAGAGCACAGCATCAGCTATTTATACTGCACCCCTGGAGCAGGTGGGGTTAAAGGCCTTGCTCAGGGGCCTAACAGAGTAGGATTCCTCTGCTGGCGGCAGGATTCGAACCAGCAACATTCCAGCCACAGGTACAGATCCTTAGCCACAGAGCCACTGCACCGCCCAACTATATGCTCTTTATAACTTTTTATATATGTAATAATAGAAAAAAAAGATATAATTACAAATAAATAATATACAATTTATATCATTACAAATTAATTATATAACTATTTATTTTTACATATGTAATTAAGTGAATATTTTTTGCCTTTGTATAGAAATCTCTTTTCTCACATACTTATTCTCACGTATCAATGCTCATGAAGAGTCTCTTCATACACAGGGCATCATGCGTGGACAGTATACTTCTTCCATGTGAGGCATATTTTTATATTTTAAGATTAATAAATGTTACATTACTGTACAACACTACAATATATTTTCTACTTGGAAGACAAATTAAAATGGTAATTAATGAGATTAAAAATAATTGGAACCTTTTTCTTTATATTGCAGCACTGTGACTCACGCAACCCTAAAAAAAGCAAAAATGAAAACGATTGTTTCTATATAAAATGCACACTGTAGCTCAAGTGAATTTTACTATGCCACTTACTGCACTGTTTTACAGAACTAGGGCCTCTTAATTTTAGTCTGGAGGTTCCCAAAAGCACAGGACTCTTCATTTCAGTAAACAACTTTGTGTCCATGACAAAGAAGGAACTTAAACCTTAATTTAAATTCTTAAACCAGGAAAAAAGTGGTTAAAGAGACAATTTTACAGAAGAAGAAGCTCTGTATCACAAATACAAAGCAATCTGGCTGAAGGCTAAATGTGGAAGTCAGAATTTAGCTTTAATTTATGTTTGGACCAGAGGCTGATCCTAATACCTGGTTTATAATAACTGTCATTTTTATTATTTCAGAGTTAAATCATTATTTAAAACCTGTGCTTAATTTTTTCTGAAGGTCATCTTATCTCTCAATTTTAGATTGTCTGTGCTCCAGGGCCTATATGTACAGCACCAGCACCTCTTCGTGACATGAAAAGTTTAACATGCACATTAACAATTTACTGTATAAATACAGTACCTTAAAATATTCTTGAAGAATAAATTAAAAACTAAGCAGGATGCAGAGACTCGTGATTTGTTGCAATGACAATTTGCTGAAAGACACTACATCTGTAGTGACATCCACTATGACCTCCTATGCTCCAGATCTAAAAAAAAGCATCCTTGAACCAAGATAAATTGGGAAAAAAATACGAAAAGGGGCACCCTCCACAATAATCAATCTCAATCTCAAAAAATACCCACCACCAATAAGCTTTTCCTTCTGTTTGCATTTGTATGCCTAAAAATTCAACAAAACATCTTTGTTTTTAGGAAGAAATCTGTTTGATTACAGTACAGTCCCAAAATCTGGGCGTAATGCTAGATGCAGCTACTCATTTAAACAATAAAATGTGTTAGAGACATGCTTATACCTTTTTTTAAAGAAAAAAAATGTTTATATCATTGTTTTATAAAAATAATGAAAAAGACGTGTCCAAATTCTAGACATACAGTACAATATAGATTGTTTAATTATATTTTTTTCAAAACCTGAATGCTTTAAGTATAGACTTCTAAGGCTAAGATAAGATAATGTCACAACAAACAAAAGAGACAAAAATTAGATACTGTATGTGGAACTATTCAGAGCTGTGAAATTAGTATTTGGTGGAAGCACCTTTGATACTGCTGCAAGTCTTTTTGTAAGTCTCTACAAACTATGTACACTAGTTTGGTACAACTGCTGTCCATTCTTCTTGGCATATTTGCTCTAGCTTGGTGATCACTGTTGGACAGCAGTTTTCAAGCCTTTGCACAGATTCTCAATAGGATCCAGTTTAGAACTTTGACTGGGCCACTCAAGTACAGATGCAGCCATTCAAAGTGCGCGTTACAGACACGTACCGCAGGTGGCGTCGCGCATTGTGACGCAAGATGACGCTCGGTACCGCGGTACGTGATTGGTTGACCGACAGGGGCACTCGTGGTCCGTTGGTCTGTCGTAGAAAGACTTACAGTAAACGTCTTTGCTGTGCCCGTTGTAGATATTGAATTTTACCACTGAAGGGAAATCTTAGTAGCTGAGCATAAAAAGAATAGGAGCATACTGTAACGCGTGTGAAGGCCATAAACGATATTAATTTTGGAACATAAACATACAGTATATGGCTGGTTTTGGTACTTTAAAGAAAAAATACACACCAGTATTCCATTTCTCCCTAAACATTTTAAGCATCGAAGTCTTTAACTAAAGAGATGCCGGAGTCAACAAGCATACTTTTAGAATTTGATTAAAAGGGAATATAATATGGAATCGCGTATCTAACGAAATTAATAACGATATAATTATATTCATGTACTGCAACACAAGAATAGTACACGCTGTACATTGTCTGTCGATAATGTTTCTGTAGTGCTTTTTCAGCACTCTGCATGTGACTGCGCCGGTGGCGCTGTGGGTTAGGTTCCTAACTCCCATGTCACACAGTCTGTGATCAAATCCCATGGAACTATGACTTTATTTTTTAACAAACATTTCTTTGAAAAAATGAAACGTTTCCCTTGGTCAGAGATTAAATAAAACCTCACTCGCACCAAACAAATTTATATTTCTAAATATCACAACATGATCGGATTTAAGTCTTTTTAATAACAATGAATAGTCACCTATGCGTTACAAAATAAACATTTATATTGATTTGAATCACGTTTTGATTTAAATCGTAAACGCGTGTTTAACTATATGTGTTTAAAGGCGATATACTGTATTAAAGCACTGATTCTTATGGAATGTGTTCCGCCGGGGATTCAAAAATTTTTTTTTAATCGCGTATCTAAGGAAAATAGCAGTATAACTTTGTTCATACACATCATTATACAGTATCTCATTTTGTATTTCTATAAAAAAAATCGTTTGCCCAGCCACTATTGTTGTTATTGTTTTTATCCTGTAAAGCGCTTTGAGGAGCACAGCTTTTTCACCACTTAGATTACTTTTTGACACCATCCTTACACAAAGCAGAAACTGATTGTATTTTCCGATGACATACTGTACAAGTGCAAAGATTACAGATTTTAATCGTCTTTTTTCTGAACCAGGGAAAATCTGATCATGTTTCTCTATAACAGTAATAAAAAACTTTATTTTACATATCACCTTTAAAAGTGGCATCTCAAAACAATACAGTAGATGTAAACCACAGATTACAAGGTAAATACCCAGACAAACGCAAACGCGTTTTTAATAAAATGCTTTCATTCATTCAACAGAGAGAGAGCGTAAAACCTGGGTGTAACAGCTGTTCCTTTTTCTGATCACTCGCTCTCTGAGATACATGAGAATCCAGGCTTTTTTATCAACACTTTCTTTTCCGTATACCAGATATTATGGAACCACTTCAGAAGGGTGTCAGCCAGTCAGATTCCAGGAATCTGTACTTTAAAGGAAAAATACACACTGGTATTCCATTTCTCCCTAAACATTTTAAGCATCGAAGTATTTAACTGATATGTGAAATAGCGTGTGAAAAAGTGGTAGTTTTAAGCTTTTCTGCTAATATAATATGGAATCGCACATCTAAAGAATTTAATAATGATATGATTATATTCGTGTATATTTTGATATTTACACCCGGCGCGGCACCGAGGGAGCGTCTGCATTTATAACTTAGTTTTTAAAATTAGTCAAGCAATATGAAGCATCTCCTTTTACTTTTAAGTCCCTTAAATACATTGAGCACAGCTTTCTCACCACTTAAGATTACTTTTTGATACCATCCTTACACAAAGCAGAAACTTTCCGATTACATACAGTACAAGTGGAAAGATTACAGATTTTAATCGTCTTTAATTTTGTTACGTTATACGTTTTAGGAACGTTTCATCTAAACAAACACCACAAAACTATTCTCGATTGTATTTCTGAATGTTATGTTACACCTACAGTAGTTCACTGCTTTAAATACATCGAATTAGGAAAGTAAGGTGTAGCACTTTAGATCTTTTTTTCTGAACCAGGGAAAATCTGATCATGTTTCTCTATAACAATAATAAAAAACTTTATTTTACATATCACCTTTAAAAGTGGCATCTCAAAGCAATACAGTAGATCGAAAAACAGTTAAAAAGGACCAAAGTAAATACCAGACAAACGCAAAATGCTTTTATTCATTCAGCATTCAGATTTTCCCTGGTTCAGAAAAAAGACGATTAAAATCTGTAATCTTTCCACTTGTATGTCATCGGACATTAATGAGTACAACCCCCCTCTCTGCGGGAGTGCTGGCTGTGACGAATTAAACCGGTTTCACAGGTATTTTCAAAGTAGGAAGTACAGTACTTACTAGTTAAAAAGCAAGGCTCCTCAATGAAATCGCTTTAACATGCTAATGCGTTGGTGTAACAGTCCGGGCGTGGCAAGCTTCCAATGTCAACTCGACTCGATTGGAAGACAATGAACGTATTTTAGCCCTAAATGAATTAATAGCAAACATGGTTTACATAAAAGACATTTTTCCAAGAAAGTTTATAATAATACGATCTATAGTTGAAATCTGAGCCTAAATATAAAGGAAAAGCATTTTCAGAGAGCAATCACGCTGTGTTTATGTAGAAAAAGCGATTAGGTTTATGAGCAATCTAATTACCTATTCGCTTAAAACACTATATAAAATAAAGTTTATTTAAAGATGAATGATAAGTGTCGCAGTTTAAATAATTTTCGTAGTAGGGCTTGGACAGATTCCAAGTGCATTTTTGCAATTTACATTGCATTGTCCAATGTGCTGTTGTAATACAGTTTAGAATACAGTAAGTCTAAACTGTATCAGCTTTATTTATGGGTTGCAATTTAGAAAAAGTCAAAAACCGCACTCAAAATGCAACTTAGAGCTTTCTGGCAAGAGGAGACACCCAAATTATAATGTAACATGCCACTGTTTGTGCATGAACAAAGTTATACTGCTATTTTCCTTAGATAAATAAATTTTTTGAATCCCCGGCGGAACACATTCCATAAGAATCAGCGCTTTTATACAGTATATCGCCTTTAAACACATATATTTAAACACGCGTTTACGATTTAAATCAAAACGCGATTCAAATCAATATAAATGTTTATTTTGTAACGCATAGGTGACTATTCATTGTTATTAAAAAGACTTAAATTCGATCATGTTGTGATATTTAGAAATATAAATTTGTTTGGTGCGAGTGAGGTTTTATTTAATCTCTGACCAAAGGAAACGTTTCATTTTTTCAAAGAAATGTTTTTTAAAAAATAAAGTCATAGTTCCATGGGATTCAATCACAGACCATGTGACATGGGAGTCAGGAAACTAACACACAGCGCCACCAGCACGGTCACATGCTGAGGGCTGAAAAAGCACTACAGATACATTATCGACAGACAATGTACAGATTTGATAAAGCTATAAAATAATGTAATTAGGCACAGAACAAGTTTACAGCACAGTACAATAATAAATGCTGACCATGACTTTAGAAGCATAAATTACCTTACACTCAATTTAAACACAAGCTGTCTTTAGCCCTCTAAGCTGGTTCATACAGAAATGTAGAGAACCAGGCTCAGAACACACAGCTTCATTAGCGAATACATATGCAGGACAACTAGAGAAGACGTTTTACAGAGGATGGATTTTTAGAAACATCCCATCAGTAACATCACTGAAGTCAACTCCTACTGTAAGTAACTGTCATGTGGATAGTTTCACAAGAATCAGACAAAGGTTTAAGCATCGCTTGTTCTAGATAAAACTGCAAAAAAAAAACAACAACCCATAATGTACTTCTTTGCGGCTCTGTTTGCCCAAATCATATATTCACAACGTTAAATTAGAAAATAATATTACGTAACCAAAATCCGCAATATGGAAACAGAACCTGTGTAATTGTTGACAGATGATGTTCTCGTAACATTTTTACAAGACGAGCTACAACATTTAAAAAATGACTTGTATGTACTTGATATCTCTAATCAATCCACGGCGATATAGTTAAAGCAGTCCCCGCACAAAACGAAACTAAAACGCCCTGGGCATACCGTTTCGCGCTTCTTATCAGTTGCTCAAAAGTAATTTGACCGTATGAAATGCATAATATAAACCTAGAAACATATACAGTACATGAGCAGTACTTACTGTACGTAGTATCGGTGTCAAGACATACCTCTCAAATACTGTAAATCAGGTTAAAAATATCTCAAGACCAATTCTGGTCATAATGAAACCATGTTTCGTGTATGTTTTCTTTAAAGTACCGAGACCAGCCATATACTGTATGTTTATGTTCCAAAATTAATATCGTTTATGGCCTTCACACGCGTTGCAGTATGCTCCTATTCTTTTTATGCTCAGGCACTAAGATTTCCCTTCAGTGGTAAAATTCCATATAAATATTCAATACTTAAACGGGCACAGTTAAGACATTAAATATACATATACATACTGTATACAGTACAGTTTGTATACGGTAATATGTTTATGTTCCTAAATCAATCTCTTTTATGAGCATGTGAAAGGCATGGTGAATCGATTCTCAAAAATTACTGTACTTTGCATGATTGGAAAAAAATGCGTGATTGCGAAATGCTGTGGTGTTACTTTTACAAAGACGGTCAATGAAAAAAATAATGTGGACCAGGGCAATACTTTGAGTTTACAGCTTGTCCAAGGTCATTTATTATTAATACTATTAGTAATATCTTCGTTAAAGACTTTGATGGCTACAGCTCAAACATGAGAGGTTGAGCTTTATTAGCTCCACCTTGCGGAAATTCTGGATACTATTATTTTGCTAGCGGTATTTACCGGTAACTCGCGGTATTTACCGGTAACTCGCGGTAGACTGCGTACAGCGTACTGGAAAATAATGCGGTATCGCCCGCGCATTTTGAATGGCTGCATCTGTACATTGTAGGGGTTTTGTGATTTTACTGAGACAATTATTAATTGTAGCAGTAATCACGAGGTGATTCGTTATGGCTTTTAGACAATCAATTGTCAGAACAACTAGCAACGCACACACACGGATTCAATACATTTATACAGATACATTTATTAAACATAAATTGTGCACCAAATATATATCAGTCTGCCTGGATACAGGTGGCAGACCTTACTGCGAGGGTTATCAAAGATACAAGGTATAAAATTTCAAAGAGATGCAAACACAAAGAGATACACAACAGAGAATATATTTCAATATACTGTTCGGCTATACCATATCGCTAATCAGTGTCATTACCCACTGTTACACTAGACTCAAACGTAAATACATTACTCATGAATTAAATTGATAACAACTTGTGTTGAGGTAACAATTAAATTCTCGAGACACAGTGTAGAACATGGAGTTTACTTATCCATTTTGTATGGGTTTGGATTTCCCGGCACGAACACCAAAACCAGCTGACAGGCTCTGTTGCAAACTCTGTCCCAGAGGTCGTCCAATAGGCATCGTCTCGGAGTCCTTTGGCTACCGGCCAACCAATCGAGGTGCAGCTCGGAGTAGGACGGACGGAAGTATCTAACTGCGGTGCGCAGTGCAGTCGTTGCTCCCAAGGGGTCTAATAGTAGTCCAACTTACTAGTAGAAAGTCTCTATGCACAGAGTGTGACCGCGGGTCCTCGCAAGTCACCCTTTTACACAGGAAGAAAACTGGTTCGTTCCCGGTCCAGCACTGCTTCTGAATAAGCTATTCAGGTTGTCGACGAGGGTCCAACTGTAGGCTGCCGTTGATCAAGCTGAGCATTCACATTGGTCGTTGCAGAATTCTGAGTACGTACGGGATCCTCAGCCTCACGCTTAGAACAAAGTCCAAGTCCCAGTGCAGACAACACCACCTGTCACGTGATTGTCTCTGAGGGTGCGCGAAAATGGCCAAGGTGAGCCCCGACCTGAGCTTGTGTTACCTTTTTAACCAAGACACAGATGTGTGATGATTGGTTGAGAGTTTGGCGGGCATTAAGGACCCACATGGTGTTACCACGCCCTGCCAGTCCCTGATTGGGTGAGAGTTTGGGGGGCATTAGAGACCCACTTGGTGTTACCAAGCCCTGCAAGTCCCTGATTGGTTGACCAAGGTGAGAGATGAGTCACTGACCCCTGACACCTTGGACTGCAATCCAGATGTCTTCCGGCATTCCATAGACAGATAGGCACCAGGGATGACCATTGATCATGATGGCCAGGCTTAACTAAGTGCATCCCAGTTTGGGAGTTGTTCCTTATCAAAAGAAAACACCTTAAATCAGCCTGCATGAATAGCTTCTCTGTGGCTGCACCACAGAGATGAAGAGAGAGAGATGAGACCTCATTTAGGAAAGCACAGCAACGCCTAATTCTGTCTTATTAACAAGCATTGCGGCTATAACATTTTCTCTATAATTTTAAAGCCTATTAATCTCAAGCCTATTAAGCCTAAAAACAATTAATATAGGTTAATTGGGTCAATGTATTAATTTAAGTTTACCACAGAAAAAGGTTTAAATGTTTATGTAATCATGATTTCTACCTTGATATTCTCTCTTTGTTTTTTGCTTTGAATGAGTGCAGTAGGTTGTGTAACTAACAGATATTAATTGCTGCCTCAAAGTTTCATGACTGCAAGCATAAAAGCAATCAAATAAAAAATGTGCACGCGTCTGAATACTTTTGCAAGGTACTTGTGTTGTAATAAGATTTTTGCAGATGGGGAGGTTAACATGAATCATTTAAGGAGGAGCTGAACTACAAAGAAATCTGTCGGTTTAAAATAGGAGAATTCTGTCTTTTAAAGAAGAGACCACTTTAGCCACATGCAGACAATAAATAAGCAAAACTTCTAGTATCATTAATATTCCTGGTTCATGACTTCAGATTCCCCTCCACACTCTGGGTCTCCTTAACAAGTATCAA
This sequence comes from Atractosteus spatula, assembly GCF_055471065.1. NCBI lineage: Eukaryota > Metazoa > Chordata > Actinopteri > Semionotiformes > Lepisosteidae > Atractosteus > Atractosteus spatula. The sequence goes on along the minus strand of NC_142711.1, from coordinate 31,381,676 downwards.
GGGAATACCAGGGCAAACCACAGGTAATTTACAATGCTAGACTCGTATTGACTGTTTTCTTTCTATGCCTTGTCACACAGGAGCTCCAGTGCCGTCATTCATTACTCAGATGAGAGGTCTGCAGGGATGGCGAGAAGGAGAGGAAGTGATAGACTGTAAGGAAAAGAAAGTGAATTATAAAGTAGAAAGCAGCATTTCTAAAGGTGTTTAAAATAAAAGTATCAATACTTAGAATTCATTTCTTCATTCACAACAAGGTAATTACGGTCAAAAAGAAATACAGTACTGTACTTTTTAGGAAGTATAGCTCAAAGTGGATTTTGGCTATCCAAATACTATCAATTGTTTGCACCTATTTCTGTGAACAGAAGAAATTTTAATTAGATATACCTTAATATTTAATATTGACTTTACATGGAAATACACTACAGTTTACAAACACAGTTACTTATATAGACATAACGATTATTGAAATATTATATACTGTATATGCATATGATGTTTGTTAGAAAACATGCATTTTATCATTAGCAATGGTCAATTTCAAACAGGGTATCATGACTGTAGCATTATTAAAGTAGTTCAGGTGGTAGCTGCATTAGCCTGCTTAAGCTCCAAAGGAACAATTAAAAGTTTATTCCATGCTGAAAAGAAAAGAGACACAATGTTTCGGCTGTGGAGCCTTCTTCAGGTGTGATACTTTAAAATGTTGTGTCTCTTTTCTAGTCAGAATGGAATAAATCTTTACTTGTTCCTGTATTATTGTTATGTTACTGATGACCAAGGATTATTTGAAGGACTTTTTCATCGGGTGAGAATAGAACTGAACTGAACCAATACCACTCTTTTACCCTTCTTAAATTGTTACTGGTAACTTAAACCAGTTCCATCTTGCCTGTTTTGTAGCTTAGTATCTACAAGAAACTCATACATTTATTTCTCAAAAGTACCCAAAGTCTGGGCCTCAGCCACCTGGCTGAAGTGTAATCCATTAACATGCCAGATTGATTTAAAATAGGTGTGATTAATCTTTAGTTCTTCTACATATATCATCTCGGCTCAGAACACAATTCTCATCGACAAAGTCTGGGGACAGCTGTCAGCTGTCTCGGAAATCCCTTACTGGTGACTCACATAAAATTAAAGCATCTAGGAAATATACATAATAAATACAAGAAGGTGGGGCTAAATATTAATGTTCCACAGAAAATTGAGATAAAATCCACTTCTCTTTCTGTGAATGAAAAAATTTTGCAAAGCTATGGATTATAAGAAGACAAGGCATTTTTTGCCTTCTAAATAAGTTCACTACTCTTTAGTGCTTTTGCATTTAAACCTAGCAAAGTCTGACATTGTCATGTTCTGGCCTTAAAAAAATAAAATGGTTACCAGATGGTTCTATCTAAGCCTGAATGTAAAAAACGTAAAAATATATGATACATATATCAATCTTGCGGAGGAAAAGTTGTTCTTACAGTGAAAATCCCATGTGGCTTCAGGAATACACAATGTAAAATAAACCAGGGCAGTCTGAAGCCACTTCTATTAGTTTTGTAATGGCATTTCTTCACATTTAACAAAAGTAAAAAGGTCTTCATTGAATATCAAGTGTACGTAATTGGCACTGAGTGGAACTTATGTATAGCTACAGTCAGCTACAGCATTTCACACTGCTGATTTGTATGACAGTTTGAAGGGTAACATATCCTAACCAGCTATTTGGTTAAAATTTGCTTCAGTGTCACATTTATCATCATCATATCTCCAATGATAATATGACATCCCTGTGAGGCATTTTGGTTGGTGCAAATATTAGTCAAATTCTTTCATGGTTATGGATCAAAATCAAAGTTAACACATTGTAAATTTAATTACATAAAATAACAGTTGTCTTAGTCTTGTGTGTCATCTGTTCTGAAATAACTTTTGTCTGGCTTTTTCATTTTTTATAGATTTCAGATTTACAGTTCCCTGGTGCCAAAGCAACACAGCATCATTGTCTGCAAAAGAAAATAGATTTACTACAGAAAATATTTTTTATTGATGGGGTGAAACTAACTTTTAACAAACCAGGCCAAACCTTAGACGTCTGTCATATTCTCAGGATATATATAAATTGAATGTTCTTTTAAATCATCTACCTTAATAATGCTATTTATTACAAGCTTGTTTTGGATTAAGAACTGGACTATGAGAAAGCAACAATGTAATAACTTTGTTTCCTTAATGGCACTGACATTCAGACATCCTTTGGCAGTGTTGTTGAAATTACTGTTGTAGCTTTACTGAAAACAAATAAAAATAATTTTGTTGAAACATACTGTAGCACATTTATTGTGATGAAAATTTGGTGGCTGCTACCATAGGGCTATAACTCATTTTCCTCATTTTGAAGGCATTCTTCCTTCAGTGCAAAAATAAAGGTCTCTCCTAGGTCCATTATGTTTCCGATGGTTGTAAACTTCAATAGAAACTATTGAGCTTCTTAAATATCTGCCACTATAGTCAAGATTATAGTATAAAGCTCTTTGTAAATATAATTTATCTGGTACCAGTCAAAGGAAAAGACCATAAGAGGCAATACAGTAGGTGGCATAGTTAAGCAGATGACATTCAAACAAAAAATCTCCAGCATAATTGGAAAGCTACAGTAAGTGAAAATATTTTAATTGAGATTATTTTCCAAAGTCATTATTATTACCAATATCATTGCAGGAGAATAATTTTACAAAGTTATTGATTTTAAAGTAGAATAGTTCATATTGTTTTTGTATAATACTAATGTCTGCTTCTGTGTGTTTCAGGAAAGGCACACAAAAATGCTGGTTGATTTGTACCTTATTAGAAAATGTATATGTAGCAATAGAAAACCCTTTCTTTCCTTTGTTGATGTAATATTTTACCTATTGTAACATGGATGAAGACATCAACCTAACCCACCCTTATTCTAATCATGCAGCATGAATTTGTTCTGCTACTGTTATAATGAATTCCTTAACCAAATTCTAAATAACCAAATAACTATCCTCAACTACAGTTAATTGACTAATTTTAAAGTGCTTCATACGGTATGTTTATTTCCTTGTTTATTTAATGTTTCAAAGAAAAGTGTTTACATTAAACTAAAGGTAAAGAGTACAATTTGACATGGATAAAAACAAAATAAAAGCACATAAATCTCCATTATTGATGTCCTCAATGTTCAGTCTTTGTGAAATTTTACTTCTAATGCTCTGGTTGACCATCACTGTCTCTGCTTTAACTTTCAATGTGCTTATGGTACGATTTTGTTGAAATAGACACAAACAAAAAGGATCTCTGTGAAAATGATTGCTATAAAACAGATAAAACATTTCAATGAATGATAAAATTTAATTTACTACAATAATGAATTTATTTGTAATAGTATCAAAGCACTTGTCCTGCGATGAACTGGCGTCCCATCCAGGGTGTGTATCCTGTCTCATACCTGATGCTTCTCGTAATAGGTTCCAGCTGCCCTGTGACCCTGAATTGGAAACAGTGGTTAGAAAATGGATGAATGGATATCAAAATACTGGGAATTCAGTGCAAGGTAATTTGTGTTGTATACAGATGCAGCCATTCAAAACGGGTGGGGTATTTCCTGGTACACCGCGGTGGGCGTGTCGCATCAAAACACAGTATCACACGGTGTATCGCATCATTTGATGTCATGCCAAAAAGTATCCGGAATCACCTTGTAAAACTGCCAGGAGGAGACAATAAAGCTTAACCTCTTATGTACAGCATTTGAGCTTTTAAATTTAAACTGTGTATTACAGCATGTTAATCATCAGTCATTAAAAAGTTGGTATATTTTATGAAAGCAAGATTGCTCAGTTGGACAAAAGTACACAACTTACCTTTATCATAAATATTTTAATTATGCAGAAATATTTTATGCATCAAAGCCTTTACCGAAGATATTACTAATAGTATTAATAATTAATTACTTTGGACAAGCTGTAAACTCAAAGTATTACGCTGGTCCACATTCTTTCTAACCGTCATTTTAAACGAAAATACTTTTATTTTTTTCTTTGACAAACACCACAGCATTTCATTGATCTAAGTAACGAGGACAGGACATTAGCTAGCTAGGAATAACTTTTTTTGCTCATTTGTTTACCACATTTGTACAAGCACTTGGAATCTGTCCAAGCACTACTTTGTCAGGCATTTTCTTTTACTGTAAAGGACATAAAAACTCCCTTGCTTTTAACAGAGCGTTTCATAATTTCTAACTACGAAAATTATTTAAACTGCGACACTTATCATTCAACCAGAGCTCAAAATATCACAAGGATCCTCAAGAGCACAGCTCTTTAATACAATCTTTAAAGACTGTATTAAAGATACTTTTATCAGATACATGAGAATCCAAGCTTTTTTATCTACGCTTTCTTTTCCGTATACCAGATATTATGGTACCACTTCAGAAGGGTGTCAGCCAGTCAGATTCCAGGAATTGGTACTTTAAAGAAAAAATACACACCAGTATTCCATTTCTCCCTAAACATTTTAAGCATCGAAGTCTATAACTAACATGTGAAATAGCGTGTATAAGAAGTGGTAGTTTTAAGCTTTTCTGCTAATATAATATGGAATCGCGTATCTAAAGAAATTAATAACGATATAATTATATTCGTGTACTGTGACACAGTAATACACGCTGTACAATGTCTGTTGATTCTGTATGTGTAGGGCTGTTTCACCTCTGCTCATGTGACTTCCCCGGTAGCCTGCTGGTCTATGTGCCGGACTAGTAACCCACAGGTTGTGTGTTTAAATCCAGCCAGCGCCGTGACTTTTCTTTTAACAAACATTTCTTTGAAAAAATAGAATAGCAATATTATGGACAATTAATTGACTTTTTATATTTCTAAATATCACAACATGATAGAATTTAAGTCATTTTTAATAACAATGAATAGTCACCTTCTTTCCTTCTGACAACTGTCCCTGCTTCTGCTTCCTGCTTCTATCGTGTCTGTGTGTGTGTGTGGGGGGGGATCCCTTTAGATTTCCCTTCAGATTTAAAAGGTTATTAATCATATCTTCAGTGTCGCATCTTCCCAGTTTAGCTGATCTTTTGCTGCCTGGGTAAACTATCACAAAGCTTTAGAGAACTTAACATTTCTATTATCAACAAATTGTAAATACGACGTATACATTGGCATTATTAATACATAGCCAATTACGCGCGGTACATGTCTGTGCCGTGCACTTTGAATGGCTGCATCTGTAGGTATATTTTTTAGTTTATGCCAATTCTCTCTGTTATTGTCTTCATGGTACTACAGACAGGGGGTATCAGTACAATGCAATATGACTGCATCTGCATAATTATCCATTAGCAGCCCTGGAGCTCTATGAATATATTCTGCTACAGGCTAGAATGAAAGTGTTTTAGATAAAGTTTAGATTGTTGAATAATGCATTTAATATTTCTTATAAATTAATTTATAAGAGCATAGTTCCAACTTATGGGTAACAATGAAATGTTTCACTGTCTTGTTTAAGATGTGTATATTTCTGAAATGAAATAAAAAGGCAAGGTCATTTCATTTGAATCCTGCATTAAGACAGCATATTCTCACACCATGTGTTACTACTGTAGCACACATACTTTCAGGCCTCAGGGACAAAAATTGCACATTAAACTTGGATTGCAAGGCAGACTTGACTCGGAGGGGGACGTTGAGCTTTTGAGTAGCCTGTCACACTACGACCATGATCATGAATTTTGTTGAACATAACACAAATGGTAAGTTAAAACTAATTGGGTCTGGAACATGGTTTGATGAGCCTAGGTTTGCATAAACATATGGCAATTTAAAATTTGTGTTGTGAATGTATTTTTATTAATATACAGAAAAACATATAGGAGAATACGTGAAGGGTCCACTTCATAAGAATGATACATTTACAATAAGAGCACAAGAAAGCATATTAGAGAAAGCAACAATACTTTCAAACTATCCACCAACTTTATTACTCAAGTATTATATATTCAAGCATAAAATGGTCTACTAGTTTTGATAAATTACTTGAAGAAACACAGATTTCAATAGAAGTTATTGTGTTGTATTTGCTCTATTTCTTCATATTAAAAATAATTTGCTTACAATCCACATACAGGAGTATTCTCTTTGTGTAAATCAATAAAAAGATTATCCTACAAAATGGTTAAAAATATAATTTTGAACAGCAATTGAATAGAATTCTGAAGCTATTCAATCCCAAATCTATTTGGAAGACCTCCAGAATTGTTCCCACAAACATCTTCCAGCATGAAACACTTTACACATAGCAGACAGCCCAACTGTCAAGAGAGTTTTAGAACCTAAATCCTGGTATTGCTCTGCATTACAATAGTGCTTGATTTGTAACATCTGTAGCGTATTTCATTCACAAGCTGCCTCAGGAATCCCATGGTACCTTATTTTTGTTCTGCCAGACACCACTTTTAATTTTTTTTCCGTACCTTAAGAAGTGTTTATAGATGGAAGAAATGCTCTTGCTGTAAAAGTAGCATGTTATTTTACATTAAACAGACTGCTGCAACTTTAGATAGCAATGCAATTCAGTTATTTACTTTTTGCATAGGTTCAAGGAAAGAAATCTGAAAATTGAGTCATTGAATAGGGAAAATTAGATTTTCTCTTGACTGAAAAAATCTGGAATAGATTACAAGAAGAAACTATGAAGGGATGGAGAGGATTCACAGCCAGAAATGTATATAGAATTAAATTATCTAAACATTCAACAGGGATGTGTTTCTGATTTTATAAAGAGATAATGGCTTGAAGTGAAATCAAATGAAAAATCTATCTACCAAATAAAAACTGGTAAGAATACAGATTAATGTATTCTAAACACATTGCTTCCTAAATTAGTAAACCGATGTGAATTTGTAGAATACAAATTTGTAGTGTTTACATTTTTTTGTTTTATTTTTTCACTTTTTAAAAGTGAATTAGCCATTGCTGTATGGATGTAATGTATGACTAAAATGTCTACTAATCATCAATGTCACCTGCTACCAGATTTTTACACTGTATTAATGTTTTCTGCAATATGGATTATTGGGTTTTAATAAATGACTTTGCAGAATTAATAATAATGTATTACTGGATGTTTATTAAGAGTATAAGCTTTGAGTCAGCTGAAAGTAGACATGTCCAGCAATCATGAAGTCATTTTCTGAAATGTAATAAATAAACAATTTAGTTTATGTTATATACAAAATCTTCCAACCTAGACATGCTTTCCATTAAGAACATGTGGTTGTTGAATTTTCTGAAAAACAATAAATCCAGATGAATTAAACACATATTTTTGTATTTTAAGGCGTTGGTAAAAAACAGTATCATCATCTGCTAAAATTGTGTATTTTCTTGTTTTGTGATTCATGATTCTTTAATTTGTAAGGCTGAATCAAACTACTTTTTAATTCTGATATTATAACCACCTTCCAGTTCATCCAGTGTACAGTATATAAATCATATGATTTGTATTGTAGTTTACTCATTACCATGTTCCATTTCTACTGAGGTCCTCATTAATCCTTCACATTACTACATTGATGTACAATGGAGTCACAACAGTCCATGTTTTACATTACTAGCTCATTTCTAGATATTGAGGATTTTTTTGTTAATTGTTCAGCAGCATCATGCCTTGGGATAAGAAAATAAAATTCAAGTTACTGTAAATAATTTCATTAAAAAAATGCCAGGGGCTCAGTCTTTTGTAGTTTGGCTCAGTTTAAATGACCAAAATCAACTGGTGAAGAATCTGGATAAAGAAATATTCAAAAGAACAATTTCGACTAATTAAATTTACTTGGAGAATGAGTATAGAACTCAACCGAATAACAAAAGCTATTAAAAAGAAAATATGTTACTGTATTTAAATGTACTTCAAGGTGCGAGGCTTGCTTATTTGAAAAAGAAAAACAAAACAGATCATGTTTGGAAAATTGACACAGAAAATAAAACCAACAGTGACATGATACTAAAGAATTCATTTTACCAGGACTTATCAAGTGAAAGGAAAAAGCGAATTATGAATCACAAGCCCGAAGATTACATGTATGCTTTCCAATTGAAAACTCCAGAGTGCAGGCTAATTATAGAAAAAGATTCTGGTTTCCTGCATTGGTTTTCCAACTGCATAAAACCCCAAAATATAATTAATCTTACATTACAGTATATAAAGTGATGTTTGTGTCCTAATTAAGTGGAAAGTATGCTGATTTGCCTGTCTTAGGATATTTTCTATAAAATATTTAAAATGTAAATATTCTGCTATGATTTAAAAGTACTGTAATTTGTAAGTAATATTTTAGTAGATCATGTTCATCTAGTGTTGGAAATAGCAGAACTATACAGGTAAAAGAAATAACACTGGAAACTATATTAGATAAATATGGAAATGGAATATGAATATGAATATGGATGATCAATGAACATTTTTCATCCCTTTGATCAAATTGCAAATACTGAATGATGTTAAGATTGACCCCTTTATTTTGGCATCTATTTATAAGCCAGATTTGTTTGTTAGTAACTTTTATATGCAAACATTCCCACAGTATGTGTACTGTATTTATACCATAACATCTAAAAAATACTAAATACAAATTGAATTACTGTACAGAAGCATACAAAATTGTAACAATTTAAAACCAGCTACTGTATTTGTTTTTTTTTCCATCACACATTTTACACAGAATGGAAGAGCTAATCGTTAAGTCCACATGTTTTATTAATACGGACTTAATTATGCTTCTTTCAATATGCCGATTTCTTTGACTTTCCAGTCACTCTGCAACACTCTTATTGTCTACATACAGTATATATAAATAATGCCTCTGCTGTCTTTGTGTGGAAATTAAAGTAAGTTATTTAAAATGCTGACTATCTGCTGCAACCAGCAGGGGCATGTACTGCCTGCTAATACTTTACATAACATTTCCTTACAAAGATTTGTATTTTTAAACCAGTTCAACCATAAATATCAACATAAAACACTCAACATATTTCTCTGAAATTTTGAGTTACAATATCTTTTCTTTTCTCACAATTCTCTAAAATGCTCAGGATGAAATTTAATGTAAAATATTATCATTTAAAGTTAGTTGGAAAATTTAAGGAATTGTATTATGAAAGCTGCTCCAAGGAGCAGTACACGTATACAGTATTAATATACCGTACATACTAATGGGACCATGAAGAACATGGGCAGTGGTACTGAACACTGAGTTGTTTCATACATCTAATATCAAAACATTTACTGTTAGGGTGTCATTTATCAACAATAAAAAAGGTCAAGTGATAGTGCATCATGGCTGTAAAGAAAGACTCTTTTATAATATTTTCTGCAAAGAAGTACCTTTGTTTACATTTCTAAATGCACACCCTCTAATTACTATTTGAGTTTGCAGGTGTTTGTTTTTGGTTCTGAAGTTTTTGGCTATGTCTTTCAGAATTTGTATTACTGATAGCACTTCCTTTCATGTAAATGCTAACTTTTAACACATGAACAATTAAACAAAAAGTAAATTAAACATACATAAACTGCACAAACTGTATTACCTGCTATTCATTGCGATGAATGGTGCATGCCCTATTACCATACATAAATCTTGTGTCTTTGTACAGTGAAAAAAATATGATGGAAGATATGTTCAAGTACAAAACCTTGTACAGTTTATTAGAAATTAAACTAAAGTCTACCAAACTGTGTTGCCTGATGAAATGTGTTGTTATCCACAACAGAGTGTTATTCACTGAAATAATATCTAAGTCACTACAGTAAACCTATCTATACTGTATACTGTAGCTACTATAAATCCCTAATAAAATAATAGATCAATATAAAAATACACACAGAGCCCAGTGATAAAATTTAATTCGTGAATTGCAGAATTTAAATTCAATTTAATGAACATACTACTTTGATCGTGTACTATACGCTTGGCTTGTACTGATTAAACGGTTTCACAGAAGAAATTTGTCAATTAATTCAAATACCTCAAATATGGCTGTCATTTAAATGTGATCATTTCACTTCTGTTGTAGAAATCTGAGCTTTAAACATCGGCCAGACTGATTTTGTAATTTCAAAACTTCCCTCACAAGTTATTTCTTAATTGATATCTACACATTTTTAAATGTATTTAGAACTTCAATATGTCATCCATGTGATCAATTGTATTCAGTTTTTATACAGTTGCACCTTTAAATATGCCAATGAGTGTTATTTCTCAAATTTCTCAGTTTCACTGCAACAAAAAACACAACTCTTACTGTATAATAATAAAAGACAGCAGGTGATTAAGCCTACCTAGACTTGCTCCCAAATAATAATAACAACATATTTTAAAATATACAAAATACTAAAATTCAACACGTACCTCTTCATGAGAATGGGTTACTGTAAGCAGTAAATGATGGGAAGCATAGTAACAGTGGGTGGGGAAAAACATGGCCAAATTCAGAGCATTGTGGTAAAACGATGATTCACACACCCCCCATAATCTTTTAAAGCTACTGTAGAGGTCTGGTCATTTAATTAAACACAAACCCACAATAGCAGACAAAACAATACACAGTCCTTTAGTATGGGAAACTCCCTAACATTAAAACAAAGGTGAATACAAACACAGCATGCAGAAATTGAGAGTGAAAGTACAGTACACCAACACACTGACAATACATTATGGTGATCATTAACTTAAAAACAACAGTCAATTACATTATCCTGTATTATTTTGTATACTGTGCTAGTGTTTTGTGCCTGTGTTTGTGTGTCAAGTGGAATGTGTGCTTTCTTCTTTCCTTGAGAGAGAACTGCCTCCAAGCCAAGGCCTACTGGAGACATCTACAATTGTGCACTCCTACATGCAGACAAATGCTTTCTTTTCTGCTGTTTCGGCCAGGATATCCGAGGGTAGGGCCACATCAGAGAATCATGGAGCCAAAGATACAGTACCAGTGGATGAACCTGAGAAATAAACTTTCTGGTTTATCAAAAATATACTTTTATGGCTTCCACCTTGTTTGGATGGGGAAGGAAGTGATAATTCCTCTTAGTACACAACAAGTGTCGAATCATTTTATATACAAAAGAGCCTTTAGCTGTTAACCCAGCCTGTTGAAATGTATCCAGTGTGAATTTGACACAGTATAGATGATTATTCTAGGAGGTCCTGTAAATAATAACATTGTCAAGGTAAGTGGCAGAAAATGTATTGCAACTGTCTATGTGATTAGAAAGTTGATGATGATCAATGAAGTCTGAGGGGCATTACAGTAAATTGAAACAAACCAAATGGAGCTCAAAAAGCAGTAGGTGGTTTTGCCTAGGGTGCTATAGGAACCTTTGCTTGACTCATTTGTCATCAGAAATTTTGCATTCCCAAAGGGCATTCTGGACTTGTATCTAGGACATTGTCAATGTGTGGCAAAGAGCAACAACAAAATCTGGATAAGTTTGCCCAAAAGTATGCAAAAGCATAGTCCACCATTAGTCTTGGAAACATAACAATACAGACGTGCTGAAAAGACTGGTAAATGTTTCAATGATTGCCATTTGAAGTATGAAGTCAAGTTCAGATTTCAAACCTGACATCATGTTTTACATCAGAGTTTATTGAGACCTGAAGCTTCAATGAATAGTCTCCTGTATAGCAGCAGCTGATTCTGATCATTTCAATTAACATGAGAAAGGTCAGAGGGAGTGTGGTTTTCCCCAAGGGAAAAGACGGATCATCATCATCTCCCCTCACAAATATAGCTTACAAAGGATGAGCTGAAAGGTTATAGGTTCATTCCATTCCTTCTGGATAATATTTTGTTTTATCTAAATTGTTTTCCTTCAAAGTGGTGTGTTCAGCTTATACAGGTCTCATCCTCCTCAACAAAACATGAGTCCTAAAATCTCACTATAACTTGGACCTCCGAAGTAGGTAGAAGTAGGATAACATTTTGTCCTGGCTGGAATACTCTCTAACTGGAATTATAGTGATACCAGCAATTTTGATTATTATAGGCTTCTTTAATTTTCTACATGGTCATTAAATGTACATTTTCTACATGGTATTGCTCAAGGCCCATCTATAGAATGCAGTCAATTATGTTTTGATCCACTGATGTACTCTCCAATGCCTCACGGGTTTCCATTAAGAGATATGCTGGACCTGTGAGATGTTAGCCATAAAGAAGTGCAAATACTGTTGTACAGAATTTTGAGGCAAAAGCAAAATACCCATTGCAAGGCTGTGGTTCATGAAATGTAGACTAGTGGTTGACTTTGAAGGTGAAAATAATAGAAAAAAACAGTGTTTTTGTTTTGAGTTCACCAAGTTTGGTTCAGATCAAATTTGTCATGTTGGTTTCTACATTCACCAAAATAAGAAATGCTGCATCGTAATGTAATCTTATAGTGTTGAGAAAGGCAGAATATAAAACATCCTCTAGTAAGATACTGTTGACAGTTGCATTGTTAAAAAATGGCATACTGCAATGATTTGAGGTGATTACCTCTGATCTCTTACCATCAGATTCCAGTACCCACTGGTGTTTGAGTAAGGTTTATATGCAGCAAGGATATCATGAATAATTTATGGATATAGGACAGGTCAGTATCATTGCTTAGCATCTTGCTTTGCATACACATATCAATCAATGCAAATACAGTTGGCTGTATTTAGACTGAATAGAGATTCACTAGTCAGGGAACACTGCTTGATGACCTTTCACTGATCTAATAACTCCATTAAAAAAATAATGTCCCATTTAGGATGTACAGTAGTACCACCTGCACACCACAGTTCTGGAATAGCCACGAATCCTCACCAGGGAAAATAGGCTTTTTCATAATGGATATATGGAGTGATGGATGGATTACAGGATAAGAAAATAATATTACAAGAAATATCTTCTGGGTAATTCATAACAGTTGTTCTATTGAAGTGCTTTTTATGTTAAATTGAAAATGTAGAAAAATGTGATAAATTATTTCATGTAAAAGGCTAGCAATCACCATGACATTCATATTGAAAATGGATAAATGTAAAGTCTTAGAATCTAGTTATTTGTTCCCATTGTCAGATTGACATTGTTCCAAATTGTTTCCATTGTTTTTTTGCATATCCTCCCTCATGTTTAAAAAAAAATAAACACACCTCATACAATATTTATTATAGCATATTCTCAACCTATATTTTTATGAGTTTCAATTGTATTTTTTGACTTTGTTGTCCTAGATTGAATCAATAATATATTTTAACAACAAATGGTTAATGCTTAGTTTTAGGTTTAACCTGTAAACAATATGTTATTTATTTAGGAACAACATATTTCAGCTTAACAAATAATGGCCAACACGTGTATAAAGGCTGGTAAAGTACGTTGTACTTCACTAATACAAAATAATGCTTTGTCTCTGTTTTCACTACAATGAAATGTATTAGCTAAGTATTAGTCATTTGCTATTGGTCAACAAGTTTGTTTGTAGTGATGAAGTGACAATAAATGAATGCCACATTTGTTCAAGTGATTCATCAAAAATGAACACCCTGAAGCTTAACCCGAGGAAGAGTTGTGGATATTGGCATGTGGGCAGAATCTGTTTTGAAGATGATTTCTTAGATAATACTGTACTGTAGTAGTACAGTAACTAACTTAACTAACTACTGTAGTTGCTGCATTCACATTTTCAGCAACAGTGCATACCCTACATTTAATGATTTGTTTGAACTTTGTCCTGATATCATAGCATCTTCTTACTCTTCTAACATTTTTCTAACAGGCATAGATTATATAAAGAGCATATACAGTATATATCAAAATAGCAGATATTCCTATTCAATTTTTTGTCATTAATTGTATGTGATGTACCAACAGAAATTTTTAGAATTATTACCTTTTACATAATGCACTAGCAGGCTGACAGTCACAGACTTCAAAAATGAGTATTTGAAGGGCTTATCGAATATATGCAAGAAACCATTGCAGCAGTTTTCTCTAAAATTTCCAGTTGTGCAAGATAAATATCTTGGATTCTAATAATTCACAGGGACCTTTACACATGTCTGAAGAAAATGAAGGGCTTTCTTCCAAAAGCATGTGAATGACATACAATTAAGAGTCACTGTTTCTAGGATGGGATTATCATGGAATATGATATCCAATATGAACATTTTATATATCAGTAAAATGTCAATTCTATCAAGAAGATAAATTGTTGGAATGAAATACATTGGTCCATGTCAAGTATCACATATACACATACAAGCTATTAGATACACAGAGAAATTAAGTTAACAGATTGCATTGTAATGTCTGATTTCAATGCAGGTGATGTTGAGGTCCATCAATTCACCAAAAGGCATTAAGGCTTATAACAATGGTGAAACTGGAGAAGGATTCACAATTGTACAAGAACATGAGTCTGCCCAAAAATATGAGATGTCTACAAGAATAATTTTCTCTTTTCCCATGGCCACACCTTCATAGAAAATGTTATTTCTATCACCAATGAGGTTGAGATGAGGTTGAGATGACGTTTTGCTGCTACATCACTTTCTGTGGATGCGTCACAAAAGTCCCCCTCAGGAAGGAGCTGCTGCTGACCTTTTCAGTAAATGCAAGAATGGGATACGGGGCTTATCTGGAAGATGAGAAGACCAAGAAGAAAAAAAGAGCAGGGTCAAGGAAACTAGCTAAAGTAGAAACTCCTACCATGAAGCAAAGAACAAGGATGCTGTATGATGTATGCCAAAGTCTGAAAGCAGATATGAACATGTTTGTTGAACAAGCAAAAAGGAAAGTCACTTTCTTCTTTCTGAAGCTGACTTCTAGCTATGGTTTCCAGCTCCCATCACGTTTCTCATAAGGGTAGGCTTGTGCATTGTGGCCATACATCATACAGATTGCACATAATGAGGCACCCTCAAGTGCAAGTTGCCTCTGTTTCTTCATCCAGACTCTTCGGTGCTGATATCACATTGAGGGCTCTCATTAGATAGAAATATTGTTGCTGTACAGTTTCCCTCTGTTTCCTCACACCTGTCTTCAAAACTTCCAGTGTAATGTCCACAAACTCTGAAAGGTGTCTTCTGCCCTCTGTTCTAGGCCATTACAGAGCTCTGGGAACAAGCAAAAAACATACCAGTCTGTTTTATGTAGGAACACATAATGAATTACAACACAATGAGGAAGAAGTGGAAGAAGAAGCTGAATAAAAGACTTAGACACTGAGGTGGAGCAGTTATCATAAATTAGTTATAATAACAATCTGAAATATGCTACTTGCACACAAGAAAAAGAGATATTAACTAATATGTAGTTAATAAATGTTCTGTCGATTTGTTAAAAGCTTAAGAAGGATTGAGCTGAAACATGCATTTCGCAGGACATGGGTCAAGTGAGAGTGCAGTGGTGCAAAAGGTGGTTAGAGAAATCTCTGTAAATCTTGCTTTTGTCTGCTACTTTAGCCAGATGGGAATTAAGTTATTTTTTACTCCAGCTCTCTGACTCTCTGATACTGTCCTAGTTCTGTCTCTGCGTACCCTAGAGCAGTGGTTCTCAAGCTGTGGTACGTGTACCAGTTGTGGTACGCGGAGCTCTGCCAGGTGGTACGCCATATGACCCTGGAACTTTGTTGTGTGCACTGAAAAATTGGGACGGGTTTTCATATTTTCTATTTTAATAAAATTAGTTTGTGTCAAATATGCAGCCTACGTACTACGATACAGCGTTCACTAATACTTGAGTGGACACAAAAGCTACAATATAATTCTATACCATTGTAGAGGAATGCGTGCCACGGACATAAGCGGCCAATTGTATTTAAAAAAGTTATTTCCAGCAAATATGGAGGTAGGAGAACATGTGTGATTTTGGAACAATGCCAATGTTGTAAGCACAGGAAAGCATAGAAATGCGTACTACGAACGCTGGCAATCTTGTGAGCACAGGAAAGCGTGATAGATAACAGAAAAATATATAAATATATATATATTTTCCATATAAAAATATAAAGAACTGTCCTAGGTTAATTTGAGAAAAATACACTGAGCGTCTCTGTGTTTCGCTCCCATGCGCATTAAATAAAAACTTCTTTTAACTTCTGAGACGGACTCCTGAAATGGAAACGGGGAAAAATGCAAGCTTGCGGATTTATAAAGCAGGTAAGCCCCACACTACTTGTGAAGAACTTTGTTTATCGTTGGCAAAAGAGCTGACACGTATTATATGTGGAGAAAAAGCTGCTAAACAGCTTGACCTTCTGCCCCCTCTGAAAGAATTATTGATATGGCGGATGATGTCAAAAGTATGCTGACAGAGCGCGTTAAGATGAGCAGATGCTTTTCACTGCAATTAGATGAGTCTGTAAATATAGTTGATTTGGCCAATTTGCATGTTTACATTAGATACGAGTTTAAGGGCATGTCCCACGAGGACTTTCTGTTCTGTAAGACGCGACCAACAGGAACTACAGGAGAGCACTTATTTCAGCTTCTGAATGGCATTGACTGGATAAAATGCGTCGGAGTTTGTACAGACGGTGTTAGAGCGATGACAAGCCAACAGAGCGGTGTAGTTTCACGAATTAGAGAGGTTGCTCCAGATATGAACTGCAGCATCCACCGCGAGGCCTTTGCCGTCAAGAATATGCCTGACAATTTAAAATCTGTTAGACACTGTTGTGAATTGTTTCAAGGCTTGACTAATGAATTCACACCTGCGTTGCTCGACTAAACAGGCTCACTCCTCTCACTGAAATGGTGCATTTTTATTGTTTATTTTTAATTGTTGTTGTTCCTTTTGTAATTCTGTAAAACACTTTGAGAAGCCACCTTTAAAGGTGCTATATCAAATAATGTTTATTATTATAATATGTATTATATGAGTATGTGAGTGTGTGCATCCACACGCGCTCATGTTGGTCATTGAGATTTTCTGGAGTTCCTATGAGAAGATAGCTTGTAGGTGGTACTTGCTAAATGCTTTGGTTTGATCAGGGGTGGTACTTGGTCCAAAAATTTTGAGAACTACTGCCCTAGAGCACTTTATTTATCTACAGGTGATGAGACCTGTAGCAACCCTCTGTTCCCACTGCTGAAGGTGCATCTGGATGATTTTCAGATTGGTGCCGGCAGTTTAAGCATGAACAAGAGCTTAGTCCCCACAAGTGGAGCTGCACATCATAAAGCCAAGTGGGTTCCCCCTAGTGACTCATCACGGGAGAGTGTTGTGTCTGCACCCACAGTCAGTGGTATTAGAAGCTGTTTATTGGCTTTTTTACTCTTTCAGGAGAGGGCTTCTCTGTTGTAGACACTGTAGATGTTGTAAATGGGTTGCACTTTCTGGGGACTTTCCTAACAAATAATTTAACACCACCATAAACCAAACGTAAACGTAGTTTTACAAGGAATTGTGAGCACTTAGTGTGCATGTTGCCATTCTTAGGCAGGGGTCACTGGAAGTCCATCATATCTTGACTTTACAAATGTGTATACGATTAATATTTTAAAAGTTACAGTCATGGATTTTTAAAAATCCTTCTAGAGCATGTCAGTACGGTTTAAAAGTAGTGCAGAAAGAAATGCGTTTAAAGAGGCTTAAAGAGGTTAAAAAAAACCAACCAATGAAAGAATAACAATGAAAATATAAAGAATTAATTCTAAATATTTAAAATTATTTTTGATAATTGCAAAACAATTGCAAGATTTAAGTTATTTAATTATGTGGCATAAAGCATAATGTGATTTTGGTAATCAAATGCACTTCATCCTTCAACAGCTGAGATTTAATAAAGCAAATTGAATCCAGTTAATTTGTCCAGTTAATACTTAAAAGTACTTAATATGCAGTCTTCATGAAAAAAAAACTAAACCTAAATAAAGTCCAGTGGCTTCCTTGAAGTTATTTACACATATGATTATTGGGAAATGGTGCAGACCTATGTCTCAGTATTGAGAACGAGTATTCCTGGCACTGACACAAACTTTGCTTTCAATAGCACATACTTCATCATGTGTGACGATATCTTGCCAAATATGACACTGACTATGACACAGACTCTTTAACAAGGAGGATGATTAGAAATGTACTGTTCTACATGATTCTGAAGGTATTACTGTGAAATTAACACCAGGCGTCTATGGGATATCCATAAACCCTGTCTTATGCTTAAAATTGTTATGCATCTAATCTCACCATGATGGAGAAATTATTCAACAGACTGTCTAAATGAAACTTGTATGAATGTTTTTAATTTTAAAGAAAATCTGTATAAAGGTATTGAAATATAATAATTGTGCTTCATGCAACAATCTTTCTATTGGCTAATTACAAAAGCTGCAAAAATGGTTAAAATTAAAAGGATTCACTTTTACATAACAAAACACAGAGAAAATAAAACTGGTACATGTTACAGTATTTGTAACCAGCATGCAACAGTATTATTGTAGATTATAATGGACATTTACCCAGACTAACAACCAACACATTCGTAAGTGGAATTGTTATGATTTTGGTAGTTGGCTGCACTTAGTGAGGAACTGAAAGTAACTTAATGTATAGGATTTTGGTTTACTCCAATATTCACTTTATACGACTTCATTTCATAAACCTTTGAAGAAAGTTTAAGCAATGGCCTGGCTTAATCTCTGGAAAATGCTGAATACTTTGACTCAGACTTTTTTCTGTTGAGACTTGTGACCTACAGAATCTGTGCAAATCACGAAAAAACTACAACAGCTGTTGAATGAGTAATGTTATTTTTAATTATCTTAAAAAATATGAGTCTAAAGAAAATAAAGATACAAATGCCAATAGATTGAATATAGAAACTGACAGATTAACTTTGATCCTAAGTGTTTACAGTGTTACAATTTGTACCTGTTTAAAATTCCTTTCTTATGTAACTGTGAATGTTTCTAATTATGTAACTAGTTTTCATAACTTTTATGTAATATTTTTCATAACTAACTTTCCCAGAGCTACTGTTTTAACTATCTTTGGAGGAAGCCGTTTAAATTTAAATGATTTAAATGAAACAATGAAAAAGTTATTGTTACTACCCTCCATGAAATCAATGTCCAAAATCAATTTGAATCATGCCCAACAAAAGGATTTGGTTCTTGTAGTATTGTACACCTGTGAAAATCATTAATTTCTTTACATGGAATAGTGAGAAAACTATCAGGACAGGAAACAACCTATTGCATATACATATATGTTTAGTAATTATATTAAAGTGTAGGCATCCTCTCACGAGGCACCAGTAAATATAGGGGTTTGTGCATTTACTGGGACAATTATTAATTGTAGCAGTAAGTTACAAAATGATTCTTTTGATGGCTATTAGAATCAACCTTGCGGGATAACTCAAACAACGCACACACACAGATACTAATACACAAGAATAGATTTATTAATACATAAAATGTGCATATAAACATAACAGATCTTATCGTGAGGGTAGCAGAATACAAAAGGTATATATTCAATCACGAAGAGTTACAAATACCAAGAGGGACATACATTCAGTATATCATTCATTTAGACCGTTTCGTAAATGAACTTGGTTACAACTTCTACACTAGATACTCAAAAGCAAGTACGTCACTCATAGGAATTAAATTGATATCAACTCAAGTTGAGGTTACAATTGAATTCTCGAGCTGTAATGCAGAATGTTGAATACTCATCCAATCTGTGTGAATTCAGATCTCCCGCAGACACAAAGAAGCAGTGGCAAGATTGTTGCTGTGTCCAATCGGTGCCCTCTGGCTTGGGAACAGGCAGTGCTGTTGAGGTGTGCAACATGGTGGGAGAGATTCCTGCTGCGATGCTGGCAGTGGGCTTTCTGAAGACCGGTTAGTTAGTGTTGCCTTACTAGCAGAGTTTGTGCACAGGAGAAAAGTGACTGGCGGTCCCAGCAGGTCACACTCTTTAGGCAGGAAGAAGACGGGTTCGTTCCTGATATAGCGTTAGTTCTGAATATTGATTCAGCTGTCCACAGTTCTGACCGTAGTTTACTTGTTGATCAGGTGAGCGTTAGCGGTGGGTTCACGAGGCTTGCTGCTGGAGTATCCCTCGGGTGGATCCTTTGGTTACGCGCTGGCAACCTCCGTTCTCGACTCTTAGAACAAAGGAAAGTCCTGCACTCGGACATACTGGCCATTATGTGGTGGTCTGAGTTGAGTCAGAGAAAGTCCAGGAGGAGCTCTGAGTCGAGAATGTTCAGGAGGCGCTCTGAGTCTGAGAATGTCCGGGAGGCGCTCTGCGCTGCCTGTTTTACCTGGAGGACCTACAGTCGTTCATTGGTTGAAAGTTTCATGGGCATCAGAGACCCACGTGGGGTTAACCTGCCCTACCAGTTCCTGACTGGTTGATGATGAGTAACAATGAACTCTGACCTTAGAGTTGTAAACAACTTGGGATGAGACTCTCCCAGAATCTCCCAGACTTTGAGGCGCCAGAGATAACCATTTGTTAGGGTGGTTGATGTGTCTCAGCCTTGGGAGTTGTTCCTTATCAGGACACTCTATCATCTAGAAAAACACCTTGTTGTGAACCAAATGGAATGGCCTCTCTGTATCAAGCACCACTGAGATGAAGGAGAGAGGGACTGGCAAGGGAGCAGCAAACTTAATTCCTGTACTTTAATAAGCTTTGCCGCTACAAAAGTCTAGAATCTGTTTCATAGAGTATATTGGTTTGAAATGAAATGGGTCAACATAAAGTTTTCTGAACCTAACACTTGGAAATGAAGAACAGTCAGAGCACAGGTTAGTGAAAGTGCAGTGGTCCAGAAGAAACTGCAGCAAGTAAAAAAAATAACATTTCATTAGGTGCCATTAGGTGCCATAAAATATACAGTGAGTTTTCCAGTCACATGTACTTAAACCAAGCCATCCTTCAACGGTAGAGAATTAATAAAGCAAAACAAATCCCGTTAATCTGTCCTGTTAATACTTCACAGCACTTAATATTCACCCTTCAAAGAAACTGGAAAAAACCCAACCACAATTTTGTCATCTCCCTGCAACTACAATATGAAGAGAAGCACTGAGAACAAAATAACAGTTCTTGGAAATTATGCTTCTCTTTTCTAACTTACACTTTTCACAATGCATTTAATCTTTCATCTGAAGCCTAATTTGACCGATGGATGTCATGTCTTCATTATCCTAGAATCCTCTTTTCTAGCTAATCCATGAACCTTCTGAATTTAATTGTAATCAACATCTAATACAGTTGTTAGCAATATTAATGTAGATTTAATGTTCATGTCAGGGGCAACAATGAACTCTTTATACGATTCTAATGAAAACATAAATATATCTGTACTGTGCATTAATACAAATGGAAAGAGAAAATAACGTTCTACTAGCTAACCACCAACAATTAAAAAGAAGTATGTATGTGATTTGTATGTAAGCTTTTTTACCATATGAAAATGTCATTGGGGTATTTTTTTCTTCGTACATGGTATGTATTGTCATGTCATTTACCAAACCACTTTGTACCATACGGTGTTGCGGGAAGCTGGAGCCTACCTGGCAAGAAACGAGCACAAGGCAGGGTACACCCTGGACGGGGTGCCAGTCCATCGCAGGGCAAGTGCAAGCC
This sequence comes from Atractosteus spatula, assembly GCF_055471065.1. Lineage (NCBI taxonomy): Eukaryota > Metazoa > Chordata > Actinopteri > Semionotiformes > Lepisosteidae > Atractosteus > Atractosteus spatula. Next base: position 31,359,996 of record NC_142711.1, on the reverse strand, counting down.
AATTATAAATGGGGACAATTTGGAGGCCACGGTAAAGGCAGAGAGGGGAAATTTGGCCCTGACACCGGGATAACTCCCTACTCTCCCTACCCAGGGATCTTTAATGACCACTGAGAGTCAGGACCTCGGTTTAACATCTCATCTGAAAGATGGCGACCTCTACAGTATAGTGTCCCCACCACTATACAGAGGCATTAGGACCCACACAGACCACAGGGTGGGCACCCTCCGCTGGTCCCACTTATACCACTTCCAGCAGCAACCATAACTTCCCAGGAGATATCCCATCCAGGTAAAGACCAGGCTCTACTCTGTTTAGTTACAGTGGGTAGCCAAATATAGCTGCTGGCTATTATTGTTTGTGCTTATTCAAAAATATTCATATTACTGTAAGTGTACAAGATAAAATGTATGAAACTTAAAATCTGAACATATCAGTATACAGTATCTATTTTCTAAAAACATACATCTGTTTACTAAAAATTAATAATAATGAAGTCTTTACTGTAGTAATAAGTATACTGTTCTCAAAATAACACAAAAACGTTCAATTGCAAAATCTGTTTAATATTTTTATAATGTGTATTTTCACACTTCGTAACATAAGGTACTTATTTTGTTTGTAATGTTGCAAGTCATGGCAAGAACTTAGAGAATATTTATCAAAATGGAGACAATTGTTATACAGTGCATGATTCTCTACATTGTGAATTGAATTGTTTTTGTAATCCACACACGGACAAACAAACACTCCTACACCACTCTACACAATAAAGGTCATACACAAGCTCATTTTAATATCCTTTTGTGTGCTGAACACTGTAGTTATTCTCCCCAGACAAAGAACAGGGTACTTTACAGATCACATTTAATCATGTTCCCCAACCTTATCATTTTCTCTAATCAACTACAATCTTTTTCCTGAAATTGTGTAATGAGAAAATAGGCACATGCAATTTCTTTGTTAAACTTTCTCCTATTTGTTTTTTTCTTTCAGAAGCCTACTTCAACAATATATCAACAGCATTTTGTATTGTGTAATGTGAGGGTTTTAATTTACTGTAACTGAAATTGTAACAATATATTTGGTAAGTATAAGTGTTTGGCAACTTTAAGGAATCAATCAAACATAATAACTTAGTCTTGTGCATAGATTCTAAGTATACAATGTGCAATTAATTGGTAAACACCAAAATATGTATTATAAAAACAAATATAACAGAATATATCCATGAGACAATATGGTCTTACACGTTTTATACAAGGTACAGCTTAGTAATGAATATGCTCAGGTATCATGATATCTGTCTTAGGATATCAGGTGAAAATATAAGGGTTTAAAGCAAGATTTCTTCTGTTTCAGAAAGAATATATTGGACAGAATTCTGCACTTTGCTTTCATGTGGTTAGAAAAGTCAGATGTCCAGTTCAGTTTGAGAGAGACGAGGAGCCAGTGAGGAAACCAGTGGAAATGATTTGGGGTCTCCCTTTTAAGGTGTGACATCGCAGCTGGTGATTGGCTGAGATGCTATTAGGAGCAGTTCTGGTTCCTACCCTGCAGATCCCCCATTGGTGGGTTTTCCTTTGGGTGATGAACAGACTACAGATTGATGGAGCCCATCTGCACGTACATCATTAAATGGTTCAGCTTGGATACAGCTTTTCAATTACATTAATCAGAGGGGCCTCTTTAGCCACATTCCTGTGAACATACGGATAGGCAGCAAGCTGCTTGGTGAACGCAAAACAAAGATTAGTAGAAATATTTAATAACACTAAATGTTTAGTGTAATAATATGCATCGCCACTACTCTGGAAATGGGATCCAATGCTTCTTTTCGAATTTCCAAAATAGATTTCTATCAAACTGTTCTATGATTTACCCTAACAAGTTTCAAAAGAATGCAAAAGCAAAAAGGGGCTAGTGATAAAAATTAATTAAAAAATCTGTCCATACTGTATTTTTGAGAGCTGCAAAAGCAGTTTATATGCAAGGATCTCCCTTCTAGTTCCCAACAACAAATCTTCTCGTTCCCAATCAACAAATAATTGTATTTTTATATATTTTTCAACTTTTTTGACTTTTACACAAAACCATTTGGCAGTCTTTGCCCCAATGCCATGCACTGCTGAACTTCATTTTGGCAGACAGTATACAGGAAGAAAAGTCCAAACTGTAAATTTAATGTACAGTATATATGCCATTAACATGTTACCAGGATGGTTTATGCTGTGTGTATATAGTCAGTACCTAGATTTAAACTGGTGTATAAAACTCCAGGTGCTCAAGCCATACCACCTAAATCAACATTAAATTTGCTATGCTACAAACCTGGTCTCCTAGCACAGAGGATATGAAAGCTCTTGGGAGACCAAGCAAAGCAATGTCAAAGTAAGAGGCTCATTATGCAGTCTGTGCTCTGCTAACTCTTCCTTTTTACACTCTGTAGCAACCTCAGTGAATTGTAGACATCAGTATATTTTTTCCAGGCAAATGCACACATGTAACATGAAACTGATCCACCTCAGAAACTGAATTTAGTCAGAAGGTGGATTGAAATTGTCATCACAGGCACATGTTACTCTCTGCTAAAAAAAACATCCCTCATTGTATCATAAGCTTCTTGTCATGTTTTCAAGTTTCATAATAGCTTTTATCTGACCAAAGCACCTTTGAACAGACTTCAATCCTCCAGATTTTGTGCTGCCATTAACATAACATCACTTTATTAGCCCTATACAATTTCTTGCATTAGGAATTCGTCTTTTTCGCATCCCCAGCTTGCTCTTCATGAGACACAGACAGAGAGAGAAGCTTGGGGTCAGAGCGTATGGTCAGCTATTGTGCGGTGCCCCTGGAGCAGTTGGGGTTTAGGGCCTTGCTCAGGAGCCCAACAGAGTAGGATTCCTCTGGCGGCTGCAGGATTTGAACCGGCAACCTTCCAACCACAGGTGCAGATCCTTAGCCACCGCTCCGCCTTAATATATAAGTAATATATTATATATTGTTTTCCCTATTGTAGGTTAAAGCTTTCCACTCTATCTTCCTCCTTTTAGTCTGTTTTCTTTCAGTTAACATGTAATTGTTTGGTTTAATCAAACTTCTTCATGATGTAAGGTAGAGAGACTAACTCAAACTTTAACTAGATATGTTTCTTGATTAGATAGAGGATATAATAAGGGGAATCTGGATTTCTGCTAGAGCAGTACATTAAAAGATCATTAGTAGTTGCAAGTTATATTCAAATAATTACTCCATTATGGAAAAGTTACTGGATTCAAACCTTGATTATTACACATGTGAAATCAGACCTGAAAGGAAAGGCTATAGCCTATTATCTCATGATGATGACAATATAATCAGAATGGTCACAAACAAGAGGAGACAATTAAATCTTAGTTCTATTATTTTTTCTCCAGCATAGATACTACTGGTAGTACCCAAGATTAAATCTGCCTGAACCCTCCATAGAAAAAAAATAACATTCAAGGAACTTTTAACATACATTCACTCCAATGTGTCCCTTTGGGAGCTTATCACAATTCAATGAAATCGATCAGTTCAGAATGAGCACTACAGGCACCAATCCATTTTCTGAGCAGAAGTTTTTACAAGTTGGGCCGCCAGAGAGAATTATTAATTTTTAATTGACTTACTTTAGTTTTAATAACTGTTCATTTGTATTACAGCTTGACAGTTAATACAAAAATGCATTTGTGGAACTTTATTCATTTTTGTATTTTATTATTAAAGAAAATTGTGCTGTTTTTGTTTTTAAATGATAAATATACAGAGCATTCATATTTACCATTTTACCACAAACATGAAAATGTACTTATTTATACTTTACGTCATAGCAATTTGACCCAAAATTGTTTTTAGAGTGGAAAAAGTCCTACAAAACATTAAATATATACTGTATATATTCACAGCTGTCTTTAACAATTATCTTTCTGCCCTGGAATCCAGTCCAGGCTGTATCCCGCCTTGCACCCGTTGCTTGCCAGGAACTCCGGCTTCCCTGCAACCCTGTATTGGATAAAATGCTTATCCAAGTTTGACATCAATCACTTCAATTTTCATTTATTAAGAACACAATTTGAAAATATACTGGTTTATGCTTTTTTTCCCTTTAATAGTCCCATTTATATTTTGCTTACCTGTGCTGTACCATGAATGATTTTAACTATTTCTCATCCTATTTACAGTATGTATACAAATATGTATGTGAAGCACTCCATATGTGGGGTGGTAACTAACAGATCTGATTCTTTATTTCTGATCAGTGTACACAATAATTCACCCATCATAAGAAAGCTGTTTATTTCTAATAAAAGTCCTGGCAACCCGGATCTTATCCCAGAATTATAGGGCAGAAAGTGGGACTAGATACTGGATGGGATGTCAGCCCATAGCAGGATACTCAAACACAGAGACTAGGACAATTTAGAAACATCAGTTAATCTATTCAGAAAGTCTTTGAGAGGTCAGAGGAAACTAAAACAATTACAGAAAACCCACAGACTCCAACCCTGGACCCAAGAGCTGTGATGCAGGTAACCACCACATTATCTACAGTATCTGCCCTTCGAGTACATGTTTGCATTAAATATTAAATACATGAGCATAAAAATATTTACAGTCTTAATGTAATGACACTTTACCTACCCCTGATACTGGAAGCAAAATACATTCCTAAAAAACATATCAAACATGCACCTCCCAAAAACAGCCTTCCTGTCCATCGGATAAACAACAATAAAAAGAACATAAAATAATTCAAACGAAAAGACTAACGTGATTTTTGGATATGCTACATGAGAGTGATGCTTCTAACTTACACACCCACTTGTTTTTCCTCATAAACTATCACATACACACACTTGCATGCACCCACACACACACCATGCCAGGTATCTATGCCCACGCAACAGCATGATGTGATCCCACTGTGTGAAAGATGCTGTTGCTATCCCTTGAGGCAGTGATGTACTAAGCTCACTTGTCCTAGTCATGCACACTTCTCCACCTTGCCACTTACAACAATGAGACCTGTAATCTTTTTCAAAATCAATCATAATTGACAGAAGCTCCAAGACTGCAGGAGCTGCAGGAATAAAGTATAATCCAAGTTTTTCAATGCAAAATGATTTAATCCATACTGATGTTATTATCATGTAAGAAGTGTGGATATCTATGTATTATAATTTACACATTTCACAAAATCCAGAACATTGTTACATAGAATCTACATTTAAATTTAAAGGAAAAGTAATATCAATAAAATTATTTCAAAATCCGTTAAGCAACATTTGAAAATAATCTTAATGTCATGCTTAATTTTATGACTTCATGCTAAAGTTGTTAAATACAATAAGGCTGGTTACTTAAATGTTTACTTTTTCATAGAACTGTGAAGAGTTTTTTAAGTGTTTGTGCTAAATAATGCAATCCAATGCTTTCAATCAGTATTTTAACAGTTTTAAGATGAATAGAAAAGCAAACTTCAAATGTATATATATGATATACCTCAAGGCTGTGAATTTGTTTTGCTTTTCTAGTTTTACACAGTAGTAAAATTTACATTTATACTGTACATTTTCTTGTCACAGAACTTTTAGCCACATAAAAGTTGGCCATGTATGAAGGTCATTTCATTTTTGTACTTCCCATTTACTAAAGTAACATTGCAGAAATAACAAAAATCTAAATTGATTAAATGCTTAAACCCTGTACTAACTGTACTAAGTGGTACTAATTAAGACTCAAGGAGCACGACCATATTTCCACTTCTTTCCACAAACCTTTGCAGAATGCTAAACAAAGAGTCAAAAACATTTGACATGCTTTGTTATGTAGATTATCTGGCTGAAATACTTAAGAAAAGAATCATGTCCTATATATGAACAGCATAATTTTTTTCTTAACGCTCCTATAATTTATTTGTTCTTTTAAACTGATGCTTCTTTTGCCTATTTCTACATACCATAAACCTGAATTTTTTCAATTCACTTTTTGAATTAAAATGGATTAAAATTATAAAGGGTGTCTATCCTTGGCCACGAATATTGCATACTCTCTACATCCTGTAACATTCCCTCTTTGATTTGTGTAGTCAAAGCCCATCAGGGGGAGGCTAAACCACATTTCATTACTTTTAATTGGCCACAGGATAATTAAGATCAATTGCAAGAGTTGCAGAGTTAATTGAGCACAGCTAGTATCACTAAATGCCCGCACTCAGAGTATATATAAGGGTGTGGCAAACAAGTGTGGCTTATCTTTTGTGTTGAGACAAAGAAGGTGTGCTGAAGGCATGTTCTTTTTCTTCATAATGGTGTGTTGTTTCATTTTTTAGAAAATGAAAACAAGTTTAGAAGTGAAAAAAAATTTGTACTGTAGATGTGAACATTAGCTTGAAGGCAAAATTGCCGGGGAGTTATTTTTCTTGTACTAATGTTGAGTTAGGAAGATAGAAGTGGAATGTCTTCACAACAAGCTAGATTCTGATATGTGGGAGAGTGCATTTCAATTATTCTATCACAATTCTAATAATAACAAAATGAACCAATAGCTTGTTTAATACTTTGGTTCTTGCTCACCTGGCTGAGGAATTGACAGGGCTGGTCAGAGATCCAACATCCGCCTTCACTCCTGAGGAACGAGCTAGGGAGAAAATGATGCAATGGGGATGTTGGTGTAGAGAGATGGGTGTGTGCAGTATACATAGGAAAGCAGAAGTGAGAGGTCTCCACCTCAACCTCTGTTGGATGACATCCTTTAGATTTAAATTGCACTAAGTTAATTAACCCTCTATGTTGGTAATTCCTAACTTTCACAAGTACTTTTGCAGTGTTTGGCTTGTTTTTTGTTTAACCTTTAAACCCTTACACCCCTTTCCCATTGTAGAAGGAGGACAGTGCTCTTTAGAAACAAACATGTTCAATGGAAAAGCTTATGATGTGCCTAAATGTTTTGAATCTTAATATTTTGACAATTATGGGAGTTGAACTGTGTAATGTATACTCTTAGCAGAAATTACTGTTTTAATCCTTTTAAGTAGTTCTCTTCCAACATTGCACGGGGGTGTGATTTAGTTTTTGGCCATTTATCCTTGCAGAAATGATCCAGTTATCACAAATTTGTTTTAGATTGTTGATGGGTTTCATACTTATGCTGAGACTTGAATTTTTCTATTAGACTAAACTCAGGACTTTGGGCCACTTAAGGATATTAATTCCCTTCTTGTCAAACAACTCCCCTGCTGAAACTCCACTGTGTCGTCCTGCTGAAATGTGAATTTTCAATCTGAATTTAGATACTTGACTGACTCAAGCAGGTTATCTTCTTAGAATCACCTGTAGTTTGCACATCCAATTCTCTCCTCAATCTGGATAACCTTCCTTCTTCTATCTCGGTTAGAACTTTGCAGTTAGAGGTCTTTGAGAGTTCAACAATGCTTAACGGTGGTATCCATTATGTACTCAGGTTGGAAGGGTAGCATGATCTGTGTAGTGTGGTACATATTCCACTTTTCAATGATTAATACCTTTCTTATTGGAGGTTTCTTTTATCTTCTAATGAGATTTTCTTGGACTTTTTTATTTTCTGTTTTTTTTCCCAAAAGTCCATGGTCTTGATGGTCAGTTTGCCATCACCATGAGTAGTGCAATATACAATAACTGAGGTAAATTACAGGAAAAAAAAAATATTTACCACTTTTTTGTTACTTTTCAAACTTATCTTTTGCACTTGAACTGATCTTTATAGTTGCTAAAAATAGAGCACATACAGAACTGAGAATCTTCTCATCTGTTTTGAAACTTCAATGCTTTTCTATACTATCAGGATTTGATATGATATAGCTAAAAAACCTATTTGAAAGTACCAGGACTACAAGATTACCTATAATTATATTAAAACTGAACAATGCACCTCCAACCCACACCTCCAATCTCATCTCATCTCATTGATTGGAACACCAGACTCCAATTAGCTTTTGGAGAATTAATTAGCCTAAAGGTTCACATACTTTTTCCAGCCTGGACTGTGAATGTTTAAACGATGTGCTCAATATTGACATGAAGAAGTACAATTGTTCGTGTGTCGTTAGTTTAAGCAGATTGTGTTTGTTTATTATTGTGACTTAGTTGAACAGATCAGACCACATTTTTATGAGTATTTAATGCAGAATTCCAGGTAATTCCAAAGGGTTCACAAACGTTTTCTTGCAACTGTACAAATAGCGAATGCTGGCAAGGTATGCATTCAGAGGCTTTTCATATAAACCCTTAAGTTTTATCATGACGGATATAAGTGAGACAGAAGTTGACAATAAGAAATGTATTGCTAAAGAAGATTGATCTGCTGTTGATTCAATGTCAGTCTATGCTGTGTTAGTGAATTGTTACATTTTTGTTCCTTTCTTGCTGATTAGCTTTTTTGATTGATCAGCTTGTGTGTGCTAGCATTGTATGAATTATTTATTTATATTAAAATATAGCAGAGATTGATTTCTTACTATGGAATCATTAAGTTAACAGATGCATTCAATTCTGAATCAAGTGTCAGCTACAATGAGAAACAGGTGACATAATTTCTTCTTATTAAGAAAATGCAATCCACTTATTACTCACAATGACCATAGTCCATACAACTTCATATGCCAGGCAAATAAACTGTATTTTTCATAAGCATTAGCTTATGTAAAATAAACAGAGAATATTTATATCCTCCTTTCTAAACACTTTATCCAATACAGGGTCGCAGATAGCACTCCAGAAATTGAATCCAAGCCCCTAGTATTGTGTGACAGCAAGGCTAGCCATTTTGCCACCATGCTGCCCATAGAAGATGTATATGTCAGACTTTATTTCAGACATTTCAGGTATTTAACAAATTTAGTGATTGACCTACTACAGAATTCCACCTTGCTCTGAAAGGAAGGGGGGTGTGATCAATCCTGTTTTGCATTTAAACCATAATTGAAAAGTGTCATCTCCTTTTAAACCTGTTGGTTTAAAAATGTTCAAGTGTTGACGTGATGATCCATTGAGTGAATGCCTTCATCACTGTATAGATTCAGACATCTACAATTCACATCAGAACTTGCATTAGTGGAAAGAAAACTGTGGTATGCTATACTGTTCTGTTCTGGCATGCTGAATTTAGCCTTTCACTGCTCAAAGTTTGATAGAATGGCACTTGTGTGCCATTAGATGTTAGTAATGGTAGCTTACTTTTATTGGTTTCTTAGTCTAATAATCATATTTCTTGAAAACATAAGATTTTGATAAACATTATATGTAAACATACATATATAAACATATAAAATACATAGACTGGATTGTGTCTTAGTTGTGTGTGATTTTATAGAAATTTTCAGAAAACAATTAATTTCATGGAGTTACTTTAAACTGAAACAACTGAAATTGTAAATGTTGTGATTTGCCAAACAATAAATACTTGAAGTACTCCAGCTGTGTGGTTGTCATACTAATCACTACAGTATTAATTGTTTATTAATTCATGAGTGCTTTCTTGAACTAGTCATGCTGTACTCAGGACAAAAATATATTAAATACAATGATTCCACTCTCAAGACAGGATGTTGTTACCATGTCATTACTACAACTCTAAATACAGTATTTCACAATACTATATAACACTAATAAAATTATTGTTGTTTAGATACATACAATATACAGAAGTGTTGGTAATTGTTTATGAATAGTATTCCAAGATTCAAAAAACAAATGCATAGTAGGCTTAAAAGCATGTTGGATTTAAAAGCAGATAAACATAAAAAAGATGAAAGATTAAAATAAGTTCTGAGTAGTGATTTGAATAACTAATTTTGTATTGTTGCATTGTAACTGATATAAGTCTGCACTATATTACATCAATATATTTAATTTGTTAATATAATTTGTCATTGAAGTACAATATACAATGCTAGAAACATTTTGATATAATTTGAATAATCACTTGCAAAACAATAGTGTAAGTAATGGCATCTAGATAAAGGCAGTCTGCAAGAATGATGCTAATATCATACTGCAGTTGATTCACAGTATGGATATCCATGTGGATTACTTCATGGATTTCTTTAACATGTGTGGAACAATGGGAAATGTATTTTTTTGTTCATGTATTCAGCTCACTTTGCCAAATCAAAAACTACATGCTGTGAAGGAGGCATTTAGTGTTCTGTTTTAAATAGGAACAGATATATTGGAATACTTTACTGGGCCCTTCGTTTCTGCTCTTACACATACTATTATCTAAGTCTGGGAGTGGCTAGAAACCTGTCTTTGCTTGGACTCTGGTAACCGCTGGACATGACACTTGTACACTGGCTGATGTTACAGTATATTTTGCATTCTCCAAGAAATGACGGGGACACTATACTGTAAAAAGGCTCCGTCCTTCAGATTAGAGGTAAAACTAAGCTCCTGATTGTCTGTGGTCATTAAAAATCCCAGTGTGTTTTTTCGAAAAGAGTAAGGGTGTAGCCATGGCATCCTGCCCAAATTTCCCCCTAGACTTTACCAATTATGGCCTCCTAATAATCCCCATTGGTAGTGGTAAAGGGTAGTCACAATAACCTGTAAAGTACTTTTAGTGGAGTATGCAGAAAATTGCTATATAGATATAAGGAATTATTATTAAGGAATAAATATAACTCTTGTTGATGTGTATAATTCTTAAATTATGAAAATGATTAAAATTACTGTATTGGGAAATAAAGTGAACATTCAAACTAAATATACTTGTTTAGCATCGGTAAAAGGAACTATAAAATAAGTTGTCAATATCTAAGCAGGATAGGAAAACAGATACAAATGTCCTTAACAATAATCATCATCACCATCTTCAGGCAGCATAGTGGTACAGTGATTACACTGTTGCCTTGCAGCACTGAGACACTGGGTTCAATTTCTAGGCTGATACAATATCTGTATGTTGTTTGTATGTTCTCCCTGTGTTTCCTCTGGATGCTTTTATTTCCTCCCACAGTCCAAATACATACTGGTGGGTTAATTAGCTTTTGGGAAAATTGACCCTGGTGTGAGTGTGTGCATGTTAGTGTTTGGATTGTCATTCTGTCCAGGATCTATACTGCCGTGTGCTCATTGCTTCTCAAGATAGGATCCAGCACCCTCCACAATCATGTATAACATAAAGCAGGTTATGAAAATGGATGTATTATGATTAGAATACATTTACAAATGATAAATTATTATTCAGTTTGATGCAATATGGAATAAAATACTGTAAGTCAGTCTGAGTGTTATTAACCTTGCTGACCAAGTAAAGAAATGAAAAACATGTAGCACAGGTGCCATCAGGTCAATCACTATTTTTTTAGGCAAATGCATACAGCATTGTTATGGGATTTAATAAAAAAGGCCTATTTCTGTCTTATGTAAATTGTGTTAATGTTGATCTTAAAACCAACGACTCCACTCTTCTAGTATAAATATGCTCCTTCTGTTACCAATTATAAGGCAACTGTTTTACGCTCCAGCCTCATAATGAGGTTGTCAGATTGCACACATTCTTTGATTTGTTGCTACTTTAGGCTGGCCGATCCCAATAACCCTCTTCATTCAAACACTGCTGGTTATTACAAGACCATTTTCTACCTTCATCATTACAGAGAAGCTCAGTAGCAATTAAGGCTTTGTTTTATTTATTCCAAGCCAGCCATTAGTTTCCTCAGAAAGACAGAGGCAAGATCAGCACATTGAGATGCAAGTCACATGAGTGGCTGAGTATGATGCTTGAACTATAGTCCTGAGCCAAGATTCATGGACTGGAAAAGCATTATAAATAGAAATCATTTTTTTTAATCACAGCCAACAACCAGAAAAAAGGTTCATTGTTCATCCTATGGCTTTCTAAATGTAAAATCATTAAAACTAAGGGAGTTATTATAACTGTAGATACCTGCAGTTATCATGTTTCTCCTAATATTAATGTAAAATGTACACAGCTTCTACAATCACAGTTAAACTTAAAACAGATTTTAGAAAATAGGTTGACACAGAGTTCTTAATTAAACAGGTATTGGCTATCCCTGTAGTGTTTGCCAAGGGGATTAAAAACATGGATTCAGAATATCTGGGAAATCATAATTGTTTATTCAATTGATGTATCATTGCTGACACTACTGTATATAAACTTAAGCACATACATGTATATCACAATAAGTACATGTATATCATAATAAAAAGTCTTGCTTAAGACATGCCACAATGTAAAGCTTTAGTCTTACAGAAAATACAGTGAAAACAAAAAACAATTCGAGATCTTTTTATATTTGTCAGTTTTATGAAAAAAAAGCAATCATAGAACACACAGCCCTAGCTAAAAGATATCACATCTAGGGCACCTAGAAGGTAAAAAAATACAAAAAATATTTCAGAATAATGCATACAATAATGCATAATCTGTATTGTAAAAGGTTTCTTCTACCTAAGGTACTGTATAAGGTACCATTACCAGGATAGGTTCCAGCTCTCCTGCAACTCTGAATTGTAAAACGTGCTTAGAAAATTGGATGGATGACTGTTACTGTAATTTCCAATGCAAAATGAAGTATGAAATGCTTTGTACATTTATACTTTTCTTAATAAGAAAGTTAATGTATGAAAAGGTGAAAAATAAACGGAACCAGAAACTGAAAGACTAACCAAATTAATGATTCTACTTTTATCTATTTAAAATTTTGTTCTTAAGGAATAAGCAGTTTTAAACAATCACAGAAACCTTTTAGTTAGAAATACATCAATATAAAATATTTAAAGGTGACTGAATGAACCAATACATGCTCACGCTTTATCAACTGGTCTTATTTTAAATCCATAATTTGATCGAAAAGTAATAAGGTACCAAGAGTATTAAAAGTAGTGAAATAACCTATTAGGTAGCCTTTTGAATAACCTGGATGTTTAATATGAGTACTGCTTTATGGTGGCCTATTTTTACATGAGGCATTTTTTCTAAAATGTTTTGTTTGTGTCTGGTTTATCTCAGCTGGACAGTATCTAGAGCAGCATTTTCTTTTTTGTAACACAGTGGCCAATATGAGAGTGTCACTCTCAAGTAGATCTTAGTAGTACATTATACAATGTTAATATAACTGTTTTTACTTTAACTCTGTGCTTTTAACCATAAAAATATATCAAAACATTTTGTTGCTCTCTTTTATTCCTTCCCCACATTATTCACACTGTACCTCAGTGGGGTTTTAGTAGTAGATCAAGAAGAGAGGCAGGGGTTAGTAAAGTAGAGAAAACTAGCACCTGGACCATACGTGGAATCCAAGTGGTCCGTTTGGGTTGGCTGACTGCAGCCTCCAGGGCATAAAAACATAAACACCACTGACTCTCTGAGAGGCGCTTAAGAGACGCAGCCTCATGAATGGGAGCTAGGCCCTCAGGGGTAGAGAAGGAAGAGGAAGACTCTCCTGAGTCGCTGAGAGTCACTTGGGAGGCGCTGCCTCATTACTGGGAGATAGGTCTTCAGGAGATAGAAAGGGAAGAGGAAGACTCCCCTAACTCCTTGAGAGTTGCTTTGAGAGGCGCTGCCTCACGACCAGACTATGGCCTCAGGGGATAGAAAGGAGGAGATAGCCCTTTAACTCGCTGAAAGTCGCATGAGAGGCGCTGCCTCGCAACTGGGAACAAATCTCTGAAGAGAAAAGAGAAAGAACCCCTGAGTGGAGGAATCACTTTGAGAGGTGCTGCCCAAGGTGTTGAGAATGAAGAGAAAGTTGCTTGAGAAGGAAGCGAATGAAGTTCTCTGACTCACTTAGAGTTGCTTTTGAGGCGCTGCCTCATCGCAACTGGGCTAGGCCCTCAGGGGAACAAGGGGAGGAGAATTAGTAAGTTAGAGCTACTGAGAATAATGTGGCTGGGGGTCCCCTCTGGCTTACGCTGTGAGAACATTCCCAGAAAGTGTCAAGGTGGCACTGCCATCCTGAGGTCGGGGAAGCGAGGTTGAATGGAGCTGAAGGTAGGTGGTGGAATGCGCAGAAGGTGGCATACGCTGTCCAGCCAGAAGAGTAAGTGGCTTGGATGGCTGGAGCTAAAGCAGCAGACATGTAGGAATGTGTCAATTGAGGCCAGGTGGAGAGGGTTGATTCTAGTCGAGTAGAAGATTGTGGAAGTCCAGAACCTGAAGAGGAGAAAGCTGCGTTGGGCATGAAGTTGTGGAATTTGGGTATTTGTAAAGGAGAAGAGCGTCGGCTGTGGCATTGGAAAGTCCAGGGAGGTCTTCAGCTCTGACAAGACGGAAATCCAGCTGAGACAGCAAAAGAGGTTGGAAATCAGGAGGGAAGAGGATCTTCCTTTATTGGTAATGAAAACGGTGGATTTGTTATCACAATGAAATAAAATTGGTTTCCCATCCACTGATGTCCGTAGATGCAGGTGGCAGCACCAATAGGGTAGAGCTCCTGAAAGGCTAAGGATTGTACATGGGTAAAAAGCTCCTGGAGTTGAGAGTTTCAGAAACTACAAAAGCATTGTGCATCAAATATACCGGCAAAACCAAGCAGAAGCATCAGTGAAGAGACACAGATGTTGGGGAGCAGAACACCAATTGTTGAAAACACAGAGAGGCTGTTTCAGTGGCAGGCTAAAAGAAATCCACATCCTAATATCCTTAGAGTGTCAGCTAATAGCAACATGGGCATTGAGAGAGATTGACAGCTGTAGAAAACCGAGAAGATGAGAGAGAAAGATTTGGCTTGAGGTAATGTGGATAGCATAATTGAAATGCCCCAACAAGGATAGCAAGTTGCGTTTAGTGATAGAATTCGAAATTTGAAAATGAGAGATGAGGGAGGAAATATGAGATAGCTTGTCAGGAGAAAGGCAAGCATCAAATTAAACTATGCAAAGTAATAAGGCTTTTCTTGGTGGAAAGTGTACGAGTAGCAATAACAATAGGGCTGATGCGGTATGCAGAAAAGGAGGCTCAGGGAAAGGGTTCACAAGAACCTTTTTACACCTCTGTTACGCCAGGCCCATAGGTGGAAAGAAAACAGGCACGGCAAAGTAATTGTCCTCAGAGTCTGATTAGCGTTGAAGATTACAGATTTTATTATGTGATTGGGTGATAACAATGCAGTAATGGAAAGCAGAAAGGAAAATGACAGATAGTTGAGATGCGCAGGGAAAGCAGAAGGAGAACAGCAGGCAGCTGAGATGCGAAGGAGAAGCAGTCAGATTTGGGCTGGAGACAGGAGGGGATGATAGATAATTAGCGAGTGGTAGCATTGCAAACAAGAACCGGATGGCTGTGAACAGGAAAAGCTATTAAGTAACTCCTGGAAAACCTGAAACAAAGAACAAATACACACTTTTGTGAGTCAACTCAATGTCAGAGCCCTGATGAATGATTCCTCAGGGTTTAAGTAGTGTGTGAAAAGCCCGGCCTGATCTCGAAGGAGATGGCCCTGATGAGCTACTTGCAAGTGTGGAATGCACCGTGGTGATTGAGGGTGCTGATGCAGGAGCACTGGAGCTCATCAGGGCATCACAACCTCAGCTTGAATCAAGGCGGCAATCATCTCAGGCTCAGCAGTAGTGGAACAAAGATTGGGACGAGAATAAGATGAAGGTGTAATTGAACACAGGCCAGTAGTAAATACATCTGGAGGCTATCTAGAAGGTAGTTAACAAGGTGGGGGAGACCCTGAAGGGCACATTCCAGGGTGGGAATATAGATGGGTGTATGGACTTTGAGGAGGGTAGAGAATCATTGTAGCAGTGGGACAGATGATTCTAGAGTGGGCGACACCCCACATTACAAATGTGCGAATAGGGGCATACTTTAGCTGTACAGGAAGAATGGTTAAAATTATTACAAATCCATTTAGACTGAAAATTAATTGGGCATAAAACAAAGAGTTTTTTTTTTTGTTTTGATCAGCAATATGGAGGTGTAGTAGTCCACTCCTGGTGCCTGAGAGGGTGGACAGAATGGAAATAGAGAAAATAGAGAAATAAATAGAGAAATAGAGAAAGCCAAACTAAATTCACCAAGGGTTAAATTTGAGAAGATGTGGAACCCAGGATTTTAGAGTAACAGCAAGATCTCCACAATCCACCGCTCGGAAATCATATTCTGAGCTGCCTAATGGGAGAGAAACGAGATTGACATCTTTACCTTTGAGAAACTGGCAACGCAAACGAGGAGCGAGAATATGAGTATGGACTGCAGCTGCAGCCAGAGAGCCTGAGGTGAAAATCTGACATGTGGACAGGTAGAGGGAGACTGGAGATGGGTGGGGCTGAAGTAGGAGGTGGAGCTGAAAGGAGGAAACTTTGAAGTTAAGCAGATGGGAATTAATGGCGGATACAGAGCAAGAATGAGGGTTCGAGAACCTGCTGGGAAATTTGAAGAGAAATGTTAACAACTAGAGGTCAGTGTGAGGAGAAGGTGGAATCGGAAACCTGAGAGAAGGAGGAGGAGCTGTCTGTTTTGCAGTAGGCAGAGCTGAAGAACTAGAGTGGAGAGAGAAGAACTGGTTCAGCTGAGATGGAATTGCATAAAAGTTTTTAAAAAAGGACCTAAATGGTCAGACTAAGGTGAAATAGGAATAGATCTGTCAAACAGCAAGTTGAGGAGATTGAAAGAGGCCACTCCTTATAAAAAAGACAAGTTGGCGTATCCGTGGTGGTTCAGCGTTTAGGGTGGTTGGATCCAGGAGGTTGGATGGGAGAAGGAGAAATGTTGGCGACTGGCGAGAGAGGAGGATTAATTTCAATCGCAGAAGGTCGACAGGGCGAAACAAGAGAAAATGAATGTTCTGGAGAACCTTCAAGGTACTGTTGTAACAGACAAATAAGTTCTGGATCCCGAGATGAAGTTAAACAGATGAGTTTTATTGCATGGAAGGAACAATAAAACCGAAGTATTGTTCAAAGTGCCGGTACAAAACTTCCAGTTTATATAGCCCTTTTCTGCCGCTTCTGACATAGCTCATTATTATGGTAATGGGGGGAGGTCACGGTGTCCGGCCAGTTCACAGACTTTGGTCACTCTTTATGGTCAGTGTTAGGTTTTCTTCCCTGGGGGTTTTCTAGCTGGCATCTGGAATCCTTATCAGTTATCCCCCTTTCCTGCCATAACTCTAACCTGTTACTTAGAAGTCCAGTCCTCATGCAGAAAGGAATCAGTTAACCCCTTTTTCACATCTTGTATCTTTCTTCAGTACTGAAGAAAAAGGCAGTCTCAGGAAGGCAGAGAATTAGGCAGGCGAGCCATTACAGGTCTGGACCTCAGAACGCAAGAAACTTGAATTCAAAACTTTAGACATGTGCGTTAGCATGGTTAAGGTTTAAATAGGAAAGAGAAAATTGAATAATGGGGGAAGGAGAAATGCCCCTTAGCTTCTTCCTCTGGATCTTCACCTATCGGTTTCCATTAAACTCTTCAAGCTTATTAATTATTTTGTCTTTAGATTTTTTTATCCCTACACACAATACTCTGGCTTGGCTAGTCCTCGTATTTTAGTATTACCTGACCAGTTTATTAACTATACTGCAATCTGAATCATTGATATCATTTGGGAAGAGCTGTGGCCCCAGTGCAGATCCCTGTGATACTCAACTGTACTGAGTACAGTTGAAGTACTCAGTACTTAGGACAATAAACACCATACCCAAATGTAATCCAAGATGTGAATAATTGTTAGTACACAGGTACTAAATTATCCTTGTAAAATAAATAAAATATGAAAAATGGAGAAATCTTTTACATATGTAGATAAAGTAAGTCAATTACTAAAGATATATTATTGTAAGACATCAATTGTTAATTTTGTTTTTGAGCAAATCAACAGTTTGTCAAAGAAATACTTCATTCTTAGTTAATTTGCTGATTAATAGTCCCATTGTTTATTGCATTTTGTACTTATCTTTTATATTGTTACAAATATAAGGGTATGCCAAGATATGCCAAGAATATACCTGAGTGGTTGTTATAGTTAGAGACAGTGAAGTTCTTTGTTCTCTGGCACAGCACTGGAAAAAGAGTAATAAAGGAGGTCAAACTAAGACAAACAAATATTTATTAACAATAACTAGGTAACACACAAAATACAGTACAGTACAAGCTATACTATTTACAAGTGAGGCATCTCACAGGCCTACATCCTGATCAACCAGAAAAACCCAGACTGTTAACCCAGTACTCAGAAATCCCATATAATACCTAACATTATATACCAAAGGCTACAAGCTAAAACTTTCTTCCTATAAATCCAGATGCTTCCAAAGTGAATGGGAGTCTACTGTATATCCCTATTTAAAAAAATACATCCACTAATTAGGAGAGAATGCTTTTAGCTTGTGGCTTCTTTAAAAGGAAATCAACATACAGTATATTGTTGTTCAAATGTTCAGGCTAGTTAACAAGTAAGTTTAAATCCAAGCTAGAACATAGAGAAAAAAACAGAAGCTCAATAGTTGAAACACTTTTTCTTACTTTGCAATGTAGATTTAACCTCTACTTGTACAGATTACGTGTAACAATATATGTCAAGCCTTGCTTCATCTACTATTTTCAATCATTTCAGTGCTCTATCAGAGTATAAAAGTAATTGTACAAAGTCTGCCTTACTGCCATTAAAGTCTGCAGTAAAAAAGCTGAATTATTTCTGACTGTCATTGATCCAATACCTTGTATAGAGATTTATTCATCTTCGCATATCTTCACAATATACAATTTTAATAACATTTGAACGTAGGTTGACGATGAGTTGGATTAAATTGGATAAAATGGATTAAATTTCCCAGCTCTCTTCAAGATCACATCACCATTAAAATGAATGTAATACCTTGCTTAGATTTGAACAATTCTGTGATTACTTTTTCTTCCCCCTTAGGCTATTAGGATTATTTGCAATCCAGAGTTCTGAAATTCATATGGAAGGAGAGGTGACGGGTGTAATAAAATTTGTCTGCAAGAGGCATTTTATTGTTACACATTTGTTTTGCAGCCACTGTGTGTTTGATTTAACCCTGACATATTGTACTGTATCTTTAAATCCACGTGAACAAAGTTAAGTATCACAACATAGATTTGAAGACATGATTTATACTTGGGTAGCTTTTAGATATTCTACTGTAGGTTGTTCTGTCAAGTAAATTACATGATTCTGAGTTGACCAAAGCCCACCAAAATAACAGGTATTCAAGGACAAGACATGCCCATTGTCCAATTTTTCATAAAATCCTGACAGATAATTCCCTTTTCTCTTTTGTCAAAGTAGCTAACGCATGATTTGCTAGTTACTGAGAGAGCTACAGTATAAAGCAAAGAGATTGGCTTCCTCTGTTTTCTTTTGTAAGAATCAAATAGATCTTTCACAATGGCTAATATCTGGAATAGGAAGCTGAATGTCACTATTGATGACGTTTCCTAGAAGAATATTTTGGACAATATACATTTTTCTTCCAAAAAATCCAGACCATTGAATTATCCTTTTAAACCAGAGTATATCTGAACATTCTTGTACAGCATCAAGAGAAGCTAGTTCATTAAGCCATAAAAGTTTTATGGTTTGTATTTTACACATTTTGTTGGTGTCTAGATGTGATTAAATTCTGGAGACAGGTCTCATATTACCTGTCCATTATTATAAATCATGATACTCCTTGTTCTCACTTGGTACTCTCGTTAGATGATGACTTTGATCTGGCCCAGTCTTTCAGTGACAGGAAAGCAAAGCAAAAGTTTTTGGTTTGACTGCAGTGGAAAGTTAACTGATGTAGTGTTTCATAGCCGTTCAGGGACGCCAAATATGTAATCATAGTGGCTCTCTGAAGGCACCAGTTCTGTAGGGTTTGGGCATTTACTGAGACAATTATTAATTGTAGCAGTAAATCACAAAATTGATTCTTTTGATGGCTTTAGAATCCAACCATGCGACATAACTCAAACAACGCACACACACAGGTACTAATACACGAGGATACATTTATTAATACATAGAATATGCATGTAAACCTAACAGATCTTATCGAGAGGGTTATCAGAATACAAAAGGTATATATTCAATCAGTTACGAAGTGTTACACATCAAGAGGACATACGTTCAGTATATCATTCATTTAGACCGTTTCATAAATGAACTTGGTTACAACTTCTACATTAGATACTCAAAACAAGTACATAACTCTTAGGAATTAAACTGATATCAACTGGTTTGGATAACAATTGAATTCTCGAGCTGTAATGCATTGAAGTTGAATACTCATCCAATTTCTGGGGATTCAGATCTCCTGCGGGCACAAAGAAACAGTTGCAGGCTGTTGCTGTCCAATCCGCGCTCTCTGGCTCGGTGCCAGGCTGTGCTGTGCGGCTTGCGACGGTGCGCTGCAGATGCTCACTGGCCGGCTAGTTAGTGTTGGTTTTAACTAGCAAAGTTTGTGCACAGGAGAAAAGATGACTGTGGGTCCCAGCAAGTCAGGAAGAGGACCGGTTCGTTCCTGATGAAGCGCTAGTTCTGAATAATGATTCAGCTGTCCACAGTTCCGACCTGTTCACGAGGCCTGCTGCTGGTTACTCTCTGGCAACCTCCACTCTAGACTCTTAGAACAAAGGAAAGTTCTGGCACTCGGACACACTGGCCGTTCCGTGGTTGTCCGGCTGAGTCTCAGGATGGTCAGGAGGCGCGCTGCGAGAATGTCCTGCCCTTGGGAGCCTTCTGCTCCTGGGCCGTCCTGCCCTGGAATTCTCCTTTGAATTCCCTTTAGAACAGTCCACAGAATCCTCTCCAGAATCTTACTGAATCTGAATCTCAATCTTGTTGAATCTCTTGTTGAATCTTACAGGCTCTCTGTGTTGCCTGTTTTTACCTGGAGGAACTTCAGCTCGTCGATTGGCTGAAAGTTCCATGGGCATCAGAGTCCCACGTGGGTTACTCAGCCCTACCAGTCCCTGATTGGTTGATCAAGGTGAGATATGAGTCACTTAGTCCTGACACTTAGTAATGCAGTCCAGATGTCCATCCGGCACTCCCTAGACTGATAGGCGCCAGTGGATGACCATTGATCATGATAGCCAGACTTAGCTAAGTGCATCCCCCTTTGGGAGCTGTCCTAGGAAACCTTAAATCACCCTAATGGTCTCTCTGTGGCTGCACCACAGAGATGAACAGAGAAATGGGGCCTCATTTGGGAAGCTCAGAAACACTTAATTCTGCCTTATTATTAAGCCTCGCCGCTACATATCCCCCCTTTTTGAAGGTCACGAGGTCCTGAGGCGTTGTTGCCTTCAAAACAAAAACAGAGTTAAGTGATGTCCCTTGCCATTAGAACATTAATCTTAAATGTCCACATTACTCCTCGAGAATTCATACCGGAACCAGCATTGGATACAAACAGGATGAATAACATCTGGAGTATGTATAAAAACGGTAGGAGACATTATCTAAGTCTAGGAATTACACATCAGGAAGTTCACTGTCAATATCTGATACCTCTGTGGTAGATATTTGGGGAGAAGTCACTTCCTTTCTTTTGACATGCTACCTTTGACTCATTCGTGCTACCCAGAGTACATCTTGATGTGAGAGTACAGCATTCAGAGTACACTGTCAGTCATGATCCAGCTACCTGGCAGTAGTGTTACAATAACAACAGTTCCTGTTCCCAGCCCCCCGATAAACCACAACACCTGTGTTGGGTATCTGCTAGGGTGGTTTGGAGGTTTGTTCCATTAAAGCAAACTAAACTACCTGTACCTCTTCAGGGCTTACTGTTTCTTGGATTTCTATCCAATTCCTTAGTGTGGCATCTGAAGGCATCCATGACCTCAAGTTTGGTCTTATGTTGTCTGGTTCTAGACCGTACAGTGTTAAGTTACCATGCTGTACTATGGCCTCCTCAGGAACTTAAAGGAACTGTTTTATTAGGTAGCTGCATCATGCCTGTCACAAGTCACAGTGTCAGTTAAACGTGGTGTGCTGACCAGCCATTTACTTCCCACCTGCTCTTCATGGGGTTCATTAACCTTCCTCTGCTCGTTAGTAGCTTTACACCCTTCATTGGTGAATCGTTTAGACACAGCCAATGGATAGCTTTGGTAGCCATACCCATCTCAAGATTTGGAACCGAATTCAATCTTGGATTGCCTTCTGGGTGAGCTATGAGCGATGGGGTTAATGTCACATACTCCTCTACTGAGAAGAGTGGAATCAAGTGGGTTGGGATTTGTGCCGTGGCTAGACTGGCTACAGTGGCACTAAACTTCCTTAACAGGTCTTGTGTCAACATTCTGGCCTGTTGCACACAAGCATAAACCCACTGTATAACACCAACAATCATGTCCACTGGTTGGGGAATAAGGTTTAACCCTGTTGCATAGGAAGTTGCCTGTAGGATTTTCCCTAAGCTTTCCAACTTTTGCTGCTGTCGATACAGTCTGTCACTACCCTCTGGCCTCTCTGACACCTGCCTTCTTGGGGCGGTCAGGGTGAGAGTGCCAGTAGCACACAAACCTACCAGAAAAAGCAAACGTGCAACAGCGGCGGCAGCAATCAGTCCTCCAAAAAGTCTTTTCGGGTGGCTGATCCCAGTCATCTCCTTCTGAGTGACTGTTGCCTTTCTAAGCTGGCGCAGCGTGTACATGGTGTCTTTCTCAGTATGCCATGTGGCATCTTGGGCACCAACATCCTGGAAATCTGAGGAGATCTGACGCAGCTGCTGATGCTGCTCCTCCTTTTCCAGGGCATCTGCTTTTTCGATTTGTTCATGCCTGTGCTCTAGGAACCCTGCAGGGGGCGGTGCAGCGGTGGACCATGCCTGACCCTCGGCTGAGTGGTCATCTGGAGCACCTGAGTGATCTGGGATTGTTACCCCATTCTCACTGTTCAGGTCCACCCTGCACCCTTCCTGATTGAGGAATCCCTCTATCGGCATGTTTACAATCGTTCGCTGGGCGTGGGTGTAGGACACCTGCTCGCTCCCCCCTTCCCTCGCTAGGGGTTCAGGGAGCTGCCCCAGCACTGGGATAGCTAGTTCACTGTCTTTGAACTCGCTATCACCCACCAGGCCCATGTCAGTGCAGGCGGGGATTCTGACACCCCTCTTTGCGATGTCCTGCACTGGCAGGCGGGTGACTTGACCATCCAGCTCCAGTCTGGCTGAACCACTGTTGGTCAGACTCAGACTGACAGACTGAGCTGGTGGCTGTAAGAAAACCGGCTCGGCTTTCATTCCCTGTCCCTTCTGGGGGACTGGGTGTGTTGGCAACCCTGCTGTCGAGGCAGGAACAATCAGGTCAGTCTCACTCACTACCTGGTAGTTGTGAGAAATAATGTTACCTGACTGCAGGTTCCCTGGGTCACAGCAGAGGGAATCGGCATCTGGGATCAGGTGTGTCCACAGCGCAGTAGTCTCAGCGTCCAGCTGGACCTCCTGTCTAACCTGTGAATGTTGCACCAGGGGCACCTGGCGGTGGCCCTGTGACAGCTGCTCAAGCAGATCCTCACTAATAGAGGACCTCTCAGGGCTAAGGGTGAGGGCTACATCACCAACCTGCTCTCCTGCCATCTGGATCCCTTCCACCACTGCAGGGTGGTGGTCCTGACACCTCTTGGGTGCCAGGGTGCACAGGGAAAGCTCCTTTTCATCGCCAGGTGGGGAGATCTGCTCCTCTTTAGGGATGTAAAAGGGGTGTGCTTTACCTGGTGGATCAGGCGGCTGCTCGGAGCACCGCTCCTGTGGCATGGAGGCTGTTGGGACCTTGGCCAGGGCACGACTTCCCTGTATATCCGGGGAACAAGAAAATATTTTTATTTCTTGTCCAGAGGGAACAGAAGGAATCTCCGCATAGGCTTCTGTGTTCGGTGGGCACTGTGTAAGCACAGTCTGCCTCTTGGCCCCCCTTTCCTTCTGTACAGAAGGCTTAGGAGCCTTGACCTGTTTCCACACTTTGCCTTTCTGGTGATCCACCAAAGGTTCCACTCTGAGTCGCATACCCTTTTCTTTTTCAACCCGTTTGAGCTTGCCGTGTGACATCAAACACCTTTCAACCTCAGTGTCAATCAGTGTCTCACTGGGTAAGACATCTCCCATGGCAGCCTTGAGGTAAAAGCTTCGTGCTTTTCCTCTGTGTTTTACTGCCTGCTCTGTGACTTCAGGGGTGGAGTCAGCACTCGCTTGGGAGTGGCCGACCTCATCCAGGCAGGAACCCTTCCGCTCAATCAGATAGACTGAGGGAGTGGGAGGGGGCGGGTCTTCGCCTCCTCCAGTGGAGAGTATCAGCTCATTCACGCTTCCGGCAGCCTTGGGGAGCGGTTGTCCCTGTCCTAATAAAGCTTGTTCAAGCCTGGCCAGGCGGGCGGCTACTGAATCCTTTTGTTCAGCCTTTTCTAGCCCTTTCCCTTCCCCGGTGTTCTCATGGCACTTAGGACGCTGGGTGCGGTCCTGTGTGAGTGCTTTGGAACGGGGCTTAGCCAGCTCAGGAGCCTGTGCTCCTTCGAGCAGGGGGGAATTAACCCTGCTGGCTCTGACGGCGAACACAGTCGCTTTAGCAGCTTTTTGCTCAGAGCGACTTTGGACATCATACTCCCAGGCTTTCTGCGCGAATCTCTTAATATCAGTCATTTTCATGGTCTGTGCATCTGTATGCATTAAGATCATCTTTCTGACTGACGGGTGGAGATTCGCAATGAATAAACCCTTGAAATGTGTGTTCTCTTCGCAACCCTCATAATTTCGCCCTGCAAAATAAGTTCGTCTAAGTCTCTCGTAATATTCGCGAGGGGACTCTGCTCTCTCGTGCTTAATGTTAAGGGCGGCGGCTATCGCGGCAGTCGGGTCAATAAACGCACTGTATTCTTCGATAAGTGCTTGACATAGCTGCTCAAAGTCATTACAGACTTCTTTCATCTGCCTAGCCATCCACTCATGTACAGCTCTGCTGGTAGTTTTCCTGACCAGAAACACTTTCTCCTGTTCTGTGGCGTTTGGCAGGTACTGCAGGGTATACCTGAGGTCCTGAATATAACTCTCGATATTATTCTCTGACACTGCGGGGTCAAATCTCTCTATGTCCTTCGCTAGCTCTCTCAGAGAATGGAGATTTATTCTTCTAGCTTCTCCGCTGACGGAGATATGGAAGAGATCGTGGTCAGACTTGTCGCTGCTAGAGAGAGTGCTTAATAGCGACTCGAATTCAGACCTTTTAGCAACCATCGTTAAACTTAAAGAGTATTACTTTTAAGCACGAAATCACAGTTTTACCACAGAAAACCACAAGATCAAGTATGCAATCAACCCGGTAGATTGCAAAAGATCACAAAACAATCAAGCACTGCTTAAAGAGCAAGGGGAACTTTTTTCCTTTCGGCTTTCAGCACACTGTATTGTCGTGTATGAAACCCGCGGCGTTTTATATGAATTATTCCGCTTGGTTGATTCATTTCAGTCTTGCCACGCCCACCCGGGGACGCCATAAATGTAGTGTTTCATAGCCGTTCAGGGACGCCAAATATGTAATCATAGTGGCTCTCTGAAGGCACCAGTTCTGTAGGGTTTGGGCATTTACTGAGACAATTATTAATTGTAGCAGTAAATCACAAAATTGATTCTTTTGATGGCTTTAGAATCCAACCATGCGACATAACTCAAACAACGCACACACACAGGTACTAATACACGAGGATACATTTATTAATACATAGAATATGCATGTAAACCTAACAGATCTTATCGAGAGGGTTATCAGAATACAAAAGGTATATATTCAATCAGTTACGAAGTGTTACACATCAAGAGGACATACGTTCAGTATATCATTCATTTAGACCGTTTCATAAATGAACTTGGTTACAACTTCTACATTAGATACTCAAAACAAGTACATAACTCTTAGGAATTAAACTGATATCAACTGGTTTGGATAACAATTGAATTCTCGAGCTGTAATGCATTGAAGTTGAATACTCATCCAATTTCTGGGGATTCAGATCTCCTGCGGGCACAAAGAAACAGTTGCAGGCTGTTGCTGTCCAATCCGCGCTCTCTGGCTCGGTGCCAGGCTGTGCTGTGCGGCTTGCGACGGTGCGCTGCAGATGCTCACTGGCCGGCTAGTTAGTGTTGGTTTTAACTAGCAAAGTTTGTGCACAGGAGAAAAGATGACTGTGGGTCCCAGCAAGTCAGGAAGAGGACCGGTTCGTTCCTGATGAAGCGCTAGTTCTGAATAATGATTCAGCTGTCCACAGTTCCGACCTGTTCACGAGGCCTGCTGCTGGTTACTCTCTGGCAACCTCCACTCTAGACTCTTAGAACAAAGGAAAGTTCTGGCACTCGGACACACTGGCCGTTCCGTGGTTGTCCGGCTGAGTCTCAGGATGGTCAGGAGGCGCGCTGCGAGAATGTCCTGCCCTTGGGAGCCTTCTGCTCCTGGGCCGTCCTGCCCTGGAATTCTCCTTTGAATTCCCTTTAGAACAGTCCACAGAATCCTCTCCAGAATCTTACTGAATCTGAATCTCAATCTTGTTGAATCTCTTGTTGAATCTTACAGGCTCTCTGTGTTGCCTGTTTTTACCTGGAGGAACTTCAGCTCGTCGATTGGCTGAAAGTTCCATGGGCATCAGAGTCCCACGTGGGTTACTCAGCCCTACCAGTCCCTGATTGGTTGATCAAGGTGAGATATGAGTCACTTAGTCCTGACACTTAGTAATGCAGTCCAGATGTCCATCCGGCACTCCCTAGACTGATAGGCGCCAGTGGATGACCATTGATCATGATAGCCAGACTTAGCTAAGTGCATCCCCCTTTGGGAGCTGTCCTAGGAAACCTTAAATCACCCTAATGGTCTCTCTGTGGCTGCACCACAGAGATGAACAGAGAAATGGGGCCTCATTTGGGAAGCTCAGAAACACTTAATTCTGCCTTATTATTAAGCCTCGCCGCTACACTGACAATATGTCATGAGCCTCCACATTACTTCTCCTAGTTTCACTAGATCCAGGCCTGATTTGGCATTTATATGGAGCTTTCAACTCCATATAAATTTTTACATGGATGTTCCATTGTAGTTATTTGACTGTATTTTAGGGATCCTCAGGCAAAATGTTGCAGGACAGTGTCTCAGAGGATGGAGAATATGTACTGATTTACGTGTTGTATTTTGGCTGAAAAATCAATACAATCGCTGGAGTCACAAGAATATCAGGGCTCCTGCTATGAAAAGCATGTCTATCCTCTTTGTGTTTTTCATAGTGAATTTCCCCATGTTTTATCTCTCCAGTAAAATGTTTGATTTGCTACAAAAAATGTCATTTTGATTATAGTATCTCTGGGAATTTGTTTAAGTTACAAGTGAAGCATAGTATGTTTTAATTCTATAAAAAAAACGCCTGTAGTTTGTCACTCTTGGTTATGTGGTTACATTTTTGGTAGGGACCAAAGGTTGTCTCCTTTTCAGTTTCAGTTAGAGGGCATGCTCACCAATGAAAGGAAGAAACCTTTCTAATGATGCCCTTTTCTGAGTATATTGAGGTGGTCAAAGTAGAAGATCTAATGAAGTTTGGTTGTAGTGCTTTGAGCATTCGAACTTGCTCTGGAGTTGCTGTGGTATAATAAAAATGTTCTTATTAATTTATTAACTAAAGTTTTAAAAAATAAACATTGTATTAATTGCTACTCAATTATGCTATTTTGGAAAGGTAAATTTTCTATAAAACGTTGGTTTTGATAATTAGATTAATTCATTTAGTTTCCTGCATAATACAGTATATTAATTTGCAATTATTTTATAACATACAGTATATAGTACAGTATGTGTAACATACAGTTGTACAAATGAGTTTCTCAGTGCATTGAAGTAGATCCTTGAAAGAATCTGCCAAGAAAACAGTGATGTCGACCTGGACTGGAATTTAAACACGACCATAATATGGGTATTTTTATACAGTAAACACAGAGCACTGAGCTTCATCTCCATCCCAGTAGCTTGATCTGTTTTTTTTTTTCTGCTGCTCCTTTTTACCACTCAGATTTAGATTTAGACACCATCTCCTTCCTTCATGTCTGTTCCACATGACAAAGTGCCTGTTCCTTTAATCCCTCCACTGTGTGAAAGTCTTTGCTTCTGAGATTCCATCAACCAAAGGGAAATAAGTTCTGGGGAGAATCAAAGCAGGCATCTGACCCTTTTACAGAAGAGAAATCAATCACCGAGCCCAAGACTTAAGCTGACTAAGCACTGCCACAAAACTGTTTTGCAAAGGATGAAAATAGTTCTGTGGTTTGTATGCAAAGCTTCATGCATTGTTAGATATCTGCACTAGCCTGCACTACTTTAGTTTACTTTTCTTCCCCTTGTAATTAATGTTCTGATTTACAGCTGATCTAACAGAAAACAGGAAAACCACCTATTTCCGGCAATGGTTGCAGCAGTCTCTTTAAGGAGAGAATGAATCATCATTGATCAAATGCTTTGAAAGTACAGTATGTTATATACAGTACATATTTTGTAATGTTTGTATTAAACTATGTTCTAAATTATTTCAGAATTTCATAATCTGTCCTAAATTATTTGATAGCGCTCCAGAAATAGTAAGGTAATCTCCCAACTGAAGCTCAGGGGGAAGAAAGTAAAAATAAAACACCTATCAAAGGGAATCAGGAATGCATTACAGACAAGTCATCTACAATCACATATTTGGATACAATATACTGTACCATAGCATACTATACAGAATGCTATTTTGTATATGTTTTGGAAAACTCATTTAAAATTAAAATCAATTAAGGTTTACAATGCATCTTACACTGCATCATTATTCTTGTATGTGTCTGTGTTGGTTAAAGAAACACATACAAAATCAGTTGTGGTTTATTCCTTAAGATTCTTGAAAAATGTCTTTTGAAGTGTTGCATAGATGCTGAATGAAATAGTTTGCCAGAAAACAGTTGAATATTTGTGTTTAATTTTTATGGCACTCTAAAAATTGAAAATGTAACAAATCCACAGGTTCACTAGAAAGGACACCCAGTCCATAAACTGTAATTCAAGTGAGTGAATACTTTTTATCACACATAATATAGTTCTTATGTTCTTGTGTTTTGTGCTTAAGTGCTTTAAAGCGTGAAATTGGTTACTTTTGAGTGTGAATTGAGACCATGTAAAATGGTAACGATAATGACACTGGTATTGTTAAAACTGCTACTATGACTACTAATATTCAGAAAAATAA
This sequence comes from Atractosteus spatula, assembly GCF_055471065.1. Classification (NCBI taxonomy): domain Eukaryota; kingdom Metazoa; phylum Chordata; class Actinopteri; order Semionotiformes; family Lepisosteidae; genus Atractosteus; species Atractosteus spatula. The sequence goes on along the minus strand of NC_142711.1, from coordinate 31,330,762 downwards.
TGTGTAAATGCCGGCACATTTTGGCAACAAATAAAATTAAAATATTGCTGGATACTACATAGCTTCAATGCAAAGATATTAATCTTTAGAATTCAGTTAAAAACAAGATATTTTCTAGGAAGACAAAAATGTTAAGCAGTCTGATGAAAAATATTTTTCAAACACAAAGTTATTTTCAGCATATTCTGATTAAATTAAATTTCTCACTTTCATAGACAAACTGAATCTATTAAATTGTCTTTGAATGTCTCATGAACACGTGCACACAAAACAATGTTTCTGACTAGTTTGGTTTTATAAGTAAGTTTTTTTTTTAATTCTGCAAAGCTCAGTAGCTATTTGGAAAATGGAAGTTTACATATTTGCATGCAGCCCAGCTTTCCTTTTAATTAGATGCTTTTCTTACAGAACTTATAATAATAATGCACTAAGTTTTCTTGGAGGAAATGGAATTGCCCAGACAAAGACTGCTCATATAAAATCAGGTTTAATTACACAAAAAAATTGTTCTTCTTAATGACTTTGTGAGTGATACACTTGATAGGTTTTATATCAATAGTATAAAATAAAGTTTATCACTAAGCAGGCGGTGAATCAGATTTTCCCAGATGTAATTATTTTTTATAAAAAATATCTTGAATTTGGAATATCTGGCTTAATAAGTAAATTTGTCCTCAGTTAATTTGTTTTGCTTACATACTGTAGATGCTTTTCAGATTAATGAGTTTTACAGATTTTTATATGTGGAAGAATTTAAAGAATAAATGTAAAGAATGAATATTTTTACCAATATGCTTATTATCCATGCCGCTTTACCTATGTGGGCTGACCTGATTCAAGTTCCAGTGCAATGTGGTTAGTAGCCTCAGGCCTGTTTGCTTCACAGAGATGGTGCTAGAACATCTTACTATAAGGTATTAAAGCAAAGTGCCTTTAAAAAGTCTTGGGAAGTATCAATAGGGAAGAGAACTTTGACTGCCTCTAGCAGTACTTAGCAATATTTAGAGGAAGATGTTTTTTTTTTCAATACACAGAAAAAAAAGCTGTGAAAATGAATAAACAGCATAAGAGTTGAAAACATAAAGATTTCAAGATAAAAAGTCAATAGTAGATAAAATTAAACAATACTTTATAACAATGTGTATACCAACAGCAGACCCAATAGGATGTTTCTTGCAGGAAACTACAGTATACCATTTTATCTGATTTTAGTATGCAGTAAGTAAAGAAGAAACAAAGAACTTACAAGCATGACAAATGTCAGGAGCCAGATGGTGTCTATCATGTTATACTTACAACAAATTAAGGATAATATTCAAAAGTGTAAATACTGTAAGTAATTTCCAAAGCATATGAAGATCTGTGCTGGAATGAAAACTTGCAGACACACCAGCCCTCACAAGCCCAGTCTTGAATTCAGTCACACTGCCATGACAAATAAAACCAACAAAATAATACACCAGAAAAGGAAAGACCAAGAAATTAAAGAGATAATGACTCTTTTTTCCATTGTGCATATTAAAGTGTTTAAATAACAGTGAAAGGATTTTCTACATGGTCTTAGTATTAAGACTGTATGGCTACAGTAAAAGATCTTGTCACATACAGTATACAGTAATGTAACATATATTACATATATTATATGTAATATACAGTGGTGTGAAAAAGTGTTTGCCCCCTTCCTGATTTCTGATTTTTTTGCATGTTTGTCACACTGAAATGTTTCAGATCATCAAACAAATTGAAATATTAGACAAAGATCACACAAGTAAACACAAAATGCAGTTTTTAAATGAAGGTTTTTATTATTAAGGGAAAAAAAAATCCAAACCTACATGTCCCTGTGTGAAAAAGTGATTGCCCCCCCTGTTAAAACATAAATCAACTGTGGAATCTTTGGAAAGCTGAGTTCAATTTCTCTAGCCACACCTAGGCCTGATTACTGCCACACCTGTTCTCAATCAAGAAATCACTTAAATAGGACCTGCCTGACAATGTGAAGTAGACCAAAAGATCCTCAAAAGCTAGACATCATGCTGCAATCCAAACAAATTCAGGAACAAATGAGAAATGGAGTAATTGAGATTTATCAGTCTGGAAAAGGTTATAAAGCCATCTCTAAAGCTTTGGGACTCCAGCGAACCACAGTGAGAGCCATTATCCACAAATGGCGAAAACATGGAACAGTGGTGAACTTTCCCAGGAGTGGCTGGCCGACCAAAATTACCCCAAGAACGCAGCGACGACTCATCCAAGAGGTCACAAAAAACCCCACAACAACAGCCAAAGAACTGCAGGCTTCACTTGCCTCAGTTAAGGTCAGTGTTCATGACTCCACCATAAGAAAGAGACTGGGCAAAAATGGCCTGCATGGCAGAGTTCCAAGACGAAAACCACTGCTGAGCAAAAAGAACATAAAGGCTCGTCTCAGTTTTGCCAGAAAACATCTTGATGATCCCCAAGACTTTTGGGAAAATACTCTGTGGACTGACGAGACAAAAGTTGAACTTTTTGGAAGGTGTGTGTCCCATTACATCTGGCGTAAAAGTAACACAGCATTTCAGAAAAGGAACATCATACCAACAGTAAAATATGGTGGTGGTAGTGTGATGGTCTGGGGCTGTTTTGCTGCTTCAGGACCTGGAAGACTTGCTGTGGTAAATGGAACCATGAATTCTGCTGTCTACCAAAAAATCCTGAAGGAGAATGTCCGGCCATCTGTTCGTGACCTCAAGCTGAAACGCACTTGGGTTCTGCAGCAGGACAATGATCCAAAACATACCAGCAAGTCCACCTCTGAATGGCTTAAGAAAAACAAAATGAAGACTTTGGAGTGGCCTAGTCAAAGTCCTGACCTGAATCCGATTGAGAAGTTGTGGCATGACCTTAAAAAAGCGGTTAAGGCTCGAAAACCCTCCAATGTGGCTGAATTACAACAATTCTGCAAAGATGAGTGGGCCAAAATTCCTCCACAGCGCTGTAAAAGACTCATTGCCAGTTATCGCAAATGCTTGATTGCAGTTGTTGCTGCTAAGGGTGGCCCAACCAGTTATTAGGTTTAGGGGCAATCACTTTTTCACACAGGGCCATGTAGGTTTGGATTTTTTTTCTCTTAATAATAAAAACCTTCATTTAAAAACTGCATTTTGTGTTTACTTGTGTTATCTTTGTCTAATATTTCAATTTGTTTGATGATCTGAAACATTTCAGTGTGACAAACATGCAAAAAAATCAGAAATCAGGAAGGGGGCAAACACTTTTTCACACCACTGTATATACATATAACATGTATAAAGACAATCCACAAAAGACCATTAAATTGAGCACATATAATGTAAAATAAAACCTTTTGAAATCAAATAAGAATGTAATGCTGAAATTACTTAAATACTGTTTTCAGTCTCCAAAATAAAAGTTTAGATGAACCCAACTAAATATTAATCGACCCAGGCTCAAGGAACAATCAAGATCAAGGAATATATAATAATCTTAGGTCTACATAGATTCAAGACTGAGAATAGGAGACCATATTATAAAAACAGCAATTATATTAATTGCCCTTTTACTTCTTTCTTTGTTTTGTCTTCTATGTAACATTAGTGAATGCCTCAAACAGTTGTTCTCAAATAATTGGTTAAATAAAGTATTCTTAACTTTTAGCAATGTGCATAGAAAGATAGGTTAAATAGTACTTCATTTGTAATCTTCATAAAAACCATGCACTCAGTGATATTGAACGATGCCCTTCTGTGGCATCACATTCTGTAATGATAAGTAAGGTACATTTTGTACAAACAATAGCATATTAATTAACGGTTTGCAATTCTGAAAACTAAGTGTATACCTACTAGTATTTGTAGACTTAGGACAGTATATTCTAGTTTTTCCATATGTACAAGATTGCTGATAGTGAATCAAAGGAGGTTTTCAAACATGCAACACGAACATAGCATTCAATTTGAAGAGGACTAGAAACATGTGGTAATGCAAGAAGAAATGTGGTGCAATAGCATTGTCTCCGTTTCAACAGAACCATAGTCAGGTACAGTAGATTACACACGCTTTGTCACTCTCCAATTTAAACATCTGCTGCTCAGCATGAATTGCAGTGTGTCATAAACTCTGAGTGGATCCACAACAGATGTGATTCTCTCTGTTTTCAGTTCAAAATTGTATCATCACAATCTTAACTCAAGGCTTGTTCTTAAGCATTTATTATTTTCAAGTCTGTTACATCTGGCTTGCCACATCATACCAAATGGAAAGAACAAGTGGAACTCATAATGTGAAGGTAATCAAAGGGATCTCTGAGTATTTTGCCCTCTAAGTATGTTGTAGACATGCAGACATTTAATAAGATGGAGATAAACCTTATATGAAGTTAAAGATTTGATATATACAAGATGAGGTTTCCTGGATTTTCTTTTCTTTTCAATCTTTATTTAGTTGCTTTTCATTACTGTTACTGTTTCATTACATTACTGTTTTCATTACTGTTTTCTGACAATCTGAAATACAGACCTTGTAGACCTTCAGCAAATATTTCAAGTAGGAAATTTGGTAGGAAATGCAATCTTTTTTGCTGCAATTTATTTGTTGTACAGGCTGACATATATCGAGCTACAGTATGTGCTTAGAAAGTGCTGAATGTAAACCCTCTTCATTTTATGATTACATTAAATGTGTTCTTTCATTCCTTGCAATACACTTGGTATTAAGTACATGTATTATTTACTGTATATTACTGGTCAGCCATACAAAGTTTATTTGTATTGTAAATAGAAATATCTTATTTCTTAAAATAACATTTTCTACTGGTTAATATAATAATTAATCTAATGATATAAATGATAAGTGAACTCGTTATCCTACAAAGTATAATGAAAATGTCACTGGGTCATCATAAGACACTATTATGTTATTAATTATTGGATCCATTTTCCCAAACCACTGATAGAAGATAAACAGAAACACTGAATTTCATTTGAGCAGGTTTCAAAAGTGTATATTTAGCTCCATAAGTCATATAATAAATAATATACATCCCCAGACCACAATGTTTCCACCACTACATTTTTCACGTGGGATAAGGCAATGAGACAGAAACCCTCCAAAATGCTTGTGCTTACAAAGATTTCTTGAGGAGTTACAATATCCTAAGGAATACAAACATGAGGATTGAAAAGTATAAGGAGCAATACTCTAGCATTATAAACATAATTTATGAAAAAATGTCATTATTCCTGATATGATGATTGTGTTTACTAACTGTACTCCATAATTAGTTTTGGCTGATGAGGACATTTCTTCCCAGTATCCAGTACTTACAGGTTTTTTATATGTTATTAATGATAGCCTCCTATTTGCAGTCTTGGCACAGCAAAGGCTTTTCCCTTAATTTCCTTTTAAACTTGCCCTTATTTAAATAATTACCTGACCTGTTGAAGCAGTCCCATTTTGCTCTCTGTATTTCCAGAGAGAGCTCTGATAATGCTTTTATGAATTCCCTTAAGGAAGATGGGAGGTCTATTTCAACCCTTGCAAAGCACTTTGGACCATGTGTTATTAAAAAAAAGCATTTTGAAAAAATCTTCATCTTTTCCCTTATTTTTCTACTTTTTAACATGAAATATCACATACTCATGTTGCTTTAACAGAAAAATAAGCATTTGTCAGTAAAATATAAATGCTGTATGCATCTGTACTTGCATCTATTACAAGAAAACAGGAAATGTTAAATGTCTCAAAGGGTTTTGAGCAGAGACATTTTTATTTTTTTTAATAACACTGACAATATTTTCATATACATAAAACACCCAGCACACCAAAATTCAGGGCAGATTAAAAACATGTTGTCAGAACATGCCAGTCTATCTAAAAACTACTGTACAGTATATAACCTTTTGAAGTACTATAAAACAAAAAATTGTGACATCTTATACTTTTAATATAGGGACGACAAACTGAAAGGTTTATACTTTTAATTTATTTTTGTATTGTGTGAAAACAAATCTATTGTTTAGTCACTAGGGACTCTGAGAAAGACCATGATTTACACAATAGAAGGATCATAATGGCCAAAGTGATCAAAATCCCTCATCTTCTGATGGCCACAAAAAAACTGCAATGAAATATTTGTACTGTTTCTTTTTTGTGAGTTTCACTTGCATCTTGTTGTTGACATACTCCGGTAGAATAAAAAAAACCCGATATCAACTGCAGATACACAACACAAGATTTTAAATCCCTACTATTCTGTTTGTTTCTTTTTGTACACTGCAAGTGAGGGCTGTACAACTCTGATAATATATTTTTAAACATGTCCTTTCATGTTTTCTAAACTAAAAAAAAACTATACAAATTTTGTAATCCGTAATGTCTTTGTTATTTAAATACCTTCCCACAATGTTAAACACAGGAAAAGAATGAATGCACCCCCCCTTGTAGTAACCTCTGTAAATTCTGATATTGTCAAGTCGTGTTATCTTTCAGTTCATGGGCAGTAATGAAAAATCCAGTTGAATGTATTCTTGAGTTGACTGATGGTGTGAGTTAGTTAAGTCAATAAAAATATAGGCATAATTCTTGGCAAGATATTGTAGCAAAACACAACAAAGGTGACAGTTAAGGTAAATTGTATCCTTAGTCATGGGGACTTCAAGCTCAATTTTCATTTGTCAAAATATAGTATGATAAAGAACATTACATGTTGACCTTAAAAGAAAATACTGATCTTGTTGTTGACATACTCCGGTAGAAGAAAAAAAACCCAATATCAACTGCAGATACACAACACAAGATTTTAAATCCCTACAATTCTGTTTGTTTCTTTTCGTACACTGCAAGTGAGGGCTGTACAACTCTGATAATATCATTCCATTAGTTGGATAGGATTTTTATTTGAATCAACAGCCTTGCTGTTTTCATTAAAAGTGGCTGAGGTGATTCTGCCAGTTTTAGGTTTTCTTCAGTGTCTGCTTGATTTCAATTCAAATTTCTGTCAATCATGCTGGATAAGCTGCCAGAAAGTGACTGCCTTTTTACTGCTACTGTTCAACTTAAACCGATTTGCTGTGTTCCAATATGTCTCAGCCTTGAGGAAGTTATTTTTAGGATTTCCTTTGCTGTGCTCCTTAAAGCCTGGAAATGTTTCACTGAAATAAGTAATAGGTAGCAGTTTTTTTGTTACACATTTTTGTTGGTCAATAAAATGAATATGATGACAGCATTTCTCTGTTTAGGTCATAAAATGTAAAGTGGCAGTACTGCATAAAGTCCAGTCACTTTTGCATATACAGTACTGTACATGTCTGATATAATTGACATTTTTGGAAATGTCATTTTCTAAATGCAAATATACAGTACATGTTCAGATGCTGAGGTCCTAACCATTGAGTCATAAAAGACCCCTTGGCTTGCATTGTCTGACATCCCTAAAATTCCTCTTAAATACAATTGGTGAAGTAATTTATCACTTGATCTGTTGTGTAGTGCAGATACCGGTGCAGAATATTTGCCATCCATCAACCAGGTGGGTGCTGCACTTATTCTAAGTTATGGATAAAGTAGGACCACTTTTATATGTGAAGCAACGTGGAATCTTTGGGGATGAGATAAGATAAACAAATTAATAAAATTATTATTATTATTATTATTATTATTATAAAAAATAGCAAAATACCAACTTTATGTTAAGAGCTTACATTGTACTGCTTATTTGCTTAAAGGTACAGGTACAAAATCACAGTACAAGGATGGATTAAGGTTGATTTAAAATTAAATCTAGTCAGATTTAATAATCCTTTTTTTTTTTACTCATGGAACACATCAGAGAAAAAACATTATCTTACAGTTTGACTCAATGAGGGAGGCAGACAGTATTGCTGATTATCTGAGGTTACGAGTAATGTAATCCTGTTAACATACAAATGAGAACAGCTGGTCATGGGACATAATATACAGTAAAAGAACAAATAATAGGTTTATTCCATGCTGAAAAGAGAAGAAAGAAAACACAATGTTTTGGCCGTGGAGCCTTCTTCAGGTGTGAGCTATTTTGTTCTCCTCGAGTATTTTGTGTTTTTTTGGGAAGGAGCATAATGGCGGACTCAATATAGTCCACTTTATTCCTGCAGATGAGTCTAGTTTTTGGGGAAATTGACTTTACTTTCATGATATTAACAAAAGTCTGCATTTCTTTGACACCTGACATCAGTTTGACACCTTGGAATTCATCACTGCTTCACTCAACAAGCCCCAACGATATCTTTGGGGGGTTACGAGATCAAAGAGTGCACTTATTTGATCTAAATGTTTTCTTAAAGATTATGCATTTTGTTCTATTTGAAGAATTTCACTGTGTAAAGTATGTGGTTTATATGTGTTTTGAAATTCAAATTGGAAAATAAACCGACCTATTTTTTTTCCAGTGTTATTGCATTGCAAAGTAAAAGGTAAAATCGGGCACAAACCTGACATTTTGCAGTCTTTGGTGGAACTGCGCAGTACTGCCCAGTACAATATATGGTTTCAAGTTTTAAAGTTTTAACGTTAAATTGTTGGCTGATTACTGGCTGCTGAAATTTGGATTAAGACAATTTTTTTTCAATTTGGATGTAAACCTGAAGGAGGCACATTCACAATGAGCTATAATAGTGGACTATATAAGAAACAAACCAGAAGTAATGCTCTGATTGGGCTTTGAGCCGCCTGGGTACAGCACGCTACATTACAGTCCATGAGCCTTCCATTGTCCATTACCACTATAAGGACAATATTTATTTTTTTTAAAAAGAACAAATGTCAAAATGTTTCAAAACATCCACTTGTGATATTTGATAATATTACTTAATTTCATATTAATATTACTATCAAGTGGTATTAAATCAGTACAACTTTTTTTTTTACAATAACAGCAAGTAGTGTTCTTACTACGTATTCTTAGAAAAGCAGATTGACTTGGGAACAGCCTGGTGTTTAGACAATGACCTTCTACTCAATGCTTGTAAACCAGGGAAATCATTATTGACCTCTGACGCATCCAGAACACAAAACCAATCTTCATCAATGATTTTCCTATAAAGACCACTAACTAATTTCTGGGTACATATACTGGATAAACAGTGATCTTAAATGGAGTACCAGCACTGACCACATAGTCAAGAAAGCACAGCAGTGGATTTGTTTTCTTAGGCAACTCAAAAAACACAGAGTGAACTGGTAACTCCTCCTTCAATTCTACACAGACATCATCCAAAGTGTTCTGACAACCTCTATTACAGTCTGGTATGGGAGCTTGGATAACTACTCAAAAGACAAACTAGAAAGTATTGTGTCCAAAGCTGCAAAAATTGTTGGCTGTGAACTCCCTTCTATCTCATCTCTATACTCAAGCCGCACCTCCAATTGTGCCAAGAAAATAATCTCAGACCCCTCTCACCCAGCTCATAATTTTTTTCAGCTTCTCCCTTCTGGAATATGTTTCAAATCCTTCCTCTCAAGGACTGCCCACTTCAACCTCAGCTTCTTTCTCACTGCCATTCAAACTCTGAATTCACATTGAACTCTGAAATCCATTGTATAATTAATGTTGCTACAAGGAAAGTTGTTTACATATGTACTGTATGTGACGATGTTTGTCTGTCTTCTGTCCTATTTAAATATGAGCTGTATATGTTGTATATATGTCTCATCTGTGTTCTTGCTGGTATCGATAGCAAATTCTACCAACTATTTTTGTGTGGCAAAAAAGAATAATCCATCTAAAAGGATAAAATATTATAGCTTTTTATGATTTACAGTACATAAACTTAATAATGTTAGAACAAACACGTTAAAACCATAACCCACTGTAAGTCACCAAGTTAAAGACTGATGCATAAAATATTTATTTTATTAATAATATATATTAGGTATGTATTACGTATTACGTTATACTACTGTTTTTATTTTCCGCTACCAAAATTTACCTTTGGATTTTCTCTATGTGGATGTAAACCTGAAAGATGCACATTTTGCTACAGTATAATAATAAACTATTTTTTTATAAATTCAGCTGAGCAATCTTGCTTTTATAAAATATACCCACTTTTTAATTAGTTCAATATTTAACATGCTGTAATACACAGTTTAAAATCAATAAAAATCTAAACAGTATACAACTTAAATTCCATAATTGGAAAAAGATTGTGCCTTAGCATTGAGTGGGATTCGAAACCAGGCATTTTCTGGTGACAGCCCAAATGCTCCACACGCCATGTTAAACTTTCACTGCTCCACTTGGCGGTTTTAAAAAAGCTGCGGTCTCTCGCAGACCGTGAACCACAAAGTACTGCAGTATCCCTCGCTCATTATGAATGGCTGGATCTGTACTGATTTACTAGGAATAAGCAATAAACCCATAAGTTTAGCAAAATTAGTTCTTACTTAAGTAACTGTTGGAGTTCTTTGAATTCAGGAAATATGTAAAAATTCTGTAGGTTTCTGCTAAATTTTCTCATGAAAACTATTTCTCAAATTGCAGGCAGTATACTGTAGTATTTAAGTATTCCACTTAACATCTAGTTAACAGAAAACACTGATAAATAAGTTGAATGATCAAAAACTAAATATTATTATTATTAAATTTTAAATTAATGTGATTTAATTAGCTGAGTGTCAGAGGGATCTGTTTTAGGACTACTGCCCTTCCTAATTGAATTTAAATGTTTAGATTCTGGTTTAGTTAGTACTCTATTCAAGATTGAAGATTGGTTAAAAATATTAAGAGGCATTGACAAATGTCAGGAAATAGGGAAAATTCATACATTTTCAGAGTAACTCAAAAAGGATGTAAATAGAATCTTAGAATTCCACAATGTTTAAAGAGGAACTGCAACAGTATTTTTATATTTCACGGCTAGAAAGAATTGGCATTGATGAGTGCCTTTCAAACCACAATGAAAGTAAAATGTACTGTACACAATAATGTGTAAAATCTCCAGTTTATACAAAATAGACAAAATGTCCAGGTATGCACAGTGCCATATTGTGCAACTCAGCGTATTATCCAATAGAAATATTGCTCTCAATTTTGAGACGGATTTGCTGAGAAATTCAACTTAATTGTTAACTCTGCATGCAGATCATGTTGAAACATTTCTGCAGTGAAATGTCTGCCTAACCGCCTGTACTTATTTGCTCGTACATTGCATTACATTAGTCATTACAGTGACAAGTGAGTTGGAAGGGACGCTTCAAGTTGCAATTTTACCTGTGGCGACAGCAAGACAGCAATAGTGACCATACATTACTTTCACAAAGTTCATGATTTTGTGCTTAATTTATTGTTCGGAAAATGTTGCAATGCTATCAATTAATTTGTGTTACCCAAATTTAATAATCAGTCTGAGAAATTGAGACTATAGTTCATCTTTAATGTACACATATGCAGCTTTTTCCGTTAAAAACTGTAACACTTCCAACAAAACATTGCAGGGCTTGTAAACATAAGATTGAAAATATCTGTATATGATAGAAACCACTAAGCTTGAGGAGGTTGCTAATAAAAATGACTTCTTGACACAGTTACATCTTCTAGTCAATGTAGAAAAGCAATAAAAAGGCAAATAAATTATCAGGGATATATAATTAAGTATGGAGTATAAAACAAGGGATCTGATATTATAATACACTATTACAACTTAATTTAGCATATTGTGTAGAATTTTGATCAACATGGTATAAAAATATATTTCGGCTTTGGAATTCAAAATTCTCAATGCATTGGTAAAGTCAACCTTATAAAGTATATCTATAATACTAATATAAGTATTTCATAATCAATAGTAAACAAATCAGATTATGTATTGTAAATAGAAACTAGGGGAAATGCTGTAAAAATTGTTGCATAAAATTGCTAATATGATTTATTTATATACTCAGAATTTGAATTGTTTAAAACATTTTTTTCCTTTTCACACATATTTCATATTTTACTCTTTTATTAAGTTACTGATTGCTTTTTGTGTATTTAGCTAGGTTCATGGGATTGTTAAATTGTCTATTTTACAATTATTTTGTCTCTCACGTGCTCCAGTCCATTGTCTGTGTGGTCATTGCCTAATGTATATATGCCATTTAGTTTTGATTGGTAGACTCAGATCACATGATCTGGAGTTTGTAAACCTATGGCTAGAGCAAAAGAAAGAAAACAAGGAAACAGTAAAAAAACAAAAACAAGATGAGCCTTGGGGTAAACTCCAAAAACATCTCTTCTGCACTACAGAAAAAGAAGAGTAATATTACCTTCTGTGTTAGCTACAATTGGTGCTCAACATTACTTTAACATTTCTGTGCAGTATGTTAGTTTTATGTGCATAAAAGTCATTAGCTTTTAGTATCTACTTTAAACCTTGGAAAAATTGAACACCTATGCTGATACAGAATAATTGAAGACAACAGGATAATTATTTCCCTGGATTTGCTTTGTTCTTCTATTCTATTGTCCTACTACTGTTGTCATAAAGTAAACGCCACAGGAAATGATTTTGTAAGTCTCACTAATAGCAAATACAAGTAAGGCTAATGGCAAATACACTCACTAATGGCAAATACAAGCTAATTACTGTATCATGTTTTATTTTGACTAAAGCACACATAGAAAAAATGTTTCCATCCTTTAAAAAACAGGTCAATCATGGTTACTGAAACTACAACAAATCAACATTTTATATAATACTTAGTCTATTCTGTAATCTTTGTGTTTTGCCATTATTGATTTTACAACTGAAGGGGTCACATCAGTTCACTGCTTATTTTATTATTAACTATCGTTAAGGAAAATTTTTAGTATGATGACACCACTGCTCTGCAATACCAGATGTAAAATAATAATTAGCATGTTTTCAATTTAAAAAATTATCAAACAATATGAGGGAGAGTTAGTTTTAATAGTAAGTTGGTGTTTTACCTTATCTCTCATTACGAAGGAAACAACATTATGTATTTACCAAGATAAATTTGTAATTACTGTATATACCTAGATAGCTGATTCTTTTACATTGATTTAAGGGATTGGGTCTAAAACATATATTAACATAATCAAATGTATGTTACAATAATGACAAAACAAGTAATGTAATCTGCAAAAGTATAAATTAAATTCTCACACATTATATTGAACAGTCAGACCTCTTAGACTGACATATTGACATTTAACTCCTTTCATTTTTTTTGTCCCAGATCTGTATGCTTGCTCTACCCAAACACAGAGTACACATATTTTCAGAAGTAAGGGTTCAGCCATCAACGTTTTTGATCTATCCCCCATTAACTAAAATAATATAATGAAAACATAAAAAAAAATTTCTGTTTCTTTTCCTCTGTTGCACATAAAAACACCATTTAGTTGAATATGCTTGATAAAGGAAGTCATCTTCTAGGTCTCACATACTCTAACGTTGATGGATTAGAAGCACATACTCTGTCCTGAATTACAAGAATTAGCTCAGTAGTACAATGCATTATTGAAAGATATAATTATGATTTATAATGTGCAATTATATTTTTCAGTTCTTAGCAGCTGATGAAAATGTCATCTTTATATAATTATGTTTGATACACTGGGTAAATTAAGTGACTATTAGTTCATTTATATTTAGAGAAAGAGTTCTTTCAAAGAATATGGAAAATATCTGTTGCATAAGTTTAACTTTATGTTTTGCTTCAGAATCTTTGACATATCACAGGAAGTGAAATTCTTTTGTCAACTGTGACAGAAGCCATTGATTGTAATCAGTACACAAGTTGCAAAAATATATTTTCCTTCATCTCTTTTCATGATCCCACGCACCTGAAGAAAGCTCTACAAGTGAAATGATTTTCTTATTTGCTTCTGCTTTTTATTGAGAAATTAATCTTTACTCATTGCTAATTGATTAATCTTGAATAGAGTACACATTTTTATACAAAACTCATCATTTGTAATATGTAAATTACATATTTATAAATGCTCCCTTTTCCCTTCCTTTCCACAATTATTTTCAGTAATCTAATTATAAAGGGACTAATTTTTATGGAACTTTAATGTGTCTTTCTTTTGGGGAAATAAAGTTACACAGAAGGTATCCCCTCATTCCCTGTCTGTTCAAGCACTGATGTTAATGACTGACAAAGAATAAAAATTATACTTTTCAAGTATCAATAATATAAATAAGTCTATAAGTATAGCAAAAGTAGATTATTCTACAAAACCTGAAAGGTATACAGGTTATTCCCAAAATAATTTAAGTAATGTAAGTTGAAAAGCCCTTTCTCTTTAATTCTAATTTTTATGTGGACAGATAACACAATGACACCTGCTCTTTAAACGAAGACACATACTGTAGCTTTCTCAATTTTAATTTTACAGAGACATTTCCCAGTTTTTACACTTGTGATGGAGTCTACCAATAGGAGGAACCAATAGAATATATATTGTCTATAAATCTAAATTAATCTAGTATATTTTTTTAAAATACAGAAATTTGCATCCATTTTGGGGGAATTTTAGAAGTGCTTCTGGGCTGTCATAGTTTATGAAATCTTTTCTATTCTAAATTCTACTTTGCAATGATAATATACCGTGTAATTAACAAAACAAAAAAACTCTGGAGTTTAATATAAAAAATTGCCTTCTTACTGATTAGAATAACTCATTAAAATTGTAATTAAGAAATAAGTAGTTTTAAATATAACCAGCCCTCATCCTGTTTCTTCCCTGTTCCTTGCTGTTCTGATTGGCAGACCTTTCCATTTATAGATCTACAGCAGCTCTTGATTCATATTTCTTTATCACACATAATGTTTGACTTCTAAAAACAGTTTTTTTTTAAATGAACTTACATGTCTTGTCAGAATACATTTAACCGTGGATTGGAAAAGAGCTGTCTTCATCTAAATATGTCAATGGCATTCCTAGTAAAATAATATACAATAGACTTCCTCATGCCTCTGTGGATTTTTTTATTAAAAAATCTTAACAGATTGATCTAAACATGCACTGTAGCAAAAATGCCCTAGCTCGAAAGACAACAACATAAGAGAGATGAGATCCTGCTATATTTTAACAGTTCAAGTAAATTACAAGTAAACCAAGGAAAAAGATGAACCTGAAATATTTGCATTTCTTTCATGACAGTTCTATGAGATAATCCTATACTGTCATTTTTTTATTAATATGTTTGTTATAAGTTTGATGTTCTTCATATTAGTTGAATAAATGTGCTTGCTGCATGTTTCTTTGATGTGTTTTCCTTTTACTGCTCAGTTTCTTGTAACATTTATCAAGACCTACTGCATGATGTCAAATAGCTATTTGAGCACAGATCTTAGCACATTTTCCACTTCTTATTGTTGCTTTGAAAAGCTGGTGTGGGAGAGATCTTCAAATTGAATTATTCAGTTTACCATTCTCATTCATTTCAAACAAATAGTCCTAGAAGCTTTAAACACTTGAATCACTACAAACTAAACTAAGATAAATCAACAATTTCATAATAGAACATTGACATATGCTTCTCTACAGCAAAGTTGTTTAATCTGGAATTTGAAATTTGTGAACTACTGTACACTGTGTCCTATTCACTGCATGAATAATGATTTAGGGAAAAAATCTTTCTCCTTTCCTGACAGCCTATGCTTCCACATAAGACACACAAAGAAGAAAGGAAAGGGAAATACTTTTTTTCTCAATTATTAAAAATGTACATCTTACAAAGGAGCTGCATAGTATTGCAATGGATACTAAAGGAACTTCATTTTTATTGTAAAGTCTGCTCATTTTTATGTTCCTCTGTTCCTATGTTTTTAGTGTGGGTGTGTGACTGCATGGGTGCAGATCGCCATGGCCACTGGGGTTCTAAGAAGGGCTTGAAGAAATATATGTATAGAGTTAATCTATGCAGAAAAAAACTGAAATGTGTTTATTGCATAAGAATGCAGTGAATTCGGTGAAAGTATACCCTTTGGCAACAATTAAAGATGCAAATCCTTTTGGGAAAGATTAGCAACTTTGAACACCAACAGCAATTTTTGGCCATTTTTCTTGGCTGATTTGCTCAAGCTTGCTTAGGAATTCTTTTTGGACAACAGTTTTCAAAATGTTTCACAATTCAGGACTTACTGGACAACTCAAGGACATTCACTTTCCTTTCACTGCAGCATTGCTTTGGCATTGTACTTTGGATCATTGTCCTACAGAAAGGTGATTTTGTTTTCCCAGCTTCAGGTCTGGAACAGTTTTCCTCTAAGATTTGCGAGTTTTCTGCTCAATCTATGTTCCCAACAATCAGTCTTGACAAGCTTCCCGGACTCTTCTGATGAGAACTATAACATAATCCTGTCACCTCAATTCTTGATCATAGAGATGGTGTTGACTGAGCACTATGTTAAGTTTGCATCAGAAATAATGTTTCGTATTTAGACCAAGAAGTTTGTCTCCTTTTGCCACATGTTTACAGTATAATGTAAATGTAAATGATTTGATGCAAACCCCATGTGGGATTTAAGATGTTTTTTTTTTTTACTTCAGTTCAAGACAAGTTGCCTTTGTGGGATAACTGGTATATATCTGACCTGTGGACCTTTTCTCCCATCTCAGTCACTGAACTATGTAGCTCCTTCAAAGTGGCCTTTGGTATCATGGTGCTATCAGGTTACCATTACTAAGGTAATTCTGAACACTAATGTTAATTTAGGTTCACCACAGCAGAAGGTCTGAATATTTACAGAGTTAAGACTTAATTATTCTTCTTTCATATAAAGTATCAATAGGAGTAGGTTGTGTATATACCCAATATTAATTTCAACTTCAAAGTAGCAAGCTTTAAAGCAACAAAATGTGAAAACTTTGCAATAGTCTGAACACTTTTGCAAGATAATTCCTTGTAAGTATAGAGCATTCTACTCCAATTTGATTAAATATTTATGTGGAAAACCATTGTTTCCTGGTACTGTTGGTCCCAAATTGATCTTACCAGAATCACAGTGCTTCTCCTAGGCCAATTTACCTCATTAAGCATGTGACATAGAACTATCAAGTGGAATCAATAAAGACATTTCAAGTTTTAAGTTTATTCCATATTTTTTGTTTCCACATAAATAACTCAAGCAATAAAAATGCAAATTGGAATGCTTCTTTACATAATAGCATTGCAAACAAGATAATAGAGCTGTTTGAAACTGTATAATGACCCAACTTGACCACTTTTGGAATACTACTTGCAGTTACGGTCTCCACTTCTTAAAGGGCATGCAGATGATAAAAGAAACTTCAGAAAAAAAGAAAGCCTAATTTCAGAGCTCAAAGGCATATAGAAAAGCTTCTATATAAAGAATTATTAAACTATGGAAAAAATTACCAAGCCACATTGTGGAAGCTAATATGCTGGGATTTTTCAAAATTAAGCATGACATGGGAGAATCATTTAGTGTGTTAGAGAATGCCAAGCTCTGTTGAGCTAAATGCCCTGTTCTCATTATAAAATTAAATGATCGTAAGATATACATATTCCTTTGAGTGATCAAGACAAATAATGACTTGCTTTGCTTGGTGTGAGGGAGTCTTCATCACAGAATGCAAGGCTCATTTGTGAAGTCCCTAGGGGCTTCCTAGGAAGCAACCATACTGGGCTATGTTTACTAAGTATGATGTTAAAGGTAAATGATCCACATTGTTATTCTGTGTCTTTTGTGTTCTGTTCTGTGAGAAGATCAGGACATACAGTACCTTGTTTTAGGCAGGGCAAGCTAACCTGAAGTCTAAACTGATTTCTAAATTGAGGTAGGATTTGTTTTATTATTATTTTCCACTGTGTAACCTTTTCTTATTAAATTATTTCTGATGCTGTAACAAGGCTGTTTCTTTGTTGAAGAATCTGGTTTTGTGCTGCCACCAAGAAAACTGCATTTACTTGTGCATAATTAAGGGTTTTAACAGGACTGTAGGAGAAATCTAATAAAAATACAACAACACTATAATATGCAAACTCACATTTATTGAACAAAAATTGTTGTAACACCATTTATAAAAAAGGCCACAAGAGACTTTCATTTCTTAGGAATCTTGGCCATTTTAAGGTAGACCTTATTTTAACACTTTTCTATAAATCATTTATTGAAAGTGTCTTAATATACTGTGTCATTTTTTGGTTTGGCAACATCAGTACCATGAGGGGTGGAGTGGTGGCTCAGGATCTGCACCTGTGACTGGAAGGTTGTTGGTTCGTATCCTGCGGCCGGCAAAGGAATCCTACTCAATTGGGCCCCTGAGCAAGGCCCTTAACACCATCTGCTCCAGGGGTGCTGTATAAATGGCTGACCCTGCGTTCTGACCCCAAGCTTCTCTCCCTTTCTGTGTGTCTCATGGAGAGAAAGTTGGGGTATGCAAAGAGACAAATTCCTAATACTAAATATTGTACAGTATATGGCCAATAAAGTGATCTTATATCTTAAATTGTAAAAGGTCCAGAAAATTAGTGAGGATAAGCAGCATAACCACTAGGGTAAACAAAAAAATATATATCCTCTATACAAAGAGAGGGTTCTAGAAGGCCAAGAGCATTATGGAGTGTTTGGTTCACCCCCTCCACTGTGAATTTTCACTACTCCCATCTGGGAGACACCTCTGTGTACCCAGGAGTAATGGTAATAGATTCAGTAAATTTTTCATCCCCTCTGCAATCTCATTCTCATACAATGTAAAATAACTATTTTATCTCCTGTAAAATATAACCAGTATTTAAATAGAACAGATAAGTTTGCTCTATGTTTTAATTTAATCTTACTGATCTCAGGATTTGAAGTACTGAAATAGATTTGATTTATTTTTTAAGTATTAAAATAATCGTTTGCCCAGCCTAATTTTAAAGACCTCTACTTGTGAAACTTTTCACAGCCTGTACATAAAACTATTATTAAAAAGCTTATTAAAAACAGCCCCCATGGTGTTCAAACCGATTTTTTTACACAGAAGACTGACACAGCTTTGCGCTGTGAATCTGTTTTTCTAAGAAAACATGTGTCCGTGGGGGAAGGTATTTATATATTATATTATATATATATATTATAATATATATATATTATATTCCCTATTAATCCAATTCTAAAAGTATGCTTTTGTTTAATCCGATAACGAGCATATTCGCAGAAAAGGTTAAAATGATCAATTTTTCACAAAGTATATAAACGTACAGTAATATGGTCAGAAGGAGCAGGTAAAAACATTTCAAAATAACCACATGTACTGTAAGACTTTGATGCTTAAAATGTTTAGGAAGAAAGTGGGATACTGGTGTGTATTTTTTATTTAAAATACCAATACCAGCCATATACAGTTTACATAATATGTTTATGTTCCTAAATTAATATCGTTTATGACCTTCAGATGCATTATGCTACTATTCTTTTTATGCTCAGCTACTAAAATTTCCCTTTAGTGGTAAAATTCCATATAAATATTAAATACTAAGTGAATTAAAATATGCACAATAAAGAGATTAAATGATTAAATCTTTTCACTACCAACCAATGCACCACGAGTGCCCCTGTTGGCCATTTTGGCCAGCCAATCACGTACCGCAGTACGGTGCGGTGGCGCATGCGTAGATGCCCGCGGTACGGGTTTGTACAGTGCATTTTGAATGGCTGCATCTGTAGCTGTTTCATTTTTTATTTTACACAATATTTACATTTAGAAATTGCTGTTGTGGAAATCATTTTGAAGAATATAATTTCTTACATTTTTAAAAAAGTTTCTGTTTTTTCAACTCCCTTTGTGCAAAAGTCAAATTTGACTTAGTTCAGGATGGAGAATCAATAAACTAAAACTTAGTTCTTGTTTGTTTTCCTACCACAGATCCTGAAGGAACATTTCCTTCATATAGATGCGGTTTCAGCCTATTGATTGCTCACCAGTAATGGTTAATAATGCAAATCCCTTGCTCCTAATAAGATACAGTATAAGCTTCTTCAAGACAACATTGACTTTGTTTTTGGTTCCTCTGTGGTAAGGGACTTCAACTGGAGGTCCACTGGCCACAATTGGCCTACAACCACAATCTGGAGAAGTTTAAAAAAATGAAAAAGATATGTTTATTGCTGTATTTGGAAAATCGAAGTGTGCATCACAGAATCCCTTTGCTGACACTGAACAGCTCAGCATGCACAATTCATGCAAAATACTCCAGTGGCTTACTACTCTGTGAGATACTTTTGTACTTGTATTCTTAGAGAAATGTGTGGAAACATAGTCTTGTGTACACTAACTGACAAGCAGAGTGAGAAAAAGTATTTTACAAACAAATATGGCTTTTGGAATTGTATATTCAAAAGTCTCTACAGTTAGATGCACACACGCTGAGAGTCTGCTCTCTTTCTATAGCAACCTTTGTGTGATCTTGCCTTCAAGCAAGAGAAATTTAAAGCAGCTTCTTTACATGTGATTTGGAAACTGGCAAAGAAACAGAAACGATGCAAAAGTAGATGGATTGCACGGTGACACATAGCATTGCTGCCTCACCACATTGGGGCCCTGGGGCCTGTGATGCTATCTGTATAGAGTTTGTATGTTTTTCCTGTGTTCATGTGGGTTTCATCCAGGAGTTCTAGTTTTTTTGCTTGGTGTGAGGGAGTCTACATCTAGTTTTCCACAGTCCAAAGACATACGGATAGATCAATTGTCTTCTGGGAAAAATGGCCCTGGCATGAGAGGGTGTGTGTTTGTATCTGTGTGTGCCCTGCAATAGACTGGCGTCCCTCCCAGGGTGTATCCTGCCTCGCACCAATTGCTCATTGGGATAGACTCCAGCTTTCCCGAGACCCTGTTTTGGATAAAGTGGTTGGAAAATGGATGGATGGATGGAAAGAGTAAAAGTTGTCAATTCTGGTTGAGGTAATCTGTAATGAAATAATAAAGTTTCAACCTGCTCTTTCTAACACAGTTTAAAGTAACTCAAGCACATGTTAAAGATAGGATGAGAGTGTGCAAGTAATGTTGCAATTGAAGCCAAACATTTTTTCACTGTTATAACAGCTCTCAGTGACTAAAGATGGAACATAAAAGATGGCATAAAGATGGGAAGCTTCAGGCTGATGATGGAGATATTCCTGATTTATTAAATTACATTTCACTCATCTATTTATCAATAAAGGCACATAATTATTAAATGGCTATACCTTAGAGTCAAGTATCATTGTCTTCCATGAACAAAAAGGCTACATACAGTATCAGACCACCACTTCAGGTAATTTTCCAGGTCCCAGTAATCTTGTAGCAGTTTCCTTTTTTTGCTTTTAAATGGTTGTCAAGTGGAGCATAAAGAAGCCAAAAGCAGTTTTCAAATTGCAGAGGTTTCTAGCCTTTAGTCTTTAAATGACAAAATGAGTAGCATTTGCCAACACTTTGTGGTAAATTAAAATGTCAATCTTTGCTTTTAATTATGAAGGAGAGTGGGAAGAAGGTAAGTTTGCACTGTGAGAAGTGGAAAGGTTCAAGGAAATAGGCCTGGCAGTCCAATACTGAGGCCTGAAACACTACACTATTGTAAATAAGGAAGTAATTGATAATAGACGCTATATTGATATTCATATTGACAAAATCTTCCTGGAGTTTCTCAAAACTGGTAGTATACCCTGACTTGTGATGCCAAAATATTGTTCATTCAAAAAATGAAATATATGAAAAAATTACATATATTCATGTACAGTTATTGAAACGACAACTAGAAGTCAACAAGAAGATCATCTTGCATGGTAAGATTCTAAGGGGCAGTCAACATGGCTATTGAAAAGGTAGATCTTGCTTAAGAAAGTTGTTAAAGTTCTTTGAATAAGCAACGGCAGTAATAGACAGAAACCAAACATATTATAGAGTATATTCAGATTTTCAAAATATTTTAGATTGGATTCTGAACCGGAATGACCTAGTAGGGATAGCCTCCTCTCATTTCAAAAGTTCCATTCATCCAACCATCCAATGTTCTAACCACTCTGTCCAATACAGGGTTGTGGGAAAGCCAGAGTCCCAGGCAAGCAAAGGCAGGATACATCCTGGACATGAAGCTAATCCATCACAGGGTACACATAGAAACACACACACACACACTCATACCATGGCCAATTTTCCCAGAAGCCAATTATCCTACCAATATGTCTGTGGACTGTGGGAGGAAACTAAATCATCTGGAGGATTCCCACGCAAATATAGGAAAAACATGTAAACTCCATGTTTTGTATGTATGCCAGGAATTTAACCCAGGGCTGTGAGGTATCAAAGTTACCAACTGTACTACTCTGCCACCTTTTGAAAATTCCATGGCTCACAATTCCAAATGTAATATTTTATTACAAAAACCTTCTAATTCAGAACAGATATTGATTCCAATGTTGCTCCCTGAATGTTTAAAAGGCATTTAGAAATACACTTTCTTGACTTGTCACCAGCTTCACTTCAACCAACATTGTCATCAGATGGATGGTAATACATAATATAATAAAAAGACTGTGGTAAGATTCTGTACTTCTCATGCATTTTAAATGTCAGATAATTTTCCAATTAGATCACTTCACTTTTAAAATTGTGCCTAGTTGCTACTTCTAACCTGCCTTTTATTTTTGACATTTCTTTCAATGACGGGAGTATTATTATAATTATGTTTTCCTTGCTCAAAATGATTTTGTTACAGATTAGCAAAGAGCAAAAACATTGCACTCTAATATTTAATGGAAAATGTAGAATTTGTGTTTATGGGAAAAAATGCTTACATCAATACACTCTAAAATAACAAAGTAAAGTAACCCTTTCTATTTTTAAAGTAGTTATTAGTGTTGTTTATTCTTGTAAATGAATACATATGATTCAATTGTATTTTTATGAGTAAACATGGTACTTTCTAAATAATCACTTATAATTTGCTTGAAGAAGACGTTCTTCCTGAATTAGAATTTGATTATTCTAGGGCTAGTTCTGTACTGTACAGTATGTGCATGGATATAAAATTAAATTTAACCATACTTCACTAAATTATTAAATTGATGAGGCTTTCATGAGAGACTGCATGAAGGCCTGTGTGAAATATATTGATTGTGGGTTTTAAGTATTTTAATTATAAAATAAGCTTTTAGGAGAAAAACAATGGAAGAACTAAAATAGAAGTTGTAGCAATTTTTTTAAATTAACTGCTAGTCATCACCACATGTTTAAATCCATACTACTGCAGATTATCTGTGCCTCAGAAGTATAAAAGAGGTGCTCTCAAAAGAAATATTACAAAATATATACAGCAGTTTGATTCAGCAGTCAAACTGACTAAAATAGAGATAGAATTTAATCTTTTCCCTCAAATGACCTGCAAAGCTTTAGACAACTTTGCATAGCATAAGGCTCTAAAGATGAATTTCAAGTGAGTGAATGAGGCCACTTAATTTTTTTATGGGAGTATGTCAGCACACAATTAATGAAATGAGCAAGGTTTCACACATGCACTTTTACTGCTTAAATCAAAATACTGTAAGTATATTAACTAAATACGTATGTTAGTATATTAACAGCAAAACTGATCATTTTGAAGTTCAGCCATCCAGGTGTTTGATCATGTAGTTGGGTAGTCCTATTTGGACTGCTTAAATGGCTTCTACTAAACAAAAGGAGCTTCCAGAAACTGCTCAGTCAAGTGGTAATATTTAATTACTTGTTTCAGGTGGAAGATAAACCACTAACTGTAAGTGAGGTTGCTTGACCATAAACATTAGTAAACATAGGATCTTGAGAAGGACCTAAACAGGAGAAACAGCAGAAGTAATTAGGAAGAGACAAGGTAAAAATCCAATTTGAACAGATAAAATCACCTTCTACAAAATCATGCGTTTTTTTAAGATGGAAAGATCTTTGAATAGAACAGACAGATCAGCAGTAAGACAAAAAGCAAAAGAGCCCTCAGGAAGGGCTTATAAATTCAAAGTATCTTAGACAGGCAAAAAGAATTAGCAGAAATAAGCATTGAAGTATTTTACTACCTGGTATGAGTAATAAGCTGACCTGAGTGGGTGAATTTTAAATGTGAGGATGTCCTTACTAAGAGGTAGTTTTTTTACAGGGAAAGGGGTTTTGAACATCCCTTGAGAATGAGTATGAGCTGAGAAAGCTTTCTCAAAGTAACTTTATAAAAGAAATATGAAAAATAAAAAAAAACTTTTACAGAACAACATCACAACTAGAAAACGTAGACAGTTAAGAGATCAGAAATAGGGAAAGCAATGTTTAAAGTACAGTGGAAAACACAAACACTTCCAGTCTAGCCAGAAAGAATGCAGAATACAAGGTGCAATGCTGTTTCTTAGGCCAACCTGCACATTGACCAAATGGAGCTGAAGAAAGAGATTGAGAGTGTGGATAGTTCCAAAGGGGGAGGAAATAGATATCTGAGTTAATTTCACGAATTTCTGACAGTCAAAGTGGGAGAGAGATCAGCAGCACAAATTGAAGATGACATGGAATGTCACAGGTTCTAATGGCCAATTGCTTACCAAGTGATTGTCAGATGAGACATCAAAAGCATTTCATATTATTTTATCAAAGAAGGACAAATGTGAACTACCACAAGAGTATTGGGATGGAAAATAACAGAGATTTACTACGATAAACAGTAAAATCTTCTGAGGATGCTTGATCAGTAAAACGTTGCATAACGTTAGCATAAAGAAGTATGATATGATCGTTTAATCCTGTGGAATAATGGACATGGCAAAAAAAGTAGCTGCTTGTTACAAGAATGCAAAGCAAAATTATACTAGACAATGATTCAAACTGTTTAATTTCTCACACATATCATATCATGGGCTCAGCTTTTGCAACTTTGGGCCTTCTGCCTGGTGCATATATAATGACAAAGAACAGAAAGAACAGAAAAACATCGTAGGATCGTAGGAAAAATAAAAATAAGTTATTTTCTAAGTCACATAAAAGTCCAATCAAAAAGAAGTTTGGATCAGCAAAAACATCCAAATTAAACCTAAACTCAGTAGTAGCCTAAATACAGTGCAGTAAACACAAAACCTCACAACACAGAACTCTCCAACCCAACTCAAATAAGTGTAAGTATCTGCCTTGAATATAAAAAGCTCCTGCCCTTTAAACTCCTTTGTATATCTTATAGTCCTCTTAAAAGTATATTTCTTGATTTCCAAATGTAAAGAGTATCATAATTAGAATGAAGAACCTAATCAATTTACCCACACAATTTACTGTACATGTGTATGCATGTGCATTTGTGAATATGTGATAATTAATGAGTTACACAGCATGTGTCTCGCCTCCACTACATAGGGTACTGTAGGAACAGGCCAGCCGCTGTATGGTTATTGCTTTCTAGGCTTTATCTTTTCTCCTGATTCTAAATGTAGGTTTGCACTGTAGTGCAGGTACTGTATGAAACTAGCCATGATACCCACAAAGACACATCCACAATAAATTAAAAGTTAATTAAGGAAAGTGCATAAAGACTGAGCATCCAGATTTTAAAAAGTCAACAAAATGTGTTCGTAGGCTAAAGGCTTACTTGTTGACTGATAAGGTGCTCCTTAAGAAAAAACATGGAAGAAAATACTTGAAAAAAGAAGCTGGGCTAGGGGCAAAGGGGAAACTCAGTGCTAAGAAAATGATCTAGGACAGTGGTTCTCAAACTGTGGTACGCGTACCGGCAGTGGTACGTGGCGTGCCGCCCGGTGGTACGCCAAATGACCCTGGAACTGTGTTGTGTGCGCTGAAAAATCGGGACGGGTTTTCATATTTTGTATTTTAATACGTGTCGAATACGCAGCCTATGTACTACGATACATTGCATGCTAATACTTCAGTGGACACAAGAGATACTCTGTAATTCTATACGACTCTATAGGAATGCGTGCTACGGATGCAAGTGACCAATTGTATTTAAAAAAAGCTACTGTATCTCCAGCAAATAGGGAGAAAGGAGAATGTGCGTGATTTTGGAACAATGCCAACGTTGTAAACACAGGAATGCATAGAAATATGTGCTACGAACGCAGGTAATCTTGTGAGCACACGAAAGCGTGATACCAGAAAAATATTTAATAACTGTTCTAATTTGAGAAAAATACACCGAGCGTCTCTGTGTTTCGCTCCCATGCGCATGAAATAAAAACTTTAAATAAATACGGAAATAAAAACGGAAACGCGGAAAATGCAAGCTTGCGGATTGCTAAAGCAGGTAAGCTACACTATTTTGAAGAACCTTATTTACCGTTGGCAAAAGAGCTGACACGTATTAAGTGTGGAGAAAAAGCTGCTAAACAGCTCGACCTGCTGCCCCCCTCCCCGTGAAAGACACAGTCATTCATAGAATTATTGAAATGAAGGATTATATCAAACGTACACTGATAGAGCGCGTTAAGATGAGCAGATGTTTTTCACTGCAATTAAATGAGTCTGTAGTCGATTTGGTCAATTTGCTCGTTTACGTTAGATACGAGTTTGAGGGTACGTCCCATGAAGACTTTCTGTTCTGTAAACCGCTACCAACAGGAACTACAGGAGAGCACATATTTCAGCTTCTGAATGAATTTATCGAAGAGAATGGCCTCGACTGGATAAAATGCATCTGAGTTTGTACAGACGGTGCTAGAGCAATGACAAGCCGACATAACGGTGTAGTTGCACAAATTAGAGAGGTTGCTCCAGAAATTAATGTACGCATTACAACATCCACCGCGAGACCTTTGCCGTCAAGAAAATGCCTGACGATTTAATATCTGTTAGACTCGAAAAATTGTATCAAGGCTCGAAAAATTAATTCACCTCTGCT
Organism: Atractosteus spatula; assembly: GCF_055471065.1. Lineage (NCBI taxonomy): Eukaryota > Metazoa > Chordata > Actinopteri > Semionotiformes > Lepisosteidae > Atractosteus > Atractosteus spatula. The sequence continues at coordinate 31,303,925 of NC_142711.1, read as the reverse complement.
TTGCTCAACTAAACAGGCTCACCCCTCTCACTGAAATGGTGCTTTTTTATTAGTTGTTGTTAATGTTTTTTTTCCTGTAAAACACTTTGAGAAGCCACCTTTAAAGGCGCTATATCAAATAAAGTTTATTATTATAATATTTATTATATGTGTGTGTGTGAGTGTGTGCGCACACGCACGCTCATGTTGGTCATTGAGAATTTCTGGGGTTCTTATGAGATGATGACTTGTAGGTGGTACTTGGATGCTTTGGTTGGATTAGGGGTGGTACTTGGTCCAAAAAGTTTGAGAACCACTGATCTAGGAGATGAAGTATTAAAGTAAGTGTGAAATTATTTAACCATAGCCAGCAAAAGGACTCAGATTGCATATAATAAACTTTGGAGCTACTCCAACAACCAGAGGTCAAACAAATAGAAAAACAGAACTTGCTATATCAGTGAACTCCAGAGGTGTGTCAGAAGATAATATCAAAGGACAAAAGTTTAAAGGCTTTAAAGATATTAGCTTTGGCTAGCCAAACACTTTCCTCTGCCAGGGCAGTAAATAGCATGATTGATTGAAGTCTTTTTTCAGAAAGAAGAACTAGGGATCCAGCTGTTAATGCTAAGAGTAGTGATGCTAATTTTGTGTAGAGCTAAAAAAATAATTATCAACCACTTTTACTGGCACTGTATTTCAGGAATGGGGATTCTCAAAATGTCTCATTGTAAAACTTTAACCAATTCCTTTGGTCAGTAAATAAAATGTTAATATTGATATAATTCATTGTAGACTGGAGATTGCTGCATACAGTAAATGACGAATAGTTACCTGTCTTAAAACACAACTTTGTTCATCCACTAACTAGTCAAAAAAAGAATGTTGAGTGTGCTATTGTAGTGTGGTGGCAAAAATAGAAGAAGAATGAAAGCACTTTACAGAGAAAATAAAAAGTAAGAAGCACATTAAATTGCAAGCTTACTGTAAGTCAGAAACATTAGAATAACAGAGAGGAATATTTGGCTGGGGACATTATTTTTTTCTTCAGTACTGAAACATCAAAGAAACAGTAAAGGGTGAAGTGTCAGGAATAAGTGACAATGGAATAATCTAGCAGTTTAAAGGAAAATGGTTAATATGTTGAAAACATGCGACATTTTATAGTACATGTGTAATATATCTTAAACTAAAATTTAACAAGAAACTTGTAACATGCCTAAAGCTGAGGAAAGTGGTGCTTTAAACAGCAGAATCATACACAGCAGAAAGTTCAGGTGCTAGTGAGTCAGAGTGACAAAAGTGGGTGTGGGGTGGCAGATGTTGCTGAATGTGTTGAATTTGGGTTTACATATAGTGGGCAATGTTTTTGAAGTTTTTTTCCCTTTCCTAATCAAAGTCTCCAAGACAAAGGAGTGGGCACCAATCAACAAGGACAGAAGGACAGTGTTTCCTCAGACATTACTCAATTAACATGAAGTAAGAGCTGGCATGTTGAGATGAGTGGTGGTGCTGAGCCAATTTACAGTAATCCTGGGCCAGAGAAGGACTCAATGAGAACAACAGACATCTATCATCATACTGTACCTGGCTTCATAAACTATAATCAGGAACCAAAGTAAAGTATTTGCAAAATGCAAACACACAGGTGTGTGGAGCGTGTCCTCACTGTGTTCTCATGGATTTCCTTCAGGTTCTCTGGTTTCCTCCCACAGCCCAAAGACTGTGTTAATTGGCTAATGTGTGTTTGTCTGTGTGTCTGCCCTGACATGGACTGGTGTCCCATCCAAGATACAGTATACCCTGCCTTGCTTCCATAGCTTGCTGGGATAGGATCTGGCTCCCCTGTGACCATGAATTGTATGCTGTGCTTAGAAAAATGGATGCATTGATAAATTCATCATCATTTTCTTTACCTAAACAATGTACAGAATCAGTAAGAAAGAAAAAAAATAGAGTCTATAGTCAAATGTCTGTTCAAAAATCTGTGAGCTTCTGAATATGAGTTATCTTACGTTACATAGCACCTGCATTTAAACATATGAGAAACATACTCTACCTGAATCATTTATATATTTTTTTCAATGTTGAATGTTAGGAGGAGCAGTAATAATAATCACAACATTACTGCTCTCCCAGTCTGCTTTGGAAGAAAAAAAAAGATCAAAGTGAAACTATACTGTCCCAAAAGTCCCAGAGACAAGCATTTATGTTTTCTTGCTTCATTTAAAGTCAAATACAGTATGATTAGTTCATTAGCAAGCCATAAGCCATATAATGTATGTACAAACCATGTTAGTGATAGTCCCATGGTAATGCTTGAAAAAAATAATAGATTTAATACAGTTCACTTCTGTATTATGTCATCATACAGTATTTGACAAATTAAGTGTAGGAGGTTAAAACATGTTGTAGTTATCCTAAATGTTCGCTAGATGGTGGAGGAGGTCAGATCTTTGGGGTGGAGTGGGGTAACACAATCATTTTAGAAATGTTTAAGACCTGAAATCTTCCGAGGGATCCAGCCATCAATCTGAATCAGAGCCAAGGGAGAACAGCTGAGGAAGATGTAGTTCTGTCAAGGTTTGTGTGACTTCATTGAATTTTCAACATACAAAAGCCATAGCTCTAAGGTGTATTTAGTGGTTATACTATTCAAACTGTTTTAAAGCAGTAAGAGTACAGGATGCCTCCAGCATGAGAATGTCAAACAGCAAGGGCTTGGCAGTGTTATGACATTTTATAAGATTTGAGGTATCAACATACAGTTGAAAAAAGAAAAACATTTAGTAGATTGAGGCTCTTGAACCATATTCAGGGAGGTTAGGAAAATTCATGGTCTTATTTCTCCTTCCTGATGAGAACTGAATATGTTTTTTTTTTCCCAGGTTTTCCTATCTTTTGAGAAACACAAAATGCTATAGAGACAGACCAGTGAAAGAAATTAAACTGAAGGGATTTACAAATTTCACCAGCCGACTATAAAATGTGCCATTTTAATTGAGGAGAAAAAGCCTTCCAATTCATGTTAAAAATATCCTAATTTTTAAATTTCATTTCCATTTTCTGGGTAGTTTTTTTTTCTTGGAGTAAAGCTATTGGTGTTCTGTGTATTTCTGTATATTTATATGAATACATAGGGCTGAATGTTTTTAGTACCGGTTTCTTGAATTCTAATTCACACTGCAATGCACAGCACAAGTTATCAATATGGATTTGTATCAAACCATATAGTGAATAATTAAATGTTATCCTAATTTACATGTTAATTTCAAATAGTTTATCCTCAAAACACATCGCAAATAGATACATATTACTATTTAGCTACTGTCATTAACCACTTCCTTGTGAATATCTACATGTTTTGAGAAAAATGCTTGAGTATGTATTCTTGTGTATGAATTTATTTCAAAGGGTCATGTGTTAGTTTAGTGAGTTGATACAATTTAACTCCTGTTGAACTGTTCAGTATGATTTATGTAAATGTAATCAATTTTCTAGACTTCACCTGTTTCTTTGTTAAAAAAATAGATCACAAAAATAAATAAAAGATTACTTTATTGGCTATATATAATTTATTGTATTAGGAATTTGTCTTTTCACATACCACAACTTGCTCTCCATGAGACACATAGACAGGGAGAGGCTAGAACCCCCAAGCAGACTGAGAAGTTACAGTAACTAAGGGGCAGCACCACAGCTGAAGATGGGCTGAAGGAGGGATGCAAAAAATAATGCAAAGAAGGAAAGGCTTATGTATGGTATTTAGAGTTTTTATTTAGGGAATTATATCAGGAATGATTATGAGTTAGAAAAGCTGAGCTGAAAGTGAACTTAGCTGCTGTCATCCCCACCAAACTTTTTCTGTAAACTCCATTTGATTCAAAGGTCTAATCCATCAGAAGCATGTGTGGGTTTTTAATGTTGAAATAATTTTTGCTAGCAATACATGGCAAACATTAACCAAAAGTACAAAGATGATTATTAAAAGAATGAAATGTGAGACAAATAGTTTCCTAAGATCACATCTGGGCCTGATTATCACTCACAAATTCAGAGTTAACACTTGTAAAGATGACGATTTCAGGAAATTACAGTAAGCATGCATGCTTTCCATAGCTACATTACTGTATAGTATACCTCTGTATGAATATGTGAGGGAAAATGCGCCTCTCTCAAATGATTGTATTCTTGAAATGTCTACCACACATGGTTGGTTGGTTTTGATTACTGAATTACACAAGATCTGGCTTCACCAGGTGTGTATGTGTGTCAGTTTGCAACTCCTTTAACCTGAACCCATTGCATTCCTAAGGCAGGAGCAGAAGCAATCAGGCTCCTCAAGCTATGCCACTCTAATCCAAGATTTAATATTATGGTTGAATAACCTTCTTGATAAGTTTAACTTAAAAAAATAAAAGTAAAATAACAAAAAAATATCAAAATGAATGCGGGCCAATATAATTTGAAATCTCCTCTCCAGCACAGCTTAGACAGAGTTTTGCAAGGAGAAGTGATGGATTTGAATCTGTATGAATCACAGCAGAGTGTCTGCTCTCAATTACTTGGACTCAAAACCGTGACATTATAGGAATGAACTTCCACACTTCACCCCTCGCACCGTAGCTGCCTATGGCGATGCAACAGCAAAACTTTGAAATCAATTTGCCAAAGGGGGGAACAGCTCTGCTCAGTCCTCTGAGAGGGAACGAACAGGCAGGGGTTTTAGAAAACAGCAGGCGAGGCTTTCACTTCTTCATGGATTATCTCCACATTACAATAAGGCATTTGCTTAATGAAGGTAACAGTGTGGATAAATCTAAAGGCAACAGATTAGCCTTCCACTCCCACGGCTCAGCACTGATGGTCTGTGAACTTGTGAAGAATTGTGGAGGCCTGTGCAAACTAAATTTTTCGAAAGCTAAGAAGTCACATATTATGATCTAAAAATATTGTGAGATATTCTAGATGATGAACAAGAAGTGAAATATCTGAAGAAATTCTAGAAAATTAGATGTACCACATTGAATACAAATGCCTTTAGACTGTCTAACAGTAGAATGAAAGTTACAACTTAAAACTTAATTAGTTACAACACAATTAAAATTTTAGAAAAGAGAAATAACACTTTATTAATGATATAAATATAGTGCTGGTGTTATTTTGCTTTGGACAATGATAACATTTGTGTTTACTATGACTTTTAGGTTAAGCTGTTTTAGGTTAGAAAAGGGTGATGTGGATAGTGTTGTACTCATGTCCAAGCGGGGTCTGCACAACAGTGTAACCTGTGAGAATGTAGGATTATTTTAAAAAGCTAATTTAAAAAGACTTGACAATTGTATTCATATATGTTTATGAATGTAGGAATGCTGCTGTCATTGTGAGGGGCGTTTTGCATCTAGGGAGCCTCATAAGAGTGAAATGGTTGTTTAAGTAGGGAACTTATGAAGGAATCAGGATAAAAGTGTGTAATTAACTCATGTGCACTTCCATAGACATCTCAACCAAACAATGACCACTGCCCTTTTACAGTACAATAAGCCTGTATTTACATGTAACTGTAAATCAAAATAGAAAGGTAATTTTTCTCACCTTACACTTTATTTTCACATATCCTTTCCTGTCTTCTGAATCTATAGAACATTTCCCCCAAATTGGGTAAGATGTTTGTAGCACAAAACCGCCAATTGCTTTATTCTGTGCATTAATCAGAAGAAATGGGCAATGTTATGGGTTTTGGACTCCTAAGGTTCAAGGTTTTTATTAAATGTTTAATTCACATCTGTTCTTGGTGAGGTAAGCTAATACTGCGCCACCCATCCATTTTTAAAAATTCACAAATTCCTCATTAGGGAGACATCAACATGGAATATATCCAGGAACAATTGAGCACAATTGCAGGACACAAATGAATGTCTGGGACAATGTACAGTAGATACACCCAATGAATATGACAACAATGCACCCAATGAATATCCACTCACAAAAACATGCATACCCTATACAGAAGATGTCCCAGCCCAAAACAAGCCTAGGAACCAAGTGCTGTGAAACAACAGCACTAACTGTCACATCACTTGCTGCCAACAAAGCATTACCATAACACTAAAATATTTTTGCCCATTTTCTAATAATATTAAATACTTCCTCCCTAATACAGATTTTGTTGCAGCAATGTATTATGTGCATTCAATGGAAAAAAAGAGCTTAAAGCATGTAAATCACAAGTGACAAATGGGATAACATTTGAGACTTGTAAGATTTATTCACTTAAATCACTCTTGCCTGATGTAAACATGCATTGCTCCCCAGCATACCAGAGAACAAACACCTGCAGTACAAAAAAGATGTTGCTAAAGTAAATGATACTTCTTTTATTCAACTATTATTCAATTATTAAACCAAATGAGTGCATATAAAGAACTGCATGTACTATATCTATTACTTTCTGGTAAAAGTAAGCACTCTAGTAGCTACTAAATTATCAGCATGAAGCACTCCTCAAAATATAAAGAAGTATACAGATTAAGTGATTTAAAGATAAAAGACTTTGCTTATGTTTTGCTTTAATTTCAAAATCTGAAGTTACTGAAACAGAGATTAAAAGATAAACCATAGAAGATAAACTGAAATATAACTAAGCAAAAAAGTGGATTTTTATATGGTGTAGTTCATAAGAGTGGCAACACTGCAACAGAAACTTAATTTATTGTAATTAAAGGCAAATGCAAGTATTTTGTGTGGCATTCATACAACAATTTGGATTACTTTAAGATATAAAAAGAAATTGGCATGGATTATCAGTGAATCGGCTAAATGTAAAAAAACATAAAAAATTAAACATTACGCACTTGAATTGGTCAGTAATAATATAATCCAAAAAAGTTGAAAAAGAATTGCACTTTTCCAAGGAGTCACAGAGTTTGTGAGACTTACATGTACTGTTTTAGCTCAGTAAGCAAATTCAGTCTGTGTTGCTTCAGAGGCAAATTACATTGACGTTTTCAAAGCATTAAACATCAAAAGGTCTCTAAATCCTTCAATTCCCAATGATGTTATTTGAATTTTACATTTTGGATTAGTTTTGAAATGAAGGCATTTGCTAATTTAAATTTCTGTAACATGTTGTTATGTTTGTTAATTCTATCCACTTTTAAGGATTTCTTTATATGGAATATATTAAATCAAACAGCATTTCAACAACAAGCAATTATTCATCTGTATTTTTTACCTTTTATTTTCATAACAGGAAAAATAATTTAGTTTTTTTCAGAACTAAATAAAATCTGAATTTGTTTGCCCTCATTATTTATTTAGCTGATGCCTTCATCTACCTTGACATACTTTACACTCAAATAAAATAATAGTGCAAAAAAACCTAAATAAATTAAACGATAATAGTATTTAAACATAATACAGATGCAGCCATTCAAAGTGCGCGTTACAGACACGTACTGCAGGTGGCGTCGCGCATTGTGACGCAAGATGACGCGAGGCACCGCAGTTCGTGATTGGTTGACCGACAGGGGCACTCGTGGTCCGTTGGTCTGTCGTAGAAAGACTTACAGTAAACGTCTTTGCTGTGCCCGTTGTAGATATTGAATTTTACCACTGAAAGGAAATCTTAGTAGCTGAGCATAAAAAGAATAGGAGCATACTGTAACGCGTGTGAAGGCCATAAACGATATTAATTTTGGAACATAAACATACAGTATATGGCTGGTCTTGGTACTTTAAAGAAAAAATACACACCAGTATTCCATTTCTCCCTAAACATTTTAAGCATCGAAGTCTTTAACTAAAGAGATACCGGAGTCAACAGGCATACTTTTAGAATTTGATTAAAAGGGAATATAATATTGAATCGCGTATATATTTTATGAAAGCAAGATTGCTCAGCTGGACAAAAGTACACAACCTACCTTTATCAGAAATATTTATGCATCAAAGCCTTTACCGAAGATATTACTAATAGTATTAATAATGAATGACTTTGGACAAGCTGTATACTCAAAGTATAATTTCTTTAGCACATTTGTACAAGCACTTGGAATCTGTCCAAGCCATACTTTGTCAGGCATTTTGTTTTACTTCAACGGGCATAAAAACTCCCTTGCTTTTAACAGGGCGTTTCATAATTTCTAACTACGAAAATGATTTAAAATGCGACACTTATCATTCAACTAGAGCTCAAAACATCACAAGGATCCTCAAGAGCACAGCAAAGACTGTATTAAAAGATACTTGTATGAGATACATGAGAATCCAGGCTTTTTTTTATCAGTGCTTTCTTTTCCGTATACCAGATTTTATGGAACCACTTCAGAAGGGTGTCAGCCAGTCAGATTCCAGGAATCGGTACTTTAAAGGAAAAATACACACCGGTATTCCATTTCTCCCTAAACATTTCAAGCATCGAAGTATTTAACTAGCATGTGAAATAGCGTGTGAAAAAGTGGTAGTTTTAAGCTTTTCCGCTAATATAATATGGAATCGCGTATCTAAAGAATTTAATAACGATATGATTATATTCGTGTACTGCGACAGGGCTGTGTAGGGCTGTTTTGCCTCCCTGTTCATGCGAGTTGTCTTGTAGCCTACTGGTCTACGTGCCTGATTAACAACTTGCAGGTTGTGTGTTCAAATCCAGCTGGTGCTGGACTTTTCTTTTAACAAACATTTCTTCGAAAAAATAGAATAGCGATATTATGGACAATCAATTGACTTTTATATTTCAAAATATCGCAACATGATCGATTCTAAGTCATTTTTGATAACAATGAATAGTCACCTTCTTCCCTTCTGACAACGGTCCCTGCTTCTGCTTCCTGCTTCTATTGTGTGTGTGTGTAATAGAGTAAATTTTTATAGAGAAATGGAGGCTGGACAGTATGCGATACAATATAAACATTTATATTGATTTAAATCGTGTTTTGATTTAAATCGCAAACGCGTGTTTAATTATATGTGTTTTTTTAATCATAATCAGGCTAATGCAACATAAATTGATACAGTATCTCTGTCTTATTTTTAGTAAATAAAGTGCATTTTTGCACACTATATGTGCAAACGTTTTATGATATGTCGCTGTTGTGAATGTCTGTGGACATGTGCTGGCTGGACAGGAGGCTCCACTGTACACAGAGAGCTTAGAAGACAAAGATATCACTTTATTTTAGTCAAAAATGTATATATCACCTTTAAAAGTGGAATCTCAAAGCAAATACCCAACACTGATTGAACCCATCTGCCATGCTAATAAAACACCGTGAATTGAATTGAATTGAGGGAAAGAGGGGGGGAGGGCGCGCGGCAAATAAGATACACTCCACAGGCATCCACAACAGCAACATATGAAACGTTTGCACATATAGTTAAGTTATTACTTGGTTTTCAAAGTCGGGAGACATTAGAGGCTTGCCACACCCGGACTGTTAAACCAACGCATTAGCACGTCAAAGCCCATTGAGGACTCGGGCGCAATAATTGTTTTGTCCCTTGATTTACTGATCTGCATTAATTATGGAAATCGAGTTCCTGCTCTGTGCAGACGACCTGGTCCCGCTGTCGCCCACAGAACAGAGGCTGCGCCAGAACCTGGCACTGCTGGAGCAGCACTGTCAGACCTGGGTGCCGACAGTCAATCTGGACAAGACCAGTTATGGTTTTCCAGAAAAAAAGCCAGACCCCAGGGAAACAGCTACAAATTCACACTTAACAACACATTAACACCTAACAACGGGAGCAGGGACGAATTAGGCCAGTACCCACTATTGTTAAACATACAGAAAAGGATATTAAAGTATTGAATATTAGTATTGGCTTTAGTATTAGCCATACAGAACATTAAAGTGCCCCTTTTCCATTCAGCGGGTGCCTGAGCCGCTGTGTCCTATCTTCTGACAGTCGCCGTTGTGAACAAACATTTCTTTGAAAAAATGAGACGTTTCCCTTGGTCAGAGATATAAATTTATAATATATAAATAAATTAAATTTAACTAACATGTGAAATAGCATGTGAAAAAGTGGTAGTTTAAGCTTTTCTGCTAATATAATATGGAATCGCGTATCTAAAGAATTTAATAACGATATGATTATATTCGTGTACTGCGACAGGGCTGTGTAGGGCTGTTTGCCTGTCTCTTCATGCGACTGTACCAGGAAGAGGATTTCTTTCTATTCAAAACGTGTATTTTAAAAGTTTAAGAAGTAAAAACCTTACAGCGTACACAGATTTCTAAACTGATCAGGATCGTTATCTTTGTCTTATGCATAATAATGTTCACCGCTCTGTCCAGCAAATTAATAATAAACTTTATTTTATATAGCGTTTTAAACAAATAAGTAATTAGATTGCTCATAAACCTAATCACTTGCTTTTTCTTTTTATTTAGGCTCAGATTTCAACTATAGATCGTATTATTAATAACCATAATAACAACCAACCAACAAAAACAACCATATAAACATAATACCAACCAAAAACATAGATAATGACCACAATACAAAATCAAATATATCAAACCATTATACTCTCGCAAATTCCTCCAATTATCATAATCCCGCCCCTTATGCAAAACCAAACCCTCCTCCCATCCCAGTTTCTCCTCTTTATCATAAACAAAATCCACCTCAATTTTCAACATAAAGCCTTGCTGCTTACTGGGTTTTTGAGGGGGGGAGGTGTCTTTCGCTGGAAATCTCGCCTGCTTCTACTTTACGAGTACAACCCCCTCTCTGCAGGAGTGCTGGCTGTGACGAATTAAACCGGTTTCACAAGTTTTTTTAAAGTAGGAAGTACAGTGTTAACTGGTAGCTGGGCACCTCAATTAAGTCGCTTTAACATGCTAATGCGTTGGTGTAACAGTCCGGGAGTGGCAAGCTTCTAATGTCAACTCGACTCGATTGGAAGACAATGAACGTATTTTAGCCCTAAATGAATTAATAGCAAACATGGTTTACATAAAATAAATTTTTCCAAGAAAGTTTATAATAATGCGATCTATAGTTGAAATCTGAGCCTAAATATAAAGGAAAAGCATTTTCAGAGAGCAATCACGCTGTGTTTATGTAGAAAAAGCGATTAGGTTTATAAGCAATCTAATTACCTATTCGCCTAAAACGCTATATAAAATAAAGTTTATTTAGAGATGAATGATCAGTGTTGCAGTTTAAATAATTTTCGTAGGAGGGCTTGGACAGATTCCAAGTGCATTTTTGCAATTTACGTTGTAATACAGTTTAGAATACAGTTAGTCTAAGCTTTATCAGCTTTATTTATGGGTTGCAATTTAGAAAAAGTCAAAAACCGCACTCAAAATGCAATTTAGAGCTTTCTGGCAAGGGGAGACACCCAAATTATAATGTAACATGCCACTGTTTGTGCATTAACAAAGTTATACTGCAATTTTCCTTAGATACGCGATTAAAAAAAATAAATTTTTTGAATCCCCGGCGGAACACACTCCATAAGAATCAGCGCTTTTATACAGTATATCGCCTTTAAACACATATATTTAAACACGCGTTTACGATTTAAATCAAAACGCGATTCAAATCAATATAAATGTTTATTTTGTAACGCATAGGTGACTATTCATTGTTATTAAAAAGACTTAAATTCGATCATGTTGTGATATTTAGAAATATAAATTTGGTGCGAGTGAGGTTTTATTTAATCTCTGACCAAGGGAAACGTTTCATTTTTTCAAAGAAATGTTTGTTAAAAAATAAAGTGATACTGTTCAGTAGTTCCATGGGATTCAATCACAGACCTTGTGACATGGGAGTCAGGAAACTAACACACAGTGCCACCAGATTTGATAACGCTATAAAAACACTATAAAATAATGTGACTAGGCACAGAACAAGTTTACAGCACAGTACAATAATAAATGCTGACCATGACTTTAGAAGCATAAATTACCTTACACTCAGTTTAAACAAAAGCTGTCTTTAGCCCTCTAAGCTGGTTCATACAGAAATGTAGAGATCCAGGCTCAGAACACACAGCTTCATTAGCGAATACATATGCAGGACAACTAGAGAAGACGTTTTACAGAGGATGGATTTTTAGAAACATCCCATCAGTGACATCACTGAAGTCAACTCCTACTGTGGGTAACTGTCGTGTGGATAGTTTCACAAGAATCAGACAAAGGTTTAAGCATCGCTTGTTCTAGATAAAACTGCAAAAAAAAACAACAACCCATAATGTACTTCTTTGCGGCTCTGTTTGCCCAAATCATATATTCACAACGTTAAATTAGAAAATAATATTACGTAACCAAAATCCGCAATATGGAAACAGAACCTGTGTAATTGTTGACAGATGATGTTCTCGTAACATTTTTACAAGACAAACTACAACATTTAAAAAATGACTTGTATGTACTTGATATCTCTAATCAATCCACGGCGATATACAGTAGTTAAAGCAGTCGCCGCACAAAACGAAACTAAAACGCCCTGGGCATACCGTTTCGCGCTTCTTATCAGTTGCTCAAAAGTAATTTGGCCGTATGAAATGCATAATATAAACCTAGAAACATATACAGTACGTGAGCAGTACTTACTGTACGTAGTATCGGTGTCAAGACATACCTCTCAAATACTGTAAATCAAGTTAAAAATATCTCAAGACCGATTCTGGTCATAATGAAACCATGTTTCGTGTATGTTTTCTTTAAAGTACCGAGACCAGCCATATACTGTATGTTCATGTTCCAAAATTAATATCGTTTATGCCCTTCACACGCATTGCAGTATGCTCCTATTCTTTTTATGCTCAGGCACTAAGATTTCCCTTCAGTGGTAAAATTCCATATAAATATTCAATACTTAAACGGGCACAGTTAAGACATTAAATATACATATACATACTGTATACAGTACAGTTTGCATACGGTAATATGTTTATGTTCCTAAATCAATCTCTTTTATGAGCATGTGTAAGGCATGGTGAATCGATTCTCAAAAATTACTGTACTTTGCATGATTGGAAAAAAATGCGTGATTGCAAAATGCTGTGGTGTTACTTTTACACAGACGGTCAATGAAAAAAAGAATGTGGACCAGGGCAATACTTTGAGTTTACAGCTTGTCCAAGGTCATTTATTATTAATACTATTAGTAATATCTTCGTTAAAGACTTTGATGGCTACAGCTCAAACATGAGAGGTTGAGCTTTATTAGCTCCACCTTGCGGAAATTCCGGATACTATTATTTTGCTAGCGGTATTTACCGGTAACTTGCGGTATTTACCGGTAACTTGCGGTAGACTGCGTACAGCGTACCGGAAAATAATGCGGTATCGCCCGCGCATTTTGAATGGCTGCATCTGTAGTAACAATGCAACTTGCTGAAAACAGTGGCATTATTACAATAAAGTACAGTACGTCTGAACATATTTTCAACCATCTTCAGGAAAATGGCATTAGTCTTAACATTAGAGGAACCAAGAGATGTGTCCTACTGTATATCACAGTTTAAACCCATGATTGATGAGTCGTTGCTTTGTTGCAGGTTCCATCCTTTTTGATGAACACAGAGCAAGGCTTGGGCAGAAAATTTGAAATATTTAGTCAAAATGTATTTATTAACATTTTTTAATTGACAAAAATATTGAGACAGTATTAAAGATGTGAAACACGAAACTCCAGGAAATGGGGCGACACTACAGGTGTTACAGACCCAAGAACATAGGCGCGACAGTCCAGGGGGAGTGACTGGCTCACTGCACCTTGGGCGCACAAGGGCGGCTGGCATAGTGGGCAAACTGTCCACTTAAACCCTTGGAGTAGGGGCTGTTGAGGGTGGCCAGGTTCCCAGGAAAAAGTGGCTGCACAGAGGAGACGGACAGCTGCTGGAGTAGCCCAGGATGCAGGTAGGCAGACTGGAAGACGACCTGCTGGTTTTCATTGCAGCTCGACTTAACTGTCTAATTGAATACTTATTGAATTAATAAGTTGCTTGATTGAAATATTTACAAGATTTTTTTTTCTACTCAGATCTTGGAGATTTTATTTTGTTCCTGAAATGCAATAGTTAAAAGATAAACTCAAACATGTTTAAAAACTGCAAACAGCTCAGATTATTTATACTATTAAATACATTATAGGTCTGATTGTGTCACTTGGCTGGAAAAAGAAAACAGCAGGAGTGTGGTCCTCCAGGACCAAGATTAGAAAGCAAAGCTCTAACATATACTGTAGGTGCACAAATCCAGGCCTTGAAGACCAGAACACAGCAGGGTTTTGTAGGTCTCTTTAAATCATCAACAGCTGAAGATCTTTGAAAAGTGTTAAACTTGCCCAATTAAGCCAACAATTAGCTCAAATACAGTATGTCATTAAGAGCAGAGGTGGAGTGAAACCGCACAGACACTGCTGCCCTCCAGACTGTAGATGTATGCCGCTGCTCTAGAAACTTCACATCTTCAAAATACAGCTAGCAAATTGGTAAGATCGTGTTCCCTCTCTCTATTAACAGAGTTGTGGAGTCATTGTAATGCTACTGAAACCAGCAAAACCAATGTGTCGTTTGTTACACCTTTCATATGCAAACTCTTACGTACTGTACATATTATGTACCACACATGTATTGTCACCTTTTGTGACTTCACACTCAAGGTTAAAAGATATTCAAAATTGCAATGCAAACCCTAAAATTTCCTACAGACACAAAGCAATGTCATATTCAGACAATTTAACCTGATAGCACTGCATAGTTATTAATTACTGTTGAAAATACAAGTTGCATTTTGAGTTATTATCAGTATTACTATTAAACTCTAGCTATTGAAGTGCAAGATTCTTTATTCAGTTCATTTGCTACTTTCTTTTGCAACATGTTGTGCAATACTAATTACTTTTGCTGATGTAATGAAGCACCAAACAAATTGACAGAATGATTGCATTATTTCAGCCATTAAAGCCATTAGGAATTATTTATTTAAGCATGAGAAACACAAGTCTATAAAAGAACTTGTTTCATACTGCCATATCACAGCATGATCAATAAACGGAAGGTCTTGTTGAGGGACGGTAAGAAAAAGCTGTTGATTTTACCATTAGTTTAGGCATTCATAGCATCTAGAAGCATAAATAAATAAAGCAAAAATGAACATTAAAGCAATCACTAATGTGAAAATGATAAAGCATGCATGAATATATTAATGGCTATAATTACTTAAACATTTTAAAAAATAAGTGTTTCACATCTGTCATTGATCTGAACATTTGCTTTTTTTCAAATGCTGTCTCTCTTTATATTACACAGAATTCTTTCTCATCAATTTTACTGTCCATTTTGTGAGTCATGTTCTGAAGGTTTCCCCAGAAGAGTATTTTCTTTGATTTTTTTAATGTCTAGAGATAACTGAGGATCAGAATGGGGTGACTGCAAAGGTATTTTTAAATAAGAAGAATTAAATAAAGAAGAATGTAAATAAAGTATTAAAAGTAGCAATGTTTTTATTTCAGACATTTAAGCTTGTTTTGAAATCAGTGTGACTTTGCAAAATGTTAATGATATTAACAAAATAGTTAAAGGAAAGACAAATTTAAGAGACAATTATTGCTTTGTTGAATATAAGTTCTTACTTTCTTATATATACAACTACTGGCAATTGTGTAGATCAGTCAGCAGTCCACCGCAATTAACACATTTTATATTTGCAAGTCATTGACCATTTAAGACTTGAAAAAGAGGTACTGTACATTAGTGAAAGTCCCACAGCAAATTAATTCAAAGCCTGCATGGAAAATCCTTGAAAACTGGAGTTTTCCACTACATATACAGATATTATTGACAAAAGTGTAAATTACTGAGCTTAAGTGCATTAATAACCAGTACTGTATGTGTCAAAAGACTGTATCAAAAATAGTAATGATAAAAAAACATTTATTAAACAGTTGTGACTGGAATGCAGGAATATACCATGCTTGTAAAGTAAATGCTTTAAGAAACCTAACATTTTCAGTAGGCATTTTTTGTAGAACAATGCATATAACATTTATGTGCTTTGAAGATTTAAAAGTTTTCGTTAGCTTAGAAGTTATACAGTAAATGGGTTTTAAGCAACAAAAGGTGGTGCAGTGCTTTACAGGAGAGTCAACTGAAGTTGGAGGAGACTTGCATCTCTCCATGATATCAACACAAATCCTTTTAAAGATTACAATTATCATATTAAGGATCCAGATTTCCACCTGTGAGCACAGAAAACTTGCATTGATCATTATGTTCTTCATGAATTATAAAACCACTTGCTTTCAGCACTGTATTCCTATAAAAAAATCAATCACATTTTGACATTTTTTTCACATATCTGGCTTGTAATTAGTGACACTGTTTTCATCCCGTCAAACAGAATTGATTTCTTTAATACTGTCAATTGTGTAACACCAGTTTGGGAATCCCCAGCCACACCTGGATTGTAACATGGCTCAAGTTAACAGTGCTGGAGCTAAAGAGATCAGCTTGTGCTCTGAGCACTATTGATGGTTGAATCACTTGGAAGATCCCCTCTTTTTATGGTTTTATACTGTATATACTGTATACATATGCCTTGTCCTCATTATTCTCAAGAGCTGGTAATGTACCTGGATGTATGGATGTATTTGTCTGGTTTACATTCTCCAGAATGTTGTGGGGAATAATCTGCTGCTCTCAGTAACCTGAACAAAGCTGAGAAGATGGTTGGTCTGGTGATATTTACAAAATATCAGAAGCATCTGGGGGGGTCACCTATCTACTGTCTGGAGAAAAAGAGTGGATCCTCTGTTATGCAATCTGCACCAGAGGGAGAGAAGGAAGCATCTGATCAAGCAACAGGTGGAACTTCATAAGTGAGTGTTTGAAGAGCTAAAAACAAGATTTTATTTTAGATCTGGTAAGCAACTTAGCTTCCTGGATGTGGTTAAAGAAGGACTAAAGAAATCTAGTTAGAAGCTTAGAGGGGATCTTAGGCTTTTGTTTGGTTTTGTTAGTTTTTTGGAACTTGTTAATTTGCCTAATTCTCTAAATCAAAGAGCACAGGCTGCTTTATGCATTTGTTTTACTTAGTCTTGTTTACTTATTAAACTATTTTGAAGCTTCTTGTAGTTAATCCTATGGTAATAGGATACACATACATTTACAGGTCTCACAAGCTTCCTATGGCAGGTAATCTATCACAATATTAAAAATGTTGAAAAGGAAATGCAATTTAGAAAAAAACTGATTCTTAGCAGAGGTGGACAACACACAGTGAAAGAGGTTGGTGGAAGTACCCTCAAGCTCTACTGAGTGTTGTTTTTTATAAACATGATTTTTTTGTTGGATTGCTGTGATTGTAAAATTAAAGCTTAACTCAACATTAATCCCCCAGTTGCTCATGGAATCTGCAGCAAAACAAAATTTCTATGTTGCACATCAACAATGAGAACTTAACACCATCCTACACTAACTTGAAAAAAAGGCTCTATAAGGGGTTTGAGATCTGGACTAACACAATTCCTTCTGATGTGTTTATGAACTGATTTTGCTTGGCAGTGCTCTAATGAACATTTGTGCACATTTCAAAATACAATGGAGATGACAGAAAAAAAGTGATCACCTGGTAGAAAATATATAAATCACAGTTTTTAATTCTCAGTCTTAAAATATAATGTAGAATATGGTTTCAAATTTAGTAAATGAATAATAGTTATTAATGAAGTGCTTTATATGTATTAGGACATTTTGAAGATTGCTTTTGCCATGATCCCCTACAAATATCTCCATTCAAAATTCAAATTATCTGTCTTAAAATATAGTGTAGAATATGCTTTCAGATTTAGTAAATTAATAATAGTTGTCAATGAAGTGCTTTATATGTATTAGGAAATTTTGAAGACTGTTTTTGTCATGATCCCCTGTGAATAGTTCCATTCAAAATCCATAACCATATCTTATTAGTCAACTGGTCAGCTGGATTTAAGCTTTATTATTTTGCTTTGTTCTCCTTCACTGGATATTTTTTAATGAAAAGGGTAGCTTTCTGAATGATTCATCTGCACCTAGCCCATTAATGTGGAGTGCCGCAGAGAGACCTCAGGCAGAAAAAGTCTGTTGAATAAAATTGTATTCAACCTGATCTGCTGAAGAGAACTACACAGATAATTTGCATGTACAGTAGGTGTGATAAATGGACATTCCTTAGAATAACATCATAATTAAATCTATAAACAGGATAGCAAGAAAGAAAATGATACTGCCTTGTTTTTTTCTTTTCTCTCAAGTTAATTACTGTCGCACAAAAGCAATATAAACACGCCCCAGTTTGTTTCAAAGGAAAATAAATCAGTAAACGTTAAAACTGACATGGTCCCTATTACATTTGGTCAAATATTTACCTATCCTATTTATTGTGATGCTACATGGTTCTTCAACAGAAAATGAAAAAAATATATATATTTCGTAAAACAAAAGTTGGTCCCAAGGATAAGGTGCATTTTCACTACTGCCTTCTGTTGAAATCCTGTATAACAGTTGTTTGTGTGTGAAATCAATAGTTATGATTTTCTGTTTTGTTGTTTTTTGGTTAGCCAAGCAACAGAGCACTTTGTGTTATCATTTTGCTTGAATAGCTGGCCTCAGGTGGTTCTTTCGTCTTCAATATTGCAGTATGTTGCACTCATGATTGAAATTTCACACATCATGAAGTGGGACAGGCTTTTTCTAGTAGATGGGCAACCATTGCCTCTATAATCAGTCCGCAGTTTGAACCTCTAAAGTGTATGAAACTCGACCACTTTTATATCATTGGACCCCAGAAAGGTCCAACATGTGGGGCTATTATCTATTAAAATAACAAAAATATTTCTGTAATGATGATACAAACTAATGTGTATCCCCTTTAAAAATGGGGAAACCAATAAATGGTTTCCAGTAGCTTGATTTACAGTATGTATAAATTACCTTTCCTGTCTGAAACAACTTCTGTGCATAGATTATGTGTTCCATACTGTGTCAGTGCTAGTAGAATTAGTGCTAATTAATCACAGACTCACCTGTGGAAGTATGGGCACAATATCTGAGGGGATAGAGCAAGTTAGTTACCTCAGCAGACATTATATTTTGATAGTTCAGGTGGGTAGCTGCATCAGCATGCGTAGGCTGCAAAGGAACAAGTAAGAGGTTTATTTCATGCTGGAAAAAAAGAAGAAAGAAAACATAACGTTTCAGCCATGGGGCCTTCTTCAGGTGTGAGAAAGACAAGGCAGTAAGCAAAGGTAATGTAGCGGGAGAACAAAGGCTGGGAGAGAGGAGGAGTGAGAGGTGGGAGCAGGGGACAGAAAGAGAGGCCGATCAAGAGGTGTGAAGTCAGAATAGGTGTAGAGAGGTGTGAAATGAAACTTCCAATGAATGGAGACAATTTAGAAGAGTAGTCTGTCGTTAATAGAAGGGAGAAGGTGTGATCCTAGCTGCAGGATAATTTTGGTTTTGGTAGTCTTTCTGATGTATCAGTTTGGAAAACCGTCTTTGAGAACACAGATGGAGAGATTAGAGTGGTCATGGCCGTCAGAGGTGAAATTATATTATATTATTTTATTACTATTACTATTAGTACTATTTTATTATATTATATATATAGTATATATATATATTATATTATATTATACTATATAATAGTACTGTATTACTATTACTATTAGTACTAATAGTACTATTACTATTACTATTTATTATATTACTGTTATATTTTAATAGTAATTAGAATCAGCTGCACTGGAATCTAAAAGAACAAGCAGAATCAATGTATTAAAGTAAAGCGGGGGGAGTCAGCATAATTGGAAAATGTTATGTTTTATTAAAGACAATTATTCAATTTTTTTTTTGTTTATTGGAAAGCAAGCCATGTCTCTTTATCCAGGGCAATTTTAACCTCAGTCAGATACAGTCATTTACCTTAGAGGATTCTTAAAATGTCTTTGATAATTAATGTCAGAATGCACCTTTAGGTAGAACACACAAAACTAATAAACCAAGCACACAATCAAGCAATTTATGAGTTCAATTAATTAAAGATCATGGCTGGAATGAAAACCAGCAGTTGCAAGGCTCCTCAGGATCTAGTGACTTACAGAGCAGGCTCTTATCCTGTGAAGGAGTATTCAGTTCATGAAAGAAGTTTCATTTACATACAGTATTTGTTTATGGATGGATTTATATCTACCCTTGAGTGGATAAGTGTGGTTAGACTTAGGATTCTAGGAAAAAAGAAGGATATAAAGTTTAGTTCAGGTACAGATGCAGCCATTCAAAATGCGCGGGCGATACCGCATTATTTTGCGGTGCGCTTTACGCAGTCTACCGCGAGTTACCGGTAAATACCGCTAGTTACCGTAAATTCTCCTATAATACCGCAAGCAAAATAATAGTATCCGGAATTTCCGCAAGGTGGAGCTCATAAAGCTCAACCTCTCATGTTTGAGCTGTCGCCATCAAAGTCTTTAACGAAGATATTACTAATAGTATTAATAATGAATGACCTTGGACAAGCTGTAAACTCAAAGTATTGCCCTGGTCCACATTATGTTTTTTCATTGACCGTCTTTGTAAAAGTAACACCACAGCATTTCGCAATCACGCATTTGTTTCCAATCATGCAAAGTACAGTAATTTTTGAAAATCGATTCACCATGCCTTTTACATGCTCATAAAAGAGATTGATTTAGGAACATAAACATATTACCGTATGCAAACTGTACTGTATACAGTATGTATATGTATATTTAATGTCTTAACTGTGCCCGTTTAAGTATTGAATATTTATATGGAATTTTACCACTGAAGGGAAATCTTAGTAGCTGAGCATAAAAAGAATAGGAGCATACTGTAACGCGTGTGAAGGCCATAAACAATATTAATTTTGGAACTTAAACATACAGTATATGGCTGGTCTCGGTACTTTAAAGAAAACATACACACCAGTATTCCATTTCTCCCTAAACATTTTAAGCATCGAAGTCTTTAACTAACGTGATACCGAAGTCAACAAGCATACTTTTAGAATTTGATTAAAAGGGAATGTAATATGGAATCGCGTATCTAAAGAAATTAATAACAATATAATTATATTCATGTTGCAAAAAACTGCAACGGACATAAAAACTCCCTTGCTTTTAACAGAGCGTTCCATAATTTCTAACTACAAAAATTATTTAAACTGCGACACATATCATTCAACCAGAGCTCGAAATATCACAAGGATCCCCAAGAGCACAGCAAAGACTGTATTAAAAGAATCGCGTATCTAATGAAATTAATAAAATATAATTATATGCGTGTACTGCGACAGGGCTGTGTAGGGCTGTTTCACTTCTCTCTTCATGTGACTCTATTCAAAAGCCATTTAGCAAAGAGGGGATGAGAACAGAGACAAACTAGTATACTTTAGATCTTTTTTTCTGAACCGGGGAAAATCTGATCATGTTTCTCTATAACAATAATAAAAAACATTGCCACACCCGGACTGTTAAACCAACGCATTAGCACGTCAAAGCCCATTGAGGAGCCGGGCGCAATAATTGTTTTGTCCCTTGATTTACTGATCTGCATTAATTACAGAAATCGAGTTCCTGCTCTTTGCAGACGACCTGGTCCTGCTGTCGCCCACAGAACAGAGGCTGCGGCAGAACCTGGTACTGCTGGAGCAGCACTGTCAGACCTGGGCGCTGACAGTCAATCTGGACAAGACCAGAGTTATGGTTTTCCAGAAAAAAAGCCAGACCTCCCTTAGTCTTCCTGAAATTGTCGGATTATGAGTGAATAAAAGCATCTTATTAAAAACACGTTTGCGTTTGTTTGGGAGCTATATTATGTATTTTTCATATGTAAGATATAATGATGTGTTCCCGCTTACACATTGCACGACTTTAAAGGCTAGAAAAACAGGTTTCGATTCACATTATCTGGCGAGCCTTGTTTTGTCAAAGGACAGCACAAAAAAACAGACAATACACAGGGGGGGGAGGGCAAGCGAGAGAGAGGGGGAATTTTTTTACCCTCTGTCAAAAAAACCCAAATCACCCGGGGCAGAGACTCTGGGGGGATCATTGAGTGGTACAGAACGGAGCTCAGTCAATCCAAACAAGTTCAGTAGTAAAGAGAGAAAAGTCAACAATTGATTTAAGGACGATCTGTCAAAGTGCAATGAACTACAATACTGTTGTTTTTGCTGTTATTGTTGTTTTTATCCTGTAAAGCGTCTTGAGAAGCCACCTTTAAAGGCGATATATGAAAGCGCTGATTCTTATGGAATGTGTTCTGCCGGGGATTCAAAAAAACTGCAACGGACATAAAAACTCCCTTGCTTTTAACAGAGCGTTTCATAATTTCCAACTATGAAATTTATTTAAACTGCGACACTTATCATTCAACCAGAGCTCGAAATACTGTATCACAAGGATCCTCTAGAGCACAGCGAAGACTGTATTAAAAGTATACTAGTGACAAACTAGTATACTTTAGATCTTTTTTTCTGAACCGGGGAAAATCTGATCATGTTTCTCTATAACAATAATAAAAAACATTATTTTACATATCACCTTTATGTGATATCACCTTAAGGACAGCGCATACAAGGGTTAATTGCACAATGGACCGCACAAAGAAATTTAAAATAGTCTTCTTTAGGTGTGAGGGCAGGAGTGGATCGCAGAAGGCATAATCAGCAAATTAGGAAAACAAAGAACAGGACAGGTGAGACGTTTATCCAGAGAGCGAGTGATCAGATAAAGGAACAGCTGTTACGCCCAGGTTTTACGCTCTCTCTCTGCTGAATGAATAAAAGCATTTTACTAAAAACACGTTTGCGTTTGTCTGGGTATTTACTTTGTAATCTGTGGTTTACATCTACTGTATTGCTTTGAGATGCCACTTTTAAAGGTGATATGTAAAATAAAGTTTTTTATTATTGTTATAGAGAAACATGATCAGATTTTCCCTGGTTCAGAAAAAAGACGATTAAAATCTTGAATCTTTCCACTTGTATGTCATCGGATAATACAAGAAGTTTCTGCTTTGTGTAATGATGGTATCAAAAAGTAATCTAAGTGGTGAGAAAGCTGTGCTCCTCAAAGCGCTTTACAGGATAAAAACAATAACAACAATAGTGTTAAGCTGGGCAAACGATTTTTTAATAGAAATACAAAATGAGATATAATGATGTGTTCCGGCTAAGACATTAACGAGTACAACCCCCCTCTCTGCGGGAGTGCTTGCTGTGACGAATTAAACCGGTTTCACAGGTATTTTCAAAGTAGAAGGGGGCGAGATTTCCAGCGAAAGACACCTTCCCCCTCCAAAGCCAAGGAAGTACAGTACTTACTAGTTAAGAAAGCTAGGCTCCTCAATGAAATCGCTTTAACATGCTAATGCGTTGGTGTAACAGTCCGGCCGTGGCAAGCTTCTAATGTCAACTCGACTCGATTGGAAGACAATGAACATATTCTAGCCCTAAATGAATTAATAGCAAATATGGTTTACATAAAAGACATTTTTCAAAGAAAGTTGATAATAATACGATCTATAGTTGAAATCTGAGCCTAAATAAAAAGAAAAAGCATTTTCAGAGAGCAATCACGCTGTGTTTATGTAGAAAAAGTGATTAGGTTTATGAGCAATCTAATTACTTATTCGTTTAAAACGCTATATAAAATAAAGTTTATTATTAATTTGCTGGACAGAGCGGTGAACATTATTATGGATAAGACAAAGATAACGATCCTGATCAGTTTAGAAATCTGTGTACACTGTAAGGTTTTTACTTCTTAAACTTTTAAAATACACGTTTCGAATAGAAAGAAATCATCTTCCTGGTACAGTATGTATAGCAAACCAGCACGTCTTTTTTCTCCAATCAGAGGGGTTAGACGCTCGGTTAAAAGCAAAGGAGATTGTCTGTTATAATGGACATAAAAACAAGAGTTCGCTGGCATTATATCCTAGAAGACACAGACAGGCGCCAGACCGGGAGAATGCCTGCGTAAAAGAAAATGCCTAATGAACTAGGGATTGGACAGTTTCCAAGTGCTTGTACAATCGATGGAAATGTTCAAATAAATGTGCAAAAGAAATAAACAAAATAATCATTTATTTCTTTATCATATTGGCTAGCTAATGTCCTCTCTTTGCTAGTTAGTGGCTGTGTTTCTGCATTGGGTAGCAACGGGTGAATGTTCTCAGGCGGAAGATGTAAACAGCTTAATTTTCGTGTTAAATAATTTTTTTAAATTAAAATTCATTCTATACAGCAATCGCATATTTGGGTACCGTTTCATAAAACTTTCATGCTTAAAATGTTTAGGGAGAAATGGAAGACTGGTGTGTATTTCTTCTTTAAACTACCAAGACCAGCCATACACAGTACAGTTTACGTACATACAGTAATGTTTATGTTCCTAAATTAATATCGTTTATGACCTTCAGATGCATTATGCTCCTCTTCTTTTTATGCTCAGCTACTAAAATTTCCCTTTAGTGGTAAAATTCCATATAAATATTCAAAACTAAGTGGATTAAAATGTGCAAATTAAAGACATTAAATGATTAAATCTTTTCACTACCAACCAATGCACCACGAGTGCCCCTGTCATTTTGGCCAGCCAATCACTTACCGCGGTGCCCTACGGTGCCCCGTGGTGGCTTGTGGGTAGATTACCGTACCGCGGGTTTGTACTGTGCATTTTGAATGGCTGCATCTGTATGTAGCTGCGTCAGCATGCGAAAGCTGCAAAGGAGCAAGTAATAGGTTTATTCCATGCTGAAAACAGAAGAAAGGAAGCACAACATTTCAGCTGTTGAGCCTTCTTCAGGTGGGAAGAAGGCTGAAGAAGGCCTGAAGAAGGCTCCACAGCCGAAACGTTGTGTTTTCTTTCTTCTATTTTCAGCATGGAATAAACCTATTACTTATTCAGATATACTGTTTGACACAACAATTTAAATGTTTACCCCTACCACCCTCCATTGTCTATAAAAACATGTAGTGTTACATGCATATAGATGACCTATACTGTATATTGTTTAACATGTTTTGATTGTATAAAAGCAATAACAAATGAAAAAGTGGGACAGTAACAATTAAACTTACAATAAAGTACTCCCACAGAATTGTGCGCTGGAGCGTTGCTGAGTAAACACATTTTTTTGTATTCTTATAATTAATTCTCATTTCTAAAAACACCTGTATTTTGTTAAAATCACATAGTTTTTTTGCTCAGGTCTTTCACACTATAAAACAATATATGACCTTAAATTAAACATCAATAAAGCAACAGCAAGGCAATAAAGCCTCTTTACTGTTGCTTTATTGAATGATGGTTCTCTGTGTTAAACAGAGAAAAGGTTAAACTCTTCAGATGTTTAGAACTTTGTTCGATATTGGGTCTTCAACACTGGCGCTGTTTTATTTTGGACAGGGTCTAAGACACTAAGCTTCTGTGTGCTGGGTAAAGGAGTAGTAGTAATATAGTATGTGATATTTTTGGCCCTTCTACTGTTACTCATGTTCTGGTGTTATTTTCATTCCCTATTATCAATGTTGTGAAGTGATCCAGATCTATTTGCTAAATTGTATAATGCAATCACAAATTGTCACTTTCCTAGATTTTTTTTTACTGGCAATCCTTTAGAAGCTGCAAGCTGTCACAGTGTGGGGAAGTTTTGCCAGCACATGAGTTAAACATTTAAAGTCTTTTCAGTACCCATTACAGGGATGTTTGGTATCATTCTGCCAATTTATTTTTTGAGCCAATGCTCAGCCACACAGAAACAAAGTAAACAACATTGGTGAAATGTCTCTAAATAAAAATTTCAACAAAGGTTATAAAGGAGAAGAAAAGTTGGTCTTATTTTGCAAGCATTTCAACCAGACAGATTTTGAAAGAAGATAGGAAATCAACAATATTAATAAGGATAGGGTCCCACAACCCTTTGCATAAAAAGACTTCTTGTTCTCAATTTTATTTTTTTTTGTAGTTTCCACTTGCATCCTCTGATATGCTTTTCACTATTGATCCTGAAGTTCTTTGACTTAGTTTACAAATCTTCAAGAATTGTACAATTCTATAAGATAGCATCTGCAACCTTGTGCAAACCAAACTGTATATTACAAAGTGTCCTACTGTAATAATTTGAGCTATATGAATATAATTATATTGTTATTAATTTCTTTAGATGCACGATTCCATATTGTATTCTCTATTAATCAAATTCTAAAAAGTATGCCTTTTCTTACTGCGATAACGAGCACAAGTATTCATAGAAAAGGTTAAAACATAACTTTTTATGAAGTATATAAACTTAATAGAGTCAGAAGGAGCACGAAAAACGTTTCCAAAAAATCACAGTATGTAACCGAATGAAAGACTTTGATGCTTAAAATGTTTATGAAGAAAGTGAAATACTAGTGTGTATTTTTTATTTAAACTACCATTACTAGCCATATACAGTTTACATTATATGTTTATATTCCTAAATTTATATCATTTATGACCTTCAGACATGTTATTCTCCTCTTATTTTTATGCTCAGCTACTAAAATTCCCCTTAAGTTGTAAAATTCCATATTAATATTCAATATTAAGCGGATTTAAACGTGCACAGTAAAGAGATTAAATAAAGCACTCATTTCACTAACAACCAATATATCATTAGTGCCGCCTGTCAGTCATTTTGACCAGCCAATCACGTACTGCTGTATAACGCGCTAAACTGCAGATAATTTTGCGCAGTATGGGGTTTTTCCGTGCATTTTGAATGTCTGCATCTGTACCTTGCACATGTATAGTACGGCTTTTATTGCTTTTACATGTTACCAGCCAGTAACTTTCACAGTATGTACATTGTTCTTTACTCTGTTGATGACAGATGTTAGCTTAATGAATTTTTTATATCTTTAACAAAAAAAGATGTTTGTGTACCTTCTACAAAAGAGTGTCATAATTGAACTTGTTCCAGTCATAAAAGATACATTTCTCCTGATGCTCAGGTATTTAAGAATTATAGGACATAAAATGTCAAATATAAATGGGAACAAAACAATCTAAACTTCCCTTAATTATCCATCAAAAATCTGCCTTCTACTTTGATTCTTTGAAACGACCAGGTCATTGTAATTTACCTTTGTAATTGTTATTTATCTGAAAATCTCATAAAGCTTAAATGAATCATGGTTGATTTCAGTTGTTGTATAGTATATCTATCCATTTAGTTTAGAAATAAAAGCTGTAAAATGAATTACAATGAGAAGTGCTTTTATTTCCCTTAGATACGCACATTTTTTTGTTTCAGTACTTGCACCTCCCACTGTTAAAGTTTAAATCTAAAGATAGATACATCATATGATGACACTTTTTCCTGACCAGCTGAGATGTACTGTATTACTATGACAATGAAACTTTAGTACCATGGACCTTTTTAAATGCCTTCAGGTCCACTTCAGAATGAGTATTTACTTCAGGGACATATTTTAGCTCTGTCTTAAATACTGTATAGATCTTAACACAAAAGAGCAGTAGAAGGACTGAATACCCCACTCTCATTTACACACATTTTTATGTTTTACAATTTTTTATTATTTTTATTAAAATATATATATTTTTTATAAAAAGGATATTCAGCATACTACATGTGTGAGGACTCTAAAGTAAATAACTGAATTAATTTTCTATTATTTATTTACTGTACAAGCAATTAGATATCTATGCCTTGGAGCCTATAGCTGTGGAATAATACTGTGCATGCAGTTCAACAGCTTCTGGATTGATAGTGGTTGTGAAGAATATCTGCTCCTGTTAAACCCAGGATCAGTCCCTCTGGTAATTAATTAGGATTACAAATGTCTTTAATAAACAACCTAAGTTCCTTGCAAGTAAACACTGTGTCAACAGTAACAGAGTAACAGGCAGGATGTTAATTTAAAGTGGCTCATCCATCCATCACTACCCTCTTACCTAATGCATTTATACTTCACTTATTAAATACATTTCCCCTGGGAAAGCAGACGGCTATATGCCCATCATTATAGACTCTTAAAGAAGCATAAGCGTTATTCATATACAGGACACAGAGATGTAAACCACATGGTTTGCAAACATAGCACAAGCAAAATTAAAATACCACCAAAAACACAGGCATCAACTACATGAAGCTCTGAGCTCCTGCCCAGAGGCCTGTATTTGTTGGTTTACAGGATAGAACTATAGATTGTACAATTTGTGTGTATATACATGTATATTTAAAGTATTTATTTATTTTTTATCTTATTTTTTTATCTAAAATATATGACTAACAAGGAACCTGAAAAAAGCATTTGCCAGTAGACAGAATTTGATTCCACATGTTGAAATGTCTTTAGAAGAAAGAAACTATCCTACTCCCTGACTGAATTCCACATTTTTTTCAGTTGCTAATTAAGATTAACATTACAAGGAAAGTGTTTAAGATCCTTATTAGAAGATACCACCTAAAATGTATCTACCATTGGACACTATTCTGCCACATTCACAGAACATTTCAAATTAGATCTCCAACCTTTGGGTAAGGATCTCTAATATGTCTTTGACAAACATAAGTGATGGTCATGATAACCAGGATCTCTGGGTGGGGGTAGCTAGACTTTTGACTTTTATGAAGCCCATTTATCATTTTTTTTCAATCACAAAGACCTCAAATAGTTGTTCAATTAAATTTATACAGTGTGGTTTAAATTTAGTATTTTCTGGAAGAAAAAAAATCTTTCAATTCTTTTGAAAGTAAAGGTTTATGATTAATTATTATTTTATTGCACTTTTCATTATTTGGTAGTTTGGTAGTCCTTTGTAAAAACAAATAACAGAAATGGGAGTCTATGTAAAAGGAAAGAATTCAGCTGTAGCCTAGAATACAGCTGTATAGGAAAACCCACTAAAGCATCTTTGTCTCCATTTAGACTTGTCACTGTATGTACAGTATAATCGAATCTCAGCTGAAACATTCTAATTATGTTATGCAAAGGCATTAATTTTCCTTGTTGGTTGTATACGCAGGTAATGAGCTTAAGTGTAAAAAATATAGTGAAAAGAAAATAAATCACAAATGCATGTGACAGATCTTACTTTACATTTTAAGTGTTTAACAAAATTAAATTCTAACCTATTGGTTGTATTTTATGCATTGTGTCTTGGTTATCTTACATTTTAATGTAGCTTTTTTAAGCAGTATTTTCTGAAGTTTTACAAAATTGCAGTCATTATTTGTAATAAAAGAACTGATGTTTCCCCTTTTTCCCCAAACACTTGCTTAGTAATTTTTAAAAAAATGCTTAGATGTGTTGATGAAGAGTTTCTGAGTGATTTCTATTTCACCATGAGATTGAATTCATAACAGTTGCTGAAAGTGACACAAAGGATATTAATGTTCATTGCAAATATAACCAAAGTAGTAACAGATTAAATGTTTTAAAGAAACTGTGGGTTACTGCGTGGTATTATGCTGTATGCATTCAGTGGTTGTCTAGGGCTCCTTATTTGCATTCAGTCTGTAGTAAAATACCAGTCATATCTAATTGCTAATTTACAAAAGCACAGAATAAAATTAGTTTACATAATACATTATATTCCAATGCAGAATCTGGAAAATTAGAAAACTGGTAGAGCTTCCTGTCACGTTTTATAAAATTTGAGTATTGCTATTGGATTATATATAACAGAAATATTGAGTCAGCTTCTCACTTACTAAACTTTAAGTCTTCCCGTTCATACAAAATATATGCATGCATCCTTTTGTGATTTTCCAAAAACAGAATAACATATTGAATGTAATGTAATTCAATTCATCATGTTTTCACCACATCTGAAAACACCATTGAACTAGCAAATCTCTCATTTTTCACACTGGCATTTCAATTGAGTTTTATTTTTAAGTGTTATGCCTTGTCTCCCAAGATATCCCTTCTCATCCTGTCTGTACAACTACTAGAAGCTACAGTATCTAGTTTTATCTGTCCTCTGCTGTGCCTGGCCTCTTGTTCCTCTTCTTTAGCATCAGCATTAATATTAATAATATTGTGGCTGGAGCTTTTATCTAAAGTGAAAGAGCATTATAGTTAGTTTATAAGTCCACAGCCATAACCAGTGCTTACTACTACTTACTACTACTACTCTTTACTATTGTCTTGGACTGCTCTGTACTCCAGCTATCCCATTTATTCATGCAAGTCTTGAAACTTTCTATATGCCCTCGACAGTAGTCTGCTTAACTTCTAAACCACATTCTTATTGGTTAATTGTATTATTTTCTTGCTATCCATATGTTCCATTTCATTTGATTGTGTTTTTTTTTATTTCAGTGGGTTATGCAGTGGGTTAATCTTACATGATTTACACTTACTTCGGAAATAGTGATACTTCCTTGTAAAAACTGGTTAAAACTGGTTAATACTAGGTTCACACCTTCCCCTTTCTCTCAATGACCGACTTATTTTCCTGTAATCATCTCTATTCTCATGCAGAGTTTGACTTCACACCTTTCTTCACCTCTCTCCACTTTGCACTTCCTGAGTAGCCTCTCTGCCTCTCTGCCCATCCTGCCTCCTCCCCTCTCCCAGTTTTTGTTCTTCTGTGCTATTTCATCATTGCTGTCTGCCCTGTCTCTCTCACACCTGAAGAAGGCTTCACAGCCAAAACGTTGTGTTTACTCTCTTCTCTTTTCAGCATGGAATAAACCTATTACTTGTTCTTTTGCAGATTACGCATGCCTGATGCAGCTACCCACCTGAACCATTTTAAAAATGTGTCACTTTGTGAAAATCGTAAATCACAACACATATATAAAAAGGTATTATTTCTTGTATTTTTGAATTGTGCATTTTGTATTAATAATTAAACTTGTTTATCACTTTTAGAGTTGCTTCCTGCTTGAAAAAAAATACGAATACAAGAAAGGTTACAAATGACAAAAGGCCATTCAGCTTATCTTGTCCATTTGGTAGTGGCTAATTGATCAAAAGATCTCATCTTCAGAAGACGTCAGGGTATCGGATTGAATAACATGGCTGTTTACCTTGGTTCAAAAGATGTGACTCCTCTTCTTGTTTTTAAAAGCACATCTATGTATTTTCCACTCATGCTCTCTGATTCAATGACTGGCAGGAAATTGAGTTCTTGATAGAAAAAATGCTGTTGTATAGTTTGACTGTCAAACTATAGGGGAACATGTAAGCAAATTAAAAAAGCCAAATCTTAACAATTATAATAAAAGTCAGATTCTTTCTAGATTCAAAAAAGTGCTGCTGAGACAGCAACAAACAAAAAAATGAGGTTAACAATTACTTTACAATCCTTCAGGTTAAAATGCAAACAGAAGAATTTTTTAAAGAAATGTATAGAAAATACTCCCTACGTCACTTCATAATGTTCATAAGTAGCAATCATACACAACCGTATGAGTAGAAGACAAAACAACCAGGAGGAGTAAGGTGAAACAACAAATAAATAAAATGGCAACTTCTGTTCTTACTTATCTGTCTATTTCATACTAGGTAAGCAGAATACCTTCTATGCACCTTCAACCTGTCTTTTAATTCATGGCCTCAGCACTTCTACTGTCCCCACCAAAAACCGCAATGCCATTCGTTTTCCACAGTCCTACCATCAGGTCAATGCTGCAGGACACCAAAAAAAAGTCCTCTGGTTCTTGGTTTGGTTTGGCTCTCTTAGAGCTAAAGAAAGTTAAGATAAGGAAGGTAACAAATAAGTGGAAGCCATTCAGCCACTTCAGCTCATTGGGTTGCTAGTAGCTCAGTGGCCCGAGATTCCCATCCAACCATTTCTTAAAATATGAAAATAAAAATAAACTACGATGTGAAGTAGTGAGAACTTTCTAGCCAGACCCAATGGCATAGCCTTGTGCTAAGATGGCCACTTGTTGAATGCAGAATGAGGCGTAGTTGATCTAATTGAATAAATAGTGTTTATTAGGGAAAGAAGCTGTTGGAAGAGGTTCTGTGTGCACTTAACCACTCTCTATGCTCTCTATGCTTATTTCCTTTCCTTTCGAATAAACTTCTGTTATACAATAAAATATTTTTCCGCTTTAAGTTTGCTGTGTTTGTTGTGTGTATCAAGATATGTTTTAAAGCATTGAATATTCACGGGTTAACACAAGAATGTTGCAATTGCACAGGAGGGGTGAATACTTTTCTGATAGCACTAATATGTCTGTACTAAGCAAAGATCATCAGTTTCACCTATTACTTTGTCATCACCCCAAACATGATGTGATTGAACTACAAAGCACAACATTACACAGTATTGTATGTGCAGCATATCATGTTTAAGTCTGATGTCTTATGCCTTCCAACGGAATTAAAAACAATGCTTCAACGATTGCTGTTCTCCCACATTTGCACTTGTAACATATTAATATTCCATTTGTGTTATTTGAAAGTGACAATGAGTGATTATCCACTAAAAGTCAGCATCAAAACAAAACATTTTCATCACACATTTCCAGTATTACTCCGCTATTATGAAGAGTCACCAGTAAAACAAAAGAAAGACATTCCTCTCAATGCACTCTTCTTAATTATTATTGCTGTTTTTTCTTCCTTTCCTTTATATAAGCTTATCACCAAAATACACTGACTTTACAGACCATATCTAATAAACCCTACTTTTCAGTTTGCAAATTATTTTCTAAAGTAGTCAATAAGTGTGACTGCATTCACAGGGATTAAGTTCTTCATTAATGAGAACTTGCCTCATAAATTAATTTCACACTTATGCTTAGTAAAATAAAATAGATGGCTAAGATTCAAGTGATTGTTCACTGTAATTCAAATTCAGGTGAAAATTAATTTTGTAGGTTTATGTAAAGCAATAAGTTTCTACTAAGAACAAATGCTGTGTTAGGGA
The DNA here is from genome assembly GCF_055471065.1 of Atractosteus spatula. Classification (NCBI taxonomy): domain Eukaryota; kingdom Metazoa; phylum Chordata; class Actinopteri; order Semionotiformes; family Lepisosteidae; genus Atractosteus; species Atractosteus spatula. Next base: position 31,271,024 of record NC_142711.1, on the reverse strand, counting down.
GAAAGAAGTGTGGAAAATATTAAATAAAGCAAGGTAAACTGGGATAATGGGCCTTTCATGCACTTCAATTACTTGTGTTTTCCTTTGTTGTACTTGTAATCCATGAGAAAAAACTCAAAGACATATCCTCACATACAGTTGTAGTTTATAACAATGTAGCAATGGTTGGTAAGAATGGTTTACATTATTAAAATATCTTGCTCAGCATTGAATTTCACTGAAAGACACCATTAAAAAATAGTAGCCAAATGAAAAAAGTGGCAAAAAACTTGCTCCATTTCAGACCATTGACCATGTATTAAGCTATGAAATTTATATGTACATTCCATTTGCTATTCATCAAAACCAGTATATTTCCAAACCATATGCTGCTTACTAAGCAAAATGTAACTTGAACAAATCATTTGTCCTCCTACTAGTGTTAATTTGTGACACTGGTTTGCCAAATATCCATAAGAAACAGCTGAAAATATTTAAAGTACAGTAACAATAAAAAATTAACTTGTTGGATAGATCTGAACAATTCACTTGCTTGGAACCCAATCAAACTATCCATCAGTTCAGTGACATATCTAAACTATTCCAAGGCAAGAAAGGGATGCTGCACAGAACAGGTTCCTGTTCAATCAGTTAAGAACAATCGATCTTTCTTATTATTGACAAAATCAATATGCCCATAAGAGGTCTGTTTTTTGATGAGCTTGTTAATTATAGATTAATTATTTATGTTCCAGTAAATATTATACCCATGTGAATTAAACTGTTTTGGAATCAGCATTTCGGCAAAACGGTTCTCTGATTTTTTCTTCTCTTTCTCCTTCATTTTATTTTGTGGTGGCTACATACAGTACACTGCAGCCTTGCTATATATTTCTACCCATGAGTTACAGGACAAAGGTTGACCTGTGTAAACGTGAAGGAATCAGAATCACACAAAAGTTATGTTTACATTTAAAAAAATTCAAGGTTTAACACAAAGAAAACAACAAATAATTACAGGCACGTAAAATGCATTTGCTGAATTTTAAGTGGATTAAGGCTATACATGTCAGTCCTCAACTGAACGTATTTCTAAATCAAGAGATACACATGACAATCATGAGATCACAAAGACATCCTAATGTTCTTTGAGTAATAAAAGTACTGGCAACAATGTCACCTTGTTGTGCAGATTAGATTGCTCATTCCTGCTTTGTTTGCATGTATTCAATGGGCATGATGAGCTACTACTTCCTAAAATGTTTCCTTTCTTACTCTCCTCTTTTTCTCTACTAATATTTAATTCTCTAATTAGAATCATGTCATCTAAGCTTTATAGCCTCTTCAAGTCAATCTTTAATCAGGTGGTACCATATGCTGTTATGTGAAATGGGACTTAGAATTAACTATACTTATTCGTTCACCTCATCCTAAAAAGAGGCCTACCTCCTCAACCCCCACTAGTTCAGTAGTACACATTTATCAATCAAAATAAAATTGACTCATCATTAGGTGTTGACCATCAACATAATTTGTTTCTCTTTTACAGTACATCCAGAAAGTAAAAAGGCCTTGTTTTGTACTGCAAAATACAAAACTGACAGGATTATTGGTTCTTAAAACAATACTATTTAACTGTCCTAAAACAATCACCACAGAATTGTGTTATTTCATAATGAAGGAGTATCTGAGTGAAGAGAACAGAGACATGCAAAATATCTAAAACATGTGTACAGAAGTGTACAGTATCAACAATTGTTCTGTTTGATTTCAATGAAATATGACCCATTAGCCTTTCAGTGAAAAACTGGGTTTATCGGGGAAAACATTAATGCAATACTAGCAGTGCAATTTTTAAAAAATAATGCATTTAGAAAATAAGGTTTACTCATTGCTTAATTGTAATATATAGACACTTTGGTAGTGTGTAATAAAACATATTTCACTAAGAAACATATTTTCTCCTATGATTATTCATTCTCGTTTCACATTTCTCTCTTTCTCTTTTTAGAGGTACTGTAGAGTGAAACGATGCTTCTTACATTCTTCAGAATTGAAAAGGCTTTTTGTTGGCAAGGAGATATCGATTTAAGCACTTCACCTTATGCCTGTAAAATATGTCAATCAAGTGAGATGTAACAATCCAAATTTTAATACAAGCTGGATCTGCAATTAGATTCAATTCCTGAAAAGATTAATTTGCTTCTGTTTAAAAATGAAATATCAATTACACAATCAAGCATAACTAACCTGTGCCTACACACCATGCTGCTTTTCTGTAAAAAAAATTCACTCAATGCAAAAATGATTGCATGCTGGTTTCACACACCTACTGTAGGTTGAAGAAAGAAAATAACATTCTGTTTTTATGTATGCTGTTTATTTTCCCATTTATTCAATTATTAATGACATGTTTATGAAATAACAACTGTCCAGATTGGTAACAAACATCAGAGTTTTAGTTGTATTTGAAATTCCATTTCTGAGTAGTATGCATGCTCGTGTTTCCAGAACCACATAAACCTCCCAGTTGAACTGCACCAAATAATCTGCAATGTGTTAAGCACCACTATAAGAAATTGTTACAGTGCTGATACTAAGATGATGATAGTACATAAGCTTATTAAAGTTTGTATTGCACACTGTTATGAGGTATTGACAGGATATTCTGTTTCAAAGTTGGACAGATCAGTGCCCCTTAAATATACATTTCTCTTTGAACCTATTAAAACACAAATGATGGTTGAGTAAGAAATTAGTAGTGCTAAAAAATATACATTTGAGGAGATGCATCATAACCATACGAACTCAAACAAGAAGCCTCATGAGATTAAACAAAGGTATATGTTTTACCTGACAATGTGTTCATTAAGAAGGCAGTTTATTTTCTGCTTCTGTTTTCAATATACAAAAATTAAGGTAACATTAATATAAGGTAACATTATCATAACAAAATATTTCTATTTATAGATTTGACATACTGTACAGAGATGAAATAGAACAGATGGTACTTTCTCTTCAATTAGTAGAACACTGCCAAAATTCTTTAGCTTGATTACTGCTCTTTTTAAAGAAGGAGTCAATTTTACTGACCTCATTTATCTACCAGTGAGTTGAATTATGTGCTTTTACTTTTGTAAGACTTTGAAGATGTGTCTTTGTTGTGAATTGACCTAAGTAGCTATGAGGTTTGTCGCTTATGTAAATGTGTCAGGCTAATACACACATAAAAACAAATCATATTCCCTGGTATCGCATACAATCTTTACATCAGTTTGAGCTGACAACTGTTTCCTTCATTTCCTTGCCTTTTTAAGCCTCATACAGTAAGTGAAGAATATAACTGTCATACTGCATTGTCATCTTCACCTTGGTCTGTATGACTGATAATTATAAGGTGGAGAAAAGACTGATGTTTTAGGTCATCATATGATTGTATGATTTTTCAAGTTTTCAGAAGAAATAAAGCCACACAATTTTATATCATGAAAAAAAACTCCTGAAGAAAGGTTGATGAGTGGCTTATAACATTGCTGGAACAAGGCCATTAGAGTGTTCCACAGAATTATTCTGCATGACTATTCACACATCATATCACAGGAGCTTCCTTGCAAAGAATGTTATACTTATAAGATGACGACACGTTTCTCATGTTTTCCCAGTCAGTCAGTGACCTGCTGACAGAAGCTGTTGTTTTTCATAAGATAACATGTCTCTTGAAGGTGGGTCATGCCCCGGCATCAAACAGTTGACCAAATAACTTCATGAAATATTTCCATTTCAAAGCTCCTATCATCAGCAGTATTTTCAAGTCTATCAAACAGTTTAGCAAAGAAATAAAATTCAATCCCAGGTCTTAAAGGAAATCATATTAAAGCAAATGTAATTACTTTACATTATCTTTAAAGAATGAAATGAATTCTAGACTAGTATAACATACACATAAAGTATCTAGTACAGTAAATAAAATAAAAACACAGGAGATGAGTGCAGTGCCAATGTCAAATATAATATCAAATTATTGATTTCTGCAGTGTTTAAAGCAGCCAAGAATTCAAATTCGGTCAGCAACAAAACAATTATTTTATAGTCTACCCTGCTTCGCATTCCATATGAAAAAAAAGGTTAGAATGGGGAACTGGAAGCTACAAAAGAACAAGTAGAGGTTAAATCCACACTGAAATGTAGAAAGAAAGAAGAAGAAACTGAAAGTTTCAGCAGGGAAGCCTTCTCAAGTATGTGGGGGAGTGGGGGGGAGAATATGAAGGGAAAGAGGGCAATAGAAATAAATATGAGAATGGGGGGTTAGGGGAGGCAAAATGAGGCCTATTGTAATCTGGGATACTGGGTACCAGAGGGATTGTGAAAGGCAGACATCTGTAAATGAATGGAGATATTTAGAAAGAAATTAGATGATCATTAAGAGCTAGGGTATAGTATAAACCTAGTTTAAGAATACTTTTGGCTTCTGATGTCAACTCTGATGGAGTAGGAGTCTTTAAAAGAACACAAACACAAAAGGCTTGTATCAAGGAGAATTTGTAATTGTTTAAAACGATACATTATAATATATTTATTTAAATATTAAACTATTAGGTAATGGGCTACACAGGGGCAATTAGTATTACTTCCACATACTGTAGCAACTGGATCCTGAATTTTATTCTGGCCTGTGTACAAATTTATGATTTGACTATGATATTTACTGTGGTATTTATTTCTTAAATGTATTAGATATGATTGGGTACATGGTGATGCTGTGGTTAGCATTGCTAGCTTGCAATGCTGGAACCCTGAGTTTGATTCTGGACCATGGCTGATATCTTTATGGAGTTTGTATGTTCTGCCCGTGTTCATATGATTTTCCACCAGTTGCTCCAATTTCCTGCCACAGTCGAAAGACATACTGTACTGGTAGGCTTATTGGTTTCTGGCATACTGGCCCTGGTGTGGATGTATGCATGTCTGTGTCTGTGTGATCCCTGCAATGGATAGGCGTCTCATCCAGGATGTATCTTGCCTTGTGTGTGTTGCTTGCTGGGTTAGGCTCTGATTCCCTGTGACCTTGTATTGGATAAAGCAGTTTGAAAATTGAAGAATGGATGAAATAACATTTGTGATCACAAATACAAATTGCTTGAATGTGAACTAAAAATAACAGATTTGACTTTGCTGTCTTAATAGTTTGGGAGGGCGCTTCATAAAGAGATGAATATATGAGACACTGAAAATGTATCCACTGATACTGTCCTCTGTGTAATATGTTTCATAACAAATGCCTCTCATATTAATGTAATTAATACTAAGTGTTATACATTATAATGCAATACGTAGCAACTTTGTAAAAATTCACATTATTATTTTACTTTTAGAAAAAACATATACTACTAAAAATATATTTAATATTTCAGGCAAAGGATTATTTTTTTCATATTGCTTGTTTGTGTTCTGAATTGGCTTAGAATTAATTAAATAAATACCACAGTACAGTGCTGTTGGATTAGCATTTTACTTTCTTTCCTGGCATTTGTTGAAATCCCTGTCTGTTCGCCTTCTGATTTATCTTCTTTCTTGCAGGAAAACATCTTTCTTTTTTGATTTATTGAGTCACTAATCTGATAAACTGAAAAAATAACATGGAAACATAAGGGTCACAATTATTATTGCTCCTTACTCATGTACAAATGTAAAGATTTTTTCCTTATTTTTTTGGGTGCCTTTTATGCCTTTAGCTATACAAATATTATGTATGTACTTTATAATACAACATGTAAGGTGTCCTCCAGTAATATGAACAATTATAAGATATTCTTTTTGTTTACAGTTGCATTTCCTTTTAGGAGTCAACAAAAACAGGAAGCATTATTATTAGCAGCAATAATTTGGGGCTTAAGAGCATGTTAGGTTTTTCATGCTGAAGGATATCTAGTCAGATATTCCCTGTGTGCACATCATTAGCAAATGATATAAATAGTATCTGTCGAGGAACATGGAGGCTTACCAGAGAAACATATTTATCCAATGTATGCACAAAACTGCAAAGCAGTGTCATGGGAGAAGCATAAGCAAGCCAGATGGAACATTGATGTGTTTACTGAGCTCTGACCTTCCCCAAAATGTCAACAAATGGTACAAATGAAGGTGTGCAGGTGGTCTGCTGGCAAATGGAATTCAGACTTGCATGTATACATAGTTTATATGATATTTTACAATTCAGAACGGATGAGCCATGACATTTGCCTATGAAGATTTGAATCCCTAGTGGTCGTTCTAACTGAATTCTATGATCTTCCAATTCCATGGCTCTAAAGTCAAAGGAAAAATTGTACTGTATTGTTCAATAGTTTAACATTAATATAATGCTCACAAAGAGGCTGTAAAATATAGTATTAAACCTAAATTAGTGTATTTAATTTTATTATTGTATGTGTTAGAAATGATTTTAATTTGTTGATTAATTAAAAAAAAATAAAAAACATAATATTCTTATATTATTGAAGGTGGATTAATGAATATACCAATATAAGTTAAACTATTATGAAAATTTTAAAAAGTTCTTCATTTTTACAAACAAGTTAAACACTGAATACCATTTAGTCATGATCACGATATGTACAGTATATTCATTGCTCTTTCTCACAAAACAGCCATTTAAAATGTCTCATTCAAGCTGTGTTCATAAGTTTGAAAGAGGCCATTATTTTGTTTTTGTGTTTGTGCCCTGTGATGAACTGGCGTCCGTCTGGGATGCATCCCTGCCTTGCAACTGTTGCTTGCCAAGAGTCTCTGGTTCCCCTACTGCCTGTACTGGATGCAATGGTTAGAATATGGATGAGCTGATCCCAAAGCCCTTTACTGAAGTGCTCCATCCACCTGGACATTGAACAAGAAGCCAGTATGCACCATTACCCTCACTATAGAACAGATCAGACAGATAAGTAAGAAATTGTTTTACCAAATAAAATAAGAGGAACCTTAGGAAGACTAGATTGTATAAGTTTAGAGTAGGGTTTAGCCAGGACACAAACGTCACACCCCAGCTCTTTGGAAAAATACTGTAGGAGTTTTGTGAATTTATCACAATTTATCAATTGTAGCAGAAACTACGAGGTGATTCTTTTATGGCTATTAGAAAATCAATCGATCAGTGACGCACACACACGGATTTAATACACCAGATACATTTATTAATACATAAATTGTGCATATAAAACATATAACAGTCTGCCTGGATACAGATGGCAGACCTTACTGTGAGGGTTATCAAAATGCAAGGTAATCATGAAGAGATGCAAAACAAAAAGAGATACAAACAAAGAATACACTTCAGTATACTGTACCATTCGGCTATACTTTTTAGTTAATCAGTCCAGTCTAACGCATATCACTTCTACATTAGATACTCAAAAGTAAATACTGTACATTACTCATATGAATTAAATTGATATCAACTTGTGTTGAGGTAACATTTGAATCCTCGAGATTGTGGTTTCCCGGCATGGACACCAAAGACCAACTGGCAGCCTCTGTTGCGACAACATCCAATTGTAGTCCTCTCGGTGTCCTCTGAATCCCGACCAACCAGTCCTGGTGCAGCCTGGAGTTACAGGAAGTTAGGAAGAGGAAAGATTTCTGCTGTCAGCGATGCGAGATAGTGTGTCTGTCTCAGGGACTGTCTAGTTAGCGTTGAGTGTAACTAGGAATTCTTTGTGCACAGGAGTGTGACTGCGGGACCGAGCAAGTCACTCTTTAGGGGGAAGAAACTTGTTTTGCTTCCGGTGTAGCACTACTGCTGAATAAAAATGATTGGTTTTATGATTGGTCGAAAGTTTAGCAGGCATTGAGACCCACATGGGGTTACCATGTCCCGCGGGTCCCTGATTGGTTGGGCAAGGTAAGAGATGAGTAGCAATGACCTCTAACATTTAGGACTGCAATCCAGATGTTCCCAAGAATCTCATAGACAGATAGGCGCCACGAATGGCCATTGATCATTGTGACAGTACCGCAGACGGTACTGTACATGACACGCATTATCCAACTTAAGTTACACACATTCATGCATCCGCTTTCCTGTCGGCTAGCTGGCTCATGAGGGTGCACACTCGGGGCTTGGCTAGCAATTTCCCATTAAATACACGCAAAACATTACCACATTTTATTTCAAAATCAGTTCCTGTTATCTGTAGGGACACAAACACAAACTCTGAAGGTCTATCGTTATGATTCTGATTATTTGTACTTAGCTGTGTGAGAGAGCGCTCTGTCTGTTCGTTTGTCGTCTTTTTTCGTGTTGCAGTCTGACTTTCGGGTATGGTGGCCTCATTGGTCCAAACCTGATACCTGTTTTCGGATTGGCTTGTAGTGCCAATGCTGAGTGGTGCATGCGTACATCTTCCAGTAAAGGAAGTACCATTTTTACAAATGGTTAAAAATGAGTAAAATGTTGTGTTCAAGGTTGATATTTTTTTTGTACATTCTGTATAATTGTTTGTTTGTGGGGAGCACTGTCCTAATAAACCATCACTTTTGCACCTAAGTGCAATTGCGGCTGAGCCATCATTCTGTTTTAAAAGGACTCACTTGGGCACCCCTACTGCCTTCCCTGTGACAATCATGATAGCCAGGCATGGCTGGGTGCATCCACATTTGGGAGCTGCTCCTTATCAGAGAGAAAACACTAAATCAGAAACTACATGAATAGCCTCTCTCTGGCTGGACCACAGAGATGAGAAAGAGAGACGGAGCCTCATTTAGGAAAGCACAGCAACACTTAATCCTGTCTTATTAATAAGCATTGCTGCTACAATACCATGAGTTCTTTAATGACCAAGAAGTCAGTTTAGTGTCTCATCTGAAGGATTAATGAGAAAGATGTCATCATCCATCATTCTGGGGCATTGGTCTGGAAATTATAGTTCAGAATGGCACACATTTTACAACCTCCATGGTTCAACTTTGAGCTACAGTATAAGAGTTTTTACTCTCCAACAGAGAAGACTAAATTGGGACTTAGTCCAAAGGTTCAAAATCTAAAACAAAGTAACGTTTGACAAATTTAGTGTATTTCTTGAGAAACAAATCCACAAAAGTGGAAGCCATGTTGTTGAAGCTGAAATGCGAGATTCTTGGCTCAATTAACTAGTAACTACCAAATGGACAATATAGGCCAAATGGCCTCCTCTCATTTTGTAACCTTTCTTTTGTACTTATGAAATGTGTTAAAAGATGAACGTTTTGAATGTGGGTGGTTTGGAGGAGTCTGCCTACACTCTTTCTGTCTCCCCTGCGAGTCGTTGTACTGTAAGTTTCAAAGTAGTTGTAACCTGAGACGATTTGGCAATTCTGAAATGTGTAAATATGAGGAAAATAGTCATTCTAAATCTTCTAAAAAAGAAAGCTCTGAACCTGGTAAATCATCAAACATACTTGGTTCTGCTGTAAATTTGAGTTTAATACTATAGTACAGTTAGAATTGATTGATTCTAATATAACTAGGATTTCTAAATATAGATAAAGTAATAACTGTATCTTACTAAACACTAAAATGTGTTATAACTGCCAGATACATCAGCCCTAGGCCTCCCTCCATGCCATGAAGTGATTTACCACAGCCCTTAGCCAGTTTCTCATAATCTGACATATACTGTAGCCCATAGCACTTAATTCAGATAGAACTTTGAGTTTTTGTTTGCTCTGCACTGCCTGTCAGGGATCTCTGTTTCTGCTGGAGCTATCGTACTGCATCCCTAGATTTATATTATGGAAATGGTGGGTTCTAGGACAAATTTGACACAAATTGTAATTAGAATTTGAAAATTAAGAAACTATCAATACAAAATACCTTTTATTCCCCTGTGAATTTCATTTAAATTATGAATATAGAAAGATCCATTGTTAGTAAAACACTGTCATGAAGTTAAAATACATATTTTCAGCAGAAAATTGCCATGTAGATTATAGCTCATCCTCACTCTGGACATGAATGAAAAGATTTCCATCGTCATCTTCATTTTGTACCACATCCATAGCTGAGGCTTTGGGCAATGATAATTCACAAGAATGGCTTTCCTTTTGTCTTCCAATTGAATGGATATCAGTCCAAATTGTAAGACCTTTACCTTGAGGTGATGTACACCACTTACTACAAGAAATATCACTTGTAGTTTCAGTTGGTTTAGTGCTTTCTTGGTTCTCCACCTTACTTGCTATGTATTGAGTTGGTAGCATCTGCAGGTGTCTTGTGCTATTGTGGAGGGTACTGAACTTCAGTGGAGGATAAGTTGATTAATAAGGATTCCTCTTATTGAAAAGTACTCTTTAAACACAAAGATTGATGAAAAAGACAATCACTTTGAAAACATGTTTTTTTTCTTTCCAGCTAAGTACTATGAGTTGACTATTACTGTTCATGAGGAATGACGGCAGCTGAAAGCTTGGGAGAAATTAGAATCGTTTATTGAGATGTGGAGATTTGGCGTAACCCGCTTGGCTGAGAGCCAACCTCCCGGCCGTTGGACGGGGAGGATAGGACCCCCATGCGACCAATGGGGTAGCTGCAAAGGTGGAGAGGGGGTGGAGGAGGGATGCAGAAAACGAACGAGGAAGAGAAGAGGGTGACGTTTGATATATATGGAGACCGGTTGCTTACATCAGGATTAGTGAGAACTGCAGCAGCTGTGTCGAATGAGCTCGGCTGCTTTCATTCCTCCCGAACTTTCATTAAAAACTCCATTAAAACACCACTGTAGTGCAAAAAATACAAGGTATCTAATGTCTCCCTTCCAGCTTCAAAATAAACAGCACAATGCCATTAAAATTGGGATTTTTTTCATTGGCCTCATGACCTTCAATCATTTCCTAAACACACAGACCTAAATCAACCCTGTAGTTCCATTCCCTCAATTATACAATATCTGTTTTTTGCAAAATGTTTGAGTGATGGTTTCTACTCCACTTACAGTAAATTTCTAATCTAAATGTGGTGCCTTGCAAAAGTAATCAGACCCTTCCTATGGTAATCATTTACTGAAAATACAAAAGGATGCATAAACCTTTTTAAAATATTTTATTCAAAACTTGAATGATCATACTGAAGCCTTCTGAGGGCAAGATATATTCCAGTAAATGTCAGAACAAAATTAATTATGTTGAATTCATAAATATTCAGGCCCATGAACTCCCTATTTGGTGGAAGCACCTTTCATGGCAGTTAAACTACAGCAACAAATGTGTTGGATAAGGCTCTACCAACTTTGTACACTTTGTATTGGCTTAGTGCATGTTTTGCCAATATGTTTTGGCATAATTGCTCAAGCCATGTCACGTTGCTTGGGGTCACTTATGGACAGTAGTTTTCAAGAATTTCCACAGATTCTTAAAAATGTTCAAGTCAGGATTTTGACTGGGTCTCTCAAGGAAATTAATTCTTAAGCCACTCCAGTGTAGCTTTGACCTTGTGGTTTGGTTTATCATCCTTCTGTACTGATGAATTTTTGTTTCACTTTCAGGTTTGAAGCACGTTTTTGTTTAAGCTTTGCCAGTACTATGCTCCATCTACAGTATGTTTTCATGATTCTTTACAACCTCCCAGCCTTTGATGATGAGAAGCAGAACTATAACATATTCCTGCCAACACAATGCTTGACAGTAGGGATGGTGTGGACTGTTTGATGCACTACTGTATATTGGGATTACATTGGATGTAGCAATTTACTTTTCAACTGAAAAGTACTAATTTTCTCTTGTCTCATTAGAAAATGTTTTTGCCACATGTGCAGTATAACCTAGGTGATTTATTTTAGTCCCCATGCAGGATGTGAGATGTTCTTATTCAATTCCATATAAACCTTTTTGTGATTGACTGGGATAATGTTCACCCATGAACATTTTCTCTCATCTCAGACATTGAAATCTAATTCATTCAAAATTGCTCTGAGCCTCACATTGGCATTTCTGACCAGAACCAGTTTCCTTCTTGTGCAGCTGCTCACTTTAGATTTGATTAGATTACATTAACTTTATTGTCCATTAAATTTGTCTCAGGTTTCCCAATTACAGATAATACAATTAATTAAAATATACCACATACCACTTATCAGCAAACATAAAAGAACACATACCAACAGACATAAAAAGCATACATTAACAGATAAAATCAAATCAAAACGCAGATAGCTGGTACAAACAAATAAAATATCATTAACAGCTTGTGTTCAGTACTTGTATGAAGTATGGGATAAAGGACTTTTTCAACACATTTCTAACAGCTCTGGGGACCATGAAATGTGGCTTGCCAATCACCTTCCCCGCAAAAGTAACTATTCTAGAAAGATTGTTTCTGCACTTCATACACAGGTTCCCATACCATACTGCTATATTAAAAGATAAAACAATTTCTACCAGGCTGTTCTATGCCACCTCAAGAATATACTTGTTAATGCCAAATGATTTTATCCTTAATTAAAAGAAGCACTGACTGCCCTTCTTAATGATACTCACATTTTTTTTGTTCAAAAGTAAGTGTCTTATCAATAAATGTTCCTAAATATTAAAAAATGTTCCACTCTGTCCACCTGCTGATTATTAAGTGTGACAGGATGGAAATTACAGTAAAATATTATAAATATTTAGTTGTGAAATAAGTTCATTTATTTTTGGCACATTCATTTCCAAATTACTTGTCTGGGACCAGTTTTGAAACTGTACATTCACCCAGTCAAAATATGCATCCTTGTATACTGTATGTGATTAATTTAATCAGAAAGCCTAAAAGAGCCATATCTTCTGCATCTTTGATCAGTTTATCATTAGCACTATAAACAGTTCTCATTTATATAAACTGAAAAAAGCAACGGCAACAAAAAACAGCCCAGAGGTGCCCCTGTACTTAAATCCAATTAGTCTGAGTATACCCCATTAAAACAAGACCCTCTGAGGATGATCCATAAGAAAATCTTTAATCCAAACAATAAGACTGCCAATCACATTAAGCATAAGAAGTCTTTCAAAAAAATGTCAATTTGCATAGTTTTAAAAGGTGAGCTGAAATCAATAAAAGGAACATATGCAAATGTCTTTGGATGTTGAGGTTCTTTGCTATTCCATCAGCTACAGTAAGAGTCGTATCCTCGGTCACCCTATGTGCCTAATAGGAAAGTAAGGGATTAAGTTGGTCTCTTACAGTGTGGATGTAAGCTGGTTGATAAGCACCTATCCATGCACTTGGCTAAAACTTGAGTGAGGGCTACTGCTCTAAAGTCCTTAAAAAGTGTTGAAACTGTAAGCACAGGTATTGCTGTTGATGTTTTTCATAAGTTTAGAACAATGCAAACATTAATCAGCCTCTGAAACAGCTGAGCAAGAACAGCTTTAAGCTGATAAGAACACAATTTGAGCACCCTACCTCTTAAGCCATCAGGCCCTGGTACTTAATTAGGTTTAATTTTAGAGAGGCAAATTTCTACCTCCCTCTCAGATAACTGAATCTGATCAAAACTTAATGTTTGATTACAGATATTATTGCATTCTATCCTTGAATCTCTCACAATAAATCTTATTTAATTCATTGACAAAGTTGTCATAATCTACAATGTTTACACTCTGCTTCTTCCTCTCTCTGCCTATCATTGTATTAAGCCCTTCCAATGCTTGCCTTGCATTACCTGTACAGAACCTTTTCCTGTATTCTTAAACTCTACCCTAGCTCTGAAAACTTTACATCTAAATTCCCTGTCTTTCTGCTTTACCACATCCACCCCTTTCAGAAATTCAACTTTCTTATATTTCAGATACTTCTAAAGCTCTTTTGTGAGGCGTGGTTTATTATTAGGGAACATTTTAACAGTCTTAGTTGGAATAACTGAATATAACTTCTTAATGGTGTCTGTCAGTTTATGGGGATCACAGTCCGACTAACAAACTTTGGGTGTTCTGCCGATTGGTAAAGCACGGAATCAGGATTCTGTAAAATGGCTATATGTTATTGATAATCTCCCGTAACACTTTCCCAAGCACCTTGAATTGCGTTGCCCAGACATTATCAATAAAAATACCAAATCCTCCTCCGATGGATTTCTGTGAAGACATTCTGTCCTGGTATGCCCGAATGACAATGTAGCCTTCAACATTGACATTTGTATTGTTCTCATTATGTCTAATCTCAGTAAAATAAATCACATTGCTCTGATGGAAAAGATCATCAAATTTCAGATATGCTCTCATCTTATCCATTTTATTAATCAAAGATCTAACATTTGAATAGGTAATGTCTCCTCAACTGATTTCTCAAAACTCTTCTCTTTGTTCTCTTTGTTTTAAAGTTTTACTTGCTTTTTGCACAATTTAAGACTAGGCTGGGATTTAGTTCAACAGTACTGTATGTATTTTGTATCTTGAGTACAGAATAAATGTTTGCTGGTACTCACTGACACCATTGTCCCTGAAAGTTCTCAAAAAACTGTACAAATGAAAACAAACAACTTTGATACAAATTGTTCATACTTGTATCAAGAACATCAAAATTATATTAAACACAAACACACTCAGCACAAAAAACAATGTAAGGAGCAGCAGAGCCGCACCCCTGCCATTGCAAATTAAAGTTCACTCCCACCATTCAACCTGCAAAGGTCTGGAGAGATAGTCTGATTTAGACAGTATACGGTTGTCTTCAACTTCTAAATGATAAGCCTCTTTGAAATGTTTCATATGCCTATCTCCTGATGTGCAGCCTTATCCCTTAATTGTTTTGAAAGCTTCTTCTTCATGGTTGAATCTATGGAAATTAATTTTGAAATAGAATGTGTAGGGAGGATACACAGGAGAAATACCATGCAGCACCTTATACAGTACTGTAGGTCAACAAGAGAATTTTAAAATCATTCCTCTAAGAGAATGGTAGCCAGTACATGTTTTCCAGCCCAGGGGAGGAGAAATATATTTGGATTTTTTAGACTTCACCAGAACTTGAAAAACACATTTCTGTACATACTGTAGTTTCTGAAGAAATTTATTGGATGATCCAGCTAGCACAGCATTGCAATAGTCTAGCAGAGAAAAGATTAAAAGTGAACAATTTTGTATCAATGAAGAGCGTAATTTTGCAACTTGAAGGGGAGAACCAATTAACATCATCTCAGACTTATTCTTGTTTAGTTGTGGATAGACAACTGTATATCTTCAACACATTTGATTAGTACTGAACAAGCAATTTCAGTATTAGGTGATGTTATGCAGGTAGATCTGAGCATCATCAACATAACAGTGGAAGTCACCACTATATTTTCTGATAACCTGGCCTAATGGCAACATATAAATATTGAAAAGGTAAGGACCAAGGACTGAGCCCTGAGATACTCCAGAGATGACAGTGACAGGATCTGTTTTAAAGTCACCAAGGCTAACAAATTGTTGTCTGTAAGAAAGGTAAGACTTAAAGCACTGCAGTATATTGTCGTTGTGACCCGCATAATGTTCCAGTCCGTTAATCAGAATGGTATGATTTACATATAACTGAAAGTTCTAATAGTATGAGAAGGGAGGGAAAGCCAGCATCTGCAGAGATAAGAAAGTCATTAAAAACTTCCACCAAGGCTGTTACAGTACTTTGGTTAGCCCTAAACCCTGATTGAAAGATTTAAACAAGGAATTAGACATGAGTAACCAATTGGGATGCTACCACATGTTCTGATAGGTTTGCTAAAAATGGTAGTTCTCAAATAGGCCTAAAATTTGAAAATTCATATTGATTAAGGCAAGTTTTTTTCAAGAGGGGAATTCTTTCATCTCTTTTCGACTGTGGATGAAGTAATGAAGTAAATTGGAATAAGTTTATTATAGTACAAATAATAGAAGACAGTACTGAGAAATACAGCACTTCCTAAATGGAGGATTTACATCTAGATGAGATAATTATGTGCTCCTAAATTAATTATGGTTGGTCTAAGTAAGTGTTTTGAATCCATGCATTCCATTTTCTTTGATATTATCTATTTTATTTGGTTTTGAAAGTGTGATGTAGGTTGTGTATATAACAAATACTGTATGAATTGCTATTTACACTATGAGAAGAGTACGTTCTGATGCTGGCACAAGATAAACATACATGAAGTCCAGGCAAGACATTTTTCAAATGAAATAAAAACTTCTTCCTGCCAGTAGATATATGGTTAGTCTATTAATTATTTGAAAAAAGTCAGTAGTCGTTGAAAAACGAGGTTGTAATTTAGTAGAACCATTTATGTCTGTGTATTTTTATTTTAATTGTATTGCACATTGTCCATTTGGGAATGGTAAAACAGATATAAGAGCTTGCTTATAGATCCATAGTGTTTCTCAGTAGTGAAAATATCAATAATTAAAATGTTTATACAGTCTTTCCAGGACTGGATGGGGTTGCTTCATAAATAAATGTAAAGGTGAGGAAAATGGGTTCCTTTGTCTATGTCTGGTAAACTTGCTTGTTTTTAAGTGAAATGCATATATATAATAGACATCTCAGAGTACATTTTGCTGACAATTCCTCTTCACAGGCAGCTGACAACAATCCGGTTATTGATGTCGTTAAAAACATTAATCCCAAACAGAGCTTTTGGACTCCCACCTCTGGCCGTTTTCCACCAGTCGATTATTTCATTAACCAATGCACCAATCAAGCTCCCAAGACACTCTCTATACCCAGTAAACACAGGTCCAATCTCACCCAGGGAGAAATTCGGGCGCTCCAGACTCTCCGCAACAGAGATGATATCGTCATCAAACCAGCGGACAAAGGAGGCATTGTTGTGGTGTGGCGTAAGGACCTATATATCTTTGAAGCCTCTAAACAACTAACTGACACTTCTGCCTACCTCCCTTTCCAACAGAACCCTACCACTGACTACCAAAAGGAAGTGGTATCCACCATCTCCCTTCTTATCAGCAGTAAGGAGCTCCCCCAGGAGGTGAACCGGCTCATCATTGAACATCTGCAGGTATCTCAATTTTACCTTCCCCCCAGAATCCACAAACCGGATACCCCTGGACGCCCCATCGTATTAGCATTCAACTGTCCGACTACTTACATCTCTGCCTTTCTCGACAGCCTCATGAGACCTCTGGTTGAAGGTCTTCTCTCATACATCAAGGACACCAACCACGCGCTCCAACTTTTTAATGATTTCCAATTTCAGGGTCCCGAATGCTACATTTTTTCCATGGACATCACATCTCTTTACACAGTCATTCCCCATAACGACGGCCTTACAGCCCTCAAGCACATATTGGGCAAATGCATGGATTCACACAGCTATTTCCTGTATAGCTCATTTCACCCCAAACACAATAAAAACTCTCTCCCTTTTTCAGTTCCTTCGGCTACGACGATTATGCAGCAACGACATCAACTTCCAGAAGCAAGCCCTCAAAATGTACTCCTTTTTCATGAACAGAGGATACCCCAGCAGTGTTATTGACAGGGCCCTTGCCCGAGCCAAAAACACCCCTCGGACCATCAACTCAATCAGGAACTCCCGCCGTAACAACCGCATTCCTTTGGTGCTTCCCTACCACCCCAACACACTTCCTATCCCCAGGACTATTAACGACAACTTTTCCATCCTGCAGGATGATCCCTCCATTGGGGCCCTCTTTTCTGACCACCCCATCATCTCATATCGCCGACCACATAATCTGCGCAACCTTCTTGTTCACAGCTCCCTTGACCGCCCTCAGCAACCATCCACACCAGACACTTTCCCTTGCAACAGAGCTTGCTGTATCACCTGCAAGTACACATCTAACACCACACTCATTCAAGGCCCCCCAGGACAATTCTGGATCACCCAGATGGCATCTTGTACCTCCAGC
Organism: Atractosteus spatula; assembly: GCF_055471065.1. Taxonomy (NCBI): domain Eukaryota; kingdom Metazoa; phylum Chordata; class Actinopteri; order Semionotiformes; family Lepisosteidae; genus Atractosteus; species Atractosteus spatula. The sequence continues at coordinate 31,253,198 of NC_142711.1, read as the reverse complement.
AACCTTATTTACTGTATCTCTTGCAGTAAATGCCCAACCGTCTACATTGGAGAAACAGGAAGGAGACTTGGAGACTCCTGTTAGGGCTGTGAAGATTAAAGATCTCTCCAAGCCCATTGTTTCCCATTTCACCTCTAACGGCCATGACCACTCTAATCTCTCCGTCTGTGTTCTCAAAGACGGTTTTCTGAACTCATACAGTACACTTTAGAAAGACTACAGAAACCCAAATTATCCTGCAGCTAGGATCACACCTCCCCCCTTCTCTTAACGACAAACTACTTTCCTTCTAAATTTTCTCCATTCATTGGAGGTTTCATTTCACACCTCTCTACGCCTATTCTGACTTCACACCTCTTGATTTGCCTCTCTTTCTGTCCCCTGCACCCGCCTCTCGCTCCTCCTCTCTCCCAGCCTTTGTTCTCCCGCTACATTACCTTTGCTTACTGCCTTGTCTTTCCTCACACCTGAAGAAGGCTCCATGGATGAAACGTTATGTTTTCTTTCTTCTTTTTTTCAGCATGGAACAAACCTATTACTTGTTCCTATATAATAGACATGCTATTGAACCCAAAGTATATCTCCTTAAAAACATTTGGTGTGAATACACAGCACTTAATTTCCCTGTAGTGAGGTTAGGAAGGTCGATGTCAAATAATTAAAAAAAAAATCAGTAGCCTTTGGGCATGTGTCGGAAATTAGTTTACTGTGTTGTTAGAGGGAATGCATTAAGTAACTAACCTATGCTCTAAAAAAACAAAACATATACACAAATCATGCTGTGGGATAGCCTGCAGGTAAGACTAAATAATTGTAACAAACTTTCCAGTTTCTTATTTTAACACACATCTCCCTTCTGCATTGTTAATAGACTGCACTTTTTCAATTACAACTGCAGAATATACTTTTAAATATTGGAAGAATTGTTCTTTAAATATATTGTTAGAAATACTGGAAATGCTCAAATGAAAAAAAAAATCCAAACGTAGCATTTTGTTAAAATCATACACTTAAGATATAGAAGAAAAAGAATGCCACTCAGTGTTAATAAGTGTCCAAGAGGAACAATTAAAAAAGCAGGGCACGCACTCTCGACGTTATTTACTATGATTCAATCAACTATATTTATTATGATTTATTAAATGCTGCCAATATTCATGCCAAATAAGCCTCCATCACCACATACACACTTACCTCTTATAACAACTAATAACTTTTAAATAACAATTTACTAATAACATACTATCCATTAATCCATTTTCTAACTGCTTGTTCCAATTCAGATTTGTGGAGGAGCCAGAGTATATCAAGAGAAGCATCAAACGCAAGACAGATTTTCCACAAGCCAATTAACTCACCAGTATGTTTTTCATATATTGTTCAAGGTATCACGTTAACTTTTTCTTTTAATAGCGTGTTTCACGATAACATTTGTGTACTATAAATGAAACAGAAATGGATACTGGAAAATGTCTTGAGATGTCTGCAGTGTGTTTTCAAGCAAACTAATTTTATGTCTTTTATTGAGAGGATGTCTGTCTCCTTAAAAACCCATTATCTGAGCCATTGTTTTGACCATAATGTAGCAGTACATATTATAGCTAAATGTCATTCAATATTGCAGTCCCTGTTTAAGATTCTCTAAATTAAGAAATAAAGTGCAAATTTAGAAGGAATATCTGTATAAAATAACAAAATACCTGATTTATAAATGATTTCACACAGATCATTTGATTTATAGATTTTTGAAAATGTTTGTTTTTGGGAATACAATTGGGAATGTATGTCTTGTCCTCCTTGATTTTCTCTTTCCTATTTTCCCCTAAACAATAGGTCCATTTAATATTTTCTAAACATTCATAGGTCATTTGAAGCTTTTTGTCCACTTAATTATTTAACGACAACCAACATATGAAATAGTGTCATTAACTGCTGGTTATCAAGCAAATAATACATCTACTGTACAGTAGATTTGTCAAGGCATAGGGTCACTTTATGTTCACTTTTTGAGAACTTTGTGAAAAGTGAATCGATGCATGTTTTTCTCTTGACTGTTAGGCACTCTAACCCTCTTTGTTTTTGTTATACTGTTCCTGTCAAATAAAACAAATCTTGGTTATATTCCCAACCTCTTCAAATTGATCTAAGATTGATCCAAGCAGGACTTGTTACTGTAAACTAATTCACAAATTTAAATGAAGGCTGTAAATTGGCAAGATACACCCTGGATGGGACACCAGTCCATTGCAGAATACATACAACATAAACATGCACACACTCACACCAGGGCCAGTTTTCCCAAAAGTCAATTAATTACTGTACTGGTATATCTTTGGACTGTGAGAGGAAGCCAGATTACTTGGAGGAAATCCACACGAACACAGGGAGAACATACAAACTTCATACAGATAGTACCCCAGGTCCAGAATTGAGCCCATGGTCCCAGAGCTTTGAGGCAGCAATGCAAAATACAACCTTTGAAAAATGTTACATAAAACAACACCTGTAAAGTCATTAGATTCTAATAACTGCAAAAAGCGCTGAACGCCCCCAAACAAAGATGCGTGAAAATTTAATCACATTACCATGTTTCTTAAAGTCAATACTAATGTGTTTATTGGACAATCACCAAGTATGTCTGCCACAAGATATAATGTCATTTTGACAGCACATGTACATCCCACTTATCAGATGTGGCTCATGTTGTTATGGAAGCTGAGCCCATTTTTGATAAGGGTATTTTTGAGCTCCTGCTGTGTCCTGAATTACACTGGGCAAGCTGCTATTTTTTGTATATATATGGACATTACTCAATGCATCTTAGCTCCCGGCAATACATGTTCCACTATTTCATAATTGAATGAAATATTGCTAGACCAATTTGTAATGATCCACACCAGGTAATAAATACTGTACTGGGGACAGTTTTTCTTAAACATGAGCTCTAATACTTAAGAACTTCAGGGCAGTTATAATGGAGAGGAGACCATTTCGCACTTCTAACCTGTTTTGATAGTAAATATCAAGGGATTTTATCTAACCATTTCTTGAAAGAAACCAGGATATCAGGGTTACAATTCTTTGAAGTGTTTCTTGTTTCTTGGTTTGAAATGCATGTCAAAACAGTTTCCCTGGATTATGCTTCGTTGTTGATTTTAAAGACACTTTGAATATTTGTATCAGATCCCTTTATAGTCCTCTCTGATCAAGACTACAGGGGTTTAGTTTCTTTAGCCTGTCAGTGCAGGAAATTTCTTTAAGGCCCAAAATGTACAGTATGTCTTCTGTGGAGAAATTCTAGAGCATCAATATACCCAATGTATATTGTAAACCAATATTGTTTACTACTTTCTGTACATACAAAACCCTACACTTGTCTGTATTAGACTTCATTTGCCAGGTGTTTTACCTCGATTAAAATTTATTCTGTTTTAATTTCATTTTCTGCATCTGCAATGTTTGCTAATCTACCTACTGTAGTTTGTTATCTTCTGCAAGTATGTCTTGATAGTTCATATAAATTAAGAAGAGAAGTCATCCTAATACAGATGTCACGATCGCAAACCCCTCCTCTTAAGGGCGCTCCAGCCCTTCCTCATTTGCCTCATTCCCTGCACCTGTTCCTTGTTGCTACGCCGTTTCAGTTCGCCTTTAAAAGCCAGGTGCTAACTTCACTCGAGGCTCTGCATCTGATCTCCGCATCGTGCGAGCCCGGGTCCCGGTTGCGCCTGGCTCAGTTATGTTTTTAGCTTCCTGCACCTGTTCCTGTTCCCCCTGCCGGTCCCGACCCGGCACCTGTTTTTAATCTCTGGTTTTCGGATGGATTACTCGGCCATGGACCTTTGCTTTTGTTTTGGATTCTCCCTTTGGATTTCTTTGGATTGTCAGCCTCGGCCACACCTCCCCGGATCACCAGCACTGCATGGACATGCCCCCCTGTTTTCATCCCCGTATTCCTGCATGACATTTTCCCCAGTGTTTCCTCACTATTCTGGATTGTGTCGTCCGTATAGGGTCCTGAAAGAACTGCTCCATTACAACAGATCCCTGCAGTACTCCACTTACTGCATTAGCTGACTTTGAATAAGCAAACCTTTTCTATACCCTCTTTTTTCTCTTTAATAAACAGTTCTCAATCCAAACCCTCACATTTAACTGAATATCTGCAATTTGAGAATTAATCATTAAAAAGAACTTTATCAAAATGTTCATGTTGCTGCTTGTTCAGTGAACTCTAACAAGCTGGTTAGACAAGACCTACCTTTTCTAAATCCATGTCAACTATTTCCCAGAATATTATTTCCATATAGATAATCCACTAGTTTTGTTCTAATATTTGTTTCTACGGTGTTACATATAATTGAAGTGAGATTTACTGGCTTATAATTACTTAATTTAGTTTTTTCATGCTTTTTATGGATGAGTACTATATTAGCTATTTTTTAGTCCCTGTGCACTGTCCCTGTTTTAAGTGACTGTTGGAAGAATTGTATCAGTGATTTCTGAATATCATCTCTTGTTTCCTTGAGTGCAATTGGCAAGATACCAATTACCATGCAGGTCCTGTGGGTCTATTGATCTTGAGTGCTTCTTGTACCAGAACCACTTCTGCCTTTTCTATGGCTACACTATTCAATACAGAACTTTGACTTTCTGCTGCCTGAGGTATGTTGTTGAAACTTCCTTAGCGAACAGAGTAAAATATTTATTTAGTACATCAGCCATTTCTCTTTCATTGTCTAGAATTTTCCCCTTTTTTATCCTGGATATATTTCACTTCATCATTACTGCTTCATTTTCTGTTGTAGTAATGAAAGAACATTTTATTATTAGTTTTAGCCTCCATTGCAATGTGCATTTCAATTTCTCTATTGGCCTTCCTAAAATCTTTTTTTTTTATCAGTGCTTGCAACTCATTGTGTTCTTTTTTTTTAACTGGATCCTGTTGTTTTTTATTGATAATTTTCTAAATTGTTTTCTTTTCCTTGCCATTGTCTTAATTTATTTGCTTAACCATTTAACTTTGGTGCCACTTTGATATTTTAGGATAGATGTGTTCAGATTCAAGGTAGATAGATTATTACATTAAGAAGATTTGTAATAGTCTTTCTACTGTCTTGACCAGACAATAACCCTAGCAGCTTAGACCTCTGTGTAAAGCACTAGGAATACCATTGTAAGGGATGGCTCCATATTGCAAGTCAGTAACACAGACCAGGACATCACAAACTGGGTCCATTCTCAACCTCCGTAATGATATATGGTCCAACACAGCTCCTTTCATGCTTCATGCTCCATATAGAGGAACCTTTTTGGTTTTGCATAAATTTATGCAAAGGAAGAATTAATTTCAAAATCAACATCTGCATTTGGTGGTCTACCCCTAATATTATAACTTTAGAATGTTTTTTTTTAAATGAGTCTAGCCAATGTAGATTCAGAGACTCTTGATCCTTTAGCACAATTTTCATAACTTAAATACTCTTTTTAATATACTGTACCGAGCTACACCTCCCACTCCTTTGTCTTTCATGTCTCTCTGAGACATGTATATCTGTTAATGTTACATTCTTCTCCATTCTCCTCTCCAAGCTGACTCGGATTAGCTCAGATTGGTTAAGAATCACAACTGTACAATAGGAAATAGATTGCAGGATAAATGTTCAAATATTTTCATTCCCATTAACATTGTAAATTGTGCTGGAGATATCATAACCTTGGAAAAGTGGGCGGTCTTGTTTCTTTTATGGTCTAAAAAAAGTAATGTATCTTTCTTTGTTTCTGAAATATCATATTTTAGGGAAGTTCTAAGTGTTAATAAGTTAATTGATGTGTTAAAGAATACTTTGGTTTTCTGCAAAATAATAGTAGAAGGACTAGTGAGTTTGGGTTATTGTTGGTTATTATGAAAGCCTCTGTCTTTTGTTTGCTGAAATAACATTTCATTTTTTTGTGTGTTTTCCCTTTACTTATGCATTTTGTATGTTTTTTTGTACATTATTTTTTTTTTTGTTACTGCATATGTAAACACCAGGGTCAGTGCATACCTGACTATTGTTCTCTGCTCTAAGTGCACTGAGAAGCTCAATAATGTTGTTATCATTAAATACAACATTAAATGACATTAAATGTCAAATCATGTTGAGAGTAATATCAGATGCTTGGTCATTCTTCTCAAGGTACTGTAGATGCATTTAGGACAGGGATGTGGTCTGATTGAATTTTAATGAAAATGGGTCTGACTTGCAGGTGTATAGAAATACATTGAGATGCTTTTGATTCTGCCAATGACATGCTACAGTATATATAGAAGAAAAATACTTTACGAGAAAACTAAATTCTTCTGTGAGAACAATTAACAGAGATTTCTCAAGAGATTACTCAAGAATTCCTCCAATGTATATTTAAATTAATTCACCTTTAGAATCATAAATACCCAAGGTTAATTCTTCAGGGGTGCTGCAAATTCTTTCTTAGATTAGGATTGACATCACTAGGCTTCTTTTGAAAAAAGGAAGGCATTAGCATTCCATATCTTTCCCAGTCTAAGAGACATTACCCTTTCTGCTTTGGCAGCTCTGCTGAGGAAATGATGATGAATATAATTCAAAGAAAGTCACTTCTTTATATAAAATGATAGTTAAAACCTAGGACACAATGTGCTTCTTTAATTGCAAAGTTGTGAGGTAACATCACATTTGTATGCATACATCCACCCATTTTCTAATCACTTTATCAACTTCAGGGTCTCAGTGGAACTGCAGCAAGCAACAGTTGCAAGGCAGGATACACACTGGATGGGACACCAGTTGTATGCATACAGTAAAGCAAAATATTTTAAATGGAGAGAATATAGAGGTTTACCATCTATAAAAAGCTATAGTACAAAACAAAGGGACCATTGTAAGCAGATGTCTGTGGGTAGGAATTATGCCATTTAATTCCTTAATTTGTTTCCTGTTGAGGGGGAATGAAGGTGCATCTGACTGCTGCTCCTCTCACCATTTTCTAGTTTTTTTTTATTTTCTTAATATGTTTTTTTCTTTCTTTGTCACATTTACTACTACAATATCTTTTCATTCACCACTGACTGTAGCCATTTATTTTTCTGCTTTTTGTGCTGTTGAACTGAGGACTCTTGAAAACAACCTGCTGCTCCCCTGATCCAGGACTTCTTTCCTGTTTTTTTTTTGTCACAGCGTCCTAGATTCCACCAAAATGCTCATAAGGTTCTCCTCCCAGCAACTTATGCATCTTAAAATCTACATACTGTATTGATACTGTAGTGATATCGGGACCTTATGTCCACTGAACTATATCCACTGCAGCTCTGGTTGCCGTTTTCTTTCTTCATCCACTAGAGAAGTTACTGTCCTGGTTTATTGGCATTAGGTTACTAGATTGTCCCTCACCGCTGTTGACCTGAACAACCTACTCTCCCTTCCATGCCTGGATCATAGTCTGCTTTCCAACAAATCTCTTGGCTCACTGAGACCAGCAGGAGCAAGAATACTCAACACCTGATCTGTGAACAACAAGGCTGTTCTACTAAATAGCTTCATCACCAAAAAAAACATTTTCTTGTGCTTGACTGAGACCTGGCACAGACATAACAAAGGTTTCTTCTTTAACAAAATTTTCCCTCCAGGTTACTGTTTGTTTGATCAATCTTGCCCTTCTGGTCATGAGGGACATAATTGTTATTTTTAATCTCCTTTACTGTGAAAGTCGTGTTACTGTACCTCTGTGATCTTTTTAGTGTCTTGTTTTAAATGTTTCTGTCCCCCATTCTGTTATTATTGTATTATTGTTTAGAACAGAGGCAAACAAATCTGAAAGAGGTGAAGCAGGAGTGAGAAATCCAAAAACCAAAACCGAAGAGTCGACACTGAGAGAGTCCAGACAAAGAAGAACAGGTACTAAGGAGGAACAGGCATGGTGAGCTCAGAAGAGATCCTAATACCAAGCAATGTTTCCAGGTAAACTGGGGGGTTTAAATAGTGAAGGAAGGGGGTGTGTAAGAGAAATTGGATAATGAGGGGTTAATTAAGACCAGCTACAGCCTTAACAGTTTTTAGCCCAACTCATCACCTTCCCTGAGCTCTTTCTATTTCAGACTCAAAACCTTTTTAGAAGGGTTTTTATTTCACTCTTTTCTGTGTCTGCCCCTTTGCTTTCCTTCTGTATTCTAGACCCCTGTTGTAACTATTTAATTCTTCTATATTATTAATGGTAATAATAATTACAATACAGTTTCAAATTAATTATTAACTCCATGCTCAAAGAGATATTCAGTGTTTTATACCCTTCTCTAGACCTGGACTCCATGGTCCACATAGTTGACCTCACAGACAGAGTTATATGGATTTGGAAAACATGTGAACCACTATTATTGTTGTGACAGAGGTCATTCAACTAATTGTGTGACTTGTCAAAGTAATTTTGTTGACCTGAACTAATTTACTTTAGCCATAGCAAAGGTGTGTACAGTATAGCTGACATTTTAATTTTATGATTTTACTTTGCAGTTAATGCATATATTTAACTCCTTTCACCAATTATTGTACAGTTTGAGCATTCACTTTAAAAAATGTATTCATATAATATATTGCAATTCAGAAAAGTGGGCTGTCATTGGAAGGGGGTGAATACTTTTTTAAAGTATTGTACATAGGGATTTCTGTTTGTAATGTGCTAGGTCTATTCATTTTTATGAAAGAGAAACTTTACAGGATAAACCTAATTTTGCTACGCCTTGCCTTTATTTTGAATGTGGATTTGTGTTTCTGAGGTTTGTTTATACTGTGAATGCCCTTTGGGTGTACCATGTACAGCTTTAAAGGGTTGATGATAGTTGTGTAGCACGGCTGACAGAGCCCCATCCTTAAAGTAAACCCATAATACAATATGTCATTCTGGTATTACCAATAAGCAGTAAAATCTACTATATCCAAAAATATATATTTGTGTTCAATCCAGCAATTTCAAATAATTCCAAGAAATGGAACATATACATTTTAATTTTAAGGCCTCATATTGGCTTCAGCAAAATATCTGATATTATTATTGTTACAACATTTTGGAGAGCTCAGTGTTTCTCAGAGTTCATGCACTTATTGCCTCAAAGGAAAATGCACTATTAAAATTTACACTCTATAATTTAAAATGAATTAAATTCAGCTTGCCAGCCCACTTCTCCCTTTAAACCTGTTGCAAACATTAATGATTTTCCTGGTCTAATCATAAGACTTTTGAGAAATCACTGGGTTAAACATAAAGTATATTTTTGTCCTTGTACATTTAAATGTGTACATGGAATGACCCAAAACTAAAATGGATATTATATTGTACTTATAGTACATGACTGTGACTTGTTCACCAAAAAGAATGGCCAGTCAGATCATAGAAAGATGCAGGATGCCAAAGATAAACTAGAGCAAACCTTTACTGGTTCACAAAAAAATACCATGGCATACACTCTCTCTGTCCTGCCAGCTACTGAAGGTCAGGCTAAATACTTAAATTCCCATTCCAGGTCCCACTTGACAAACAGGCAAATCCCATTTAGCACAAGACAAGACTGTGGATCCACAACAGATAACATTTTAACAAAAAACACAACCTTATAAATAATTCACAATAAACAATCAAAATTCAAAATGGTAGGTCACACAAGCCATCTGACAAGGACAATAACATAGCCCTTCATCACAACAATCACAAATGTAAATTGCTTGACTGTAGAGCAAAAACATAACACTTTACTTAATTATACCTCTTTTTAAGGGAACCTTAGTGTTCTCAGATTTTATCTAATGGCCCTTGCCAATCACGGCCTCCTAATAATCCCCATCTATAAATTGGCTACATTACTCTGCTCTCCTCCCCACTGATAGCTGATGAGTGATGAGCGTTCTGGTGCACTATGGCTGCCGTCGCATCATCCAGGTGGATGCTGCACATTGGTGGTGGTGGAGGGGAGTCCCCATTACCTGTAAAGCGCTTTGAGTGTAGTGTCCAGAAAAGCGCTACATAAGTGTAAGCAATTATTATTATTATAATGACTATACCTGAACAGCAACATTGCAATACTCTTTTTTGTGTTTCCTTGCAGAATTATGATCATAAATTACTTCTGTTAAATCCCAATAAAGGGTAAAACTTAAATTATCTATGAAATTACAGATCTGTGTTCAGACTTTTAATGCTCCATGGTTTATATGACGTTCGAGCAGTGTGCACTACCAGCAACCAAATACTGTGAAATTCCTTTGTTCATAAATCAGGGTAAAGTGATTCCCTTTCAGCCAGGGCTCATATACAGTACAATATAATAACTCCTATTTTCAGAGGTTATATTGTGGAGCTATAATGGTGTGCAAACTGAAGCAGAAGTTAATTTCTTCCTCAGAAGACAAAGTAAGAGAGAGAAATATGCATGGCTCTATAGTCAAAACGTGTTGTTTCACTCTTTTCTTTTTGGTTTGGTCTTTACTGCAGGATTACTAGAGAACAAATACAATACTGCATTGATGTCATTTGGTCACCTCCTTTGAAGGACCCGGATGCTCTCCAGATATCTGCAGGTGCATCGCATGCCAACAGGATGTGGGCAATAGGATGAAGTTATGAAGACTTGGGGATAAGAAGGAGAATTTAAGAAAAAGTTTTTGCATGGAGTGACTTAGAAAATACCTTACTGGTCATTGAAAGATGCTGTTGATAAACTGCAAAGTAATCACTCTGTAAATACTAAATGTTTATATAATCTATATACTGTAGATGCTTGTATAGCTTCAAATGAATAAAAATAGGTTTCCCCGCATAAAACTTTTTGTTTTAACAGCCTAACTACCTCAATAATGTTTTGCTGGGGATGTCAGATTATTGTGCCCACAGGGCTGAGGGTTACATACTTAAAGTGACAAAATAAATCAGAAGGACTAGACTGTAATTATATAACCCCTCACTGCATGGACTTTTATGACTGTCATTAAGCTGAATTGTACCCTTAATTTCTTATATTGTCTATTTGTACAATACTATAATCATATTTGTTTTTTTTATTAATTAAAATTGAAAGCTACAGTATAATAATGCCTTTTAAGATAGGATTTAAAAGTGCTGACTGACTTGCAAGATCTGCTGTGGTCTAGTAGATACAACAATGTTAATGAACAAATGATATGTAGGTGTACAGGGAGTTTGTTTCCACCATGTTTATAATTCCATTATAACTATGTGTGCAAGTGAGACTGTTAACCTTCCCTAGAGATTAATTCTTAGTTTTTCTAGAACTGGCAATGAGTGGATGCTTTGAGAATTTAACTGTACGTGCAGGAGGTGTTGCCTACTCCTGGCATTGCAATAAACATCCATTTGGGCATAACAACGTATTGTTTCCTCTTGAGCAAAACTTCAATTTACACCAGAAGAATACACAGCACTTACAAGTTCTATTATATGTAGTTCTCTACCACACAAATTACTTTCCTTCCTGGAATTGTCTGGCCACTTGTCTCATAGGTGTTGGCAGACAGCTGCTGAATCACCTCACAATAATATGTCTGCTTCAGTTAAAGAAGGGACATTAATGTGAAGTGCAGAACCTGATGATACAGGCTAAACAGAACTGAAACAACACTGCAACTGTTTGTACCTCAGTAACACCTCAAAGAGAAATGGAAGGATCTCTTTGGAGGAGAATTAGATAAGGGGACCAGCTGTGGGGATTCGGCTTGCTGACTCATTGAGAAAACTGGAGGAAGGAGCTTCAAATGCTTATAATAACTTATTATAATGACTTGAACTGCAGCTGTTTATTCTTGCACTAGAAATTTAGAAAGCATAGCTTCTGATTTTTCTCATATTTACAGTTTGTGTTGTTAACAAAATATAATACAGTATGAATCTTTAGATTTTGTTACAAATACACATTCTATTCCAGAAGTATATTCCTCAAGTCTTTATGTCATGTCATAGCCAAATTTATAGAGTTATATCATTAACTTGGCATGAAGGTCCTACACATGCGAGTCTCTTGTCTTAGGATTCCTACATCCTATTTTACTGTGATCTTTGTCTGAAAAATTGGGAAACTGTGAAACCCTGGTGTAAAAACCTTCCAAACTTGGCCCGTAATCTGCTTTTGTGTCACTGGATTCCCCGGTAAACCTAATTTTAAAGGATGGGAGAGAGGTACTGAGCATTTCACTCCTAACTTCAACCTACAGAAAAAGTAAATTCTGCTTTAACCTTTTTTAAACTTACAGGAGAGTCAGCTTGCTTTTCCCTTTAAACCTGTGGAAAACATTAACGTTTCCCTAGTTTAACTAAAATCCTTTAATGTAACCTTAGTGACTTGCCCATTAGACTTGCGTAATGAACTACAGTTGCAGTTACTGTCTTGTACAAAAGCCAACAATTTTCTCTCCCTGACTTCTCTCTAATCCACACACTCTCCACAAACTATCACAGATGGCCAAGAGACACAGTCACAGTCATCTAATCAATTAAAAGTTTTCTCTTTTTGTTAGTCACTAGTGTACACAGCAACTTTGGATTTTAAAATAATTGATATTACTCAAATATTTTTCCATACAAACAACACTTCAGAAAAGAAAAGCAGCTTTGAGTCCTGTTTTCTTTTTATATGTATTCTATTTTACTGTATTATTAGTGCAGAGTGGAGGTGTGGTCTGATCACTGGAAGGATTTAAACCCTCCTCTGTCTCTCCTCAGTGATCCAGCATTGTTGTGTACAACACTCCACTCCAGCCTCCACCCGGAGCCCTTCCTGTTCTTCTCAGGCTTCACCCTGGAGCCCTTTCCATGGCTGTGCTGTCCCGAGGCTACAGGCTGCTGAGTGCAGAAGAGAGGCCAGGATCCCGATTCAAACTTCGACTGGCCCCTCAGCCTGGTTTCTGGTGTGCCTAGGAAAGCCTTCCCTGACAGTGCACAATGGTGTGGTCCCGGCAGGAGAATGCCCCCAAAGAGCATGCATATTGTTTAGCCCTGCATTGGCAAGCATCCTGGATGACTGCCTGAATGTGAGTATCCTGCTAGGCCCATGGAAAGCCCCTCAGCCTTGTACTATGCTCCGGAACAAGGCACAGCTCGCTACCCTGGTGGCTCCCCCTTTTACTGCACTTGCTTCCCCAACACTCCTGCCCTGTATATTCCAGTCCCTCAGCCATCTGCCGGCATCCCAGGCGTTTCCAGAGGGCTGTCCACTACCACAAGCGGCCCTTTCCCAGCCATATGAATCCAGAGCGAACCTGATGAGTCCTGCACCCCATATGGCCCTTGAGCCCAGACCCTGGACACAAGGAATCCAGTTCCCTGGCTGGCGGCGCCTGGTTGTAACATATTCATTGTGTGACACATACAGTGGTGGTCTACTGTAACAGCAATCTTTTAATTGGCAGGTTTAGTTCTAGCTAAACGTCTTGTGTTTCCTCACTATATAGTCCAGCAGTTAAGTTAGTAACCAGATCCAAAACAAGTCTCACTTTAAAACCAGTGTCTTTTTTTCTTCAAGATTCTTTCAAAAAATCTTTCATCTACATAATGTTTTTCTACACAATCTTTAACGCTTAAAGTGGCTTTCCCAAATAAACCATTTGCCCTGTTACATTGCATTAGCTGAATTTACATTGCTAGTTTTTAGTAGTATCATGTTACACCACTGCAAATGGCGTATGTTACAAGTGAATTAAACTTCCCCATAAAGATTTTTTATTACATATAATAAAATGACTAGACATTGAATTATAATATATTATAAGATATACACTTTTAGGCTTACCTAATCTTTCATAGTGTGTTCATGAGACAGTCCAGTTTGCTCAGTGTGTAAAAAATAAATAAGAGGGGGCATTCTCTTTACAGCATAAGTATGAACTGAGTTAAAGTCATAATATGGACAGTGAAAAGCTATACAGAGACATAGTTCATGAAACAGACAGCAGATTTAAATATTTTCACAATTTAAAACCCAAGAATGAATCAAAGGGGGTAATATTACCAGCACAGCTCTAAAAGTTAAACTGTTTTGAAACGTTGCACATGTAGCAAGTTAATTTCAAGTTAGAATTTTGTCTTGTTGGTGTGAGTGTGATGGGCTAGGCTAGCACTCTGTTCACCAATCGACTGAGCAAAACTTGGAGTAGAGATACTTATAGTAAGTACTCTGCTGGTTCAATCTGGGAAGGTGTGAGGTAGGCACCTCACTTGTTGATAAAACGTGTTGATAAAACTCAGTTGTGCAGCAACTATCCTTCCTTTGCAAAAGATGAGAACAGAGAACTGCACCAATAAACTCATTTTTATGTTAATTTTCAGGATTACGTTAAACAATTTAATGATTTAATTATTGTTAACTTTTCTCTATTTATCATTTTTACAGTGTATGGCATTGTGCCTATTCCTAAGGAATTTGCCTAATTACCAGGAAAGGGAGGTATTTACCCTGGACTGTAAGTGAATGAAATATAATAAATGACTTTGTCAATTGTTGTTATTGTTGTTATTTTAAAGCATATTGTTACTGTGTGCAGCATAGGAACCACATAAAAGTAAAGCTCAATTTCACATTCAAATAGTTTCCACCTGACTCATTTATTTAAGAATCTGTAGTACTCTGACAGATCACTGCAATATTTCTTTAGCATTTTTATGGAAGTCATGGTGTATGCTACACTTTACAAGCACTTGGGGAAATCAGTTCTCTGGCTGTGTTTCTAATAGATTTTCCATGCTGGACAAAGTTCACAGGGAGGTATTTACACAGTATTTCCATCATAAACCTAGGATTATTTATGCTTACAAAATAGGATTTTCACTAATTTTTGAATTCTACTCTCTTTGCCCACCTGAATACAAATAAGGGAATCTTAAGCTCACATTTAAGGGAATAGTAAAATACAGATCTCTAGTGAACAAAAGTGTGTACAGTCTTTTCAAATAATAAGAAAATGTTGGTGCAAAAAATTGATTCACAGAAAATACCAATGATGTGAATATAATGAAATGAAAATCATTATCAAGGTCCATGTATGTTGAATTACTTAGTCATTACTTTCCAAACGGTGCATTCAATCAAAGCACACAGCTTTCCATTTGTTGTGTCTGTTACAGGGACACAGTTTGTATAATTTACACTTTAATACACGTACTGTAATACATTGTGCTATTTTTCCTTTATTATATAATATATCCAAAAGTGATCAGCATGAATATAAGAAAATTCTGTGTTAAGTTTAGCAAACATCTAAGTTTAAAATACTCATATAAGAATATAAGAATGTCATGAAGATCCTGTAGTATAGGTTGATTTCTACAGTATATTCATTAATACATATAATAAATACAGCCCCACTAAATCTTTCTATACTGTATATTATGTTTATCAAATCCTGGTAGATTGAGCAGGGTTTCTTTCACAGTCCCTGGCATTTCTAATGGCTCACCTCTGACTGAAGTCATAAGGCATGTAATCTACCCCATACCAACACCACACTAATCATACATTTCAGCAGGATGTCTGTACCCATTTCTTCTCCATTCTCCTCATCAGTAATTTTGTTTTTCACATCCTCCAGAAAATTGTATTTAACACAACACAGACACATAATGGTTTTCGGGTAGAAAGGGAGTGCATGATGGTTAAAGTGTCTAAATGTATTGTCTGTATGATTGTGTATATGATTACACAGCCCATCATTTAGAAAATGGTTTGGAATATTTCAATGTCGGATTTAGCACTCTCTGAAAAAGACACAGAAAGCATACACCAGCCTGTCACATAGAGAAGCCTAACATAAAATGATCAAATGATCATGTCATTCAATGTATAGATTACACACTGTGCATGAAAATGAGAAATATTCTGTATAATATATATGCCTTAATCATGTGATATTAATGGGGTGCTTTGTGTGTAGTTATGTTCTTGCATGCTACAGTATATTGAATTTAAAATATAAGAAAGGGTAGAAATGAGAGGAGGCAATTCATCCCATCTAGCACCTACAGTATATCTAGATTGGGTACTCATAGTAAGTGATATATTTCTGTATATACAGATAAATATACTTTCTTTGAAGTTTCTATTTTTTCAGAAAAAAACACCAAATATAAGCTTGCATTGTGTTCTAAATGTAGTGCTTGCAATAAAATCTACAGTATATTTTGGCTTTTTACTTTTTCACACACAGCAAATACTGTACATCCTTCTTATGTTGCTCAAGTTGTTGTTCTCTCATCTTTGCCTATAAAGCAACCAGATTTAACTTATGTTTGTCTCTCTATGTCTAAATTAGAAGTTTGACTGAATGACAGAAGTTGATGATATTGGAAGATGGGATCAGTGAGTGAGAGGTCTCTGATAAATGAGGATCTCTGAGTTAATTGGATGTTCAGCCCCAGGTATGAGACATATAATTTACATGACCTTTTCCAGGAACTGATATATTAGGTGAAGATGCACAAATTAATGATTAGAACTATCAGATATCTTGTTTGAACAATACTGATACATTTCTGTGTCCATTAAGCTCATTATCTAAAGCCCAAGGTCATTATTCTACTTATCTTTAGGTAAAACTGCAAAATAATTTATATATTCTAATATTACTTCTTGAACTTTACAGTAGTCATGCCAACAGGGGAGAGGTTTATAACAAACCTGAACATTTTTCAGTTTTGTTGTTCAATGTTCTTTAACTAGAGATAATGAAGGACAGAATCAGTAAGCCAAAATATAAACTTACAGTATTGCAAAGCATCCAAAACTGCAGTTTAATTGGCTCACAAGCAAAATTTCACAGATGATGGTTATGAATAAGTTTCACTTTATTCGGCCCTACAGGTTTACAGGAGAAGTCATTTACAGTAAGTATTTTCAGCCAAACACAAAGATTATGGCCAAACCACATGACCAATTACCTTGTCATGAACAGTTTTATCATGGATATGATATAACATGATCCATGAAAGAGGGTGGAAAAAAGTAATAATCTGAACAATAACAATTAAGTTCCAACAACTTTGTTGCTAGGCACCTTAAAAAGAGGTCATGCAAAGTGTTATACTGTATTATATTACAAAAAAATTAAAAAATGGTGATCCCAACGCAGCTCTCACTGCTACTTCCATTTTTTCACTGTTTCGTTAAACAATGATGGACAAGCACAAGAGGAAGACAAAGAAAAGGGTGCTGGGTATACCGGAAGCTATAAGACTTTATTTGAAAAATATTCATATATTATACAGTACATATACTGTATGTCATGTGTCTTCTATTATGTCTTTGTTAGGATTCCACATTAATTTTTAATGTCTCCCTCAGGGCGAGTCGCACAACAGATTTGATAAGAACAAAGATATAGTCTTAGCTTTCTTAGCATTTTTCCATGGTCCTTTTCAAACCTTTCACACCATCATGATGTCAAATCAATTTCCCAAAGCTTGGATCTCTTTCAGGAGCTGGGGGGGTGAAATGGCAGTAGTACTAGTGAAACTGGTGCTTCATGTCTGGATTGAACAGATTTACCCATTGTAAAACATGTTGCTTCACCACAGCACTGCGCATCACAGAGTCCACTTGACAGCTGGGTGTTATGCAAACTGGTTCTATAACCTGAACCTGAGAATGGTGTCAAACAATCTAATGTCTGAAGGGGATAAAAGATAATAGTGATCAAAGGTTTCTTTTCTAAGTCTATGTATACCTTACCTAGAATGTAGCGAATGATTTTCAAGATTTTATAACAGCAACAATCATTTATTTCTCTTTAGTTATTAATTTAAACCAATTCTGAGAAATATCATATTTTACAAATCTAAAATGCATATGGTTATATGCATTGTTACAGTATATATCATGTGTTATATGTTATAACATTGTTACATTGTATGTATGTTATATGTATATTTGTATATGTTGGAAAGGGGGACTGCTGAATTTCATCCGGAATTAACACATTTTCAGTTACTAGCTTGGTAACCCTATTCTGAAGATTTAAAAAAAAGAATGGAACAAAATGGACTGAATCTTGAAAAAAAGTAAACGGGGTGAAAGATACAGAAAATCAAAGGAATTCTAATTATTTACTTAAGTTAATTATCCTCACTGTGAAATCATTAAAACAGTCATAATAAAGCATAAATATTTAGTGACTAGTCCATGTACTGTACTGTATGTCTTCCTGTATTTATATTGTGCAATATTATACAGTACTTAAGCTTGTGCTGTGAGAGAGTGTTTCTTTCCAATCAGACTTGAAACCAGATTCTGTCCTGGTAATCTGAACCCTGAAAGAGTATCAGGCTAAGATTTGTATTGTTATAAGAGAGTTTGCTGTCTTATTTATTTATAAACTTAGATTTCAAATCTGCAGGGTAAGTACTGTATGTCTCTTCTATTTTAGCAATGCTTTTGTATGGAATAGGGAATTTGGCTCCGATTCATATGTGAGCATCTGTTTAGAGAGGGAGATTTAGTTCTGATTAAGATCTATTTTGTTCTCTCTTTTTGACCTGTTAAGGTGTTTTATGAAGGTATGGCCCTGGAACTCAAATCCATATAATAAATCTGAAACACCCATAGATGAAATTGTTCAGGGAAAATCTTAAAATTTAAATAAAGAGCTCATGATTCTATATGTATAATGCAGTAGTAAGTGCATGTGAAATTGCACAAATTTTAATATTACACTAAAAAGACTTGTCAGGTAAAGCAGTTGGAGTTTATCAAAGAAGAATGTCAGGACATAATTTATGATATAGATCACTGGGCTTCACTACATTGAATTTAAAACAAAAGTTTGTTAAGAGTTCAACACCTAAACAAACCCTCTTTTGATTACCTACAGTATGTATAAATATCATGCTTCTTGCTTCCTTTCTTATACTTTTCAATTTCACATTTGGAATTTACTCTTACCATACTAACTCCATTTGATCTGAAAGTGAAACCAAATTGAAAGCAAAACTACAACTAAGGGTTCCTCAGAGTACCTAGCACTGAACTTGTCATTCACATTAGTTATTTTGGGAAGCAAAAACTCTGGAAAAAATATAAAATTTTATCTTGCAGGTAAATTGTACTATAAAATTTAACGAGCAAACTGTTTATCTAATTATCATCATATCAGTTTAGATTTAGAACACATTTCCTTGCCTGAATACTAGATTAATAGAAATGATAACTTTACTCATTGCATTAACAGTACTGATATTTTTCCATTCTGTCAAAAAGAGGTCTACATTTCACTGCTTTTAAAAAAACACAGGTTTTAATGCAGTGCAATTACAAACAAAAAACATGCATTATGGAGAGAAAAGTCAATTCAATGGAGGAGTTTCAGTGTTTATCTGATTCAATCCACAATAGGGTCTCTTTTGCAGCACAATAAATCATTTGACAAAAGCAGATTTTCTTGGGTTTAGATTTCATCAGGAAAGCACAGTGCAAGTCCTTTTGTGGGCTGTAAGAGCTATTTGATCGAGCTATGCTTCTAACTGCCTAGGTTATTGAATTCCAGAGGACATTTCTGCACATAGAATAATAATAAGAAGAAAAAAACATGTATTCCCATTGTTTATAACTCACGTTGTATAATCATCCATGGGGATGTATGCATGAAAGGATTTGTCAACTAATAGAATCAGGATGTAACCCTGTAATTCTGAACTACTGTGCACACTGACTAGCTGCAAGAGGGATAAGGGACCCCAATTTCCATGTATTCCCTATATTTGGGAAGTCTACCGTAATACATTTGTCATGGTGTTTTTGTACTTTTACTTCAATTTTACCTCATGTTGCCTAGTCCTTAGCTAGGATTACCTTGCTTTACTAAACTGGATAATTAATGGTCTTAATTAACACCAGCCCATTACATGGCACACACACAGACACACACACTAATACCAGGGCCAATTTTATTGGAGGAAATTAACCTACCACAATGTGTTTGGGCTGCGGGAGGAAATCAGAGCACCTGGAGAAAACCCACACTAATGGGGACAACACACAAACTTCATGCAGATAGTATTCCAGGAACTGAATCCAGAGCCCCAGCACGGCAAAACAACAAAACTAACCACTGCACCACCATACTCCCCTTGTTTAGCTAAATACTGTATATCTTGAAAACCTCCTTAGTACATTCAGAAAAGTACTACATATTGCTTTTAATAAAAGTCACACAATCATTTAATGCTTTTTCTGAGTTGTCATAGTGTATATCTACTTTCATATTACAGTGCTGACATACTGTAGAAGACATTGGCTTAGCTCCACCACACATTAATGACATATTGCTGCCCTGCACTCTTTCACATGACCCTTAAGAAGGAGATATTGGAGACCACGCTAGTGAATGATGGCAGGCATTATTGTAACCTATTGGAGAATAGAGGTCAGCTGCAAAAAAAAACAATAACATGAATCTCAATAAATTCTCTCCTCAGAGAAATTGTTGTTTTTTTTTTAGGAATGACTTTTATGATATTTTCACCTGTTGCTTTTTGTAATAATGTTTCTTTCTGGCTTTATGTTACTGTACCCTGCTCCTTGCAATGTCATAAATGTCTCTTTACTAAATAAATGTTTTAATTTAGAACTTTGTGACCAGGTTCTAGTTGTCCAATGGAGGGCTAAAGAAGGAGTATCGATTAAGATCAGACAACTGATAAGAGTGAATGATTTATCTATTTTGCTCACCGCAATTTTTAAAATATTTTAAAATATTGCCCCTTAAGCCAAAAATGAAGAGAAGGCCTGATTTTTCAGTATTATCTTAGTAGTATTATTTACTATCACTTTAAATATAGAAAATCTTTTTCCCTTCTCCTGTGTAAAGTGCTTTTATATCTTTTGGGATTAAATGCATATCTAAATGCAATTAATGATATTGATTAATTAGTGATTTTTTTTTCAACAGTCTTCAGCCATTACTGAGGGAGTCTGGCTTAATGGCTTATGTTCCACATATCATTATTCACTTAGTGATTAAGATAAAAGAGAGAATTGGCCAGGGAGTAATAATAAAGAATTAAATAAATTCAAGTTGTTTTTAAATAAATAAATATACAGTACTCACTCTGGGTTCCTCATTTGCAATTCCTCACTTGACAGCCTGATGCAAAACAAAGACCACAATGTACTTCTATCAGCATCAGAAACTACCAGAGGACTGGCACAATGCTTGTGGCAGCCTTTTTTGTGTTATCAATATGCACAAAATGTACTACAATGTACTACAAATCACTAGTTCTTTCCCCCAAATAAGCATTGCCAGTTTGTGACTGTAGCCCATAAAAAGTCAAGCAGGCAAAGGTTAGGAGAAATCCTTAGAAACAAAAATTCTAAGAAAACAGTTTGGTAGACCAGTAGGTGGAACCAGAATTTCCACAGCAGATGGGCACACAGTGCTAAAGGAAGTGCCATCATTTGGATAAGACACTGAACTGAAGTCCTGACTTCTTGGTCATTAAAGATTGTATGACATTGTTCTTATGAGTAATTGAGTCCATGTTAAATTTCACTGTGGTTTAGCAGACCTCAGTGAAACAGTCCTCTTAAAAATTGCCCTTTAATTCTGCTGGTGGAACAATTTCTCACTTCTTCATCTGATCTGAGGCTGATAGCACATAATGGTTGCTGCACATTACTGTGGTGGATGCTTCACTTCTGTGGTGTTTTAAGTGGGTCTCTTCCTACTATACGGTAAGTGTAAGGTGCTTTGGGATCCCTTGGGATGCAAGGTTCTGAGTAAATGAAAATGAATCATTATTGATTATTGATAATTATTGATTCCTTTATCATTATTTATTATTATACTGTATATGAATGTGGTAACTTTTCACATTATTACATTATTTATACTTACAATATATACATAATAAGTCTCTCACATATTCTGATACTGTGAAACTGCAGAAATAACTACTGCACTAGAAATTTACATTAAGAAGACAAATGAAAACAATTACACAAATTACTGCTAAATGAACAACACATAAGAAAGAAAGGTTGTGAAAAAGAGGTGGCCATTTGGCTCATCTAGCAAGTCTGGTTATTAGTAGCTAATTTATGCAATGAACTCATCCAGCTATTTCTGGATAGAATCCAGTCCTTAAAACATTGCCTGATATCTTGTTCTAGACACCCACAATTCTTTGCATAAAATATCATCTCCTGTTTTCTGTCAATTTCTTTCTTCATGAAATACTGAGTGAAATACATCTGCAATTACCTTTTCATCATCTTCATTATTATTTGTGAGACATTTTTCTTTACTGAACTACTCTTCTTTTGCTGTTGTAGTACTGATAAAATGTATTCATTGTAACCTCCACCGCAGTATCCTTTTCTTTCTTTTTCTTGTTTTTTCTGGTACCCTTTGTTCTGCACATTACAGTCATTTACTTTAACTGGATCATTTTAAATAATTTCTTTCTCCTTCTATTTTTCTAAATTGATTTATTTAGACTTCAGTCAACTGCATTTTTATTTCGCAGTGCTTGATTTACTTTCTCTTGGGATGAATCTGTTCTGTGCTTTAAGTAGAATGCCTTTCAAAGAATTGCTATTCATTCTCTGATTTAAAATCTGCCTTACCCCATTCTGCTTCTCTTAAACTTGTCTCTTTCCTTTGTTGTCTGTTTGGCTAAAATTGCTTTACTGAAATTGTAAACCTTTGCTTTGGATTCTACCCTCAAAATATAACATATTACAATCACAATCCCCTTTGTTTTACTTATTCTGTCATGATTGCTTAGAAAGACTAAAGCGATACAATCATTCCTGCTAGTTGGATTTCCTGCCAAGCTGAGTAAGAATGTTATCCATTGCCATGTCTACCAGTTTCAGTTTTATGGTTAAATGTTTTTTTCCAACCAATATTAGGAAAAATTATTAGACACACCAACATAAGGAAAATTATTATCTCTAATGATAAACACTTCTTCCTTTGATGGAAGCTCTGGAGGCATGACAACATCCAAACCACATTCATCCCAGCTGTTCTAAATCATAATTATTCCTGACTTAGTTTCTCAAAAGGATATACTGTATATCATAAACAAATGTTTCTCTTTCCTCATGCTTCCAACCCATCTCTATCTTTCCAGCCACCCCTTGGTTAACATCTCACTCTGCATGTCCTAGTCCTGCAGTCAGGGACTGGCCCTCAGCCAAGTTGATTAAGACAACCCTCACT
The DNA here is from genome assembly GCF_055471065.1 of Atractosteus spatula. Taxonomy (NCBI): domain Eukaryota; kingdom Metazoa; phylum Chordata; class Actinopteri; order Semionotiformes; family Lepisosteidae; genus Atractosteus; species Atractosteus spatula. The sequence goes on along the minus strand of NC_142711.1, from coordinate 31,229,967 downwards.
GTAACTAAATACACCATTAAGCATCCTTAAGATTCCTAGGAATCATTTTTCTCCATAATTGTATTTGGTGGTTTGTAACAAAAGTCCTGTATCTGCTAAACGTGCACATTATTGCGGTTCAGAATTATTTAAAATAAAAAAAAAGATTACATGTAGGGTGACTAATGGCCTGTATAGTGAATCTCAGTTTTGCTGAAGACAATTTATTGATGCTTTTGCCATTATTGCATGCACATTCTAATTAAAGTTATTGGTTGTACTGTATAATTTAGGACAGCACTCTGGTTCAGTGGCTAGCATTGCTGCCTCACAGTACTGGGGCCCTGGATTCAAGTCCTTGAGTACAACCTGTGTGGTGGTTGTATGTTCATGTTCATGTGGATTTCCTCCAGGTGCTCCAGTTTCCTCCCCCAGTTCAAAGACATAGTGGTAGGTTAATTTTCTTCTGTAAATTTGGCCCTGATGTTAGTGAGTCTGTGTTCCCTGTGATGGACTGGCATCCCTCCCAAGGTGTATCCTGCCTTGTGCTTGTTGTTGCCAACTTAGGCTATGACATTCTTCTAGCCCTGTACTGAATAAAGCGGTTTTGAAAATGGATGGATGGTCATGTAATTTACTTTTGAGTTTGTACTTGTTTTCAATCCTTTTGTATGCTTTCTCTGCAATGTATTTTTTACAACATCATCTGTCTAACAATAATAAAGGAGAAAATTATTCTGAATGTCTACAAATGTGGTCTGCATTTGGTCTGCAGACCTTTAAGAAGTATGCTTAACGAAATAGAAATCAAATGAAAACCATTTATCAAATGTATTTGATGTGTTGTGACATCTGGAGTAAAAAAAACTCTAGGTACTTACTTGACTTGCAAAAGGGCCATACCTGCTTATAATACAGGCATATCTTTTAACTTTATCCTGCACATAAGAGGTGGAGGCACAAACCTGCTTGAGCAGAGACCTCTGTAGATCTTTATTGGTCTGCTTCCTATCTAGTACAATTCTCACAGCATTTATGTGTACTAAGGAGAAGGTCAACATTCTTAATTTTTTGCTCATTACAAAAATAACTTAATCACAAAGAAAATGATATATTTTCACAGAATCTACAGAATATAATACACAAAAAATATAAAAATTAAAACAAGATATGCAAGATAACATAGGGAAATATGAAATATAAAAAGCACCTTGTGATGTAGGGGTCAAAAGTTAGAATGGGGGTATTCACAGAGAGATTTTGTTTCTGTGACCCATTAACCCACCCCCTAAGCTAATTTCTAATGCACAAGCTGTGCCAGAATGTAGTTAGATTATTAATAGCCTTGCTTTGAACAGCTCTAATTCCATTGATCAAACTCTGTTGTTATCCACTAGCTTAGTAATGTTTCTTTTCTAAGCAGCTGACTGGCCTGAGTATATTTGACAGGGTATAGATATACAACACTGCTATAAATCAGTGCTATGTGACAGAACCAAAGGCATTTGTCACTTCAAAGCATTTATCATCTTTTTGACCAGCCTGAACCCACTGTCTTCTTTAAGATTGCAAAAGCTACATTGGTGAAAAGCAGAAATTTAAACTCCAGAAAATGATTTAAGAAAATATGAATTTACCAGCTACCGGAATTTTTTTTTAAAATATGAACACATTTAGGAAATAAAACATTTGTACCTTTCTTCATCATCTTAAAATGATTATTCTTTGATATATCAACAATTAGGTGTTATTTTATGGTTTAAAACAAGTAGAAGTTCTTGGAATCTTTTTTGCAACTTAGTATAATAATTATTCAGGGACACAAAGTATATAACTTTGGACTAGGGTTTATAAAACATCTGAATTCACTAAAATATGCCACTGTCTTACTGTCTTGCATGTCCTCAGTTATTTATTACATTTTCTTAGAAATTAATCTCAAAAGACAGAGCTATATATTTTGGAAAAAAGAGAAATAAAAGGGGATAGAAGATGTGCTTGTTTATGTAGAGTATTTATTTGTATAAATAGCTCTAAAACACTGCTGATTATAATGGATTTCCATATTTGTATATACTGTAAAAAAAACCTCATAATAGGCATTAATTCAGTATGTTTAGTATTTTGTGCTTTTCTACTGCTGATCCAGATTACATGACCTCTGTCTATTTTTTAGAGTGTAATTTGTTTAGAGTTTTATCAGTTTTAGCTGATATCAGATATATTGATTTTTTTTATTCCTTCCCTTAGAGAAACCTTTTGTATAACTACAGTACATTAAACACAGTACATGCTTTAAATACAGCTGAGCTATTGTCAATGTCTAAAGCACTGATTTATTAATGAATAAATTACATACTGTAAATGCTGGGATTAAGAACCATTGGGGTTTTGGTCTATTGGCCAAAAAACAATCAATCTCTACCTTACCATTTAAAACATAAAAAAATGAAATGCTCTTGTAAATTTTAATGAACTTTTGAATCCTTTAGGTGTAAGACATCTAAAGAACTTGCAGGCCTATAACAGATACCACTACATCAATAGAGGGTTTAATGAAATGATAGCACAGTGTGTATGCTTCATAAATTTTAAACAGCGTCAAATATTTTTATTTTCACTTTGTCAAATAAGAGCCAGGTACCAAATTTATTTCACTTGAAATGTATCACAGAGAATACAAGGGTGATTTGATTACAGTGATGTATTTAGTGGAGTAACACATGGATCTGTACTAAGACTCTTCTTAATTTATACAGTAATGTTTATATATATATTCTGTTATAGTTAGTGAACTAGTCAAGTTTGTATACAATAATAAAACAGAAGGATTAGCAAGGACTGTAAAAGAAACAAATGAAATTAAAGAAAAATATTACATGCAGTTTGCAAAAAAATATTTAAAAAGTCTGTTATTCACGGATGCAGACATCTAAATGTCAGTCGGTACACTGCTGTAGGCAGTCCATCATCATGTCTTTTTAAAAATAATCTGATGCGGAACTGCTGTATACTGCAAAACAGTGAATCTTTAAAGTGCTGCAGTTGCATGTGGTTGACAAATCAATACATTATACACACCATCATACTGTATATTAGGGAGGGTAGGTCCCTTTTTCTAGCCATAAAGGCCCACAGGGAGTGGGGGGCAAGGGCCACCATTTTTTTTTTACTAATCTGACACTGGAAATGGAGGTGATGTGGTCAGCATCACACTCTGGCCACCCTAATACCCCCAGAAGGATTAACCCCTGGTACTCATTTGGAAAGCAGGCTGAGTGGACCTAGGAGCCATCTGGAAGGAATCAGAGCAAGTTACAGTACATCACTTGCCACTACTTGGGATTGAACCCAGGACCTTCCAGTTAGGAGCTAGACGCCCTTGCCATCTGAGCTACCATAGCTCTATATTACACCATACATATATTAAGTTTATTAACACTTTCCTGTGCTAATCATACTGTATGCATACTTGAGACAATTTCATTAAAAACAATGATTACATTGTTCAGACAGGATTTTGTTACTGCGTTACACATTAGCTTACTATTGTATAGATATTTAAGCAAAATGTGATTGTATTGGTAAGAAGTTAATACTTTTGCAAAAACACTGCAGATTAAACTTCATTTAATGTGTCTGAGTAACCAAATCACTTTTAGCTATCCTATCTACCACAACCCCTAAGACTGTTTAATAATACTAATCCAAACATTTATGATTAAAAAGAAAAGAAACAAGCAATAAAAATAAACATGGTAAGAACATATATTTTCAACATTTATTTTAAAATAAAAAAAAAATCCTGGGAAGATAATTGCAGAGTTTTGCAGCCAAGCAGCTGAAAACCTAATCTCCCACAGAGCAAATGTTGACTGCAGTGTAGGAGCCGAGTGAGCAATTGAAATATTACAGACCCAGGCCTTTCAAAGCTTTTTTTTCGTTACAAGTGAAAATGTTTAATTGATGCTAAACATCACAGGTAAACAATGCAAGTAATATGATATTATTCTCTAGGATAAGACTTACTATATCTGTTCATAGGAACTATTCATATGTACTGTAAAATCCACAGCAATTAATTTTGACATATAGTAGCTTGTTAAAGATATTTATAGAAAGATAAGCAAGGAAGAAACAGTACAAAATCAAAATTAATCTCCAAGGGAGAGAATTCACTACCTTGTGCTGGTAATATTTGAGCAGTGGAGGGCACAGGAAATTAAAGGCAAGAATAGGTAAGCAGAATAATGCAAAATACAGATTCCAGAGAGGAGTGCGGGGATTATGGAACTAATTAACACAGTGATTGTCTGTGGTACTCCTGATACTGTAGCCAAAATGTATTGATATTTTTCACGTCATAGCTGTACGGAGATCTAAGTATTCACTTTATCACAAATCTATTATACAGTATACAATGTTTTAACACGTTAGCAAGTTGATGACCTTTATGGTCACAAAGCAGCCTGGCAGCACAAGAGAAAACCCCTCTTCATGGAAAAGCAGCTTTTCAAAAGTCAGCAGTTTCTGTGATGTTATTTGATGTGCCTGCATGTCAATAGAACAAAATTGGAATTGCCACGCATTATAAACTTTAAGTGGTAGCCTAGAATCATGTACATGTATGTGTTTAAAAAGCTAGTTGCCAATCTTAGTGATTACTGATCACATTATGTTTTCAATTACCCTGAACTGTTACGGGACAAAAATGTGCATAAACTTCAAAATTTTACATCTCACTTTTAGACCTACAGTAATACATTTTATATGGGGCTGCATTTGAAATTGCATTTTATATTTGTATGATTACCACAGATTTTAGTTCTATGAACTCATCGTATTAACACCTTTAAGTACTTTTAGGTTCTTCAGGAGGGAGGACAATAAGAATATCCAGCTTTGAATTATGTTGCTTGTTATGTACTACAACTAGTTGCGGCTAGTTAGCTCATTGCATCCTAATTAAAAAAAACAAAATCTTTTTATGATAAATATTTTCTTATTTTAATTTTCTTTGGAAATGAATAAAACTCACAACTGAATGTTTACACAGTAAAATATTCTTCATAATACAAATAGCTTGATAGTCTGAGAAAGCCACAGAGTTCATTTTAATGACTGTAAGAAAATGTTCATTTTGAAATTCAGGAAAGCTTTTCAAATGCTTTCTCCTACTCAAAGCCTTTTTCAATACTGTAACTTGTAACTGAATAAATATTTTCAAAGCATATTTATAAGAAAAAACAGAAAACAACAAACCTTTTTAAAAAAGAATACCCCATTTTATATTATCTGTTGATCCCTATACTATATTAGTTTTATTAAACATAGGCTACATAGACCATCAAATGTCACCTTACTTTTTTTTCAAATAGTGACAAAAAGTTCATTTTGAAAAACTGCAGGATTCCACCATCAGGAATGCAATGCTACAGTATGTGAGGTTATTAACAGTACTCAGGTTGTAAAACTGTAATGCCGGGGGGAGTGAAGGTGAGTGTTGTTATTGCAGTTCTTCACTTTCTGAAACACGTAGTAAAAAAATCATGTGGTTGATCAGCAAGAGATTAATTGTGGCAACACAACAGAAGATGCAAGAGCCTTTGTTTCATATTACATCAAGTAGCATCCAGTTAAATCCACCCTAGCTGGGCAAGCCACAGTGCTCTTGTAGTCAGCAGGCTGCTGGGTTGGTTTAAGAATTTTGGCTGATAAATGTGGTGTTTAAATCATTTATGAACTCACAAGTTTGGTTTTTCATCTTTATTTTTATTGCTTCATTTTTACTTCTGAACTAAGTAAAGCTTGGCTCATGATTTCCCACCTTTTGTGTTACTGTGAAGTGGACACCAAGCCAACGAGTTGTGTATGTCTTTCCCTTAGTGTGTCTTTATTGCAAACTAGTTACAAATTAATACATCCATCTGATATTACTTGCTATAATATAAAAAATGTCCATGGGGAAAGACAGTCTGAGAGAAAAATAATAAGTATTTGTTTTCATAAGACTATAGACCTAATGATGGGATCAAGCCCAGTATTTATGGATACACTGATCCCAGAAATTGTGAATTAACTTGGAATTGAGGCCTCTAAACTAAAACCATTTATAGTAATTTCACAGTCAATGTACAATGTTACTTCTACAATAATAAACATTATGTTTATTCATTGAGGATCAGTGAGTGTGAGTCTTTATATTTGTTCTAAAGCTACAGATATTAGGGAGACTCTTATCCCTGCTCTTTCCTGGCCAATGAGCACATCAATGTCTGTGGCTATTCTTCTGTCTTCCAAAACATCAGGCATGATAGGTTTTATGATCACAGCCTAAGAAGAAATTGTATTTTCAACACTTCACCTACTGGAACATTTTTTGTATTTGTTGTTAAAAGACCTGGCATTTGATTACTTTCTTGCACCCAGTAGCCTGCTTAGTGAGCTGTAAAGTTTTCTCTTGTTTTGAACATTTACAAGAACAATACTAGCAGCCCCTTGTGGCTCTGCCATTTGGCCACCTTCCAGAATGAATAATGGAAAGCATCCTGTGTTAGCATCCTCATTGGAGTGTGTACTGTACTATGCTCTTCTAAACCAGGTGCAAACTTGAATTGAACAGTTGACCTCCACTTGCCCGATACTGTATGTACAAATATCTTGACTACAAAGTTGCAATTGGAGAATTCCCTCTTTCAAATAAATGCTCATGATCTTTACTTCTGTGTAATGACTGAAACATCTGAAACACGTCTGTTCTGATGTCCTCACAATCTTCTTCTCTGTATCTTTCTTCCAATGACCTTCAACTTCTTCATTTTCTCCCACTGAGATGGATGCTCACATCTATTTGAAGGTTCATTTCCTGACCTATTGCTTTTTATTGCTCTACTCCCTCTTACATCCCTTTTATTTTTTCTTAACATTCTCCCTTTTGCGTTCTTTGCACCCCCTTAGCTGGCCAGACAGATAAAACATCCAATCATTCTATAGTTTATGTTTTCTGCTCCTTGTCCACCTTTGTTCCTCATTTGTGAAACTTACTCATCCCTAACGTTTGATGCCTTTTCATGTCTTGTCTGCTTCCCTTGATTCTTGGATTTATTGGCAACTGTATTTCTTCTTTTCAATACCACATTACATGCTACATAGTGTTTTAATTATAGTCTATTGTACACCTTCTTGCTTTGTGTAAATTCTGAAAACATTTAAATGTGTCAGATAAATTAAATTAGATGTATTAAGAAGCTACTAAATCCAGGCAGGGGGATGTTAATATCCCTGGTGTGAGTGTGTGTTTGTGTCTGCATGCTCTGAGGTGGACCTGGGCTCCCACTTAGAGTGAATCCTGCCTTGTGCCCATGGGTTGGTGGGATATGCTCCAGCTTCCCAGCGACCCTGAATTGGATGAAAATTGATTGAATTGCATGGATGAATGGATGGGTATACTCCTTGTCCTTGTCAGACTCACATCTTTTAGAACCTCGTATCATCCAAAATCTCAGGTGTGTTTAAAGACCTTTCACCAAAGCAAAACTTTAATTCAGCAACAACAAGTTTTTATCCCATAAAAAATGAAGTATGTGTTTCTAGTTTAGGTGTTAAATTTGGAAAAAAAATATTATGAATAATAAAACAAAAAAGAATATCATATGTAAAAATAATTATTACGTGCATTGATATCATAATGAATGTCGTATTGTTCCAGTGAGAGAGCATATGTGCCACCACAAGAAAATTCAAACAACTGAGTTGCCTTTCTTCATCTCATGCTTCTGTTATAAGGAGGCAACCTTACCTGCTGTTGAATAATTTTGAACTGTGCAAACACATTGCAAACCTTAAAATGTGAATAATAGTTCTGATGCGAATAAGGAGACTAGAAGAGATGCAATTAAGTAATTTTTAACAATCACATTCCACAATGCTATTTTTCCTGTTTTGCTCTGTGTATTATTCATACTTAGGTAGGCTAGCCACCTGTACTTTTCTGTTGTTGTAATGTATATTTTTAAAAGCACAAACAAAAATTATTGATTTTTTTTTTAAAAAAGGGCATTAGAGACTGTACTTCTGGTAGCATCATCTCTGGAGCTCTCAGAAACTTGTGAACTTTTCAAAGATAATTAATTTTCAAGTGGATTAGAGTGAGAGGATGAGTGCAGAGTATTCTGGTAGGTGATGCACCTTCTGTTTTTCATATCCCATGACAAACTTTTATCTCTCTGAGTTGTTTGTAAGAAGAGTGGGATGAGTCTTCAAAGACATGGCTCTTATTATATTTCAGTTTTGCTGCTTTAATGTTGAGATAACAAACCAGTATGGCTGATCTGAACCTGCAAAAACCCATCAATTTATGAATAAAAAGTAGGGAATAGTAAAGAGACATATTTTTATGAAACACAATTTCAAAAACGACATTACGGTACTCACCGAATGTATTAATTAGAATTAAAATGCCCACAAAAAGTCTTAATATGCTACAGTTACTGACCATGATCTTATTTCATTCTTAACACTGTATTTAAAATATAATGCTAAAATAATGATTTATATAATATTATTATATTAAGTATTACATATTATACATTAAATAATTATATAAATAGTATATATGTTATATACTATTCTTATATTAATAAATATAGTATTTAAAATGCTAAAATAATATTTTGATTATTTTAAAAACTTTCAAAAGTATTCTGTTGCTCTGAAATGTTTTCATTCATAAGGACACATAATATTTACTTAAGATAACTTAAAGAGTAGTGTGGTGGGTGCCTGTGTTTGTGTGGGTTTCCTGCAGGTGCTCTGGTTTTCTTCTCACAGTCAAAAACTTACTGGTTGCTTAAATGGCTTTAGGAAAATGGATCCTAGATGTGAGTTTGTGTGTACCTGCCCTGAGATGAATTGGCATCCCATCCAGGGTGTACCCTGCCTTGCTCCTGTTGCCAGCTGGGAAAGGCTGCAGCTCCCTCGCAACACTTAATTGGAAGAAGTGATAAGAAAATGGATGGAAGTGCTGCTTTCACATATTTAAATTAACTAGTAAACATACCTTTCTATGCCCAACCATGCAGAGCACTTGAGACACCAGTACCAGGCCTGTGGACCCAAGATTAAAGACCAACAAAATATTAGATTTAAAATCTGGAATATAATATAGTCTTGCTATATTGAATGGTGGTCCCTATTTCTGTCATGCCAAAACATAAAACAAGCCTTTTGTTTTTATTAGGCTTAGTTAAAAGATCAGGTGGGTAGCTGCGTCAGCATGCGTAGGCTGCAAAGGAACAAGTAATAGGTTTATTCCATGCCGAAAAAAAGAAGAAAGAGAACACAACGTTTCGGCCGTGGAGCCTTCTTCAGGTGTGAAGGTTCAGGTTCTTCACCTGAAGAAGGCTCCACGGCCGAAACGTTGTGTTCTCTTTCTTCTTAGTTAAAATATTCTTGAATCTTTTTTTTAAATGAATTATCCTTAATTTTCTCAGGGATATTTCTTGCAGCTTCAAGTCATCTGCTTTCACTAAAGGGAGGTAGGAGAGCTAACAGACCCAATTTCACTGACTTTGCCTCTGTCAATGCAGTAATTGCCTATGTTGTCCCTACAATTAAAGACTAAATGACCGCTAATTGCAACTAATTAAGGACTTAAATATAAATGGCATTTTATTTTTTTTTTATTTTCTTTAGGTGAGCAAGATGGGAGAAGTGTGAGGTATTCACCCATAACCTACTGCATCTAATGTAAACACAGTACAGTGATGAAAAAATAAAATATTTTCTTTTAATGTTATATTTTGGATCATTTATTTCATCTCAGAGAGTCCTCTTATTTTACAAATGCCATGGCTGTGGGCGTGCTGTTAATTCAGTGTTGTAGTGGGAAGTGGGAAGTGAAGGGCTGCTGCAAATGGTTAAATAACACTACGAACGCTACATGTATGGAATTTTTGAAAGAATGGCTAAATGAGGTTCATGGATCTAATTTCTAACAAGAGAAGAAAAATAGACCATAGACTAAAATAGAGTAAACTGTACATGGATTGTGTTCATATATGGTATGAATATATATATAGTGATATTACTTCCTAGCATCCTCTTTTGTGAAATTATAAAATGGTTATTATGCTATACAATATGCTATTCAAAACCTGAATCCTCAAACTGAAGACTTCCAAGGGGAAGATAAGTTACAGTAAATGTCAACAAATTCTAAACAGAAAAAAAATTAAATATGTTGGTTGCATTAGTATTGAGACCTGTGAAAGCAGGAAGCATCTTTGAAAGCAATGACAGCCACCAATCTTTTGGGGCAAAGACTCAAAAGAGAATTAAAGTTAGGACTTTGAATGGGCCGCTCAAGGATATTCATTTATTTATGTTACACCACTCAATTTCAGTTTTGGCCTTGTGCTTTGGAAGCTTTAAAATAAGAAAATTTGAAAAAAGTGCAAGAGTCTGAATGCATTTGCAAGACAATGCATATGTTTGTGTACAATATTCACCCAATATTTAAAATAAACTAAGTTAAAATGTAACTAACTTTAATGTATGTTTGCATGTAGGCTAGAGAAAAGATAACCTCTTTTTTTCAATAGATTTTTACTTGGAAGGAGACTATGTTTGAGCATGGAAACGTACTAAAATCTTAAAATATAATGTGACAGCCTTTTCCCCTAAACATATGATTGCAATAATTGCTAATAATAATATAATAACTGAAATTGTTTTTAATGATGTTTTGCATATACAGTATTATATTATTTAATAATATCAAATAAGTCTACTTAATGAAGATCTTTTTCAGTGTTACAACACAATGACAGTTGTGGTAGAGAGGTACATCAATCTGCAAAGGAACAAGCAGAGACTGAAAAGTTGGAAGAAAACACTTCTTCAGTTGTAAATAGGAGTTAATTGTATTTTACTATCATACAACAGAAAATATAGAATATATATACAGTATATGTAGAATACAGAGATTCCCAGTTCACGTACAGTACATAAAAATGTAAACTTAGCTCAACAACAACTGTTAAGGCTGAAACTCAAAAGAAATGCTGCCTTTTAGATTGTTGTTAAAATATTTAGTTTCATTCCAGAACTGGGTCAAATACAGCAGTGATATGACAATAATATGACACTTGCCAGGGGATTTAATTTTATTGAAAACGGGCCCTATGGGAAGATAAGAGTTGAAATGAGAATGACAGGGGAACAAAGTGGCTGTTTATTCACAGAAAACCTTTAATGACTTCAGCTGCACTGGGAATATTGTACATGAAAGATTAGAGTTATGAAAGACCAGAATAAGAATCTGGTGGTATGCACACAAGTAAAATAATTTTAAAGTAACACCCCTCAAAGGGACTGATTTCAAAAGCCTTACTACATGTGTCAATCACATGGCTAATTAAGTCTTAGAATCTATAAAGATGCACATTTTCAGGCCTATTCATTAAAATTTCACAGAACATTGATTTATCAGAATGTATACAGTACTTTCAGGATTTAAATTCTTTTATTATGCTTAATAAATGAATGATGTTTTTGTATGTATTATACAGTATATTGTTTTTCTTAACTACTGTGTATTATATTACCAAAATGTACTTTGACATACAGTACATTACAAGTTAACTTAATGGAGATTCGTGTCAGAACCACTTTTCCCAGAAGTCTTGGGGAATGGCCTGCCACCCTTAGTCACTTGAACTACTAGTGGAAGACAATTGGTCTGGTGATATTTAAAAACCAGGACACAGAGATTTACAGTTGGCTATCAAGCTCCACTATCCAATCTAAGGGGAAAGCAGAGCCTCTGAGATGTTCTGCAACAGAGTGAGAAGGAGAGAAAATGAGGGTGAATCTGACAGATGTGGCCTTTGGACAATGAGTTTTTTTTATAGGTGAGTTTCTGAGACTTGTTTTGAGACTTTTTCTTTTTGTGAGTTTCTGAGGTTTTGTAAGTGAGGAAAGCCAGTAAGTAGCTATTTGTAGTGAAGGATATCAGAAGTGATTTCAAAGCTCAGAGAGAGACAAACATTTGTGTTTTTTTTTCCTCCCTCTGTAAATAAAGATCATTGTTTTTACTTAACATGTACCTTTGCATGTGTCTGTTACCAAAACAGACTTGGATTAATGATGCAAACAATAAAGGAAATATAAGAGCATAGAATAAACAGAATGTACATTTACCATTATGAACACCCATGAAGTAGATGTCATTGTCAGCTGTATTTGAAAATGTTTCACTTTCTTTGTGAACAAGCTGACATTGCATGTCAGATTATCCGAAGTGGACATAAAATGCAATCCTGTGGTATATTTAAAGTAGGCTTGGAACATTTACATCAGAAATAAAATACAGCAAAATGTCTTTAATAAAAAATGACTATGATATGTTCTGTGAAATATATTTAAAATTCATTGCTTTATGGCATTTGCTACACAGCTTTTTGTGTTATGCCAAGTTGTAGTATGTAATGCATTTTGAGATAATACCCAATAAAACTGTGCATCAAGACTTAAAAGAAGAGAGGTTTAAAAGAATATCCAATGTGAAGTTTTCAGAAGGATAAATCTCCTTTAACATGCCACAGTAACCCTGACTGTCACAAGGACCTCTCATCCTCTGGCAGGATGAGACATTGATGGAACTAAGCCCAGTGATTGTAGACTAGTGGGATCTGAACTAGTGAACTGAAGATCACATACTGAAAAGATCGACTTGAGAATGGCATTAGGTGAACATATACATTTGCAAATCATATAAATTATTAATAAAAAAAGCATGACTATAAAAATATTGCAAATTTTATTGTTCTGTGCGATGTTATCTGTGTATGGTGAAAACATGTTTTTCTCTTATTTCTTTAGGGGTATAAATAAATCTGGGATGCTCTATACATGTCTTGCTCAGTACAAATGTTTCTACACATTGTGAAAATAATGACAAAGTGTGTTATAGAGGAAAAAATTGCCTTATAGTACTTTGATTTACAAAAGATCATACACTGTATAAATATTGTACAATTGCTGTCTAGAAAAGAAATTATGCAAACTGATCTACAGTTGCATAGAAAGGCTTTCACATAAATCATAAGAACACAGGGGAAAAGGTTAACATACTGTATTTACTTACACACCCATGCTAATGAGAAACAATGAATTTAAACAATAACAAAATAAATATGCCATACATCTTAAATACTCCAAATAAATATACAGCATACTGTAAGTCTATTCTGTGGTTTCTGACAATGGAAATATTTACATTCCATTACATACTGGATGTATAGTGCACCCAAGCCCAAGTACTTTCAATCTGCAATCTTCCAATCTTTAGAGTGAACCAAATATTTTTAATTAAAACAGAAAAAAAACTAGCATCTTTAATAGAAGAATAAGAATAAAATTCAAAACACTTAATATCTGATTTCTTTTAGTAAAATTTGCTACATTCCTGCATAAAAAATATTAAATGTTTTTAAAAAATCAATTTGGAAAGGTCTACAGAAGCACATTGCTGCCTTGTAAAGGTCTTTATACCCATTACTGGAAAGGAATGTCATGATCATTGTCATGCATGCTGGGAACAAAATTCTTCCTTGCGGATATCAAAAGAAGTCACTCACAGCCTACAGTTGCAATGGGTGACCACAGCATTCACACGAGCACTCACCTTCCAGTGGACTGGGTGAAAACTTGTCACCATCCAGCTCCCCATCAATCAGATAGCACATCTTCTAATCAAGCTACCCAATTAATCATCACATTTCAGGCTTGATTCACCACTAGACTGGTGCTCTGACATTGAGTTACTGAAGCCGTTTGGCAATCAGCTCTGCGCTCTAAATCCATGCATTCATTCTGTAATCGAAAGCCAAGCCTCATCTCTGCACCACTCCAGTGGAGACACCTGGCTGCCTGATCCCCTCGGTTTCCTCCCAAAATCTGATTTAAGATGCCCAAAGCCCTTTGCTTGGATTCCAGCCTGTCAGGCCACCCACAAGACTGCACTCCTGGACACTGCGGCATAGTAGATCACAATTAAACTTGTTATAAGAAGATCTTCAAGATGTATGAGAAATGTGAAAGATAATATATGACATTTCAAATAGAATTTTTGTTGTCTTGTTAATTAGCTCTTTCCATAAGTCAATTTGGCTGAAAAACAAACAAACAATTAAACAAATATAATAGTGATGTTTGATGTAAGCAGCTCTAACTGAGGCCATATTTACAGAAAATGAAACTCAACAAAGACTTGTAGATTGTCAGCTACATATATAATGTAATATAAAGCATTCTTATTGCATCCATCCATTTTCTAACTGCTTTACCACATACAGGATGGCTGGGCAACCTCTATCTGGTTGGTTGGGTGGCCTTTACTAGCAAGCGGTGGATGCAAGACCAGATGCACTCCAAATGTGCATGTCCATCCAAATGCTAATCCATCTTAAGGCACATACAGTACAGACACCAACATGCATACACTCACACCAGGGCTAATTTTCCAAGAAGCCAATAAGCCTGCTTGTATGTCTCTGTGGGAAGAGACCAGAGCACCCTGAGAAAAAAACATGCAAACACACAGACAACATACAAACTCCACTCAGACAGCACCCCAGTTCCAGAATTGAACCCAGGACCCAAGTGATATGAGGCAGTAATGTTGTCCACTGCACCACCAAGCCAACATCTCTTTGTGTTTTGTAGCAAAAATTAGAATTTGAACGAATTACTGCAAAAGCATTTGTAGCTATAAAATTAACTATTTTGCAATAAATAAGGCGCAGCATATTACTATAAAAAATAAATGCTGTTATATTAAAAAAAACACAATTGTTAAGAAGTTTCAAAGCTCTACAGTCCCAGATATAAATCCCATTAAATTAATAAGCAAAGTTGGGCTTTCTTTTCTCCAATTACTTGTTTGGAGAATAAATGTTATGTGCTTGCTTGTAGTACACATCTCTTGATTTCTGTAGACTTTATATAGCAAATACATGTAGTTGGACTCATATATCTTATAAGTATTTACTTTCTGCAATCAATGGAGCTACAGGCAGCTAGGTATAAGTATACTATACAACATTTTCTTACAGGATGCAATTATGAGAGCAGACCATCACTGCTTGTCATTTTCCTATACACTTAGTGATCTTATTACTCCATCAAAACCTTTAATTTAAGAAGAAGAGACAAAATAGGCAAAATAAATGAGAAAAAGGTTTAAACGGTCATTGTACTGTATGTTACAGTACTTACAGATTGAGGTGTCCCAGATGTTATAAAAATGATAAAAGTATAGCAAGGCAGAGGTGAAATAAAAGATAAGATAAGAAACCACTAAGGAAAAGAGTTAGCTTTGTAAATGATCTATCACTGTGATCAAAGACCAAGAATTAAACTAGCCATCTTTTGCTTAAATACTGTATATGGCATGTTAAGTAGTGTTTACCTGTCATAGAGCTAGGCTCCAACAGGGGAAAACACATACAGTATGTCCTACATCCACAAGCTCTTCTTCACTTGTCACATGCCAGAGTTACTCAAATAACTCAGCAGCAGGATAAAACAAATATTCCGGAGTGTACACTTATTCCATTGCATTCATTCACCCAAGTTACAGAGAGTTTCACTATGGGGAAGCTAGTACAACAGTAAAGTAACCAGACCGCCAACTGAATGCACACAGGTCAAGCACAATATGAAGTGTAATCAACAGGCCAGACTGCTGAGCTGAAAGCTTTACCCTAGGGATTGTGTAATCCTTTAATGAGTCTATCAAGCTCACCTTGATACACTCATCACTATCCCCATCTCAACAGAATGAAAGAGCCTAAAAGAGAAGCACGGAACTCACAATCCAGACAATATTTTCTGGTCTAAAGCAGAATAACACAGTGATTGAAGGACTTTAATTGGGTTATTCTTCCATCAAGGGCCACAATCATCTATTGAGCACCTGTTTCACCTACCACAGTACAAAGCAGCAGTTTCTCTTTTTTTCACTTGAGGAAAGAAAGTACAGTATTGTTTTAAATACAGTTTTCTGTTGGGTTAAACAAAGAAGGCCATAGTATTTTAACAAACAGAATAGATTTTGTTTATACATACAGTATACAGTATGTTTTCAATTGAGCTATTAAAGAAACTGTGGACCTATACGTTATCCAATGAAACAATCCAATTAAACCATTAACCACAATTAATCCATCTGTTATCAGAAAACTGCTGTTCATGGGGAGAGTTGCAACAAGCAACTAGCCAGAGCCTATCCTGGATGCACAGGGTGTAAGGCAGGAGGAAGAGCACAAACCTATCCCACCTGGACATGATGCAAGTCCAGTTCATTGCTGATTCACAAAGAAAAGACCAATTTACGATAGACAGTGATACCTATCGTGCGTGTCTTTTGGAGCTGGTAGGAAACCGGTGTGACTGGAGAAAACCCACAAACATACAGGGAAGAACTTGAAAACTTGAAACTTGCCCAGTAGCATAATGACTTATAGCCATGCTACCATAGTACCCTCATCCAGTCAGTCACCAGTCAACAGCTGACTGCCACTAAAATTTCAAAAGCGGTTGGCAGAGCACCAGCTGGTAGCAGGGAGGCCTGGGATTTGGACAGGGATCATTCAGTTTACCATGCAAAGCAGCTACTGCCTCTGAAGTACCTGCAGGCTTGGTGTGACATCAGTTAGGAATGGGCTGGTCCTCCAGTCCACATTAAACTTTCTGTAAGATGCTGTGGAACTTGAGCTTGAGTCTGTTAAAATTATGAATAACACAATGGGTGGGTGTTTCAGAGGACCTTCATTTTTCTCACTAGAACAAGAGTCATTTGTGTGAGCCAAGACATTAGGACAAAAAGTACAATTTGGTGGGCATAAATTGGAAAATACAAAACAATTCTTCCCTTAAACTCACATATCTTCATAAGAACTAATACAAGATACCTTTCCTTATTCTGGCTCAACTGACCGATGTCACATCTTTCTGCTCCATAATTACAGTTTTATTTTTTGTAAATTTGTAGAATATTCTGTATTGAAATGAACATGCAACATAGACTCTTGTTGTGCTTGTGTGTTAAATTGAAATGACCCAGAAAAAAAGGTTATGTCTGAAGTCTGGGTTTAATGAGAATTACAAAAAAATGTTCCTATATTTCAACTGCTGAGATTGTAGTTTGCTTTGAGGAAGGTACTGATAATGAATGAAAATGCTAGGTCCACTACTGCACCTTTTGAAAGGTAATTTTCATTGAAGAGGCTTAAGCATTTTCATAGTTGGATGGGTCACCCATAATATGAGACTCTAAATGAGGTTGCAGGGCTCCATCTATTAAAATATTTTAATCAGACCTTTGCAGAATGGTCCATTCATCTCATGACCACAGAGGATGACAACAGGCTTGCAAATGAATGTGTTTTATGTTTCCTGTCATAGAAAGCACATTTATATAAAAACTGCCCATTCAAAGATTAAAATTATCAGCAATACCCCTAAATATAGAGTGAACAAAATATGTGTTATATCATGTGTGATATAATTGCCATTGACACCATTCCCTGGCATCGTTCTGCTTCACATCTTCTCTTTTTTATGCCCATACTTAAAGCCTGGCTACTCATGCAGCATACCAGCATGGTTTCCAGTGAATATAGGCACCCTAGATGCCTCACTCTCTATTCCCATTTCATATTCCCTTATACTTTCTACACAATCATTCAACATTTAACCATTATCTAAATAAAACCTGCAGAAACCATCAATTTTTCCCTCACATATCAAGGAAGAACTACTGTATATTATCTTTCACAATTGATGCTGACAGACATGTAGCTGGGAAACATGTTTATTCAAAGCTGTGTGTCCAATTATACCAGTTGGGATAATAGAATCTTATCAATCCAACCATTCATCATCAGACAACTGTGTATTGCTATTAAGCTTTTCCTGGAACATGCAGTATTCTGGGAGCATAGCACAAGGCAGGACTACGTTCTGGACAAAACAATTTGTACATTGTAGTCACCCCGGTAACAGGATCCTGAGGCTGGAATAAAATCTGCAACCTGCAACAACTCTCTAGAACAGAGCTAGCTGATAGTGGAACAGTTTGCCATGATACTTTGTTTTCCTACCTGATGTATGAGGAGACTTAACTTATTACGACCCACTGTAAAAAATGCTGCACAGACAATGAAGACTGCTTAACGTGTCGAAGTTAAAAACAGATAGTGAAGGTCATAATATGATAAACAATGAAACTGTTGGTGAAGACAAACTGGGTGTCTGGACTACTTAGTTTATTTAGCTTAAGTAACGTATTTGTATGTGGACTTTATGTAGGAGGTTGTACTTAAAATGATTTAATGAGAGCATGACTGCTCAAAAGCAAGTGATCATGTGTGCACACAGAGAAATGTATAGTATCTGATTTTAACCTATCTGTATTTTTTATTTTTGTTTAGAAATGTACATTAGACTCGTGTTTTGTGTGCTAGTTAGGTTCCTGACATAGTGTGTCTACCCAAAATTGTGTATAAACAGAACATCCTCCTTGGACCTTCCTATTCCCCTCCCTTAAACAAGTAAAATCAATTGTTAGTGTATAAGTACGTGTATGTATGTAGTGTAAAGTATTATGAAAACAGTAATACAGCAAATTGAGTATGGTACAGTATACGGAATAGATCAAATAAAATTTAATAATAAAAATAATATTCAGGAAACACAGCTCATGAGTAGCTCTCATCAACAGTCTCCTCTCTGTGTCTAATGCATGAATCGAAAATTCATTCTTGCCATACATACTTGCTAAACTGGTCACTGTCATCCCACCCCCTTCAGTTGTTCAAAATCTGTATTTTTGACTCCAAATCTGACACTTTTTTTGACTTGCCTTTCCCCTTCATATTTGGTTAACTAGCCATATTCAGGGTGATGCCACAAGAAGCTCTGATAAAGCAAGCACTGGAGAGCTAAAGGCTCTGTAACTAGTTCCCTAAGCATAGCTCAGGGGTGTTGCGCCAGATTTGAATTTGTGAAATTTCCTGCAGTATTTGATTTTTCTTTTGTTTTTTGTCACTGACCACCTATACATGAATTTGTATGAAATATTTTGCATAAAACATGAGTCTACTCTACTTATATTTTCTTCTGTCATATCTTAGCAAAATTACAGGGAAATGGACACATCAGAAGAGCTAATTACAAAGTATTTAATTAGTTGTGTTGATCCACTGGGGGTAGTGCAGTCCTAGGAACATTTTCCATCTCCTCTTGATAAAAAAGCTAAAGGGGTGCCATTCTTTTTTTGGCATAGCTTGGAGTGCAGAAAGAGGTGTTGATACCTTTTTAGTCTCATGCTGACATGCTGCTCAATTCAATACTAAAGGTGTAGAAACAAGGTAAAGTATATTATAACACTTAGAAATAATTGTACATGTACATGTAATTAAAGATTTCTAATGATCTTTCTGTTGCCATGACAAAGCAGTTTGGGATCTGTGTAAATACAGAGTGATCAGCTAAAAGGGAAAACATCTTCCACATCTGGATCACAGACAAGGCAATGGTAAAGCTGTGTTAATTCCAAAACTCCCCAAATATACATTACATGATGCAGTTTGGTTTCCCTCAATCTGTTACTCCCTTTCATTCCAGGACAATGGGTTAGAGGTCACTGTCCATCACCCAAAGGATGATCATCTAATGAGGGACCTGCAAGGTGCATACCAGGACCATACCTACAGTATAGAACTAATAACATTCTAACCAATCATCAGCTGTGATTTTGTTCCTTAATGTCAGCACATATCTTTTTTTGTTTAACACACTTGCTTCACTTCCCTTTATAACTATCCTGGCACTCTGACATTCCCAACCACATTACTGCAAGCAGTCAGAGTCAGGATTCAGCCCAAGAAATTGTTCAGCAGAAGAAATCTTGTGTTTTAAATTCAGGAAAAAGCCATAGCCAGCACAAACCAAGTTTCTCCTACCCATCTTATTTGCGGCCAGACCCATTCAGACAACTGCATGCAGACTGTTTTAGAGACAGAAGTTCAGCACAACACTAACTTCCACGGAGCTGTTCTCTGCAACATGCTTCTCTCTCTTCTCTCTGTACCGGGACATTCTCTCCACAGAGCAAACATCTGAAAAGTCAGACTATGGAACAGCCCAGCTATGTGTCAATGGGAAGTTTAAACTCATCAAGAAATGTTTAGCCAACAGATCTTTGAGTATTACTTCTTTATTCATAGTATAATTCTCCAAATTTGAACTATTATTTCAAAAATGTTTGATACTTTAGTTCACAATGGCAAATGCATATTTACTTGTATGTGATAATATAAAATGTGATTTTACTGTGTGAAACTGATAAATCATACAGTAGACCATAACACATTATAGTCAATATATTTTAACCTTGGTGTTATTAACTCTTATCTTGGCAATCCCAGAGATAAGGATCAACCCTTCGTAATGCAGCAAATTGACTCACATATATATACTGTTACTCAGGAACAAGTAATAGGTTTATTCCATGCTGAAAAGAGAGAGTGTGGGTGTATACTATTACTTTACTTGGTTTGTTATGCATGTTTTGATGTTGTATCTGTAGGGATGCAAGGAGTCACATCACCGTCCAGTGAAGGTTTGGGATGAGTTTAATTGTAACAAAAATGGACATTTCTGGAGAACACTGAAGGAAACACAAAACGTGTGCTTCTCACAGTTTTTCACCAAACTGCAACACTGTTACAAACAGTTTTATAGTCTGAGTCCAGCCATTTTATTGACATGAATGGGGGTTGAAGAATCTACATTCTAAATATGGTCTAGTGGCTATTCTTGATGATGTTATCCTGTCTTTCAGCTGTTACTGAAGTTTCATGTACAGCAGGCGTTTGTTTAAAATTCCCTCAATCCAGATCAGGAGAAATGACCCCAGGCAGAGTCAAATTTCTACAGATCAATAAAGCATATATAGTGATTTAGAATTCTTCTGTGACACTATAAATTATGCATGATTGGTTCTTAATAGTCATCAGCACTCTCAAAGTTTACTGTTCCTATTTCTAATTGTCACTGAAAATTAAAAACCCACACATCACGACAAGTGAGCAAGGAGATTGAAGTCTAGAGTCTAACCTAGCCATAAAAATCCACATATGATGGAATTAGGCTTTTGTACAATATCACGTTTTGGTGATTGTCATGCTCTTCACAAAAAATAGACCTAATCTATACCATAAGAAAGGTACTCATCCTATCACATAGCTAGCCTTTCATAACTAGTCAGAAATAGTGAGTAGCAGGGAAACAAATAGGGGTTAATTCCACACTAAAAAGTAAAAAGAAAGGAAATTTTGAAAAAACAAAAGAATAAATTGTATTTTTCTTCTTTCCTTTACATGTTCAGCACAGAATTAACCACTGCTTGTAACTTCTGTGACAATCTGGCATGGGTTTGGAGGAATTACTGTAAGTCACTTCACAGGATAATAATAAGACCTGAGTTTTAATGCTAAGAAAATTCACAAATCAAGGCCCATGTAGGAATCCAAAAAAATCTACAGGATGCTTCCACAGGTGCTACAGTGCTACACAGGTCTGCTGCCCTCAAGCGCACACCGCAGTCCTGACACTACTTAAAGCCACTCCCACACCTGTTAAACATCAGCAAACAGCAAAATAACTAATTGATTTACAGAAAGCAATTACCTAATTAACAGTCACCAACAATCAAGTAACTAATTGTGTCAAACAATTGTCAAAAAATTACTTTGCCTTTTCCCACTTTACAGCTAGCACCTTAACATAGCTTTTCAATCTAACCTCCTCAAGACATGTACATGACATGTCCCTTGTTTTATTCCCAAATTTCTTTAATGCCACTGTCTCTTTGTGTCCACAATGACATCTGGGTCTGCTACAAAAATCCCCCTGCCTGATACTTGCAGATACTGGTGGACTTGCATCTGTCCTTAATTCCACTGAAGTATTTCAGAAAAAAATTGTCAGGAAGATAAAGTAGAAGACAGCGCAAATACTGTATAAATGTTCTGGGATATATTTAGGATAAAAGAGTACAAATGGTTTATAATACACTGCAAAAGATACATGACAGATTGCCATGTTAACATACTTAACAAAAAGTAAATAGTTTACTTTTTAGAATTGCCTGTAACATGAGAAACAAGGTATTTTTTGGAAGATGTGATTACATATCTGTCAAATTGAACATTATTTTTGCTATTGTTTTGTTGAGTAATTCTATTTCTCCTATGACATTCTAAAACCACAAGGATATAGAGCACAGGCAAACCATGCGACAGAATAAAATATTTTCAGTTTCAATTCTCCACTGTGGCAGGCAGCTTGTGAAATAATTACTTACACAAAATATACAGTGTCCAAATCCAGTAACTGAGATTTTCTGTAGCAGTTATGCAATTTTAATAGCTACTCTTAAGCTGTTATGACTTGATCAGGTTGAACCTAGCTTATTATCCTGGAAAAAAAACCTGTCAAACTGACATTTTGCCTAGCTTCCTTCTCAGAAAACTTCAAGGATATGTCTTAGGGCTCTCACTATTTCTTTGGTCTTCAAAGTAAAGTTAAGCTTATGATTGTAGGCAACAATTTGCATGGTTTCATCAAAACTCTGACCATACTGTATGCAGTATATATTTAAACTAAGTGCTCCATACAGATAAAAACTGTATCGACCCTTAATATATCTTAGTATATTGCAAGGGTGACACCTAGTGCTATATTAAATTATTACATCTCTCTTTTGTATGTCCTTTTTGGGGACTATTTGCTTTCAATGACAGTCAACACAGACCTGGCAAATTATTATTATATAGAAATGTAATAGTGTCTTAAAAAGAATGAAGGGCTCAGGAATCAACAGACAGCATGTATCTATCAATTTCCACTGATTTGGTGTCTTGATTTTAAATGATAATATTTTTTGCAACAGTTCTAAAACTTTTTCTTCTACTGATTTAACAATAGTAAAATAAGAAGGAAATATTAGATAAATTAAGTATTTTCAAATAAAGAAATTTTAAATGTCCAAGTCGACATCCACACATAGTTCTCCGTGTGTAAAAAGCATCATTCAACCCTTAATAAACCTCAGAAATACTACACTTTGTAAAACAAATACATGTCTCCTGCCTTTGAGAACACCATTAAGGAATCAGAAGAGTGAAGTGGAATGTAGTGGTAGGCATTTCAGCAGATCGTATACATTTATTTCAATCTGAACCTAAATCACACTTAAAGCTTAGTTTCCAGTTATGAACCAAATATTTAGTTGTAGCACTTCAATTTGCCTTGGTCTTATTTTCAATGTAATGTGAGCCCATCATTTAAAACTATCCAATTTGCTGTTGGCAGGTGGGTTGTTTTTTTATTTACAGTAAGTGTCAAGTGTTGAAGTGGTTTGGTTCAGCAAATGAGTAAGTAATTAAGATCTCAGGCTGAGAGAAATTAAGAGGCCCATCTGGTCCTTGAGAATCAGCAGTAAAACTATTGTTATGCAGTTTTCATTGTGATGAATGTATTTTTTACTCAAGTGAGAATTTAATTATTGAAATACCAAAAATTTCTTCTAATTTTTGAGGAATGCACTGAAACTTTTCAAATAAAAATAATTTAGGCAAATCTATGAATACATGTATATTTTATGTAATTGTTCTGTTGGTATAAGCATTTTCCTACATAAATACATATTATAAATATTCTCCCTTGATGAAATCAGAAAAAAATAGTTTTGCCTGCCAATTCAAATAAGACCTGTATCCACAGGAAATAATTGCATTTTACAGGTATTTGAAGCTCAAATGTACTGATTTAATGCTGCCAGTTTTTGGAAAACATTCATAAATACTAGATAATATACTACATAATACAACATTCTATTTTTCAATTTTATTTTGAAAAAAATGACTACTCTTGGTACTTGTTTGTAGCTACTATGTATATTTTCAAAACACTGTACCCATATTCACTGCAGTAAAACTTTTCAAATAAAAACTTAATGAAAGCTGATGTGCTGCTAAAAACATTAAGGAGGACAAGGAAGAGTTGCAATTTATTTATCATGCTAGACATTCATGATGGTAATTCTGTCAAACCTACACTGTGCCACCCTGGCACAGTGGTTAGCATTGGTGCATTGCAGCACTGGGCCCTGGGTTCAATTTCCAGGGTTCTATCTATGTATAGTTTGGTATGGTCTCTCTGTATTTGCATATGTTAGATCTGGGTACTCTGGTTTCCTCCACAGTCCTAAAACATACTGGCAGGCTAGTTGGCTTCTGTGAAAAATTGGCCCTGGTATGAGTGTGTGTGTGTTTGTCTGTGTGTGACCTGCAATGTACAGGTGTCCCATTCTTAATGGATCCCACCTTATGCCCATTGCTTGCACAGTTAAACACCAGTGTCTCTTGTGACCCTGTACTGGATACGTTGTTTAGAAAATGCATGGATGTTCTATGATGCCTAATTAGACAAGAATAAACACATCAAATTTCAATTCAGATGAGATATTAAATCAAGTGGGTTGTAAATGAACCCATGGCACTGAACAGAGGGTTGTGATGTAGTAGAGAAGCTACCATCTTGGCTCACAACCCAGCCTCAGAAGATTGACTCATTTTTGAGCCAAGTCTGCCTGTTAAATGGAATAACCTACAGAATGAGACAGAGCAGGTTTAAATGAATAATTGACACTCGAACAAAGTGAAATTCCACATAAGAGAAAGGAGCTATTGGGAATGGCTGTAGGTGGAATTTGCTACTCCTCTGGGTTAGTTAGGAAGCTTATAAGACCTCTTATAAGACTCAGCAAGCTAGGGAGACTTGAGAAAGGCTGTACTGAGGGGCATCACAGGTTCTGTACAGGCGGGCTGTATGGTACTTCAATTGTCAAGCCCAGTGGAGATGAAATGCTCTACCAAGGAACAATGTTGGGCAGCTGAACCAGGGCTGACTAGATTAGTATCTGGAGAAGTGGGACATTCCTTGGCAAGAAAGCGTCATATCTTCATGGCATAAACTGCATCATGAGGACTAAAATCAACAGATGGGTGGCCTCAGAGTGAAAGAGACAGAAAGTGGCAAACTAGCTGCTGCTGCTGTGTCAGGCACACAAGTGTTGGCAGTACAGAAGCATCCATCCCCAACCAAACAGAATCAGCCAGGAAAAGATCTGGTGAAAGTGAAGTGAGTTGAAGTGATTATTGAAGTGCAGATTGAGAATTGGGCGACATGAAGAATACTCCAGTGCCTGGTGATTATTGAAAACAGAGAGTGAAGCGTTAGTGAGAACATCTGTCAGTGTTGTGAATAGAGCCCATAGAAAAGTAGTTAAGAATGAAGAGGACAATGCAGTGTACCTGTACCGAAAACCCATACCAAAGTGACAGAAAAAAATAAAAATGTTAAAAACAGAAAAACTGAAGATGCTTTAACCATCACCAATTCATCTGTGAAGCATGGCCTGAAATGGATTGCATGACTGCCTCTGGAGCTGGCACACTAGGCTTTGTAATAATGTACAATAATTAAGGATGGCTGCAGCAGAATCAATTCTGAGGTTTACAGAATATGTTTCTCATTCAACATTAAGTAGGCAGCATGATAATGACCAAAAAATATAGCTAATGCAACTCCGAGTTTACCAAGAAAATAAAATTATAAATCTCAGTCTGGACAATCTCCAAGTCCAATTTAAGTCCAATTGAGCATGCATTTAACATGTTAAAGACAAAAAATGTACACTAAAAGAATAGACAACAACTCAAAGTGACTGCAGCAACACATATGAAAATGATTATATTAAAGAATATGGTGATCTCATTAATTTGCGGCTGTCATGCAACTACTGTATGACCTGAAATGGCCATATAACCAAAAACACTGACATTATGCTCAGAAATTTCCTTAAAAGTAATGTGGGCCTATAGTTGTGGTCAGTTGTAGTCACTTGGTTGAAGTAATTCAAATAATTAAGGTCTTCTAATCTAATCTTATCTAAAAACTGATCAAGTCTAATTTTGAGTTCTTTATTCTCAGTCACTGCTCTGGCGCAACAGTAGTTAGAGTCAAACTTGTGAAGATAAATATTTATTAAAAAAAGCAACTGCATGATAATGACCCACAACTAACATAAAGTTGAATAACTACTAAATAAAAATATACAAAAACAAAAACATGCATACCAGTTATACTAGAAATAAAAGTTAATTTCAGAGGCCTGTTTTACAGACCAAGAAGTCCAGAATACTAGTTCTGTAAACAGAAATCCTTCTAAGCTTGACAGGCCAACAAGAAAAATAAGACCTGTATTTAAAAAAAAGAATACAACCCAGCACTAAATCTCCCTTTCTACAATATGAAAATGAAAGATGACACCAGTTTAGAGGAAGAGTGGCGATTATATTTCCCCCCAACTCTGTATCTCCTGTTTCTCTCTCTATTCCCCACTCTTGCCTGTTTGCCTCATTTTCTGTCATTTCATGCTGTACTTCTGATTGCTGAATGTTTATCTGTTATTATTATTAACCAGAGCAATCCACCAGAAAACCCCTTTGATCACCTGTGTTATCCTGCCTGTAAACTCACCTAGAGCTAAGCAAACCTCTTACATGAAATTAACATTATTAACACATATAGAAATGAGAGAAAGTGCAAACCACATATAATATATACTATTGTATTCATACAGATATAATATAAAATTATATATACATTTTTGCATTTGATAATCAGTATTGGGGCACATTTGGGTAGGCTAATAGCTTTAAATGTACTGAACAGTTTACTTTTAAACAAAAAGTAAATTCACAAAAGGCTTTACAGTAAAAAAAAGTAGTTATCATGGGAGATTTAGGTTTTTCTTACATAGATTGGGATCACTGTGGCCATCAGTAAAAAAAATTAAATTAATGAATGGGTCTTTATTTCACAAATTTGCAGCAAATAAAAGTTACTTTTAGCTCCACATGATTTTTGTTTAATTGAGATACTCTATTTCAGATCTGTTTACTGTTTATGAACTATTTTAGTGAAGTATGTTCATAATAAAGTATGCATTGGTTTCCTGAACCAGCCGAGTCCGGGACCTGGAGCGCCTGGTTCCATTCCCCCTTTTTCCTCCCGACCCCTTGTCGGATCCCGCTCCGGTTTTTAACTTTGTCATGTCTGTCTACAACCCCTCGCCGGATTCCGCCCTGGCTTTTAACTTTGTTTTGTTCATTTTGGATTGATCCCCCGGCTCTGGACATTTGCCTCACCACAGATTTCCCTTTGGACTCCCTTTTGGACTGTTCGCCCTGGACCACGCCCCCCTGTTCGTCTACCAGCCCTGTTCCTCGTCTCTTACCTGTGTGTGTTCACTCCCTTCCAGATTGTTTCATCTGCGTAGGGTCCTGAATGACGCTTCGAAACACATATTCACAATTTCACAAATATCTATATACAAAGGTTTCTTAAGGTGACAGGAAGTACGGTACACTTAAGATTAAATCAGTATTAAGATTCTGGGATCATGGTTGGGGGTGATTCTCAAAAGCAAAATGCCTGGAGAACAAACTAACACCTTACAATGTGTTGGTATAGCCGTCTCAGAGGTTACAAGGCTAAAAGACCAGCTTAACAGGTTGTACCAGAGTGTCCCCATTCCACTTCATTACAAGGCACTTCTTCTCAGTGTTACTGTGCCCTGTACCCAGAAGCAGAAGCTTCCTGCTGTGACAGACCACTGGAGGTACTTTCCAATGACTCAATCAGGGTCATGCCAATCTGCTTAAATCTGATAGGAGCAAGAGTGGAGCCAAAGGTGTGAACCTCCTCTTTTACCTCTACCTCAACTGGACAGTTGGCTACCATTTCTCCTTATCTGTTTTGATCTCAAGCCCTTAGAACCAGGCCATGATTTGCTGTAACGTTTTATCTCAGGCAAGAGAAATTGAAAGACTTCCTGATTACACAAGACCTGCAGCCCTTAGAGACAAAGCTATGCTCCAGGGCATTTTAATCACAAATATGGAGATCCACCCTATAACGTAAGACATTTTTCAAATGGAATTGAGGGTATTCTGAGATTGTCCACTTTTTGCTCATTGATTACCACTACCCTCATGTACTGAACATGAGAATGTTGTCTCTAAAGTGATCTAGGGCTAAATCTGAGCCCAGCTCAAAGGAGGTTGTACCTCCTTGTGATCACCGTGGTAAATTGCTGACATCCAGTCATAGACAATTATTCAACATCCCTGACTGTACAGTGCCGAGAAAAAGTTTGGAATTTTACTAAGGATTTTCATATATTCTTAAACAAAGTTTTATTTTACTTTACGGTTACTTTACGGAGAGATATGACTTTATATTAAAACACAGACATTAAAAAACACCTGACCCTACACCCGAAGGAGGCTCCACAGTCAAAACATTGTATTTCTTTTCTTCTCTTTTTCAGTATGGAAATAATCTTTACTTGTTCCTTTGCAGACATTTAAAAAAAATTACAAAGAGAATATAATTTGGCTCATCTACCTAGTTTGTTTGCTAATAGCTATGCTTCCTTTTTTCTAGATTTAAAAGTACTTTCCTTTTCATTGGGTTTGTGCTTTATTGTTGATTCTGAAGAAGTCGGTTATCAAATATTCATTCAATTTATTAAATAACTGATTGAGGACATCGATTCTTGAAGCACGTGTAACTGTATTGCTCAAAACTAAAGAGTTTCAGTCTTTTTAGTCTATCAGAGTATGACATTCCTTAAAGACACATTCTAAGAAGGTATTTGATAACACTTCTCTGGAGTGATTCCAACAGTATACGTTTTGTAATGCTGACTATAAATAGTTTTTTCTAGCTGGGATTTTTTATGTTATCTATCATAAATAAATTGTATTTATGAGCATATTTTGGAGAAACTCAAAAGTGGTGTAACTCATGTAATACATGGGAAACTAAATAAAACTACTTGGTTCAGCAGTCCCTTTTATAGATGTCTGCTCCATTAGCAATTTTCCCATCAATGGGTATTATGGGTATCTTGAGTGACTGTTAGAAAAGGATTAACAGTCTATGAATAACATCTTTTGCTTACTTAATTACAATTGGTAATACAACATCAGACCCTGGGGATTTGATTAGCTTAAGTACTTCTAATACCCGTAAACCTTCTGCCTCATCTATGCTAATATGCCTTAATATAGAGCTTTATTTTTGCTCAGCCTGAGGCATATTGTCAGTAACGTCCTTGGTCAAAACCTATGTCAAATATTCATTTAATATGTTTGCCATTTCCCTTTCATTCTTTGAAGGTTTCTCTGAAACACTTAATCTTTTAAAGTTCTTTTTATTTTTGAATCCTGAAAAATCTTTCTTGTGGCCTTAACATCCCTTTTATACTGTATGTGTGTTTTTAATATAATGAAAACCCCATTAATTTACTGGATGTTGTTTTTTTCATGTTTTTTTCAAGTGTTTTCTTATTTTTCTTATATTTTAACTGATTTAATAAACAATTTGGACCACTACTGTGTGGCCATTCATTTATTTGCTCAGGGGAAAAAAAAATTAACTCTTGCCATCTCTTCTCTACTGATTCTATATTCATGCTATCCCACTATATTTTTCTTAAAAACAAATTACAGACACAATTTCATTTGATATTTTCTGTTTAAATATTTTTATTTTATATTTGTTCTGTTTTTCTTAGTCTGTCTTGATTGTTTGAAAAGATTAGATCAGTGAAAACATTGCTTCTTGTAGTTGCACTGACAAACTAAGTGATAAACCAGAAATTAGGCATGTTAAAAAGTAAATTGTGGGACAAAAAAACACCATCTAAAGGAACAAGCAGAAATTAATTCTACAATAAAAAATGTGAAAAAATAAAGTCAGCTCTGTATGTATACAGTTTTTTAAATAAGGAACAAAATTATGAAATTTGAGTTTTGAGTTTAAGTTGCAATTAAAAGATAAGTTTGTTGTGGTTCAAAAACAAGATATGTTGAACTATGCTACTTGTAGAACTGTTCCTTATGTGTTGTTCATATTCCCAGATATACAAAATTGTGTTTACAAAGAAAGGATAAACTTGCTTTTCATCGAAGCCTTAAAAGAACAGTAATTATTGTGTCAGCAGACAGCCTTAGATGTTTCATTAACATATCTCTGCAACAGTGGCATTAGATGCAACAATGTGATTTTTTTCTTCACTCAACTATCACTCATATTTTCATATTTCTTTCACTCATTTTCAGAAGCACTGCTTTCTTATTGTAGCTGAAGCTGTGCCTGTTGAAGCATATTTTTTAGCTTGCACGGGAGTACAGGGGGTCAGATACTGTATCTTACAGTTCCTTGTACATTTGTCATACAGTATTTCCAAATGCCAAGAGTTTTAAACATGGATCAACCAGAGGACAAGGACTAAGTAGGCCTATTCCGTGTCCACCTGAGCACACCTCCTTTGTGTGTTTCCTTGTAGTTCTCTGTCAAAACCTCAGCTGCTGCAGGGTGGTTTGCAATTGCATTACTGTGACAAGATATATTGAAGCTTCGCAGTCAGTGGAATTATTTTTGAAATTGAAAGATGTTGCTAGGTGAAATAACCCAAGATGCCAACTAGTAATGTTACATTCAGCTGAGGTCAAGGGAAAGATATATGTATTTAAAGTGTGAAGTGCTTTTTTTTATCCACAAGACTGTGAAACATTTTATATGTGTTGTTCTGTTTAGTGTTTACCTCTTAAAAATAGTTTTTGTTGAGGTTTATTGAGTTGCACTACAGTATGTCATCTGACAGCTTTTCTTTATTAATATAACTATTTTTTACTTTATTTTGGGAACTAAAGTCAATGAAACGAGTTGAGTACAGCACAGGTGGAAGCATGGTCAAAGCCAAGCAAAGGTCAAGTCAAAAAGACAAAAACAATAATCAATGTCGGGAGCAAGCAAGGGTCAAAACCAAAGGGCCCAACCAAACACAATGGCACAGAGCAAGTGCTTAAGCTGAAGCAAGCTTCAAAACTGAGCAATGATCGAGGAGAGAAACCAGTTTAAATGGCAGGCTAGATAAATAAGAAACAGGTGTGGATGATAATCACTGACCAGATGCCAGACATGATCATAAGAAATTAACATAATTTGCAATAGTTAAAATTTTTAAGAGAAGCATGTGCATGGCTACAATTAATCAATAGAATTTAATATAAAATAAGCTGTATATCTGACAGTCAGAGGCAATACCCTCTGTCCCTTGTAGGAAAATGAAGTAGTCCATTGTAACCAAGATTAAGAAAATGTGTTTCAAGGTTTCCTAATTATCCCACCCTGACTTTTCCTCAACTTATCCCACTGAATATTTCAGAGGGAATGTGGGACACTATATCTGTGGAAGTTTAGGCCCCATCAGGTTAGTTTGTTTTCATTTAATGTAGGTGTCATGGATGGTGATCCCTAAATGCAGGAACTGCTTTTAAACTTTTAGCTTTTGTACTGTACATGATTACACCATCTAGCAATTATAATAGTGCCAAGGATTCCTTTTTCTACCTGTAACATGTTCTTTTTATCTCCCATAATCATCACTGCACCCACGGACCAGGAAGATAGTCTTCCTAATATTCCATTTTATTAGCCTATTTATCTACCCAACACACAAAAAGTAACTTCATAACACAACAATTTCTGTAACTGCCCACCTGACACACAACACCTGAGACAAAATAACCAATAAAGGGACAAACTTTCACAAACCTGCACAAAAACCCCATCGACCCCAGTTCCCAAAACCCACTGGACCCAAAGTAGCAGCTCAGTATCTCCATCCTATAAAACTATCTGCAAATGGTGACCTGAAGTGCCTCCTTCCTCCACAGCAAAGAAACTCTGTGGTTTTAAGCTTCTCAATCCGGGCCATTCTGAACAATGTGGTCCCTTATACAATGTGTCCCTCCCTCCTACCCTATTTTCCTCTACTGTCTCTGTAGAATTCACATCCGCTCCTGGATGCTGTGGTGAACTCTGTGTTTCCTCCACTATCTTCTGTCTCTGTGTGCTCTGTGATTCCTGATGATTGGGGTTTTCGAAGCCCCCCTAACTCGTTTCTGGGGGTGGTAGTGACCATTTGATGTCCTGGGTGTGGGCAGAGCTAGCTGTTTGGGGTTCATTGATCAACTGGTTATATGAGGAAGGCCAGGTCCCTGTTATAGAGCCCGGCTCTCAGTCTGAGGCCCAGTTAGATGTGTCTCACAATCAAATCTGTCACCTCTGAACTGTGTGGTAAACAAGTGTCTGTGCGAAAAGAACCTTTGATCAAAGAGAGGCTGAAGAACAAGGAAAGACAAATGCGCCATCTTATGGATACATATTTTACATGCTGCCACGTGTCTACATTTTAAGTTGAGATATATGAGAAGAATATTTGTATTTACATGCTATATCCTCCCAAACCCATCAAAGACCTTTCTTTTGTGTCACATTTTTTTCACCATTACAAATACATGGGGCAATTGTATTATATGCTGCACATTGGTGGTGGAGGGGAGTCTCTATTATCTGTAAAGCGCTTTGAGTGGAGTGACCAGAAACGCGCTATTTAAATGTAGGCAATTATTATTATGTGAAATTCTGTTCGTTGACATCGATTATTTAAATCACGTTTCCTTATTTAAAGCCGCTCATTTGTGCTTCCAATTTAGCTGTAGATTTTTTTTCAGCAATTTTCGTGTTAAGTGCGCGTTATACAGTAGCAACGTATTTCGTAGCGAAATACTATACTACAGGGTTATATACCCGGACATCTCCCATTAACTCCAATTCGCATCACGAATCCTAACAAGATAGCGAGTTAATTTATTTAACATTACAAATCTGACTAATCCAGTTATCTTCTAGAATTCAAAGTGAACGACAAAAATCCATTGCTTCCTAAATGTTGCAAGACTGGGTTGAAATAAATTTAAATAGGAAAATTACGTATTGTGGAAATATGCTCATTTTAAATTAAAACATTCGGTTCATCATACGGCAGCTATAAATTCTAATTATCGTTTCATGTGACTTGTACGATTCGATCTGTTTTCTTCTAACCTGCTTGAGTTTATTTGTGTGTGTGTGGTGAGGGGGTTACCTGTGCCTTAAAACCTGATTATGAATTTGGGGCAGGCGCTGCTGGGCATCTTAAAAGTAGACGGAAGGGCCTCGTTTCCATGGAGTTAAGTAAACATAAACAGAACAGGGCAGAAGCAGCACGTGTATCGAGTTTGGAAAGAAACTGAAGTTTTATTGACTTAGCAAAAGACCTTTCATGTTTGATAAGATTAGATAACAGCGCTGTTATTAAAGGACATTTTGTCGGCGACAGAAAAACGAGGATAATTTATCTACTCAGTCGCCGTCATGTCTCACAGGTTTGTACGGGCGCCTAGATGTAACCTGGAATAGCCATACAAGTGAACAGCCAATAATTCATGCACATGTTTGTATTAACTTGGGTATTAATACAAACCCGAATTGTTGTCCTTATGACATAATACTTTTAATTTCCTTTTTCATCCGTTCCCTCACACTGTTACATTTAATTGCCAGGTTTGGGAAACAAAGCAGCCTTTATGTTGGCTATACATTAAATAATTTATAGTATGATATGCATGCAGAGGAGGTTGAAATACAGTGTACGAAATGAAAGTTTCAAAAAGAGAAACTGTAATATTAAAGATCAAACGATTAATAGAGTTTTGGATTAAAAATACTTTTTTTATCGCTATTATTATTTTGTTTGTTCTCTTAAGAATTGTCATAAACATACATTAACAAATGACGCTTTAATCGTGTAACGCTTTATTAAACGTTTTATTAAATCACTTTTAAAAATAGTTTTTGAATGGCTACAAACAACATGCTCAATATATTCTAAGATTCATGTATTCTCTTTCCAAACCATAAATATTTGACTAAATCTTACTTTTTATCTGTTATTTCACCTTCATGCATGATGGTCTACTTGGCTGAAAACTGGACCTCATCTTGCTACAGTATATTACACGTGGTCCCTGTTTTTTTTACTCTTGGCATATTAACACATTGCTGTTACATTCACTTCATATACGTTAGTCAACTGTCTAGAACTATACAAGCTACCATATATTTAGTGTTCTTATGATGTGTGTACTGTGGTTATGTGAAATGTTGTATTATCATCTATATCTATATATATATATTTTATAATATGTCTAATATATGTGTACAGAAATGTCTAATATATATTCTATACATATTAGGTTTCAATTCAAATTCTTGGGAAATGGAAAATGAACCTGGAAATTGCACATGTCATTGATTTTACAGTATTATCTGTTTCTGTGCTACATGCCTTCATATGTTAAATACGATTAATTCTATTAGATTGTTGTCTTTTCTTCCAGAACCTACAATAAACTTTGGGCAGATGCCCATGTAGAGCTGTCCAGCCTGCTAACTCAGGAGCTGCCTGCACAGCCTCAAGGCCCCGAGAAGGACAGAGTGGTTTTTTTCCAGCGTGTGGCCACTCTCTACGTTCGGTATATCCAGATCTTCCGGTCACTGGAGGTGGCATATGACCAGGTGGTGCATCCCCAGAAGAGGCGTGTAATTCGGGCAGTGCTGGACGGAGTGATGGGTCGCGTGCTGGAGCTCAAAAACGAGATGGTGGAGAAGGAGTATTCTGAGTATCACTACATGGATGACATCATCCAGGACCTGAAACTGACGCCGGTGAGCTGGTTCACTGTCACTTCATGTGTGTGCTCACAGGCAGGAAGAGGAAGGCGACACCAACCCAGGCTTAATTGATTAAAAAATACAAAGTACAGAACAATTATATTTGCTCTTATTAAACTAGGAAAGCCATGTGTACCTTCACGTCATTTTCAATATTGTTGAAAAAGAATTTAAAATAAAAATACTGCATATACAGTAGGCCTATAATGTATATCAAATAGGAATAGCAAAAGCTTTACAACCAACATTTTTACAAAATTCTGTGTAAAAGCCTACAGTAAAATGCAAGTGCATGGTTAAGCTGCCAAAGTCATCGTATTGAACCATGTGTTTGTCTACACATTGTGGGCCTTTAAAATTATTTAAAATGCTGAATTTTAGGGTAGGCATAGAGATGGTTCATCATGGAGCAATGCTAAAGTAAAGCTACAGGGGCAGTGTTTCTTGAAAACAATTTGAGTAGTGTGGTTTTGGGCTATTTTCTTATTTTTTGTGTTTCACTACTATGCATAGTGTAGTAGTGAGTTTGCACTGACTATCTTGTAGAAGTTGTAATTTTATTTAAAATTTAAAACAGGTTTAGACTCCCACTACATCTCACTAAAATTTGATTTTTGTACTTAGTGATCTCACTGGTAATTTGATTTATATTTATTTTTTCTTGCTTTTAATTAGGATTCAAACTCCTTACTCCATATAGATGGCAAAAGAATATGAATTAATGTATAAAAAGATACAAAATCTGGTCCAGTTTCATATAATTTATAAAAGATGCTGATATTAAGTAAAGCATTTGTGTAAACTGTTTTTAAAGGCTGCACTAATAGGGGGATCCAAAGCATCTGAAATGAAGAAAACAAAAATATTCAGAATAAAGCTGCCTTAGGCATTGTGTTTGTATCCATTCAAGGACTAATTTTTAAAGCTGTTTTCACAGATTATTAACAATAATGTGAATATCAAAAGTACTTTCACAGCATTTGTATATTTATTTTCATACATTTAATATCTTAAACAAAGGTGTAACATTTTAAAATTATTTTAAAGTACACTAATCTTAATTGCTCCAAGTGTCCTTTCTATTTAGTAGCAGTGTTTTGGATTTTCCACAAGATGGCATCAGTGATAAACTAATCTGTTTAATAGATCATTTGGACTGAAGAAATATCTTCTGTATTCAGAAGTATTCTTTTCATTTAAATCACGTAAAAATTGAACATTTTTGAGAAATAGTTTCTCATTTGAAGTTTGAGTTTACACTTTGCAAGAGGCATTGCAAGCGACAAGAACTGGAAATTGAATAGAAACTAGTAATGTCATATGTGAAATATAAATAATAGCACACCACCATTACAATATTTTTACACAGAGCTAGGCTGGTAAAGATGTATTACTGTTATATACTCTGTTGTGTGGAAGTGTTATTAGACACAGTCTAGAGCTACATGGATAACTTATACCTATGTGTATATTGCATGTACTTCAGCAATTTACTCATGGAATCCACTAGTGTTTTGCACAATTCTTATGCTTTGACTGTTATTAATACAATTTAAATTGGATGAAAAGGAACTAAGCTGATTATTTAACAAGCTTTAATTTATAATAATCAGAAACTTAAAAAAATACTTAATTATTAGGTGTTTCTTGACATTTGCAACATTTGCTCCTCTTTAGACATCCATTGAGCTTTAAAAAATGCAGATATCAGGATTAACTACATTAACTGGATTATTTTAAAATGTAATAGCCATATCACCATAAAACTGTTTGTGCCTAAAAAAGGAAAAACAGACAGTAGAAAAAACCTGAAAAGTAGAAAAAAATGAGTTTTACAATTGAATTGTAAAATTGTATTGAGTTGCATAGGCTTCTGTACACAATAATATACTTTCATTTAAGAATTAAACTGTAGTGTAAACGAAAATTCCTACATTATTGTCTCAAACAATTCTAGGCAGAGATTGAGATTCCCATTCCAAAATACTTCATTGGTGATCGTGCTAAGGTCCTGCAGGACAGAAAAGAGATGCTAGCAAGAATTCTGGACAAGATTACAGTGGTGGAAAAGCCCAAAGTAAGTCTGAAGTTTGTTTTTCTATGACTGGTGAATTCTGTTGACTATATAGAATTTGTACTTAATGTTGCAGTATATTGCTACCAATGTATAGTCTAGGCTACCCATATCTTTTTTACTGTATCAAAATTCTTTCAAACAGTGGTACAGTACTTGTTTTCAACTAAAATAGATCATATTTCGGAAAGTTAAAAAAACTTTTAGGAAATAAAAATATATTTTATTCTAAATACTGCTAAAAATCAAAGTACAGTATGTATACTGACATAACAGTTCATATTGGGGATGGAAAAAGTAACTCTGATGTGTATGTCTGCGTTATGTATATTGTTTGATAGGAATGGGTATCATATTATATACAGTACATTTTATTTACAAAGCACCTTACATAAAGAACAATCTCAAGGCACTTGACAAATGTTATTATTTCCTTACTAGATGCTCTTATCCATGGAGTTTTGTCCTATAATACATAAAGTACATATAACAATATATCATTCAGATACAGCAGAAAAGTAAAAATAAAAAAAACAATGAAAAGCAAAACAGCGAGGCACATGCTAGAAGTGCCATGTATACATAGCAAAGAACAGAGTGAAACATATATTGAGTGGCAAAAATGTAGGTAGTAATCATAGATTACAGTGAAGAAGGCAAGCCATTGAGCAGAGTGCAGTGACAGCTGGGAGTAAAATGTTCCAACTGTGTCAGGGAGATTGCAGGTGCACTCTAAATGAATGTGTCTTGAGAAGATGCAGAGATGTGGTGTGGGACTGAGCAGTTCTGATTTAAGTGGGTAGTTCATTCTTCCACTGCAGAGCCAGGGATGTGAATAAACAGGGCTTGCACAGTAGGTGGGGTAACAGACTGTCTGGCAGAGAAGAAGGATCACAGAGTTGGGGAAGGATTGGATTATAGGGAGACATAAGGGACTGGAGAAATATTGAGGAAGAGTGGATAAGACAGCAGAAGGTAAATATAAATGTTTTGAAATAAATGTATACAACTAGGGAGCCAATGGAGGTATCAGAGTAACTGCATGGCAAGAGAGAAAAGACGAGCTGAGTAATCTGAATGAGTTGAAAAGGATGAATAACACTGGCCAGGAGTGGAGTTGCAATATCTCATGCAGTAAAGCACCAGGATTTGAACTAGACGTTGTATACACAAGAAAGTGAGGAAGGGGGGAATCCCGCAGATATCGCTTGGAAAGAAGCAGAGCATTAATTTGATTGGAATAGTGGAGGGAGGGAGCAAGAATTACACTCGGGTACCTGGCAGAGGAGGCAGTCAAATGGAACAGAGCTGGCGAGGCCGATAGAAATGGTAGAAAAGAAGGCCAGAATTAGATAGCTTTAATTTGAAATGACTAAGGGAAATAGTTAAGAGACAGTTGTTAATATGCAAGATAAATATATCAGGTTAAGGAAAAAAAGAAGATCCGAGAAACATCAACATAGAAGTTGTATTGAAATCTGCAGGAGGAGATTTAAAGTCCTAGGGCAACGGTGTAAAAAAAGAACAGCAGGGGATCCAGCACACAGCCTTGGGGGACCCACACACTGTATTGTAAAGCATTTTTCAGACCAGAGACCAAGCTATACCAGGATTCACAGAACCTGTGATTGCAAAACAGAAGCAGAACCAGGTTTAAACAGCGCCTAAAATTTCTAGGTCAGTACATATAGTTTGGTTAACAGTCTCAAAAGCAGCCGAGTTTTTACGACAAAAGAAAACAGCCCAAGCTGACAGGAGGGCATCACTAATTGAAAGAAGAGTACTTTCGATAGAGATTGTTGAGTGAAAGTGGTGGTCAAGCAGCTGAGACAGGTACAGTATGTGGAGAGCTGGGAATGTGATACCTGTCTGTGGTTTTATTTTTTTGGACAATTCTTTTATTTCTATTTATTTTAACGCCAACCCCACAGTGGAGAAAGGACAGAACAATTACATAACACAACACATAGATATTTTCTTGTGATACAAAATGTTCATTGCAGTCATTTAGTTAAAAAAAGAGAAAGAGAAAAAAAGGAAAAACATCCTTAGAAAAGGCACATAAAACATTACACCATCTAAGCTAGCACTGTATATCAAAATAATTATTCCAGGCCACCAATGTAGTGGTAGAGGCCAAGTGCAGCTGAGTCATGACTTTCTGGAAGCAAAATATGTACTGCAAATATCCTAATCACACACAAGAAATAACAAATAACTGGCGCAATCCAAAAAGTCATCCCTGCTAAGAAATTCTTTTATTGAGCACTGATAGTGTTAAGTAAGTGTTAAGAGAAACAGAAATTCAAGGGATTGTGGATGAATAGTACCAAATGTACAGTATAGCCCACATATTTCCATAACACAATAATTTTGAACAACTCCCATATAATGTAAATTCCCATTACTTGGCCATAGAGAGCTGGTCAGTAGAATCTGTTGATAACCTATCCTGAATTCTCCTAATTGGAATACTATAGCATATCTATTTTCACCATTGATAGCAGATGTGTGGTGAGTGCACTGGCACACTTTGGCTGCCATTGCATGATTCAGATGGGGGCTACACAATGGTAGTGGAGGAGGGAGTCCCCACTACCCATAAAACACTTTGAGTGGAGTGTCCAGAAAAACTCTATATACAGTACAGTAGGTGTGAGGAATCATTATAGCATACAGGACTATTCTCCATTCTTCGCTCACTATACTGAGTTCATAACATTAGAAGTGGCTTAATTGTTTGAGAAATATATGTTTTGTATATTGAGGAAACAACCCCCACTTTAACTGACATATATTCAGTTATAAATCCAACAATTCCCACAGTGGATATGGACGTATGAAAAAGAAAAACCTACAAGAGAGTATTTACTTTGTAAGTCCTAGAAAGAATGGAGGCAAGAATCATCAAATGTGTTCTTCAGAATAAAAAAAAACTCCTTCAGTCAACCAAGGAGAAAAAACAAAGAGATGAGAATTAGTACTGATCTGTAATTATGGCATTTTGTGTTCCAAATTTGGAAAAAAAATCATTTCTTCCAAAACAAAAAGGTGTTAGTTTCCCGTTCTAATTTTGGCCAGTGCATTATAAATTTTAATACCTAAGTAATTGAGGGTTCCATTTGTGGGTTTAGATGGAAATGAAAGAAGAGAAGAAGGATCAAAGTTGATTATATGTATATATTATATATTTATATGTATGAATATTATATATATGGCCAATGTTATATTTTCCAGACCTTGTGTGCTATCTGCTTGGAGTTTGTATGTTCTCTCTGTATTTGTTTGGGTTTCCTCTCACAGTCTAAAGATATAATAGTAGTTAATTGGCTTCTGGTGTGAGTGTGAGCATGACTGTGTTTTGTCTGTGGGTGTTCTGTAATGAAATGGTGTCCCATCCATGTTGTACCCCACTTTGTGCCTGTTGCTCGCTGAAATAGCTTCTCCCTCCCTCACAACCTGAAATGGATGAAGTGGTTAGGATGAATGTAATGTTTTAATTTAATATACAGTGGTGTGAAAAAGTGTTTGCCCCCTTCCTGATTTCTTATTTTTTTGCATGTTTGTCACACTGAAATGTTTCAGATCATCAGACAAATTGAAATATTAGACAAAGATAACACAAGTAAACACAAAATGCAGTTTTTAAATGAAGGTTTTTATTATTAAGGTAAAAAAAAATCCAAACCTACATGGCCCTGTGTGAAAAAGTGATTGCCCCCTAAACCTAATAACTTGTTGGGCCACCCTTAGCAGCAACAACTGCAATCAATCGTTTGTGATAACTGGCAATGAGTCTTTTACAGCACTGTGGAGGAATTTTGGCCC
Source organism: Atractosteus spatula (assembly GCF_055471065.1). NCBI lineage: Eukaryota > Metazoa > Chordata > Actinopteri > Semionotiformes > Lepisosteidae > Atractosteus > Atractosteus spatula. Next base: position 31,189,256 of record NC_142711.1, on the reverse strand, counting down.
ACTCATCTTTGCAGAATTGTTGTAATTCAGCCACATTGGAGGGTTTTCGAGCCTTAACCGCTTTTTTAAGGTCATGCCACAACATCTCAATCGGATTCAGGTCAAGACTTTGACTAGGCCACTCCAAAGTCTTCATTTTGTTTTTCTTAAGCCATTCAGAGGTGGACTTGCTGGTGTGTTTTGGATCATTGTCCTGCTGCAGAACCCAAGTGCGCTTCAGCTTGAGGTCACGAACAGATGGCCGGACATTCTCCTTCAGGATTTTTTGGTAGACAGCAGAATTCATGGTTCCATTTACCACAGCAAGTCTTCCAGGTCCTGAAGCAGCAAAACAGCCCCAGACCATCACACTACCACCACCATATTTTACTGTTGGTATGATGTTCCTTTTCTGAAATGCTGTGTTACTTTTATGCCAGATGTAATGGGACACACCTTCCAAAAAGTTCAACTTTTGTCTCATCAGTCCACAGAGTATTTTCCCAAAAGTCTTGGGGATCATCAAGATGTTTTCTGGCAAAACTGAGACGAGCCTTTATGTTCTTTTTGCTCAGCAGTGGTTTTTGTCTTGGAACTCTGCCATGCAGGCTATTTTTGTCCAGTCTCTTTCTTATGGTGGAGTCATGAACACTGACCTTAACTGAGGCAAGTGAAGCCTGCAGTTCTTTGGATGTTGTTGTGGGGTTTTTTGTGACCTCTTGGATGAGTCGTCGCTGCGCTCTTGGGGTAATTTTGGTCGGCCGGCCACTCCTGGGAAGGTTCACCACTGTTCCATGTTTTCGCCATTTGTGGATAATGGCTCTCACTGTGGTTCGCTGGAGTCCCAAAGCTTTAGAAATGGCTTTATAACCTTTTCCAGACTGATAAATCTCAATTACTCTGTTTCTCATTTGTTCCTGAATTTCTTTGGATCACAGCATGATGTCTAGCTTTTGAGGATCTTTTGGTCTACTTCACTTTGTCAGGCAGGTCCTATTTAAGTGATTTCTTGATTGAGAAAAGGTGTGGCAGTAATCAGGCCTGGGTGTGGCTACAGAAATTGAACTCAGCTTTCCAAAGATGTTATAAACCACAGTTGATTTATGTTTTAACAGGGGGGGGGGCAATCACTTTTTCACACAGGGCCATGTAGGTTTGGATTTTTTTTCCCTTAATAATAAAAACCTTCATTTAAAAACTGCATTTTGTGTTTACTTGTGTTATCTTTGTCTAATACTTCAATTTGTTTGATGATCTGAAACATTTCAGTGTGACAAACATGCAAAAAAATAAGAAATCAGGAAGGGGGCAAACACTTTTTCACACCACTGTACATAATTATAAAACACATAATAACCAGAAAAAAAACCAGAAAGAAATGTAATTATGCAACTGTTTTGAAATGATAAATTAGAATGAACCATTTAATAAAAATATGTTTTTAAACATTATTAATAACACAAACAGTGTTTGTGTACTTGATATCAATGGACAGTTTGTCTCCCATCGTACACAGTTTAGTCCTTGGAACTGTGCAAACTTTTTTTTCCCACAGAGCACAGGTTCTGATTTGGTTTGCCTCTTTGATGTTCCACCAGTGATGATGATTCACTGATGCTATGAAGTCAAGCGTTTTTTATTGAGAAAAAAAAATGACTTTTTGTATTTAAAGTTATGGGTCTATATCCCTGAAAATGAGATTTTAACTGCACATCGAACTGGATCTGCCCTGCTTAAATATCTTGTCACCCAAGTGAAAAGATCTGGCATGCCCCAGAGAACACACTTAAGTTTGCCTCCAGGCTGAATCAGCCCCAGCTGAGGATTGAACTCACAACCTTCTTAAATGCCTTTACCATTCTCTTGTATACTCAGCATGACAAAACTTCCATTTTGTGTTTATATGTCTTATTTTTCAGAAAATGTTTGTGTTTTAATTTTGGAATATTTTTTTTTCTTTTTGAACTACGCTGAAAAAAAAATATTTGTTTCTATTGTGTGTTTTCACATCTTGGTTCCTAGAGACAAACCCACACTGGAAGGGAACCTGGAAGTCAAAATCGGACACATTTCTTCAAAAATATCCATCTTCATGCCATTTGTTTTTTATCATGTCACAGACTACAAAGTCATGTACAGGAGATTTGGTACAAAACCCTCACCTGCAGCATCAAAAGATTGCTCGTACCCAAATTGCAAGTACCACTGTTTGCCAGAAGCCATAAGAGTTCTGGCTGGTTATTCCCAGCCTTAACCTCAGCAGGACTCAAGCCAATTCTGTACCACTGCCTGGGAAATCTAATTCATGGTCAGCTTGTGCCATGAGCTAGTTTTAAACTTCATCTGTATCATAGAGCTCAACCTAAACTCAGCTGAGTGCCTTTTCTAGAGTCACTCACTAACTCCCATTTTTCATTCTAAAGTATAACATTTGTGTAGGTTGAACAAGATACTTCTAGGTAGTGCTTCTTTGCAACTGCATTTTCCTTTCAAGGAGTTCCTATTTATCAGAAACAGTTGCATCATATACTGTATATGAGTTATTTCTATAGAAATATTTGCTTTATGTGAACCTAAGAAAGCTGCAAAGAAGTACTGTACAACTGTAATGTAGTACAACTATAAAGCAGAGGAGGTTTCAAGTCTTTGCTACCTTTAGTGGGATCTACTGCAGTCCACCTTGCTACAAAGGGTAGAGGATCTCTTGCACAAAACTGTATAGACATTTCTGTAATGTTTGATTTGGTGAATTTGGATTTTGGTGATTAACAGTGGACCTGTAAGAAAGGTTGCATACAAGAGGAGGCCAATGAGCCCACCCACAGTAACTCAATGGGCTGCCAGAGGCTAGTTCAATAAAAAAAGTATTTTTTAGTCTCCATATTAAATGCTTTTTTCTAGGTTTCCATTTGTGTCCTCTGCCTGTGAGAATTTTGAATAGTTGAATTGGGTCCATTTGTTCATCACTATAAACAACAGTTCTTTTAGCTTGACAGAATAAGATTTTCCTTTAAGCCTAGGATTCTCTCTGGTTTTTCTTCTCCGGACTGATTTTCTATAATGTTGTAACCAAAATTGTACACAATATCCTAAATGAGATCTTAATACTGAATTTAACAATTTTAACAAAACATCTCTTGATTGAAATTCTGCACTTTTTATTATATATCCCATCCTTATACAGTACAGTGTCAGAGTAATATCTGATGCTATTAATACAGTATATATGCTCTCTGAAATAGACAATATTACTTTATTCTGTTTGTAATCATATAACTTTTAAATTAATCACCTTCTAAACTAAGAGTAAGATTTTTATCATTTTCCTTCAAAACCCTTCATTTTCTTTAAAGTTGCATTCAAATATTTGTGGTATCCTTGAAGATTTTTGCTGTCCGCCCCTTGACTCTTGAAGAAGCCATCAAACTGATCCAGGTGTCAGAAAGAGCTCGACAAGGCCGGCTCAGGGCTAAGTTCATGAAGGAAATCCGTCGTGATGAGGAGAGACAGAGAAGAGCCAAGGATAAGGATGTGGTAGCTGCAGGCATGGATCAAGCAGCAATATGCATTCAGAAGGTGAGCAAAAACAGAAGTCCTACATTGAAATGGGGCCGTTCTAAATTATCGATAATGTTTGCATAAAATTAATACCCAAGTCTAGTTCAAGATGTGTACTTTTTTGTTTTTAATTTTTCTTTCCTTACAATTTGCTAAAAACATTTGTGACTATGCTATCGACTAATGAAATTTGATTTAAATTTGTTTGACACAAGCTGTCCACACCTGTGATGGAGAAGCATTCACTTCTTCTTGAAGAATACTTGTATAAAACTGAAATATAGTAATTTCTTACAGGTTTGTGTCTTAGATATGAAATGGAATTGATACAATTAATTAATCCTCTCAAAATGTGTTCATTTATGTGTCAAAAATATGTCTTACAAAAGCAGAACACAAACAATGCACAGTATTAGTCTCAGAGAAAGTGTACTGGACCTATCAATAGCTTATCAGAAGGTTAACATTCACACCATGTAATGGACTTTGCTTTAAAATCTCACTACATTAAGCATTGAGAATAATTAGTGGAAGCAGTAGTATCAAAAAAAGTATTCAGATTATGGTTTCCCATTTAGTGAAATTACCGTATTATACAGTAATATTTTATTCAAAATCTAAATTCTCAAATTGAAGACTATTAAGGATAAGATAAGTAATATAAGTAAAAGGAAAGAAAATAATCAAATATATTTGCGCAAGTATTCAGACCTGTGAACTTAATATTTGTCGGACTCACCTTTGACAGCAGTTACAGCCATAGTTATTTTTGGGACGCTACCAACTTTACATGCTGGTTTTGTGAAATATTTGCCCATTGTTCTTTGCAGATTTACTCAAGCACTCTCAAGCTGCTTGGAGATCACTTATAAATGGCACTTAAGTGTTTCCATAGATTCTCCATAGGATTCAAGCCATTAAGATCTTTCATCTTAAGCGTATTTTTACCTTGTGGGTCGTATTCCTGTTGAAATGTGAATTTTTATTCCAGTTGTAGGTCCTTTAAGATTTCCTAGTACTTTTGTTGATGAGATGCAAAACCTAATTCTGCCACCACCATGTTTTTTTTTTCAGTTTCTTATAAAATCCTCTTTTTAAGTGCCTAGGATATTGTTGTCCCATGGACCTTTTCTCCCATCTCAGCCACTGTAACTATTTCAATGTTGCTGTTGGCCTCCTTGAATCTTTGCTTGAAATTCATTACCTGACTGAGAGACCTTACAGAAATGGTGTATTTACTCTGATATCATGTGGACTGTTATTGCTATTATTGCACTCTGTGGCACTCAACCTATGGTTTAGCTTGTTAAGATAAAGTTATGCACCTAAGTTAAATATATGAATTATCTTTTTATTTTTGTTTTTTGCTTTGAATGTGTGGAGTAGGTTGTTGTACCAGTGAGGCGCCACTCCACTAGGTGAGGTCATTGCAGGCCCAGTTGTACCTTATTTTCTCACACATTTACTTACTTTATTTTCACATAGTTCTCAGCTTCAACCACAGACGCTATGGCACATACTCACCACTCACTCAAGTGGGGATATGTCAGGCATCTTTTGTTGCCAGACAGCCAGTGTCTGAACAAGCTTTCCCTGCTGCTCTTCTTACACAGTTGGGGTCCTTGTGTCTGCACTTTATGTTAATTAGGCAAAATAACAATTGTTTGTGAAACACAAGGTGTAGTTATCAGGTGTAGACTTTCTATTAACTCAGCAGGTTCCTCATTGGTTGGACATCTCTTAGGTAATGGGCAGTGACCATTGACCCATTGTCTTGAGTACCAGACTGAGAAGAGCCATGGTACACCACATTATTAGGGAAATCATTAGGGATTTTCAGAATTAACTCAGCTTTACAATGACCCTGTCTGTGTTACTGACTTCAGCTACATTTTACATTTAGTCCCAAGTGGCTTTGCGAAGACAACAGAAATTTTATTAAAAATTAAAAAAAAAAACATAATTCTTAGTGTAATAATATGCCTTGCCACTACAGCTGCAATGGTTTGTTTGGAAAATGTAACGATTCATCACCAGAATTAAATGCTTTTAAAAACTGGTCAAACACCTTCCATTGCAAGCAGCGATTGGCTTATAATAAAGTAAAAGTTCACTAGTGCTGAAGAAATCTCATGAAGCTTGTTTAAATATTGTCTTAAATTATAGTATGCACTTGTCTTTCACTAAACTAAAACTACATTATCTGAACTATTTTATATTAGGTTTGGAAAGGCTTTATACAGCGTAAGAAAACAAGGAAAGAAAGAGAAGAAGAGCTGATCTTTATTGGCATGGTGAGTACAACACAGAAAGGTTACAGACAAGAGTGGGCCATCAAAGCCCATTGTGCACATCTTATATTTAATTACTTTCATAAACAAACACCATATGAATGGGATGCATACTTATTTATCTATTAGTAATATTATGTTTTCTAGTATGCCATAAGGGTTATTTAAAGAGATGTTCTGCTAAAGCAAGGTCTTGAATAATGCTACACGCAACTGTGATTTTCCTTTTTAACCATCTGATGAAGAAAGAATCTGACTTTTTAATGACTATTTTAACTATAATACTTTTCAATTTTTCATACATCTTTGAATGTAATCAAATATAGATTGTTTTTTAGTAAAAAAAAATACTCTTATCTTGATGTTATGGTATTAATAAAATGAGGCCCATGTTAAGATTGAACAAAAAGAAAACAGGAAACAAATGGACGTTTCTTTTTGTGATTCCTCTAAAATTTTGTTTTTGTTTTACATCTGTAGATCGAATTATAGGCCTTCGAGATAATACATTAACAGAGCATTAGTGTAGTTAATTTCTGTAGAGTGCTCAATCTTTGCAAGTGCAGTGACACAGCTTAACATCTATCTGGTATACAGTATTCCACTGTTCTAAATTAAACTAAAATAAAAGAAAACACTAGATGGCAGTAGTTTATATAAGCGCCACTAAATGCATGCTTTATTATAACATTCAAACCCAGAATTAGCTAAATTTTAAATTCTTAAGATTTTTAATTTAATACTGTCATTTCACTGTATTCTCCATAATCTGATGTGCTATAGTGACGTGCTGAAATGCATTCTGCCTTTTAACACCATCTTAATTTATCTTTTCGTTATTATTCAAAACATTCTCCTTTGTTATAGTTTTTATTGAGAAAATAATATATTTTATCAATTTTATAGTATATGGTATAGTACAAGTATAGTACAAATACAAACTGATTTTAGAATAGAAGAATAGGACTTCTTGTTTGTGAGCAACCTAATAGAAATGACCTAATAGAGAACAAATTATTCCAAAGGCAATCTGAATTTTTTTTTAATGTCTAAGATATTTTTAGGAAATCACCTAGGAATGGCCTAGGTAATATCATGAGCATGAGGATAGTGGAGTGCCATTGAAGGCTCCTCTATTTCCTGTGTACAATCTGCATTTCAAAACAGTGTCCTGTCTACATTAGGAAGTCTCAGAAGGTTTAGTTCTGATGGCAGCAATGGTATTACTAAATAAATGCACTTTCCTTTATACAATGAGGAACCAAAGGAGCAAATCCATTTTGTTTTCATGTGGTTCCTTGGTCTCTGTTTTCAGGATTACTAGCTTTTATATTTTCTAATTGTTTTTATTGGAATATTTGGGCCCATCAACACATTTGATTGTTTGTAGCTTATTGATCCCAAAATCCATCTTTCATCTTTCATCAAAATCAAAGCTTTCATCTTTAAAATAACACATTCTAGAAATACAGATACAATTTTCTTTATAAATAACTGACTTCTTGTTTGCCTAAATCATTTATTGTACATTTTATTTGTATATGTTATTTTTTATTGGAATCATTTCAATGTGGTCTTGCTTTAGAAGAAAAAACTAATTCATACAAATAGTTGTCTGCAAACAGCTGTTAGCCTAAGAAATAACGCAGTATATGGTTGTCCTACCTGTGATGGCTATTCTCTTAAGTTTTACTTTAATCTCTAATCACTATTAAAATTGTATCCTCTTTTTCTTTATCATTTTTATTAACATGGATACCATTGAGCCACATATTTTTTTTTTTATTCCAGCAAAATATTTTACAGGTACAATATTAATATGTACTTCTAGATCAGTCAAAAGTATATAAATACTTATAATAAACATTGATTACCGAACAATACAACAAATAAGGGGTAATAAACACAATTTAAATAAAAATAACCAAAAGGAACTAATTGTAGTACTCTAATCAGAATCTAATGGATTTTTAATTTTTTTCTTACTTGTTACTATATTTTATTGTTAATTTTCAACTCATCCTTTTTCTGTCATCAGAGAAGGAAGTCAAACATCCCTTGCTAATGGTAGTATTTAGTGGTCTTTTTTTCTGTTTAATGATGTTCCCTTTAAATCTTCTGGTATTTTGCTAATGATACAATATCTATGGATATATTACCGGGGGTATGATGGAATCATTAATGATGGTGTTTTAAAAATGATTATGTTGATAATTTTGATGTTGGTTTCACGCTCTTTTCTACATCTTTTTTCCCTCTTCTCCTTATAGTAGTCATTGTTGTCTCCTTTTGAAAGAGTGTTATAAACACATTATGGATGGATACATTAGTGACTGATGCAGCGCCCGGGCTCGCATTGTTTTTGGTGTGAAAGTGCATCATTAGAAAATGTTCCACTTGGCGGGGAAGCGCGTATTAACTGCGCTCGCAATGAAATGAGGTCGTGATAGATTGTTAAAGTTATAGAAAGCCATTAGGTTGAAATATGAACCTCTCAATTGTCATAATGAAGCGGGGGGCTATTTGCGGAGCGATCAGTGCGTTAGGAGACAATTGGAATCCATAATGACAGACACAATACATTATAGGCAGTAAGTTTAGGGCTTTAAGGTAGAAGAAGTAATCATATCTGCAAAGGATGTTGTTACAGAGCTTCCATTAACCTATGGTTCAGGGTCCTGGGACTCCTCATTTATGTCAGAGCCCATCTGAATATTTGCATGGTGAAAAGTAAGGAGGGCAGGAGACAAATCAGACAACTCTCTCAACATGAGCTCTTCTCAAAGAACCTGCTGTGAAAATCCCTGAAGGCTTATACAAGGGCAGAACAGTCTAAGATCTACAGTATATCTGGTCAAGTCTTCAGGTTTGCAGGAACTGGATAAATAATATTATGAGGTCATTTCCATACTTCAGAGTGTACATTTAATGAAAGCAATGGATATGTTAGCATACAGTAAGTACTGTATATCAAGGAGCAGCAACACACCTCTAAGTCTTTGTTTCCTATTCATTCTTAATTGAATTTGATTTTGGTAAAGATCAATTTTTATTATTTGGTTACTGACATAAGATTAGCTGTTAGAAGTTTTTATTATGGATGGTGTGGAAGAAAGTGCTGAAGAACATTCTCTAAATATCGAAATTGCTTTTGTAAGATAAGGGAGCAACTACTCAGTTTCTTCAGCTCATTATTTAAAAAATATAACTAATATTATTTAACTGAAAAAAGTGTATTTTCTGTGTTGCCAAGTTGTGTGTATACAAAACATTTTACTGTTTTATTTTGTAGAAAAAGGGCAGCATGATGGAGCACTGGTTAGCATTACTGCCTCACAGCATGGGGGCTTTGGGTTTAATTCCAGAGTTGGAGTGCTGTCTGCTTAGAATTTTTATGTTCTCCCTGTGTTTGCGCGGGTTTCCTCTGGACGCTACAGTTTCCTCCTACAAGCCAATAATATACCAGTAGTTTAGCTTCTGAGAAAATTGGCCCTGGGTGTGAGTGTGTGAGTGTGCTGTATGTGTCCTGTGCTGGACTGGAAAACAATCTTTCTTCATAGACTTGATTATTAAGTCAGTTTTTATTTACAATTATACTGTATATTTATACTGTGTGTTGTTTAAGTATATTTCTGGGATTTTTTTAATTCAGATTTTTTTTTCCCAAAAGTGTGTATTTGTATTGGACTTTTGCAAAATACACTCAATATATGAGAATTTGACTGTGAGTTCAGAAACCTTAAGTGTCTTTAGGATTGTGTTAGAGATAAAGTGAAACTGAATTTTCATTCTTTAAAATGTGCTCAACAATATAGATTTAAACACTCAGCACAGATTATATTTTTTTGTTGAGCTTGCATGCATTTTTTCTTCCATATTTTTGATGGCAAGGTGTAGTAAAACTGTGGAAACATAAAGGATTCCCTTCTTTTTACTCTTATTAAGTTTTTCTTCTCAAAATTTCTGTTCTTATATTGCAATCCACTTAACATAAAGTAACTGCAAAGTAATCATGATTGTTCACTTAAATAAAGATATATCTACATATACAAAATATATGCCACTTACTGTACTTTTTATACATTAATCTAATGTAGTCAGCTACTTTAATCTTTGAAGTGAAATTCTCAGAAGAATTGAAGAATTAAAGTAGTATACTTTTGTGATTAAAGATTTAACAATTCTTTACTCTGACTATACAGTAACACAGGAATATACTGTAATAACAAGTCAATAATCATAAGAGAGTAAGTAAAGATTTATTTCGTGCTGAAAAGAAAATAGATGGAATGTTTCAGCTGTGGAGCCTTCTCTAGCCTGAAAAAGGAATGAAAGGAGGAATAAACCTTTACTTGTTCCTTTGCAGCTTATGCATGCTGACGTAGCTACCTACTGTACTTGAACTATCATAAGAGAATGAAATTTTTCATGAAATGAGATGAGCTCAAATGTCTGTAGAATGTTAGCAAATCTAAACATTTTTTAATAAATTTTTCACCTTTCATTGTAAGCAAGTTTATATTTTTTCCAGGCTGCTTAATTTTTTTTAAATTAAATTAGCCTCTACTGAAAATAAAGGTGAATGTAATTAATTTGGTTTCTCTGATTACTGCTTCCCAACATACTCAAATTAGAAATAAGAGACACAATCAGCAGGAACTAATTGCCTAATTACACTAATAAAAACAGGATACTCTTTAGCAGCAGTGAATGTCCAGTTCTATCACTATGTGACCTTGTTGAGGTTTACATGGAATATGTCCCTTTAAACATTTTCTTTCAAAAAGAAATAAAGGAGGGAATTGGGGGGTGGGGGCAAGAGGGGTGCTTGTGGTTGTTGTTGTTAAGAAACTCCTGGTTCTTCTGAAAATTGAAAGCCTTCCATTTGAGAAATGAATTTATTTAAGTCACTGTATTTTTTTCCCATTAGTAAGTGTTTAGTTCAGCGTTTTAAATAATTGCGTTACCAGGAATGATATTTAAAATGCATTTGGGAGTCAATGAGGCGGGAAAGTGCCTACATGTTTTGCTGATGACACCCGGGCCATTTGGAAGACATCAAAGTAGAGAGGAGGTAGCCAAGATGCATATTATAAACTCATTATGGATATCATTTAAAAGGACGCACTTCAGCAACAAATACAATATTCCCCGTCTCTCTCTGGTAATGTGTGTTTGCAAAGTCGAAACTCTTTGATGCCTTCAGTTAATGTGACATCTATTATCGAACTGTAAAATCGAATAAATTGCATTGATTTCCATATCAGCATGGTCGTTAAAGTATGGAATGGACACTATTATGAGAAGATGTTTTCGGATGGGGATGTGCTAAAAGCATAATATCTGTAGGATATAATGTCAGGAGTGTTTCTAAATCTTAAATTCACAGTTTTCAAATTTAGTTTTAAAGGAATCCTGAAACATAAGCATTTTGTCTCCACTGTTTTTATTTTTAATGTAGTGAAAAAAGAGCTGACTAAATGACCTGGAATGTTGTCCTAGAATACTTTTCATTACTGGCCATATCAGTACAGGAGAAAATGAATTTGATGTCCCATGCTATGATATCACAATGGTACAAAGATATTTTTGGAATACTGGACATGTAGCAATAACATATTTGCAGAATTATTCTAATTGTTATTGTATCTTCCAATTGCAATAAAAAATAATAATTAGAATTATATTATATACAAATGCCTTTACTGCTGTATCTTTCCAGTTATGAGAAATTATTGAATATATTGGTTTTAATGAACTGGGTATATGCTTAATGTTGTCATACTATAGATAACTGTGGCTCTTAATAAAACAGTTTATCCCACTGGATAAATGTTTAGTATTCTCCACTATCTTCTGGGATGCTGTAGAAAATACACTTTCAGTAGCTACATTTCTCATGTTTTAGTATGTTAATTTACTTCAATGTGAATAAATATTATTGAAATGTATGGTTTTTGCATATTTTAATTGGGGTCGTGATCATTGCAGTTATGCATGACAAAACCTTAAATGACACTCTGCACTTTAAATGTTAAGGATAAAAGCCTTTGTTAAAATTAGTTTTACCACTAATAACCACATGACTTCTGCTGAGTGAAAGGCACTCTGTTCGGGTAATAGGACAGTTCACAGTATTAAAGACTAACAGTGATGTCTTGTATTTTTTCATACGACACTTACATGACTTCAGCTCATTGTATGCCATGCTTTAAGAAATAATTATTCATAACTTGCTCTTGTGATGTACTGGGTTGTAGGATGTACCAAATGTTTCCCTGTTTGATCACACAGGTTAACGATAAAGTGTAGACAGGAGGGTACAGGCCAGTTAATATGTGCAAATCAGACTCAACATAATGCATAGTTGATTTGATCTCATGTTCTCATCAATGAAGAAGAATTCAGGCAACACAGACCATGAAGTTGGATGATAAAAGGGTTCATATGTTTGTCAGGGCAGTGTTGAACTGCAGGTTTGCCCCGTACATGAATAAGCTTTAGTTTAGATGAATGAATACTTATCCCATCACAGGTTCACTGCTATTAAGGGTACCTATTTCTGTCCAGTAGCTGATCTGGTTTGTCTTTAACCATACAGTACCACCCCAATAACCATGTTTTATTATTTCACTGGAGGATAACAGCAGCTCCATTTACATAGATTTTGGCCATCATGGTTGGGTGTCTAATGTAGCCTGACTTCTATGACCTTGTAGTCTCTACTACACTTGTGGTCTTCTGTACCAACACATGGAGTTAATAAAAATCTTTACAAATTAGAGGGGCTTTTTGGCCTATTTGGTTATTCAGCTTACACTAATCATCTAGCTTGTTTGTTTTCTAGTAACTATTTGAGCCTAGGATCTCATCCATTTTTTTTACCTCCTGTATCTTTGTAGCTTTGTAGCTACAGTATGTCCTACTTTTAGAACTTAAAATCCATTGCAGCATAACAGCAAAACTCAACACCTAAATGATTTCTTCAGTTCATCACTTTGTCAGAAGAACTGTCCTTACTCAACATTATGGATCTTTAAAGAACGTTTTGTGATCTGATATTAAATTTCTCCTTGCACTCAACATTCTTCAGAACACCTTATGTTTTCTGTCTCCCTATCTCAGCTACACCATTCTGCTCGTATCTCTTCCAGCAGTGAACTCTCTTTGGTCATGTATTCCATCTAAGCTGTGTGCACATGTGGCCTTAAAAGTCCAACATATAAAACATTCAACAGTTAAAGCATGAACCATGCTGGCAAATAGAGCTGGGCAGTTCAAGGATTCATTCGCTTTGAACAAATCATTCTAGTGAATTGAACAAATCAATTAATGAGAATAAGCAGAATTTGAGAAATCAAGTCAGATAAGATACAGTAAATACTAAGTAAATTCCAAACTCAACCACAGCATTGATATAAAATGCATTAATTTTGAAGACTGTGCATGAATAATTAATTTTGCTGTTTATATCAGGTGGATCTATTGAATTATTCAATAATAATAATGTAACAAGTAAAGGTTTATTCCATGCTGAAAAGGGAAGAAAAGAAACGCAACGTTTCAGCCATGCAGCCTTCTTCGGGTGTGTCGCTGGTTTGGTGAGAGAATGGGGCCAGTAGCCCAAGGAGGAGGAGAAGGGATGACGAAGATTTAGAGATTTCGATTTAGAAGGCATGGTGGGTTGCAGCAGATGTAGGCTCAAGTAGTTCAAGTAAGTAGCTGCATCAGCATGCGTAGGCTGCAGAGGAACAAGTAAAGGTTTATTCCATGCTGAAAAGGGAAGAAAAGAAACACAACATTTCGGCACTGGAGCCGAAACACACACCCAAAGAAGGCTCCACAGTCGAAACTTTGCATTTCTTTGCTTCCCTTTTCAACATGGAATAAAGCTTTACTTGTTCCTCTGCAGCTTACGCATGCTGACGCAGCTACCTACTTGAATTACATAATATTAATATCCATAAACATTTATGTCTTTAGCTTTGAAATGCCCGAGAGTATTCCTATAACAAAATGTTAGGTTATGTTGTTTTTATTACTTTATCAGTTTTCGATTATTTTTCTCTCTGTTTAAGATTTATCTTTGATTTGATGTGCTCAGAAATAGGAATGAAAAAGTTGTCATGCAACTGTTACTTTCTCTTAGTTCTCTATTTATGATTTATTTATAAATGAAAGCCAATTTACAGTGGCACTCTTTTAAGCTATCGCTTATGTTTTGCTGCTTTCTATTCTGTGCCCAACAAGCAGGCTAAACTCTTAAACTGTAAATTGTCTATGCATGATATTTCTTCTCGGATGTTTGAAAAAATATGATCTTGTTTATCAAACTACAGGTATGTATCTTTCCACGTGGAAGAAGGAAAAGCACTGAGACTAATCTAATTTTACATTATATCTTCTAATTTTCCATTTAGTTTCATAAATGATTAAGTCTCATTTTAGTAATTATTTCTCTGAATATGGTATTCAGGGGCACTGTGTCATTCGGTACTGTATAAACTTGATATAGGGGAATTATAAAAAATATAAAACTCAATAAGCTCAATACAATATAAATGTAGGGTCCAAGCAAATAAGTATATAATTCTGCATTAATTGAATTTAAATAGCTAGTTCCTAGCAGCATTATATGATGTTGAAGAATAAGTGTTGTTGTGCCATTAAAAATAGATACATTTTGGTCATGCTAAAGTTTAACGCATTTAATAAACCCTGAGGTTACTCAGAGCATTAACATTTGTGCTCATGAGATCCTGCAGATTGCTCAGTATATACAAAGTGAGTGAAAATTACTTCGATCTTGCTTCTTTTCTCTAAACATGTCTTTTTTTCCAAGCCAGCCTTACACAATCTGACATTACTAATGTGAAACACTGCACATTGGAGAACACACTGCATCCTTTCTCCTTGATGACATTGGCCCTTCACAGAGTTCCACCTGGCTGCCGACCATCCTGCCATTTATATCTGTCCTCTCTCCCCACCTTCACTCTTTTGCGACTTCAGCAATCCCTGCATTCCTCTGTCTTGGTCATGACTCCTTGTTGAAGGCCCTTGCCACCCCCAGCATCTGCACTATTGTCCTTGCTCCTTTGGGTATTCAGGTTGCAATCCAGGCAACAGGTCCCTCCAATGCCCCCAGATACAGTACCTACTTCACAATATATCTCTCATTTCCCCTTTCAGATTCCTCATCCACTTTTTGCGATTCCTTCTATTTTCTAGTAACCCCTTCCTCACCCTCACACAAAACAATATTCTTCAGGACTTCACACTCTGAACTATCCACTTTCACTGGCTAACTTGGAAATATTTCTGAGGCTTCCATCGCACTTTTCACATCCCCTTTTCTTCATTTCATCTTGCTTATCCTCTTTCATATTCTATTTTTAAACTTCATAACTTAAGAATTCTGCATCTCTGTAATGGGGGTTACAGCATCTTCATTGTCACAGGCAGGTTGTCATTCTCTCGAACAGACCTGTTAAGTCAGTAAAGAAAACTAACTCTGATCACACCTATACTCCATCTTATTTATGTATCAACAGAAGACAAGTTTCTGTTGCTATTTTTGTATGTATAGAATCCTAAGAAATTTACTGAAAGACTTCCATTCTAAAATAAATTAATGGGAGTGCTGAGGAAAAATTTACTTTTGAATTAAATGTAGAACTGTGAATTCTAATTTTCCAAAATTATTGTGAGAAGTATAACCTATATGTATGTATGTCTTTATCCATTTAACCACAAAGATGTTTTATGACCAAAGTAATTCTACAGATTGTTATTTAAACGAATAAATAAGTGGTTTGATATCCACTGGGGCATCTACCGATACTAGTAAATGCAAATTGTTTCTGGGCTTTGCTATATTTAAGCTTATATTGCATTGATAAACCTTTGAGATTTCAGTTAGTTGAATTTTCTATTTATCTTTGGTTCTGATGTTTGGGAATGATCTAAGAGCAATAATTAATCATGGAAACCTATCACCCTTTTAGTATACTGTAGCAATTTTTGGTGGATGTGATCTATTAGGAAGGTATCATAAAAAAAATTGTTAGTAAATTCTGTGCCCACTGTAAAAGAATATTTTAAATTAGAAAAAAGGACATGTATATTTATGTTCATTCCTTCTAAGTGTATAATGATGTATTGTAGTGATGGATTTAGCTCCTTTGATTAGTTGAGAGATGATATCTTTGACCATACGTAGTCATTGTAAATTCTTTTTAAATCAATGATAACTCATAGGTTAACTCATAGGATAATGCTTTGCAACTGTACAGTAGATAATTGTGATTTAAGAGGAAGGACCTAACAGGACTGAAGATATTTTGAGTTTAGAGTGGTTATTATTTATATATATATTTTTTTTTATTTTAACTGTATTTTAGTCTGTTTTACTGTATTTGTTTTGCAAATATTTCCTGACTATTGTTGCATAGTTAGAAGCAGAAGTACAGTATGTGAATTTAACATTTAATCAACAATCAATTATTACATTCTATAGGGAAATAAATGGATCCTTTGTGTATGTAAGGAAGCATGCTAAACTAGCAAAATAGTGCCACTTTTTTTCTACAAATGTTAATCTTAATTTCTGTAAGAAATAAAGTATTGGTAATGTGAGAAAATAAAACAGATAAGCAGTAAATGCAATAAAACTTGTAGCCTAAAGCAATATTGTTGCCTGTCATTTGGTATGCCCACCTGCTAAGTTTCACCATGGTGAATATTTTTCCACAACAGCAGCGTGAAGTCACCTGGTGGTTTAATAATCACTTAACGTAATTTAACAATTGTACTCCAATCTATGTTGAAGGCACCTTTATGATTATTTAAGGAATCTTAAACAAATGCTTTAATCTTACACATTTCTACTAATAAAACAGTAGTAGAATAACTGTGCATAATTAACAGTATTTGCAGCAAGAGAAACTCCAGGATGTAGTTATATTCTTTCCAAATGTACTGTGCATTGTAATTTATTGCAGTGATATTGCAAATCTTGTCAAGTTCTACGAAATGCTTCAGACCCATTCATGTACTGTAGGATGTCTGTTTCTAATGGCATGTGTAGTGCTGTATCTTTAGTTAAAGTGCAGTATTAAAGAGGTAAGTTTTGATACTGATTATACTGAGTGTGTACCCGCATTGTGATAGCAGGTTGTGGAGACAGTCTGCTCAGGATCGTTGGACCAGAGGCTGGAGAATTCCTGTCACAGAGTAATCCGAGAATAGATGATTGATGTCGGCAGGTGAAAGATGTAGTGGTCCTATCTGTACAAACACCCTTGTTTTTGCTGTTTTCTGTTGCAGGTATTCCCACTTTGACAGTTCCTATAAAAATCAAAGACAGGCTGTTCAAATGTTCATTAGCAGCCAAAGAATTGAAACTGAAGGGTGTTCATATAAATACTATGCACTTATTGTCAGTTTACTTCTTAGAGGAAAGTTCTTTCAACTTCCTGGACATATATTTTCTAATACTAAATTTTCTTTTTTTTTTATTTTGACCAAAAAAGTCTCTGGGTCCCCAACACAACCACGCCTCTCCTGCCATGAAGACTGCCCAAGTCACTGAAGTGCAGAGGCGTCAAAAGCAAGAAGAGCATGAGGAGGAGTTTCAGAAAACTCTTATCACTATTAAAGACAAGTTGAGGGAGGTGGAAGGACCTGACATGAAAGAGACCATGAAAGATCAGATCCGCCAATGGTTTATTGAATGCCAGTAAGGATGATTTTCAAAAGTGTCAGCTCTTGGGGAAAGTGACAGATTCCCTTAACTGTTTCTTTTTTGGATTTTTTTTTCCAGTTCTTTTTTCTGTTTTGTTATTTTTGTTTTGTTTCTCTTGGACATGGTACATTTATGTATGTGTTTAAACATAAACAGTGCTGAGCAAAATAATTCATCCCCTCCCAATGATGATCCATTTTGTTGAATTACAAATGATGTACTGTCTGCACATTTTTTAAAAGTAAATATTTGTAATCAAGCTTCTTAAACTGGACACATTCATGGGCGAAACAAGTTAAAAAGTCAACTGTAAGGCACACAGTGATGATGTAGTTAATGGACCATATGCGGAGTTCTGGATGCAGGTCAGAAAAGATGTGTACAGGGAAAACCAAATCACTAGACGAGAAACGAAGTCGAGGACAGGTTCCGAATTCAAGGCCACTAGTAAGACTAGAAAGAGCAAGAGAGGAAATGCAAGGCAAGGAGTTCCTAAGGAGCTACCAATACCAAATAATGGGATGAAAGTAGGAGAGGGTTTAGATTAGTCTAGATGTGGAGGGTGCGGTAACCAGTGGGCTGTCCTGATTGGTTAACGGATCTGATCTGCGGCGTTTGCGGGGATTGCCTCCAGCTGGTGCTTGACTGGGGCGAGATCGTTTGTGTGGAGGATTCCGATTAGCAGCAGGTGTGACATCAACGAAAACTACAGTGAAAAATCAAAACTAAATATGTTGATGGGACATCATTAGAAGGGCTTGAATACTTTTTAAAGGTACTATATGTTGTTCAGCATATAAAACCCCGATTCTTCTGTTTAATTACCTTTTAATTGATGTTCAAAATTTATTTGCAGCACCTTAAAACATTTATCTTTTTATTAAGTGATGCAACTGGCAGCTTTCCTGATTATCCTGAAGATGAAGATGGGGGTTCTGCATTGATTTTTGCAGAAAAAACACCCCAGCAGGTTGGTAGAAACTGTAACATGAATTTTCTAATCCAACATTGTGATTTATTTTTTATATTAGCAATAAATAACCTCTATTACCCTACCTGTGATTTATAAAATATTTTATCAGCCACATGTATTGTTTTACTGGAGTCTCTTAGGTGGCAGAGTGGTGCAGTGGTTTGCATTGTTGCCTTGCAGTTCAATTGCTGGCATGCTATCTGCATGGAATTTGAATGTTTGTGTCTGTGTGTGTCTTGCGATGGATTGGCATCCCGCCCAGGTTGTACCCTGCCTTGCTCACGTTGCTTGCCAGGATTGGCTCCAGCTCTCCCATGGATGGATGCAATCTCTTGATTCAGTCATTTTTGTTTTAAGTTAGTTGTTTTGTATCTTTTTTTTTATTCTGTGTTAATGTAGGTAGTCTGAATAAGTTTAGTAAGAATGATAGAAAACAAAAGAAAATTATTATAATTGATCCTTGACTACTTGGCTTCATTTTAGTTAATAGAGGAACTGGCGGCCAAAGAAGAAGACGAAGCCAACAAAAAACCCAAAGGAAAAGATGACAAAAAGGACAAAGGAAAGAATGATAAGGGAAAGAAAGATAAGGATAAGAAAGGGAAAGGAGAGGAGGTGAGCATGTTTTGGATCAAGAGCAATAAAAGTGCTTATTGTTTTGGAATCTGGGCTCTTTGTCATGAACATTGTGGGCCAAATCTACTTATGCAACAAGAGGATTTCTGTCTACAAGGGTCTCCATCTACAAGGTTCATCCTTGTTTGAAGAACAAAAAATAAGCTTGAAACAGATCAATATTCAGCTCCATCAAACAAATTTTGCTTTTACTTTTAATGGTCATATTAATCTTTTAGTATATCCCATAATGGGTGGTGGACACTGCATTGGCTTTCTTGCAGTCTTCCTTAACATTTGCAGAAGCTCCAGCTTTCACATTATTTTTTAATATTGCACAAAATAGTTATGCTCATCAAATGAAGTAAAACATACTGCGGAGTTCATTTTCTAACTGCATTACCAAATAATTGATCATCAGTCAAATTTAGCATGTCACTCAGATACTTAGAATGCAAGCTTCTTTAATTTTGTTGGTCCTGATGCTGAAAAAAGCCTGTGGGGCTTTGAGAAATGACAGTATTTCTGTATTAATGTCCATTAATTTATAAGCAATGTTTATGTGTTTTATTAATGTGTGTAAAGACAGAGTAAAAAAATGAGACAAAAGAGCAGTGCAGAGAAATTACAGGATACATAATGTTGTTATTATTTTATCTTACAGGAAGAGGAACCTGGACTAAAAATGTTTCCATCTGCTTTTCTGTCTGAGATTGAAAATGGGCATACAACCTATACAAGTGAGAAATACAAATCTAGAATCTACATTAAAATTCCCAAGAAAATGTGAAGTAAGCTCAAAATATTTTAATCATTCTAGAAAGACAGACATTCTGAATGTATTGTAGTAGGTACATTATAAATGTTAAAGCTGTGTTTTTCCCTCTTTTGGCATGGATATACCATATAGTCAAGATAATTTAGATCTTACCTTGAAATTGACTGAAATATAAAAAATTAACCCCTGTGTAATATTTAGTAGAGATCCCATATCCGAGGCACAGATAGGATTTTTAGTACACAACACACAAATAAATGATTGGACCTCTCATGATACTTGAAATATGTCTTTCAACATCCAATGATGTCTCTTCAACAAAAAACAATTTCAAACTGCATTAAGTTTCATTATCTACTGTATAGCTAATGGAACTTCTTGTATGATCTTCTTTGCTCTGCTATCTGAATTGTATTCATATAGTGTGTGTCTTGCTCCTCTTTTCTAATTTGATACTTGAAAAATACATTACATTAATGTGTCGTAAGTTAGCTTTATTTTGTAACATCTGGACAATGTTAATATACTGTTCTTCTGCACATTGGTTTCTGTCAGTTAGCTTTAAAACATTTTCTGATAGAAAGTCCAGTTGAAATCATAGTTGAAACATCTACACCAATAAAACATTATTTCAGTCATTAGAAGAATGCACAGTTAAAACTTTTACATATAGTAAAAGAAAAATGCATATTCAATATTCAAATGCATATTGTATAAATTGTTCTAAACCAGACTGATGACTCTCTGATGACTTAGATTTATAAACTCTCAAATGAAGCTGTGTCAACCTATCAGTTTAAATTGTTCCACATGGTACAATAAAATTAATTAATTACCTTGACTTTAACTAAAGAAGTTATTCATTAATACAGTACAAATTACTTTGATAAATAAATACATAACATGGAATTAATTTATTTTAATTTGTAATGATTCCCTTTTCAGAAAAATCTGCAGACCTTGATGATTTATTTTTTAAATATTTTTACAAATAACCATAATTGAGTACCAAGTAAAAAGACTTAATGCAACTTTATTTAAAAAAAAACTTTTTGTAAACTTTTTTGGATGTATTGTAGAATATTTAAACGTGGGCTCTTGAGAACTACAGTGCTGTATACGTGTATTCACACTCTTTCAGTGATGTACTGTTTTGTTTAATTACAAATGACATTCATTGCATAACTTTTCAACTCTTTGCTATGGCAAACCTAACTTTCTTTAGGTGCACAAAATTACTTTTAAAAGTCATAAAATAGGTGAGTGGCATTCCTCTTTGTGCAATAATAGTGGTTCACACAATTTCATCATAATAATAATAATAATAATTGCTTACACTTATATAGCCCTTTTCTGGACACTCCACTCAAAGCACTTTACAGGTAATGGAGACTCCCCTCCACCACCAATGTGCAGCATCTACCTGGATGATGCGACGGCAGCCATAGTGCGCCAGAACGCTCACCACACATCAGCTATCAGTGGGGAGGAGAGCAGAGTAATGTAGCCAATTCATAGATGGGGATTATTAAGAGGCCATGATTGGTAAGGGCCAATGGGAAATTTGGCCAGGACGCCGGGGTTACACCCCTACATACTACATACTGAATAGACATACTGTGCCTATCTCTACAAGGTCCCACTGTCATATAGTGAATTTCAAGTGCAGATGAAAAAAATTGTCACGATCGCTAACCCCTCCTCTTAAGGGTGCTCCAGCCCTTGTTCCCTCCCATTGTCTGCACCTGTTCCCTGTTTCCGCTCCCCCTTAAAAGCCAGCCGCGGACCTTACTCCTGGTTCCTCATTGATTTCCGCATCGTGAGAGCCCGGGGTCCTGCTGCGTCTGGCTCTGTTATGGTTTTAACTTTCTGATCCTGATCCCCTGCCCCGCCGGTCCCGACCCGGCTCATGGTTTTAACCTCTGGATGGATCTCCTGGCTTTGGACTCTTCTCTCCCGTTTGGATTCCCCGTTTGGACTTTAGCTTTGTTTGTTCGCCCGGACTCACTTCCCCAGGACACCAGCTCACCTTGGACATGCCCCCCTGTATCCTGACCCTTTCCTGCATGACTTTCTCCCTCGTGTATCTTCACTATTCTGGATCGCGTCATCTGCATAGGGCCCGGAAGGCACTGCTTCGTGACAAAAATAAGACCATGAC
This sequence comes from Atractosteus spatula, assembly GCF_055471065.1. Taxonomy (NCBI): domain Eukaryota; kingdom Metazoa; phylum Chordata; class Actinopteri; order Semionotiformes; family Lepisosteidae; genus Atractosteus; species Atractosteus spatula. The sequence goes on along the minus strand of NC_142711.1, from coordinate 31,167,155 downwards.
GCTTTCAAAACTCAGAGATATTGTTGTAGAAAGACACAGATCAAGACAGGGGTTTATAAAACAGATAACCTGATTATCCCTTTGACCATGGCAAAGTCAATCATTAAGATATGGAAGGTGTAACAACCAACCAGACACTACCAAATCAGGCTATTCCTCGAAACTCAGCAGCTGGGGAATCTCATCTCAAATCCTGCTTGGAGTTTGCAACAAAGCAAATACTATAAGTGATACTGCAAAGATGTTGCAAAAGAACTTTTTGGTCTAAATGCAAAGCTTTACATGTGGTGCAAGCCCAGCATAATGCATCACCCTTTCAACCCCATATCTACTATCAAGTACTGTGGTGGTAGCACTATGTTATGGAGCTGCTTTTCAGCAGGGACTGGGTAGCTTATCTTGATTGAAGATAGGGATGAAAATAGATGGAGCACATTTTAGAGGAAAACCTGTCTCAGTCCGCTAAAGACCTAAATGTAGAAAGACAATTTACCTTTCATTAGGACAATGACTTAAAGCATGAGGACAAAGATACACTGAAGTGGCTTAACAAGCTCAAAGTGAATGTCCTTTGACCGTGCCTGAGCTAGTTTGCAAAGGAGAATGAGCAAAATTTGCAGCATCTCGGTAAGCAACTTTATACAGACTCATTGAAAAAGACTCTCAGGTATAATTGTTGCCATACCTGGCCAAACCAATATATTTTAGTTTTCGGTTTTCTTTTGCTGTTTCTGCTGATATTAACATCTTTTCCCACTGAACATTTTGATTTGAGCTTTCAAATTTTCATTAAAATAATTTAAAATGTTTATACACGATTTGTAATTCAGCAAAATGGGACACTATTGTAAGAGTGTAAATACTTTTGAAATCCAATGTAAATACCATATCTAAACAAAAATGCTGTAAGAGTTGAGTGTAGCATCTGTAGAGTATGGAAAACATTACATCTGCTTTACAATGAAATTGCTTGTCTGCTACAATAGCATAAGACCTTTTCTTTTCAATCTCCAGCTGTCTGGGAAACCCGCAATGAAGCTAAGAACTTCAATCAGAGGCATGAAGCTGAGCTGATCAAAGAAGAGAAGAGGAGAGAAATTGAAGATGAAATCAGAATTCAGGCATGGGATACTCCATTCCAGAACTTTTATTTTGATATGATTTTTTTCATTTTTGTTGAATTCACATTACCTCTGCAGTCTACATTTTCTTTAAAACAAATAGGAGCACATGAATAAATCAATTCTTAAAAAATAAATAATTTCCAGAAGTCTTGATGGAGAGCCACATATTTTGGGCATCTTCAAAAAAGCAATAGCTGTGTTCAAGCAAGCTCTGTAAATGCATAAGTCAAGATAAATTCATCTGTTGGTGTTTTGTCTGTTTTAATCTGTGTTTATAAGATGTTAGGAACTGAAAATCACACTAAAATGAATTGAATTGTCTTTGAAGAGTTTTGATGAGATACACATATATATATTTGTTTCTGTTGATTCATAATATTGTAACGCTATGGGGTTCACGTGGGCGCCCTCGCCTGCTGGCGCATCAGGTCGGCCCCCCACCGTCAGGGACTCGAACCCGGGCATCCGGCGTCACTCAACAGGGACCCAGCCTGTTGAGCTAAAGATAGATCTCCGATGGTGGGGGGCCGACCTGATGCAGCAGCGGCGAGGGCGCCCACGTCAACCCCGTAGCGTTACATTGGTGTGAGAAGTGGGGTGGGATAGCCCTTCGCCGAGGATGGCGAGTTAAGCGGGGGAGAGTGTAACGCATACGGCCACCGGTGAGTGTGTAAGAGCCGGCTTACCAGAGCGGTGACCACCCTTCCCTGTAATAGCAGGGCCCACAGCCGCTGGGCTGGTGGGAGATCTCTCTTTAGCTCAGCAGGCTGGGTCCCTGTTGAGTGATGCCAGAGGCCCAGGTTCGAGTCCCAGATGGTGGGGGGCTGACCTGATGCGGCAGCAGGCGAGGGTGCCCACGTGAACCCCGTAGTGTTACAATATAATAAGAGGCATTAAAAACATCAAATGTGTATTGTAACCAAAGGCATTTGTCATGTTTTAATGCCTTCCACTATACAGTATTGAATATTATTAACACATATTAAAATCTTGCCAGTTTTGGGGCTTCAGCCATTTAAAGCATTGTTTCAGCTGAGCCCTATTGTCCAGACTTCACTGGTTTCAGGTCTGCTCTGCCATTAGCTGACTGTGACCAAAATTACTGAACAGAGGTAGTCAATTGACAAAGAATCACTAGGGCTCAATAGGATAAATTTATACAGGATATTCTTAGCTTTGTGAACACCAGTGACCCTTGTGAACTGCTAGCTACAGATGAGCTTGCAGGGCTGTCAGTGAAATCTACATCACTCTGCAATCAATACCAATCAATGTTAAATCTGCTGTGGACCCCGTGAGACTTGTGAAACTGTGAGAGCAGTGTAAAATTGGGAGAGTACATTTAAAAAGTGTTATCAGTTCACATGAGTGTTGTTTGTGCATGACACTGTGTAGACTGCATTTGAATGGGCTTTACCTTATTCTTTATTAGGTAGATGAGCTAATGAGACAGGAATTGACCAACCTGAAGCTGGCTGTGGACAAAGACAAAGGAGGGAAGCCCAAAGGCAATACTAAGGTAAAGTGTAAATACATTTGTTATTTTGCAATGGCAATATTTGTTATTAATATAATTCTTTAAAATTAGTTTAGAATTGGTCATAAATAGGTTTGTATTACTTAATATGAATAGTTGATTTTAAATATTCTAGTGAGATTTTATTCTCTTTCAGAAATTCCCTGAAGTTATGAAATGCAGTATTGCAGTCATTGCTACTGCTCACAACTAAATGTTAGCATTTTTTAACAGGGAAACAACTGTATAAGTTTCAAAACCTTCATGTGCACCTTACTTAAGACAAAATGCAAATCTCATACCTATCACTAAATTCACTGTACAATTAAAATTAATAGACCTATTTGATCATGCAACATTAATTAGTCTATTTAGTTAGTATAAAAGGGCAGGCAAGTGACAATTGTAATGTTTTATTGATCAACAAGATGGATCAATTACTAGCAATATAGATTTTGATGTTCAAAGATTTTTGTGACTTAAATTTTGAATTTATCAGTAGCTTATATTATTATTATAATTATTTCCTTACTGCAGTTACTGTGCATTTGTGATTTTTTCAGAAAAAGAAAGGAGGAAAGAGTGGAAAAAAGAAAAAGAAAGACAAAGATTTGACAGCAGACAGGTGAGCGTATTTGTGATATTTAAATGAAAAAAAATCATTGAATGTGACTACTTATATTGGTTGTATCTACATAAACTACAAGCACTATTTACCACTTTGGGTGTTGTTTTGCATACTGTACATTTTATTCAAAAACAAGGAAAAGACTAAAAAATTCAGGTAAATTCAGGTGCTTTACATTTTATACAAATCCTTTATCTGCATTTTTTTTATTTTAATTACTTTGTTTTCAGTTTGGGTTTGTTTTTCTTCCAATACTGTATTATTGAGATTAATTTCAATTGTTATTTTGTTATAAATTATTTATTGTGGGATTATATTTAGTTTGTTACTATTACAAAGCACTGTCTAATAGTCTAGAGTATGCTCTTTGTTAGGTTATTCATACTACTAAATTAAAATTGTCCTTATCAGATGAACGGCCTACTCATATTAGCAAGGCTTGTAATTACAGTAGTGTTCTGTAAATAGGACCAACTCTTTTTTAGTGGTGTCAAATCTGTTGCATTTCTCTTGATCATATCATTGTTTACAGGAGTATTGAATCTTTATATCAAGAGCTGGTGGAGCAAGGTTTGCTTAAACAAGCTCAAAAGGTTCAACTGGAGGACTATTTAGGTAATTATGAATATACTTTCCTGTTATTTTTATATATTTGTGTTTTATCCATATTTCTCCTTTCTTGTTCTGTCACATATATTGTAATAAAATTATAGGAAGACAATAATCATAGACAACATGCTCAATGTGTGAGAAGCTGTTTTTTGTTCTGCATTTGAACAAAATAATAGCATTCCTTAGAAGAAGAAGGTTTACAGTTAAAACTGTTTCCTCATACTGCCTTTTGGGTTTCACAATGATTGTATACAGTAAGTAAAACCATAACATTCAGGAGTGTTATATTATGATGGCTTTCAAATTATCTATTAAATTGAACCTACATATTTTTAACCATTGAATTTCAGCTTGTTAAGATTTTATAGTAACATAATATAAGCAGAAATGCTGATATGCAGAAATGACCATTTTAAAGAGAGGTCATATAATGCAGCATAATAGAAAATGTGTGGTGCCTGATGAATAATGTGACGCCAAGTAAGCAGTTATGGGTTCTGCTTCCATTTCTTTTTCATTTTATTCTGTGTCGTTTCCAAACAGATCACTTTCATTATATCACATAAAGATAGTCATCATCACTAATATATGAAATCTGGATGCCTTGTACCAAAAAGAGCTCTGCTTTCAAATGGGTACATTGGCACAAAATAAATATATAATACATACAGTATATAAAATAATATTTTTAGAAAATTTAAATAGTGTTTAAGTGGTCTGATTTCTTGAGAGAATACAGCATTCTGATTCAAAATTGGGATTATTGAAACTGTCACCATAGCTTGATTTTTTATGTTAGATGAACTTTTTTCTTGAACTTTTTGTCATTACTTTTTTGTAGTAATCACATTAGTGATTACTGAAAGATTCAAAACTGCCCAGTCTTAAGAAAAATACACTCAATTTGAACATACTCTCAAGTAGTACATATCTATTACGAAATGTCTAATAAAGCCACAATAGACAAATAATGGTATACTTTGGCACATAAAATAAGAAAAAGGTTCACCTTAAATAGTCATTTGGACAATTTGATGTTGGTCATTTTCACAAAATATACAAAGTCAGTCATTCACTTAGTTGTATAGCACTAGTTATTAATTGGTGTGGCTGTGTGGCATTAAATCCAGCTGCCAATTTGGGATTTCAGTACAAACTTAAATGATCTTAATTAAAGACTGACACAAAAACCATACACTGTACTCTGTACACCCTCATTAATCTCCAAATCTCCAAATTAATTACCAAATGTGTCTTATATTCCACTGGTGTGGGTTTCAGTGTCAGTGTTAGCACAGCCCTCAGACACAAAGTCCCACAGAGTTTGCCTGCAGGAGTCCATTGAGAAAATGACAGATGAAGTAAACAAGAAGCACAGCAAGACTTTCACTGCTTCTGCCTCTGCACAAGTTCTGCTTCCTTCTTCTTTTTCATTTCCTGCTCTCACCATTCACCCCTTACTCTTGGCCCTTCATTTCCTTCTCTTCTCAGTAGCCCCCTTGTCCAAGACACTCATTTCATGCTTTGTGTTCCATCTATTTAACCTGGATGCATCTATTCTCACTTAATTTCCTTACCTCTACCTCCTTTCTTTAAGGCCATGCATCATAAAAGGTATTCTCTGGAATGGCTAGTTGGCTTTAATTAAAGCGGGGGTCATATCTACAGTCCATCCAGATTTGGACTTGCTCTGTGTTCAGCCTCAATATCTGCTGATAACTCCATGATAACTCTTATGAATTTAATGTTCTTGAAGTAACTTCCCATTCTCAGTTACATATCACTGTTCTCTACCAATGTCCAGTTATGCTCACTAAATCCTCTTTTGTTCCCTTTCCTCCCTCTCTACTCTAGTAATCTTAAACATCCACTTTTATAATTGTAATTGTCTTGTAGTTGCCATCTGTGTTAATTCCAATCCCGCCCTTTAGGTCAGCTCTCTTCTTTCTGTTCTCTTTCTCTTCTTTCTGTAAACTTAAGTTTGCCACACCCAGTCATTTCTCTTACAGTACATTATCTTCGCTTACCTCATCTCTAGAGGAGATCTACAGTACACAGCCCTCAGCCTTACATTTCTTGCTATTTTTCTTATCTTTTTCTTCAGCTCTCACTGCTGCCAAATACCCCTTTCACCAATCAATCAATCATATTAGTCTTCTAACAATCCACAATTTTTCCTTCTTATCCCTCCTCCCCCCTCCTCTATCTCAGATGATGACTTTACTTCCTTCTTCTCTACAATAGTTGAGATCCACAAGCTCTTCACCATGTCACCTTCATCTTCACACTTGCTGACCTAGGAATCTCTGGCACCACTTTCACATGAATTACTTCCCACCTTGCTGATTGACTTTACTAGAACTACAGGTGCAGATCAATCTCTGTATCTGATTCAGTCTCCAAGTGTGTCACCAAACCTCAATCCTGGTTACCCTACTATTCCCTATTCCCTATACACTCTACCTAGGACCACTGATATTCACCTACAGCTTTTCATATCACTTCTATGGAGGTGATGTTTAGGTATTCTCTTTTCCTTTCCTCCTTCTAATACTGTACCTTTGTTCTCTGCTGTAATAATGCCTTACCTACAGTATACATACTAAGACCTCCTACATTCTGGGATAGTTGAGATGAATGGTCTCCTCTCATTTGTGACCTTTCTTATTCTCTTATATATCTTTCTCCTATATATTATTATCTCCTTTTTATTGATCTGTGTCTTTCTACGACTTTATCTCTGAGTTAGGAGTTTTATTCCTCCTTAGTCTCACGAACCTCTATTATTGCACACAGTTAAAGAGTAATAAATATATATATATAAGTGTATATATACTTAACTGTTGCAGTTGTTTCTAAATGGAATTTCTTGTTGTAGTTCATTGTTTTTTTCTTTAAATCAAATTAATTTGATTTAACTTAAATTAAACTTAAATTGAATGTTTGTTTTTTTTGTTTTCTCTGCCTAGGTGATTATAGCTACCTGGGAACAACACTGCGCCAAACAGATATTGAGCCAATGCCTTCTCTGTCTGATGTGCGACAAGTCATAGCTTTGTATGCAGTCATACCCTTAGGTATTTAATATCCTCACCTGTTTTGTATTCAATGAGTCCTGATATTGTTTTTCATCATAATTACTGACTGACTCAGTGAAGATTCACTATTGGTGTGATAGGATGTTTTCTTGCACAGTGTACCAAGGTTTAAAAACGTGAAACTTTGCCTTAAAACATTTGCATGTAAAACTTTTAAATACTATATATTTCTGTATATTGTTTCATATTATAGCTTCCAATAATTGAAGTTAAATAGTTGTGTGGGTTAGGTAATTGATATACTGTATGTATATGTGCTGTAACAGGCTTTTCTCTTAAAAACATTAGGTCATCTTAGTTTCTACTGAAAATTACAAATAATAATTCAAATTTAATATATACTGTAAATATATGCACATTTCTATTACTCTAGACTAGTAAATATGTACCTTGAAATACTGTAAGTACTCAGATAAGTATATAGCATTAATATTTTCTTTTGATTTTTACCTTATTCAACACATGTTTTATCACATTAATGAAAGTTAAATACATGTAATGTAAATAAATAACAGGCTCTCAGGCTGTACATGAAAAGGCACCATTGGTGAAGGCGATCCTGTTAACTGGCCCCGCTGGTGTGGGTAAGAAGATGCTTGTTCATGCCATTTGCACTGAAACAGGTGCCAACCTCTTCGACCTCTCCCCTCTCAATATTGCTGGGAAATACCCTGGAAAGAGTGGGTTACAAATGATGTTGCATATGGTGTTTAAGGTAAGGTTCTGAGACACTATTAACTTTAGTTTTTTTTATTGAAAAGCATAGTGTGCTTTTTTAACCTTTTTTTTTACCAGCATAATTCTGCTATGACCTATGCACTAGTTTTAAAGCTACTACTTAAAGTGCTACTGAATCTTGTGTTCTTACCCAACAAGTCTCTGCCTTAAACAAGTATTTTTTTAATAGTTTTGGATCTCAGTTTTAGGTTGTTAATATGCATTTTTTAAGGTCGCCAGACTGATGCAGCCTTCTGTGATATGGATTGGAGATGCTGAAAAAATGTTTTATAAAAAAGTCCCCAAAGATGAGAAAGAGGTAAATCTGAATTGATCAATAGTATTTGCTTAACATTGCTATTACATACTCTGTGTATTAAGTAATTATGGCAAATAACGTTTACCTTGAACTATCTCTTTTTTTGTTTTGTAAACAGTTAGATCCAAAACGCCTTAAAAAAGATTTGCCAAAGATTCTAAAATCTGTTAAAGGTGAAGACAGGATTCTGATTATTGGTACATCTCATCAACCTTTCAATGCAGATATAAAGTCCCTCTGCAAAGTCTACAGCAAAATCATCCTCATTCCACGCCCAGACTATGCATCCAGATATGGTGAGCCCATTAATTGTCTTCTACCACTGAGCTGCATTCAGCTTAGATACACAGATTGTTTTTATAAACTTTTATATCGTTACAAAGGGGGAGTTACAAAAATGGTGAATGTCAGGAACTGACCGAGCAGTTTAGTCAATAAGTAAAAGGGATATTCATATCCCCCAACTTGTAAGTTATTTCTGCCAGAAAATACCAGAGCGATTGGTATAGTTAGAGGATCATGAATTCTTTGTTTTCTGGCAGAGCTTTGGTGAAAAGAGTAATAATACAGGCCGATTTGATAATTAACATTGTTAATGTTTATTAACAATGACAACACAAACACTACACAAAACAAAACATACAACACACAAGTCTCAGTATTTACAAATTTACAGAGGCATTCCAGATGCATAATGTCCTAACCCCCCAGAAAACACCAGAATGCTACCATGTATTAAGGTCTTAAAAAACTCCTACAGAGGGCAAGAGGCCTTATAATTAAATAGCTTGCAATAGAACCTGCAGTTAAATCTCTCTCTCTGCTTGCCCGGATGAAACAGAATAAACAGAAGCCTATCTCCCTATTCTAAAAATTCACCCCTTAGCAGGAAAGGCCATTTTTAACCAAGATATTATTGACTCAGGAAATCAAGTTTCCCTAAAAACACAGAATAGCCAGCTCTTCCTAGCAAGGATCAAATACTTAGCTTTACTCGGGCTTTGTCTGGATGGTCATGAAGTAGGGGCTCTTGCCTGGCACAAGCTTCAAGTTCCAACTCTTCCAGATTCCTCTCTCTTTTGCGCTCTGACTTTGTTTATATTATTTTCCTCTTCTTCTCCTCTGTGATCTTGATGTGATCAAATTTCTGGACTGCTTATTGACAGTTAATCATTTACCCACAACTTAATTAACTAGGTAAACCAAGGTAAACATTATGATTGCTTTCCATCACAGGGTCTGGACCCCCTACATCCCCTCTGCTTTGAATCTGGAAATGTTTACAATGCTATGTCACACTTTATCTAAACTCTTAGCTGTAACATACAGTATGTACTGTATACAGTACATAGGGGTTTATACACAATACATCACTGTATAGAGAAAAAATCGGATATACACTGAAGTTTCATAATTCCTTTCCCGAGATATTTTTGACAATATACTTTTCCATTACATATTGTAGGATTCCTTAATAAGTTAACAGATAAAAAAATGGGAGATCAGCATAGAAAACTACATGATACAGAAACATTCTTGTGCTGTACTTAAAACAATTCAGTACAATTATTTAAAAATAAATAAATAATTGTATCAAAAGCTATCCATGGTTAATAAAGTACCCTAAAGTGTTATGTATGTGTAAATTATTAAAACACTTTCTTCCTTTGATATCCTAGTTATGTGGGGACAACTGATAAAAAAAAATGGCGGTGAAGTCACAAGTGCTTTAGACCTGAGCTCATTGGCTAAGATTTCAGATGGGTACACACAGGGACACATGGTGCAAGTGGTCAGAACAATTCTAACTGAGCGCCGTATACAGCAACTGGCAAAGCGACCCTTGACAGCCACTGAATTTGTTGCCCCCCTGGCCAAAATTGACCCTGTGTTTCAAGATGAAGAGGAGACATTTAAGGTAATAAAGCCAGTTTCCATTGGGTCTCTCTGGTTCTTTTGTTTATGTTTTATTTGTGTTTTATAGACATAAATATACAGTATGCTACCAATACTCATTTGTTGGATTTTAATATCTTCAAGTATATAACACTGATATCCTGTAATTCTTCAATTTCCAAGGGACACTTCTAACCCTATACAGTGCATAGTTGTTTTTTGTAGATACTGATATTTTCCATTATGACAGATGATCAGTTGTATCATTTGTTGTATTACAAATAGATACTTTATTGCCATTTATCTAAATTTACTGAGTTTAGATCACATTTTTCTTTAATTTCCAGAACTGGTATACTAAAACTCCTCTGGGAAAGAAACGAGCAAAAGCCGCATTAGGGAAGGAAGGTGAAGAGGAAGATCAAACTAAGGGGAAAGGCAAAGCGGGACCCAAGAAGAAAAAATGAAAAGCAGTGCTGTAGCACAAACCTATCATTTCTGCTGAATCATAAAAGTTAGAACATGCATTATCTCACAGTCATGACCTTTTTTCATCTGGCTGATTTTGTGTTTTTGCTTTTTTTTTGTTTATGTGGGCGTATAAACTAAAAGCAAATTAGTTCTCAATTACTGTTTTATCTTCGAGTTATCTTTTTTGAAATTGCACTTCAAATTACAATAAAATATAAGGCTTACAAACAGTCAGAACCTAATAATATATATTTTAAAGTATATCACAATATTTTAAAAGGTTTGTTTTGCTCAGTTATATTCATGTGATTCTTTTCATAGTTTATAACTGATTTAGAAGCTCTTTTTCCAGTAAGTTAAGAAAGGTTAAGCATAGTATCTTTAATAAATGCTTATGCACTATAGATCGGTTTTAATCCAAAGTCTTTGTCTTTCTCATGACATTTATTTTCATAAATTAAACTTCTGTCTTTGATGGTGGAAAAGAAAAGTACTTGTAATGTGAATTTTAAAAATATAACAAAAGCATAACATCCGCATTTCATTGAGCCTGTCCTTTGGACAATCATGAGTATTTTTTTCTCTTATTATTTAATATGTAGCCATGTGGTAATCAGACCTTGATAAACTGACACCGACATGCTTTGTCAGCCCCCTAGAGGACTAGTCATTAATATTCAACTTTATCCTGGTTCACTGGGAAGTTCGAAGCTCGCTCAATTAAAGAAGTGTGTAACCTGAGTCTTCGTATTTTAAAATTGTGCAATATGTACTATGCAAAGCACAAGACAGTACTTGATATTAAATATTTACTAGCATATCTTAAGTATAAGATCAACATGCAAGTTTGAAAATGAATACAATGACCTGTGGAAAAGCCATGTCACACATGTATCTTATTATAAGAGCATTTTTGCCAGCCACGGTGAATCATCTTTTTTTCTGATATATGTTGTACCTGTTTTAAACGCTAGTGAGTTGCACTGTATCTTTTAAATGAAGCCAGCTGTCTAGCTTCGTCATGGTCATTCATGAATTGTTATGGTATGTGTTCAGACTGGTAAACAGAGTCATTGATCTAATTATGTCATTTTTCAACAAGTACAGTACCAATCAGTGTTAAAATCAGTTTAACTTTGATTGCCAAACAAAATGTTAAGTTGGAATACCAAAGATATAAAAGTGATTATAAAATGAGTGAAGATTAGATTTAATGAAAAATAAGGTGATGTGTGGAACAGAAGAAGTCATATGTGTTTGGTATCTTTTAAGGTATGTACAGTAAGTGTATTATGGTGGTAGCATGATACTGTAAATGATGAGCGAAAATACTCATTTTATGTATGTCACTGTTTGACATTAACAACAGCATGGTGTAAATGCCTTGGGTTTCCATTATAAATGTCTTAAAATCAACAAAATAATATGCAATTATCACAAACATGACCACAGTTACATTCTCAGACTGTTAAGGGATTCCATCTTAACCCTGAAGAGACATTTGTATACTCTGAATCAGGGAGTGTCCACATTTTTCATTAATAAAATGATCCTGTAAGTTTAATCGATTGGATGTGATGCGCTACAGCAGTAGAACCCAGCCGAAAGGAACTTCTTTCTAATCACAACCCAAGATTTTATAATTCAACCTAAAGGAACAACCAAATGGGGTGAATAATTTTGCAAGGCACTGTATTTATGTACACATTTCTGGGTTTAGGTGATTGTCATGAAAGACCAAATATGACTGTAAATTATTTTAATAAAACTATTTAAATCTTATTTTTAATGAATACTGTATTTATGCTGCCCTTGCATGTCTGTACCCTGCTCACAAGGGAGAATACCTAATTCTTCAGGCATGTATTGATATGTTCATGTGAACAATTTACAGTATAGTGCCTATATAATGTTTACACTTCCTTTCAAAATGTTCATTTTTTACTTCCATATAGCCTGGAATTAAAATGCATTAAAATAGTTTATTTTTCTACACATCCTACTTTAAGCAAAAAGTATTGGAAAATTAAAAATTACAATAGATTGGTTGCCACTCACTATATGTTCAATTTATTTATTGGGTTCTCAGGCAAAACAAAGCATATTACATGGTACCGTATACAATAAATGAACAAATGTGAACAATAATTATGGTACGACAGACTTGGTACCTAAACAAACTGTATAAATCCAAAATTAATATAAACATAGGAAGAAAGGAGAAAAAAAGGAAACCAGAGGTGTGAATGAGTGAACCAAAGGGAAAAGAGCCCGACTATTTTAATAGCAATTTAATTAAGTTAATTGTGACTAAACAGACTTTCTAATAGGATGTTTGTTTTATTCTTTTCACATATATTTTCAGTACTTACATTTACATTTAGAATTGTGTTGGTTTTGCCTGTGATGGACTGGGATCCGATTCAGGGAGCATCCTCCCTTAAACCAATTGTCTGCCAGTTAGGCCACAACTCACTGGACTAAGCAGTGATTGAAAGTGCATGGAGAATATTTATGCAGAGAGTCGAATTCATTCTCTATACATACAGTAGTAGAATCCAATGTCTTATCAGTGTCTCCTGGCATGGTGAGTCAAATTTACCTTTGTGACCAACTATTCATGAACATCCTGCTGTCTAATTCTTTAGTTCTCCCTTTGGTTTGAAAAAGTAGATGTAAATGAAGTAGTAGCCCATAGCATCAAAGCAATCTATATAATGGGATGGTTGCATTTTGTGACATTGGAGGAAACAGTAGTAAATAATAATCTTTTTACAGCATATCTTTTTCTATTAAAGTTATATAACTATTTAAATTTTCTTTCCACATTTTTTTAGGTAAAATATTTTTCCATTAATGCCTTTCTGTAGTTATCCACATTTATTTTGTATTGTAAAGAAACAGTTGTCCTCTAAAGCAGCAACTGTAAGTAGCACTTAATAAATACCACGTGAAAAGTGGTGTATAAATAGCACCTCCTGACAAGCAAAGGGCCTGTCTGATATTCCATATCAAAACAAAACCTTCGGAAGTGGAGGAGAACGTGTTGAAGTTAATTAAGAAGAAAAGGCCTAGAAAATAGTTACACCAATAAAAACAGAAAAAAGGCTGGTGGGAGAACATGTCGCATAACAGTTTTGTCTTCACCTCCACGGCATTGCGCTCCTTTCGGCTAGAAGAGGACCTGCTGGAGAGGCAGAAACTCAAAAAAAGACTCACAGCCCCACTGGTTAACGGCTATCTCCTGAGAAAGGAGGGCAGACAGCAGGAGAAGACGGGCCCAACAGAACCACCAACAGTATGCCGTGATCTGGTGGTCCATAATGCCATTTTCACAGGGGATCTGGAGACCCTACAGCAGCTCTTTCCCAAAGGAAGTTCAGTGAACTTCATCATTGAGTCACGGGGGGAGGACCTGCGCTGGGTCAGCAGGAATCTTGGTAGGATGACAGTTCTGCATTTTGTTCATTCAGTTTTTATTCTGTAGGATCTCAGTAAATGGACTACTCATCTAAGGTGGAGTGGGTCTACAGATATTTGTACATTTCCAATCAAATATCTTCTTTAATGATTTATACTTTTGCCGTTCCTACACTATGCTCATTAGAAGCTATTAACGTTTTCATTCTAAAGTATTTCCCGCAGTGTCATATTGGTTGGACTTTTGGACTTTTTATTTTTTTCCTCACAAACTCAGTTACTTTGATGGTTTGAACTGAAATTAAGCATCTCTTTAGATCCTCACTTTGTGCACTTCTGTTCTAATTGATAAAACCATAACAAGCCATGATGTCCACCAGCAGACAGACTTGGAGTTTTAAATGTGGTTTAGATAGGAATATATTACAAGGGTTAAAATTTAGATTTCAAAAGAAAACAACAATGTAATTAAGCCTATTCTCAAGTGTAGGTGTCATACAGTGAAACTGGATTTTAATTCTAACCCTTTCCAGAGCATAATTAGCAACAACGAAATTACCCAGTCGTAGAAGACACATTGATTGCTGGTACTCTTTGTTTAAAACAGCTTTAAGTCCTCCAATTATTAAAGAATTTTGCATATTTAATACAAATTTCAGGACCTTTGAAAAAAAGAAGAAATTCAGATGTTTGACTAAATGTTGTCTCTTCAGTATAGGAGAATGTTTTATTCCTGGAATAACTGCATGTTTTGATCCTCTGATTCTTTGAATTTTTTATAAGCATTTTGTCAGCTATTATGACCTATACACAAATAATTATTTTACTCAGAATTTTGTATGCATCTGCCTTTGTTTCCTCTGATCATTTCCTTCACATCTTTGTGATTTGTTCAATCCTTCCTTTTTTAGAATTGTTTTTTTTATTGTAGACCTGAATGTTCAGTTTTTAATTAGAATTTCTCTTTCTCTTTCCAATTTCTAAGCAGAGTCTAATGAAAACTCTGCAACTGCTTTCTCAGGGTTGCTAGAGTAAACCCATCTTTTAGGAAGTGAAGTTGAGAATTCTTTGATTCAAATCTTTCATTCAAATTGGCACAGTAATCTTTCAGCACTGTTTGCACAACTTGTAATACACAAAAATGTTCCCTCGTATACCTGCTTAATTCTTTATTATTTATATCTGAAAGTTGTTTTATAAAATTGCATCACTTCCACATCTTTTTAGTGCCAAGAAAGTGTCAGTAAAGAAAAGAGAGCTTCATTATTAAGGATTTTATTGGGAGACCCAAAACAGTTAACTCTGTTTTAATTATTCTGGCTGGCATTTTGTCATACCAAAATCATGTTTTCAACTGAGTATTTAATTCTGTACATCCTCTTACAGGCAAAAATAAAACAAACTTTCAAATTTCAGTCTAAAATGTCTAGAACTACTAGTATGCTGTATTTATCTTTACAGTATGTCTATATTGTACCTTTCATTGTACCTTTCGAGAATTGGGCTAAATTGATATCAAGAGCTTGAAAGACTTGTATATAAATAGCACATATTCAGAATAACCTACACAGTCAGCTGACTTGCCGTCTCATGCTTTAATAATTTCCACATGCTCTTCCAATGCTCTCATGATAATGTTGTATGGTGAGGTTGAGTCAAAAGTCATATCAAAGCAAAAATAATTTCTGTTATCAGATACAGACTACATAATGTAGGAACTAGTAGAAGGAGAATTGAGGAAGGAGCAATTAATGATTCTAAATGTTAGATATGAAATTCACCATAGAAGGTGTATTCTCCTAAATTAAATAATTTTAAAAGTCCTTGTAACATTTGCAAACAAGTGTTTTACAGCACCATCTCTACAAAATTTAAATGCAAACATTGAACATAGAAAAGCTTTCAAACGTTATAAAACGCCCTAGTTTGATATATAAAACCTGTAAATCCTATCCCTGAATTCAACGCTGTTCAGTGCTATGTCTGTGTCACTGTATTCAATGTTAAACGTTTTCACTTTGACAAAAGCTTTTTTACTGATTTTGCTTGCATTGAGTATGTATAAAGTCTACAGGTGTGTGGTAAATGTTAATATATTTTAATAACAGTTTCACAATTTAAATTAAAGAAATGAACACCTTATTGGATTATGACTACATTGATGATGGCCATCTTAATTTTTTACTTCAAAGTAATCATAGCCTACTAACTTCATTGACAGCACATAACTGAATTTTACAGTGGACCTTGTACACTACATTGCCATCTAGTGGTGTGATAATTTAAAATACAGTAAAATATTTTAGAAAATCTTACAAAAAAAGTTTAGAAAGCTGTCTGTGTTCTCTGTGAGCTTTTTTTTCTTGCTTGCTCATTTTCTTGCTTTCTTTCTAATAAGATTCTATATTAAGAATCACACAAATACTAATTTCCACAATGTATTTTCTGGGAGTGTAAGTCAACATTCGCAGACTCTGGTGAGAAGACCAATCATTCTTAAGCCCAGAATCTACACTATACCCCTTTCAGAAAAGAAGTAAGTACATTGAGTGAGCTTAATATTAATAAGGAAATGGAGTGAATGGTGTTAATATTTATGACATACAGCTGCAATTATTTGTTTTCTAAATTGTGGGGAAAATGTGAAGGATGCTGTCAGCCTTGACAGAATATTTAAATTAAAAAATTGTCTTTGGTTGCACAACTTTCACCACAATTTATCCACACAGTTTATTTATTTGTCATTAAACATACTTAGTGGTTAAATTTCAGATCATTCATGGTCAGATCAGAGGTAAAAAAAGTATCTTGACTGTAACACGTTTAAAACCAGGAGGGAGTTCAAGGGTAGGGCAGTTCTCAAGGTCTTATCATTCCTGTCTTATGTCTGCTTTTTAGGACTATAGTTGTTAAAGGAGCATTGAACAAAATTTGCACAAGGTTTTCAGCTTAGCAGTCACTTGCCTCAGCATCTCTGACTGATCTTGTTCTCTTGTCTCTGAGCTAAAAATCCGTTGATTAAAAGTTTGACTTGTGCTTCACAGAACAACAAACATATGACAAATAAACAGCAAAACCCCCTAAAATCTCTTTCAGTATTAGAAAAAAACAAGTAAAACAAGAGGAAAAGGGCAGGGTGCCTCTATTGGGGGCAAGAGATGGTATTTGAAAGCCATATCTCTGAATGATATTCAAACTCTATTCCAGTATAGTGATACTGAAAACTGAAACATCATGCCAGGCAAGAAGCATATTCATGGAAGCCTGCAGAATGACTTGCACAAACGTTATGATCTCAGAAGCAGAGGGCCAGGCATGCCCTAGTGGGAGGTGACATGGACATCATATTCCCTGGTCTACTGTATATGACCCACAACACTCAAGTCACAATCCCAATACCATCTTTAACAGCTGTGACACACAGTCCACTCAGTATGGAGCTTGTTGTTCCTATATATTTTACACATGCTATGTGAGTGATTCAATAAATATTTAATGACACAGAGACATGCATGATCTTTATTTGTCTGACATCTATTTGGAGGAGAAGATCTGTTCTCTTTTGTTACTTTTTTTTCTTCCATTTTAGTAGAGTAACATCTGTAGAATTTTCTTAAATACTCCAAATTCCAATACATTCTCCACAACAAAATGTTCAGGGAGATAAACTAGGCCATAAATACACTAGGCATCTTTGAAACAAAATTGATTTATTGATTAATTGATTCAAATGAAATTATCTAAAATCACGTGTGATGTATCTTCCCCTGTATACACGTTTTGTGATTATAATCTACACAATGTTGTAAACACAAAACAAAACAGCTACTCTATAGCAAATGTCTAGATTCCTGTATTGTTATTTATTTTCACAGATTTTCATTGCATTGAGAGGTTCCATTTTAAATTTTACAGAGATAAAGTCTTAGGATTTGGTTTAACTCAGTTCTTTTATTACTGTGCTTACCTTACAAAATTGGTCAAACATCAATAATTTTAGATAGAAGTATATTAGCTGCACTTAAAATAAACATTTACAACATTTCAACTTTTGTTTTACTCTCTCTTTTCAAGCTTTATATATTTTCTTAGTTACTTTAACTATCACCTCACAATCTGAAGAACTGGGCTAATCACCCCCCGATGTTGACAACACAAATGACTGGCTGTAACAGCTGCTGGTCCTCACTTTTGAGCACAGTTGCTAAAATTATATGCTGTGCTCTCAAAGGTTTATACACCTCCTCTGCCAAATCTAACCTTTCAATAACAAGACGATATTGAGGATGTGAGGGGAAGCAAGTAAGGAAAAGTATGAAAGATTATAATACATTAAACTTGGAACTGGATTTGCTATGCTAACTGTTCCAGCAAAAGCAGTTTTTCAAACGCTTCTCAACAATTGATTGTGAAGAAGCATTCTAGGAAGACAGTTGCACATCACACATTCTTTGGAAATCCTTCGCTGAAGCCTGCACCATAGCCTATGTAACACTTGCACAACACAATAACCTTCTCTTATTATTTTATGTAAACCATAGAACCATTTCAGTGGGAATATTTCCGTGTATTATTTTTGAAAGACAATTGTAAAGAAAAAGAAAAATGGGAATTTCTCCATTTGCTATATCATCATTACACAGATGTAACATTGGATTTTCTTTGTATCCAGCACAGTTTGTTAATTTGTTTTCTCAATTAGAAGCTTTATATTCCTAAAAAGGTAGGGGTACTCCTCTTGTCTTGGTAAGAGTGTTTCAGCCAAAGTAAGTGTGACCATCAGCCAGACAGAATTATTTTCAGCTACATGTACATATACAGCATAGTGAGTTAATATATGGTTTATAGTTGCATCAGAAACATTTTTCAAAAAAAAATTCTAAACACATTCTTGTCTTGGTTAAACTGTTTCTCTTGACTTCCAACAAATAATTATTTTTGTCACCATAATTTGGCCCTTACGTTATATATTTTTTTTGCTGTGCATCCTTCTTCAGAGCGCCTGTTGTGCCAAGTGCAGAAATATTTGACTGGCCATGGCATAATTGGGATCTTTGGAGAAACACTTTAATAAAATCATCAGCTGCTGAATAAGATGCTAGCCTCTGAAAAAGAAAATTAGTCAGACTTCATTAGTAACATTTCAGTATGCTGCATTACAAATAGGAGGAAGAAATTGTTGCCAGATAATAGTGCATATACAGTATACTGTATATAGCTTCAGACTTAAAAAGAAATCCTGTCTTAGTCTAGTCTGCTTGTTGAGCCAAGATCTTATTCTGAATTGCTAAGTAATGATGACTCAAGACAGGGTAAGGCAAGAGGCAGCATTCCCACTGTCACAGCATTTTACACACTGATATCTTTCTTGTGACTGAGCCAGGTTAAATATCATATTAGAAGATTCCTTCCCTAAATAGAAGCTCAACAGGCAAACAAACTTCATAAGTAAAAGAGCTTTCCCCATGGACTGAAGGACTGATTGCCTTATTTTTTTTTAGTCTCTGTAAACAAGGGAAGAGAGATTCCTTATTGGTCTTTTTTATATCTGGGTATATTGCATAACGTTTTGTGGAATCATCTACTTTTCTTCCCCTAATCCACTACTACAAGGAGGACTTTTTCAGGCAAATGGGTCCGAAGAAAAATATTCGTACTGACGTTATTATTACTGCAAAAGCCACTGGCCATGAGTTGCAATACTGGAATGCTTTGCTGGTTGGGGATGAACACACCATTATCAGTATCATTGATGATCCAAAGCTGAGACAGATACAGAGTGCTATATTTGATACAAGCAACATTGAAGAGTGGAAAAACTACAGATTCAATTACAGGGGTTTGCGTACGTGGCAGTATTTTTCTTTGTCAAAAGAATACAAAAGAATGGGTTCTGTATATTTTGAAATTCTCAAGAGTTGCTCAACTGTATGTTGCAGAGAGATTTGAATTTGCAAAGTTTTTTTCAAATATTTACCCAAAAGTCTTACTAGCTAAAGGATCTGTGCATCTTACCTACAGTACTTTCTAAAATTGCAGCTATTTTCAGATCTCAAGATCATGTCTGCATTAAAGCAAGCAATTCATTTATCTTTATGATGTGATTATAGTCTTCATCTGAGATTATTTTTAAATGCATATCTTGTAAAGCACATATAAATGAATGTACTGTATTTTGTGGTGTTAAGACATAAAACAGCTTTACCTGTTTTTTTTTAATGTAGGATTACCTTTCACTTTTCTACCCAAATCAGAATTTTGTTTAACTTGACTTTTTGGTTTACATTTGAACTGATCTGTGAGAACTTGATAGCACAAACAACTGAGACTGGCATTTTCTAGATCAATCAACTCTAATACAGTGCAAGAAAAGCATTTCATGTTTAAGTGTTGGGCAGACGACCGACAAAGACCAAAAAAGAAATCTCACCAGAGCTGCTAAAAATCAATGCAAACTAATTGTTGTTATTATTGTAATGTTGATCCTATTCTGGATTGGTTTAGGAAAAGTGTGGAATTTGATCTGGGGAGGAGGAAGGATGCAATTCCTCCTGATGGTTTTTCTAAAGTAATGCTTTTGGAACTCAAATCACAATAACAACAAAACCCAAATAAACACAGAATCCATTTGCTCATTATTTAATCTAAATGAAACAATGGGAGGAGTAGCGCAGTGGTTAGCATTGCTGTGTTGCAGTCCTTGAGCCCTGGTTTCAGTTCCTGGGGTGCTACCTGCATGGAGTTTGTATGTTCTCCCCATATTTGCATTAGTTTCATCCAGGTGCTCTAGTTTCCTACCATTGGTCCAAAGACAGGTTGATTGGCTTTTGGGACAACAGGCCCTGGTATGAGTGTTTGTGTTTGTGTCTATGTCTGTGTGTGCCCTGCAAGAGGCAGGTGTCCTATCCAGGGTGTATCTTGCCTTGCACCTGTTGCTTGGATACACTCTGGCTTCCCTGTGAGCCTGTATTGGAGTTACAAAATAGATGGATGGGAGTATGTTCAAATAAACTTGAAAGTAAAATGTCACAAGGCATAAGCATTCCTGTGAGATTGAGAACAGTCAGATCTCAGCCCTGGTTTTCTGTGTGAACTGATCCTGAATGTAGAATGTTGCTGTCTGGTCACTTCCAGGTATTTGGTCTCTGACATATGAGCAAGAGTTGACAACACCGTTGCACATCACCGCAGGCCGTGGATACACCGAGTGTCTAAAGCATCTCCTGATGAGAGGCGCCGAAGTGGACATGGCCCCAGGAGGGAAGACTGCCCTACATGAAGCATGTGAAAACAGCACTACCGAGTGTGCCAGGCTGCTACTAGCATACGGAGGCAGTGCTAACAGTGTTACTGAGGATGGCTTTATGCCTCTCCACCTGTGTACCGACCCAGAGTCCCTCCAGTAGGTATTTTAACTTCTCAGGCCTTTTTCTGTAGGTGCACACAAGACTTGTTTTTATCGGTCCACATTTGAAATATCACCCTATTTAATTGCAAATGAGATGCGTTAATTGCAAATGAAATCAACTCTGCCTTGGAAATAATATATATATATACTTAACTGCTTTACTTATATATATACTAAAATTCTAATTAAGACAACAACTAAGCCAATGTGTTGTGTTGTCAATTTTCAGTTAATACATAACAAGATTTAATAAAATACATTTTTAAAAACTATTCTCTAATAGTTTCATGAACCCAGACATACAGTTTTATAGTTTTTTGAGGAATAAAATTGGACACAACCGTGAATAGCATGTAAACAACCCCAAACAAATACCTTTTTTTGAGTATTCCTGACTTGAAATCTCTGCAACTTGTTCACAAACTAGGTGTGCCAAACTCCTGCTTCAGTTTGGGGCCTCTGTTAATGGACGAAGCCTGGAGGAAGATGACACTCCCCTGCACCTGGCGGCTCGTTATGGCCTTCCTGGGCACATAGACTTGTACCTAAGATATGGAGCAGCCATTGAGAGAAAAAACAAGGAGGGGCAAACACCACTCAACGCAGCTTGCTCACAGCCACAGAGCGCTAGCGAGGTGGAGCAATACTACGAAGTCTGCAAGCTGCTGGTCAGTGCAGGGGCTGACATTCATACCTGTGACCAGGATCGGCAGACCCCTCTGCACATGGCCTGCAAGTATGCCAACCCCAGTGTGGTGGACCTGCTGCTGCAGAACAGGGCCAATGTCAACATCATGAGCTACAGCGGCAATGCACCCATGCACAACATTCTGAAAGGTGTGGCCTACAAACTGGACCACCATCCAGAGCGCATTGTCCGTTCACTCCTTAATTATGGCTCTATCCGTGTTTGGCCTGGGGCACTTCCTAAGGTAGGCCAGCTTTCCTCTTTATGATCAATTGAAACTAGGCTGTGTCTTTTTTAGTGTGCTTTCAGTAATTAAAATAAAAAATCTGTATCCATAAAAGACACAAAAGTTAGATACAGTAAAAATTGCTTTCCAATTTAATTTTAAGAAAACCTTCTTACTTTTGCTCATTTTTTTTATTTTGTTCTTACATTTAAAATAAACAATATTCAATCTTCAATATTAAAAGTGCAGAAACATAAAGGATGACGGTGTAATCTCTTCCATACACTCCCGCTTGTTTCAAACAAATTGCCTCACTCCTAATTAGGTAGTGTTAATAAGAGATTAATTAGCGTTAATTGCTGATTTTCTCTGCTAATCCCCCGGAGGGAGGCCCAATCTGCTCAGCTCTCTGAGTGTTTAATTATTTGCCACATTCCCAGGGCTTTTTTCCTCCTTTCTTTTTTGCTGTCAGTTGGAGAGGACCAGACAGCAAGGTAGTGTTCAGGGCAGTCTAAAACTGATTTTAATATTTCTTCATGCTGGACTTCCTGCTCCAGGAAGGCAGCCACTGTGTGGAACTGTGAATTGTAGAACTGAGGCTGTCCCAGGTTCCCCTGCCCAGGGTACAACACCAGGACATGGCATTGGACACGGGATCTCTAAATAAATTTGTCCCAAAGTTCCTGTCATCTTAGGAAGTGTAAGATGCAATTAGATTCACACAAACATAATTTTCTCTATTGGCTACTTTAAAGTAGGACTTCATACTTACTGTTGTTACCTTCAGATTAGAATGTATTCACACCGTTTCAGAAGTACATAGTTTGCTTGTAGGCCACATTGATATGTTGAAGGGAATTTGTGGTCTTGTTCTATTATTTCAGTGATAGAATGAAAAAATATATATTATAATTCTAATTATTAACTATATTGTTTTTTTTTAAAAAATAAGTATTGGATATGAATATTTCAGATATTTATTAAATGATTTTGGTTATTTTCTGGGGTAACTGATCATTATTTACTGACTGAGATACACTTGATTGACTTTGTTGCATAAACACTAAATCACTTTAGTGATTAGTGAGAGAGTTGATTTGGCACTAGTGATGAGGTGATTTAACTTTTTAAATGTGAAACCTGGTGAAAATCAGACAGACGACCACAGAAGAGGACTAATATGCCCCATTTAAACAACAACATGGGTATGATGAAGACTGGACTAATTCAGTGCATTGTCTCTCACTATCTAGGGCTTTTACAGTCAGCAGCTTTTAATCCTAGGAATCAGTGGCAGCCAAACAGTCTGTCCTTAATAGGCCAGTTTCTGCGGAACAAGAGCAATGACACCTCACCAAAATCAACACATCACCATATTGCATCTTTATGATCATTTGCACAATGTCCTACTCAACAGGAACACCAGAATGCAGCAACCACCACATTACCAAAGCAGCTGTGAAGAGGTGGCTTAACACTCGACATTTGCAGGCCAGACACCAGAGTAACAATGAAGTCCACTTCAGAAACAAATCAAGTTTTATGCAGACCACTCTGATGTACAGTATGTCAGACTGGATATGTAAAACATTATGCCTATTGCTGTGTACACCTACACTAATCAGGTCCTATGGTCTCACTTTTTGTGTGGGCTTATTCTGAGATAGCATTTTTCCAGAAGGACAAAGCAAATGTATTATCTATCTATTTATTATTTATTATCTACGTCTATTGGAAGACATCCCACAAGGCTATGCTGTATCTTTGTAAATTGCAGTTCTAAATCATGTTTTTTATGCTCTTTAAAGCAAGCAGATTTTACTCTTCAAAAGATAAATGTACTAAAAATGGTAATTTAAAGATGATTCAACTCTTCCTTCATTTTCGAACAATAAAGATGTTAATTTTTTTTAAAAGTCATACTATATGCATTCTGTGCATGAGCTTGCAAAATAGTATTTGCCCCTTGTCTGTCCTAGGTAGAGTAAATATCTAACTTGGCATCACAAGTTCACAGCTCATATCTTATCCTGTTCTTGTATTCTTCTTATTCTTGCACAAAAATAACAATAATGAAAGTGCCTAAGGTTTTCTTATAGTATATAAAGTCAGTGAAACATAACTGTTTCAATGCTAAATGTTCCCCAGTCCCTTTAAAGCGCAATTATTTCTGGTGCTTCAGAAATGTGACCAACTTTATTACAAATTTATCCTAGGCATTTGTAAAATACTGATGTTTGCTTGAAAATATATTATACTGGAATTACTGGAATTAATTACCAGCAACTATTATTTTCAAGAGGAGACACCCAATGTATTCTGTTGAAATTATATGTAAATCCTTAAGCAAAATGAAGATCCTTAACTTGTTTAGTCTTGCTAAAATGTTGACTTTGTTGAGATCTAATTTAGGTCTTTGAAATCCCGATCAAATAAATATCCAACAATGGGTCCTAAATTGATACTAGGTTCACAGGATATTTGTGGTTATTAAGCAGATAAGCTCACTTACAGGTAAGCAAGCAAGTTGGTTCACTTACAAAAATTAAATATGCAAAAGCTTAGGTGTCAGTCAAGAGACCTACAACTGTCAAGAGAGTCAGTCAAGAGCTTGTTTCACAAAGTTCTGGGGTCAATAAACAACTAGTAGCTTAATGCACATTAAAGGTTCTGGATGTTTTACTTATAACAGTAAAACCTTTTTGCTGTTTTGTAACCTGTTTCAGGTTTTGAAATACTGCTGTACTTCTCCAAAAACCATTGAGGTCCTGCTAAATTCTTATGACCGCCTCAAAATCACAGACTCATGGACTGAGGCTGTTCCTCCTGAGGTTTTTGAGGTAAACAGACAAAATAAAAGACAAAGATTTTCTAAAAAAATGTAAAGTAGGAATAAGATTGCTAGATAACAAGAAAAGCTAGTGGGGTTTTTATGTATCGTATGTGGTTTCCTCTAAGTATGGTGAGGATATTTTGTGCTTCGTTGGATTTTTTTTGTATGTATGAAGACATTTGGAAATTATTAGGTTTGAGAATACGAGGCTTGCTACACCACAAATTGCTTTTCTGATTTAACAGTCAGATGTAACTCTGCAAGTCCATGTCTCTAGTCTTTTCTTGGTGCTTCCTGCTTTGTAGGCATCTCTCTGCCTTTCTATCATTTAAAAATAATAATTCTTACACTTATATAGGACTTTTCTGGACACTCCAATTAAAGCGTTTTACAGGTAATGGGGACTCCTCTCCACCACCACCAATGTGCAGCATCCACCTGGATGATACCACGGCAGCATAGTGCGCCAGTATGCTCACTACACACCAGATATTTAGTGGGGAGGAGAACAGAGTGATGAAGCCAATTCATAGATGGGGATTGTTAGGAGGCTATTCAGGTAGACTGCAAAGGAACAAGTAATGGGTTTATTCCATGCTGAAAATAGAAGAAAGAAAACACAACATTTCGGCAGTGAAGCCTTCTTATTAGGAGGGTATGATTGGTAAAAGTCAATGGGAAATTTGGCCAGGACACCAGGGTTACACCCCTACTCTTTTTGAGAAATGCCCTGGGATTTTTAATGAGTCAGGACTTTGGTTTTACATCCAGATCTGAAGGAAGGCACCTTTTTACAGTATAGTGTCCCCGTCCCTATACTGGGGCATTAGGGCACACACAGACCGCAGGCTGAGCACCCTTTACTGGCCCCACTAACACCTCTTCCAGCAGCAGCCTATCCAGGTACTGACCAGGCTCAGTCCTGCTTAGCTTTAGTGGGTTGCCAGTTGTGAGTAACAGGGTGATATGGCTGCTGACAAGGGGGGTCATTTCCAGTGATTCCACGACCAGTGGTTTCTGGGCTGCTGTGAGAACTATGTAATTTACTAACCCTGTGCGGGTTTCCAGGTGAGGTCGGTAGCTGAGGCATCCAAGGCAGGCGACGAGGTAGAGTGGTCAGTTATTCCAGGCAGGGTCAAGTCCAGGTACTACACAAGAAGAGAGGCAAACAAATCTGATGAGTGCGAGGCAAGAGCGAGAAATCCAAAAACAAAAACCATAGAGTCAATGTTGATAGAGTCCAGACAAGGAAGAACAGGTACTAAGGAGAAAAGGGCGAGGTGACCTCAGGAGGTGGAAGAGATCCTAATACCAAGCAATGTTACTGGGTGAACCAAGGGTTTATATAGTGAAGGAAGGGGTGTGTAAGGGAAATTGGATAATGAGGGGTTAATTGAGACCAGCTGCAGCCATAATAGCTGCAACTCTAGCTTGGCCTGCCTCCTAGTGAGCTCCATCAGCTCCACTGAGATTGTCACACTGTTCTTTCGCATGCCTTGGATCTGAGTGCAAAGTGCACAGGTTTCCCTCTAGCTGCTCTGGTGTTCATATAAACACCTGATGTGCTTAAGCTTTTTTCTGTTGTTGGTAATTTGACAACAATCTTTTTTTTCTCACTGTAAAGTTTCCATGCAATAGATAAACATCCTCAATTAATCATCTTTATCTTTTCTCATTTCTAGGAACATTCTTACTTTTATGAGTCTCTGTTTTCCCTGGCCAACACGCCTCGCTCTCTTCAGCATTTGGCACGGTGCAAGTTGAGAAACCTTCTGGAGAAGAAGCTGCATCTGGTGGTCTCCAAACTTGGCCTTCCCACTTTCTTACAGAACTACCTACTGCTGGATTTCAGGGGTTATCTTCATTGAGTAACTATTGCAACAATTCCCTTAAAGCACACAAGTACTTGCCATAGAAATGTCACTCCTACATATGTGTGGTGCAGTAGCCACATAATACTTTTAGATTCTGCAATATTGTAAATACTCAGCTAAGGTATGTTTATAGAAATTATCGTAACTAAATAACCATAATAAGTGTACAGATACCTTGATATCTTGATGAACCTTTAGCACTTAATGCTGACTGCTGTTATGAACCAATTTAAAAATGATTTTCTTTGTAAATATGAGTAGTCAATATAAAGTTAGTGATATTGAGATTATGCTGCGTTTTGGATCTTAAAAGGCTTTTTAGTCTTGCTAAAAGATTGACTTGAAGGCTCCTAAGAGCTCTTCTGTGGGAGGATCTCTGATCTCTTTGTGGAAACTGGGTAGCTTTAGGTCTCCAAGGAAATGAATGAACTGCAGATGTATTTGTATCAGCTTTTATTAAAAAAAAAACAAAAAGGCTAAATTTTCCTTCTTGAAAGGGTTGGTTCTATAAAATCATGATGGACCCCAATGCACACTTCTGTTTTTTTTTCTTTTTGATTTTTAATTTAAAAAATAATAATTGAAGGAGTTGTTTTGAAGTTACATAAATTTCTGCATGATTTTGTTTCATATTTGCACATATTTCTTAAACTGTCTAGTCCGTTTTAATTTAGTTTCATAAATTGCTTCTGATTTATTGTTATATTATCCATCTACAAAAGGCAGATTTTTTTATATGTTTATGGTTAAATTTGAATAAATTTAAGTACACTGAGATTTTTTTTCTCATATTACAAGTTATACTTCTTTAACATAATAAAATGAGATGTTCCATCTTGCATAATGTTTGAAATGTTCTTATTGAATTCAAGCAGATATTCCCTTAAAACTGAAAACTACTGAGCTGAATTAATATTTGCTTTTCTACCTTTATAAAATTTTAGTGTGACATCAGAATAAAAATATTCTGTTGCCCAGATAAATAGTTAGCTAATTCTGGATGACAAGGTCTACAGGTTCAACAAAGCAGTGTATTATATGAAAGAATTGTGTGTTTAATGCACATCAGGTGTATTGAGTGTATGCATTAAAATTAGATCAAACACTCATAACTTTGTTTTTACAGGGGACTTTATAAATAATAGACAATGTAATGATGTTAAGTATTCATATTCTAATGAACAAGTAGTAGGTTTATTCCATGCTGAAAAGAGAAGAAGAAAACACAACATTTAAGCTGTGGAGCCTTCTTCGGGTGTAAGCTTTTTTTTCCTTTCCTCTACAGCCAAAACTTTGTGTTTTCTTTCTTCTCTATTCAGCATGGAATAAACCTATTACTTGTTCCTTTGCAGCCTATGCATGCTGATGCAGCTACCCACCTGAACTATATGTTCTAATGCTATTTTTGACAGAGTTTTTAGAAGGAACAATTTCTAGAGTTAAGGTGTTTTTTAAAGCAAGAATCTACTATGTATTCTATGTATTATGGGAATCCAAATTCCCATAATCAATATTAGCTGTCTGTGGCCATTAGCTTTGATTTTATTTTTACGAAGTGGCAGGAAGTCTGTTTAGACTTCTGTGCTTTCTAACATTGTGAAAAAGCTAAATGATTAGTTAGATATGCAAACCACAAGGGGGTGGTGTTGCCTATAATTCATAGCTGAAGGGGTAGAAAATACACCAGAAATATAGTGTAAACTGTAGTGTATACAGTAGTTAATTTGTAAAGCTTGTCAGCTTTGTTTTTCTCACTCCAAAATTTCATCCAATTCAAGCTGATATATGAAAATAAATGTGGTCTATGATTTTTTTCACATACTGCATTTTTAAGTCTTCTAAATTCAGAATATAATACCAATGAAATATTGGCAGAGTCTTGTGGTGATTAAATAACTTTTTCAGTATGGCTGTGACAGTGGTTGTTCCAATATAATTACTTAAACAATCATTACTAGTCTTCAAATCTTGACATCAGGGTCTTAGACCTAAGCTCTCCAGTCCTGATCCCCAGGTCTGGTATGTTTTGCAGGTTTTTGAATTTCCATTTAAAGCTGCAGGTTCTGAAGACCTAGGAGATGATGTTTCATTGGTTCAATTAAGCCAGAAACTAGCTAAATGTTTCATTAAAAGCTGAGCTGGAATGAAAC
Organism: Atractosteus spatula; assembly: GCF_055471065.1. NCBI lineage: Eukaryota > Metazoa > Chordata > Actinopteri > Semionotiformes > Lepisosteidae > Atractosteus > Atractosteus spatula. The sequence goes on along the minus strand of NC_142711.1, from coordinate 31,138,175 downwards.
ACTTCAGACATATGGGACTTTCAACACCAATCGTAAAATTGTACCCAGTGGCCATTGCTCCCTATATTCTAATGGAGGTTAGAAGTCCCACTGCTATCCATAGTGTCATGGTCAGTTCCAACAGAGCTTAATAAAGTTTGACATCTCAGAAACAGACATACTTCTTTTCTGTTTTCTTTGGTGCAGTCTCATTTCTTCCTCTGGCACTTACATATTGTCTTTTTTAACCATGAATCAAACATTCCTGATAAACACAGTTTGGTGTGGTCCTTGACAACAATCAGTACAAATTGTGAATGTGGCCAATATATTTGTTTTGAAGGTAGCTCATGTTGAGTAACTCCCCAATGATAATCTATACCATTTTCAGTACCTGCTGAGTCCAATAAAGGGATGCGGTTCATGCAGACAATGGATGCAAAGAAGCGCACAATTTGGATAGAACACCAGTCTAAAGTAGTCCTAATCCAGAAAGCATAATGGAATTAAGAGTAAGGTCAAATGCAGTCCCTGAGTTCATTGAGTCTGACACCAGGGTGGTCGCCTTATGTTATGAGATGTTTTATGAGAAGCTGGCAGATGTGTGGAGTAGTGGAGTACAAGAGCTCTGGACGTGTAACTTTAAGGTTTAGTTAATTCTGAGTGTTGTACTGTTGATCAAGGTGTTTCATGTGCCATTAAAATACCCTGCAGTACAAATAAAAGTTGCTTTGGATAAGTGTCATTCAAATAAATTAATGATAATGTGTTGGTTTACTCACAGAGCTACTTATGCATGTCATTTCTATTTCATTCTCTGTCATTTTTTTTTCTGTCAGTTAATGCCAGATGTAATTGTGAAATGGTATCATAATGACATCAACAATGACACATATCATTCACTGACTACCTGAACAGTAACAGTGGTGCCAGATGGGGTACTGTCAGAATGACTTTGATCTTCCAAGTTCAAGCTCAATGTAGTACAATTGAGTTAAATGGGTAAAGAAAAATAATTGATTCTTGGATACAGATCTTCTCTCTCCTTAAACAGTTGTTGAAGAAGTGTGATGCGTATGTTTGTTTTTATTGAAAACGAAGAAAGGAGAAACACTGCATAATATAACATTTTAGTCTCCTTAATTTGTACATTGATGAAATTTTGGATGCACAGAAATTGAATTGTATCTGATCCTGACATGTATGCCATATATGGTTATACATCTCTTTTACCTTCCAAAACAGACCAGCAGTGCCACTTCACTAGAGCAATTTTTATTCACGAAAATGGCAAGCCAATCCATTATACAGTATAGTGATATCTGCACAGAGATGACAACTCAGATAGCACAATGCTTTTCATGAATCATAACTGTAAAAGTAAATCAACTAAATCATCTTAGCAGGAGGCACAGTTTAATTACCACAATTGTCTCTCTGAATTAATTAAATCTAGTTTAGAAGAAATGTAAAATACCCCACTCATAATTATTCCTTAAATTTTTTAACAACGTTCTTATCTAGACATTAAAGAAGTTTGAAACAGAGTTCATGTGATAAACTACTGCTCTGCTTTCTTCTTCCATTTCTAAATATACAATACTGTATGTGTCTTCTACTTCACGCTGCAAACAATGGAGTCCACATGAATTAGCATTATATGGACTGCGTATATTTCAGAAAGTAAACCCACTAGAACTGTTAGCTAATCATAAATTTAACCAAATAATGGAACTGTTTTACTGTTTCATTATGTAATTATTCAATTGTTCCCTCTTTATTGACAATGTTAGTAACAGCAACCTGCAATGATAACATGAGGACTATTTGAGCTGACTGCTACAACAGTATAGATGATAGCCAATTGAGCCGTAACTTCTTAAAGCTTAGTCCAGTTATCTTTTTGACTGATACCGTTATTAGCTCTGATTGTATGCTTTATATAATAATGAAAGACAAACTTGGAATGTGTAGCTTCAGAAGAACTTCTGGATGTTTTCTCTGATGTAGGTAAAGACTGAATGATGTGAGTTGTTTTATCTTTATGATAAATTTTGTATTGAATATTAACATGGCAATTGTGTATGTAGTCGTATTAATGGCATCTTTCCTAAAACTCAGACACTGCTTTAACTTTATAATCTATTTATTTTATAAACTAATTTTGATATATAATCTTCATTGTTTAAATAATGTGAAATGTGAAAAGATTATGATTTTTAGTTCATGACCACATTCGTAATGAACAAATGAATAAATTTTCTTCTAGATTTTACAAATGGTGGTAGCTGTGTGAGTCATGAATCTGTGTGCATAAACATTTTCTATAACTCTTATATGTACGACGACATATAGAAAGAATATTCGATGACTAGGCTACTAACAGCAAGAAAAGTGAAATACTTAAAAGTCGTCATTTTGTTTTGTAAAAGAATACTAATATGAAACATTCCTTTCTAATCGTGAAAACTCGATTTCTCTACGAAAATGTCATTTTGATTATTTGAAATGCATTAATTGTGATGCATATGGAATAGTTGTGGACAAAATTCTTAAGGAGCCGACGGATTTTAAAATTGTGAGCCTCTGATGACTGTTATGAACAGGGTAATGAACCTGTCAGCACACTCAGACGACCCTTGGCAGGGGAACTATAGCACAAGTCTAAGCGATGTCTCTGTCCACGATTTTTTTCCACATTGCCAACTACACAATTTTAAAATTATGCGATAGGCGTATTACAAGTTGTAGTATTATCTGATATTGTTATTAAAATTTTTGTTATTGTAGTTTTTATTTTTACACAATGCGTTTGAAATGTATTAGGATACATTTTGTAAACGTTATTTTACAAAACAAGAAACGTGGCGCAAATCAAAATGCATATATTTAAAATAATGGTGTATTGCCGACTACGAATGCAGGTTTGTTTCGGAGAAAAGAGAATATTTCATATAAATAATGTAGCGTCTATTATATATTGAAAGATATATATAGAACATATACATATAAATGTAGATGTAACTCAACTAAAAGAAACTCGATTTCTTTTATCTAAAATTATATTAATTTTTACTTTGAGAAATTTATATTTTTATTTGTTAAGTTTGTTCAGTGAAAAAGTTATGGCAATAAGACTTTCATCTCAGATAACATACTATTGGTATACAGTATTAGCCTCTTCGTGTGTTTGACAGGTTTTTGCTGACAACCTGCATATTTTAAAGACCAGTTACATTAAAACGCTGGAAATTCCATGCATAACGGCGTTGCAACAAGCGATGTTCCTTACCTCTCAACAGCGAGATCCTCGTACTAAAAATGTCATGGTATAGCATTCCACATCTGTTAAAAATATCTATTAATCCAGTCCATCAGATAGGAGATAAACGTTAATTGTTCAGTACAAAAAAAGAAAACTGTTACATTATGATTTTGGTGGACAGGTAACGAAACATATTGTAATGAAATAATAAAAACAGTTGATTATATAATGTTTCTATTCTAATGAGAACAATGCGGACTGAAAGAGACCTCTATTTTTTGGTAACATAGCCATGTTCCTCACGTACTATCTACGAAAAAAACTTCACAGGCGCTTAAACTGGAAATATACACCAATGTCAGCGAGTGGCCTTTTTCCAGGCTTCCTAAATGCCCACTATTATCACATACGGATACGGATACTTATCTTGAAATCCTTAGCGTAAATACTCCATCTTTCTGAAAACAAAATAAGACGTGAAAACAAAATTAGAAGTAAGAATAGATACAAATACAAAAACAGAACAAAATGGTTAATCGTTTTTTAAAATAATTGGCCTTGTATTATCCTTTTGCAGAAATTAAAGTATATTTTTTTACAGTCTTAGACCACACTGCTGCTAATAATACCTCCTCTAGTTTGCAAAATTTCTTATGTTCTTATTCTTAATTTGTGATAATAGTGGCTGAGTCACGTAAAACTATGTGTTCGAATATCATTGAAAAAGGTTGTGGGGATATAGGTGAAGAGTTGATCTGAGATTTGTAACTTAGATTAAACTGAATACTTTGCATGTATTTGCACTTGTGTGTCACAAATCCTTGCACACCTCTCCTTAAAAAAAAAGTTTGATCTCACTTTTCAAGTGGTTTTCAGTAGGGGGTTTTGATTGAAGCCCCTATACCAGTCCACTTAAAGGATGGGGAGCGGTAAAGGAGAGGGGAGCTGTCTGGTTTCAATAGATCAAAGAGAGGTAATGTTGAATGGAGTCATTTGCAATTATAAGAATAATTAGCATCCCTGGCCCTCCATTGCTAATCAGAGTTGGAGCTGATATGTTTATATCTCCGTGCAATCAGACGGGGCAGTTGGAGTGCTCGCGCCCCCCAGGACTCAATAGGGACTAATCATCATCAGTGAGAATGCCATTATAGAGAAAAAAAGAATCAGATCAAATTAACACTTTCAGGAAAAAAGGGAGAAAGAAATTACTTGAATATTCATTTTGTTGGAAAAAAAATGTTAAAAATTAAATCTCAATCTAGTATAATTCGGGTCTGATTAAAAAAAATTAAAAGAAGGGATTTAACAGTATCCCTATTTATTTAATACTTGTTTATATACAATAGGCAAAAACAAAGGTCCTAAATGTCAAGGCAGTTTAATGCGATATTTATTACAAAATAAGTTTACATTGCTAGTATCATCCTCATTTGTATCAACAAAAATAAACTGATGATGCAATAAATCTAGATTCTGGTGTCTAGCCTGCAAGTAATGTTAAACCTACTGTTTTCGAATACAGGCTAAAATCACATAGTTTTTTAGTCCTAATTGTACTTTGTACTTCGTAATCTTTGCTTGCAGCATACGTTAATTGTATACCAAAATCTTTTGTTTAGACGTGTGTGCGTGTGCGATGATTTGATGCGTATTGCTTATGTTTGTATCCTAAAGGCTCCACATCACTTGTTCCCGTGTAAGTGAAAGTCTTATAATCTTGATTCACTGCAACGGGTTTTAAGATTCTCATTGACCCTCTTATCCCATTGCTTTATTCTAATTTAATTTTGCACAAAATATTCCTCTCCCGGGGATAATTATCTTTGCACTTCTCCGACGCTGAACACATTGTTTACTTTGAGAAAAGAAGAAAAGACTTTTTTTTTTAGAAATGCGAAGAAAAAAACATCTGCCTCTGTTCCTTTCCGACTCCTGAGCCGTCGGTTCCTACATTTTAACAATAGCACCCTTGTTTTATGTCACCCCCCTAAATCCTGAGTAATTACTAATCATCAATCAAAATTAATAATAGTTGATTAGGCTGGTGTGGTCAAAGATTAGGGAAGGGGAAGGTGGTGAGCCGTCTCTCACGCCGCTTGCAGTCACTCTGGCCCAAACCGAAGGGGGTTGGGCCCAGTATCTATTGGTATCCACTGGGAACCTGCCGCTTCTCTGGCAGCCAAAAAAGCCAGGAGCTGAATAAGGAAATGAAGCGTAATTTGAGGAAGATGGATGAGCCTTGAGGGCAACACCCCCTCCTATCCCTCCTCTATTGCTTATGATGAGCCTAGTGAGTATGTGTGTGAGAGTGTGTGTGACTGAGAGAGGGAGTGAGAGGGAAGCGAGAAAGAGTCAGGTCGCAGTCAGCGCATTGGCTTGCTGGAAAAGGGGACGCTTTGGAGCTTCCAAATACTGACTGTCCTAAAACAGCCGTCATTATAAGGATAACAGCTACGGCTAAGAGAGGAAGGGCTTAGCTCAAAACGGGAAAACGCAAGGATTTCTATCTCTGAGGGGGAGGATTTAATTTTTTTAACCATATTTGGCTCGCCACCAGCATGCAGAGACCCAGTGGCCAAGGAACAGCGTTTTCCATTGACTCCCTAATTGGGACTCCACAGCCCCGGTCGGGGCACCTGCTTTACACAGGCTACCCCATGTTTATGCCTTACAGACCACTTGTCATTCCTCAAGCCCTCTCTCATTCGCCTCTACAATCTGGCATTCCTCCGTTAGCTCCCTTGGCTTCCTTTGCCGGACGTCTTACCAACACCTTCTGTGCCAGTTTAGGACAAGGGGTGCCCTCCATGGTAGCCCTCACCACGGCGCTGCCCAGCTTCTCTGACCCTCCGGATAGCTTCTACCCACCACAGGAGATCCCGGGGCCACGATTAAGCGCTGACCCTGGGGTAAGGAGACAAGAGAGTCCGCATGCTGAGGATCTGCCTGCGAGAGACAAGAGTTCAGAGCTTCTCAACTTCTCGGAAACTTTTCAAACTATCACAGGTAAGTCTATATACAGTAGTTGATAAAGGTTGAAGCAGAGTTCTTAAATAACACTTTTATCTGTGATCTTTAGTAGAAATAAAACAATAAATACACACAGGTATTGATCTTCATAATATACTACTATACAAACATGATTATGTACACTATGTGGCAAAATACATCAAATTTGGGATTTTGGTGATGCAGAGTGCTCTAAGGACCTACAGAGATCTTCCCCTGTAATAATAACTTTCAATAGACTTTTTGTAATAAATCAACTTTTAATTTGAACGATCAATATTCCAATCGTCTTTCGGTAAGCGATTTTAAATACTTCCCGTTATTATTGTTGTTGTTGTTGTTGTTGTTGTTATTATTATATGCACCCAAGTTTCGGAAGCAGTATTCAGATGACGAATGAAAAGCTGTAAAGGTCTGGCCAGCAACAGACTCTACAACAGTCGAACAGCCTGTACGAATGTAATATACAGATAATACAAGACAACTACTTTCTTTGTGATAAACGCGACCATATGCTGACTCTCAAATCCTGTATCTATAGTACCCATGAGAGAAGAAATACGTTTAAAAAGAACACAGAACTGTTCCACCGAAGAGCATTATTTGGGCCTAAATTTGTCTTTTGGTTTAATTTCCGCAACTTTTTTTTATCAAAAGCTTGCGCAAAATAAAGTTCAAAATATCACCATATAGAAAAGAATTAAGGGAGATGAAGGGGAAGCAGCAATTGTCGATCAAATGTATATTACACATATATATATAAGCAGGTATAATAGTTTTTCAATAACTTCAGTAAGACACGTGAACTGTAAGGACAAGTGAGCTGTTCAATATGATTTTACTATAGAAAAATCTCTATAGCTCCTTAAATGCTATCTCATATCGCTTTATTATTAAAAGTTAAAATTGGAAACCTTAAAGAACTGACCGAAGATAACTGAAACAGAATAGTTCCATTGCTTTCTTTTGGGTGTAATACAGAGATCTAAAAATATTTTTTAAAAGCCGACAATTATACTTTGTAAAAAATAAGGCAAAACAGTAAGGATAAATGTATATGCAATCCATGGATTCTCCTTGGAAAAGAAATCCGAATTTTCTATATAATAAATACAATACATTTCAGATAATTACAAATGAGCTCACGAACATGTAATTTATTTTCTTAGACTCTTTTGTGAAATGTATCATATATTGCAAAGTTATAAGATACACGAGCATACAGTAGATCGCTCAAATCTACTGTTCATACGCAAGGTGGTTAAGGATCAAGGTGTCTTTTAATCATATGTACAACAGCAAATGTTTGACAGTTTGCTCAGGGGGATGTCATTGGTCCTTGTAGCCTTCGGCATAGCAGAAAACATAAAATAATTTAAGGCTGAAGTTTTGTAACTGTTTTGTGTCACAGCATCGATGAGTATATTCCACTTAGAATGTGAATTCTTCTATAATCCCAGTTTCACAATTCACAATGTGCATATTTTGTGTCTATTGTAATATGCTACTGATGATGATGATAACAATAATTATCTTAAAGTTTTAAATTAACTTAAAGTTTATTCAATAAAGCCATATCTATCCGTGAAAACTTGAACCTTTTCTCGGAAAAAGATACGTTATAAAATAAAGGTTATAAATATCTTCAGATATTTTATACAATATATATATATATTACATTTTATATACCTTTCTCCGGACAAAACCGACTTTTAAGATGATAATTTTTTATTGTGTATTTTATGCCATCTACTTTCCTTAAGTAACATAAAAGATCATAATATCAACAAAACCAGCAACTTAGGCTATCACTTCAAATAATTATTCAAACTCCTGTTCAAATTAGTTGCAGTGTCGTTAAATTGACATTAATATTTTTAATAAATGGTATCTAATTGATAACTTTTTTTGGTATTTATTTTTCAGGCGAAACCAAATTGTACAGTTCAGATGACGAGAAACTGGACATTAAATCAGCTGAGACCCCATGCAGCGACAGAGAGGAGGACAGCTCCGCTGACAGCGAGAATGAAAGTTTCTCTGACGGCAACAACTGCGGTCCTTTGTCCCAAAAGAACAAACTCAAACCCGGGTCTCAGGAGCCGCTACCCCCGGGTAATTCTACAGGAAAAAGCAGGAGACGGCGGACAGCATTTACCAGTGAGCAATTGCTTGAACTTGAGAAAGAGTTTCACTGTAAAAAGTACCTCTCTCTGACTGAACGGTCACAAATAGCGCATGCACTTAAATTAAGCGAAGTTCAGGTCAAGATTTGGTTCCAAAACCGCAGAGCCAAATGGAAACGGATTAAAGCCGGCAATGTCAACAACAGATCGGGGGAACCCGTAAGGAACCCTAAAATTGTGGTGCCCATTCCTGTGCATGTCAACAGGTTTGCTGTGAGAAGCCAACACCAGCAGATTGAGCAAGGGAGCAGGCCGTGAATAATAAAAAAAGACTACGTTTCTTATACACAGCCACTGCATAAACCAAGGGAACCACAACCACTGCATAAACTTTAAAAAATGCGAACCTACAGGTGAGAGTCAAGTTTAAAGAAACAGGCAGCGCCTGAAGTCTGGACTCCAAAGCAAAATGATGATTGCACAAGGAATAAACTACAAGTAATACCCTGTAATGTAAAACTTCAAATTGTATATTGTTGAGGAAAATGATCGCTTTCACAAGTGTTACAATAGTTCCAGTACAACTCCCAGGTTGCAATATTTCTCAGTTGCAATCTAAATATTCATGTAATACTGAATAATCTAGTTGTGAAGCTGTCCACAGGGCAGAAAAATGTCTATAAATCAGCCATATCTTTCGACATAGTGGATAATAAATCATCGATAGCTTACTGAAATCTAAAAATAAAATTAAACAGTAAGGCCACTATCTCAGAAAAAAATAATTAAAACTTGACGTTATTTGAATTCGATTCCTAAATAAAATAACCTCATTTTACAATTATGGTTTTGGGATGTGTAAATGCTTATTTATTTTTTGTAAAGTATGTATATACTGAAAGTGTCGCACGACGACACAGAAGTGCACTATGAAACAAGATTGTATACAATTTCTTTTAAAATATTTATATGTTGCAATGTGGTGGAACGCCACAAGTATATTTTTTGTTTCTGTTTTGAAATAACTTTTCTTTGTGTAAATTTCGTGAATTTTCTGCATGTTTGCTTACTTCTTGAAGCTGTTTTATTTCTTTTTACTGTTGTGCAAGAAGTTATCATTTCCCTTGATCGGAACAGTTAGCATGTGCATTCAAATGTCTTCGTTTACGGTACAGTCTAGAAAACGTATTCGGCAGCTGTTTGTGGAAATCGAATTGTGAAAAAAGACAAATTTAAGAAATTCCATTCGTATGTATATAGAGGTGTGGTTTAGTAATACCTACAACCGCGGGCCTCCTAATGTAAACATACATGTACATCTGTGATTTCAATAAATTATTTTCTATCAAACTAAACAAAGATAATTCAATCTAATTTAAGATTTGAAACATTGTGGTTTTTGAACCCGTGTGTTACTGTTGGGTATTAACTGACATAATGTTCCTCTTCTTCTGATATCTCTCCCAAATACGTTATTGAACAGGTGTGCTCAGGTTAGCGTTCATGTGCAATTATATAATTAATTCGTGATTTGCGTTTTATTAACGGCCTGGTGTATCGTTATCGAAGATTAATATTAAATAATTTTACTGCCACGGATATAACCCGACATTTCTTCCGGGGTTTTAGTTACCTGTGTTGCATTTACCTTTACATTTACATAACAACCAATTGGTGTATTGGAGTTCATTAGAAATAATGTGCAACACAATTCCAGATGTCAAGTCGCTCAATATTTTTGCAATATTCATGATGGGTTTTTTTGTACAGTAGTAATTTCATTAAAAAAAAACTTTGTCAAAAGCAAATTAGTGCCAAACTACAGTGATGTCACGACTGTAGGACAGCCCATAAAATCCTTAAATGACATCATAATAGTACTACCCCACCCAATCTACAGTATGTTCGGCAGTGCATTGTAATCTGTATTAAATCCTCGCACAAGAAGCAAGCGAGTTGTCTTTAGGATTGACACATTAATGTTAACCGTCTTCCTTTCTTCTTGTCTATTAGATTACTAAATCTTAAGTGAAATAAGTAAAGCAGACATGACCCCATAATTTCTATTATAAGAGTTCAGGGTTTACTTAATTCAATATCCAAACTATTACATTGATACATACCATAAAATTATCAAAGGTATTGTAGGAGGTATTTACTTTCGGAGCAAATACATTTTGTGGATTCAAAAAAGTTACTTTACGGATACTATCTCTTCATAGTTATATAATTAACTTATCTTTACATAATTACCATTTTATTGTAGTCGAAATAACTGCGAGGAGCTCATTGTAATCTTACTTTACTGATAAGTGAAATAGAGATCCAACTCACATTCATTAATGCACCAAAATACAGTAACGAAATTAGAAGAAATTGTAATGGTAAGAATGTATGAATTTTAAAATTGTTATTGTATTGATATTAAAGAAATGTGATGTAATATGTAATGGTATTACATATGTTTTTACTTACAAAATTCGGACATAAACACTTTGTCAGACAAAAAAAACACCCTTTCCAACTTTGTGGGAAACAGTTTTTTAAAAAAGAAAAAAATACACTTGTGCGAAACATTTTCTCTTCAATATATTTTTTAACTGAGCTCAGCGAAACTACTGCGCATTTTGTTAAATGAATTTATGCATCTTTAGAGGTGCATGTAAATGTACACATGCATTTGTAACTGATTTAAGCAAACTTATAAACTTTTATTTTAAACCTTCATCACAGGTAAATATTGCGTAGAAGACATTAAATCCAATATAAAAAAACGTCATATAGATGGAATGGATTCATTCGTTAAATTGATATCATTGCGTATATTGTATGATCCTGTCATATAATGTTATGGACACATCTTAAAGGTTTTTTTTTGTGTGTGGGGTGCTATATACTTGTTCTTGTTTTTTATTCCATATTTTATGGTAGACCAACCCCATCTAAAACTAGCATGGAAGGAATCCTGGGACATTGAACAAAATCCAATAAAAACTTCCTGTTCTTACATAATTTCCATACTCTTCCGAGAATATCTCACTTTGAAGTTATGTTTAATTTTGCAGCTTTACAGCTCAAATTACATTTTATGTATTTATTTTTGCTGATAAAGTATGAATATTTTAATATCTCTTTTACTTTGAAATTCGCTACGTGTTTTAGGAAAGTCATCTAGCCAGGTCAGACCCGATGTCTAACAAAAAGCAACGGGACTAACGTAAAATTAGGTCGTATTTCTTCTGCAGAACATCAGTGACATTACATCAAAATGTTCAGGCATCTATCTGATTCTTTAAGCATATCTACTCTGTCCATCAGGAAACATTATAGAAGTGTTCTGAAAAAACTGACCATGAAACCCATCCCTCAGGAGGATAATGTTAATTGTAATTTGATGATTAATTTAATAAGAATCTCTTATATTTTTAATGAGGCATGAATTGCTTGGCTGGTTAGTTATATAGATGAGAACCTCTTTTCCTGATCATGCCAGGTGTTACATTAAAGAGATTCATCAGCAATTAGGATGTTTCTTCACAAAAATGACCTCTGTGACAGGCCTGAAATGATGAAATAATAATAATTACATTCCTTACACTTAAATAGCACATTTCTGGACACTCCACTCAAAGCAGGTAACGGGGACTCCTCTCCACCACCACCAAAGTGCAGCATCCACCTGGATGATGCAATGGCAGTCAAAGTGGTTAGTAAATGGCTCCTCTGAGCAAACCATCTAGTATTTGGTTTTTTTTCAAGGCAGAAGGCAAAAAAAACATCTATGCTCTTATAGAGGCTAGTTGCCAAGTTACCTTTTGTACCCAAATTGGAAGAGAAAAAAACCCCAGTGATTTAGATAAATGGCAGTTTTTATTAGCCAATCACTGCAGTGAGGAGTAGAATAGTGGAAATGGTGAGATTTGTGTTAATGAGAACACAAGTGATTTATCTCTCTTTAGGAGGGAAGAGGGTCTCACAGAGGAGTGATGGATCCCCATTAAAGTGGTCATTTCCAACACTGCGTAATGAACTTCACAATCAATCACCACTGGTGGGGAGGAGGAGAAATTAAGAGTTGAGCGGTGTGTGGGCGTGCACATTCCCCTCATCCAAAAAAGTGAGTTCAGTGTTCTGGCCTAAGAGTCACACTACATACAGCACCTCCATTTTCTAATGCAGGAAGGAAACACAGCATAATGCAAGTTGTGTTGGAGCACTTAGAAGTTTTTGTAGTTTTAACATGCCTCAGTCATTAAATCCTCCTATGATCATTTTTGACAACAAAATAAATATCGTTCATAAAAACCTTTAGCTATTGTTCATATTTTTTTTTTAAAAAGGAAAGATATCTAAAAAGAAATATAGAACAACACATAATAAATGCTTCCATTCTACAAAAATCCCTTTTTCGTTCTGTTTTACCTTCTACTTTCGTTTAATTTACTGCATAAAAATTAATTAGCATTTACATAAAGATCATTTTGTCTACTGACTATTTTGAATGGGTCAGTGAGCAGATCTTGCACTTGAGATGGTGTATCTACAGTATATAAAGTAAAGATTATTGTATTATTAATTGCGTTTTATTGTAAACATCTTAAAGGCAGAGTATTTTCAGAATTTGAAAAGCAAATATTGAGTAATTTCCTCTGACTTTACCTTTATTCTTCCCCTGAGATTTATTATTTTCAGTCTGATTCCATACTAATATCAGAGCAAGAGTTTAATGAGGGGATGGCCGACTCCAGCTCTCAAGGGCTGGAGTCCTGCAGGATTCACAGGTTTTGCATTTCAATTAGCACTAATTAAGACTTCAAACAGCAGGTGATTCCACCTGTTTTAAAAATAATTAGTTCAATTAAGCAATTAACATCAGAAGTGGAATACAAACCAGAGAATCCTGTGGCCCTGGTGCTGTCCCACCTTGGTTTAGTGGTTGATTAATGATCAGAACAATCAGAGGGGATGGTGTGGGTTTTAGTAGGCTCAGTTTCAGTCTGGACTCAAATGCTTCATAGTTATTACAGGAATTTTGTTAAACAGTCATCTTTTTAAAGACACAATGTAAGACAGGAGGTTGCAATGCCAGTCCTCAAGGGCCAATGACTTGCAGGTTTTATAGGACTTGATTATTTATCAACTGATTATCACCTAAAACAATAGATGATTGGACTTATTTTCCAAATATTTTTACTAAGGAATTAAAATCCGATGGCAGAATAAAAAAGAACATTGCTTCTATATCCTTAAATAACAGAAGCTGCCTGCCATTTCAAATCCAGGAGAGATCCAATACATCACTTGCCTCGTCAAAATCTGGAACCGTTGGTTTTGTTTTTCCCATCTGATGTCACTGGTAATGGTGTCAAAATAATGGAAGGCAACTAAGAATTTGAGATGCTTAGTTATAATCACAAAAAAAAAATCCCAAATAAAATCTTTAAATAACATTATAGTATGACTATAAATTTATGAAGGATCTGATGAAACAAAACCTTTATTTTTGTGACTTTTCCTACAGAAAGAGAATATGTACAAGGTTAAGACACAGCTTGATACTGAAACAAGCAAAGGACTTTCCAGCAAAACATTCAATACAGAAGTCTTTGATAATTGTGACAGAAGGATAAAGAAAGTTTTTTTTTTAATATAAAGACAGACTATTCAGAAACAAATCTTCTACATAAAAATTATGATTTTCAAATTAGAACTTTCTACAACAATTTGATACTTCATGTTCATGTTTTTGGGGAAAAAAATGCAACATTTTATTATCTGGAACTGTAGCTTCATGGTTTTTATTTTATTTTAGCCATGTATGCGACTAAATATATATTGTTCTGCTATTCTAATGCACATTGGTCAGAATCAAAAACCAATAAACCGTGTATGTGGCTTTTGTGGAAATTGTGCTGCCTCACCAAATTTGTCATGCAGAAATTAAAAGGAGCTTGAGAATTAAGTTTTGCTTCTTTGTTATTTCATATGATGCTGGTTGTAATGAGAATCTCTGCTGGAGTTCAGCTGCTAATGGAGATAACTAAGTTGGCACTGGGATGCAAAGCCTCTCCCAGTAGATTCTGAGTATGTGTGCTGCTCAGTAAATAAACTGCATGCCCTGGATATTATGGGTATCAAGTAATTATGATCCCTGCCCATAATCTGTTGAACAGGATGGTTGTGGTATGTTTTTAAGAAGAACTAATCCCCTTCATGTCACCAATTGTTCATTATCTAATTATAATCTTGTAATTCTCATTATAGCTACATTTCAAGTATCTTCAAATGTGTGGGTATGATTTTCTCATGACTTAAAAAGGAATTTCAATGTTGATACAATAGCATAATTATATACTGCTTGTGTATAAAAGATCTTATTCTGCCATAAAGAGATCAGATGTACAGTACAAACACAAAAGTCTGACTTACATACAGTAAATCAGTCATTACAGTGCAGACAGCCTACTACTAGAAAAACTACTTTGCAATATTAAGTAAGCTCTCCATAAAGGTGTGTAAATATGCCTTAATGCAGATGTATATGTGTATCGTACACTGGTATGTGGTACCAGTGTACATATATATGGTATATGTACACTGGCTATCAAAAGTATTTACTCCTCCTTGGACTTTTTTTCCCACATTTTATTACAATATGGAATAATAAATTATATAATTGGGTTTTTTGCCCTTGATTGATTGACAAACACTCTATAATGTCAAAGTAGAAGTTAAATTCTATGGTCCTCCTAAAATAATTACAAATATAACACAGAAAATAATCGCAGAAGTATTCACACCTCTTGAGTTGATATTTGGTAGTGGCAACTTTGGCAGAAGTTGCAGCCATGAGTCTTCTTGGATAAGGACCTACCAAGCTTTGTGTCTGTACACTGTTTGACCATTCTTCTTTGTAAAATCGGTCATGTTCCCTCAAGCTGGATGAGGACTATTGGTGAAAAACAATTTTCAACTGTTGCAACTGGTTATCAATTGAATTGAGGTCCGGGCTTTGACTTGGCCACTTCGGAACATTGACTCTTTCATTTTTAAGCCACTTCAGTGTGGCTTTGGCTGTACTGTATGTTTTGGGTCATTGTCCTGCTGGCAGATGAATCTTCTCCCAAATTCCAGGTCTTTTCTGGACTGCCGCCAGCATTTCTCCAGGATTTCTCTGTACTTTGATGCATACTGTACATTTTTTCTTCCATCTTCACAAGTCTATAGTCCCTGGTGCAATGAAGAATCCTCACAGTATGATTCTGCCACCACTGTGCTTCCTAGTAGGGATGGTGTTCTCAGGATGATGTGTGCTGTTAACGCTTGCACCAAGCATAGCGCTTAACATGGAGGCCAGAAAGGTTAATTTTGTTCTCATCAGACCATAGAATCTTGTTCTTCCATTCAGCCATAGAAATCTGTCATTCCTTCTGCACAGATTCCCAGTTTTCTCCATGTCTTTCTAATGGATGTTACCGTGTTTTGGGTGATTTTCATTGCCTTGGAAATGTTCTTATACCCTTTCACTAATTGGTGTTTTTTAATAACTCTACCCTGAATTTGGTTTGAATGTTCCTTTGTCTTTGGATGTAAATTTTGGTTGGAAGCTGTACCAATCAGCTCTGGGTTCTACTCATTTTAACCCACAGTCATGTAAAACACCTTAATTGCACACATGTTGACTCCATTCAACTAATTATGTGACTTATAAAAACAATTGGTTGCACCAGAGCCTATTTAGGTGTGTCACAGCAAACGGGGATGCATACTTACTGTATGTAATCTTTTATTCCACAACACTGTAAACTCTATGATAAAAATACAAGTCAAGATGGTTACTCAAACTATGGGTTTTCCATAGGTGAAGTTAGTTTTCTTCATACTCTTTATCCGAGCTTTCATATACTGTATACACGTATATTATGTAACCAACACAATATGAAGTCAGACAGAACACAGTGCCCCTGGGCTTAAAGGTTCAGTAGACTTAAAAAATAAGCTAGACAGTGTTTTTTTTAAATCAAATAATTTAAATGTCAGAATAGAAGAGAAATGAAAATGGAGTGTACAATTAATTATTACATACAATATCAGCCACAACCTAATATTACCCAGTCAAAGTAGTATCTGTCTTTTCTAAGCCTGATTGAGATAAGAGCCTTTTTGACTACTGCAGAGATTCAAAGATGATACAAAGATGCTCATAGATGAATATCCATAGAGACTTTCCATTTGTATTACAACATGATTATTTGCTTAGAAAGTCATGCATACACATGACAGACAGGAAGGTGAGGCATCTACATGAGTTTTGTATTTTAGTTTCCAAAAGAGACCGAATACTCCACAGGATTTATTCACAGTGAATGTTTTCAGTGAAAGATCTTCAACAAGAAATATCGTGGTTTTGGAAATTTCTGATAATTGCAATAACATAGGGGAATCTATCTATCTAGTCTAGGTTTCATTTTGTCTGTCATTCCAGTGTTTGTTTTTGCATGAGTTCAATCTCTCATCACGTTAAACACAGACTCATTAGACATTCATTAATACTGAAACAACCTCAGTATGATAAATAGTTTGACACCTGTCTTCTAAGTGTTATGCAGAAGGTTAAGAAAACAAGGTAGCAAATATGAGAGTTTATAAGGAATGATAATTTATATTTTCTTTGATATTAATTTATTTTATGAAGGGGGCATTATGTATCTTGCTGTTAACTGCATTATCAAGGATACATTTACTAGCTTCATTTAAAAATGCAAATCTGAATTGATCCAATACAGTTTACAGATACCTGGGTAGACTACATTTTCAATTGTCATTTTGGTAACATATTATATGATCAGTTAAAACAACAGCAACCCCAAACCATTTTCACCTTAATCATTAGTGCGGTTTAGTCATGCATTTATGGAGGTTGTCATTATTTTGTCATTCATTACTGGCAAATCTAGTTATTGTTAAGGTTTTTGATATCCAAAAGATTTGATGTGGGCACTACATGAGAATATATTTAAAGGTTGTACTCAGACTTAAAAACAGAGCGTACCCTTAAATAGTCCCAGCTGGCAATTATAATCAATTGTATGAGAAGAAAAAGGCAATTATAGAATAATTGTTGAGGTATAATGTTAATAAAATAAAATTAAATTATCCCATAATTGGCTTTTTTTTCCAATCTCATAATTGATTATAATTACCACCTGGGGCTATTTCAGGGTACATTATTCTGTTAAGGTTCAGCACAACCTTCATCCAAAGTCCATTATCCTTTCTGAAGATACATTTGAAATATTTTGGGTATATTTTCTCCTTTGCAATGAAAGGAGTTGTGATTTTTACAACAGCTACATCAAGTCATGGCTACCTTTTATGGTGAGGTCCAATCAGTGAGAAACAGTTCTGCAGTTCCTGTTTTTTTGACAAAAGATACTGTACATCCATCTGTGATCTGATTTTTCCTTAACATTGGGCCTCAATTATGTTCAAATATTTGGGTTCACATATACTTATTTGTGCACATAAAGACACACATATACAGTATACAGATCTTCCAAGATATTCGAGAATGCCATGCTCTATAGGTGTGGGGCAGTAGTGGATAGGGCTCTGAATTTATAATCTCAGGGTTTAGGAGGTGTCATTTCCCAAGTATTGCGCTGTTCTTGTATGCTAGTGAGAAGGGCCCAGCATGTGGCATGTCCCATCATTCCTGAGAACCATGCAGTTCAGTCATTGTGTTTCACTATGGGAAAGGAGACTGTAAGGGTAGTCACAAGAGTCAAGGGCATTGCTGAAAGTAACAGCAAACCTGGCTATTCTATTAAGTCAGTTTGTATGGACTGACTGAATCAACTGGATAGACAGTCAATGGCTTAAACATTTGTCGCTAAGGTTTTCCTTTAGATTTCTACTAAAACAGAGTACATGATGAAGATTTATTAATAATACAGTATATATAGGCTGCAATGTGTAGATGAGGATCTTAAGAGGGTTGTGGTCAGTTGTCTGCGCAAATTCATAACATTTTCTCCATATGTATGATGTGCCATTCGACACTTCATTCACTCTGACAAATAGAAAACAAAGCTTGGATTCAGCTAAGAACTGACATACAAAATAGATATGAGAGTGATCTTTGACCCTTCGATACAGAGCAATTAGATTATAATATTTATATTATCATTATAACAATTTAATTTTAACTCATTCCTTCTCTACCTTCTATTTTTGTTAAAAATGTTATATTAGATTAAATATATATTTCACTTGCATTTAGAACTATGTGCACTTACATTCCCGCTAGAAAACGGTATTAAGTTTAATCAAACATTTGTGTACTTGCCAGGACTGATCCCTCAGAAGAAATGAGTAGAGAAGGACTCAAGCTGTCTTATGCCGGATTTAACTAAGAATGAGAATGCCTTTGATGAAGCCTCATGTGGAGTCTGGTGTTTTCAAGCAAGGAGAAATCAGCTGCTGGAGTGGGTCAGGTTGGGTTCTGGTGGTAGCAGGGGAACACTGGACAAGAGGTCTGTCAAATCTGGCTGTAGATCAAGATACAGAGCATTCTTTTCTCACCCTTAATGCATTTCTTTTCTGCTTTGGGAGTTCAGCGGTGCTGTGAAAGTGCTTGGCTTCAAGAACAATATGCTGTTCATAAAGGATATCATATAACTGAAGAAAAATGTTAATAACACCTGGTTTCATTAAACAGCTCCCTGGGACTGAAATGATCATCTAGTGTTCATTGGGCCCTTGTGGAGGCATTGAACCCTTGTGTTTTCTAGAGCAGGTGTTTCAGGGAAAATTGAAACTCAACGTCATTTTATACAGCAATTTATTTATGGAATGAAACAAACATAAAATTGTTATGCCCCAACCCATTAGTGTTGGGAAATGAAATCACAATGAAGCTATCTGTTCCTGGTCAATTATTTGGCCAATTAGAACAGAAGGAAGGAGAGACTATTTGTATTAACCCTATACAGTATAATCCAATCTGATCCTCCCCTTTAAATTTGTACAGCTGACAGAATCATTATCACTATTATTAGTGTTGTTGGTACTGTAGGTGTTCTGAATGTTATGTTTCACAATTCATCTCATAATTCTGATCTTTTTAAATTATATTTGATTTGTCTGTCTTGACATAATGGAATCAAAGAAAAGTACCATCCAAGACCAAGTCATAAAACTTGACATGTTCTCTTGCCAGATAGAAAAAGTGGGGAGCTCCTAGTTCTCACTGCTGACAAGATGAGGAAGCCCCTGTCAGGGGGAGCCCATCCCAGCAAGCATGGGTGCAAGGCAAGATACACCCTAGACAGGGCAAACATAGACCCACACACATACCAAGGTAAGTTTTCCCAAAAGCCAATTAACCTACAGTACCAGTACTGTATGACTTTGGACTATGGGAGGAAACCAGAGCACCTGGAGGAAACACACACAAACACAGGAGAACATACAAACTCCACACATATAGCAACCCTAGGTCCAGAATTTAATCCAGGGTTCCAGTGCAGCAAGGCAGCAACGCTAACTATTGAGCCACCATGCCATTGTGTTCTTATAATGTAATTGCATAACTTGTACCTATTGTGGAGAAACAATCATCACTATCATAACCCTAGAACAGTGTTCCTATGAAACCAACCATATTCTATATCAGGTTTGTATCCGAGAGGCTTTCTTTCGGATTGCTATATTTAGTACATCTGTGAATTTCATGTGTATGTTTGCGTCTTTCTTTATTTCTATTACAATATTAGATAAAATACAATTACAGTGGATGCTGCACAGCTTCTCTATAAAAGAAGAGACAGAAGGTAGTAATTAATCTTACCCCAAAATAGATTGTTTTCTACTCTTTAGTAACAAGCGCACTCTTTTTACTCTTTATCTTCAGTTTTATGATTTTCATTCCATGCTGTCTGATCATTGAAGTGACTTTAACAGCACTTAAAACAATATTTCTTTTCACATCACTGCTGTATAGTCCACCCTTTCAAAAATGCACTGTCCTATGAGTTCAAGCCACTTAAGTAGAGCAATGCAAGTGCAATGTTAATAAGTCTGACGGTCTTCTTCTAGAACCCTTTAAAAAAGCAACACATTCATAATTTTTATGTGGATCAAAAGAGGTCTATGGTTGAAAAGGGAGAAAATGTCCATGAGTCATAAATGACCTATATGACAGAATGACAAGAAAGAAGCCTAAAACTTTTCATATAAACTACTGGGTTTGTAGCGAAGCATATTTTGGTCTAAATGCAAATGTGCAAAAAATACACAGTGCATCATCCAGTCAACACCATCTCTAGTGTCAAGCATGGTGGTGGCAGCATCATGTTATGGGGATGCTTCTTCTCAGCAGGGAGTTAGAAGGTTGTCAAGGCAGAGGAAAAATGGATGGCGAAAAGTACAGGCACATCATAGAGGAAAGTACTTCATTCTGATAAAAAACTGGGATGTAAATTCATCTGTCAATAAGAGAATGACATAAAGCACAAGGCCAAAACTACAATAGAGTGACTTAAGGATGAGAAAGTCAAATGCTGTTGACTGGACCAGCGAAAGTTCTGACATGAACTCTATTAAAAATCTGTGGAAAATCTTGAAAACTTGTGCAATTCTCAAGCAACCTGAGGAAAAATGAGCAAACACACCCAGGACTAAGTGGGAAAATGACATCAAACCAGGGTGTAAAGTTGACAAAGACCTACCCAAAAAGACTTGCTGTAAATGCTGAAAAAAATATTAAGTTCACTAGTCTGAATACTTATGCAATCAACATATTTCAGCCTTTCTCTTTAGGTTTTGCTAACATTTAATCTAACTTATTTTCATTTTAAAAGTCTTCAGTTTGAGCATTTAGGTTTTGAATAAAACATTAATTTCTTTTAAAATATGTATCATTTTGTAATTTCATAAAATATGACACCATAGGAAGTGTCTGAATACTTTTACAGGGAGAGGACAGGCTAGGGAAAGATCCAGTGATACAGAAAGAAGAAATACAGACATTACTACAGAAATCATGATAACATCTACAGTGCCATCCATAAGTATTGGGACAGTGATACCACGATTGCTGTTTTTACTGTGTACTCAGAAAATTCAGGATTTTGATGACAATTCAGGACAATTGAGGATTTGAGTTGAAAAGATGAACATGAGGCAAAAATACATAATGTTACAATTTATTTATTCATATTTCTGTGCATATATGTTCTAACATTTTAGAATAACACCACTTTATTGTGTAACACCCTCTTTTAGGTGAGCATAAGTATTGGGCCAATTGGCTGCCAGGTGGTTTTTAATGGTCAAGTGTTTCTTATGTCATTGATTGTGCTCACCTAAAAGAGCAGTGAAGGTGTAATGTTGCACTTTGTAATGAAAGACTTTGCTCTTTCCTTTGGTGTCTGCTTTTACAGTCAGTAGGCCTAAACCACCACGAAAACTCCACTTTGTCCACAAACGAAATTATCCACTCCACTGACCAAAGATGATAGATACAATACCTATCTAAATAAAACCTGACTGCCAAAACTGTCTTCATCCAGTACTAATTTAAAGGGGTGAGTACTGCAATGAGTAATTGTTACTATTACTATCTTATTTGTAGGTTTTGCTCATATGTTAATCTGCTTGTCATGTAACAGTGTTCAATCTGACTTTATTATAGTTTTAAATAAAAACATCCATTTGAAAAAAAAACATTACTTATAATTCATAATGTGATATAATTAGTTTATTTGGTTGAATACTTTTACAAGGCACTGTTTATTTGATTGTACCTATATTCATTTTTACAATTACTGAATACCTCAAAAATTCCAATTTCCTTGAAAGAGAATTTTTTTTTACTTCTATTTAATTGAGAGGAAATTCTTTCAAGTCTAATGAACTCTTAGACCTCCTGCACTGAGGTACAGTAACTGGTTGCTGTGTAAGGTAGAGCAGGGAAGAATGTACACCTTTTTCCTTCATTGAATTCCTCACTGTTACTGCACTATAATCCAAAAAACAGCACAGATACTTCAGAAAAACAGGGATGGACTGTCTTCTTTCTTTAAAATCATTTGGTAGAGCAGTGGAGACGTTGGAAAAATAAACATCAAGGGATTGTCGCAACGTCCAGAAGAGCGATCTATCCTGTGTTTTTTTCCATGCTTAAGTTTCACTGTGATAGATTTGGAACTCACATAGGGGCGATATGACTTTTTACAAGAATCCAACTGGATCTTCAAATTCAGTTCCCTCTAGCAAACCCACTACATGGTGAACATTATTTTTTCGAGAACAATCTTCAGGGAATCCTTGCATTACAGACTTTCCAGCTTATGTGTTCCATATATTTTTGTTCCCATTGTTCACCTGAGACAAACTCCAGTTTCAAGATCAATTGCTGAAAGTTGACATCTCAGTGTTTAAGCTTAAAGCTATCACAACAATCTATGAGCCCACTACCGTCATCTCAATTTTCAGAAGCTGCACTTGTGTTCCACTGAGTGCTTCAACAGTGCAGACATATTAGACAGCACAAGAGAAAGTGAACTTTACAGTTTCTTCTAAGTTTCTTTATGTCTTATAGACTTTGTCTTTTACTGTGTCCCTGTTGTCTTGGGTGGATCATGAACACAAATAAAAAATGGAGGTAAGAAAAACAAAATTCAAAGAGGTCACCCAGAACAGGAGCTCTAACTCTAGCCTATAATCCTGTAATTCAAATATGATCTCTTTTAAGTATATTGTCAGAAGATGTGAAATGTAGGTTTGTAACCTGTCCAGTTTTCACCAGGACAGTCTGCTTTTGATTTACATACCTGGGTGAATTTGCATCTCATCAGCATCTGGGAGTTGAGAAAGGGGACCCTTTATTCCAATGATATGTCATGAAAAAAAACAGACCATACCACTGCATGAAATAATGCAAGGAAGAGTCCTCCCCACTGAACTGTAAGGGGGAAAGAACAGTTTTTATCAGGAACTTAATTGTTGAAAAGGTAGTAACTTTATTTGTATGCCTGTAGAAAACAGAACTTGTATACCATTTTTGCACTCATTACCTCTGAGAAAATGTTGAAAACAATCTTAAATATTATAAGTGTAACAACATAAAATATAAGAAATATGTGCTTGTGATTGGTCAATAAAAAGTGATGTGTGCTGGGACAAAAGATACATATATTAGAAAATTCCAATAGCACCATAACAATACGATGGCTAAAAATAAGACTGGTCTGAAAACATTGCTCGATGAAATGGTTCAGAGAGTTGTTAAGGCACTAAGGAGAAACCACTCACCATCATAAGTCTCCATGAGCTTATGCAATTAGACCAAGTAACCTATTCTAACCAAATCCCAGGTAATAATATTTTAAAAATGAAGAGAGGATAACCTGCCATGATTACTAAAATGTATAGGCATCATCTGTCCACATTCCATAACCCAGTTACAGAAACCAGATGAGTCAGTGCTGCTGATTTCCAGTGCAGGTACCCTAAAGAGTAACTGTATGACTTAAAGTCACTGTGCTGCATGACTGTAGTCAATACATCAAAATGGACAATCTTCTGTCTGTTCCACATCACTTGCTTGCTTATGCTTTGAGCTAATGACGGACACAGCTGGAAATGGTCATTTACACAGGCATGCTGACTTGAATATACCACAAAACCAACATTTGACTTTAAATCTTTCTTCTCAGAAAGTTGTTTAAAATAATGAAATATAGCATAGCCAAGGATAAATCTTAAACTATCCCTTCAAATGAACTCTTGCAATTTAGTTGGCAATTCTGATGTATTTTAGTTTATTTATGTTTCAGTCTCAGTCACACTCTAATTATACATTTGTAATTGGCAAAATTCTTATTAAGCACATCCCATTTTGAATATGGAATTGATATTGATTAAGTGATTAAAAAATGCAGTAAATCTCACACCCATATGGTAGTGTAACAGAAAAGTTAGGAATACAGTAAGTTTTGAAATAAGTGTTTGGAAAGATTATAAAAGTAATCTTTCTGTGATCTTGAACTGAAAATACTCTGCAACTGCTTAACTCTATGACCTACCTACACAGGAATGCTGAGATGGGACTCTAATAAACAGGATGTCTTTGCTCTCTAACAAAAACTAGGCTTCCATAAATTTGGAACATGCCAAAACATAT
The DNA here is from genome assembly GCF_055471065.1 of Atractosteus spatula. NCBI lineage: Eukaryota > Metazoa > Chordata > Actinopteri > Semionotiformes > Lepisosteidae > Atractosteus > Atractosteus spatula. Next base: position 31,113,604 of record NC_142711.1, on the reverse strand, counting down.
TGATGCCAACATGGATGCTTGCAGCTCCAAGAGGGAGGCACATCTGGATTCGAACTCCAGCTGGATGTAACTAGTCATAATCCACTGACAGGGTCAAAATGATCCACGAATGAGGAACATACCATATGGGGATGGCCACTATACCTGATGACCAGTTAACACCCATGATAGCATTTACTATGCTCTCTAAAGCCTTAACAACCTCACTGAAAACTAATTGTTTTACTGTGACTGCCTCTGTCCGAACTGAAACTGAAAGAAACTCAGCTGAAAGTAACTTCTAGGCTGAGAGAACTATATAAACCAGAATTCTGCATTAGACTTCTTTAGGAACAGAAGACGTTTTGGCACATGCTCTCCATTGTCATTTCCCCTGATCACTGAAATAATATAGTTGGACATTTATCAACACCACTGTATATAAACAAATATTTAGTGTAGTAGGAATAATATGTGTGTGAGCAGCCGTTCTAGGCTTCTTCCCATCTAAGTCTCAATTGTTGCCAGTTCCCAAGTCCTGAGACTGTGTACATGATCCAGCTGAAGTCAGCTTCAGTGCCATGCTAAGCATAGAACTCTTCCCTCTTCCTGTGCCAGTGAGACAACCTTTGGTGACAGTTAGCAGAAGATTGGACAAGCTTTGACACAGAACCAGCTAATGCTCTTCATGTGGACTTTTCAAAAACCTCATTAGAATCAGTACCATTCTCAATTCCAAACAAGTATATGTTATACAAAAAATGCTATTCCAAACAAGTACAGTATAGGTTTCATAAACAGTGATTTTTACAATCAGTTTAATATTAAGTTGCCTTTCACGTATTTATGAATGTTGATGTTATGAGATTATTATGAAGCTGTACACACTAATCCAAGTATTATTGTCAATGTACTTTAGTCCTATACTACTATCTTTTTGTAAGCCCCAGAGTGATTGATCAGCCATTTGTGTGCATCATGTCAAATTGATTCATTTATACTCTTGTTTTGGTTTACTTGACATATGTCCTGATTGATTGATTCCTAGTTGCCATAAGCCATTCTTTAAATTTACTGTCCCAATTTCCAATTCTGTAAGTAAATTCACATGATCAAATCAATAGAGTAGGATGAAAACAATATTCATGCTTTTCTCTGTAACATGCACTGTTGAACCATCCATGTTCTCCTCAACACTGAAGAGGGTAGCTTTAAATTGAGCTCACGCTGATAAATCCATGATTAAAGCAAGCCAAGACATCTTTGATTCTTACCTGTAATTACCTGTTACAAAGGGATTCCTGGTCACTGTGACCTAATAATGTAGTCCAATTTCAAACAATTTCTTGGCCACAGAGTTCATTCAACCTTGTGTCACAAACCAGTGTCTTCACGTGTGGAGCCACTCAGGAGCCCACACCTTAGCACCTGTCACACAAATAAAATAGTTCCTTTAAAGCCACACACCATAAATGATAACATTAAAAGGAGTTCTGCATACATGGAATATTTTTAAGTTAGTCTTCATTTCAGATTTCTTTCCATTATGATGGTCACATCGTATTACATGATGATAATGATGATCATTTCTAAATCAGAGTGGTGCCAACTCCTATATACATTCGTATTTCTGTATGTTTTAAAGATAAAGGCTTTTTCCAAGTGCATTATACTTCTTAGAAATAAGTTGGAAACACCAAAGTGAAATCCATCCTGAGTGTCAATGTTCTGTCCATGGGGCATCAGTTTCCCGACACCATTAAATATGACTCTGCTGGGTGTCCGGTAAAGAAAGGGTTGATGTCTGACTTCCTGGGAGGGTCTAGTGGCTCCCTGTTAGATGATGTATGGGCAGATGTATCAAATCGCACAAGATAAACAAGCGATGAATTTCATCAGGGCCATCATAGCTTTAATTTGGCTGCCTAATGAGTCAGATCTAGTGGCGGAGATAAAAGTTGTCAGAGGCCTGGCTCTAATGAATTTCTTGCCACTTGTAATCAAGGCTGCCTGTCTGAGGGGGGATGATTAATGGGACCCTGGAGGATTCCCCAGCCCTCAGCTTTCATTACAGCTAATGCATTCTCCGGCAAATTAACAGAGAACTGTGTGTGCGAGAGAGACACAGAGAAGCAGAAAAAGAGAGATACTGATTAAAGACAGAGAAAAAAGGGAGGGGCATCGGAGAACATTAATACAGAAGAGGGGCAGAGTGTGGCAGAAAATACAAAATGGGGCAAAATCAAATATTTAAATTGTTCAAAATGCAATTAAAACCAAAGGGCCATAGTTTATAGTGCTAACTGATGCTGAAATGTTGATTTACTCTATCGGGGAACTTAATAAGATCTGAAGCATTTACAAATGTGCATTTACTGTAGTATGGAGACTCGAACACTCCAGTTAGGTTCCTTACTGGTTGCTTTTCCTGTCAACTGCAGCTTTTAGATCAGTTTTATTGTAATGAATTACATGATAAACAAAAGTGAATGTCAGTAACCAAGTAACTGAGTAACCAAGCCAACAGGTGTCCACTTCAGCCTCCTTTCCTGACTGGTGTGACCCTGTCCTTTCAGTCGCCGGGATTAAACAGTTATTTCTTTTGTGAGCTGAGTGGGGTTCATGACCAGAGCTCTAAACCTTAATAATTTGACTGCCTGTATATCAACTCTTGAATACATTCAAATGGATTTGTTTTAACTTCAGTCAACATTTGTTTTGTTGAATTTGTTTGACAAAAAGCAAAAATATTTTAAAAAACAGGAGAGAAGGATACTACTGTACATATAGGCTATCAATCTGTTTCACTTCCAACATTAAGCATTGGAAACTCCTCTTAAGAACATCACCCAATAACATTGTGTTTTGTTAACGAACTTTAAAAAATCTTGCATTTGTCTGAAAATTATAATTATATTTGAATTTATAGTTTATAATCATACATAAAAATGCTCAACTTTATTTTATGTAGCACCTTTAAAAGTAAGTTCTCAAAGCACTTTACAGCAAGACAAAAAAAATAACTTGGAGAAGAGGTAACAAAATTAGCACAATTAAAAACAAGGGTTTAGAGTACAGAAGGAAGAAGATGATAAAAGGTTAATGTAAAAAAAAGTTAATGTTAACGATTATTATTGCAAATAATCCACGGATGGTGACTCTCTGATAACCTTGTGGATAGAATTCCAGAACTTTGGGAGAAAGCAAGAGAAGGCCCTGTCACCCATAGTATATACATGAGCTTGGGAGATGAACAGGAGGCCAGAGACAGATGAAAGAAGGTTGTGAGGAGGGGAGTAGAAAGATAGTAAGTCAGTTTGGTACTAAGGTGCTAAGCCAATAACAGCCTTATAGGTGATGCTGAGGATTTTAAAGTTGACATAAAACCTGATAGGAAACATTTACAAAGCACATTAATTATTATAAGGAGAGAGTAATGAGAAACAAAAATGTTACTGAGGTGTTGAGGTGCAAGGTGACATATTTGATGACTGTGATTTAGCTGAATATGTTCAAGATAGAAAAAAATAGAACAATGAAGGAACTTTATTTTAAACTTTACTCATGTAGTTATGAAAAAGAGGAATCCAAATAAAAATAAATCTAATGCTAGGAGTGACTTTTTTTTTACAATTTTTACCGATAGAATCAGACAATTAAATTATGGTACTGAATGGAATTTCTCTGCAAACTTCTTGTTACAGTACCTTCTTACCATTACTGACTTCATAATGGGGGAATCTGAAGGAAAAGAAAGATATAACGTATATGATCATCTGAGTTTTGTATGCCTTATTGAGGTACCAGAATATGAAGATGCAGAGTGAATGTTAGATATAGGGATATATCAAACTCTTAAATGAAAAACTACTACTGTATGTGTAGTGCAAAGGAGACAGTCACCAAAACCACACTGCTCATTAAAAAGTACTAAGGTGGGAAGCTTAGGTGCTTTCCTTTTGTCACAAAACAAAACCCATTATGACAATTTAGAGTAGCCAATTAAAATCTAACCTGCATTTCCATGGGAGGTTAGAGGAAACTGAAGCATCTAATAAAACCCCAAAATGGAGATAAGTACAGGCAAACACCACACAGACAGGTGATGAAGGCTGGAATTCAGGAAGCACTACTTATTACCACAAAATCACGCTTCCCAATTCTACTACAACTGTCAGTAAATGAAGATGAGTCCGGATCCAAAGATGTTTGGATGATGATGCTGCATTTGACTAAGCTGGTTTGAAGAAAAAAATTAAAAAGAAATTAAAGTCACTTTGAAATAGTAGTTTCAATTTTGGAACACTGTGACACTAAGGCACACATTTGTCAGAGAAAAGCATGTCTTGGTAATCAAGCCCAAAAGGCACTATGGATACAATATATCTGTATGCAGACTGAATGATCTCCTTTCTTGTTGAGTTTTATTGCGATAATTAAACTAATCTTATTGCTCCATCTTACCAGGCAATTAAAAGCATTGATTTTCACAGTGCTATTACAAAAAACATAGCTAATTAATTATGGATCTCACAACTTAGAAAGGGGTGGAAGCCACATTTCCTGCAACTCCAATAACGACAAAATTCTTTCAGTTAACATTGTTCATTGAGGCACATCCCAGTGTAAAATGATCTGTGTCCATATAGCCTGAATTACCTGGTTTGTTTTATCAAGAAAAAATGACTTGGATGTTTATCCCCATGTTAGCATGGGTTTGCTCCCACAGACGAAAGACAAACTGGAAGGTAATTTGGCTTCTGGGAAAACTGGCTCTAGGTGTGAGTGCGTGCCTTGTGATGGACAGACATCCTATCCCGTTACTTGCCAGGATAAGCTGCAGCTACCAGGCGACCCTGAATTGGAAGAAGATGTTAGACAAAGGATGGATGGATTATTTGCAATAACAGTCATTAACATTAACATTTAAATTATGTCATTTGTTACATTTCTCAGGTGAAAATATTATAAATTAGGGATTAAGTAGTCTATAATTCCTAAATTGATAGTTTTCTCATTTTGTAATCCCAAGTGTTCGTATCTAGCAGTGGAATGTAAAAAAGAAATGTTTCCAAATGAGAGCGGCAGTATCGTCAAAATTCTGATTATACTGTAATTAATTTGGAAATTGCCTACTTCATGGGCATAATATTGCAATTTTTGGAATGTTTCAGATTTTGAAACACTTATCTAAAATGTTACCTAAATGTTTTGATGAATATTCTGATGAATGACAGACATTCAGTCCAACATGTGGTGTGTATACAGTATGCCTAACTATATAGACAAACTGAAAAAAAATGTCTCTGGACAATTATTATTGACATTTTGTGTGGGTGGATTGTTCAGGATTAAAACGTTTTCACAGATGTTTTTCTTTAAATATTTAAAACAATAATGGTGAGTTGTGTTATCAAATTACTATGGCATTGATTTGTATACTACTAAATACAAAAAAAAAGACAGACAGGAAATGTAACCATTGTATTGGGCACAAACCTAATCTCCTTGTCAGTAAAGACAAGCTGAGGAAGGAAGTCAGAGACTGGTAAGTGAGCAGAAAGAAACACCACAAGAAAACAAAGAGCAGAAGAAGAGAATAACCTCCCTTTGGGCAGTTTATTTGCTCTAACAAGATTATCTAGGAGATAAAGGCTGGATTAAAACAGGTTTGCCTCCCGGCACTGACACTTTTACCCAGAGCACATGGTCTCTTGACACTAAACCCTCTTCTTTATCTTAATCCCCATATAATGGACATTCAACAGACTGATGTGCACCCTGTGAAAAATTCCTCAGACACAGGAAGATGCATTGAATGTCCTCCAGCCACTTCTGTACCATTCAATTTTCCTTTGGCATCAACACCAGTTTGGGTCTTTAAGTTTTCTTTAAAGTTCTATAAATCCCACAAATAAGGTGAGATGAGTGTTTCAGAGGAATACTAACCTTAAGATTCATTTTGTGATCTGTAATCAATTGAAATGGAAAAATATATCAAAGTTCAGACAATTCCAGCAGTTTTCAGTTAATATTTGATGCCATTATGTGCTGCAAATAATTGTAAGTTTGCATTCCAAAACCAAACCGCAGTTTTTGTGAAGCAGTTTCTCAAGGAAGGCAGGAGCAGCTGAAAGTGCACAAGTTGAACAGCTGTGCTACGAAAACTTCCTATATAACAAAACGACCATGATCTGACCCTGAACACAGATCACTTTAGCCATTCAGAAGCACTGCCAAGCTGTGACACCAAGAGTGTGCCATGACTAATTACCTGAGTCTAAACAGAGTGGAAAACTCACTTTAGACCTGAGCTGACCTGAATCTAGATTGTCTGCTGCTCCTCTTCCAACGCAAAGTAAATAGTTTTTAAGGGCATTTTAGATAATTTATAGCATCAAACAACTGACATGATCTCTAAAAGATAAATTCATCTGTGGTGAAAGCTATCTTGATGTCTAATTTAACTCTTCCACTCAGTTGAAGTTCCCAGTAAAAAAAATGGGGCTGGTAAAAATTACTACCTTTAAGATCAGGTCAGATCAGATCACTTTATTGGCCATATACTGTACAATTTCTTGTATTAGGAATTTTTCTTTTTGTATACCCCAAACTTGCTCTCCATGAGACACACAGACATGGAGAGGCTTGGGGTCAGAGCACAGGGTCTGCCATTTATACAGCGCCCCTGGAGCAGTTGTGGTTAAGGGCCTTGCTCAGGGGCCAAAGGAGTAGGATTCCTCTGCCGGCTGCGGGATACGAACCGGCAACCTTCCAGCCACAGGTGCAGATCCTTAACATCAGAGCCACCACACTGCCCTTTGATATATCACCTAGTGAAGCTGCTATACTGCATGTCCGTAAAGAATGAAAGAAGATCATTTATTTCAGGAACTTTTCTACTATAGCACAACTTGAAAACAAAAAATAAAACATGTAGCATTTTATTCTTCACTATGACTTGGTAACAAGGTTTACTGGAGCTTACAGAACAACACTTGGTTAATACACCCTCTTTTCCCAAGTGTAATTAAGCTCAATCTTCTTGTTAGCATTATTGAAGCTGTAATTAATCAATTGAAAAATAAAATAAATCAAAGTTCAGACAAAATTGAATTTCACATCAATTTTAAAAGAGAATAGACTCTTTGACCCAAAGCTGTCTTCTGTCTCACTTCTAATTTGTCTACTTTAGAAACTCTTACAAAGTGATGAAATATTTAAAAAACAATATTTGATTTCACGATCCAGAAGATTATGCTTTATTCCTTTGTACCAGATAGGCATAGTGTGTTTTTCAGTGAATTTCAAAGTAAAACTGCAAAGGCACAAACTTTCTTATCCCCACAATTTGGGTACAGCTACATTACTTTATTGGAGCATTTATTATCAGTCAACAGTCATCCAAGCACATAGCAGCTTTTTTTTGCTTTTGCCTTGCTTCGTGTTTTTTAAATGCACAAAAAAAATCAGAACAATATTTACATACTGCAATATAAATATTTCAAATGTACATTATAATACATGAAGTACCTCACAAGTCAGGCAATGTATAAGCATTGGAACATATCCATAAAACCCCAAATACTAAGAAAAAAATAAAAATACAGCAAATTAGAACAACTTCAACAACATAAAATCAGATGGAGTGAGCATGGCTACATTTTAGGGAAAGTGCTCCCACAAATTGTTTGGTTGGCTGTTTCCTTTTAATATCACAGGGTAAGAAACACTCCAATCCTTCACCACAATGCTCCCATGCACCATTCCCTTTTCAAATGCAGTTAAACCAAGCTATTCCAAACCTCTGGGGCTTTTTGAGCCATTTATTTTTTTAAATATCTTTTTTTCCCTAAGAATCAAGACAATCATTGACATTGACAATGATCAGAAAATACAGGGATGTTGTAGAACATATCTTATTTCTTGTTCCACCCCATCATTTGTAAGCAGTATAAAGGACAGGAAGACTCACAGGAAATTTTGAAAGGATGAGAGTGACATGAAATTCTGCTTAAGGTACTTTTTTCCCCAAAAAAATCATCCCTCCAGTAGACTTGCTTGGAAACTCCCTTATGCAACTTGGTTGTGATAACTCATTGCTTTATTCCACTTACATTAGCCATCTTATATCAGGAATAATGACAACTATACCTACTTTTCACACTTACAACAATGGCTATATATCTGTCTGCTCTTTTGTATACCAAGTGCTTTTCTTTTATCAGAAAGCAGTCCTCATGTGATATCTGCATTTGCTAGCACCTCTTTAGAAATGGATGTAGATGAGGCACCAGTCCCTAAAGCAAAATTCAACACCCAGTCTGGCAAATGCATATGATAAAGCAGAGATGTGAAAATGACAAGAATGCACAGAATGTGAAGGCAACCTACCTGACAGCTGACAGCCTGAGCTTTGCTGGGAAACCCTCACTTAAAAGTACAAGCATGCTGACCATGATTTCTACACTCATGATTTGCTTAATGGGGGTAAAATCCTTAAAATAGGAGAATGCTTATGTGCCTCTGGAGGTCTTCTCCATCACCAGCACACCCGAGCATCAGTTTTTGGTTTATATCTGATTCATTGAGCATGCTGTTTTCCAAAATGTAAGAAGAAAACGACCAATCATGCATTTTTACTTTTGTGCCTTGAGATATTTGGATGGATAGCAGCACTGATTATGATGTGCTTATACCGCCCCTACCTTCAGTGCTCCAAAAAACAGTATTTTGGGATTTTCCGCTGTGAATAGGCTAAAGGGATTTCAAAGCAAGTCCTGGGTGCAGTACTTACTACTTGTTGCTAAAATATCTGTACAGGAGGAAAGCTACTTATACTACAATACCTGTTATACAACTGTACACATGGTTATTTAATCATTCACAACAATCAGTACAATTACTCACACAGGCCCACATTCACACAGACCCTCACACAAGTACCACAGAATTGGCAACACAGTGCAGGAACATATCTCCTTGTGCACATACTGTATCAACGGCCAAGGCTGCAGAAGGTTATCGCATTTCAGAGACGTACTATTGTGCACTTTTCAGTTCAGAGATGGCTATTAACAATGAAAGAAGCATAAGTTTTCAGGCCTGTTTGGATACTGTGGTGTAAAGAGATACTTTGTTATATCAATCATGCTTCACTGAATTCACCAAAAAAATCGGGCTCCAAATCATCAGTGTAAATTATACTTTGTTCGTCATTAACGTGTTCAACTACTTAAAAAGATCTGATTAATTATTAGAGAATAAAAGTTCCATATTCTTCCTTTACCCCACCAATTCTTAAACATTATTTTAAAATAGGTTCTTTTATTTAGAAACAACACTTATTTTGGTAGTTACAGTTTAGCAATGACTTAAAATTATATTATGCTTCACTAGTATTATATGGTGCTATATTAGGTATCATAGTATCCAAGTATTGTTTTGCTCAGACCTAAGGCAGCATTTTATTGAGACTTTAGATACCACACCCCAATTATTTGAACATACTGAAAATTAAATTGATGAATGTAGGTAACAATGAGATGTATAAAAAAGTTTCATTTTTGCTTAAACAGAAATGAAGTGCATATCCCTGATATTTTCGAAGGCTAGTGCATTCATTTGTATGAAAGTGTTATTGGATTTTACATAACTTTGCTAGTAAGCATGGATATTCCATTCCAAATGTCAACGTTAAATGGCCGATTAACAGATATCAAGTGTTTGAAAAAAACGTGCTATTGTTTTTTTATTTAAATGCATCTCAAACCTTCTCAAATTCTCAACTGATACCTTAATTTTTCTTCTACATGCACAGCTTCAAATTTGGATAATATGGCAACTGAAACATAGAGGTTAACCTCTAAAATATACAGAACAGTAAGATACAGCGCAAGATTGAAATTTAAGTGTTGTAATACATATGGTAAAAAGAGACTTTTAAAAACTTGACCAGGACATTTTCTTTACTAAAATGCATTCATTTGCATGTACTCTATCGTAAAACATATGATCAACATAAAACCCTAAAAACTATAAAAATGCACCACTGTGGTGGAGAATGCATATACACGATTCAAGTTTAAAATAATATTTTTGACAAATAAAGATGATAAATCTCAACTTAAAACCTGCAGAATTTCTCCAAAAATAATAAAAAATGACTCAATAGTTTATGCAATAAAAACCTTTTTCTGGAAAAAAAATGCACTGGAGCAAATCTTTGGGAAAACACACTAAGAATTCTCCATTTTACAAAAAAAATTACAAACACCTTTATTAATGTACTGAGTGCTTATCCTTTTGTATTATGGAATTTATTTTGATTAAAACTGATAACAACTGTTGTCATGGCATCACATTGCAAACCTTCATGATACAACAGAAATTAGACGCTGCGTGCTGATGTCGCTAACAAAAGTTGCAAACCCAGTAACATTTCTCAAAGAGCATCATAGCTTTGGTTAAGGTTTTCAAATTTCTTATTCATCCTGTAATAAGTCACCAAAATGTCGACCTTGCTGAGTTACTACAAGACAGCTTATACAGTACTAATAAAAACAGGGCAATAACCTAGACTACCTTCATATGATCCTGAGTATTTGGCATATCGGTGTCACACATACGCATTTGTTTCTAAGCAAAAACTAATCTCATTATATTCTTCATGCACACAATTCCAGAATTGTTTTGAAACATTAGATCTGTTGCATACTATAGGTAAGAACATTTTAGTTGTGCAGAATGCCTTAATCGTACCCTGCAATGGCAACCAAGAAATGAGGCACCTCTAGAGGTGGCTGGCAAACATTTCAAAAACTTGAAATCAGAACTATCAGATAAAACTATAACCTGGCTAGATCTGACAAGATAAGACAGAAAAACACTGCAACCCTTTCAGCTAACCATTGACGAAAATGCAGATGCCATACGTATGAAGAGCCAACAGCAATTGTTCTTCTTGAAAAAGCTCCACTCTTTTAACGTGTGTAGTAGAATGATGATTTAATTGTACAGAACTGTCATTGAATCTGTCTTAACATTCACTGCGGTAACCTGGTTTGGTAACCTTAATACACACAAATACAAACAGAGCGAGCAGGATAGTGAAGCCAACCAACAAAATTATATCTACATCAAATAAATAGTGTGGAAGGCCAATAAAATCATTGTCTGTCATGACCACCCCTTGCACAGTGAATTTGAGCTCCTTCCCTCATGGTGTTGATTTAGACTACCTAGATTTAAATGCAAAAGAACTTTAAAGTTAAAAAGTTCTAAATCAGTTATTAACCAGCTTAATTTGGACAACTGATTGTAGTTTCTACTTTATTTATATATTTATTTTCTTTCTCACCATACATATACAGTATGTTTCTTATTTACTAACGGGTTCATGTGCTTAATGTATTGTGTTATGAGTTCTACCTGTCTAAGACGCAAATTTCACAAGTGGGGCAATAATGGACATACGTCTCCTTAGACAATTTTTTGTGATTTGTAGCAAAGTGGTAAAATTTAAATTTAGCATTCACCAATGGGATAAAGTCAGAATGAAAAATGCAATTTTGCATCATATAATATGGATTTTGCAATACAAGAAGCATAAGGGCCTCTTTGAAGGATGACCACACAGTAACTCAAATGCAATTTAAACTATAGCATATAGCAACACAGAAATTTTACAATCCCCTTTTCCAGATTTTGCCTGTAACTCTAAGGCCACAAGACTGGTCATTTAATTATTAATTAATTAAGTCACTTTTCTTATTTGAGACATATTGGTTGGCCCCCTAGTTGCCAAGACTGCTCTTCCCATACACTTCACAGCAGGACAGTGCATTAGACATTAAACAGCCTTGGTCACAGACTACTAGGCTGACTATAAGGCCAACTGGTCTCTACTTGATAAATGGCTACCTTTAGTTGCTTCTGTAGAAAATAACCCACTGCTCTTTTCAATAAAAAATCTATACAGTAAGAAACTACATCACCTTACTGCAGGTTAAACAGATCATTGGAAATCGCTAAAACCCCTTTAGGATGCAAAGACATCGAACAATCCATGAGTTAATAGAGTTAATAGCTAATGTATCAGCCTTTTTCTCTCTAACACTGTTAAATATGGTGAGACAAATGGGCCCCAAATCTCTAGCGAGATTCTAACCAACAGGATTATCACAGAAGAGTTTATATTTTCCCTTTATGTACAGTTAGAGTATTGAAGTCTACATAGTTCTGTGCAGAAATATGTGACTTGTGAAAATAACATCTTTAATCTAGAATTTGTTTCAAAACAGTGATGGATGTCACTTTTACAAGCTTACAAATGTACAGTAACTGGGCATGCTTCTATGATCTAACTATCCTATAATTCGGAACAAAATGGATAGTAGGCAAAAAGAAAAAAAACATATTTTAAACTATACTCTTGAACTGGAAAACAGACAAAAACAGAAACACGCTACTAGAATAGTCAAAATCTAAACCTGACCTGATAAGGGTCACACAAAATTGCCAGTGACTTGAATCAACTAAGGTAAAAAACAATATATTCATCTCTCTAAAATGTAAAGTTCATTGCACTTTTGAAAAGTAAAAAAAAAAACGAATGCTAAAAAATAAAGAACTGCTGTTCAAACTAAATGGAACACTAAAACAATATTTTGTAAGTTGAGTAAGACACTATACATTTTTTATTCTTGTTTCCTACTTAAAAAAAAACAAAAAGTAGTAAACAGTTTGGAAGTATAATCTATGACCCATACAAAAAATGGTAAGAGCAATGATTTAGATTTTTGATATTCTGTAAAAGAATAGTGACTAGACCATTTACTAGTTGAAACTGACATTCAATAAGCATTTAAATTATTATAATGTAGTGAACTGTGGTGCATTAGATTTAGTGTTTAAGCACAGGCTTTTGGAAACCATTTAAAAGTTGTATTCCATCTATTTTAATTAGTGTTAGCACTGCCTGTAAAAGAAAAACATTCTGTTTTTTCTGATAGTTTATGTCATAACAATGGTTTAATTTCTTCTCTAGACTTTAACCTCTCAATGCCTGCTTCTCAGTATGAAGGGTGACCTGTGCAGTACAAAAAAAAGTGCAAGAAAAGCTTATTTTAGCTGTTACCTTCCCCCTTATTAAAGTCTTGTTGCCACAAAACTGTTGCATTAAATTATTTTTCGAGAATTCCTTTTGATTACAAGCTTCACACTTTATGTTTAAATTTGCTTTGGTCTTAAAATGGTTTTAAAAGTACAGCTGGAAGACCGATGTAATGACACATTAAAGAAATCTGTAAGAACAGGAGGCCATGGAGGCCAACAAGCACAGGAAAGATGCATGTCCACCTAATCCTTTTTGGACAGAAAGAAGAACCTATGGCTTTGGGCACTAGAAAAAAGTCTGAAAGGGGTTCAGATTTTTGCACAGAACTAAGGACCAAACTCTGCTATAGTGCATTATAAAAAATACTGCAACTGCATGAGTAGACTCTTTAGCATTTTGGTTTTAAAGTGTTTCAACCACCAGGGTCCTTAAATGGGTAAACACATTATGTACTGAAAAACAAACAAACACACAAACAAACAAAACACAACTGGATACTGGACCAAAATATTTTTAAAAAGAATCTATAGGACCCACTCCACCATGGGGCTCTTTTAAAGTCCATTGTCTTCTATAGAGCACAGGAATATTTCTAAAATGAAAACTGGCATATTGGACCAGGTCCTTCTAAGCCACAAACAAGGCAAATAGCCAAGGCAACAATAGCAATGAAAAACAATACATGATCACTACAATGCTTGGAAGCTGTTGAGACAACGGAGAGCACAGAACTGCAATAAAGCTGTAGTGTAAAGTAGATGCTGATGTCTTACAGACCTCAACATAGATAAGTAAGCCCCAGTATATGGGCAAGCGTCGGCTGCAAACATGACCGGAAAATATCTTCTGTCCCAGTGCAGTACTGTGTTAGTCCTATACAACAATGGTGAGCTTGAAGAAGAGTTTTTGTAAGCTGCCAAATATCGGGGAGGAGAAAAACAAAAGATTAAGTTGAATAAAATAAACTGAGTTGGAAAAAAAAGCTGAAACCTTAAAAAAAAGACCAATCAATTACATAAACCACAACTCAGTAACACTGTTATTTGGCTGAAGCCTGTAGTGTGGAGACATTTCTCTCCAATTCCTATTAAAAAATTGTGCATTTTTCTTTCATACTCCCACACTTTGTAGTTGTCTTTTATTTAAATCTTTGCTAAATTTAGGCTCGGGCATAATTATAAAAATGACAAAAAAAAATAGAAAACAAATACCAGAGCCTGGAGCTACATCTGCAGTGAACCTTTGAATTAAGGAAGCTCCTGACCAAACAAAGCCACATATTCCCTTGTCACCATCTGTGTGCTGTTACTCAAAAAAAGGAGGGGTGTTCGGTTTTGTAAATCAACTGACGTTTTCTTTCCTTAAGGGTGGTACAAGAATAAAGAATAAAGGGAATCCTGACGTTATCCCCCCTGAGCCCTTGCTGCCCCTGTGTGCTTCCAGCCTACAGTTGAGTACTGGTACCCATTTCCTGTTGCCATGGAAGCACTTCTCAGTCATGCACACCCAGTCTGCTAATGAGGAGGGAAAGGTTAGGTAGGGAAGGACTTGGCAGGAAATACAGTGTAACATATGGCTGGTGTCACTTTGCCCTCTCTCCCCGGGCTAGATGACACTGGCACTGCGGTTCAGCTCGCACTGGGAGTTGATGTTAACGTTGGTATTTCTGCGGGACAGGTTAGGTGTAGGAACTGGGATGAGGTTGTCGTTGGGGCAACCATGCTGCAAGAGGATGTCAATACATTCCTGACTGCCTGCTCGCCGTGCGTAGGCCAATGGCGTCTGCCCTCGAGCATCCCGGCTCTTCACATCCACGCCATACTGCAAGAAGAGAACAAGTCCAGAGTGAGACAGAGAGGTGCAGATAAGCACACAATTTCTCAAAGGAGTCACAATATGATTGTAGTTCAGGTGGGTAGTTGCGTCAGCATGCGTAGTCTGCAAAGGAACAAGTAATAGGTTTATTTCATGCTGAAAAGAGAGGAGAGAAAACACAACCGAAACATTCAGCATTTAATAAACCTATGACTTGTTTCTTTGCATTATATGATTGCGACATGTTCTTGTGGTGTTCTAAGTTATTAACTTGAGTAAGTTAACGGAATCACTACACAACAGAGAATGGGCTCGGAAAACCTAAATGCCCACATTTTTTTACTTTTATGATAATCCAGCAAGAAGTCTCCACGATTTTTTGATATTGTTCAATTTCTCAGTCTTTAGGGCTGAAGAAAGCTTTTCCATTTGAGTTAAACAAATGATTAAGCTCTTAACTTTATATATTTTTTTATAAAATACTGTGTATTTTTAGAAAAGTAGAAATGGAAAAAACTGCAAATACATTGATCTAAGAAAGATTTTCTTTACAAATGAATAAATGGTGGTTGCTCATTTTTATCATATATTGTGAACACCATTAATAAACCTGATAAAATAAGAATCAAACAAACAACACGTGTTCTTTGCTTATTGACGTAAGTACAAAATAACAAGGATTACAATAAGAGGAGGCCATTTTACACATCTAGCTCATTTGATTGATAATAGCTAATTGATATGATGTTTTATACTGAGTGGCTTGTTCCAGACCCTCACAATCCTCTGTGTAAAAAAGTTCCTAATACTATGCACTTCCATGTAGTTTCCACCTGTGTCCTCAGTTTAGCTTGTTAATATAAAGTCTCAGCATTAAGTACTGTATATAATATAAAACAAATCAATGAAGGACTGATCTGTACTAAACTGTTAGCTACTGTAGATCTTAATTTGTGAGCATTAATGAAGTTTAATTCATATTTGCCTGTATGAATTTCATGGATCACAAACCCCTTATTGAATACTTAGTGCTATCCTCCTGAGAGCCTGCTGATTGGTTTGGTCCACTGTATAAGACAGGTGTTGTTTCTAAATAAAGGCTGTTCAACGCAGCTGATTAATTCCAGTTGTATTCTGCTGTATCCATCACTTCTCAATGACAACGTATTTCTTTAGTTCTACCGAGTACAAGTTACTGTACATTGATGAGATACAGCAGATGCTATCCAGTAAAGCACATTTTATAGGAGATGGAGAAATAAGAATTTTTCAGGCAGGCACTGTATTAAATTCTAAAAGATTGTAAAAGACTAATTACAGTTTTCTGCAGTGTTTTGGACTTTTAGCTGTACTGAGAGATTTCAATAGATTTAAAATAGTCTTCTGCATTAGGTGGGAAAGGTATAGCACTTTTATGTTATATGAAAAGAAGTTTTATTACTATATGTAATTTTTATGTTGATATAAACAGAGAAATCTGACAGACAGTCTGAATACATTTGACAAGATGGATTAAACAATTAAATGTTTTAATGTTAATTTAGGAAAAAACCTCATTTAATTATCTAACTGTTTAAAAGTGAACTATTTCAAGTAATGAAGGGATTGGTTACAGCAAAGAACCTGCACTGAAATGTCTTCATTATTCAAGATCTATTAGATGAGATGCCTGATATGAAATAAAGCAGGTGAAAGATCAAGAGATTAAATTATTTACTCCCCATTTCTGATTTTTGAAAAGAGAACAATGCTGTCCCAGATGCTGAAAACTTTCTCTGCAGACTGTGTCCTTGTCCATCTTATTTACCACAGGGTACAGGATAAAGAATCAAACTCAAGAACTTAATGTTCTTCCCAAATAACCCATTATTCATAAAATGTTTATTTTCTCAACATAACCACTGTAGGTCACACATCTTCAACATTTACTAATAGTATATATTTGTATATATTCATATATTTTTGCTTAAAAAGGTTTAATTACATCTTGAAAGTGCTGCAAATGTCAGATTCAAATTCAAATTATTTGTTACTAGGTCTAAGAGGGCTACATGTTTATAAAATGACAAAACCCAGTTTCACAAGCCAAACCAGTAAAGAGCTTGATAGCTATTGGAGTCCCTCCTGACTACTGTATTCACATGAGTAAATATTCTTCTGGCTGTACAGAAAGCTTCACCCCCTGTGAATCAGTAGATCCCTTCTGATCAGCTTCATTATCTAGTTTCCTTCTAACCAGGGATAATTAGATAGAACATTGAACAAGCAGGTAGAACCTTAAATAGCCTGCCTTCAGTTCTGACTCCTTTTGAACAAAGATAACATTTCAAAAGCAGCATTCTTCATGAACAGGAATCCCTCGATCTACAGTTTTGCTACTCGTTTAGGTGTAGCATTCATCATGACTGAAAGTTAAAGTGTGAAGATACCAGACAATTTTGACTTGCAGCCTTTCATGATGTTTCACTCCTAATATTAGATTAAAACATTGTGAATCCCAAATTGAATTAAAATTAAAAGCCACAGGAAGTTTAATTTGATGTGGTTGTGCTCTAGTGTCCACTTCTAAAATGTAACTAAACATTTTAGTAACACTACATCCCAAGCACTTTTGTTTTAATGAGCTTAATAAAATAACAGAAAGCTGTGAACATATACATAATATAATATTACACCTAATATACTGTACTTCCACAAATGTTTGTGGTGAAGTCTCATGAGGATTTCCAAATAGACAATGTGACAAAACAAGACAGGGAAAACCACAACAAACAAGTGCCAGTTTGGGGATCTTATAATAAAATATATAAAGTAAATATATATAGTAAAATAGACATTGATGTTGTAGCTATTTATTTTTTTAAACTTCAAAGTTCAGAATGAGCTACCTTAAACAACACCAGATCAACTTGAAAATCAAGGAGATGATCACAAAAATAAAGAAAAAAAACATGGCTAGTTTTCTCATAGCAAAGAAAGCTTTGGTATTGGTTGTTCTTTTGAAACTGTGACACCTAGTACTTTATTTTCTTATGGGCTCATCACAGAGGGCTTAACTGTCACAATATGGGCTTAACTCACCCAAACCAGGAGCTGTGTGATGACCACATTGGCCATGGCACAAGAAAGGTGGAGCGCAGTGCGGCCGTCCCCATCACCGTAGGTCTCGTTAACCTCCTCTTTGGAGCCATGGGCCAAGAGCAACACAACCAGCCGCAGGTCATCCTCCACGACGGCTCGGAGCAGCTGCTGGCCCAGTGGCACATCCGACTGCGGCAGTGGCAGCAGGAAGAGCTTTTGCTCATACTTCGCCCGGATCCAGCGTTCCTTCTCCTCCCTGCGGTGACAGCCATCGAGACATGATAGACGGTAGTGGACACAAAGCCAGTGAGGAAAAGGTATGCTAAACTCAAAGACACTTCTTCAGTGTGCAACTGAGGATTCCTTAAAACCAATTTTATTGGCCTACTTATCACAATGCATATTACAATGGAAAACATCCTGAGCCCAAAGAACTAATTAGGGTGATTCATTATACAGTAACAGAGTATTTTCCTATGGATTTTGGTTTCAAGCTTTAGAATCCCAGGCACTTTAGGTGCAAAACATCTGGCACAGACAAGAAAAGGTTAAAAATCACACTATGATTTTATAAGCAAGACCTTTATTAAATTACTGAAGTAAAGGTTCCTTAATGATGCCTATTAAAATCACTAAATGCTAGAGCTTGACTGCATACATCATAAACTTTATCTTCAGAGTGTAATGTAATGGAAAAACAACTGTAAAAAGTTACAAACATAAAGAGGCTGTGAAGCTATAAAGAGCATTGACAATGTGAAACTGGTGGATGGAGGGTTAAGTCTGGTTAGCTATCTAAAGGTTACACATTGTGAACAGCATGTCTGCTACTAACAATACAGAGGAACATGTTTTTATCTGTGCTGTCAGCCTTCTTGTTTGAAAACGCTGGACATTCACAAAAGATCCAGCTCCAAATCTCCTTCCCTAGCCTCCCAAGGGTGAGGGAGGGTGCAAGCGGGATCGATCGTGCTGAATACCACTGAAAAACTAGGAGGGTTTTGTAAGAAGAAGAGAGGAGAAAGATTCTGTCTCCCTCAGAATTCTATCTGTCTTCATCTAGGCCAGTTTTGTCAACGGCAATGAAGTCAAATAATAAAAATCAATATCCAACTCTCTGAGCATGCTCAGTGCATGGCTAACCCTTGACCTGGCCCGGCTGGTTGATAAGCGGAGCAGAAAGGCACTGTTGTTTGGGTGTCTGAGTGAGTGACAGAGAGAAGAACTTGCACAGATAGGGACAAACAACCATCCTGAAGTGACAGGCCCTCAGAGGCTATCAGTCAGAGTTCTGACGTCACTTTACATTCAACCATCTGTCTTTAGTGAGCTGGAGACAAAACACAACAACAGAAACAACGACAACAATAACATCTGTAGTCATGTTTTAAATCATCTCCTGGCAGAGGGTTATGGAGGCAACTACGATTATTGTCCTGTATAATAATGCAGAGCTATACCTACAGAGGTTAATTACCTTTTAAACCTCAAAGTGACTCTGTGGCAGAATAAAGCAGTTAAACATTAGTGGAGGCAGTTACATATTACTGTAGACACACAACTAAAGTATATGTCTGCAAGACCTCTGTAACTCATAAACCATTACTTCCTCATTGGTGCTCAAGCCTGAACTGTAATACAGCCATGCCAAGCAATTAAAATGATGTCCAATATTATACCCAAGACACAGCATTTTATTCAACTCCAAGGCATTGATTTAAGAAGCAAAATACATAATGAAGATTGTATTTCTGTGATATATTTAACATATCTGTTTTGCACATCAGCTATAAAACATTCACTGCCCCGTCTTTCAATAGATTTTAAAAATACAACACAATATTTTAATGGAAAAACTGTTAGAAAATGTAATAAATTGAATATGCTATATATATATATCTATTAGCCTGAGAACAATGTCTGGACTGGTGTTGTAGAACATTAAAAACATAAAAATTATTTATTTAAATTTCAGAATAATCTAAACTATCAAAAACTACATTTAAAGTATACATAATTTATATTCTATAATTTATATAGTATTCTGCCACAATGCATGAATCGTAATTGATGACATGAAGCCATAGTAGCCTTTTCTGGTTTTTCAGTGTTAATCTGTAACAAATTACCAGTTCATCATTGCATCTGGACAACCCAATTAGGCCAGTCAAATGCAAGGCAGCTTCTGCTCACTCTTCTGCTATAGGTAGGTAGGGTAGTGATAAGGTGTCATGTTCAGATAATTTCAATTCATTTTATTTTTCCTGATCTCAATCGTTATATGAAAGAATTCAGGCCTTTCCCGTTCACAGCATCTTCACATATTCACAGCATCTTCAGGGTAACTACAGCAGTGTCACCAGAGGCTGACAAGAAACAGCAAACTCCTCATTGAAGGTAATCTTGATGAAACACCTATGTCAAAGGCTACACATATTAAGGAATTTATTCTAAACAAGATAACAGCAATGCTTTTGTTAGCTGAGAAAAATAAAGTTTTCTAAGAATCTTAAATTGAAAATGTGGAAAATGGCTGGTGCATAAAAGTTAATGGAAACTACATGCATACTTGCCATAACTAAAATACCCTCAATCACTAAAAGTAGCACAGATATTATCATACTGCATATCCTGTAGTGACAGGAAGGTACTACATCAAATCCTGTTGCAGGTACTACTTCACATTCAACCTTTAGAACAATCCTTATATGAAAATGTTTTTCAGGAGTGTTTTTACATATATATATATTAATATATTGATATATTAAGTATTGCATCTGCTTCAGTACTGCATTTATGAATAGAGATAGACATCATCATCCTCTCCCACAAGCTGCTGACTCACATAAGGCCAATTGCCTGAAATGTAAGAATCCTGTCTTTGGCACTGCAAAATTCAAACAAAAAATAAAATGAAAGACTAATGCAAAATAGATTTCTCTTTGTAGGACTGTAGAATAAAGTTTAAGCATAAGGGAGCTATCGGAAATCTCTTGGATGCTGCCACTTGAAAGAGAAACTGGAAAGGAAGTGAAATAGTAATCCCCACCCCGCCTTTGTTTTAAATATAAAAGAAAACTAAACAGTGAGAAAGTTTGGGTAGCAGGGAGAAAACCTAGACTCAAAGCTGGCATTTCCCCTTGGCCCCTCTGTGGCAGGAAAAAGCAGCTCTGAATGAGAGGCAGATTTAGCATGTCAAAGCTAGAGGAGCGGAAAAAAAGCGAGGAGGAAGAAATTTACTCTCTCCACAGGGGAGAAACCGAGAGGCAGAGGGGGACAATATTCAGGAAATCCAGCAGATGACACCCCCCAAACTCTCCACCCTTACAGCACATTCTTCCACTGTGCTCAGAGGTTGCTTAGGGGACAGAGGAGTGGTAGACAGAATCAGTGGAATAGGGAGTTCATTTCTTACGAATTGGAAAGTTTTCTTTTAGGCTTGACATGCAGACAATATTCAAGCCATATTTAGGAGGCATATTTTTTTTATTGTTTTCGCAGTTTCTGATTAAAGCGCAACAGATTGCAAATATAATGAAGTTACTGGCCTAGGAACCAAAAGAAACAGCTTCTCTGTTGAACTTTACCTAAATTGTGAAAAAAGTAATTGATATGGTATACTGTGTTTTCCATTCCATTCAATAGACAGATTGACCATCAATGCATGGGCCACACATTAAAATATCTAAAGTCTGGGGAAATGGAAGTCAATTGATATTTTACAATGGATTTTGGGATACTCCATTCTGAAGACTGCCAAATATATTTATTTGAGTATATTTGAAAACAATGCACAAAATATAAGACCGTAACAAAAGTGTAAGAAATGGTCACATTTTCAGAAAAACACTGACTGAGGATGGGGTCTTGTGGACATAAACCAAGAAATATTCAATCTACTGTACCTCTGAGTGATCTATCCTATTTTCGGATGCATATATAGGTAACAGAATATTTAGAGCACATGATTATTTATTTTATATATTTCTCAAATATGTAAGACTTTTAGTGCCTTTCATTGTTTCCCCCTATTTTTAAGAGAATAGCTCTCTCGGTGTAAAACACTTGCCAGGAATGGATTGTGACTTCAACGTAATTAAGTAGCAAATGGCAGAATGATTTCTGAACTGAGTACCCCAAGCCCATCCAGTAAAGAACACATGACTGAATTCAAATAAAGAGGAACAAACAAGAGTAATTAGTCAGGCCTGAAAGACAACAGGAAATGGGGATTTATTGGGAAATGAGAGGCAGACGTAATGAAAGAGAGAGAGACAGGGAATGAGCATTCTCCTTCCCTGTTAGCTCCCTCCTTCAAGGACCTTTTTATATATGAAAGGGGGGGTAAAAAAAGGGAGGGGGGTTTAAGGTGGATCCTGCTCGGGGAAGCTATGGAGAATGCACACACACATTAAGCACAAGAGAGGCCCTCCTGAACAATCAGGCAGTAACAACTCACCCACCCCCATCTCAGAGTTTAGAATCCACAACAGAGACATCAAACATTGACTGAAGAACACAGGGAGAAAAGGGGGGAACTGTCCAAACAACACTCTCAGCAGGAGGACCATGCCGTTCTGAGGGAAGTGTCCCTGTAGACTGCAGTTTAACCTCCAGCCAGAGAAAGAGGGAGTGAAGCAGACCCATTGAAACAGTAGGGCCCCTGTGCTTCAAAGGTTGCTAGGGGCTGGGAATGAGAGTTGACATAGTAAAAATTCAAAATAAGTAAGTCCCTTCAACAGCGGTGTTTTTGTTGCTTTAACTTCATTTGTTTTGGTTTTTCTTCAGTCCTTGTAGACATTTTTAATTACCCCTGAAACAGCTCCTCAAGTCTAACGCTGATCCCTGGGACTCCCTCCATCAGTCATTCTATCTTGGATTTTATTTTTTTTTTCATTTTTAAATTAATGAAGCATCCTTTGGCTACAGATTAAAATGACAAAACAGACCAGGCAGTGTAGTCTTAGTGTCTGATCTCACCTCATAACAGGGTAAACTCCACATTGAAAATGAAGTTTCCAGAATCTGCAGATCCACATGAAGTAACCTGTGCCTTGATTAGGGTGGGTATAATTCCTAATTCACCAAACAGTAACAATTGCACATTCCTGTCTTCCCATCATTCATTGCAGCCTTTAAATTTGAAGTAGAAACTAGTTTTTTACCATGAGGCTGTGACATCAAAAAAGTTAATAAATGTCGGTTTTACATTAATGTTTTTATACTGGAATACAGTTTAATGATGTTGACATACCCTATGGAAACAACACATCTTTAGTATTATGTAAGCTCATCTTTAGATTATAAAGTGCACAGACTCGGACAACTCTCCTGGGAGAAATATCCACTGTGCACAGTTCTGGAAAAGAACCCATACAAATCCTAGCTAAACAATTCTGGATTGCAAGTGTCTATGCATATAAAGACTTCTATTCAACAAACTCTAAACACATTTAAATACATTCTACCAAAATCTCAAAAAAATCCCATAAGTGTTATGTTATTAGAGCCTTATAAAGATTTTTTTTACATAAATCTAAGCACAATTATCCACCTCTGGGACAGAAGAATTGGTTTAAAAAGGAAAACTAAGGATATCTTCTAAGGGCCTTCCACAGTCCAAAGAGCAAATAAACTCACAAATAGAATTTTCTAGTCATGCTTTGCTTCCTTTATTATTTTACAACTAAGTCTCTGTAAGCCTGGGCTTGCATTTCACTGTACATATAATTAAACAATGAAACTCCAGTCTCACATAGCATTGTAAAATCAATCCTATTTACCTTAATTGGGAAGCAATTATCTCCCTGAGATTCTACTGCCATTGCATGTGTGCATTATTTCACCCAAGAGAATAGAGGCACAAAATAACATATGCATATTTTCAAGGATATTTAATCAAAACAGAAAAAAACATGATATTTGTAACAAAGGTGCTCTTTTAAACACATTCTTAAAAATTTTTACCTCTAGATACTTTGTAGTCATTCTTCGGTACAATACTAGTGAAATGTATCAAAAAGCTATATCTAAAGAGAAGAAAAAGGTCGAAAGGTTGGTGTTTCTCCATATTCCCTGATAACTTGTAGTATTATGTCTGTGTACTACACTGTACATGCCTCTGACTGTTTCTTTTTATTTCTATAATAAACATAATTGTTTGCAGCAGATATTTTTGCAGTGCAATATTTATTTTATGTTTTTAATTCTAGGACTCTTGCTATTGTAAGTATTGTAAGCTTAATATATATGACAAAAAGGTCAGAAAAAAACAATTTTAAAATTAAATACCATGGATTCTTTTAAAGACAATTTTGTTTTCTTTGCTATTTCAAATAAAGTCATCTTCAGAATAATTTTAGTTTACATTTTTACGCTACCTGTCTAGATCTTGTTGTCGTACATCACAGGGAAGAGGAGAGTCGAGGAGATTAAGGGCACAAACTGACTCGCCACAGAATGGGATTTATTGTGACATTAATACTGTTGTCAGTATCAACCTGATAAAGCAGGGCTGTTTGTGTGCTAGCTCCCTACTGACCCACCTTATCTCCCATCATTAACCCTTTGTGACAGGCTGTCTCCCTCCCACACTCTTAGTAAAGCAACAAAGGCCTTGCCAGGAGCTGTCTGTGCCCAGTCTCTATTATCACTGGGGCTTTGAACAGATCAGGACTGCAGTCATCGAGCATCCGTCTTCAAATCAATTAAAAATCTTCTCAGATGGTTACTAGGAGTCCCTAACAAAACTGTAACAAAAGCACTGAACTACAAATAAGAATGAGCCCTTGAAACAAAAACTTTTTTTACCCCCCAGATAAAATATTTAAGTTACTTAAAAAATCAAAACTGAACCTTTTCTAAAAATCACATTCAGTTCAGCATACAGTATATGTATACAAACTGGTGAGTTATACTAATTTTATGTAGTACGTTTGCTTTATACAATGGGCCTTAGGAAAATTTGAACAGAAAGGTGTTAAACATCTAAACACCTAAAACAAAGCAGCATTTCCACAGATAAATTTCCAAAAAGGTTATGTTAAACTTTTCCTTTAAAGTTGTGTATTTTAACTACATCTAATAACATATATATGTTCATGATTGCATGTTTTTTTTATGAACAATGAAAATATATTTATATCAGCTTAGAACTAAAATAAACACTTTCAGGCAACATTTTAGGAACACCTTGGATGCAACAGTTATTGTCACTTCAAACTTTTGTAATTCGTTGGCTGGCTTAAAGTTTGGTATAAAGTGTAAACCATTTTACACACTTTTCAAAAAACCCATTTGTGCGCAAATTTATTGAGCCCTTGAATTCCTATGTGAGATGTTAGTAATAAGCAGTATGCAGGCCAGTGTGCAACTGCTAATGTGTGTCCTTTCCCTGTCTGTGCTATTAATAACTGACCTGTGTGTGTAATTAAATTAAAGGGCTGGACAGAGACATTACAGTAATTAATTTGTCTAATTTAATTACTCACCCCTGTAACATGTCGCCTGCCAAGCTGGCTATTCTAAACCCACCTCTGTGGTTTGAACACAGTAGACGGGTTTAATTCTTTACCCGTGGGCTCTGCTGGTTAATGTGTACTGCACTGGTCTCCCATTTAACAAAGTGCCACTTTAGAAGGAAAACTTGAAGAACAGTTAGCCTAATTCAAGGTCTAAAATGCACAAATAAAAAAAAAATATGCCCATAGCAAGTTTTTTTTTTCCACTGGCAAAAGAACATAAATGTCAACTGAATAAGAGATGTTGAATACAGAGATATTCAGTGAATTTTGGCCTGTAAAAGTTTGCTGTCAAGCACTGTTGTCCAGATACACACACTGGGCTCTGTCAAGAAACAAGGTCGTTTCTTCAAGCGTCAACAGTTGCCCTATTAATGATACCATCACAAACACTGCACTACTTACTTTTCTGCAAGATAATAGTTGTATAAAAGATGGGATGCCTACATTTTTAACAATTTTAGAAGAAATGCCATATTTCTTAATAAAGGTGACATTTAAGTTTAAATTCATGTGTCCTCAGAGGTATCTGAGGTGTTTTTTTTTTATTCTCTCCTTCAAACTAAGGGCTTTAGCTATATTTTTGAACAAGTCGCAATGGGCTGTGCAGCTGCTCCATTTTCTTGATCTGTATCAGTAACATTAGACTTTACAAACTGTTATGACCCAGAGACTGTAGGATTTACAGCCAGAAAATGGAACAAAATGCAATTGTCAAATATGTACACGAAAGAGCTAGTAATCTTCCTGTTCCTGGAATTTAATGGTTGACACAGCTTCTTTCTGACTCTGTTCAATAAAAAGCAATGTCAAAAGACAGTACAAAAAGACCTCTCAATCAAAAATAAACAAGTCTTTTCCTCTTTGCTCAACACATGTCTGCTTAATTTTCATATGCTGTGGCACTGGTTTAGGTTGCAGCTGAAGAAGTGACTAGAGTAGTCTTCTCTAGCAGTTTTAAAAGAATTTCTCCACTAATCTTCACCACTAATCTATGAGAAGAACCCCGAGAGGAAATGAAGGCGTTAATGACAGCATGTTGGTATCAATGTGATTTATTTTTATTACTGCTTAGCCCCGCAAGGTTTGAGAATAGCAAATTATTTCTGAAACAAAGTGGAGGTCTTCATCAGAGCTATTACCTATGTGGCCCAGGGCAGGGCAGACGGCTGGGAGGTGACAGTGAGGCCTGTGAAGATGAGGGATAGCCGTCCAGATCTGGCTTTGCTTCAGGACAGTGCAGAAATGAAAGACAGAGATGGAGAGATGGGGGAGGGGATGGAGGTGGGTTGGTGGATATTGTGAGTCAAACAGAAGTCTTTCCTCTTTCAGTGTTGTGGTCTCACAGTCCTGCCAAGCAATTAGAGCTGTAGTGCAAAACACAACAACTGAAAGATGATAATTAAAACTACAACCCCCTTTTAATCTGCTGACCTACAGATCAGTGCTATTTCTCTGTCCCAGCAACTTTACAGAAGCAGTGTGAATAATGTGCACATACTGTATCCCTGCTGCCCAGCGTGGATTTATTTAACTATTGTAGAACACACCACACATGGATTCCTTTCTTAATCAGGAGCAGTTAAGAGTGTAATAAACAGCTAAATGCCTTTTAAATCTTTGTAAGGCAGAAGAAAGTTTATTTTTGCAGTTCACTTTAGACTTTCAGCTAGAATAACTGTAACTTGTGTAGGTAAAGCTTCACTAAATAAGGCTGCAATTAAAAAAAATAGCAGTATGAAAAACAGTCCTAGCATTTGCACAGGTGTTCTCCAACAATGTGAGTACTGGAATTATTTACAACAGTAAGACAGCGTGACTAAGAAATCAAGTGCGTGGTGCGACTTCACCTAAGGATGCAAATTCATTGATAAAAGATCGAAAGTCTTTTTCTATATTAAACACCAGAGATGCATTAATTTCAACCAATGCTGGCCTTCATGTAGTACATGAAACTGGATTCTTAATTTTAGTTTTAGAAATTCATGAACTGCCTCAATCATATTAGGATGCATTTAAATAATTTACAGTTTGAATGAAATATAAAAAAACAAATTATTTTCAAATCTAGTAGCACTTCTTTTTCTGTTTCAATCCATGATCGTGAAACACTGTAAATAGGGCAATACTTAAATCATCTTCAGCATCTCTTGTCAGGTGATACAGCTGAGGTGCACATATGACATTACACTTCAGGATACGCTTTTCCTAAATAACATCAAATAATATGTTCCTTGAGACTGTATTAATCAATACTTTTAGATTAGAGTAGAAGTCCCTTCGACTGATTTAAAGAATCACTGAAACTCCAAAGACAGACGGTTTATTGGGTATATTTCACAATATTTTGAAAATCTAAAGTTTCAAACAAATTTCCCCAATCATACTTTGCCAAAGCATGAGATAATTATCTCATAAACAATAAATCTTCACCTAAACAAGAATTGTAGATCTGTTAAGAAGTACTTCTGCCCTAACAAATTACATAAAGAAAAACGCAGGTTTAAAAAAGTACTTAAAATATAATGTGCGAAAACAATGTAAAGGATTGTTGTACTTAATACCCTATTTATCCTTCATGAATAACTCCTCAGACATTCTTTGTGCAATTTTAATCTGCACCTGACATTTGAATTTCAAATCTTTTTGCTTTAAAGAGCTACATCCATTGGGCTCCTTCAGGTTTTACTCTGCAAAACTGAGGGGATCAACACCATTTAATATGCAAAATCAATAAAACGTCATTTTCCCCCAAGAACTAATAGGCAGCTGAGAGAACTAAACCATTTAAAAAAAGAAATAAAGAAGCTGCCCTGGCAGTTAAATATTAGGAGTGTTCACTAGAGAAATATGAAGCAGCCAGCTGTTTAGTCTCCGAGATGACTCCAATTCTTCAGCTCCATTTAGTGCACAGATCTGGTCTAAATCAAGCTCTCACACTAATGTGCCAGTGAATGAGAGTAATGGACTCGTCTCTAGTGATGTATCAGTGACAGAGCTCAGCAGGTCCAAGGGCGCAGCCCCTGGGGTCAGCTTTAACACAATAATTGTCTCGTTAATTACAAGCGAGGCATTATATCAAACTGTCACTCAGGTGGCTCGCCCAGGCACTATCCGTCACCCAAAATACAATCAGAGCAGTGGGATGAGATTCATCCTTTTATTAATCCCCTCGCGCAACGGCAGAGCTGGATGGAATCACACCTGGCGACTTCGACAATAGTTGCCATATGGTCACCTTATTGTGTGTCTAGTAATTCAATTATTCTTAACCTAATCTTGATCCGGTGCTTTTTGTTGAACTCCTAATAAACCCATTGAATTTTTTATACATATTTAATTAATCACTTAATATATAATGATGTTTTGCTCACATATTTATATGTTATGCCAGTGCATTTACTACTTTGGCAGCTTTTGTTTCTTGATGCGCATTAAATGCATCATTAAAATGATAAGTATGCACTGGTAAGAGTGACAAAGCATGAAAGCAGGGATTCATAGGGTCTTCACCTTCCTGTGCTGCTCATTGTAGATTTCAGAAACAGATGAGAGAGGATGCTGAGCTGTATTTTTTATCCCACAAAATAAAATGTTATACTAATCTTACTCTGGAAAGCTCAAAGGGCTTGCTGCGCCAATGATGTAAATAAATTAAATACTGTTAAGATGGTAAGTCAATTGTTGGTCTGTTCATTAAAAAATGAGAATTAAAGAAATATTAACACATGTATTTCTTTTTAAAACTGAAATGCACAAGCTCTTCATTGCTAGGAAAGGCAGCTTGTATTTTATACTGTAGATGTCAGACATTTAAAAATACAGATGTTATTCAACTGCTTCCAAACCTTTCAAGAACAAGAAGCTTATTTTGTACTCAAGTGGAGATTGATTACATATCCATAGACAGGAGGAAATATTGGCTGGCTCTGTTAATGAATAAAAGGGAAAAGTCCCAACAGCAGCTTGTTTCACAACAAAAAGACAAACAGCAAAACAGAGCTGGAGATGAACTAATCCAGTACAGCCACTGGGGGTGCTTCAAAATACGAATTTAGTTCTATTGATTGGTGTCATGGGAGATTTATAGAACATGCCTGTTAGCCTGTTAGGTTAAGAGTTACTAACAAAAAAGAACAAAATATAAATACAACCCTGGCACTCAAAGAGAATGAGAGAAATAGAGATTGAGAAGAAGTGTGAGAGAGCAAGAGAGAAATGTAATCTGAAACAGATTGTCTATCTTAGTACTGTACCTTATGTCCAGCCCTTAATAATATAAGAACTTTTTAAATCTCATCAGTTATCTTTCATTTTCAATAGGGAATCACTTGGAAATGAAAAGACCCAGTGCTCCTTTGTCAGACGCTGATGGCACTGATGGCCACTGTCTTGGAACATTTTTAAAATTGCAGAAGAGTACAACAAATAAGGCACATTAGCTTGCTGAAAGGGAAAGCATCTATGACACACCATGACTTTTGAGTTTCTAAAGGTTGGAGCTTTAGATTGTAGTAAAAATACCGCAGCAAGTAAAAATTGTGGGCTGTTTAGAAGGAGATTAGCATCATTAAAGTTGTGAAAATTAGAGAAAATAAACTCTGACAGGGCCACATGGTAAGGGAAAGTCAGAGTCTGAGTCACAGCACAGCAGAGTTGATTACAGAGGAATGTAGATTTAACTGCCAGCATATTCGCCCTAAAGACCAGGTCACCGACATCTTGAGTCTTTAAAAGGCACTCTGTTAGTACAGACTATCCAAGCGGAAAATAACCAAGCGCAAAAATAATTAAGAAAATACACAAGTTTTAGGTCATACCTTTGACAAATGTAGTACCACACAAAAATGAAAGAATAATAATGTTGCTTCTATGAGAAAACTTGAAGCTGCCACAAGAGATAACAAAACTGATTACAACCCCACAGATAGTAAGAATTACATACAATTTACTGTATGTATTTTTTATTCTTTATTATTCCTAAATTACTGTGCTTTTAATAAGCAGTTAGTACTGTGGGTGGCACATTCTCTCAACCCAGACTCACCTGTTGCTCTCGTTCCCTGGTTTAGTGTAGCCTTCCACTGAGCCCTCCCACACACTGTTGGCCATGGCATTGCCGATAGCAGTCATCACCATGCTGAGCTCCACAGGCCAGTCGTCCAGGTCCAGTGACCGCACACGGGACAAGTGCGTGCCCAGGTTCCTGTGGATCCCTGAGCACTCGATACAGATAAGAGCCCCCAGGTTCAGACTAGCCCAGTCCGGGTCTGTGTGGGAAAGCAACACCAGACTTTACAACACATGGCCTTTTTACAACTCTCCCTTAGCAAAAGACATGTTGCTACGTTAAGCCATATCCAACATTTAGTTCTAAAATGCCAACAAGACATTCAGAGAGAATTGTAGGTAACAAGCTAGTCAGTGTTGTTGCTGCTGATATTGTTAAAAAACACATTTTGACTCTGTGTTGCTATTCAAAGCCCTCATTACAAATGTCAGTTAGGGTATCCTATTCCCATCTGTGTAACAATGACAAGATAAGGTCCTTGCTCTGTTCATATTTTGTTGAAAAATGGGATTTTAAACAGGTAGCCTTTATTTGATCAAAATTTAACTGCTGTAACAAAGTACTGAGGCATTCACTAAAGTATTAAACAGGCTTTAATATGTCTGGAATTCAGCAACCAGTGTGCTTTCTCAGCATATAACTACTATGCTGGATA
Organism: Atractosteus spatula; assembly: GCF_055471065.1. NCBI lineage: Eukaryota > Metazoa > Chordata > Actinopteri > Semionotiformes > Lepisosteidae > Atractosteus > Atractosteus spatula. The sequence goes on along the minus strand of NC_142711.1, from coordinate 31,082,366 downwards.
AATTGTATTAGCTCCCTGTGAAATGTAGATTCAATTTTAAAACTCTTATGCTTACCACACAGTATAAAGCAATGAACAGTCTAGCTCTAAGTTACCAGCAGAAAATATCTTAAGGAAATATTGCAAGAGTATAGTGCAAAACTGAATCTGAGATCTGCTGATTCAGGTCTCCCTATTTCACCTAAAACCTGTCTCCACACAACAGCTGACAGAGCCTTCTCTTGTGCTGTTGCAAGATTATGCATTATAATGATAAACCCAAATCCAATACAGACTCACTTTTAGTCCTGTTTTACAATAGCGTTTGAAATACAATTGTTTGACTCTTGATTTTGTATGATAATTTTACTATGTAATTTAATATTTATTTTATAGTTCATTATTGTATTGCTTTATGGCTTTTATGTGTGAGTTATTTGAAAAGATTATAAATAAAATATGATTAAATAATTACATTATTATTATTATTATTATTATTATTATTATTATTATTATTATTAATGAGCTACTGGAATAAAATAAAAATCAGTTTTCTGGTTGTTTTATGTCTTAATGCAACACCATGTTATCCAAATCAATAAAATAAAAATGGAGTGGAGTCCAAATAATACAAACTTCTTTGTATTACTTGTATTATCTTGCATTATCTTTGTATTATCTTCTTCTATCAAAATCCTGAATCATATTGTCTTATTTATTGATCCCAATCAAAACAATATTCAGTTTCAATAAAATATCCTCTATCAGTTTGAAGTTGCTTAAAATAAACAGTTTCAGTTACTTTGAGTGATTTGGCATGCCACTGGAGGGGGATTGCAGGAGAAACATATTACTATTTTATATATGGATATTTTCATATATATTTTATATATTACTAAACTAGTGTTTTTAAACAGTGGATCATATATTATTGGGCGGCTAATAATCTGTTTTAAAGGAAAAAAAATAAATGTGTTTTGTAATTACACAGTAGCTCTGGTTCAGATTTATCATGTAAGGTATCAGTCACTTGGTTCCTGAATGTCTGACATATCCCATCACCACTGATGTTGATGTAACAGTGGTAAAAATGGCTGAACCGGTCCTGTTCAATTTCAATATGGTGTATGAGACTTTCTGCCACATAAATGCCTTATGTTTCTGCACTCTTTTCTTTGATATAGTGACTACACAGCCAACATGTCTCCTGGGAAAATAGGAAAGAGACTGAGGCAACAGCTGGGCTCAGCACTGAAATCAGAAACAGAAGTAAAAAAACTCCTGAGGAATTGAGTGTGTGGGTACTAGAGGGTGTGTCGAGACCTGGAATCTGTACTTACTGGGTGCTTCACAGTCCACACAGAAACTGTTTCCTCGCACATTGCGGATTGACTGGATGGCAAGTGCATCACTTTGACTGCCCAACCGAGACTGAAAAAAAATGACAGCAGGATGTTATTCATTAGAAAGTAATCGCAGGTAAGCAGGGGAGAGAATGTGAAGGAGGTGGTTAGGTGGGAGGTGGGGGAGGGGTTCTTGGATGAGGAAAGGCAGTCTGTGCCTGATTAAAAAAAAGAATATTAAAACGAAACTCTGCTTGCTGACACAGGCCGTGTTCTTCGCCTGAAGCCTGTCAGCTTTAATAAGGAGCTCCCATGCTGCAGTGCACCTGTCTGCCTCTGTCTCGCAGGTGGCAGCTGGGGAGAGATTGCATCGAGCCTGCCCTTCAGCAGCCTGGTTTCCCAGATCTCACAGCAGTGAAAACCTAGATGCAGAGCAGGGCTGGTCACTTGCAAAGCACATCTAGCAAAGGAGGGATAAAACCTCTCAGATCTTTGCTTTTGCACAGGGATAGGGCCTTGGGTTATGTCTCTAAGCTAAATCAAATCTGTACAGTACTGTATGTCATTCTGTTTACACCTGCCTCATCCACTTCTCTAACTGTGAGTGGGGCAGAAATTCAGCCACAGTGCCATTTTTTCCCCACAGGAAAAGGACAATCAGAAATTCTGAAACTACTTCAAACAATGTTTTTATTTTCAGTTAGGTGATGGCAAACATTAACATTAAATACTATAAGGCTCTGCTGCAACTAGTTACTCAGGTTTCATTGTAAGCACACATACTGTATATAAACTCAAATTAATAAAATATTACATAATTACAAAAAACATTCAAGAACATCCTTAGGAAGAAAATCTTTTTGAGTCAATAAAGAAATTATGAAATAATCTGTTTTAAAGATATACAGTGTTTTCAATCACTTGTTACAAAAAATGTTTAAACCATATTCAAATATCAGAATAATCAACACTATTATTTGACCGCAGCTGTTGAGGTTCAGACCTTGTTTTTGCTGCTCTCGCAGGATTGTAAACTGGCAAATATCTGGCTCTCAATGGCTTGGACCCACAGCTCCCTCTCATCATACGTGGAAGCTTCAAACTGCCACATCTGTCCTGTCAGCGACACAATCATGAACTCAAACGACTCCTCCTGCTCTGTAACACAAAGGAGAAGGAAGCGTTAGTTGAAAGTGCTGGTAACACTTGGGAAATATCCAGACATGGTATAATGCATCATTTCTGCATATAGCACGTCACGTGTTTATCCTGTCACTGCCACAGCAGTGAAGCTAAGGATGTCATTGAGGGATGGTGAAATTAATGAATGGAGAGTGAAGAGAAAACAGAATTAAATGGCAGGGGAGCCTCCAATTCTGAATTCTGAACATTTTTAGAAGTACAACATGAGTTGTGTGTTTGATGATTTTAGTGCAGGGAAGAGATTTAGGGTGACAGGAGCAATCTCCCCTGCCACTACCTCTGGAAAAGTACTTAGTACAAGGAGAACCCAGGGGTAGCAGGAATCCTAGTAATGTGATCTTTGCTTCCCCCCACCACCAAACATACAATGAAAAACCCATTTTTTAAAATAACACCACTGAGTAAGACATCCATTGTATTAAATATTTCTATTCAAATCAATTTTCACTTTTTCAGAGCGGTGAGAACCATTTCTAGTTTTTGCAAATCTCATCTCGATTAGGCATTTCATTCAGATTTTTTTATGCTATATACTATTACTGCTGTTGCTTGGAGAAAAACAATTATTACTGGAGTTAATGGGGAAAAAGACTGTGAACTCTTAGGTAATAAATAATAACTACTCCAATAATGGTAACAATTATTCCTGATCAACCTAGTTATGAATGAAGGGCTTAGAAGAAGGGTGTGCTTACTACACAACAACTGTTCTGTGAAGGTATAAAAATCTTTTTCAACAGCTGTAAAATCATAAAAATGAAAAAAAGAATCTTGAATATTCAGCTAGAAGAGTGGTTTGAGATACAGATGGTTTAAAAATACCCCAGCTTTGTCAATCACTCAGCATGCACACTGCTGTCTCACATTCAGTATGCCAACCTCACACAGATATAGCACATTCCGTCAGTGTTACTTCACTCTGTATTCTCATTAAGACCTTAACTTCCAGTTTTGAAAAATTAATTGCCTTTTCATGTTTTGCCCCCCCACCAACAATAATAAAATTTCTAACCTCTGTGTATAGACAGGTTTCCTGGTAGAATAACTATGGCATTTAGGGTGTCAGAAGATAAGCTCCCTTTTTATTAGCTACTGTAAGTAGTTACACTAACAAATTACTTAAATAAGCAGAGCTGAGGCAGAATGAATAATACAAACCTTCTTGTCTAAGCGCACGCTTGATCTCATAGCAAAATGATTTGTAATTACCTAATTAGAGCTATGCAAATAATGTCCTCATTTGCATAATGTACAGTTCCCCAGAGCCTGAGACGCTGGGATTCTGCTGTGTATTGCAGCACAGAATGGGGGATACAAAGTCTGTGCAGACTGTTAAGGGAACAAACTACTCATCCCACCACTGCATACAGTCACTGGCAAGTTGTCATACTTTCCTTGAAATTACTACTGCACTTGACAAGATTACTTTCCCAGAATGACTTTGTTACACATGCTTTAAAGGTGACAAGGTGGCATTCTGCCAAACATTTTCACTATTTGGATTTTCAGCAACCAAAAAGGTTTCTAGTGTTAAGGGAACCTAAATTTATGTTCTCCCTCCTTTTAAATTTACAAAAGCAAACTTGAAAATGTCTACTAAAGCACTTGTCACTTTAAAGGGAACACAGATGGAAACTTTCTATATATAAGATAAGATAAGTTCACTTTAAAAGCCACATACAATTTCTTGCATTAGGAATTCATCTTTTCGCATACCCCAACTTGCTCTCTATGAGGTACACAGACAGGGAGAGAAGCTTGGGGTCAGAGTGCAGGGTCAGCCATTGTACAGTGCCCCTGGAACAGCTGGGGTTAAGGGCCTTGCTCAGGGGCCAAACAGAGTAGGATTCCTCTGCCGGCCATGGGATTTGAACCGGAAGCCTTCCAGCCAAAGGCACAGATCCTTAGCCACAGAGCCATCACACCGCCCATCAGTTAAAAAATAAAATAAAAAACACAAAGACACAGATAGGTTTGTTAAACTAGCACCTGAGCTATAAAAGCAAAGTAATTTTATTGCTTTATGATGAAGACTGGAACATTATAACTGACTACATTTCAGGTTTAACTAATCACAGTATTTATTTTATGGGCAAACTTACAATGAAAACAGGCTTTAGAGAGATATGTTGAAGTATGGGTTTCTTTCATTTTCTCTCATTCTATCCACTCGTGTCCAATTCAAAGCCTGTACATGCCTCTTAATAACAGAAATGTGACTTTAATGTTGCGAGCATGATGCTGTAGAGGAGAACTGCACCTTGAGGCAGAAAGCAATAATCCAATTAGATCTACACCATCTTCAATTAACTGATTTAGATACAAAAATTGACTGCTGGTCACAGAATCAATAAAAACCTTAGAGCCTTGTATTTAAATGGAGGTTAGGGGTTCCCTTTTAATAAATGAGTAATTGGAAAGCAAAACTAGATTACACAGATTAAACTGTTTTAATGTATAATGTATAATAATATTTTCAATCCATGAACCAAATGTCTTATTATTACAATGAATCCAAATGGCAATTATTTTTTTGGTAATTCTATTATTAATTGTATTAATTATTTTAACATATTTTTTAACAGAAATGGATGTTTCTTCTTATTTGTGCCTAACATTAAGATGATTTTGATTAAGATGTTTCAAAATACAAAAAACAAAACAAAGAGTCCTGACACATTAAGTGGACAACGGCTTTGTTAAATAATTGAATAAAGACAAGACTTACAGTACATCCAAGGTCTAAAAGGTGTTTCAGACTCCAAATAAAAAAAAACGGTTGGGATCAACATCAATATATTTCAGCACCAGGGCTAGTGTAATCAGCACAAATAATCATACTGCAAGCAGATGCCATATTGAAATCCAGCCTTCTTGAGTTGTCCGGCCAATAAATAAATTATCAGAATCTACTGTGCAGAATACATATGTATATAAAACATCCAATGGACTTTACAAGATATATACAACCAATGCTATATAGCAATACCTTACAGTACAAAAATATAATATATAAGATAATATAAGTGTGTCATACAATACATATACAGTATATGCTGTCAATACAGTGTTCTGAAGGGGCTCATACATCAGAGTTTAAAAGAGTGATGCCAAATTGGAATGGATGCTTTTTTAAAAATATTTTTGTAACTTTGGGTACTCTAAAACGTAGAGCAAACGGTAGCTTTTCAAATTGGAAATGTAGTGGGTGTGAGGAATCATTCAGTATTAAGAGTGCTTTCCTGCCAACACTAAGTATACTAGTGGTTCACCTGGTTCTGTTTTTGACCATTAATACAGTCCATGTTTATATTCCTTGACAGTTTACACCCAGATTCCCATATCAAGTGGAGTAGGTAAAACATAGCATCTCTCTACCAGTTTTGTGCAGGCAAACTCTAGGATGTGTTTGCTTACATCAAAACTCCTCAACATTCTCAAGAGAAATGATCGCTGCATGTTTTTTAAAAACAAACCAAATTTGATAGACAATACAGAGTATGAATGCATGTACCCATATGCTTACTGTAAAACAAGAATCTCCACATCAATTCATGTTTCCTGTGTGCAATGTTTACATGTAGCATAGAAATAACTTGGATGTAATGTGTGACACATCCCCCCAGCCAATCTAAAGAGAACGATGTTGTAGAAAATTCTGCTTTTGGAGAACATGAAGAAGCAGAAGAAAATATTTTGATTTCAAGGTGCTCCTGAAAATGTCTGTGTGAGTAAGCTTAATTGTAAAACCTCACTCCCTGCTGAATTCAGGCTCCATTCTACCGCACATCAAAAGCTAATTTGGGTCAGGTGTGAATTAACCTGGAATTCAAATGACTGTGGAGGAAGAGAAAGAAAGTTTCCCCCCCCCCCCCATTATTTCCTTCCATCCACCTTGCTTCTACATAAACTGCTCGTTTCAGTCATTATTAAAAGGTATTCCACAGGGCCCCGAGATTATACACTTCCAATTGGTGCTGATAACCATTGGAAGAAAACTAATTATTTTGTTGGCTGACCGGCCGATAAATTACAGGCATTCATACAGGTAATTTGATTAGGGACCAGAGAGAAAAAGAGTGGGCGGGAGAGCAGGAAAAAACAATAATCAGCGCAAACAACATAAAAATAAAAATGCCTGGCTGAGTCTAAAATTTATATGAAAACAGAATAAAAATATGGCAGAATAAGTCTCTTGCTGGTGAAGGAACAGCAAGAGAAATGGGAAGGTACAGTAGGTGGACTATGATTCTATTTCCTTAGTGACAAACTACTCAACACGTTGGAGATTTAAGATGACTGCAGGAGAATATCTGATCTACAAAACAAGATTAAGCATCTATTAGTTAAAGCTAAGCAACCAAATTAAGATTTGATTTTTTTGGTTAGTGTAACTGTCACAAATTGTTTGCACAATGAATCAACTCCAATGAATTTATTGCACTCTATCCATAGATATCAGAAACTAGTATCTGTAATACTAGAGACTGCAAACTGTAAATTTTAAAAGTGCTATACATAGTCTATCAATCTAGTTAATGTCACTTTACTTATAGAGATAAATATTGCCCTTAAATTGCAAGAGCTGCTGGAGAGTCACAGAAGACTTGGATAAAGACAGGTTCTCCCTCCCTCAAATATTTGATCATGTTCTTCTTATTGGAATTCTTAATAATTCATTGCAAAGAGATGATAAGAACATAAAAAACAAGAGCATGCCATATCACCCATATATCTCATTAAGTAGTTAGTAGCTAATTGATTCAAGGATATGCAGCAGTTACGTGAAATAAGCCAAGGTATCAGTTTCAGAAACATGGCTGGGTAGCTTGTTGACAATACTTTAGGTAAAGATCTGCTTTTGCTCCTGAATGCTGATTTACCAGAAATAAAAGTCATACCATGAGAAATTTGCATGACCTAAATCGTTTCTTCTTCCTCTTTTCTTTATGCAAACCAGGCAGAATGTGTACACTGTAATAGGTTGCAGTAATGCACTGATTATACATGACCCAGAACTTCATGTGACTATGCAGTGACGACATTGACTTCCAGAACCAAGCCCTAAAAATGTACTCCTTTTTCATCAACAGAAGATACCCCAGCAGTGTTATTGACAGGGCCCTTGACTGAGCCAAAAACACCCCTCGGACCATCAACTCAATCAGGAACTCCCGCCGTAACAACTGCATTCCTTTGGTGCTTCCCTACCACCCCAACACACTTCCTATTCCCAGGACTATTAACGACAACTTTTCCATCCTACAGGATGATCCCTTCATTGGGGCCCTCTTTTCTGACTGCCCCATTATCTCATATCGCCGACCACCTAATCTGCGTCACCTTTTTGTTCAGAGCTCCCTTGACCGCCCTCAGCAACCAACCACACCAGGCACTTTCCCTTGCAACAGAGCTCGCTGTATCACCTGAAAGTACACATCTAACACCACACTCAATTGGCATCTTGTACCTCCAGCAACCTTATTTACTGTATCTCTGCAGAAAATGCCCAGGCAGCTACATTGGAGAAACAGGAAGGAGACTCGGAGACCGCTTCAGAGAACATGTTAGGGCTGTGAAGATTAAAGATCTCTCCAAGCCCATTGTTTCTCATTTCACCTCTGACAGCCATGACCACTCTAATCTCTCCGTCTGTGTTCTCAAAGACGGCTTTCCAAACTCATACATCAGAAAGACTACCAAAACCAAAATTATTCTGGAGCTAGGATCACACCTTCCCCCTTCTCTTAACGACAGACTACTTTTCTTCTAAAGTTTCTCCATTCATTGGAGGTTTCATTTCACACCTCTCTACACCCATTCTGACTTCACACCTCTTGATTGGCCTCTCTTTTTGTCTCCTGCTCCCGCCTCTTGCTCCTCCTCTCTCCCAGCCTTTGTTCTCCCGCTATATTACCTTTGCTTACTGCCTTGTCTTTCTCACACCTGAAGAAGGCTCCATGGCCGAAACGTTATGTTTTCTTTCTTCTTTTTTTCAGCATGGAATAAACCTATTACTTGTATTTTATCTTAATATATTTGTGTAATCTTTTCACCATGACTGGTAAATCTAGTGTTGGCACATAGTTAAGTGGTCTTTGCAAGGGACAACGTATTAGTGTAAAAACTGACTTCCACCATAAAACACATCAAATCCATTAACAAGATAAGAATAATAACAAACTTGTCTTATCTATTTTATAGGTAATGATATGTATTTACAAGTGTATGAACTGCATGTATTGAGAACACATCTCAAGCTAATTACATTATTCCTTATAGGTATGAATTCCCCTTCATAAGTAATTTCACTATAAGTTGCATTATTTACGAGCACAGTCTGGACTAATAAGAAGGCCCTCAGTAAACTTATTAGCCCCCTTCCAATATTGTTTCATTTTGTTGAATTACAAATGATGTATGCACTTTTTAAAAGTAAATATTGTTACTCAAAATATGAATGCTCAAAATGAATATTTTTATGGCTGAAAGAAGTGAAAACTAATTACCTCCTTTACTATGGTGTATCTAAAGTAGTTCAGGAGCACACAAATACTTTGACAAGTCACAATTAGTAGAATGACCTCTATATGCATTAGTGGTTCACATTTCAGAATAAAAACACCTATTTCTCGATGGTCCCTTAGTCCTATCAAAATCATTTTCTAAATAATTATTTCTGGTGAGGGTTACAATGGTAACAGACAGAATAGAGTAGACTAGGGGTCCCCTTCCCCAGCAACAGTCTCCAGCTCCTCAGTGAGGTACATGTAATACATTTTAAAAAAGCAAAGATTTAGGGAGCTCTCAAACAACTCAACGATAAAGTTGCAGAAATGCACAGATAAGGGGAATGGCATGAAAACTTTTAAAGACACTGAATACTCCTTTGAACACAGTGACTACTGCAAGGTTAGCTGTGAAAGAGCTGGAGTTCAACAGCTGGGATAAGAGAAAATCCCCATGAGTCAACAACATCCAAGTCAATCCACAAAGCTGGCCTAAGTGGGATCTCAAATTCTAAGTGAGACTACAAACATGTGGCAAAATGTTTTGTGGTGGAAATTTTTGCTCGAATTACAAATTATTACAGTCATACAGACTGGGTGGAAATTGCACCATCCTAATGTGCAAAGTTGGTAAATACTTGTCCAAACAGACTCACAGCTGTAAATGTAGATAAAGGTTCCATCAAGAATTGACTCTGGAGGGTGAATTATTGTATAATTAACTTATTTTCCTTTTGGATTTTTCTTCAACTTTTTTTTCTGACATTTAACTTTTCACCCATATACAGTAGTGTGAAAAAGTGTTTGCCCCCTTCCTGATTTCCTTTTTTTTTGCATGTTTGCCACACTGAAATGTTTCAGATCATCAAACAAATTGAAATATTAGACAAAGATAACACAAGTAAACACAAAATGCAGTTTTTAAATGAAGGTTTTTATTATTAAGGGAAAAAAAAATCCAAACCTACATGGCCCTGTGTGAAAAAGTGATTGCCCCCTAAACCTAATAACTGGTTGGGCCACCCTTAGCAGCAACAACTGCAATCAAGTGTTTGCGATAACTGGCAATGAGTCTTTTACAGCGCTGTGGAGGAATTTTGGCCTACTCATCTTTGCAGAATTGTTGTAATTCAGCCACATTGGAGGGTTTTCGAGCCTTAACCGCTTTTTTAAGGTCATGCCACAACATCTCAATCGGATTCAGGTCAGGACTTTGACTAGGCCACTCCAAAGTCTTCATTTTGTTTTTCTTAAGCCATTCAGAGGTGGACTTGCTGGTGTGTTTTGGATCATTGTCCTGCTGCAGAACCCAAGTGCGCTTCAGCTTGAGGTCACGAACAGATGGCCGGACATTCTCCTTCAGGAGTTTTTGGTAGACAGCAGAATTCATGGTTCCATTTACCACAGCAAGTGTTCCAGGTCCTGAAGCAGCAAAATAGCCCCAGACCATCACACTACCACCACCATATTTTACTGTTGGTATGATGCTCCTTTTCTGAAATGCTGTGTTACTTTTATGCCAGATGTAATGGGACACACACCTTCCAAAAAGTTCAACTTTTGTCTCATCAGTCCACAGAGTATTTTCCCAAAAGTTTTGGCGATCATCAAGATGTTTTCTGGCAAAACTGAGACGAGCCTTTATGTTCTTTTTGCTCAGCAGTGGTTTTCGTCTTGGAACTCTGCCATGCAGGCCATTTTTGCCCAGTCTCTTTCTTATGGTGGAGTCATGAACACTGACCTTAACTGAGGCAAGTGAAGCCTGCAGTTCTTTGGATGTTGTTGTGGGGTTTTTTCTGACCTCTTGGATGAGTCGTCGCTGCGCTCTTGGGGTAATTTTGGTCGGCCGGCCACTCCTGGGAAGGTTCACCACTGTTCCATGTTTTCAACATTTGTGGATAATGGCTCTCACTGTGGTTCCAAAGCTTTAGAAATGGCTTTATAACCTTTTCCAGACTGATAAATCTCAATTACTCTGTTTCTCATTTGTTCCTGAATTTCTTTGGATCGCAGCATGATGTCTAGCTTTTGAGGATCTTTTGGTCTACTTCACTTTGTCAGGCAGGTCCTATTTAAGTGATTTCTTGATTGAGAACAGGTGTGGCAGTAATCAGGTCTGGGTGTGGCTAGAGAAATTGAACTCAGCTTTCCAAAGATGTGATAAACCACAGTTGATTTATGTTTTAACAGGGGGGGCAATCACTTTTTCACACAGGGCCATGTAGATTTGGATTTTTTTTTCCCTTAATAATAAAAACCTTCATTTAAAAACTGCATTTTGTGTTTACTTGTGTTATCTTTGTCTAATATTTCAATTTGTTTGATGATCTGAAACATTTCAGTGTGACAAACATGCAAAAAAATAAGAAATCAGGAAGGGGGCAAACACATTTTCACACCACTGTAACTGTTCAGTCTGAGTATTTAAGTCTTGATTAAAACACTCGGCTTAAAAAGGTGTACACATCATTTATGATTCAAGAAAACAGGATATTATTGAAAGGGAGTGAATACTTTGCAAGACATCACATTTCTAGTCCTACCTTTGCCAAAGCATTTATGCAGCTGAAACCAACGAAAAAATAATTTATACAGTATAACAATATTGTAAGAGTTGCATTTCAGGTAATAATCACCTAATTAGAAAATTAATAGTAAACGTGTGGATGGAATAACGTCTTTTCAGTCATTTAGATAAATGACAAAATATACAAATACAACTAAATAGTGTACTTAGGCATTTGCTCTTAACATGTTTTTAAATGAATGTCTCAGCTACTATAATTACTGAGGATGTGTAAAAGAGTATATGGTATCAAGTTTTGACGGACAGCATCCAAAACAAAGCACGGTCAGAAAAATTCCCAAGCCTCCAGGTACACAAAAACAATCATAAAAATGTATTATTACTGCTGTTACTGTTATTTAAAATGAAACAGAGAAGAATAAGCCCACTAATTGGGAGTGCATTGCAATTTGTAGTGCAGACAGTGCAAGTGGAGTTTCATCAGTGCTTCTTGATGGTCTTTTAAAAGCCAGAGACCTTTTTCCCAGCCCCTGGAGCAGGGGAATGTGGAGAACCTGCCGCTTGTAATGCATGTTAACCCTCTGACCCCATTTCACACACTATACAAGCAACAAGTCCTTTCAAATTAGAGCTAAATTAACAAAGCCGCCACGGCGGGCACGCATGAAGGAATGCAATTTAAATCCAATATGAAGGCAAGGCGCAGGAAAAGGGCAAATATGATTTTGCCTTAATCAACACACTGCAATAGAAAAGAAATTAGAAAATATGCTGCCGTTTAAGAAAGTAATGTGCTTTTACTTGCTCCTGCCTAACCTCACAATGCCCCAGGTTGGAATTAAAACAGTTTAATGCTGCTGTCATTACTGGATTCTTGCTACTATCATTAGATGATGCCCTAACCTGTATGCATTTTGTATATCAGAAAGGCTAAAATGAACTGCATTTATACTTGATAAAGTTATGTCTGAGAGCTACTGAATACTAAACAGGCATATTTACCATGTAGTTTCTAACAACTACCTTTCTCCTCTGATAGTCAAGAGAAATACATCTACTACTTAATCGATACTATGTGTAAACATGGGTCTCTCTGCACTGACTGAGAATGATAAGTGTTCTCAAAGCAGAAATTATATTGTGTGTACTTTATCATTACGTGTCTCTGACACGGTTCCATTGGTCTCAGTTTTGCTGCTCTGATTTATACATTTTAACTATTTCTCTGCCACACCTAGCTTTTCTGTATTCCAGCTGAACTGGCCCCAGAGTGTGTCTTCTCAATGGTCAACATTAAAGGGGGGGTGTAGCTCCATTAACAATTAAAACATAAATGTGGCCTTCTTGCACTGAGCTAGAATCTTTACTACTAATCTCAGCCCACTAGATCAAACCCATACATGATGCCTTCAGTTTGGTTTGAGGAGATTTATAGTCTAAATGGCCAAACTGCCAGTGTCACTAAATTTAATAACAAACATTTTACTGCAGAAATAGCTTTGAATTACAATTGCAAAATCAGCAATACAATTTTCAGTGAAATGGACGGAATAGGAAATTTAAATTTGGAAAAACATCGATTGCTTTTAATATATAAATACAGTGACAATGACAATAATATAAAGTTCTACTGGTTAATCTGTACTTGTATATCTTTCAAATACAAAATGACCAGATTTTTATATTTGGAGAAGGTGGTTAAAATTCTGAAGGTATTTTAAATGAGGTTTAAAGAGTAGGTTTCAGAGGCTCTCTGCTTGATGTTGCACCAGAACATGATGTTGCCCACAAAGCTATTATAGCATTTCAAATGCCTGGCTGTGAAGTGCAAAGTTTTTTGTAGTGTGCTGTTTTCCAAACACACCTTTGCTACTTTCTCATAATTTCTATTTGAAACTGCACTGTTTGACATTCTTAGGAATAAAAATTAACATTGCTCCTGACATGACACAATTTAAGGGCCTCCTGCCTTAGCAAAAAGTGCCTATTCTATACCTCACAAATAAAGAAAATCATACTTCTAAATGAACAATTCAAAAATAAATCCTCCAAACTGCCCCCAAAAACCTGATTGAATTTCTTTCAAGGGCAATTATTTGTGTCACAAATTCTCAAACATTAATATTACTATGCTCTGTTGTATAAATCTTTATTATCAGACAACAATACTTTTGTCTCACTAAGTGGGCTAAACACATTCTAAAGAGCTCAATTTCTAAATAAGAAAAAAAGTACCTAGAGAAAAAAGAAAAGGAATTATAGCCAGTTTAGCTGGTTATATTAAGTTTAATAACTACTTCAATTCTATACTTGGAAAAAGACACTTAAGCTATATCTATATCCGACAAACTTGGCTGAAGTGCTTGCATATCCCTTGCCAGATCTGAAGAAAATACAAGCACCACCATTGAAAATTCTAGCACCACAAGTGTTAGAAATGAAATCATTCCCTGACGGACTACCTAAGGAAACTAAATTTATAGTCTAGGTATTACTGACAGATATAAGTGAGTGATCAGAAAGGAGTGAGCAAGCACAGTCTCACTTGTTGGGTTTAGGTTACAGGAGTTACAGCTTTAGAATTTTCAGCAGGACATTGTGAGTGTGTTGGTGTTTGTTTTAGTGTATACAGTATGTGTGGTTGTCTATGTCTATGGGAGGTGGCATTTAAGGGTGGGGGGGGGGTGCAAGTTATTTATTATTTCTGTTTGGAGGGTGTGAGTGTATCGGATCATTATAGAGAGGTGTTTCTGATTTCTGCAAATTAACGGCCGGTTCTGAAGAACAAACAAAGCGAGCGCCATCCGTAAATGTCAGAGCGCAGCCTCCTCATTTTGCAGATCATTAAACCCAATATTCCTAACCTGTATTAGAGCAATCAGGACAGGGCCATTATAGAGATACGGGCCTCGGGGAGACTTGAACAAAATAGAAAAGAATTGTTAAAAAAATGGAAACAGTGAAAAGAAGAATGCTGAAAAAAAAACAGAAGTAGTTGTACTAATAATAATAATAATAATGGTAATAATAATGATAGCAATTATTCCACTAACTGTCTAAAGCACGTTTTGTAAGAGAGGAAATCTTTTTTTTTTTATTCTCATCCCAGAGTGAAACAATCAGAGCTGGGCCATTACAGGAGCTGGGGCTCGGGGGACAGATTTGTGAAATGAGATTGAATAGAAGAACGACAATGCAAAGTATTGAGATAAACACCCATCATTAGCAGAGCTGTTAAGTCTTCATTTCTAATCCTGAACTGGACTCCAGGGTCTTTAACCCCTGCATCACTGTAGTAAAGGATTAAGACATTTTGCAGGCAATCGATTCTGTTTTAACATTCCTTTTATATTGTATGCTGATACTCAAAGTATACATTAGTATACATTAGATACACTGACATGTTGAAATAACATTTAATTTTAATTTCTCTCCATGTTATGTCTGACTAAAGTTGCAGATTACACACTATGCGATATGTGACATCTGTTTTAGGATTGCCTCTGGTTTGAACCCAGGCAATATGAGGACCCCAAGGTAAATGAGGCAAAGAAAAGGAAAACAGGTGAACATTGAATTCAGGGGTGATATAATCAGTGGAGTACCAAAGGGATCTGTTTTAGGATCAGTAATCTTTCTAATTTATATCAATGTTATGGATTCTGGCACAAGTAGTAAACTAGTAACATAAACAAATCAAAAATGGTTAAAGTGGCAGACTGTGTAAACCCCATGAAAAAAGCCATGTGACGTAGACAAGTGCAGATACAGTAGCATAATATATATTATAAATATAAAATGAGGAATACAGATGTTGAATAACCAAACTATGAAAAAGACAGGTGTCTATATTGACATTTGTCTCTTCAAGACAACGTGGGGAGTCAATAAGGCTATACAGTTAAAAAGTGTAGAGTTTCAAGAGATGTTATATTAGAATTGTCCAAGGCACTAATAATGAAATTACCATATAAAATTTCTTGTATTACGAATTTGTCTTTTTTCTCATACCCCAACTTGCTCTCCATGAGACACACAGACAGTGAGAGAAGCTTGGGGTCAGAGCACAGGGTCAGTCATTTATACAGTGCCCCTGGAGCAGCTGGGGTTAAGGGCCTTGCTCAGGGGCCCAACGGAGTAGGATTCCTCTGCCAGCCGCGGGATTTGAACACCAACCTTCCAGCCACAGGAGCAGATCCTTAGCCACAGAGCCACCGCTCCACCTTGTCTGCACTGCTCCTTGTCCCATTGGACAAGGATTCACTTTTCAACATAATGACAGCAATATTATAATGTAATGGTGACCTATTTGGAACATAAGGAAATTGATGGAATACTCTCCAAGGTCCTGTCCCTTACAATCTCCTAATATGAACACCATAAGATCATAAGAGGTGTCATACCTCAGAAAAGTACGTTCAGACATTCAGAAAAGTAAATGGCAAACAACTTTGATAAATACAAGATATTCCTAATAATTCTTCTTTGATAAACTGCATGGAAACATCAAAACAAAATAGCTCAGTATAATGCAAAGTGTTCATGTCCCAGATACTTATGTTCCTAACTGTGCTTTTGTGTCTTTGCATGTATAAACTTACTGTATAATGGATTGCACATTTACTTTTTCTTAACATAGTTTGCATTATTATCATTCTAGTATTTGCTATATTGTTTATGTATCATGATGTTATGATCCAAGGTGACTAGAAAGTCTAATAACATTTGCAGTTCACATTCTGATTACACTACTAAAGCCTTATACAAAAAGCCTAAAACAATGGGTATTTGGCTAGCTGCAGGTGGACTACGAGACAGGTAAACACAGATGATCAGAAGGTTTCTGATGATTTACTCTGTTTAGTTAACTTCGCTGTAAACCATAAAAACCAAGTGGCACAGTATAATTACCGAGAAAATAAGAAAAAAGAAAAGAAAGGAATCCTAGGAGAAAGACAGAAAAAGAGGAGAAAAAAGAACATCACCATCACTTCATTTTCCTGAAAGCTTGTGCCATGTGAGAGGACCTTGTGCTGATCAGTCTTGGAGACCAGGTTCTGGCTAAGTAATAAGAACAGTAATTGAAAGCTTGTTGTCTTATTTATTTTAGGTTTTCCTTTATTGCGGAATCCTCAGACTAAAAATTCTCTAAATAGTTTGGTGATGCATTTTTAGAATAAGGTGATTGATTTCCATTCACTGTTTGGGCATCCATGTTGTAGAAAGGGAGAATTAGTTCTATTAAGGATAGGGGTTTTTATTTCTCATTTTGACCTTTTCAGGCATCACGGTTTTCAGATTATAAGGATACAATCCTGGGTTTCTAGGTCTGTTTGTAGAAGTAGACCTCTGAAATGCATAGACATGTACATCTGTGTTACAGTGTATGTACAGAGTGATGTTTCTAGTTTTTTGCTTTAATGTTTTTCTTAACAAAACACTTATTTGTTTTGACAAGTTTTGACTCTGATTAATTGCTTTTTCACCAGAAATGAGACTGAAATTTAGATTATTTCCTGACAGTACTATTATGTAACACTGTTATATATGATTACAAACAGCATCTGCTTCAGTAAAAAACAAAACAAAAACAGATATGAAGACTTGGGAGGGGGGATTAAAAATAAAAAAAAACAAATAGTGAAAAGTGAGACTTCCAAAAACAGACAGAAAATGGAAATTGTCCATGGAACTGATGAATGCATCTTTTTGAATTAAACTTTAAAACCTTCTTATTGTTTAGATTTGCATTAACAGATTGTAGAATAGCATTATAGAACAGCTGTTAATGTGAGGTACAAGGGCATGAGAGACTGGAACAACTGAACTGATTTGTTTAATCCTAGAGTACACAGAAGCATTAGAGTACCACACGGGGAAAAAAAAAATGTTTCCGAAGCCCATTGTCCTTATGGGCACAATTTTACTCCAAACCTATACTGAGCCAAGTGAAAAAAATTAGAATTAAGTAAAATCAGAAATGCTATATTGTAGACATTGGGAAAACTATTCTCCTCAAATTAAACACTTTTTTAAGAGAGATAAAGGTCCAAGACTCACTCACTTTATAAGGCATTAACCATTTGAGAAACTTACAGATAATGGATATAGCAATTCACAAATATTGCCATTTGTTAGTCATGAAAAAAAGAAAAAGCTACGTTTTAATGTTTTATCAATATTTCAGCACTTTTGTGTATTTCAGTAAACTATGTATGTTTTGTGATGTACATTCAACTTAATGGTCTATGTGACTGGCTCAATTTCTTTTTCTGAAGACTTAAAATTCAATTTGAATTTTTTTTCAGAACATCAATTCTTTAAACACAGGGATTCCAACTGATTATCTTCTTTCAGAATTACCATTCAGTTTCCAATATAGCATTCCAACAACACTGTACATTTATTTGTCAAGGTAAACTAGTTTGCCACACAAGTCACAGAACTAAACTTGAAAACTGTATACCATTTTAAGAATTTATAGAGATGCTTTCATCAATGCATCATTGCGTCAATGCATTTATCAATGCAGTTTTGATAAGACCATGTTTTTTTCTAATTGATACATTTTTCTAATTGATACAACCTTGACAAATATGATTTTCAATTTGAGAAGACTTTGAAGGAAGTCTTAAATCCACCGTTCAATCCCAAACTCTATTTTAATACTCACAAAAAGTTTTAAAGTTATTTAATGAAATCCCACTCTAAGGCAAATTCAAGCATTTTGATCTGAGGTATCTAAATTATGTTAATGCAATAGAGAAGTCTCAATTCCCCTTAGGGTACTGAATCATAAAAATGGGAATGATTCCACTCTCATCTCTGAGACACCAGCCTTTAAGTGCTTCCTTGCCTCTTCTCCATGCCGCACTGTAAAATGCAGGAAACAATGAACATTTTACACACTTTTTAAAAGATATACATTAATGACAGTCCCTGACAGACTGCATTAATCACAGGCGCCGCCCCAGAACAAAACTCTTTATCGGCCATCAATTTTCCCGTGGGTTTTAAACCTAAAAAACGAAGACAAAAAGCCCATCATTGGGCGGCCGCTGAGAAACACATTAAGGGGCTGTCAGTCGTCTCGCCATGCACCCTGCATCATTCTTTAAGCACATGAGAAGTTCATTATCCTGAGGAGTTCTTGCAATGACAGGGGAATGGGGGATTAGGGGCCGTCTGAATTGTGCATTACCAAGAGTGGGACATAGTACCGAGAGTGTGCATATGCACAAGGGACAGTGCAATAGGTGAGGCCTAGATGGCCCATTTCAATTGCTGTGATAGATAAGTACAGGTATGAGTGGGGGAAGAAATCCTCCATAAAATTCCCATGGCAGTATTTCACCTTGAATGGAAAAGTATCCTTCAAAGCATGTGTGATTAAAATAAAACATTTTAGATTGTAAAACAAATTTAAAAATGCAAGGCCTTTCGTTAAATCAACAGTATTTTTAGTAACCTTTCCTTTGCAAAGCACTAGAAAGAAAACATTTTGTGGACCAAGAGAACCAGAAAGATTTTGTTCAGTCCATGCTAATATTCTCTGAAGGAGCGGTCCAACTAAGCACTAATTGCACAGTGACCCTTACAGCTTTCCTTAATTTTTAAGTAGCACAGCTCTAAACAGATGATGCAAGAACAACCTAAGACAGTTTATTGTTAGATAACACTTTTCTGTACAAAGTGCCCCTTGCACATTTTTTTTAATATAAGGAAATATGACTGCAACACCAATAAACGCCAAACACTAAGAAGATCATAAATATAATCTATTACACATAATAAAAACAGACAAAATTCTATTCTAAAACTTTGCAAAGTATTAAATGCTGAATATTTGAATACCTGGCAAATAAAAACAATATATTTGCTAAGTATTTTCTAATAAAACAATAACAATATAACGTAAGTAGGTCTACCTCAATGAGATGTTTATCACTAATTTAATTTAAAACTGGTTGGTAATGGATTTGCGATTAAAATGTCTTTCCACCATTAACTGGATTTTCAGTGTCTGCATCTATCATCTATGGTAGAAAAGATGAAAAGATAGCTGGTTTCGACTGTATGTATAGAGATTCAGTACAAAATCTCCTGGTAAGTCATTTAGGAGATATACACCCAAAGGGGGAGCAAACACACAGATTTGCACTTTCTATAAATTTTTGTAAATGAGGAGAGCAAGGAGATATGTCTTAATTAGCACATCGCTTTCTGTATACAAAGCACTGTAGATTAGTGTAAATTAAAACAGCAACATCTGACAAAGCACAGGCAGCACAATTACTGTTCAACATAAATTTAATGCTCCAACCAAACTCTTTCTAGATCACGTTGGGATGGTAACTTTACAGAGACTCCCTAACACTTCTGGCTCTTCCCATTTAAAGCACCAAGATTTTTTTTTAAAAAAGCAACGGCTCCTTTGATTTATGATACTTCAGAACAACTAAAATTCAATTTCTCTGTGCATTCTCGGCCTTTGATTACCCCGTAAATGAGATAAACTGATAGCAATTTATTCTAAGATCTAACCAACTTTTTTTTCCTTTTTTCCCCTTTTAACAGTCAACCTGGAATTTTATAGATGAGTGACTCAGATATTTAAGCAATATGTCTGTATTCCAGACTCGCTCACTAGAACAGACATGTTGATGCTAATAGGAAATTCTTGAAATACAGAGTAAGACTCCTGTAATACAGAAAAAGAAAAATGGAACTACTATTTATTTATCAAACAAACTGTAGTATATTTTAATTTTTTATTTAGGTAGATAATTATACTTGGCAGTTCTCATTAAATATTAAGTGACTATGCCCATTTCCCATCACCTCCACTTCACTCTGAAAAAACTACAGAGCAAAAGTCAGTCCGTGGTAAAAAGGCCAATGACTCATCAATACAATGTGACACAATGAAGATATCCATGTTCCTGAATTGTTTCCAGGGGGCACAAAGCAACTAAAAATCAACCCTTAACCCATTTTTTAAATCAGATTGTTTCATGGCATTACAGACTAAGCTTTTCCATCACCACACACATCTGAAAAGTTTAGACATTTCTTGGTGTTTCCTGTTATTTAGAAGCAATAAGGTAAATAGTAAATTTACAACCTCCAAATATTTCTGTTTTGTTATTTGAATTCCATACAGAATGTCCGTTACAAGCACCTTTTCAAATTAAAGCCAGCTAGGCAAGAAGTAACATTTGGCACATGATTCTGTCATCTTTCAACCTGGGCAGCAGCTCAGGATTAGAGTTAACTTTAAATACAACATAAGAGATCAAGCACTGGTAAAGTCAATGAAAGCATGTATGTTCTGTTTAAAAGACTGTATTTATACTAGCATTATTGATAAATTTATGTTCTGTGTAAATCATATTGATTAATAACCCAACAGCTATTTCATGGCCTGTAAATTGCTAGACAGTGTATCACAATACACTCCTTTTAAGAGATGCAATACATCATCTTGGAGAAGAATCATAATTAATTGGGTACACAATTTATTACTGCTCCCCTGCCGAGGACGAAATCAACAGCTCCTCTGTAAGAGTTTCCAGCAGTTAGATGGTAACCCAGTCAGTCACAAATTACACCACAGAAATAGTACAGGCAGTGTTTTCTTAATGCAGCTTATTGAAGAATGTGAGCTAATTACATAGTAGACTTCAGATTTGTATAGTCTGTTATGAACCCATCATTTGGTGAAATATGTCATTTTATGGAGCAGTGCTTTACATTAGTGCTTATGAATTGTTAAAAGTTTTCTCATCTGAAACAGCATGAACAACTACAGAAACTGCAACTTCTTAAATGTGTCGTGTGTGTTCTAAACTAATTATGCTGTATGTTCATAGAAACATTCTGGAGAATGGTTAGTACTATCAACTTGCAGGGCAGACCTCTTGGATAAATTCACATTTGGAGTACAATCCCAGTATGTGACAACAGTCTCCATTACCTTCTTCCATGTAGAAGTTTACCTTGTTCTACAGTATGTGCACAATGGCAAGTATCAAGTATCAGTATCAGCCCAGATTTAAAAAAAAAAGAGTGATTATGTAATAAGAGGACACTCACAGGTGCAAGTTCCTGCCTTCTATGATCTTGAGTGAAATAGCAGAGATTGTAAAGCTGAAAAATTAAAACGATTAATTTTGACTTTCCACTTTAGAAGGTTAAAAATGTGTTAAAATGTAATACTTTTAATGACAATATTTAGAGAAAAATATATGTAGTTCATATACGTAGTCAAAAGCACTGGACTTACCAGTGGTAGTTTAAATTTAGTGGGGTATATACTTAACTAATTCATAACACTTTGTAATTATCACTAGGTAAGCTATTCACTGTTAAAGCACTTAGTGTTTGAAGACAGGTAGGCAGATTTTCAGGATTGCTTTAGACTTTTCAGGATTGGTTTAGACTTATTTACTTCAGTGTCAATGGACATGTTTTTATGTTATGAGATGTATACTATATGTAACTTTTCTATTAATTGTGTTACATGCCCAAACCCACAACGAGCAAGCAGAAATGATAATTTAGAAATAATCAAGGTTGATATTGCACCATACACTGATTGACTGATTGATATCTAGCTTCATTCTGATTGCTATGCATTAAGTGCGTTTAAATTATTCTGTACAGAAAAGTAGATCTTTTCTATAAGGAACTAAACTAAACTAAATACAAATTACTTTTTCTTCTGTATTAATCAGTTCACTCAGCTTTTTTTTAATAATAAATGACTCCTTTAATCAGACTCTTTCTGGATGGGAAGCAAAGAAAATGACTGGCACACTCTATCTTTCAACTTCCTAATTCAAATTAATTAACCGCCGCATGATTCCTTGCCTCTTCTTAATCCACTTCAAATTCCCCCTTTACTCAAATCCGGTCATCTGACCTGCACTGCCTATCTTACAGAAAAAGGGCAGGGGAATGCTTTCATACATCAATCCGAGAAAAGCAAAATTAAAATAAATAAATAAATGAACTGAAACCTTGTAGCAACAGTGCATAATTGCTGCCATTTCCAAACACAAATCTATAAATCTAAATCTCATCAACTACGTGAACACAGAGCTGCCCCTCCGATTTTGTCAGCTACATTTGCTATCCGTCACTTGGAAGCACCCCATATCAGTCACGTAAATAAATGATCCCTCCCACCCCTCTTTATCCTTTCGCCTTGATTGATGCTGAAATTGTTTTGTCCGATTCCCATTATAGGGCTGCGTTCAAGCGGGCACACAGGAAGAAAGACTGAAACTAATCTAATCAACCAGGATAATAGGAGCGGGAAGCAGCTGAACTCCTCAGTATGGCTGGTACACAAAGCAGCGCTGGGAGCCTGACAGGGTGGGAACTGGAGGAAAGAGCACATTCCCCTCCTTTCCCTGTATCCCAATCGCACACACACTCCCTCTCTCCACCTTGAGGAAGTGCCACACCGTTCTCCCAAAGTCAGGGCCTGTTCTTACATCCTCACTCTTCCACAAAGTAGAAACGAAGGAGGACTGGAAGTTTCCACATCTACATGCATTTGGTACAGCACAGTATTTTTATCACATACAGCTGATCAAATGTCAATGACTATATTGAGAAGAGTACACGGAAGCAGCAGGGTACATTTTCAACAACCTTGCCCATTCCTCAACCTATGTTAGCTCTCATTAAAACACCTTGCCGATTCATGTGGTGAGAACAAACCAGCAAAACGTTTTGTATATTTTGCATAGAGTGGGTTTCCAATAAAGACACTGCACATAACATGAAGAGAAAAATCTGCTGAGTGCAAGTGTTATTCAATCAATCCCAGAAGTTAAGATCAATCTTAACTACTGGGAGTGACACTTGATCTAAAGCACTCCAGAAATTCAACTGCTGAGGCAATTCTGCACTTCTTCACCATATGCTAGAACATTAAGTCCAACACATATCTTCCATGGGGGTGCTGCACTTCAGTGATGGACCAAAATGGACCTTTGGATACGAGAATGCCTTAGAATGAAAAGTAGTATATCAATGGATTAAAATATTCATTCATTGGTTTATACAAATATTTTCTGGGGTGAAGCAACGTACTGTTACCTTCATTTCCAGTGGCTGGCCCATCAGGCTTGGTAGCGCCGGTGCTCTTTTTCCGCCTGTGTTTCTTGCGGTTGGCATGTGGTGAAGGTGGAGGCTCCAGTTTAGGACTGGTTGTACTCGACACATTGGGGCTGGAGCTCAGGGAGTCTGCAGTTCCATTAGCTGATGACAAGAAAAAAAAAGAGTTATCATTGGGTTTTGTAAGACATACTGTACTACCCAATCATTAAACTCCAGATACCCATTCAGAAAATCTAGAAATATACTGTAGTGCTTAAGAAAACAGTTATGTGATAAAATGAAGTGAAACTTTGGAAAAAAAAAACTAAAGTACACAAACCACCAGATAAATCAAACAATATAAAGAGATTTACTTTCTATAATACTCATACGTGTAATAACATACATTTTTCCTATTTTACATTTTTATTTTTCCTATTGCAAAAAAGTACAAAAAATGCTTTTTCATCCGTTTTTCAAAAGCAGACTAAAAAGTATAATAAAGTATACAATGGTAATAATACACTAGGTATGAAATTTTAACTACTGATGTCTTGATATTCAAAGTACATGAAAAGGGTCAGTTAAAATCAAATTACCATGACGAAACATCAAGGCACCAGAGATGTCAAATTACAAATTTCATGATGTATGTGTACAGCAGAATGGTCTAAAGCAACTAAAACAACTACAGTCCCTTGTAAAAGTATTTAGAATCTTGTACAGTTTCCAATATTATGTTGCTTTAAAGCTTCCAGTCATGACACTTTGAGGTAGTGATTAATATTTGTTATATACACATCATTCTGTACACATTCAAACCAAGAAACACAGTCGTAAATAGATAACTATGAAAGAAAAATGGAACAGTCATAATTGCTTAAGTATTCAAACCCTTTGCTGTGGCAAACCTAAATTAAGGTGCACATTATGACTTAACGAGCCGCACAATTATCTAAATGGGTTTTGTCTGTATGCAATAACAGTAGTTCTCAAGATCTCAGAATTAAAACACCTCTCTCTGTGTGGTTTCTTGTTCAGGTAGTGAATTTCAAGCACAGCGTCAACCATGAAGACTAACAAGATTTCAAAGCAAGTCAAGGATTGAGTTAGTGAAATGCCAGATCAGTAAAAGGGTACAAAAATTTCAAGTGTCTAAATATCCATATTGGCACGGTCTACTCAATCATCCAGATATAGAAGATTTGTTGCTCCCTGACAGTGCGTAGATCAGGACATCTCTCCAAACTAAGCAGCCAGGCAAGGTGGTGAAGGATGCTACCGTGAGTCCAATGTTAACTTTGAAGGGCTAAAGTGTAATGGCTGAGAAAATGTGCATCAGTAAACACGTATTAAGAACACCTCACAAATATCAAGACCACCTCACAAATATCCAGAACACTTCACAAAACTATACTGTATGACTGAGAGGCAAGAATAAAACCATTGCTGAAAATAAGTAATCCTGGAAGAAAGTATCTTAAAAATGTGGTGAAAGATGTTTTGAGCAGAAGAGCACTAATTTGAATTATTTGGTGTAAATGTCTGGTACAGACTCCACACAGAATATCTCCCAGTTACCACCATCCCAGCTGTCAAGCATGGCATGGTTCCTCGGCAGGGAATCTTAAGTTTGTTAAAATAAAAGGAAAAAAGGACAGAATGAAAGTACAGGAAATTACTAGAGGAAAATAGTTTCAGTCTTTAAACCTGGGATGAAAAATCACCTTTCAGCAAGGCAATGACCAAAAGAACAAAGCATTTCAGTGATGCTTTGGCCTTAGGAATAATAAAGTGAATATACTTTCGATCAAAGTCCTGACTTGGCCTATTGAGAATCTCTTCTTTTGAGAGCTTGTGTGAATGTGCCAAGACGAATGGATAAATATTACACCAAGCCATTATGCAAAGTTGACAGAGACTTACCAAATAAGACTTGCGCTATAACTACTGCCAAAGGTGTATTCACCAAATATTGAGTTCACAGGTACGAATGTTTAGTTGTTTTTTTTTTACATTTTCTGTAATTACTCTTAACATTAGAAGTCTTCAGTCTTCACATTCTGAATAAAATATCAAATTTTGCAATTTCAACCAAACAGGACCTTGTAAGAAGGGTCTGAAAACTTTTTCAAAGGACTGTAGTTCTGCAAGTCTTCATTGAAAATGTGCATTTCAAGAACATCTGCTTCAAAACAATGTGTGCCTAATTCTGTTTGTCATCTATCTATTATGCTCATATTACAGAACTAATTAAATTGTTTATCATACTTTACGTATTTCTTCTGCAGTGTTCTTTAACGGAAAATGGTTAGAAGTCCACACTTTGCTTATGATAAATTGAGAAAAATCAGTACATACATGTTATTCATACTGTAATAACCACACAAAATCATATAAAATATTTCAACAATAACAATTGTTAACATCAGGAACTTCTTAGCACCATAAAAGTGTTTTACCAAATGTGACGAAAAAAGAACCAAGAGAATGACACACAATATAACATAATACCACAAGAATAAAAAAAAATAGGAAGCACACACTGGAAAAGCTGCAAAAGTGAGCTGAAGTCTTGCCCAGCATTTGGTAATAAATGGGTATTTTGGTAGCCAAGGGCAAAGCTTTCTATATAAGTGTCCATGAATGGCTGAGGCTAAATGCAGGTGATGCTTCTTGTAAGTGATTTTACAAATGTGATATTAACCTGCTCCTCGGTTGGGTAGGGGTGGGTATGCCTGGTCAGAGTCATCCTTCCTGGTGCCTGTTTTTGACAGCACCGAGGGAGCCATTACCTCCCATCACCCCCTCAGGACCGTCATTAGGTTTTCCAGACAGCTGGGGGCAGCAATGCCAAATGAGCGCACCCATATTGGCCTCAACAGACCCAGCATGACAGTGGCAGCATTTCATTGTTTAACATAAAAGGTTCATTGTAGTGTGTCAAACTACATTTATTTAATCTGGCCCTTGGTGAGGGCGAGGTACGAGATTTTGTGCGGCTTTGGAAAGGGGGTGGGGACATTCCATCCCCATAGATGTTCATTTCATAATTACTGTGTTCGGTGCTATTAGCCAGTGTACAATATCAACGCTAATTTGGCCATTACTTATTCTGACAGCAGAGCCAGTGTTATCTTAAGGGTTGCAGTGGGCACAGCAGGTAGCAGAAGATGTGCAGTTGACAGTCCCTAAACACCTCCGGCTAAAGGCCAGGTTCCTCATTTGTTTTCGAACACAAACAGAAAAACTCAATAGTTCCTGGATCTTGGGAATTTTGATTCTGAAACAATACACTCCACTTGCACTTACAGGTAATAATATGGCAGCTTGTTTTGCCTTAAACTTAACACTGGTTCTTGAACAATTTATGTCAAGTATTACATAAATATTTTCCACGTTTCTTTTGAAGAACACGGCCACAAGATGATTTAGGAGCACAAGTGAGTAATAAGTTAGCATCAGTAAAAGGCTGATTTGCAAAAGGTGATTGTTGAAATTTTAAGATTATTTATAATTCTACTTTTGGCTTCAGCACAGTGGATAAGACACTTTCTACCAGGAATTCTGGTTCTGGTTCTAGAGATGGACTGTCCATCTCTGAAAACCACTTCTGTATTCAAGTTAAACATTCCTTCTTATTATCCCATCAACTGTAGCTGTAAGGAATGAAACAGTGAATAAAATAAGTATAGTGCAATATTTTTACAAATATATGAAGCTTCCTTTTTATATCAGGAGTTGACTGAACAAAATTATTAAGAAAAGCATTAAACGCATGATTTTTCAAATCTTTTTATGAATACAATTTTTCTTTTGTTTTTTGATCTGGATGCACTTCATGAAGTGATATGGAAAGCAGGTAATGAGGTGTTTAGACATGGTCTTTAAAGTTTACTGTTCTTACAATTATTCAGATACTGCACACTACTCAATAATATAATACCTTATACTGCTTAGGCCACCATTTGGAAGAGGTTTACTTCCAAGCCTCTTTTTTTTTTACTTCTCTATATCTTTTAAACACCTATTGGCAGTCTTCACTACGTATATCTTAATTTTACTTCAAACGAAATTAACAAAATACCCAATTGAATTGACCATCGGTTCTTAGACATTTGAAAACAATATGCTAAAGTATACTTATGAGTTATGATAGCACCCAATATTTTAATTCCTTATTAATAAAACAGAAAATAAAATGCACAGAGCTATAAGTTTAAAGCCTGAAAAGAATTCTGGTAACACCGGTTCAGCGCCCTTACGTAACATTAAGCAGGGTGTCTGGTTTAATTTGCCAGGGCCCCCATAGCCCCCCTAGAGAGAAGTCATTAGCTAACAGAGACAGCTGGGGGCGTGCAGGCCGAATGAGCCTCCTCCCCAGCGTCTGTCCTGTCTGAGGCCTGCAGCACTGCTCCTTATGGTTCCACAGAAAAAGATGGTTGTAGCATGTCAAACTACATTTATTTAATGTGGCTTCGGGTTAAAGGGGGGAAATTCCTGAGGGAGAGCTGTGTCATAATCACTTTTAATTATCAATTCTAGGCTTTAATGTTCTGGAAAAGGACTCTTGTGCCTTCCACCTGTACCTCAAGACCACACAGAAAGAAATAAAAGGACAAGGGAGGCACAAACAAGGAATGCTTCATGCATATATACATAAAAAAGTATTTTAGATATTTTGCAATGATCCAGCTATTCATTGCTAAAAAAATAAAAATAATAATACACTTCCCCCATTGGTGATAGTGTACAGTGACTAATGGTGAGAATCAAAATAAAAAACCAAACAAAATAATGTGGAGAA
This sequence comes from Atractosteus spatula, assembly GCF_055471065.1. Lineage (NCBI taxonomy): Eukaryota > Metazoa > Chordata > Actinopteri > Semionotiformes > Lepisosteidae > Atractosteus > Atractosteus spatula. Next base: position 31,053,887 of record NC_142711.1, on the reverse strand, counting down.
AATAATGTGTTATTCGAGCCAATTTATTTATAATCTTTTTCATAAGACAGACTGTCCATATTGCCTTATGCAGTGACAGGCTTTTTACCTATTAAACCACTGTCTGGAAAAATAATGTGACAGTTATGTTGTACATACTGTAACACATAAAGTGACAGAAAATTAGCAGCAAGCATAAAGTAACGAAACCTCAGAACTTTCAAAACTTTATATGAAAGAGCCCAAATTTGACGAGGAAGATGACAGTAAAAGGAGCTGTGGTGATGGCTGTTAATGTCAAGTTTACAATAAAATAAAGAAAGGTGAAAACAATAATCCAAATCACTTGTAACAAAGGTAACAGCATCTTCCCGGAACATGAAAAATCTGAGTGATGAAGTTTATTAATATCAATGTTCCAGAATTGTTTAATGGAGGAACATTTATGATATCACAACTATTCTCACATTTTATTACATACCACTACAGTAATGCAGTGGATTACTGCTAATGCTTTGATAATACAGTAGCATAGGTGATTTTAAGTTAAACTATATTTCACTGTCCTAAATAAATGGAATTACTGAATTTATAATTCATAGACTACTGTACAATACCTGTTACGTAAAACAAACTCTTTCAGTTACACAAGACGTTTTAAAAATGAGAGGGGATTATTCAGTTCATCTTATTTAGTTTGGTTGCTAGTAGCTAACTGATGTGAGGATCTTATTTATCTATTTATGCAGAATTTTACCAAAGGCAAATAATGAAAAAAGGGTGCTTTGCATTCTGTTGTGGTAATTCAACTGCCATGCCAGTAAACCCTATTTATGAACTGGAAAAAAGCATAAGGCGTTAAGTCTTTACTGTTATGGTAAAACAGATGGAGTCGATACGAATTACTCCCCTGATGTACTGAATACAGGTATATGACCTAAATGCCATTGTCTCTGAATTATTCAGTGCATTTAGTGTATGTACAATATTTGGGTATTAAGTGAAACGTGTGTTATTGATAAAGAGGTTTATGGTTTTATGCTTACTAACTCGGCCAAAAGTATAGGCAGTACTGTTATTAAAAGAAAGAATGTACAATAAGAAAGTGCACAAAGCTATGATGAATATCTACAAGATGAAAATGAAAACAAGTTCAAGACAATGAAAAGCCAAAGTTCATTTTTTCAGATTTCACCAATAGCTGTGTTGATGTGATTGATTTAACAGAATGCAATCTGTGCTTGAAAGAGTTTTGGAATGTTAAGATGTAAGGTTGGTTTAATTAACAAATCAGAGAAAAATACTTACACTGAAAAAGGTGTAATGTTTACATAAAACAATAAATATTCACTACACAGTGCTCTATATAAACTAAAAGAGACATGTCTGGAGCCCAGCATTTCAATAGCCAACTAGCATGAACACTGCCAACTTACATCTTCTTGCTTTTAGAAAGAAATGAAAACTTGGTCCTAAGCAACTGCAAAATGAGCTTCTTTGTTACATTCCAGCTAGTACCTAATAAAATACTGTTCTGAGCCTGAGCCATTTAACACTGCTTTTTAATCAGCTCACTACATACTACACTGTATAGTGGAATAGGTATCTTGAGATCTTTGCCTTAGGCTGACCTGTGATTACATTACATTATAATACAGCAGGCTGATTAGAATATAAACAGGTTTTGTGATGAAGAATGCTAACAAAGAGGGGGCTGTAACTTTAACACATCTCAGGCAGACAGATAAAGATATTCCACTTGGAGTAATTCAAGAGGCACCGGATGCAGAGCTGAATAATTCTGCGCCCTCGGCACTGTACCAAATTTATCCTCAATCAAATCCTTCATTACAATTAATAGCAAAATTAGAAACAATCACAGACTCCCCTTATTATCATCAATTAGAGCACGGTAATCAAGCCTTGATCCTGCGTTGCTGCTCTCTCACCACTAAATGTCAAATTTCATTAGAAACCAGCAACAAAATCAAAATCCCTGGCATTTAAACTGTGATACAGGATATAAAGCACCCTCTCCATTCATACCAAATACACTATCAATGCCTGTAAATACAGAAATTAACGATTAATAAAATGTACAGCAAGAATTTATTTTATTCAAATTCACAACATTTTTTCAAATCCATGACAAACCCTGTCACATTGTTAAAATTGATAACATTTAAACAGACATTTTAAACATACTGTAAAATACCTTTCATATTAATAAAAAGCCCAACAATTTGGAGATGAGTGGAAAGCGAAGAAACCAAATAAGAAAAGAATTTCATTTCAAGAGAATGCCATTTTGAAGTACTTGAGAACTTACAGTAACTGAACTCAATTTCCTTTTGCTTCTGAGCTTCCGAATCTGCAATACAGCGTCTTTTGTGTGGCAGTCTTGCTGCTGAGCCTTTTTAATTATTTTGTCCAAGATTAAAACTGGTTAAACTAAATCTGATGTATTTTTTTTCCATTTGAAACACACTGATTGATTTTTCTTCTTGCTTGGACCCGTGTCATTTAAATTAAGTAGTGAAGATAGTCAGATCCAAAAATATTGAGAATATCAGAACATAAGAATGGTTATAAACAAGAGGAGTCTACCTGGTCCATCTAGTCCATTTGGTTTTTAGCATCTAATTGTTTAAAAAAATTAAGGAAAAGTAAATTAGAATCCTATCCAGTCACTTCTTGAATGAAAATAGGAGTACCAGTATCAAGAACATGGCTGGGTAGCATGTTCTGGATTTCCATAGCCTTTTGTGTAAAAAAGTGCCTCACTTTCTCAGTTTCTCTTATGTTCTAATATACTCCAGTGGGTCTAGTATATGACTCCAGTGTAGGCCACTACAGTTGACTTAAAGGATGAATATTTTCACATCCCATCTGCCCAAGACACATATAGTATATATGGTTTGTTTTCCAGATCTAGATTACCTAGATGACACACTACTCTGTGAACTGTCCTGAGAGGTGGCTGCACTACACACAACTTTAGTCACAGACCACTTAGTCAGCTCTGTCCCTTAAGGCATCTAGTGCCAGACAAAGGGGATCATGCTTCTAATTCTCTAGGAGTTTCATTCTTATCACATTCATTTCATTTCAGTTGAAGGAAAGGAAGGAAGGAAAGAGAGTCTTATGCTGTTGGACCTAATGGTGGCTACTGCTTCAGCCCTGCAGGTGCAGAAGCCTGCTTCAAATGTGAGTCAGACATCGAAGAAGGGAGTGAAATGCTCTTGATTGATATTTTGTGTACTGTATGTGGATGGTATTGCTTCTTTCAATCTTAGCTTACCTTAAATACTTAGACAATTATACCATAGTAAAAGCAGAGCTGAAAAAAAGGAAAAGTTATCTCACATGATTCAAGAACATTAGATTGAACCCAGGGTGTGACAGACACCACCAGATTTATATGTTGCTTATTATGAAGCCCCATAATCTTACTATGTCTTGTGAATTCTTCTAATGTGGTGTTAGATATTGTGAGTGATAGTCCTTGATTCAAACACTGGCTAAGGGGAATGTCCTACTCTGACAGCACTTTATAATAATAATAATAATAATAATAATAATAATAATAATTGCTTACACTTATATAGCGCTTTTCTGGACACTCCACTCAAAGAGCTTTACAGGTAATGCGGACTCCTCTCTACCACCACCAATGTGCAGCATCCACCTGGATAATGCGACGGCAGCCATAGTGCACCAGAACGCTCACCACACATCAGCTATTAGTGGGGAGGAGAACAGAGTAATGAAGCCAATTCTAGATGGGGATTATTAGGAGGCCATGATTGGTAAAGGCCAATGGGAAATATGGCAAGGACACTGGGGTTACACCCCTACTCTTTTCAAGAAACGCCCTGGGATTTTTAATGACCACAGAGAGTCAGGACCTTGGTTTATTCGTCTCATCTGAAGGATGGCACCTTTTTACAGTATAGTGTCCCCGTCACTATACTGGGGCATTAGGACCCACATGGACCGCAGGGTGAGCACCCCCTGGGAGCCCCTGGGAGCGTTTCCCATCCAAGGTGCTGACCAGGATCACACCTACTTAGCTTCAGTGGGTTGCCAGTTGTGAGTTGCAGGGTGATATGGCTGCTTTCCACAGACATTGTACACTCCTCCCATTACAGGTCTCTCTCAAGTCCGTACTGGAGGTATCTGTGGGGATGACGAAATATCCAACACTTTGGGAGCACAGGCATAAGAAACGCAGAGTTTCAAGGTTTCAGCTTCAAGAACAGACTTGTTGGCAAAGAACTTTTTCTTGAAAAGACTGCAAAGGGATCTGATCAACAATTCAAAATCCACAGATGCCTCCAGGACAGCCTGGGGAGCGACCTATTATAGGAAGAGTGTGCATGATCTCTTGAAAGTCAGTACACAAGTGTTCTGGAGCCCACACTACACCACTTTTCCTAGGATTTTCAGTCTTCAGAAGTAGCCCTCATTTACATAATTGTCAGAAAAACACAACAAGTTATAGAGTCGCAGCGCGCGCCTGTTACTGTCAGTTGTGTAGTGTGACACCCCCAGCAACTCAGTCACAGTGCACTTAATAGCCCCTAGGACAGAAAAGGCAGCGGGATTCAGCAACTGCAGTCGTTAAATTTGACATGCTCTCCGACTAGAAGTTGTGTCATGTCCTGTAGTGTGACGCCGGCTTCAGAGTGGTGTTTCCAGTACTACAGCTTTACCATAGAGGTCTGTCACTTCAGTTTATATAATAAACTATATATGGTTAATATCCTCTTTCTAAATCCCTAAAGTTCCTGGTGGGAGAAAAGTAGAGTGACATTTCCATTTTATTTTACTTACACACTTACATGAATGCTATTTTGTCATGATGAATATAAAAATTTATAAAAAAATATATATATATTTCAATCCATCCTAGAGGAAATACAAGTCTGAATACTATATACCTCCAGAACATTAAAGAATAAATGTTTACATGTGGAATTTAGCTTTCAGTTTCAAATTAACCCATGATCAGAATGAAATCTAATAAGTGTATCGAGATCTGGTGTACATAAAAAATAATCGAATATGTAAGTTATAATTACAGCTTGTGGGATATGGCTTAGAATGCTCCCATTAAGAAGAAGCAATGTACTGTACCATAATATAAATACCAGCAACACAAGTGGCCCTGTTGAGCTTTTAAAGAAGATAAATGATAATACTTGTAGTCCCAACTTAGGTTTGAAAGCATCAGAGATGGAGGACAGAGAAGGTCAATTATCCTAAAGTTTATGATTGTGTACATCAGTGACCATGCTGTCACTGATGTAAGTGACTTAGTGTTACAGTGCGACAGGATACCATGCTGTTTCAACATCATGAAAAAATATATCTCATGCCTAGAAAGTGAAGTAAACATCTTTTCTAAAGTGCATGTTAGTCATGAAAGCATAAGGTATACCTTTTTTTTGGAAATTCCTAATTTTTCTACCCTAGTATGTTCCCATGATAAGACTGTGAAGTGAGTGCTTAACCTATGTTAAAAAATTACTGGAACTGTTTCATGTTAAGGGTATTTTGTATGATTTCCTATAGTCAGGCAATTTTGCAGCTGCCTTTCATTCAAAATGCAGTGATGGTATTTCAGTATAATGTCGTGATGTAAACTGCTAATCCATTCTATTCATTTATTCAGATCTGCTTCATGAAATTTATAAAAAATGTAAGCAAGGTTTTAAAAGCATACACTTCACATGCAGGTAACATTTACTTGTTCATACTGGGTCTAATTAAATATAATCCAATTAAGAAAACAGTACTAAAACTCATACAACCACAACCCCAACAAATTATCTCTGTATCTGTGATTTCTTACATCCGATACAGAGATGCATATTTTTATAGTTTATAAATTCAGTATTAAAAACCACAATCTCCTTCTTCTTCTTTACCTAAATAACAAATTGGACAAGCTACTTTATTGTTCTTTTCCAGTTTTCCACCATGAGAGAAACCAATTTACCACTGAATTGTGCTAGAAAAAGATAACATAACTTTAGGTTTTCATATCCTGTTAATACCAACTGGTAAACAGCTGATGCTTTTCACCATGACTCCCATTACTAGCATAAGAGTAATGAGGGCAACACCACCTCTGCTGATACACATACTGCCAGGGACAGTTGAGAGTAGTGAGTCCTCATCTGTCCATAACAGAATTAGCATCTGTTGTAAGATGAATGGATCCCTCACAAGCAACACTGCAATGCTAAGACACCCTTACAAGTCATTGCTGTGTGACAAGCTGATAATACCCTAGTCCATTAGCTTGTCTAAATTGTGACTCTGTGCTTAAGGAATGCAGGTCATAGCTCTGAAGTGAACCAGTGATGCCTACACTACAAGGACTTAACCTGAGTTACTATTAAGTGCCTGTACTGGATGAATGGTTTAAGAGTATCAGATTTTTTCTTAACTTCTGATTCTCCGCTTTCACACTTGCGATCTGAATGAATGAAAATCAGTTATTCTTTTGTCTGCTTGGGTCTTGGATACAGCCATAGTAATAGTCACTAAATCTTTTCGATACAGCAGCTATATAATGATTGAGAGGCTTAAAAATAGTTTAGCTCATATTATGAAGGAAGAAGTTACATATTTAATGGGACAATAGGCAGAGTCAAGGTCTGGACTTGTAAACGGAAGTTTAAATCCCAAATGTAGCACTCTGTACCCCTGAGCAAGGTATAGTATTTCAATAAAAAAATAGTTGATTGAATAGGTATAGATGTGTTGCAATAGTAGTAATAGAACAAACATTTTCTTTAAAACCTTTAAAACACAAAATAAACAATTCCTCCTAAGTCCTCCAGCACAAAGTCACTTATGTGCAAAAAAAAAAAGAAGTAAAAGCTAGTATACATATCAGGGTGACTTACCTAGTAGTAAAAGACAAGTATACATATCAGGGGGGTTAAACAGCTTACAACAAGATCATACACGATACATGATACTCTTTACAGGAGAGTTAATTTGAAACCTTCTCTTAGTTGTCAAAAAAACACAACCACACAAGACATGACTTTAAGGGGAAGCAAACTGTAAGAAAAGATCACTCCTCAAAGTGGGGACCCTTGATTCGGTCTTCACACGGCTGTTTTTCCAGTTCAGAAACCAGCCGTCTCACTTCAGGCTCCAGTCCTTTGTGGGCACTCACTTTTGTTCAGGCACGGGGAGCCATGGGCACATACCTACAGTGTTCTTACCCTGCGCAGACACGTATACCCACACCGCCACCCAAAAAGGAACCCAGCGAGAGTGCTAACTATCTGAGTAATTCTCTTTCAGTAGGGAGCTGATGGGAGTTGGGGAGGGGGAGATGATGGAGCCGCTGCCTCAGCCTTCGTGAAATTGATAGTTTTTCACAGTTACAAATGAGAGCCTCTGTCGTCTGCGGAACTGCGGGCTGCGCGGTCGGACTCCGGCAATGATCATAAAGAGCACTCTTTAAACTGCGAAAGCCCCTGGGACCTAACAGGGAAGGGGGAGGGGGAGGGAGCACAGTGCTAATGAGAACTACAAGGGGGCAAACATGCATGGAAATGACTGTTATTCTGTTGATGTGCATTTAAGTGCTTTTTTACTGCCAACCACAAAGAGACTGAAATAACTGGTGATGAATGTCGCCAGAAAAGCATTTATTTTCCAATTCGGGGAGAAGTGGTCACGCTCTGCAAATGTATTATTTTAATTCACTCAACTGCACTGAAACGATGGAGGGAGAAGGGCAAAATGACTGTAGCGCAAATAACCTTTAATCTCAAATGGCAAACTATTCCCTTCCTTATGTAGTAATTGTGCATATCTAATAATAACAACCATCGTCATCTTCATCATAGCGGTCATAATAGCCGCTTCATCCTTGCCAGTGTAATATCCATTTCTAATTCTCTGATAAATCTATTTCTTATTTATTAGTAAAATAATATTACCGAGAGTTAATATTATTTTACCTTCTTGTAAGGTAGCTTCTTAGATATTTTTAAGCCTACAGAATATACATTCTTAGGCATACAGTATATACACACAAGTATGTCATTCTGGTTTGAAACTTTTGAAAGGCTGACTCCAGAGCAGGAAAGTCACTATGTCTGTAATTCCTCAGATGTAAAATAATGCAACTGCTGATGGTTCTTGAATTCTGCCAACGAACTGGCGGTTACAGTCACGATGTCTAGAAAAAGCTGCCTTATATCTAGTACTTGACATTTGCAGGTGTAATCAAAGTTCTTTTTAGCATATATATTTTTTCCCACTCTCTTAATTGCTGTAATGTCCTTGCTTCTAGTGTGAAGACTAGAAACAGTCAAAGTGCTCAATATTGGGTCTCACACTGCTCAGATTATTGATAATCTTTCTGGTAGTGGGAAGCATCAACAAATAATAGTTTTGACAAACAGATTACGAATAAAAAAGTTAAAGCACTCTCAAATTTATTTTAAAAGCTGAGAAAAAAAATCACACCTTGAAAGCACAAGTTTAAGAGGAGGAAAACTGTACAAAAAAGAGCACTGTAGGGAGGAGGTGATAAAGTCAATAAAAGATTAAAATAAAACTAAAATGCAATTGTCAGTGATAAAAATGGTCTAAAAAGAGGAACACGAAAAACAAATAATAACGGAAATGAGGCATGAAGAGATGACTAAGGTGGCACTGATGGCAAACACATATCTTACCAGCCCCGGTGCTGACACTGGTATTGATGACAGCCTCATTCCATTGGTCAGCACTAGACACCGAGAAAGAGCGCTGGTGCATTCCATCGGGCTTGGAGCTGAAGGCCACCAGGTTGATCCCACTGACTGAGCGCTCGGACTGCAGGGACCCGCTGCTGTTGGAGTGAGGGGCACCTGGGAGAAAGAGGAGAAACAGAGTGACCACGAGACAGATCTCTATCCCATTCACCCAGACTGAACATCTTGTTCTGAAAAACAAAAGACCTCCACGTCTTCTATAGAACGTTTCCATCAAAAACGGAAAAAAATTACTCAAGTGAAAATGCATTCCTTTTTAAAGATAAAGAGTCTAACCTCCATGAAAACCTCCATTAAAAAGAAATATTAATTCACCACATACACAGCAATGTCATTGAACCATTTAAAAAAAACACTATATTTCCTGGGGAGAAGGGGATAGTTAAACTAAAAATAACCTTAAATTAATCTATTTAAAACACAAATAAAATCTGCACGAAAAACCTGCGTTACACTGCACCTTTCAAAACCAGTCTTGATTCATTAAATCATTAAACAATAAATAACATTACAATTTGTAATATTTCCTCTGTTGCCATTAGACTCATTTGGAAGTCATACTCATACTAAACTAAACAGAAATGGTTCTACTCTCCAATTAATTATATTCCATGTTAAGGCAAATATAATAAAGTCTATTGCAATTTATGTTTTAAATAGCAACCATGATCATGTAAATGTAACTGCATTTGATAAAATCAATAGATAACATGAACAAAACAAGATGTTTCAATAGGCCTGCATATTATTAGGCAAGTCTCGGAATTGGTTTGGGTAAAAAACAAAATGAGCAGACACAGTACAAGATAAGCCTGATGGAGTAAACAAGCAAAACAAAGTGTATTCTGTATAGTGTGTGGCGTATCCAAGTTGGGAGATGAAGTTGGCATTTTTAACTGTTGGAGGATGGTTTTCATCAGTTCTGCATGGGCTCCCTCCCTGATCCTGCGTCTTTCTGTATTACAATGCTGCCACTGCCTTTTTCATGTTCATCTTCCCCACTACATGTGTAAACCCTTCCTCTGACTCTGTGTCTAATTAGCCCTTAATTAACAAGATACACTCCGAACGGTAATTATCTTGCCTCAGCCCTCTGACTGGCACATCCATCTCTCCCAGCATCTACTAACAGACTCGATGTTTCCCAATCAGCAGCGCCATGGACACTTTACACCCTGCTGCCTTCCCAACCCTTATTAATTCATTTAACGCACAAGAAACCCCTCACTCCTCTTTCTGTGGAAAGGAGAAAGTGCTTCGATGGCTTACAGTTCTCAAGAACATTTCCACCTTTATTCCATTATGATATGGAACGAACTGTACACAAAGCATATTCATCACAACAGACATACTTGATTCAGTACTCTGCTCCTTAGCAAAGAAGAAATGACAGTCCTCATTCCTATTTCAATTTGAGAATATGCAGAAACGAGCCAGATTCTATGCTTCACTTCTTAACTGTGCATTAATTATGTATGAACAAATGAATCAAACATCAAATCTCTTCACTACGGCCTAAATTGATATTAGGTCAGATCAATAGCAGGATCACTAATAGATAAAACAATTATATTGATTGTCCATTACATTATTTTGAAAATATATGGTGGTATGAAGAATAATGTGTTAAAAAAGTCAATAGAAAATTATAAATGAGAATCATTATAATTGATGCAATGATCAATAATACAAGGTTATTATTAATTGGAAATTATTTGAAAACATGCACTTTAAATCTAACTAGGCTTAAAACTGACAGCATTTCACAGTAATCATCAATGCTTACAAATCAAGTAATCGTTTGCAATTATGAGACATGCAATTCGATGATCAGTTCCTTAGACATATACTGCAAGTCTTTTTGTTTTTGTAAATGCCCTTATGAGTTCACTATTTGCAGTGTTCCCTAAAATTAAGGGTGTGACTCTACTGTCCCCAGTCTCTCTAATTACTCAGAAGGGTGCACTCATGATTCTGGGCTAAAATGGTAACATAACAACAATCATTTCTGATGATAAAACAACTGTTCTGGTTACATACAGTCACATTGACCTAATTTTATGTCCCACCTTCTATGTGTTATTTAGAAACTGCATGATATTCAGGGAATATGCTTATGTTTATCATAAAGCAAAACCAAAATATTACTGATGGCTTAAGTTGTTTTCCATATGTTTTACAATGACTTGTAAATTCCCAAGAAAACTTAAATGCATCTAAATGTAAATTAAGCAGAGGCTGATCTTCCATAAGTGTACCTTAAAGATAAGAGTGTACCCATATCCTTCTTTACTTTTTTTAACAAAATATTCTAAGCATGGCCCTACTTCAGTTATTATCCAAAGGAAATCAATCTGATTGTTGTAGGTTAAGAAAGAATCATCTCTCTTAATTATTAGTGAAACATTTTAAACACTCTACACATACTACTACAATAAATACAGCTACTACATGTAGAATGTAAATTTACATATTTTGGCAAAAATATTCATGCCTAAAATAACATTACACTACAGTAGGTGCAATATTAATACTTAAATGTAATGCTTAATTTAAAAAGATGCATAATGAAAGTATCATTTTAATATAACATATCAAAAATACTTTTACTAGAATGTTAATCTCTTGTTCAAAAAGGCAGATATTCTCCTAGGGCATTATTATAATAGACCACTTTATAACAAAAGAGAGTAATTAACAGTAATTTCAGTTGGATGAAATCCAAGATTTAATAGTGTTTATTTAGGTATTAATTGTAGCACTGTTTCGTTATTGTATTTTATTTATCTAGCTCAATATAAAAGAAAAACCCATAGAAGCCATGTAAATTTAGCTTTTACTGTCTTTGATGGAGGTATAAATAATAAAAAAAATAAAACGTTAAAAATGAAATTATTTTCATGGTGCGGACAACCCAATTAAAATACATTGTTGTGCAACCAGACATTTGCCCAAGTTTAAAGAAAAAAACATTTTAATTTGAATAAGTTACTGTATACATATTGTCTTTACCAGTGTATACTGTACTTTATCTGAAATGGCATTCACTCTTGTTAAGATAATGCTTCCTACCCATTACCACGAGTAATAAGTGTATCAAATTCGAGTAATTATGTCTAATTAGTATCAGTAATTATCCTGTTGGGCCAGAGAAAATTAATCTTTCGATTCCCATCGGGGGACTTGCTCTAAAACAGTGAGGGAGGCAGACGTGCCAGGCTGCCACGCTGGGAAAGCTCTCTGTAAATCAATGCTCCCGAATCAGAGCTCTCCGCCACAGCCCCGCACTCACACGCAGGGGGAGCAGCTCACTTTCTCTGGTAGAAAGAATGGCATCCAATACAAGTCTTAAAGTTTGAAGAAAGAAAATAACTTGAAGGATCCAGCAGCGACGGTTGTGTCACTATTAATTATTATCCATCATTTTAAATACCCAGTAAACCCTTAAACCAAAAGACAAAAAGCACATTTTCACTGCTGTGTTATTCAATAACTGCTCATTCAACTGTACCTCTTTAGGTAAAATGCAGAATTACTGAGCATATTCAAGTGAAATCTAAACTGCTCTGCAGTAAATAATATATTATTGTAACTAAAAAAATTGTTGATAAGGCGACTGGACCCTTCAGCAAACTATTGTCCAGACAAGCAGGATGGGCCCAATTTTCTTCTTACCTGACCATTAAATCCCTAGATGTATCCTTCAGTAATGAAAACAAAAATCTTTATTTGATATAACAGACAATCCTAACCATGACATGACAACCACCTCACACACAGTTCTCTCCCCCCAGACACCACTACAAATGAGAAGGATCAAACTTTAGGCATTTAAACAAATGTTAAAAAAAAACTAATTTTGCTCTTAAAATTAGAATTAAACATGGTTCATTAGTAACAATAAGGATAAAGAGAAACTCTTAATAAGGATTAAGAAACCTGACATTTCTTGACAAACTGTTTTTTTCCACAAGTTTGACTGTCATGAATGACACCCGTGATAAAAATGTCAGAATATGTTTTTAAGAACAGCCCACTTTGCACAATGATTATTATCTGATCAATCTTAATATATAAATTAGTTTGTTTCTTTTTGAATCCCAGAAAGACAACATCAAAACTGGATGGTGTATTCCCAATGCTTTGAGCAAATAAAATAATCCTTATCTTCAGGCCTAAACTTTTTTTTTGTCTTTGGGCCTGCTTTATCTTGAAGCCGATACTTAGGTTGACTACCAGTACTTTCTTGGATTTTGAACTCTTAAGGATTATTGGGACTGAAGGGACATGCATTTAACCTGCCTGCAATTGTAATTAATGTCAGAATTATGGCCATTCTTAATTTAATGTTCTGAATAAAATTGTATAGGATGCTGTAATTAAGGTTTATCTCACAGATTGTACATTTTAAACATTACTACTGTTAATTATTTCTAATTCCAACCTACAGTATCTCTTCTTTAGTCAAATCCCTCTTTGATTTCACCATTTCCAGTGTTTAAGTTACAGTAAAGCTTTATTTGTACTAGAAATTGGCTACACTATTTTTGGATTATTATTTAAATAAATCAACTATTTAAAAGTGAATACATTATTTTTATCCTGAAAGTGAACTGTATGTTACTGAAGAAAAAAAAATGCAACATTAATTTGATAATTCTGGCAGTGTTAAGTGGAGTATTTATATCAAAATTAAAAGTGCTGGATCTGGTTGGTAAAATTTTGGACATGCTGAGAAATTAGTCCTTATTTAATGTCATAAAAATTAAACAATATAAAAGATTTTAATAATTAGATGCCACATGGGGTTTCACTAACCCCAATATGAAATTACCGGAATGTAGTGACACTATCCTTTTTACCATTCTTTACATACCAAACTACAGACAGAATCTAAAAGGTAGATGTTTTGGACCCAGATGTATCACATTTTCTTTTACTTAAGGGAGCCATTTTATTGCTTAATTATTAAACTGACTCCCTAACAACCTCAGAGATATGGCGAGCTTTCCAATGGACCAATGTTTCCAGTGAACCAATTTTTACTGGCAAACTGGTTGCCTTACTAGGGCAGAAAAGTTCTCATGCAGCTTGCTTTACCAATCATTAGATCTTTTATGATGGAGAGATCGGAGAACAAAGGTTTTTTTAAACAACAAAAAATGATGGCATACTGTAAAAATAATCCAACACTAATTGCTAACAGGAGCTCATTATGGCCTTTTATTCCATTAAGCACTGACCTCGAGAATAATGAATGTGCCATCATTTTCAAGTGTACACTGTTATTTACTCTGTACAATACTGTAAACAACCTACATTAAGACTTCTTAAAACAAACTACTACATGTACAATTTTTATTTCATACATTGAGAACAGTATCTTCTTTTAGTTATAACAGTATTTTGACTTGCCTTATCATATGCTGGAGAAATAATTAACTATTAGCAACAACCTTTTACTCTACCAATAATAATTTTAATTTTCGACAAGCTGCATTGAAAGTCAATAACAGCAAAAATGTAGTGTTTTGTTTTTGTTTTAACAAATAGCTACAAATTCAAACTAAGATGCAATAAAAATCCAACGTTTTGGAGATATATTATTGCTGTTTTTCATCATTCATTCCACCTGCTCCAATAAGTCGCCAAATCTGGGGAGGGTCACATTTGAACTTTTTTAAACAAAATGCCCTAGCGATAGTTCTCTTGCAAACAAGACCAGAAACCATTTAAAAAAAAGGCAGTCTGAAGTCATTCATAATAAACTTTCAACAGGAAAATAAATTAAAAGGCAATAGCACCAATTTTTATATTACCAAAGTGACATTTTTGAAAGCTATTTCACAGAACTGTGCAACTGTGAAGGAGTTCAAAATACAGCAATCATCACAAATTTCCCCCTGTTTGCAAATCATTAAAGCAGAGACTCTGGTGTCAAAAAAATAATGTAATTCATTTTTTATACAAATGTTAAAAATGTACAGTCGTTTGGAAAGCACTGGAACTGAGGAGTAAACTAGACAGCACTTCTTCCACAATGCAGAGAGAGAGGCAACATGCACACAACATTCAGAGGAACACACTCGATCAGTTAGGAAGGGAAGGATGGGAATCATCATACCACCACCATGAAAACTCCATGATAAATGCAGTTCTTGATCTCACAATGGGAACAAAATGCTCATTTCTAACATTTAATGAACACCATTAAAATGGAACAGCAGCAAATTTGTTTACCAGTGGGGTTGCTTCATTAATGCATATATTTGTTTAGATATGTAAAATATACCTCATATAGCTTGTGCTGCTTTGTCATTCAATTTTCCAGGTTTAAAAGTACTTTTAAATCTTTGAATTGTTTTTAAAAGTGGATAAAAACAAGAATCTCAGAGATATTACCATGCTTCAAAGTCCCTCACATATTGACAAAACAATGATTAATCCTGCAATTCCTCACACATTCAACACCAGGTGTACAATGTGAACCCACAACCAGTCAGGAACAAAGAATCTCAAGTGCCTAGTGGTGGAATCAGTAAATGATGAAAAAAAAAAGGAGTGCAAAGTGAATGACGTTGGAACTAACAGCAAGTTGGCTCCATTTACTCTGTACAGTATGTGTATAGAAGGCGTATATTGTTAATGGAGCAATGTAAGGGAGTAAAGGCCTTGATGTATTTGATGTTCATTTATATGTCAAATTGCAAGCAATGCACACATCAGTTGCTGACTTTCTTTGCTAAAAAGATATTGCAAATCTTGCATTTGGAATGCCATTTATCAAGTCTCGAACCTCTTCATTCAGTTTACATTTGTAAAGAATCCGTAAAACAACATGGCATGCCAACGCTTTATGAATTTGACACTTTTTCTTTGTATACTTCTTTCTGGTTGGCTTACATAAAATAATTAATAATTAATGAAAGTAGCTTTTATTCAGCAGTGAATACAAATGTGACATCAATGTCACATAGAAGATTATTTCAACTTCTCTGAACGATGCCCATGGTAGTTAATGCGTTGCATCAAAATCACTTACATCACTGAAAATAAAACCAGATTCGTCACTGTTAATAAAGCCACATGCAAACCTTATTCAAAGTAGACATTGAGCCCATGCCTGGCGTCAAGCTCAAGATGGTGATGGTCACAGCACAGCACAGAGCTGCAGAGCCAAATTGTAGACATTGAGCCTTGCTCAGTGGGTTTAGAAGGGGATTGAACGCTGGACCTTGGACAAGTGGCACATTCTGACCTCCAGAACCATACAGTTCCTGAAGCTATAAGATAGAAGATCACTTTATTGGCCATATACAATTTCTTGCATTAGGAATTTGTCTTTTTGCATACCCCAACTTGCTCCTCCTGAGACTCACAGGCATACAGACAGGGAGAGAAGCTTGGGGTCAGAGTGCAGGGTCAGCCATTTATACGGTGCCCCTGGAGCAGCTGGGGTTGCCTTGCTCAGGGGCCCAACGGAGTAGGATTCCTCTGCCAGCCGCAGGATTTGAACCGGCAACCTTCCATCTTTATTACTGAATGATAAAGATGTGGATAACAATGTACAATAAAAAACACATACATGTCATACATGTAGAGCTGCAAGATTAAAGGATGATAAGTCTTCCCCTCCAGCTTGACCTTTTCAAAACGCAGGTTGTAATCTATGATGAATCTCTCTCTACCTCCATTTTTTAATGCTTAAATATTTTCTACATTTCTAGTAAAAACTAAGCAAAAGCTCAAAAAGTGTTTCAAATAACTAGCAACATGCAGCATAGCATTCCTCTCCTTCGGCAGGGGGAAAAAAAACTGCCCTGACTGCTTTTGATATTCCACAATCATCTCAGATCGTAATTGTCAAATTTGATGCTAATGATTAATGAATTAAACATGGATCCATCAATTAGTCCTCAGAGAATAATTCTGCATAAAAGAGCAGATAATGTAATTACAGTAAGTGAAATAATCAGATGTTAACATCAGTGTACCGCTGTCTGACTTTATCATCTTTTACATGCCACTTTTATCAATTGAACGGATGTGCAGAGTGCTTATGAAGTCGGCATGCACAATTTAATACTGCTGGGCTAGGCAGCAACAGAGCGCAAAAGGTTTCCTGTTTTTTTATGAGACACAATTGTGTAGGTTGTTTATATTAATCTAATGCACTCCAGGATTGTACACATTGCTACATTAACACACTTGTGCAATTGTGTTTTACATAAAACACCAATAGGATACAAAGAGCTCCTAAAAGCAAAAGAAAATGCCATGAATGAAAGACACTTTTTATTTCTAAATATTCTAGTAAGCGGTCTTTTAATAACAGTCTATGTTAAAAGCATACGGTGGAGTATTGCAGATTGTGCAATTGTCATAATATACACCATGTAACATATGTTTAAGGTTTGTAGAGAATGGATTGTTTCATCTGCTTTGCAGAAAAGCATTAGTGAGCAAAATAAACATTTTAACACAAATAAAAACAGATAAGTCTGCTTTCTCATAGGGATTCAAAATCTGTCTACAGAAATTTGGATTAAAAAAATGAGAAAAAAATCTGTATTATGGAATGATTTCTACCATTTTTAATAAATATATTAGAAGGGGGCACTGGCTCAAACACTTAAATTTGAAACCTAAAAACTATATTTTAAATGAAATATATTTTAAAAATCCAAAACTGTTTCCGGATGTCCGTTTCTCACATTTAATTTTAAAACTTTAAAACACACGAAGAAATAGGAGAAACAAGTGATTGTTTCTTACATTCTTCTGAGGAAAATGAACAATCTCTCTTAAACCTTCTTATAAGGACGATGGCACGGAATGCCAAAACCCACAGAAAATCAGCATCTTCAAGATGCTTGCAAAAAGGGACAAAAAGCAACTTCTCCCCCACCACTAGGTTTTCTACCTCCAAACCAACAACCATTTCAAAAACCTCTAGGCATGGCAATAAACATTAGTAACTGGAGCAAAACATAAATAATATACAACAAAAGAGAAGTATTAAAAAAACGGCACAAATATACAAACTCTGCACAAATGTGGGTTTTTTTGTATCTGGAAGAACAGAAAAAAAGCTCTTCTGAAGGCTCAGCTGAGGCAGCAAGGGGGACAGGAGATTTTTTCGTCAGGAGTTGATGAGGCGTGACGCTGCCTGACCCCTCCATCGAGTTGTTGCTATTATGTACAAGTGGGGGGATAATGAAGCATTAATGCTAATGTGGTGCTCACATCATCGGAGGCTGCGGCGTGTAATCCGCGACCCCAGTGCCACCGGGAGTCTGCGAGACTCTATAAAACACATCAGGTCGTTCTGCTGAAGAGTCAGGAGCTGTGTAATAATATAGAGAGCTCAGCCAGTGCGAGGTCAGGCTTTACCACCACAGCAAAGCGTTTTACAGTACAGGGCAAAGAACCCCAAGTCACTGCAAGCAACTGGAACTCAAAGCCTCTCTCATGTGCCGCTGATCAAAACTGATGGGGGTCATTAATACTTTGATATAATGTATCTGTCATCAGTGACACAACTGAATGCACGTTAACAGGATAATAATATTTAAAATCTGCCAGGGAAGACTTGTCAGAAGAATTAAATAAGGACTCCGACAGACGTGCACTGTCTTACACACACACACATTCACCCTCAGACACACCGTCTCTCTCTCTCTCGCTACTTTTTCTTCTCTTGCACATGGAAAGCTTTTTAGATCTTGGGAGCCAATGAATGAAGACAGGGCCACTCTTCTCACATGAATGAAAAATTGCCCTTTGTTCATTTCATCAGTTGCATGCCTAATGAAATCAAAATCCAATTGCATAATTTAGTAAGTGCGGGCTTCTCCACTCAAAGCAGACACATAGTGATTTGTGACCTTTTACCATATTGTGAGATTAACACCTTCATTTGTTCTATTCAAACACAGTTAAAATATTACAAATGCAATGTCTAAAAGTGCTACTTCTAAGAAAAACAATTTCAGATTTTAAGTTAAATCTTTTATAAAATGATTCAGTTACTGCTCAAATACTGCACTTAATACTATATCTCTCCATTGGCTCATTTTTATATGTGATACGAACAACTAAACATTAAGCATATTGCTCTATAGTAAAATGTACTTGGCTTATCATCATTTTGATCAAGTAAATGGAAACATGAATTACAAAATTGAACTTAAATTACTTAAATTGCACTGAATTCAGAAAACAAATACCAGGGTTTATATACAGAGAAGCACTATGACAGGCGGAAATTTTCTGCTGTAAATCTAATTAAAAAGGTGCAAAAACATTTTAATAGGGCTTATTTCATTCCATCTCTCCGCTATCAGTCGTTCTCAGCCCCAGTTTCTCCTCTCCCTCTTTCTCCCCTGTGGTTTCCCACGCCTCTCCTACACAAACTCATGAAGGTTAATTGTTTATGGGCTTGAACACAATACCCATCCTCCAGTGTAACATTTTCATCTTATGCTTTCCTTTCAACTAATTAACCTTTGTGGGTCGTTCATGTTGGAATCTGTCCGTCGAACCGCAGCTCAGTCAGGGGAAAAGAGGCATGGGCTGTCAAGACATGATTCAGTACAGCGGGGCACCAACACCTCAACAAGTAATCAAGATAGACCCAGCACAGCCTCCCCTCAGCTTGGACAGGCTTGTCCTTCTCACAAGAATTACCATCAGTGAATCTAAGGGACTCTCACTACTTACCAAGTAAAGATTTAGAAATATTAGTTATATGAACATAAAAAATTCCACTGCTTTCAAAATGATTGCTTTTAATAAAACAAGCTCTGAGCTTTTTTTCCTTTGGAATACCTACTGACAAGTAAGGATTATTATTGTCGAAAGAACCAGCAAAGTCAATTTTATCCCTTCTGAAAAGAAAAGTGTG
The DNA here is from genome assembly GCF_055471065.1 of Atractosteus spatula. Taxonomy (NCBI): domain Eukaryota; kingdom Metazoa; phylum Chordata; class Actinopteri; order Semionotiformes; family Lepisosteidae; genus Atractosteus; species Atractosteus spatula. The sequence goes on along the minus strand of NC_142711.1, from coordinate 31,034,207 downwards.
CCACTTGTGAGGGCATTCATTTTTAAGGCCATAAGGCAAATACTATACATGCATGGTTAATTTGTTGTAAAACCTGCATCATCAGACAACATCTTTGCATTATTTATCTTGAGGGGTAAAAATATCTGAAGCCTCCAAAATGAAGCTAGGACAGTAAATAGCAATTAATCAGAGGGGAAGTTCTCCAGGATCCTCTATTAGTGGTCTAGACAGGGAAAAGCACCCAAAGTCGGCTGTTGCAGTATGCTGAAAATGGAAACAACCCAATAACATCAAATGCAAATGTCTACAGAGGACACAGATAAAGTTATATAGATACTATACAGTAGAGGTCCTGTACATACAGTAGATATCTTTTATAAAGAGACTGTGATCTATGTGTAAGATGCTATTTCAGCAAAAATATGAATATTGAAAAATGAATTTTATATGTGCAAAAGAGAAAACAATCAAATTAAAAAGAGGCCGGTAAGGAAAATTTCACAGCAAATTAAATTAATTTTATGTCAATGTATGAGAAGAAAAATGTGCAATGTCTATATTCTTAGTTCTATAAATGGCTGCTTTGGGTATAACCCTATACTTTTTATCGTGTACACTAATTTCCCACATGGTATAAATCCAGAAATACACACATTTACACAGGAACTGATATATAGAGATAGTGCTGATAATACCCATATTTGTGTTTAATTTAAAAAAAAAATTCTATACAGTATATAACATTACAAAATACCAAGAAGAGGATTTGAGAAATAGATTGTTGGATATTTGTTCGTCTTTCTCCCTGGTCAAGCTGGCAATTGAGTAACAAATGAAATAGAAATTAGCATGAATGATCAAATCAATGAAATTTACACTGCATAAACCAATGCAAACTGTGATCATTGTGGTGGGTTTCTGTTGTCTGTTGCAGTGTTTGTGTTCATGTTCCACATACCTCCAGCATACTGCTGCAGTTGCTTCCATCTCTCTAAACCTGGTCACTGCTCAATGGTCATTCTGAACGCAGGCTCCTAAATCCCAGGTCTCCTCCACCTCCTCACCTAATTCTTAATTACTCTTAATTACTCATCCTCTAATGCCAACAATCGTTCCCCACCCCTCTCCACCACCCTCAGCAGCAATGCTCCTTTTTCCAGCTCCCCAGCTAGCTGGGAGCTTTGCTATTTATATGCCTTTCTTGAAGGGCACAAGTATTACAATGTACAGGCCCCTTACTCTGTTTTCCTTTCTTCATTAATCTTATTCCTTTAGTAAGAAAGTAATGAACCATGGTATTAAAAAAATGGACAAATTGCATTGCAAAAAATTGAGTTTTATAAAAAAAAGCATACCACTGTTTAGATTGAAGATTTCATTTAAATAACAGAAAATGTGTAAAGAAGTTAAATAGCTATTTTCTATATTTATGAAGATGAATGTGAAATCATTAGTTTGGGGATGCAGCTTATTTTACCATCTTTATGATTAAGGGACCAAAAAGTTAAAAAAAGGAGATTTAATGTTTTAGAATCGTTGTAGGAGTTCTTTGTTTAATCCAACTTTAGGGGCATATATTAAGATAATTAAAACAGACAGCTTACAGATGAGAAGAAGCCTAACGTCTATCTTGCTCATCCAGCTTTTAGTAATTTAATGATCCAAGAACCCCATCAAGAGTTTGTCAATTCTCCAAGTGACTCAGCTTCCACAAACAGTATACTCATTTTCATACACCTAAAGCCTTCTGTACGATCTGTAGTGTTTAGCCCTGGTATTAGCTGCTCCTAATTTCAGTGGATTCCCTTAAATTCAGTCCTGTTTGATGACTCTAAAGCAGAATTTTTATTAGATTCTTTCAGAATGATCACTACCGGTTTGATAACTACCCACATTGACATGTGTTAGACGATTCAATTTACATTTTTTTTGACTATTTTATACATCTGCACTATTTTTTGATAGGGTTGCACTTGTACATAATGCATTCTTAGCTTAACCTGAAAATATTTGAACTCAATCAATTATTCAAACACTCTGTAGCATTCTTATCCTCTCTTGCTGATGAATCCACAATTGAAGAATCAATAACATCTTGATCATTTTTGAAGGCAGTTGCTATAGTTATGGCAACTTTTATCTTATTTTACTCCTATCCTATTACAACACTTATTTTATTGTTGTCTGTTATACTAAACCAGTGACATACAGTGTGTTAAACCAAAATTATTTTGATCTCTTCTCATGTTGCGTTAGCTACCCCTCAACTTTTTGTAATCTGACTATTTGAAAAACTCCCAAATGATGCTGGAACCCAGCAGTACTACACCAGATTATAAAAAGGATTTGGATCCCCATGGTACTGTACGTCAGTGACAGCCTCCTTCAAAGAAGTCGCTTCACATTCATATGCTCTCAATATTCTGTGTAAAGCACAAACTGTTTTTTTTAAATTCACTGCCCCAAGATTTTTGGCATCTTAGACCAATTATTTGGATAATTATTTAGACCTTTTCTTTATGGAAAACTAAAATGAGAAATGGTAACCATTTGCTTTGTTCCAACTCAAACATCACATACTATACAATGTCTTGTAGAAACGTTCTGACTGTACTCTGAATGTTCCGAGTCTATGCGCCCACCCCTGGTTTTTGAAAAGTGTTGAAAGGCTGGTTCTTACCAGTGGTGCCAGTGGCCAGCTGCAGGTTGCTGCGGTCTTTGGTCAATCCATTGGTTTTGGGGCTGGCTGTTGGGGCTGTGGTGGCCACAGCTCGTGGAGGCCTCTTCCCTGGTACCTTCACAGTTGTCCTCAGCAGGTCAATCTCTTTCCCATGGACGTTCTGCATGTAGTCCTGGAATTAGACACATAAAGGCCCAGATGATGTGTAAAAAATCATGTGTAGAACAAAACAAGTGTATCCCTTATTTGCTTTAACAAACCTCCATAAGAGAGGAAAGTTCTACTTTGAGAGGTAAATCAACTCTCCCACAGCTGGCAAACACCCTTTTACGGTAGTTGGTAAACACAATTGCCAAAGGCAGGAAAGTGGTTTTGAGAAAACTGGACTTGCATCATAGAAATCAAAACATATCAATCTAATATAGAGTTATACATAGGCTTTGCAGAAATCTATGTACAATATAAGCTATGAAAGCACAGGCTTTACAGAAGACCTTCAATACTTTAAACACTTTAAAGAAGTGTTCCAATACACATAAATGCACACCAAGAATGAAAAATAACAGACTGAAAAGCCATGAATTTGTTTTTAATGAGAAATAAACAAGCTTTATTTCTGTAACATAAAACTTCTTAACACTTATAAAATCTGCAGCCCACCTTTTCTGAGATGTCAATAATGTTAATACCAATAACTTAACTATATTTCTGAAGCTGCTGGATAAAGAATTCCAAAGTGCTAGTGCAACAGATTGAATAACAGAAACGAAAGCAATGCTACTGAAGGAGGAATCGAATTCAGCCTCTCTCTTTAAACGGCTGAAATGCCTGAACCTGGCATTAAGGGTTTCAGATAACTCACAAATCAGATTGCCTTGTGTTAGAAGTACACATCTTTACATCCTATACTTTTAATACTGAGCTATTATATAGTAGTACCTCTCGTCTAAGTAGTTCCTTGCAAACATTAAACCTCTTCATAGAAAAAATGACACTAATCTATTTTTGCAATGTTCCAAACTTCCTGATATTTACACTAATATAATAACAATTGAAACATCACCAACAACTTCATTAAATTTTAAATAATTCCATACCAAAGGAAAAAACTAGAAGACACACATCAGTAGACCTAAGGTGTTCATACCAAAGACTGGCCAAGAAAGAGATGACACAGTATTTAACCTTTCACAGTCCAAGTTCACGGAAGATGCAGAGAAATTGCTTAATGGCTCTGAATAGTTTCAGTTACTTAAATCCGGTGATTTGATCAGAGCTGAGGGGGGAAAAAAGTAATTCCGCTGCTTTGAATAAGTAAATAAATAAAAAACAAAATCCCTGCAATCAGCAGAAATGCAAAGATCGCCTATCGAATCAGGCGCCAGCTCTACTCCTTTTATTACACGCCATAAAGCACTAATTTCTTCACAAGCCTCCTCGCTAATTACCCAGTGAGCGCTCTCATTTTATTTTATTACTGGAATTAACAGCGAGTTCAAAGCGTGGAAAGCTATTAAGATGTGTGATTAAGCCACATTCAATTAGTTTCTACAAACAATTTAATTGATGTTGCAGATAGAATTAACAGAAGGTGATTGTGTGGATGGCTCTGCTGGCTGGGAAATGAAAGGGAATCTCTCTCTGTTTCTCTCTCTCTCTGTTTGGAATAGGCGCTGACAGATAGCGGCAGCCAGTGGACTTGTAAGAGCATCACTGAATCAAGCAGCCATCCTGCGGCACCTCCACTGAGCAGAAACAAACACACATTCCAGACACGAGTGAGGCACGAACAACACAAGCCCTCCTGGAAGCAAACAATTCTTTGAACAGTGTGCTGTGGATTTCTGTGCATGATACTGGTAATAACAGAAAGCACATATAACTCATTGCATTCAGTATATTTTATAGATGGTTACAGGAGCATCACAGATTACATCGCACACAATAATGCCATGATGCAACTAACTGCCAGAAGCAGGTGTAAAGCTTAAGAGCTCTTTACAAGGATAAAATAAAAGTTAGCTGTAGTTTATAACTGTACAATTTTGTGAACAAATCACTATAGAAAAATAAAACATTCACGGGATCTATTATTAGCTTCTTCATTGTGATATTACTGATGTCAAGTAATTGGGTTTCTCCCATCAGTAAACTATACATGGTATAGTAACTGAAATGGTATATTTACTCCCTTCTACGTGACTCTCTCCAGTGTCCTCAGCTGATTATGATTTATTTACTACAGTATGTGTTCCCAATGTCTGTCTCCAGCTGTCTCTGTGGGTGACTGGGACTTTGTTTTACTATGCCCCAAAGCTGTTATCCCAAAAGATATCAGGGACTGAGCCACATTGAGTGTTTTCAAGTCAACCTAAAAATCTAAAAAACGTTTTTAGAAAGTTTTTTTTTTTAGGAATGGTTTGTCATGTATGTCTGCTTTGGTTATTTTGGCTAAGATGCTTATAATGTATTGTAAAGTGCTTTGAGAAGAAAGGTGACATATTACAGTAAATCTTATTATTCTGACAGGTTATTTTTAAAATAAAGTTTTATGACTTATGATGGAAATTATCATAAATACACATATACTTTCTCTAGTCTTAAGCCTCTTCGCAAGTCACAGAATAAACTGTTACAATGGACCATTGCAAATCTTGTCATTCATTTTAAAGAATCTTGCAAGTTGTCTAAATGTGTAAAAAAAAACATTTCAATCAGTAGGGACTTGCAGTGTTGAAGGCAAAGCTGCACAAAACTGGGTACCATTTTTTCCCCCTGTTGTTCATGCTGTTTAATTGACACAGAAATGTGGAATCCAGGCACATTTAACCAGAATGTAAAAAGTAGATTGGATTACATTTAACATCCTACATTTAAAAGCTTGTGGTTATTCATTAATGAAGGTGAAGATTTATCTTGCTTTCATTTAAGAACAAAAATGATTAAGTAATCTTTGGGCTCACTTTAAAACATAAAATTACAATAAAATAAATCATTGGTGTAGAACCAGAACTTAATGTGAGGTTGACTCAGGTTAAAGATAACATTATTCTTGGATGTTTAATACTGTATATGTTAGACCTTCACAGATTCCTTAGCTCTTGATTTAGGAGTCATTAATCTTACCTAAATAAAAAAGAAGAAGAAACGAAATGCAAAATGGTCCAATGAAAATGTTTTCTAAGATATGATTCAAATACACTGTGGTAATTTGTGATCAAAGGAAATGATTCCAGGATAGAGAGTGGAGAAAAAACAGAAAAATGAGAGAAAGTTCTTGTCTTTAGATTAAAAACAAATGCTTACAGGAAAGGATTTTTGTCAAAGTTTTAAAAATACACATTACGTGAAAGGTTAGAATATTTATTTTTATTGTTTAATTTGTGTTACTGTCTTTTAATAATAAAATAATGAAGTAATAAAATCATTTGAAGGAAAAAGAGAGGGAGAGCATGAGACAGTGCGGAGAGTTTGTGTCAGGCAGGGTGCTGCCTGTCTGTTGTGAAGTGTTTAAGAGACATTAGCGCCACAGTGGGGACGTGACAGAGATGTATGTCCCAGGCAGGCCTGCATTTCAGCCGTGCGGCGAGCAGGATAATAAATACAAGCAGAAAACACAGTGTAGCACGGCAGGCATTGCAGCACCACATCTCCATTATGAAAGAGTGAGCATCCCACTGCCAGGCAAGAGGGCAGAGCTTTCCCCCTCCAGCCTCAACATTAAGGCAGTGGATTACACTTCCAGAAGAACACACTGCTTAGATATTTTATTATCGATCTTCAAATAAAACCGCCAAGCATATCATACCTCTGGACTCCTACAAGCACGATAACTACATATCCTGTAAATGTACCTCAGAAAGCCCACAAGGAATTATTGTTCCAGTTTATTGCTTAAGTGGAAAAAAAAGTTATTTTAAACTTTTTTAAAGAAAATGTCAGCCTTATTTCAAGTCTTTACTGCTCATGTTATTAACTCCATTAGCAATGTTAAGCACTTTTTGTTACCATCTACATTGAGTATCAGTCTGTTTCATACCTTGATGCTTTGCCACACTTACCTCACTGAGCAGGTTCTGAACACTCTTTAAAACAGGGATCTTCTGATTTGACTTATTGCTTTTGTTGTACATACACTCATTTGCTGTTTCTATCTGTGCCCATCAGGGTTATGAATCTTAAATCAGTTTACAAATGAAAAAAAAAAACTGACTGTCCATTGGTTGCCCTTATTATCAATATATTTATGTCTAAAAGGTTGATAGTACGCCCACAGAAAACACTCAATACTTGGCTGTTAATTAGAACACCATTTTGACCTCTCTATTTACCATTTAGCAAACACAAAAACAGTTTTTACTCTGTACACATTACATCAGCTATGAAACATGCAGAATGGAACATTCCAGCTAGAAGGCTGGGGACACTCACATGTAAGCTGGGGTGGTAAGTCAGGACACCATTATCACACAGTGTTACATATTTCTTCTTCCACTCTTTGTTCAGAGACTTCCCACTCCTCTTTAGAAGAATCCCCTACGAAACAGAGAGAACAGTTTGGATAATAATTAATTTACCAGTTATGGAGTAAATCGAAGCCAAATATCTAAATGCAACATTATGGAATTATTGCCCTTGTAAACTTCCAAGTCAAACAGTAGGATTTGAGAAATAGGAACAAGTAATAGGTTTGTTCCATGCTGAAAAGAGAAGGAAGGAAACAACTTTTCGGTTATGGAGCCATCTTTGGGATTTGAGAAATACAGTAGTCAAGTAATCCTTCAGAGTTAGAACACTACAAACAAAATCCATTGTTACCCATCCAGAATTCAATAAAACAAATGCAATGGATACTTCCTGAAGATCAGGAGTAAATTTACATTACCAAGTACCTAACTACTGGCTTTCACTAACTTTTACTAAATCATTAACCAAAAAACACAAAACATCCATCAAAATTATTTATTTCTAACTTCAGGCTCCTATTGGTCAGCAGACTTACTCAAGGACAAAAAACATAATATTTCCTGATTACAAATTATGATTAAATAGAAAAAGAAAAACTTTTAAAAATGATGGTACAAACGGAAGCAGAGACACTTTTCTAGTTTGTGTTCTGACTTCAAATTCAAATGCCAGAATTAATTTTTGGAAGGCAGCAACATGATGATATTGATGGAGTACTGTACTCACTGGGACATTTCTCCAGTCATTCCAAAATCTATCCTGATATAACAAATATCCGTACATTTATACTTGCACTAAGAAACGTCTCCAGCAAAGACTGTAATATGAAATTTACAAGGAAAAGAAAACATTCTGGAACACATCTAATAGCATTTTTGTGAGAAAGAGTACCTGAAATAGTTTGCCCTGTTTGCTCATTCTAGTATACTTGTGTATGTGCAAATAATAATATAATATTAACCAGTCAATATGATTACTAGTCGCAAATCAACTTCCAGTTGTGCAAGATAATTGACTTGTGCTGAACAATACACGTTTCTAAAGCACACGGAAGACATACAGACCATCACGATTCAAAGCTTTAAATTTAAGAAGCAACATAGCAGTTCATGAATACTAAACGTTATATATTCTTTATATTTTATTTTTATAAATATATTATTTATAAAAAACATTTGAAATATTTTTGCATCTAACGTAGTTTGAACCAATGAGTTTCTTAATGCACAGAAATTCATTGATGGAGTATCAAAAGCACGTGTGAAAACAGCAAGGATAATCACCACTTAACTAGGTAATGGAAACATCAACTCCCTCTGTCCTGAACATCATCATTTATGTTACAAAAGACTTTATGAATTATTAACGATGACTATTTCTTATCCAAAAAAAGATTCAATAGCAAATAAACAATTTTCTACAAAAAGTCTTAAATGGAAGCTAGATTTTCTTCTACAAACACTGAAAAACCACTAACAAAAACCAACTGCTACACAATTTCCCTTAAAAAGGCATATTAAGTTAATAAAATATATAAGAAAACAGTGATTCAATATCATGACAAGTATAATACAGAAAGACAGTCAATAACATGAGCATGAATTATATTCATTAAACACTGAATTTCTTCAGGTTTGTCTTTGCCAAAAGTTGAAACCTGCTGTCTGTAAATTCTAACATTAATTTTAATTTGTTGAAAAAGTTGGATATATGTATTTCTTTTTTACATAAAAGCATTCTGGAGAACTTGCACATTGGGAAAGCAAAGTCTGTCTCTAACATGAATACAAGGTTATTCTTCAACACATCTTCTGCATTACTATATGCTGCACCTAATTATTCCCACTTGCTCCATAGTATTACCATAATGTTTAAAATTTCCTTTACTTTCTTTATCTAATACTCAAATTAATTTGGGTTGAAATTAGAGGGAAATTAAAAGGACTAGAACTGGAAGATTAAAATATTGTGGCAACAGTGAAGACCCCACAGTAAAACTGTGAAGCAGTACCTCGTGAAATTGTGCAGAAACCTGAGATCGCTCTCTGAGGGCTAATTGCTGGGGAAATGGTGTCTTTTCTTCACTTTCAGCGTCAGAATTTCAGCAGCAGACTTAATTGTGCAGTCGTGTATTGATTGAAAATTGCAAATGGTAATTTAAAAGTAATCTTGTGTCTCAGCAGGGCGCTTGTCTAATCTGGCCTGTGTGCTCTGGATGATGCCATATCTCCTTTAATTTTAAGACACCTACACTTCGTATTTTTCAAGACCAAGAAACTTGCATGAAACAACTTTGACAAAATGAGATAAAAAAGTATACCTTAGTTTATAATTTAACATACTGTACAAAAGATAATTTAGATTTGGTCTAAAAAAAAAAGTATAAAAAAACATTGTTCCTAAATTAAAAAAAGGGAAAATGGAAGACTTTAAATTGTCTCCCATTTGCTGTATTTGGGAGATACTGACTTGCAGTTTTTCCATCAATATTAAGTTCCATATAATTTAAAAAGAATTCAGGTCATATGACATTGTAGAGAACTCCACTTCCAACTGTTCACCAGTAGCTTTTTGCTCAAGGTTTAGCAGTTCCCCTTCAAAAAATTACAACAGACATTCAAAATTAAGTACCAACTCCCAAAACTATCAACATACCAAATAATTAATAAAAGCTTCTGTTGATGCCTAATTTTAGATTTCAATACAACCTATAGTAGAATCTCAACAGTAGTAAAGACTGGGCCACATTCGAGTCAAAAGTACCCTCTAAGGTCTTTATAGTGGGTTACTTGTCTGTATTGATGACAGCAGATGAATGAATTGTGAAGTTAAAAAAACATTTTGGCTGCTTATGTAAGAAGAAAATGGTGTTATACTTATTGGGCGGCACTTAACCATGCAGCATGACAATTACCCAAAACATACGGCCAAACCAATTAAGGAGTTCATTAGGAGAAAAAACAGGACTATCTAAGACTGACTGAGTCAATCTCCAGACTTAAATTCAATTGAGCATGTATTTTACATGCTGAAGAAATAAAATGAAGTCAGTACCCTTCAAGAAAAGGCAAGAACTCAAAGTTGCAAAAACATCTCAAATGATTACACAAAGAATATGGTGAGCTCAATGGTTTGCAGACTTTGTGCAGTTATTGCCTCAAAGGGATATGCAGCTAATTACTGACTTTTACACTCTGAAATGTACTTTAAGGTGAATGTGCCTCAATTCTTATGCCCACCTGAAATCACTGGGTTGAACACAAAGTATACTGTAACACATACAGCCGACAGGCACTGTGTAAGAGCCGGCTTACCAGAGCGGTGACGTCACCGCTCTTCCCTGTAATAGCAGGACCACAGCCGCTAGGCTGGGGAGATATCTCTCTTTAGCTCACCAAGCCGGGTCCCTGTTGAGTGACGCCGGAGGCCCGGGTTCGCATCCCCGACGGTGCGGGGCCGACCGTAAGCGGCAACGGCAAGGGCGCCTGCCAGAACCCAGAAGCGTTACAATATTAATGCCCTAATATGTTCAAATTTATGCACATAATTATACATAAAGTATACATGGTACTGAATGTTTATATGTATTATCTTTTGAGCAGAAATGTATATTGCTTGATTGTAACAAAAAAAAAGTTTTGACCTTGCCGTCTTTATTCTTTTGGAGAGTGTTGGGATGCCAGGAGTCACAGTACAGTTCAGTGAAGGTTTGAGATAAGTTTAATTTGTGATGAAAACATCCATTTATGGAGAACACTGCATCAAGACGCACACAAAGTGCATCCCCCACAGTGCCCCAAATTCCACCAGAGTTACAGAGGGTTTTATAGTCCAAGACTAGCCATGTCCCCTATGTTATTACCATGAGTGGGTGTTTATGAGTGACCATTACCAGTGCACTGAAATCATGGAAAAATTCTTCCACTGAAGGCACAGTGGCTATTCCTGATAATGTTATCCCCACCATTTAGCTATTACTGAGATGTTACATACAACAGCAGGTGTCTGTTTAACAGGCACTCAAGCCAGGTCAGATTTCTGCAGAGGGCTTTGTGCATGTCTTTGTTTTGTTTGCAAAGAATATTGCTGGATGTACCACTGAAAAACAGATGATAATAAATGTACTATTTTATACAAACATGCCAGTTAGAGTCTGAGATTAGCAATCTACATTATCTGTAAAACTTGCTTGAGAGATTGATGAGGGCAAATACTCTGTGGCTATGATGTTAAATGTGGAGTAGCTCGGCTTGTTTCATATTAGCAGTATTAGTGTTTTGACTTGGGAAACAGAATTAGCTAAAGGCAATTTTAAATAGGTGACATATGACAAAAATTAATGCAGAAAACAAGAAATACAACTTATCCAGCAAAAGACTAAATGTGGGCAGGATACCATTTCCAATAGTATGGAAAATACTAGTTTTCAATTAGTAATACTAGTAATACAATTTTTGCTAGTATAAGTTCATGTTATACCATTTGTTAACTTTGGTTGTGATGTTCCAGTTGTGACAGGTTTCCCAGCATTCTTCATGTTAGTGAATGCTCCACAGCTGAAATGTTGCACACCGTCTTTTTTATGTCTACTCTTTAGCATGAAATTAAAGGGGCACTTCAGTCCCCATTTCTCAGAGCCAGTAGGAAGTCTTGGTTACAGAATACATTAATTGAAAAAATAGCAAGATTGTACAAATTCTGATATAGGCACAAAATCATGAACTTTGTGAAAGTACTGTGTGGTTGGCATGTTGTTGCACATCACTGGTTTTGCCATGTACAAGAGCGATAGCACAAATTGTGAAAAAAACAGGTATTGCTTACTAACACCTGTAAATAAAGTTCTTTGGTCTCCAAATAATGTTATCCTTTTTTGGCTTCTTCAACGAACATACACATTTTAAAAGAGGCCACACTGTTGAGCATTTGGCTGTGCAGAACATAGTGGTCACACACAAAAAAACGTGGATTGGATCAGCAGAAAGTCAAACTGTTTCCTTTTCCAAGGGATATTCAACTAGCCAAGAGATGGGCAATAAACACGGACACTGATGTTGGTCCCATCGACAAGTTTCTCAACAAGATTCAGCATCCTGTACAAGAGAATAAGTACAGGATGTGCAGCAGACATTTCACTGCAGAAATGTTCCAACGAGATGCAGAGTTAACGGGTAGTATTTGTTGGCAAAAATGGCTCGAAGTAGATGTGTTAAAATTAAATTAAATTAAAATCAAATCGGCAGTCTAGATAAATGAGTTGTGTGATATAGTCGCAAAAATCACTTGGTCTTAAGCATATGCTGTATTGAAACAGAAATAGATTGTTTTCAAATATTGTCAATTTATGATAGGAAGTGTATAAAAAACGTCCTCTGCTGTGGAGTTTTATGGAGGACTATGAGTGTACTATGAGTATGATTCATAACATGAAATATATTTTCATGTCAGATGCTGAACCAAAACCTGTGGTCTAACCAGGTGCCATTCTTACCATTTGTGTCCATAAAATGTAACCAGTGAAAAGAGACTAAGTGAGAGGGTGATATCAGCGCATCCTTTTAATATGGTTTTATGACTAATAGCAAATTTTTATATTAAATCAAAAGATACCTGTATGTATTCACAAACCACCTTCTTTACAATGTAATAGGGCCATTTTAGGTCACTGAAAGTTTTACTGTCTCATTCGGAATCGCAGACAATGATGGCAATGTGGAACTGCTGTACATATACCTGGAAATTCTCTACTTTGATATAAATTAGAGGTTTTACATGCTACTGCGTGCTTTGTACTTTGTGGTTTGAAATGCACTTAATAAGTGTTGATTTTTATAACCCTGAAATGTAAAAATAGCATTCTAGCTCACATGCCGACAAATTTTGTGAAGACAAATATTGTTCCCAGCTCAATATTCTTTTATATACTAGTGTTGCTTAAAACTTCATGTTGGGAACAAAAGCAAAATAGAAATACGACAAAAATGTTTTTTTTTTCCCCAAACACTACAGTCAGCCAAGAGTACTAGTACTAGTGATCGACATTGTAGTAGTATGATGTCTCATACACTTCTTAAACTGTGGTGGGCCTCCAAATTGTAGATTACACAATGTAGTCAGTGGTTGAGGGCTAACTCTCAACTCTTTATTTTCCCTTATCTTTCATCCACTTCCCCCTAGGATCTGCATATTTTATCTGTGCACTAAATCCACCGTAAATAAATGCTTCTCTACAGAGACACATTTAGTGCATCAAACAGAAGACCAACAGGTTCAGGGTTCCAGTGTGTGTGGCAGGGGGAGGAGGGTATTTCACCTCTTTCAGCTAAGGCAGAAATTAAAATGCTTTCATTCCACCTCATCCAGAGGGGTTTAATCCTTATTAACACATCAGGAACTGACCCTATATGACCTGAAGGCCTGCCTGTGTGTCAACAGCCATGACTATCCAACCCTTCTTAATCACAGGTATAGATTTCACACAGTACAATCAGTAATTTACAGTTCCACTGTTTCCTTAGTTCCTTGCTTGCTTTTTCTTTTCTTATGCTTCACTTACTCTGTATAACATTATCACGACAGCTCTTTAGCCACTGGCTTGCCTTCAAGAGAAGAGGGTGAACAAGAGAGACTGAATTTCAACTGGCAAAAAACTTTTATTTACAACTATTTCATTTATGTTCTAGTGATGGTTATTTAAATAGTATTTGAAATAATGGTAGAACCATGTATAATGTTATTAATCTATAATGAAAACAAGTTAGTAATGTATGTATAGTGGATATACTGTATAAATAGCTCAGAAGCATAGAATCAAGCGTGAGGTTGGAAGGAAGAAAGCTGTTGTATATTTTGGAATCATGGGAAAAATAATCTTCCACAGCACGATCAAAACAATTTTAGTTTCTCAATCTCCTTCGCGCCTGCACTAACCAATTCACTTAAGGACCAAGAATAAACCTTTTTTTCTTTTCTTTGCAGTTCACCTACAAGATATAACTTAGAATAATTATGTATTAATTCTATTTAACTATGTTTATATTCTACATTTACTTTAATCTATAATTTTATCATCCTGTTTTCACAGGAACACAATTGTATATCATGTACTTATTTAATGCATAAAAGCACCTGGAACAGAGACTGAAATAGCAGATTAGCCAGATACGTATTGTAATTACGCCAGAACACTGAATCCGCATTTTAAAGTGGAAAGAAATCACCATAACAGAAAATAGCTAAAACATAATGAAAAGAAAGCAAATGAAAATCCAGTATTCTTTACACACTTACATTTAATCAGATATTCAGACAATCCTAGTAATGTAAATCTGGCAATCAATCACCAAACATTTTTATCTACAGAGAGCACATCATTATCCATTTCGTCATTATTTTATCTAGAGGCAACCGCCTTCTTCCCCAATGCATATTGTTTAATGTGCAAAAACTGATGAAGAATCGAATGCAAATATGAAGCATTTAGATTATCAATGAGACGTCGTCCTTATTAATCACTGCTTTAACAGCACATTGTGGGGATGGTAGAAATGTTGAAAAAGTTTTATCTTCAGAACCTTTCAGTTGTATCTACTGAAGATTCTGTGTTTCTGTATATAAACACATACAATCAAACAGACAAATGCTTCTGATTCTGAGTCTCCCCAGCAAGGTTAGTGAAACTATGGCAACAAATCAAGTTCTTTTGCAGCAGCTCGGTCACAAGACACAGATCATATTTTACCAGCTAGGAAACATCTTCCCCTCTCATTGTGGCACTCATGTAAAACCTGCTTCCTGCCGCAAAAGCTGAGTGATAGTTCATCCTTTTGTACTGACAGAGGAGAGGAGAAAAAAAGAAAGAAAAATGGGGGGATAAAACAAATGCTTAGTGTTAACTGCTATTTATTCCTGAAAGTATTGTTTTCCTTACTTACCATTTTTACAGGGGGGTGAGAGTGTGTAATTCACCTTGCAGGGGGTAATTCTGCTTGCACAGCCCCTTTGATCTCTGCTATTTGTGCATTTGACTGGGCTGGCTTGCAGTCAACCCCCTAAATAATCCCTCCAGCCCCCCTTTCCTTCCCTAATTGGATTTGAACTGTCCTTATGATACCCTCAACTCCTACTATAACCCCCCACAACTCCCTACTGTCAAAACTGAAATGATACCAGAGAAAATCTCCTTTGAACTATACACTTGAATTCAATTAGAGAAAAGGGGCAGGATTAGTGTGTTTAGCAGGTTTAAATATTTAGCAGTTCTAAGGCTGACCTCTAGACCACCTTTTTTTGTTGTTGTTACTTTAAAATGGTCACTAATTGAAGAATTTTCACTTGGGGTGATTGGTGCTTTGCATCTTTAATCCTTTAGATAGGCTGGGTAAAGGTTTTACATACTAACTGGGAAGATGTATAAACTTAACTGCATTGCACTGGCAGTGACCTTTTAAGCTTCAAGAGTTTGAAGCTAAATACAGAGCTCTGAAGGGATTATTCAAAGAAAGTCAGCAAACAACAGCATACAGCAAAGGTCTTCTTGGTAGGGTGTCAGACTGAAGACAGTGCCTGTGAAACTGGGTCCCTGGCAATTTGCTCTGTGTTTTCATATATTTCTCATGTACAAAAGGTCTTCATTACTTTGTATTTTTTGTGCAAAACTCCCTTTATCATTAATAAATGAAATTAGTCATTATATCAAAGTATCTGTAAATGCTTCCTAAACGGTGTCAATTGTGGGATGTGTAATTTGATGTTTCTCTCTTTTTAAAATGTCAATTTATCTTTTTCAATTTGAATAGGTCCTAAAGTTGTATAATACAGTATGTTGAATATACAGTAGTTAAGTCTACTTTGGGGGCTTTGATTGAAAAGATTTCCCAAGACACACACATGTTCCGATCTTGTAAAAAGCCTCAATACTCACCAGTCAGCCTGCAAATTTAATTTTGCAAATTCCAAGACAAATTTTCAATGGAAGGATGTGATTTAATTATTGAGATTGCACCTTCCAGTTCTGAAACCAATTAAAATACATTCTTTTAGCATGCCCCTTGAGGACGAACAGGAATCATCAATCACACTCATGAATGGGCATTAATTTGACTGGGCTGGGAGATACAGTAAGGTACAGTAAAGGTCATGCGGATTCTGCCCCAGTCAGAAATTGTATGGATCCTCAGCAACATGTGCCTAGCCAGCTCTTGATTTTAATTACAGCAGCACTATATCCATAAGAATGCATAGAGGCCAAGAATTGGTTTACAAACAGGAAACAGTGAGTCGTCTTAAGGTGCATAACCTCTGATTGGGCTACTTGTAAAAACTGGTATACAGTAGATCAGTGACTCACTTTTGGCATCTTTCTGATCTATATCAATGATTTTAATTGTGGAAACTAGTTAATTCGGTATATTTGTGGATAATACAAAAATAGTGGGAGTATTAAGCACAGGAAAGGGACATATAAAATCATGGATTGGACTGACACTCTATAAATTAAATTTAATGTTGATAACTGCAAAGTGCTTCACACAGTATGTACAGTAGGACCGTGATTAATAGATGAAGGAGATTACACGAGAAATTAATATATCACTATGTTGATTTGGCTATAATTCTTAATAATGTAGGGAAGCAATAAAAAGCAAATGATGCTTGGGTATAAAGCAAAAGGTCTGATTTTTCTTACCGTTTAAAATACACTAATAAGACCCCTATTAAAATTGTGCTTCAGTCACCATACCACAAAACTAAAATTACAGTCAGAATTCAGGGAACAGCAACAAAAATGATAACAGGCTGATAAAAAATAATGATATAAACAGGTAAAAGGAAATAACATTTTTCAGTCTAGAACACGGGGGATTGAGAGAGTTGCACTCTAAATAAATAAAATTGATTACTTCAGACTCAGAAGCATAGTAGGGAAACAGAGAAAAACTTGATAGAAAATAGTATATGATTCTTTACACAAAGTCCTACAGTAGCTATCACAAGTATTCACCCAATTGGACTTGTTCACATTTTATTGCTTTGCAATATGGAATTATAATGTATATAATTGGCATTTTTTGCCACTGAATGACACAAAACACTCCATAATATCAAAGTGAATAAAAATTCCACAGATCTTCCAAAATTAATTGTAAATATAAGGCAGAAAATAACTGACTGCATAAGTATTCACCCCCCTTGAGTCAATATTTGTTAGAGGCAACTTTGGAAGACAAGAGTCTTCATGGATAAGTCTCTACAACCTTTGCACATCTGGACACTGTAATTATTTTTCCTATTCCTCTTTTCAAAACTGCTTAAGCGCCCTCAAGTCGGATGGGGACTGATGGTGAACAGCAATTTTCAACTGCTGCCAAAGAGTCTCATTTGAACTGAGGTCTGGGCTTTGACACAGTCTCTCCAGAACATTGACATTTTTTGGCCTCATGTTTTGGGTCGTTGTCCTGTAGGAAGGTGAATCTTCTTCCAAGTTCCAGGTCTCTTGCAGGCTACAGTAGTTTTCCTCTAGGATTTCTCTGTACTTTGCTACATCCATTTTTCCTTTTATCTTCACAAGTCTTCCAAGGCCATGATGCAGCAAAGCACCTTCATAGCATGATTAAGCCACCAGCATGCTTCGCAGCAGGGATGGTGTGCTGTTTTGCCAAACACAGTGCTTAGAGTTGAGACCAAAAAGGCTAATTTTGGTCTCATCCAACCATAGAATATTCTTTCATTTGGTCTCAGAGTCTCCCACATGCCTTCTGACAAACTGTAGTCCAAAATTAATTTGAGGTTTTTCAATAGGCTTTCATTTTGCCACCCACCCATGATGCCCAGATTTGTAAAGCACCTGGGCAATGGCTGTCCTATACAGTTTCTCCCATCTCAGCCATGGAAGTCTGTAATTACTTTATAGTTGTCATAGGCCTCTTGGTAGCCTCCCTGACTAGTGCCCTTCTCATCCAGATACTCCATTTATTAGGGCACCCTGTTCTGCAATAATAGACTTTGCTGTGCTTTGGGGGGGGGGGGGGGGGGGGCATTTTAATGCCTTGTAAATTTTCATATACCAATCCCGGATTTGCTTTCAATGTGTCTTTGACTTCATGATGTAGTTTTTGTTGGCAGCTGTATTAATCAACTGTGGGCTCCCCGCAGAGACAGGTGTGTTTGACCTGAACTCATGTAAAACACCTTAATTGCACCTGGGAGGACAACATTAAACTAATTACTGTATGTGGCCTCCAAACACAACAGAGCCTATTTAGGTGTGTAATAGCAAGGGAACCGAATATTTACACACTCACACATGTATTTTCTGTTTTACATTTATAATTAATTTAGGAGGATTTGGTGAATTTTAACTTTGACATTTCAGAATGTTTTTTTTTGTGTGTGTCGATCAATGGTAACAAATCCCAATTAAACACATTATGATTCCATTTTGTAACAATACAATGTGAAAAAATACAAGGGGGGTGGATACTTTTGATTGCCACTGTATGTCTGGAATAGATTTTTCAGCAAGGTGGTTGGGGTCCTTCACAAAATGAATAAATGGAAATTTTAGCTTCACTTTAATACTAAGCTGTGAACTATGGGTGTCTTCTCATTTACTACATATTGTTTATGTAAATCCCTTGATTCCCGAAATTCTTCCAAGTAAAATGTTAACATTCTTGAGCTCTATACATGGACGCAATACCTAATGACACTTTTTTCTAATTCTTACTGATCTTTATCTTCATTCCTACATAGAAAAGAATTCTGGAACTATTCACTAGTAATTTAGTACTAAATCTTTGCTTCATGCATTAAAAATAAAGTAAATAAAATTCCTTAAAACCAAAAATCAAAAAATAAAAATGATAGCTAAATGAAAGCTAAACTTTAAATATTGTTCTATTCACCACCCCTCTCTGAATGTATATAGTTGTAATATAGTTGTTTATAAAATGATGCCATATAAAATTGAATCTTTCTCTTAAGACTTTTGAAGGAAAAAACATTGTTTATGGAAACTGTTCCTATGATATTTTTAGGAGGGATTGTACTTTAAAAATTTACAAAGGTAGGGGAAAAACTCCACTCCAAGGTCTTAAATTATTCAAATATCCTGTAAAGATCAGACAGAAGTGACTGCTTTCATATGGCATGGACTGGTCACAACCAAAAGACCTACTACATTAATTTGGCTGAAATGCTTAAAATAAGATTTTATTTTTCAAGTGTTGTAAATGCAACTCAAAACAATGTGTACCAACAGAACTTACTACAACAGAATACAGACACTATAGTAGAAAATGAAATAGAATACGAATATACATATTTATCATTCATAGTGATAAAAACAAGCATGCTAGTAAAATAATGATAACAGATTCATTAAAATAAGAACATAAGGCCTCAGTCTTGTTTTAAAAGAGACTAGAACGGAATGCTTTCTTCTTCCCTTTCAAAGTTTGCTCTAACAATGTACAGAAGGCCAGTTTCAGCATACCTCAGTGGACGTGTATGCTGACATGTAGTTAAAACTTCAGTTAAGTAAGATAATAAGTGAAACAAAAAAACATTGTTTATTTTCAGTCCAGACCTAATTGCTACAAATTGTTAGTTCTGCAATGGAGACTGGTTTTGATGCCATATTTAAAGTATAAACTTACCAATATAGTAGCTAAAGAACATTCTTATACTGGTCTTGAATATTCAACCAGCTATATAAATAGTGTCAAGAGTTTTACTAGCTACAATTTAAATAGGCCTTTTATTAAGTCACTTATGAAATGGCAAAGGTCTCTGAGAAGTTATTTTGCAGAATTAATGTTGTTAAGCTTAACATTAATTTCATACAAAGGGTGTATCAGTATAAGAACACAGCCTAGCATAAAAAAATGTTATGCATAAACCAGTAGAATGTTTTGCAATTTACTGGATCAGGGAAGTGGGAAGATTTTACACTATTCTGCTAAAATCAAGAAAGAATTAAACCATTCAACAGGAGCAATCTTAAGAAAATCATCTTGTTAAAGCAACATTATGATAGACCTGGGGTTGCACTAGTTAGATATTTTACTCAGCCCTATTCTGTAATGCCACCATGTGGTGATATATTAAAACAACCATGAAAGGAAATCAGTCAGAAAAACTAAAGAATGGTAACAAATGAGAGGACTCCATTCATCTAACTCTTTTGGTTTTTAACAGATAATTGATTCAAGGATCTCAACCCTACAGAGTACTGCCTGCTTATAAAACACACAGTGAAATCCAGAAAAGTAACTTCTAAACATAAAATATCAGAGAAGGACTCAAAACAAAACTATAAAAATACATTAAAAAACAGTTTAAAAACAATCTCTGTTTCCTATTCATATAAAACAAGGAATGGCATACCTGGAAACTGTCTATTTAAAGCAAAAGATTATTCAAATCATGTTTGGTATTCACTACATGCTGGTCTCCAATTAAAATAAACAATGTAGCATTCTTTTGAAACTAATTCAGGTTTTTTGAGCTAGTAATAATGAAAATGTTTAAAGATGGACTTTTTAGAAAAATAAGCTACAGAATGTCACACTTCAGACAAACTTCAAACTTACCTCTGGTTTAGCTAATTATTAGCAATTCAAGAGCATGTATTGCCCTCTGTTCCCACCTGCTGGTGAAAAACTGCACTACAACCCAAAAGTAAACTTTGGGGACAACTTTTAAAAAGTTAAAAGTGGTCATGTGGTCATCAAATATATATCTTTATATTTGAAGTTCTAACAAATTAGGAAATATACAACCAAGCTGTATAAGATCAGTTTAAACAAAATAAAAAGAAATATTAAAATCCCATTCTAAACCCCAATCAAAGAATTGCAACAGCAGGATTTCTACTTAGTTTCCTTGTACCTACCTGTATCTTTTAGGATTAAGTTCAGACAAAGGCAGCTTTATGAAAAATATGCAAAAACATAAGCTCATATGCAGACTCACTACTAACCTGTTTGATTGGTATGGCTCTTCCACTGCCTATGTTGTCAGTTTTACAGTCGATGCTCTTTGCTTGTTCACTGGCTTTCCGAGACTGCAAGAAAACGAAACAGTTTCAGTTGGGTGACAGGACTGGACCACTGCAGGCACAGCAAGGGAGGGGAGGTGGGGAGGGGAAGGAAAATACAAAAAAACAGAGCAAAGAAAAATAAGCTATACGATAACCAAAAACAAGCAAAGCAAGAAACAAACAAGAACAATACACCAACGTGCAATATCAAAATCGATTACAAAAAACAAACACTTAACATCATCCCCACTGAGCTCAGAAGTATCATGAGTCATGACTCAAGTCAGAATTTGTTCTGATTTCACCCACAAAATAAGAACGACAGAATCCAGTTCAATCTCAGATCCCCTAATCATGTGTTCAAAGTGTTCACTGTTGCACAGATAATTAAAATATACATTGCTCTATACCGATGTTTGGAGTACAAGGGAGGAAAAACAAACATGTTATTAAAGGAAAAAGGGAGAAATTAATAGGTTATTTAAGCACAAAGTAACACTGCCCTTTGGCACAGAACATGGACGATTCCTCAAATTTTCAACCATGCACATTCCTGGGAAAATAAAAGGTTAGTCAAAAGTCAAGCATGGCCAGCAGATCACAACTTTGTCCAGTTAAAAAAAATAGACAATTCATCCATGAATCATTGCTGAGCTCAGCAACAGCATGGTGGCATCTTCTTCACTGTGGAGAGAACTTTTCACAGTGCAATGTACACAGCAGTTGACATTTTTGTTGCTATGAGAAGATGGTTAGTTATTCATCAATAGAGTGATTAGGTTTTAGATGTCCCATGGATTTTCTGTGCCAGTCCTGGAAAGTATCAACAAAGAAAAATAAAAAAGCACATTTAGTTATTTTTTCCCCCAACACATTCATACTCTACATAGAAGACAGTGATGGACTCACTCATAACATGGTGAATAATGCTCAGCCGCAAATGAACAAGGTAGAGACAAGTTAAAGTAAACTCACTCTGTTATATATTTTTAAACATTTTATTTATTTTTTCTTTTTTATACAGACACCATACAAATAATATCACAATTTCACTTCCAAATATTCAACAAATAAGTCAAACATAGCAGTTCCTCACAAAATATAGAAGGACAATATAGCCGTTTTATATATATTATTTTAATATATACTGTATATAATATATTTTCTATAGAATACCATTGTAAATAAAATACAATACAAGATGTACATTAGTCTATGAATTGGCAATCAGTTAAAAGTGCTTTTGTAACAGTTTATAATCTTCATACCAAAACAAAACACAAAAAAACAAAAAAAGAAATTAAATAAATCAATGAATAAATAACTACATTCGTACATTTCAGTGCAATCCATGACAACTTGAAACACTTCATTTTTCATTTATTACACTTTATTCCTATCACATAAGAATAAATTATAAATTATGAAGGCCTTCATAAAATCTATCCCTAGGGTTATTACAACCACATAAACCAACATTGTTTACTCCCTTTTACCAAACCACTGATCTTCAGATATGTGCTTGAAAAACAAAAAAAAACGAAACAAAACAAATCAAGAAAGAAAACAGTGTTGCTTTTAGTCCGTAAGTCCTTTTTTTTGGGCAAAAGGCAGTGTTATGTATGTAAATGGCAGTCTTGTAGGGGGGTAGAAAACGTCCAGGGAGACATTGAAAACAAAGTGTGAAGAAAATACAAGGAATTTGTATTGCAGCAGTGTTGCGTTCCTAGAGTCTGATGGTCCCACTGTGCAGAATTAAGGATTTACCTTGCGCATGAACCAGCTGATCCCAAATTTACTCAACTTCCTATCGAATGGATAGTGGCTTTTTTTTTCTTTTCCCACTGTGCAACTGGCAGGGAAATGCGGTGCATTACCCCTCGCTGCACAGGGTACACAGCCAGAGAGCTCACTCCCCTTACGCACACTCTGCTCCCAGAACTCAATCACTCAGGCTGGGGCAGCCCATGACAATGTGGGAGAACTGTTAGAGGGTGCGAGGTGCAGGGTTTTTTTTATGTTTTGTGGTGTTTTTTTTTTCGCCACCAAGTTCTTCTAATTTGGAAGGAGTTGGAAAGCCCTTTTTGTTGACGAAAGGTTGGAAACAGAAGCACATATCTGCAAATATTGAAAGAATAAAAGATTTGGCAAGTTAAACCAATTATTTTTACTTTCTCAGTGGACATTAACAATAATGAAAAAAAAATCTGTCAACGATGGAAACATCAAGACAGACACGGGCAAAAATGGAGTTACCATGGATGAGTGGGAGACAAAATAAATGGTTTGGTGACAAGAGAAGCTCACCAAGACAAGAAACGCATAAAAGCAACTACAAAGCCTTGCAAAGAAATCCATTTTGTGCCGCTATATACATATACACAGTTTATAATACATATAAAAGGTATAGCTCTGAAGACATAGATAAAAATACAAAACTGCCTTTAAATTATCTTCTCACTCTCATAGTATTGGATTAGCTCACCATTTACATGGTTGTAAAAAAAAGGTGATCAGAATGGAAGCTCTAGGACAGGAATTTAAAATTTGCTGCCATCTAGTGACTTTTTGTTACTACAGCCATTGGCAAACAAAACAGATGCACATGATGCTGGTAAATGATGAAGCAGGTGAAGAGTCGGCGAATGAACAATGCTTGAAGATGCAGCATCCCCCTTCCTGAGATAACCTTTGACATATGCATTTAAAAAGGAAACCAGCATCCTAAAAACTACTTGTTTCACACTCCCTAAATTGAATTGCATTTGTTTAAGGACTGACTGGGCAGCTTTTCTCTCAACTTTTAAAGTTGTAGAAACCTAAAACTGGTGCCCAAGGAAGTCTTAAACCTAAACTAAAGTGACATCTGACAATGTTCACAAACCTTTAGTTCATAATTAAATCACATTATTTTTAAAAAAGGCCAGCTTAAGTGATGGGGGTATGTATCTGTTTTGCCTTGTTAAATTACAGAACAGAACATAATTAAAGTCTTTTTCAGTTGCTGACCTTTCAATTATACACACGTATATAAACAGAAAACTTTCTCCAGTATAGGACCATGATGATGCTGTATCTGCTAATATATTTGTGCATTTATTTATTATATGTAGGTAGTAAAGCTGTTGTCACATGAATTTTGTGCTCCTGCAATGCACGATAATTAATAATGCTTCCAAATCTGAACTGTAGCAATGCCTATACCCTAACAAGAATGTCCCATCCAGATTTTTGGTCCTTTTTCATCAATTCCATATCCTACACTGAAGGAGACTTTTATGGAATCTTTCAGATCCAAAGTTTATCCATTGACTGCACACTTTTACAAATTAATTGCAAACGGAAAGCAAAGTTGGAAAATATTACTGAAATTACCAATTACTTTTAAATGTGCTTCTTACAGCAATATTGCCCTTTTGGATTGAAAAGTAGATTTTAGGAATATTAACTATAGATATAGTTTATGCTTATAATAAAATTAAAAAACTCCCTTTATTCTTGCTGAACAAGGTGATCAAGAATTCAAGAGAGATTTTTTTTTATAGTCGCTTTCCAAATGGGCCTTCAGTTTAACAGGGTTCATTATAAAGTATATGTAAAATTGATGGAGATTAAGGCCTTAAGAGATGCTTTGATATCAGATTAAATGTCTTAAAAGACGGTCACTTTACATATTGGTGCTGTCCTGCTCCGTTACTTTCAGTAGTCCAGACCGAAGGTTTGAACCGTCTTGATAAACTGAGTGAAACACCCAATTTTAGATGAATTTCCAAAGACCAATAAAAAGCTTTAGAAAAAGGAATACAGCACCTTAGTTATTAGACTGTAATTAGAGGAGAGCAACAAATGCAAGGGGAAAAAAACATCACAAACTTGAAAAAATGTCACTTTTTAAAACATTATCAAGAGGCTCTTAGTAACAAAAAGGGGCTGTTTGGATAGGGGTGGGGGATGAGTATTAAGAATAAGTCTCTTTCGTTTTTTTCTTCCAAGCCAGGCATAGAAACCGTTCGTCACTGCTTGTGCAGTTGTCCAAAACGGGAAGCATTGAGTTTAAAAAAAACAAACAAACAAACATTTTTGCTTTTAAAAAGTAGGAAAGGTCCTACTGCAAGTGCTTTGCAAACCAAAATAAATAAATAAAAAAACGGCAATGGCCTCTTGCTTTTTAATTCACTTCATTTACACGGGTTTCCTTCAAGAGAAGGAAAGCTGGCCGTCAATGGGGGTGGGGGTGGGGCTGGGGGGCTGCTGCTGCTCTTGTGCCTGTGTAACGAACCCCTGCTGGCAGTTCCTCAGAAGGTCATGAGCTGAAATTCCCGCTCCGCCTGCCACTCTGGCACCCACACTGGGAAAGTGGCATGCTTCGGCACCTCCATCACGCGAAGAAGCAGCGTTTCATTTCTCTGGTTGACAGGGTTAGTCACTACCTATTAGGGGGAGGGAAAAACAGGGGAACTAGCACAGATCCTTCTCTGCTACCCTCCCCAACTGCTGTGCAACAGGGGAGTGCATGCACCAGCTGTGACTGCTACAGCTGCAGCTGCTTCTGGGCTTGCATGTGGGGCAGCAGTGCCGCCGGGAGAACAGGGGAGGTGGTGGTGGTGGTGGTAGTGGTCAGGGCATTGCGGAGGGCAAGTCCAGCCCCTTCGCTCCCCAGCGGGGAGCCACTGTGAAGCAAAGTGAGGATCTGCTAAAAAGAGGGAGCAGATTTCGCAGGGCCAAGGAAAGGGGAGAGGGGCGGGGAGAGGTTTGTGAACAGGGAATAAAATCCCAGAGTTAAGGTTCAACTCTAAATAGAAGAAAGGGAAGTTTCACCAGCAGCACATTACTATTCAGTAATGGGATTTCTTCACGTTGGACATTATTAATCAAGGCATTTACAAAGGTTTCAAAATAACTCAGGCCCTTGTACCCATAAATAAAGTGATTACAGTCAAAGATATTCTGTAAGAGTGAGGGTCAGCTCAAGGTAGGGTGTTTAGGGCCTTGGTTACATTGAACTCTCTCTCAAGCTCTTCTGAGGAGGAGCTGGGGGGAATCTACGTAAAACCCCAGCTGTATCTAGTAATGAGAGTGAGTGGTCCCTTGCATCAGCTGGCGCATACTTACTGTGAAGATGTTGGAGCGCCGCTTGGACTGCTTGCGGATGGGGGTGGGTGTGTTGGAGGCAGCGATGGTCTCAATCCTTAACTCCCGTTGGCTGATGCTGGGTGTTGAGGGAACGGACGAAGAGTAGTCACTGAATGCACCCCCGCCATTGGATGCCTGCAAGAGGTTGAAAAAAAGATAAAGGAAACATAACAGAAGAACCGTCAACACACAGAAAAGTAGGATGACAACATTGACAGTACAGTATATGGGACAATGTGCTAAGAACAGTAAAGGACTGTATTTCAGCCTCAATGGATTAATTCTGTACTTGCACCTATCCAGAGGCTGTGAGATGCTGAAAACTCTGCACCTTAATTTTGAAATTCTTGCACATCTCATTGTTACTCTATCAGGTCTCACTGTTGGGCGAAATGTTGTATATCTGTATTGTATCTCTTAATTGCATAAGCTCACCAAACCAAACTCCATGCAACTAATTATGGCAAGTATTGAACTTGAACTTGTTAGAGAATGTCAGCCAAAATTATTAAAACATAAGGGCTGATGACTTATGGGGAAAAAAAAATCATAGTAGCTCTATTTACAAATTATCACCAAAAGAACTGAATTATTCATATCTACATTTAGCCACTTATGGTGTAACCAGTTTAGTTTTAGGTTGCAATGTTTTAAGTATATCTTTAATGACACGTTTCATTGAAAAAGTATTTAGATTAACCTCGCCCTTGAGGGCCATTAGCTTCACAGGCTGTAAACAAGTGATGACAGAGACCTATAAAATCTGCAAAATTGAAGACACCATTTTCCCCCATTTCCAATCAATTTATTACAGCACTGTTCAAGTGTAAGAGTGTGGATAATTTCTAACACCAGTTCAAAGTGATGAACCCTGGTTTCAATAAAAAGACACAATGATTTGGGACTCCATCAAACTGCAGCAATGTATTGTAAAACTGTTCTCTCCTTTTTGCCACGCTCTGTTAAATTCATGTAGTTAACAGGAATATCTCTGAGCCAAGCACAACACAGATTCCTATTCTATTAAAACAGTTATATAGTCGGTTATTTGAATACGTAAAACTCCCTGGCAATACATGACAATTCAGACTGACATTCACATTTTACAAATGCAACAAAATGCCAGTGTTTTCTGTAACAGCTACAGTGCCCCAGCACCATGTGTCGATGTAGCTCAATCCATCTGTTGTGAAAAAGTTAATTACTATTCCAGATGAACAAATGAATTCACCAAGCTATTCACACCAATGCTTTCAAAAGAGAAAAGAACAAAAAAAACATTCAAATAACGTCTAATGCTTAGTTCAAAATCAAATCAAATAATTTAAGGTATAAAAGGCATATTACATCTCTTTATAAGTCTTATGATACACTTTTGCATTTTAAAGAAATTGTAAAATACTTCTTATGTTAAGGAATGATAAATATTTTACATAGACAAAAGGTATAAACCCACAATGTTCTTTTTGTTCAAAGACCACATCTGCAGAAGGTCCTCTGTTTTCAGGCACCCAGAGAATAGATGCCCGTGTATAGATTGGGTTTTAAACTATTTGCCATTCTGCTATCTCAGCAGCTCCAGGTTTTGCTAGGCAAGTCGAGAGATTCAACTGACCCACAGTAATTATATATCCAGGGTTGCCATAGAAACCTGAAGTAAAGATTTGTGTTTCATGTTGCAGTACTGATACTCAAATGTGTAATCCACTTCTGTCTGGAAGGCCTCATCTCTAGGTTATGTACATAACATACAACAAGTATGAATACTATTATTTTATTCTTCAGACAGTGGTTAAACATCACTTCACAAACTATGTATTTCTTCATATAGATTAATACTAATATATTTGCAGTTTTATTAGATCAGAAAGTACCACAGTTGACACAGTACCAAAAAAGCTTAAATTACAGTCTTCCTCAAGCAATTTGTGTATAAACACAGGTGGCCTGTTAACTGTTGTATAATGACAAATACCTCCATTATCTGTCCATATTACTGACTGAAGAGAGAGTCTCTATACTTCATCAGCCAGATTGTCTGAGCAGATGATACATGAATAAAGCTATTCACATAACTGAATTATATAGTACATGGGCTCATTAGAAACCAGCTCATATTCTTGGAGAGAAGAGAAGCAAGCACCTAGGCCAAAGTTAGCTTCAGAGACATGTGATGAAGCTTTCACAAAATGGAAAGAGACCTGACAATTTCAACCTCAGTTATTCCAAAAAAACACAAATCTTCTTAGTTTTTATAGTATTTTTTCTAGGATATTAAATGGATATAAAGTAACTTATGGTTACAGATGTTCTTTCGGTTTATTCTATAATATATAGTACTGCCAACTTCTTTATTTTTAGGAATTAGGATCAATAACATTATTCAAGATTGGAACTGCCAAATGTTTGTATTTACTTTAAAATCTTTTTTTCCCCACTTTATTTGCAAGCACATAATAAGGAATGTGTGCAGACAACCCAGAGCACATCTCAGATCTGTTTAAATTTGTTCTAAATAACTGTTACTAAAGAATAAAGATATAACAAATTGTTTACATGGAACTGGGAGTTATCTTGGCTATTAAATCAAATCATTATTCTCATGATCTGGGTGGATCATCATTAATTATTCCTCTGCCAAAACTAGCTAACACTAATCATTCTAGAATGTTCTCCATCCACCTAGACTAGGTAACTATTTAACATTATGTTCCTTCCACCTTAGTTTCATCCTTTATTTCTCCAATGCTAATTTTCAACTGTCCTTCAAAAAAACTGAAAAGTCACAAGTGGCAAGTTTGGTACACTTTGAAAAGTTTTATGTTTCCCTCACTCGCCTGCTGATGGCTGATATTCACAGAGCAATGTTTTCCAAGAGGAATTTTATTTGGGCCATGTTATGAAGATGAAAAAAAAAATCAAAGGCCTTATTCAGAAAAGTGGAGGCAGTTCTAATTCTCCTGAAGCCTCACCTGGTTGATGTGCACTGAGGGAATGGAGGCTGAAGGTACAGAGGAGTGACTGGGAGAGTTGGGCAGAGACTTGCAGGGCCCAATAGACAGCTGCTGTTTTTTCCTCAAAGCTACTACCTTCTGGGCAACTGGAGGGAGAGAAGAACAACACAAAGAAGAGACATTCTTAAAAAGTCATAACAAGTGCCTGTTCCAGAGCCTCTATCATTAATTTCCTCCCATTCTATATCAGGGTTTCTCAGAATAATATAACATTTTCTGTAGAATTCTAAAATTATGAATTCTTCAAGTGTTTTCAAATTACACAGGCCCACTAGATAATTCACTTAAGATTCAAGATTCTCAATATTTTGCTGATGACGATAAACTAGATATGACTGCAGAAGTAATGGTTTCTTCTTCAACAGTAACATCTGACAAAAACATGAACAGATGCCTTTGCGAATGTAATTGTTCCAACTCAAATATAGTTTAGGTATTCATGTTTTTAAATACGAAAAGGTCACACCTTTCAGTCAAAGTTTGAAGTTCAAAGTGAAAAGGCAACATTTTCCTATTAAACACTCAAGCCATGATGTAAAGACTGCTGGATCCTAATAAAGATCTACAGAATAACTTATTTAAACATAGGCCACAAACAGACTAGCTACCTTGTAAAATCTACATTGGCAATTATGTTTTGGGAATTCTTCCCTGGTCCAACAACACAACTGGCTCACATCACAAAATCCGTTACATAAGGATAAGGAAAACAGTAGACGTATACTTCAGTTCATGGACCAAACATTATAAAAAGGAAATAATATGGGATTTTGTATTCCATGTATAAGGGTAAAGATAAAAGGCATAGTGCATTTTTAAAATTGGATTCAGGAAACAAACCTCCCTTATTCACATTTTTATTAACAAATCGGTTCAAACCTACACTTCAAAAACATTCATACTACCTGGAAGCAGCAACCGTCTTAAAACCTGAAAGAAAGAACAGGAATGTCCTGCCAGAAGATGTTTACAACGCTGTGCTCTCACCGTCCTGGAAAACACGTTCCACATTGAGCCCGTATGTGGCACAGGTCTCGTAGTACGTGCATCTCTTCAGATCATTGGACAGTTTCCTGGCACGGGAATCGTCAATTACCCGAGGGTTTGCTGCACTGATTGCATCTAGAATTAAATGAACAGCAGTGAACAAAATACAAAAGGAGCATTCATTTTTATGAAATAAGGAGACCAAATGGTTGAAGCTCACACACACAATTATGAATCGTAAAGCTGTAGTTCAATCGCTTCAATCTCCTTCTGATTACTATTAATTCTTTTAGCTGACATTTATTATCCTTACAAAACACAGGAACAAAAAACTGATGCAACTGGCTTGGCGGCTAAAGTATCAGCAACTGCCTAATTTAAGAATTAAATAACCCTTATCATAGTTCAACATTGCTCCCCCTAATTTGAAATGGTAAATTTCCTAGATACAACTAGCAACTGCCCCATCTGAAGCCATTACTGAAGCCATTTACTGAAATTCATTATTGGCCTGGGTTTACTGTACTTGTACCTGGCCTTTGACAAAAATAATATACTGAGAAAATTTGCCCAGATGACAAAAGTATCAAACATAAAACGTACACATAAATACTTTAAATCTACAATACCCTTTCATGAGCAGTAAATATCAATGCTGAACAAACCAAGTGTGAGTCTTCAAATCATCTCTCTGCCTCTAAGGTTCCTCACCTTGAGTGCCCACCAGTACCATGGGTACCTCAGCTGTGTTGCGGTAACTGGAGAGCCGCAGGAAGTAATTGTACACTGTCTGAAAACTAATCTCATCTTCCAAGCTGAAGACAAAGACCACAGCATCTACCCAGGCTGCAAACTGTGTAGAGGGGAAGAAGAGAGATCAACATACATCACACCTTGCAGACTGCCATGCTGGAAAAGTGACAAAGAAATGATTCAAAACTTTATGAGAGAGATACACTGAAAAATGTGTTTTCTAAAATCATGCAGCAGATGGCAGTAAAGGTCCATTTTCTGGCAGTAAAATGTTACTCCAATTCAGTTTATATTTTACAAAATTATTAAATAGTGAATTTTACGTGATATGTTTTTTTTAAAAAGGCATAAGTTAATATTCCAATTTATTTAATTGTGACTTAGACCTGTAACTTTTTGTAATGTTCAACATTACATTTGTTTAATACAAAAGGAAAACGCATTTCATTGAGGACTAGTCAGATGACACCTTTCAATCCCAGCATGCCTTTCATACCTAGTCTTTTCTGACTTGTTGTACCCTACCTGAAGTTTTTGAACGTATACCATAATTTTTCACATCTTTGATTACATTAATCACATTCTTTAAAGATCCCCATTTCAGTTATTTTTTTCCCAGTATTTTCTATAAAAATTGGATTCAAATGTGTTCCCCTTTTTGCAGTATCATTCTCTTATAGAAGTGATTTTTATGGACTACATTGACTCTGACTGCTCATTTCTCCAAGGAAACCTCTGAGACAAAAAACAAACACATTACAGCAAGGGCATGTGGGATATTAAAGCTGAAACTATCAAAAAGATATCAAATTAGTAGAAAATATACTTTTAAATAAGTCCTTAAATGTTAAAAAAAAATCAAAGGACAATGTTTTAAGACAAATTTTAGTAAATGGATATTATGAATCCAGACATGCAATCTTTAAGAACAGCATGTACAAAACTGCTTTTTCATCAGGGACAAGTAATGGATGCCGTGAAACAAACTGGTAACAGTTAACCTTGCTTCTGAGTGAGATTGGATTACTGGAGCAGTGTGCCTCAAGTAAGTGCTTTGACATCAGTACTCATTATTTAAAAAGAACAGTTACCTGATGATGCACAAATTGATCAAAACATGTCTGCACTCTTGATGTTGTGTTAAATAAAATAAAGGATTTTCTAAAAGCTTAGCTGAAATATTTTAAGAGAACAGGCTATGATACATTGTTTTTGAAATAATGTTGTGAAACTAATACAGAAGGCACTTTTTTGAGACAAAATTAAGACATACTGCAAATTCTTTGCCAAAACTATCACTTTCAATGCTGAAAGAAATAATGTATATCAGAACTATATCAGTTCAATAATTAGACACAATTTGAATATGACTTTAAAAAACTGTATGTAAACTCGGTGACCAAAATATCATGAACTCCAACCAAATTAATACATTTTCAGTCACAAGAAACAAAGGGCTGGTTTGAGAAGCATGAAATTCTCCCATTACATTCCCTGACCAGATTTCCACCTTAAAATCAAGTGGAACATGAAGGTTAACTCACAAATCACTATACTTTTCTCAGTCTTAGTAAGCAAGTCTACTAGAAGAATTAAGTGGAAAACAGGACTACAAATATATCGAAATCTTGTGCTGTTTTACTGGCCCCATTCTTGTTCAAGAATAGCTTGAATAACACAATTGTTGTCTTTCTACGTTTGCCTTTAACATGGCCAATGAGACACAGTAGCCCATTTTCTTTTACATTTTAAGAAAAGCTGCAAAATACATAACAGCTGTCCAGATTTTGTCTGTTGAAATGTCTCATTGGTCAATATGGAAGAGTGTCTAGTGTGACACTAAAGGCAACAATGTCAGAAAAACCTATCTTCCTGTACTTATGAGAGATACTTCTGGTTTTTCTAAACTGTTCCTCTGGGATTGGTTTATACTGTAGGAGTCTTTCAGCTTATTACACTAGGTTACTATATGCGTATGGTACTTTACTGTCTCAAAGATTTGCTTTGTCTCTAAAGAAACCTATAGCATTAGGAGTTTTATTAGTGTCAAGAAATGCAGTCAAGTGCTCATGGGTTCAGATGGTCAAGCTAAATCAACCAGAAAATTAACTAATGCTGCTGTCTGCCCCCACTCATTAAATCTATAGTGTTAGAATCTTAATTTCAGTAATGCATAACTTCTTCCAGAATTTAAGCAATAGAAAATCTACTTTCTACATTAGAAACATTTTATACTTTAATAAGTGTTATAAATTTATACTTCGATATTTTCATTTCACATGGATTTTGACTATCAGTTTTCTCTTAATGTGCATTCAAACTTATATTCCACAGTTTATCAAACTATTCTAAACAAGTTTCCTGATTAATTAAAAAAAGAGTAATACAATCAATATTACTGTATGTTTTGTAAAACATTTTGCCATTACTTAGGAACTTGAAAATTGCATAATTTAAGAACTTAATATTAAGCTCCTTGTATTTTCATATCTTGATAATCCCTCTGCATTTTGGATCCTCCAAACAGAATATGTGCTAAATCTATTTAAATTTGAGTTGGAAGCAAACAATTTGCATTTACACTGTGGTGATCCCAGGAAACTGCTGTAAGCCTGCATCAACATCAAAACATGCCTTGCAATTTAATGCACTGAAGAACAGTATACATGTCTTTATTTTAAGTCTGGATGCTAAGCCAAGCCTCCTCCTAATCCAAACCACTAACAGGATGCTAAGCCAAGCTTTATTTTAGTCCAAACCACAAATAAGTACATCTATCGTTTTTGGCACTGAAAAGCACAGATACAAATTAATTTCATAGTATGTCATATGAAGATAATAGAATGAACTAAAATCACAGTCAGAGACCAGGCTAACATAAGTCTTTCTTATGTAACATTACAGGAACAATCTCCCTTATTGCTTCCCTCCTTGGTCCACTTGCAGATGAAAAGTCCTTGCTAATTACATGACTATTAACAAAGCCAGTGATGCACAGTGCTTAACAATATAAGCCCTATGTGCAAGAACAAGGGATTAACAATCATTTAAAAAATAAACAGACCACAGGGAAATTAATTTATGGGGCGGCATGGTGGATCTATGGCTAAGGATCTGCGCCTGTGACTGGAAAGTTGCCAGGTCGTATCCCGTGGCCAGCAGAGGAATCCTACTCTGTTGAGCCCCTGAGCAAGGCCCTTAACCCCAACTGCTCCAGGGGCGCCATATAAATGACTGACCCTGCGCTCTGACCCCAGGCTTCTCTCCCTGTCTGTGTGTCTCATGGAGAGCAAGCTGGGGTATGCGAAAAGATGAATGCCTAATACAAGAAATTGTATATGGCCAATAAACTGATCATATCTTATTTGAGAAATACACATTGTGATGATGTGGTTATTACAGTACCTTCCCACTTCATCAACAAACATTCAAACATTTTAACACCCAGCCTGCATGTATATGGTTTTCTTACACATTCCCACTAGACAAGTGGTAAGGTGGCAAAATAAGTCTAAATTTAGTTTAAATTCTGCTGGAGGTGCTACATGTTTTATTTAACATCTGTCTACTATATGCTCTTTTCTTTCTGCTGCCTCCAGAAAGATTTTATGCCAGGAAAAGCTACATTGAGTGCTGTTGTAAATATTTTAAAGTCCTACTACTTTTAGGACATGCACTTCATATACATTTTTCTCTATCCTATTTTAGTGCTGTTTATTACATTGCTTGTTTTTTCCCCAACTGTGTGGGACCTCACTGTTTTTCTTTTTGTAAATAAGAGCTGCGCCCCTCCAATTTTTTTTTCTGTCTGGACGATAGAGTTCCAATCTACCCATCGGGTCACATGACCAGTTCCCAAAATGCATGCCAAACTAATCAGGATTGTTTCTTACCATTGTGTCACAATACCACCTATGACCAAATTTAGTACCTGACAAATTAATAATTGTAGTAACTCTTAGCAAATTCTAAATGTCAGTTGAATTGTTTGTTGTACAACTTGATACAAAGCATATTTTCAAGCTCTGTGTTCTTACAACCTACAGTAACAAGTAATGAACTTTTCATTTAAGGATATACTGTATAGTAATATTAAGATTTTATCTAAAATGTTCTGATATTCGAGTAATTTTTCATCATCAAACATGAAACAGAATAATCAGTTTGTTTTCACTCCCAACACTTATAGTATATCAAGATATTTACTATCTGTATGTTTAAAGTTTACAGCACTTACAGTAATTCAGACATGCAGTTCTGATTCTGATAATGTCTATGTCTTCCATACAAAAAAAGGGAACTTTTAGCAAAAACTGGAATAAGGGTTATTGTAACTAGCTATTTCCAGAGCTTTGAAGTTTGAGCTTCTGAGCTGAAAAGTGTCCGAGATGAACCAGAAGACGGAAATCCGTCACAAAAGTAAGAAGCATAAAAAGAGAAAGGTTCACAGGGGTCTTACCTGCAGCTCAGGGGGTCCACCCTCATCTCGGATGAGAAGCAGATAGCTTTGCCCATCCACAACTATCTCTTTTTTGAACCTTCCACCTGTATAAGGAAATCACAGTTAGCTCATGGTTGACAGACAGAACTAAATTTAAACAGTATTTTTTTTAAAGAGTTCTTGTAGATATTTCTGCCCACAGAACATATACAAAAAGAAAGAAAACATACAAACCAATGAAAATAAGCATATATTACAAGGCAGTTTTTTGTCACCTACTCTTTTTTCATTACATACAAATTATTCTGATGGTGATACCTGCTGTAATTCTTTTGTTGAAGTCAGGCAACGTGTACACAAATTAATTCCATAGCATTGGGAAACAGCTTTGTAAAATGGAGTAAAAGGAATTCTCTCGTTAAAAATAAAAAGTCTTTTAACAACTAATAACCTAGTTAGCACTTAATCTGAAAGTGCAGAAATGAATATCATTACTATAACAATGATTGATTCTACACTGACTTGAAATGAAAACATTTATACAATATACAAATAAAGGGTGGCAGTGTTTTTTATTTATGTACAAGTTGAGATTCTAAAGTTCATAAAAGCATCATATTACTCTAAACAAAACTCACCTAGAGTATAATATAAATTGTTTTCATGAATGAGTAATAATACAATTCTAAAAACTACAAGTAAAGCCAATGAGATTACATATCAAAATGCTAGAATGTTGAATGATTATTACAGAGCAATGCATTTTGGAGAATAACACACATCCCTTCGATATTTATATGAATTACAGTGTTACAATCCAATAGCTGCAATAAGAACAAATTGAGTTTTGAAGTTTTTTTTTACCATGCAGTATTCATCTTTACAATAGGTTTTGCTTGATTAGTACATCATTTTGAACCATATTTCAGGTGGGTAACTGCGTCAGCATGCATACGCTGCAAAGGAACAAGTAATAGGTTTATTCTATGCTGAAAAGAGAAGAAAGAAAACACAATGTTTCGGCCGTGGAGCCTGCTTCACCTGAATAAACCTATTACTTGTTTTTAAATATGTTTGTTATGCTGTTTTTTGAGTTTATTTAATAAATCTGACATGCCAATGTTATACATGGAATATATATATATGAAGTATTCATTTAGGAAGTAAGTGAATTATCAGAGAACGTAAAATTACTATTCCTTTACTTAACATTTGTGATTTTGGAGTTTCAAATTCAAATCTTAGAGGTTGTATCATAAATTGCAGCCCTTTCCTTTAGTTCAGATGTGTTGGTGATGGTCCTTTATTATTATCTGACAGTACAATGTCAGGAATATGAATTTCAGCTTTTATGAATTTAAGAACAGTGAATTAAGACCATTCCTTACAGAACAGTGACAAGTTCTTGTCAGTGTCAGTACTTCTGAGGGTATCCTTACATTAACTGTTTACTTCAGATACTGCCACAAATGTTCAATGGGGTTTACATCTGGACTTTGAATTGTCTAGTCCAATACGTGAAATTTCCTTTTCTTCAGTCATTCAGTTATAGATGTGCTTTTAGGTTTAGTGAATTGCATAACACAAATACATCTCATGTCTTCATCTTCTTTCATTTAGACTTTCATAAAGATCTGATGAGGTTTATGCCTAAAATATACGAGAATACAGACCAAACTAGAGGGTTTACAAACCTTTTCTTAGTGCTGTAATTATATAAGTCTAGTCAGTGCAGCTCTGTGGAAAACTAGAAATTGGCATGAGAGCTGGGTACAGTATCAGCTGACGCCATAAGAGGCTCCACTGCTCCTGCCCCTCTGGCAGCTCACCCCAGTTGTAACCTGAATACCCCTCTGCCATTCCGGTCTGTCGCTCTGCCAACCTGACAGCTCCAATGAGCCAAACTGGCAACTACCTGTGCCAAGGTCATCTCCATATGACTCTGAATAGCGCTTTGATTTTAAGTGAGGGTTTTCCTCATAAATGATAACTGATATGACACTGTTAAAGATTTTCAAACTGCAGGCACATCATTATGAATGCTTCAATGACTTTACTTTCCTTTGATCAGACCTTGGTACAGTACTGGAACTTCCACAACTGAATGTTATTTTTATGAAAGCTTGGGTAAGGCTAATCCTCTGTTATGAAGCATTAAGATACTCCTGCAATTAGCAAATTAGAAGTACCAGTTCCAGGAGCTACATTTCAGGGAAATGTACTGCAAGGAAAGAAAAAAAATGAGACGATAAAATGACAAAAAACAGCCTTGCAAGTATATTTTAAGTATCAATTATAGTCTACAACAAATTGACTGTTGAGCTTATATATGAAATAAAAAAAGCAGAATAAACAAATCTCATGGAGGACAGCACAACTACTGTGAGGATTTCATTATCTTAGAAATGATTACATTCTGTCTGTAAGTGATAACAGTATACACTAGCCGTAGGGCATCAGCTCACATCTAAGCCTCAACCTGAAAGCCAGGTTTTTAAAAACAACTTTATTCTAAGGTGAAACAGATTTACAATAATGTTCAAGACTCCACTGGCAGCAATCATGCTGGGATCATTTCATGGGCTTCAAATCTTTTAGCAACCGTCTGGCTGGTATTAGAAGTTCTACTGTGGGCAGACTGTTTGGGGATGTATTGGATTAAGTGCTGAAGCAGACTATTCTGTTGGGAGGGGAAAAAGCAAAGCAATTTCTTTTCAGAGTCAGAAGATGCCATGGAAAGCAGAGATAGATGTGTTTTGTAATTAAATGATAAGAAAACCAGGCTATCAGAAAGCAAAAGTGAGAAGTGCTGAAAAGAAGAAAAAAAGCAAAAGATAAAAAGTTGTTAAAAAATATGCAACACTTTAATTTGTTGCATATTATGTAAGGAACTGCAGGCTTGATATCTTTCATCTCGTCTCTGCCTCAGTTAGATTGGAAATTGTACATTTTGGTAAGAGAATCGTCTAAATGTGCTTTTCTATGCAAAACCTCTTTAAAGATTAAAGAAGATTTAGGTTAAACCAATTAAACAAAAGGATTATAGCTGGTGCGATTACACAAAATAAAGAACCTATAGTTTCTACTCAGAAGTAAAGAACACCCATGAAACCTGAAACGCTAATCCTACAGCTATGCCTACTGTTCCAGAGTCATGGTTCCTAGCTTTCTCTCCTAAGAACATTTTGATTTTATTATCTTAAGGCTTTCATCTGTAGCTAACAATTTTAGAAAGCTTCCTCCTCACTACATCACATTCAGACTCACAGTCACTCATATAAATGTTCTATCCAATGACTGCACCCTTAAAGCACTTATTGTAACATTGTTTCCTGAAACATGTTTACAAATAACAACAAGAACAAATTTGCATTGCATTATTTAAATGTCCTTTCCTTATTGTCATCAGGACTCAAAACCTGCCTCCACATCATCTGAGCCTGTTAGGAGTAGATCTGTAGAAGCAATCGGATTACATCCTTATTCTCACCTTCCATCCTATCCCACTGGGGAAATGTTTAAATTTATGAATGAAATGAATATTTATGTAAAACCTTTCATGGGGTTTCAAGATCCCTAGGTACTTTAGTGCTGTGCCCTAGACGAAACAATGATCACATAATAAATTGCAGTCACCTCAAGGGGAGAGCACAGCACACTATAAGCAGGGTGTTCAGGCAGGTAGAGGCTATGGGAGTATTCAAG
Source organism: Atractosteus spatula (assembly GCF_055471065.1). NCBI lineage: Eukaryota > Metazoa > Chordata > Actinopteri > Semionotiformes > Lepisosteidae > Atractosteus > Atractosteus spatula. The sequence continues at coordinate 30,995,001 of NC_142711.1, read as the reverse complement.
CAATCATCTGTACTGTCTCAATAGCAATCATAATTTAAAGCTCTGCTGGATGATTATATAGCCTGATCAGAGGCAGAGTGTTAGTATTGATTTAGGGACTTAACACTTGAGCTGAGTTCAGCCGCTTTAATTTGCTCTGATTTACTCTATTGTAAAATAATGGGAAGAAAAAAAATTGCAAGAGCCCAGAAGGGAGGTAAGCGTGTGTGTGTGTGTGTCTGTGTCTGTGTCTGTGTGTGTGTCTGTGTCTGTGTCTGTGTGTGTGTCTGTGTGTGTGTCTGTGTGTGTGTCTGTGTGTGTGTCTGTGTGTGTGTGTGTGTGTGTGAAGGACATTCAATAGACACATTTGGATTTAGACATTCAGTCTTTACCAAACTCACAGACTGTTTTTCAAAGCTAAATACATCCATTCTTTTCTCTATACAACCCCCTGCCTCTCTTTACCAAATTAGAAACTCTAATTTGGTACTGTATAAACTGGATTTCAGTTTTAAACAATTGAGCTGATGACATACAGTATATTAGAAACATTCAAGTTTGATGGGTAGTCTTGATAATTCTTCTGTCAGAACATCTGCCTTATACCTCAAAGCTAAAAAATATGTAAACGGATGAGAAAAAATAGATTCAGTTATATTTTAGAATGAAGAATTAGAAACACAAAAGCCCCAGCCCAGTCTGGTTGGATTCTTAAATAATCCTCAAAAGATTTCTTTGGTCAGCTGTTATTAGCTTTATCTGAAAAACAAATATATCTAAATGTGTCACTCAATCAATAAAAGTAAACTAGAGATTTTATTTGGGGGAAGCTAACTTGATAGGCATCAGTAACAAAGCCCCTTTGAACTGCATTTCTCCACAATATATGATTTTACCATTTAGTTGAATGAAAAGCAGTTTAAGCCTAGTTTTCTTAGTCTTAATACTTTCTAAAACCTTTTACCTTTTCTATCTTAATTTCTATATCTGAAATTGAAAACAGCACATTTTTGGGATGCTGCTTTGATGAAACAGGTACAGTATTTTGGTGTTTGAAGTCCAGTTAACATTGATAATGCCATGATTAACAAAAAGACAAATATGAAATGTACTATGAAGCACTAACATTAAGAACTAAGAAGTAAATCCATCTCATAAATCTATTTCCAGTATTCTGGAGGTGAGGTGAAAAATGCATAAGAATTGTACTTGCTCTGCTAGTTAGAGCTGATATTCTATATGCAGCATATACAGTTACATTGAACTAGTTATACTCTACAGCTACTGTATTAACAAGACCTTTGCAAAGGCAAAGCTAGATTTTTCAAATGTCAACAATCATTAGCATCTAACTTTTCTACAAACTGAATGAGGTTTGAAGTGCCTATAAGTTAAGTACAGGTTAAAGAAGGGAGAATTTAATGACTTCCACAATTTTCATCCCTGGAAAAGTTTATAATAAGAACAATAAAATAAATTGCATTTACAGGTATATTGCAATTTGTAGCCCAAAGGACTCTGTAGCACTTAACATAAAGGGGACCTATTACACTGAAGTACAGCGCTTACATAGAAATGATGTGTGTCAACCATTACAGTACGTACAAGCACACCAACTACACAAACAGATTAAATAGAAGAAAAACACATCTGAATTTGCTTCACTAGTTAAATTAAAGAGAAACTTTAGGCAGGCCAAAGTCTTTAAATCTAGAATGTTATGCAGTCAGAAAACTGTGATTAATACCCTTAGTGTCACTGTCAAGTGATGCAAAAGGATTTATAAAATGACCTATCACAGCAGGGTTTCTCCAGGCTTCACTGTGGGGTGGCAATTTGTGGTAACTGTGGTTCAGAAGGAACATTGGCACCTACTGGTCCACCAGAAACACATATAACAGCAACCTGGTTTTACCGGGAAGTTCCTAAAAGCCAGTACAGACAAGGCCCAAACTTGATCAGTAGCCTAACTATAGAGATCTGAGGCTAGAAGGTGGTAACACTGCTGTTACTTAGAGCTCTTCTGAAATTAATCCTATGTTTCCATGGAAACAGATGCACATTACCAGTTTTGAGACATGGGGGAGATGACAAGGCCACAAAATATAAAAATGATGTGCAAACAGACAGGTAGAAATGGAAAAGGGGAAGCTTAGATAAGAGACAAAGGCTTGTGGTGAACAAGCTATTTCTGAGATTAATATTCAAGGAAAGTGATAGATGCTGTTGTTGCCAAAGGAGACCCATAGAGCACATACAAATCAGGTGGAATGTTATGAGATGGTGAATATCAGCAGAACTGTTGAACACACTGTTGCATATATCAAGAGCCTAAGAAAGTCACTTAGAAATGTCAAATTCGTTCAGAAACCATTTTGCAACAAGAAACATTCTTGGCAAAACATATCTCCTTGCAATCCAATGTTTTGTAACAGATTTGCAGCACATAAATCAAGGATGCAAAACAAGCCAAGATCTGAGTATGCATTAAGTACTTCCATCAGAATTATAATCAGCCTAAAATTAAAGCATAATACCCATTCCAAAGATCATTTTTCTAGCATGCCTTAATTACAATGTGACTGTGTAGCCCAGCTGTTCAAGAAATACACATTCTACAATTTCCTGAAGAAATATATCACCATCAGGCTGGTTAAGGCAATAATATAATAATATTCCAATGTATATGAAGGGAAACTTCAGTGCTTTTATTAAAACATAGAAGCAGAAATATGTTGTTTGTTCCATATTACAGTATAGCTACTAAATGCAGTAGAGACCAACACATTTCTAGATAAAATGAAGTTTCAGAAGTAATAAGTGCTATTATATATATATATTATATATAATATATATTTGTAGTGTATGTACTGTACTGTATATGAACTTCTTTGCAAATCCCCAACAAAATAATTGATAATAAGAAATAATAAATAGTAATGAATGCTGTTTTGTTTGATCAGATGTCTTCTTACAGTAAAATATGGTGATTAAGTGATAGGGGATTCTAAACTAGGTTCCAGGTCAGAACTGTATGTTTCAGAGGCATTAATATAAATGTTCCAGGCTAATGCCTGCCTGTCCAGACCTGTCCTTCACCGTATTATCATGCTGTCAATCACTACTGGACAGACACGCCTGCTCCTGTCAGACAGGCCTGATTACAGACCTGCTCCTCAGCCTCTTGGCAAGCCCACAGCTGCCGGATACCATCTGATCTTACCTTCAGGGGACTCCTCCTGTACATATGTGCCAGTCAGATACCGGTGAACCAGGGCCGACTTCCCACTTGAAAGGTTGCCCACAATGCCCTGTGGAAAAAATAACCAATGAAGAACTTAACATGTTCCTTCACACCATTTTTTCATAACATTTATGGTACTGAATCAAACAACAGGTTAGTTTGCCAAATCTCCCCCTGCTATTACATTTTTACAGTACTTTTTTATTATAACAAATCATCTCAAGGTGACCAAGAACATTATAATTAAATATCATCAATGTGTATATTTTTCCTTGATGATACTGCAAGCTGGCACTGGAATTCTGATACAAGGTTCTACCTGACATGTCTCATTTAACACCATTCTTGCATTTTTGTTGGGAAAAGTCACAAGAAACACAGCAGCATTTTACAGTAATAATTTAGCATGGGAAGTACTGGATAACAAAACAAATGAATCAATGTATTAAGGATTTTCCTAAGTGAGAGGTCTCAAATTTTTTTTGCCAAGAGTAATTATAAAAGTGTGCTTTGCAATTAACAATTTCACCTGGGCAGGTGCAGAATTTTACTGTCTATGCAATTCTGGACATCTAAGTGTCTCTCTTGTTTGTTGATGTGGTGCTTCAACTTTACTCATCTAGCATGGTATGTGCAAAAGTGCTAATTTTACCAAGGTTCCCACAGGCTGAAAGAACACAGAAAAGGCCCACATGTAATTCACTTCCTATTCAAAAATAATAATTAGAGAAACAACAAAAAATAGGCTAGGCAAAGACAAAGGAAAGAAGTAAACTTCCAAGCAACTCTATATTGTAGAGTATCTCATCCCCCAGAAGAGTACCATGTTAAAGGCCAAGAATAATCTCTTTAAGCTATTTAATATTCAAGTCAGCACTCCATAGAATGAATGGGAAATAACATACAATGATTTATTCCAAGACAAAAGTCAAAGAAATATTATATGGTATACCTCAATATAAAATTGGCTATTTCCTAAAACACTTTACTATAAAACTTTGTTACTTTTATAATACTGGCAGAGAATGACATGGACATTTAAAATGCATGTTTCTATAAGCATTTTAAGTAGTTACCATTATTAAAAAGTCATTACTTTTTTAATGTTTAAAGTGCAAATGTGTAACTACCAATATGTTGCTAAGGCCAGACAAATATTACACTCGAAAATCCTGTACGTAACCATACTTCTACGCTTGTTAAAAATGTTGTAGCAAGACAGCCGAACATTTGGAATCAAGTATTTGTAGTTGGCTTGAAAGCCTGTTCAGCAGGGGTAACTGCAGCCAGCCATCCACATACCAGCCCAATCAGACCAGAAACGTTTTAAACTAGGACCAGTTTGCTAGAAAGTAAAGTCACCGGTGGCAAAGACTATTACTGTACATGTGTACATGTGTTTCAATCCAAGGTGGGGCACTGTTGTCCCCTTGAGCAAAGCACCTCACCCGGATGGCTTCAGCTATATTTCCAGTTGTATACAAATATAAGTCACTGTCAAGATGAAAAGCATTGACCAAATAAATTAGTAGTAGAAATAATACTATCGTTCCCTGAGTTGAGCTGTATAATCTTAACGAATGAGCAAAGCAGCACTGGTTACACAGAAGTGTGCATCACGCTTGTATGAACAGCATTATTAAACAGCAAATCACACAAGAGAGCCGACATCAGGAGACAGGGAAGGAAAGGCAGAGCTGTCAGTACAAGCTGAGACGGAGTATGTGTGTGGGAACAAAGCTACAACAATGGCTCATCTAAGCCTTTTCTTTCTTTGCACCACAGTTAATTAGAAGGTAGTAAACCCAATGAAAGCTTTGCTTGAGTTTCAAATACAGACCTTGCACGTAAACACTTTATAAGAGCATCAACAACCTGGAAGTCCCGATTAAAAAAAAACTTACATAAGTGAATCACTCACTGCCTATGGTTAAATAACCTTGACAGTGGAATAGAATAGGGAAGGCAAGGTGCACAGTAATCACGTGCCTTTACTGAATAAACAGTGCCTCGTCCATGAAAAGGAAGCACAATAGCTCATTGTTTCTGCTTGGAGACAAATTAATTGTGGCAAAAGACACCCACAATGGAGAAGGAGGCTGTTATTAGACTAAATGGGAAGAACACTGCTGTAGCAGAAAGATACAGAAACTTCTACAGAACCCACAAATTAAGAAGATTAAAGCATGTAATGCACTACTTAATTGGCATGAGATTCAGAAGCCCTATGGTGTCAAGTTGATTATATGCGTGTGAATTTGCTATTATTTGCAAGAAGCATGGTGTGTCAACTAGTAAATCATACCTAGGGTGCATGATTTACTTTTGCTAAAAATACTTGAAAACAGACACAACTTAATATTCCTTTCCTTAGTATTTATTCTGCTGTTCTTTAAAAGAAAGCTTCTAAGACACTGTTATAATACAGGGACATCTGGAAATTGGAGTCAATAATTACTTTTGTACAAACAATGCATTTTGTTATATGGCATATTGCCAGACGTCCCTCTTTTAAAGCCAGACTGAATTGGGGAAACCATTTCTTTTAGAAAGGTCAGATTATAGGTCTCCAAATTGCCGATTTACTATATTTCACAATTGAACAATATGATTTGTATCATATCAATTTCTCGGTTGTATTGTATCTGTTGATACCATTTTTCATGAAGCAAAATCCTTTTCAAACCATCAGTGTTTTAACAGGGTCTTTGCCCAAGTTCCAACTGCCATTGTAATGTAGCACTGAGAAACAGTTTGTGAACCCTTTACATTTATCTGCATTCTCATACAGTATACTGTATTTTAGACCAAAACATAATTATATGTTCATGAAAGTCTTAATGAACAGTAAAGATTAAATGGATAACATGAAGAGATATGAAACAGATACTATAAGTGCAGCAATGACTTCAACTAGATGTTTCCTGTAGCTGTTCATAAGTCTCACAAATCAGCTTTTAATAGTTTTGGTCCATTTGTCCTTACAGAACTGCTTCAGGTTGATGGCATTTGGGGGTTTCCTTGCAGGAACAGTAGACATCAGGCTCCCTACAGGCTTCGACTTTTACTTGGCCAATCAAAAACAAAACTTTCTTCTTCAATGTAGATCTGCTTTAATGTTGGATATCATTCACTTGCTGCATGGCCAACCTTTAGCTCAACTTCAGATGAAGAATTTGTGGCCTTACGTTCTTCAGAATTTGCTGGTATGATGTCAAATGCATGGTTCCGTCAATAACGGCAAGCCATCTGGGTCCTGAAGCAGCAAAGTAGCCTCAAATCATCATATGCACACCACCATGCTTGATGGTCAGGATGAGATTGTGTTGGAAGGCAGTGCTTGCTTTTTGTTCACAAAAGGTTTCTTATTGTGTTCAGAAAGCTCAACATTTGACTCCTCTGTCCAGAGAATGTTCTTCCAGCAGTCTTGGGGATCATCCAGGTGTGTTTGGTGAACGTGAGCAAGGCAGCAATGTCCCTTTTAGAGGGCAATGGGTTTTTCACGGTTACTCTCTCTTGAAAACAATTGCTGTTCAGACTTTTACTAACAACCAATGCATATAAAATGACATTAGCCACAGCAAGAAAAGCCTGCAGACCCTTAGATGTTACTTTGGGGTTCTTTGTCACTTTTTGGATGAATTTCTGGGTTGCTCTTGGAGAGTTCTTGGCAGGACAACCAGTCCTGGGTAGAGTCACTATAACCTTGACTATTTACCATTTGTAGATGTTAATATCTGTATCTGTTCATGTGTGCCCCAAATCTTTAGAATGCTATTTGCAACCCTTTCAAAAACTGATGAGTCTATTCATAATCAACAATGTTTGCAATCTCTTTTGGTAATGGTATGACATGTTTCCACTGACCTGTATGGTGAAGACCAAATTCAAAGTTTCTGAGCATCATACAGGACATACAGTATAGGTTGCCCATGCTCAGTCCTTACTACCCAATTATTTAACCACCTGATTCTAATTACCCTCTTTAACTGTGCTAAGTAAACTACAGGTTAATTTATTATTGACATACAGTAACTAATTAACAATTGGTGTATTTTTTTTCCAAATTCTTATACCATTTCATCTAAAAAACATTAATATTGGCAAATATAAACTATTTTAATTATTTAAGAAATAACCAGTTTCTACTAAACAAGGGTATAATGCTAAATAAAAATGTAATTCCCATAATTATATTGGGGGTCAGGGGTGGCACTGTGGCGAAGTGGTTAGCGTTGCTTTCTCGCAGTGCTGGGGCCATGGGTTCAATTCCTGGGGTGTTATCTACCTGGAGTTGTATATGTTCTCCCCATCATCTTGTGGGCTTTCTCTGGGTGCTCCGGGTTCCTGACACAGCCCAAAGACATGCTGGCTTCTGAGAAAATTGGCCCTGGTGTGAGTACTGTATGTGTATGTTTGTGTCTATGTGTGCCCTGCAATGGAATGGCATCCTGTCCAGGGTGTACCCTGACTTGCACCTGTTTTTTGCCGGGATAGCTTTGACTTTCTCAAAACCCTGTATTGGACAAAGAGGTTAAAAAATGAAAAATTGATGGGTCCTTTGGGTACACAAACTCTTTTCAGCAGTGTGAGAAAAATATCTAACAATAAATCATAAATATACAGTATATAATTTATAACTGCAGGGAGAAAAGACCCCAAACTATTGCTAACACCTTTCTTTTATTAATAGGAAAATGTATGTATTCCTTGCTGCTGTTGCTGTTTGAGGTATTTATTACTGTGACTTTCTGTCTGGGAACCCCATAGGGTGTTTACAAAGAAAAGTAATTTGTGCTACACAAAGTAATAATACTAATAATAATACTACTACTACTACTAATAATAATAATAATAATAATAATAATAATTGTTTACACTTATATAGCGCTTTTCTGGACACTCCACTCAAAGCGCTTTATAGGTAATGGGGACTCCCCTCCACCACCACCAATGTGCAGCATCCACCTGGATGATGCGACGGCAGCCATAGTGCGCCAGAACGCTCACCACACATCAGCTATCAGTGGGGAGGAGAGCAGAGTAATTAAGCCAATTCATAGATGGGGATGATTAGGAAGCCATGATTGGTAAGGGCCAATGGGAAATTTGGCCAGGACGCCGGGGTTACACCCCTACTCTTTTCCAGAAATGCCCTGGGATTTTTAATTACCACAGAGAGTCAGGACCTCGGTTTTATGTCTCATCCATAGGATGGCGTCTGTTTCCACTATAGTGTCCCCGTCACCATACTGGGGCATTAGGACCCACATGGACCGCAGGGTTAGCGCCCCCTGCTGGCCCCACTAACACCTCTTCCAGCAGCAACCTTACTTTTTCCCAGGAGGTCTCTCTTAAGTAGTAAATAATTAAATAGTGCTAATCTGTATCAGTATAAACTGTATCACTAAAATACTTCTCCATCCTCTTTTCAAATTCAAAAGCATCGTGAAGTTTATTTAGACTATGTATTTGCTTTTGTGTGATGCCATTTTCTTCTCCTGTATACTTACTTATGGTAAAATAGCTTTATACTTTTAACTTTTTACTTTTAAAAGCTTCTTTCAATAGTGGTTAACTACAATATACAGTACATGTATAAGATTCTAGGAACAAAGCACAAATGAATCACAAAACACACAATAGGGGAAACAAATATGAAATGTAGTCGAGTGTAACCTGTGGATTAGATACAATACACCTTTAACCTAAAACTGCAGTTACCTGTGTACTGTATGTCAGTAACTCCTGTGGTACACTGAAGTTTTTTTTTTATTCATGCTTAAAGTGCTGCAAAGACAGAAGAAACACCTTCAAAGACTTTGTCCAAGTTTAGATAGTGCTGATGCAGTTTCATTTTTCTCTTTTAGTTTTAATTACCAACTACTGTATATAGAAGCCCTGTGGCTAACTAATTATCATGTAAAATATTACCTGACCTGTTTCTTTGCACCATCCAAAAATGCAGTGTTTATTTTGAAATTGGTCGGAGGGAATGCCATACTACAGAATATCATCAAGGTTGTATAGCTTACCTTATTACTGTTGCAAAGCACTTTCCTTTTATTTATGGTTGTGGTATTCTGGGTTAAATCTAAACCTACTAGATGCATTTGATGTATCATTTTGAACAACTTCAAAGCACAGACATGGGCATGGACTGAACAAAGAACTCCCAGAGATCCCAGAAGGGCCCACAGAAATCTCATCTAAACAAATTAGTCCAGGTGCAAATGTTTTGACATTTTTCTTCAGAAGTTGATTTTTAACCTCCTTCTTGAATCATTTTTGCATTATAAGCAGCTATTGTTATGAAGGTAGCACTTACTATAAAGTAATATTTCATTTCTATTACTAAAATACGAGCCAGTGCCAGATGTTTTGAACAGACCTTCAACACCATTACACTGAGAAAATAGACCTGGAGTGGAATTATTTGGAAGAAAATGCTAATTACAGCAAGATTAATCAAAGCCTTAAGGCTCTGCTGTCGTTAAGATGTATATTTCTGGATTAGCCAGAATACCACTTGCTGTTTTTTTCATGAATTACTTCCAGTATATATCACTATTTTATCCCAAAACTGTCATTCATTGTCAGAGTCCTACTGCAAGTCATCAAGCATTGCCACACCAACAGGGTTGATTAAAATTACCCATTTCCTGCCAGATGATTTTCTTGCAAAGTTTTCATATTGGCTTTGTTCTGAAATCGAGACCATTAACAGGATTTACAGAAAACTACAAGCTTAAATGCCTAAGACTAAGGCATGCCTAACAATTTCTGAAATGCTTCAGATCATACATCCAATTAAATAGCCCAAATATACAAAAACAGTAACCACTGCTTGGCTACTTATAATGTGCCACAATAAGAGATTAAACTTATTTACTATATACTATAAATTCAAACAATATGAGATTGAACAGAGGAAGCATCTGACACTAAAATTAAAAGCACCTAGTTTCAAAACCACTTCTGATGGCCGCTTTCTTGAAAGCGTGACAAAAAAAAAGCTTTTCTTAATGAAAATTCAGAGGTTAACAGAAATAATTCAAGACTGGATGGAAAGATGTAAAATAAAGTTAGACCTCTCTGGAAAAGGGTCTGAAGGACAAAGGTAGATGTTTAAAAATGTAAGGGATTCTCAATATTTCTGTGACTAATTCTCAATATTTATTTGATTAACTGTTTTGCATTTACTTACACAAAACTTAAAAAAACACAGATAACTGATAGTGGGACAACAGTAAGGTGGTCTATTTACAGTACTTAATTGTACTGTATATTCTCTTACCAGGTTGGAGAAAATATTGCACTCATGCACAGGTTTTAACATTTTCTTTGCTGAAAAGAAAAAACATAAAAACTACATATTTCCTTCTTAAAAACCATGTCCCAGTGCAAACTGATTTTAATATCATCACAACACACTGCAGACATTCTCAAAAAAGGTGGCACTGATATTTCAGAATTGATGGATCAGAGAGTCTTTACTTACCACTTTAAGCTCCGGTACTGATCGACTCAAAGTCCATTCCTGACTGTTCACAAAGGAGTCTGTAAGAGGATAAGTAACAGTTGTCAGTGCCAGGTGAGATGCCATCAAATGTCTTCACAATAGTCCTTACCTACTTCACACAGCATTTTTCACACAAAAGAAAGCAAAACAAAATAATCACTCCACACATTGGCCTACATGAAAATACACAATGGATTTGGAAACGATTTGTCTTTTCAGACAAAGATTGGCACATATTGAATGCAGGTTGCCTGCTAGAGTAAAGAAAGCTTACATTGGGCCCCAGTCTGTGTAACAAAATGCCATCGAATGAGGACAGGTATTCACAGGACAGGAAAACGGTCATTTAAAAGGTCAAATTTGTATAATTCGCTGTTGTTTCTGCATTTCGCCACTGGCTCTTAAGCAAACAAAGTGGAATGCTTGAACATGTAGATAGTAATATGATCTAGTCAGTCTCTAGGATGAGTGCAAGCAGTGAACTGTAAAAGAGTCATCACCAGCTTAGATGCATTATTTCATTAGTAAAGTTCCGTAAGTGACCTAATCTGGCTGCTAAATTCCACCAGGGGTTCCTCCCCTCCTTGGAAGTACACAACTTCCTAGCGCTGTCTCCAAGGATTTCCTAAACCCAAGGCAATTTACATCAAAACCAGAGCATATCAAATACTTGAGCTCCAATGGGTCTCCAAAAAAACTCCCTTGCATCCATCTGGTATGTTTTCAATTCATCGTTTTATTTTTAACTTTTGGAAGGTTTAAGTGAGGTCTTTAAAATCCACTGTAGTATTAGAGTTAGGAAGGATTCTAAAAGTCTGATTTTCAGTGCACTGAATCAAAGGTTGAGGCTCACCCAAACCCTAAAAAAAATCTACATTATTACAATAATGTAATCTTAAAAGCCATTTGTTATAGAACTTCAGTATAAAAGACCAGATTAATTCAGTTTTACTGTAGATAGGCTCCGGAAACTGTCCAAGCTTAAGCAACTGAACCTTTTTATTCTTGAGCAAAGAAGTTTATGAGGGCACAAAATCCTAAAAAAGGATTTGACAGTCAACCCAGCACATTTCTTTTCATAACTAACAGTAAAACATGAACCAGAAGGAACTTAAAACAGGAGGAATTTTTTTACCCATAGAGTTATAGGAGTGTGTAGCAAGCTACCCATCAGCAATTTTGTAGCTGATATTCTGGCTTCTTTCAAATCTCATCAGAAAGACAGCACCTCCCCTGGACAAGCATGTTACCATACTAAACGTACTGGTTTAGAAACACTGATTCAGAAAGAAGATCACCAATGGTGTTAACCCACACCTTTTTTAGAAGCAGATGATTATGCCTTAAAATTCTCCCACTCCAGTACTAGCCAGACCCACCCTTGCTTAACTTATGAAGTCCGACAAGCTCAGGCAACAAGGCAGTAACTGCTGTCACTCTTGTATTACACTTGATTTTCAACTCCTTATAAACAGAGTTTCAGTCTAAAAATACTGTAACCTGATCACCTATATTACAGTCTATAAGCTACTGTATTAAAGAATACAATAACATAATAGTAGTTTATGGTATTTACCTTAATCTGAACAAACAAAGTAATGTTCTGAAAAGACAATTTGAAAATTGAACATTTTAATCATAGAAAAACCTCCATCATGTCTGAGATCTCAGCTCTGGCACACACCACAAAAAAATTCTTCAGTCCTCTCAAAATCTCCATTCACCTCCGATACTATCTACTGCAGGGCATAAAACACAGGCATTTTGTTTTATCATAAACAACTCTCTATCATCATCAAAAAGACTAAAACAACAGAAAGTCTGCATTTATAAACAACACTTATCGGACAGATCTACTAAATTGCTTTGGAAACGTATATGTATTGTACCTTGCATGCTGTTTTGAAATAAAGAGTATGGATTTCAATATAGAAAGTATTGATTTATTTATAATTTCTTAAAACAAAAGCACGACAAATACACAGATATATAAATTAGGTTTTGTAAAGATCTTTTCCCTGACCTGACAAACCAGCAGGAAAGCAGTTAGGCAGATAAAGCCCACAGCCACCTTCTTGTAGGAAGCATAGTTTTAAATAGCATTCTAAAATTTTTGTTGAATATTCATCATTTTGTTTTGTCAGTTTTTCCAAGTACTGTTTTGGGTAGAAGGACAGATAAAAAATGGTGGTCTTGCCAGTAGCAATAAGGTGAGGTTTTCCTTCTGATGAGGAGCTTGTTATTTTTAGACAGGCATTAATTTATGTAAGGGACATTTACTGCAGTTCTTCCTGTTCAACTCCTGAGTTACCCGTCTTGTCACACCTCTCTAAGCATGTCCAGACCTGAGAGGAACACACAGCTCCTCAATTACTAGGCTTTTAAAGACGCCACCTTAAACAAGCCTTGTGGGGGATGGTGTCATTCACCCAGTCTTTTAATTGCAGAAATCCAAAATTTATATTCACAAACAGTACACTGTATGACTCAATATCTTAAGACATAACAGAGTCACCACTGTAGCTGCTTATTTTAAGTAAAAGACCAGTTAAGCAACATTCCACTACTACCATTCTGCTGTAGAGACAGTCTAAGTAATATTATTTATCTTCAATATGTGCTAATCTTAGGGCTTTAATTTCCTAGATCATTGACTGCTTAAGTATTGATACTGCATTACCAGGTTCTCAAATAAGAACAAGTTCCTGCATTTTCAAAATGAGCGATTTTTAAAATAAGTTGATTTACTGTACTCTCATAGAGAAAACTGGGTATGTACAATATTAGATGCTGTGACCAGTTGCATCTCAAGTCAAATGTCTCCTTAGTTTTCTTTTTAAGTGAAAGTGTATTGCACAGAGCAGCTTTCAAGTTGGGGGAAATACATGTTTTGCCTAATATTTAAGGAAATTCATGCAACCAGGCACTAGAAATATATTTTTTCAATGAAAACGTACTTTCATACATGTACTGTACAACTAGATGTCTTGTCATTTACGTGCCATGTCATAGTTAAAAAGAACCCAACAGGAATCTCTTATTAAGGATAGAGATCCCTGTAAAGTTTGCAATTAATGTATAAGCCATCTCATAAAACCTACACTACACACGTACAGTTTGTGTACCACGATTCACTATGCTTTATTACCCTTATATGTTAACCAACTGAAGACACATTGGACTGCATTTCTCCTAGACTAGGGTTGGCTAACCTTTGTCTATAATATATAAATATACATACTGTTTACATCTATGACACTATATAAAGCAGCAGTAAGAGTTCACTGCCAAACTATGGTTAAATACTGTATTTTATTACGAAACTGTAGTAAAAAAAATCATTTCTATGAGCTATAGACTAGGTTAAATATCTTACATTTAATTTACCTTAAAGGTAAAGGAAAGTGTGGAGCATGCCAGTACAATCATGCATACATAGATATGCCAAAAGACACTTAATCCTGGCAAGGACTGCAGCAACTCGAAGCATATCCTGAAAACAAAGGGTGCAAGGCAAGTCCACACCCAGGGTAATCCATTCCACCCACACCCATGCACTAGTCACAGGCACTAGCCAGCGTGTCTTAAGCATGTGGGGGGAAATGTGTTCACCCACAGAGGACCAGGGAGAACATGCAAGCTCCACATAAAGGAGACACCAGTTCTGTCCCAAGAGCTGTGAGGCTGGAGAAATAACCTTCATATCAGCATAATGGCCCATATGCTTATAATATATATAATATATATAATATAGGAACAGGTAATGGGTTTAATTCCATGCTGAAAAGAAAAAGGAAACAACGTTTTGGCCATGGAGCCTTCTTCAGGTGGTTCTTCAGTGGATCTATATAGTATACAATACTGCATATACTAAAGCATACATACAATTTTAAACTACTATCAAACTGAAACATATGCAATGTGGAGGTCAGAAGTAGTAGACTGTGCTCAAAATAAAGTTGCTATTTTAAACTTTGGAAAGGAAACAAGACAGCAGTTCCTTATTACAGTGCAGACCCTTCATATTTTAGTACACAGATGGCAAACAAAAAAAAACAGATGCAGAACAACACAGCCCAGTGTTCATATTTCTGAAGCCAGTGCACAGAGAAAAGACCCAAAAATAGAGGAGTGAACTGTTAATACAAATCACTTGTTGTTTGTGGAAAATGAGCACTACACAAACAGGGGTCTCCCATCAAAGTTACCCCTCAGGCTACGGAACGTTTTAAACGCAGTCTGGAACACTCAAATCATTACTGACAAAAGATGAATTCATTAAAGTGGCATTTTAGCAGGAGCAAAGGAGCACAGGAAAGCTGAGTTGTCTGGACAGTGCCAAGTGTAAAAAGCAACTCGCAGAAAAGACACTGCATTCACATGTACTAAAGGAACTACACTAATATAATGGAAAATGTATTTGCATTAGTGGATTCTATTTTTAATAAATAAAGCACATCAGCACAAATACGTAGAAAACTGATTGTTAGACATGTTCTTTACAGTTTTATTAATTGGGTATCATGGCAGAATACCCGTAGGTCAGTTTTGGACCTGCAGTATAGACAGTGAATTGAGGGGGTGTTACTGTATGCGACTTTTATTGAATTTGATTTGATGAAAAAGGAAACAAATCAAAGGAGAATTATTGGAGGTCCCAAAGCACATATTCAAGACAAAGTGCACAAGAACCTAAAGACATTTAATGTTACCAATTAAGCTGTGTTACACTGTAACGCTGTTGCAATAACATGCATACAGTATATTCCACTCAGATTAAATGTAAAAAAAAATCCAGTTCCAGTCTGCATGCTTTCCCCCAGTCTACTATGATATTAGAGCTACAGTACAAACTGAAAATGAGCATTCTCCAATCTCACAGTCCAGCCAGAGCCTCTTCACACCTTGAACCCAGTTTTTCTCCACTGAGGAGGTCAGGAAGACTGAGAAATATCCAACTGGCTTTACCATTAACTTTCTCAGTAGGAATAAATGTAGAAAAAGGAGATGGCAAAATCCAAGACAGCTGTCCCTCCTTAGCCACTGTGAATATAAATGATACTTGTTTTTTACTTCAATGCAATTTTCCAGCCCATATAAGCAACTCAGTACAGCTGGAATTTCTACTTTCTACTAGGCAGCACAGAAGAAGCTCAGACAAATCAAAAACCACAGGAAATCATAAGGAGGAAAAGCATGTTCAAATTTCTATCATATGTTTCTTGCAGTAGTAATATGAAGAGGAATCCATTGAAGTCTAGGGAAAGCACTGTCACGGTCTGGCTGTTTGATCACATACTATGGTTCTGTCACAAAGCAGGGTTGTTAACCAAGATTTGGTAAAGGGTTCCACTGAACTGATTTTGAAATGGTATTGGATTTTTGAAACATTTTTTAAAAAGAACTCTCAGTTCAATTTCAAACCACTGTTAAGCACAGTGCTTTTACTGAGGCAAACTTTAAATATCCTCTTTGATGTATTTTCTAAACTCAAAACACTAAGTACTTCTATGTCCTACAGGTAAGATCCGCCACCAATTATGTCAACCAAGTAAAAGTTCATGCTTGAATTTAACAGTGGCAGTGGAAACTATTTTAATAAGTTGGGTGGAGACTGGAAAACTCCTAGATAAGCCTCAGTTATATTCATCTGCATTGCTATTAGGGAAGGAATACTCCAAGGCTACATTTAGCTACTGCAAAACCTGATGGCACAGTCGGATGTTTTTTTCTTAAGAACTTGTTTAATAAGACCTTATTCTGGAAAATCCCATTCTCTGTGTTTTTTTCTACATTATGTTTTGTTATAATGGTTAACTATAATATACAGAAGAAGTGAAAGATCTGTGGCAACACTGAAAGTTAGAACAGGCCCCACCTGCCTGTGGAAAACAGGCTTGGGCTGTTCATATTATGTTCCATTTTGATGCTTGTTACAGTCCTATAAAGATCACCACAAGCTTAATTCTATCAGAGGTCAAGGGCAAGCACACTATCTAAAATGTAGAATGGAAACAAGTTGTGTATACGTGCTGTATAGGGCGGCAGAGGAGGCAGGGGAGAGTATAAGACAGCACAAAGATAAACAAGAAGAAAAGATGCATTCAATGTAAAACTAACAAATAGCTCTAGGAACTATTTCACAGCAGATCTTTCCATCAAAAAGTCACAGGCTGCCATGAAGATGAAAAAAAATAGTGGAGAAAACACAAGAGATTTCAAGATGGCGGCTCATGGAAAAAAAGTAGAATCACTTGGCCTATCTTTAATAAGCTTGCTGATTTTAGAAAGCCATATTCCAGTCTTAGTTTTGAATATGATTATTGTGGTACTTAATGTTAACAATATGGTTCATGAAAGATAGCGATTTGCTGGGTTAAAAAATTCAGTCAAATATAAAGCTGAA
This sequence comes from Atractosteus spatula, assembly GCF_055471065.1. Lineage (NCBI taxonomy): Eukaryota > Metazoa > Chordata > Actinopteri > Semionotiformes > Lepisosteidae > Atractosteus > Atractosteus spatula. Next base: position 30,977,850 of record NC_142711.1, on the reverse strand, counting down.
TAGGGACATTATAGCATAAGAAAAGCCCAAAATCCATGGATTAATACATAGTAATTTTGTTTAAGATGTACTGAAAAGTAATAATAAAGGATGACAGTCAAGACCTGTTTGGACTCTCTGATAATCCCTAATGTCTGCTATTGTGAGAGACATCAGCTACACTTTAGTCAGTACAGAGCTGAAATCTACTATTATTCAGTACGAGTGCTATTCAACATACAGCAATAGACCCAGTTACTACCAGAAATTTATATTTTAATAATTCTAAAATAAAGATAGTTTTTATAAAAAGGGACAATGCAATGTAAAAAGGAAAGTATTGTATTTAATATGATCTAATGGTTTTTTTGTTTATGTGTCATGTCATGTTTATGGGTTTTAGTGGAAAAGCATGACATAGTAGACTGAAATAGGTTTAAGCATCAGGTTTTCCATCACAGATATTTGATAGAGAGCTTACAGGATATGTACAAATGCAACAAAAGACTCAGTTACAACAGAATACTGACCCAAAATTGCAGATTCTTATAACTTTATAGCTTCTTGTGAAAAGTCAAGCATTCTGTCCAGCTACACTAATTCAGTACCCACTGCAGTGTCCACTGACATTTTAAATATTTACATAACTGAGCATAGTCACCATTAATTATCTTCCCATCACATATTCCTGCAAGGGTGCTACAAAGAAGTGAGATTAAACAAGATATAATTGAGTGTTTGAGCATGCAGTCTCACACAAGTTTCTTTATTCTTTTATCTCAGAGAAAGAATTTACTGACAAAGGTCTTCAGGCAGACAAAGTACAATAAGCACACAGTCTGTTAAAGATCTTCACCTATTTCTTCAAGTGGGCAGAAAGACAAGGCAAAGCCTTCACAGAACAAGTACGTTTTTATATGATATAACCAAGCCAAGCAAAGGAAACAGACTCATGGCCCCTAGGTATCTAAACTTCACCCTACCATCAAAAACTACCCAAAGGTTAAACAGCCACTACAACATTGTTTTTTCGACAGCATGTAATTTACAATCTCAGAGACCAGCAAGGGGAAGTTATGGGGGTTAAAATCTAAAAAAGGAATGCTTGCCTTTAGGAGCCCTTACATGCACAGCCAAAATGAATCTGTGCTAGACAACTCAATACAAAAACCCTGAAAGAACATTAAAGAGGAAAATTAGTCCCTGTAGAATTCTGCAAAAGAAACATTTAATTTATTATTGCTAAATCCAAGTACAACTGATATTTATGAACTATGGAATAATCCATTAAAAATAAAAGGAACATCCTTGGATAATATGATTAACATCTTTTATACATCTACGATAACTTAATTAAAAGGCTACTGCAGATTTCAGGAGGAACAAAGAGATGAGCACTGAGGGCTGTAACCAGGCTTCAAAGTTGACAGTAACTGATTTTTAAGGCCATGTCAGAATTAAGCAACATTAAAAGACAGTTTGAAAGAAACTGGAAACTTCAAAGCTACAACATTTTAAACAGATCTTACAGGCTTACTATAGTATTTTTATGTAGCTGTACTATACTATTTTAGCAGGTACTTATGTTTTAATCTGTGGGCTTTCTTTTTTCTGTCATTCCAAAATGAAACATAATGAGCATAAAGTCATGTCATGAATTTTATTTTCACTGCAATGTTTGTTTTGGGACTCACAATAAAAGGTGATTGTTACATATGGATACATATTGCAAATTAATATTAAGAGACAAGAAAGAAAAACAGTAAAACAGAAGGAAATCTTTGTTTAAAGACACACTTAAGACTTAAAAAGAAGTTAAATTTCAATTTACAACAACATGAGATGTTATTCTTTTGTAAAATTTCCATTACATTAAAAGAAAACTCACCTACATTACTGGCACACAAGCAGTAGCCATGACTGTGTACTCTAGCTTGAGCCATGTGCTAATCCTGTGTTGTTGTAGTGATATGGTGCAACACTGTTTCTATGTCTGTATTAGATATTTACTCATCAGCATAATAAGAACTGACATGTTCCAAAGATTCGGTTATTGGGCAACAAGACAGGTTTAATAGATTGGTAGAACAGAATGACTCATATGTATGGCTATACAGCAAAAATATACAGTAAAAGCCTAATTTAATAGGATCAGTGAAGATGTTACAGCATTTCTGTAAATGTTCTGTGTTCTTTGATAGTCAATGGGATTCTATAAACCTTCTAAATAACTAAATATCATAGATGTATATTTCATTTTTGAAATACCTTGCATATTTTAAGTAGTAAATCCAAATAATGGTGGGAATAGTGCATGCATTGCTATGTGAATTTGTACAGATGATCATTTGCAATGTTTTGCACCACACATTTTCAATTTTTGCAGCAGATTAGATAGAGAAGTGAGAAATTACTTCAACTGGATTTTGGGGGAATTTTAGGAAAGCCAGAATGCCCCAACCCAGTGTGGCATTTAACCAAGACACTAGACTATTTAACACTCCATTTCTTTAAAAATAAAGAGAAGTACTGAAGTAACAGACTCTAATCTAGATACAGATAGATAATACAGAAATAACTAAAACAGAATGCAAGGAAATATTTGTAGGAAGTTTTAATACGGCTCTCCTGACTTTCAATGTAACTCAGTGCATCCATCAAATAAGCAAGTCAGATTGTTCACTACAGCTAGGCAATTACAGAGAACTATATCCCAGCACAGCATCCCTCAGTGGAGTGATGCGACAACTAACAATCTGAATAATTTATAGAGTTAAAGCACTATATTGTTCAGCTGTCAGAGTGAATCAAAGCTGGACTGTGTATTGAAAAAGTAGCTATTTTTCATTTTGTGTAAAGGAAACCAGCTCTAAGCTTAAGCTCAAACTGTAAAGCACATTTTGATGGTAGTGTGGCTCACCCAGCTCTCCCTCTAGACCGTTCAAAAAGAAAATCGCTCGCCTCTAGAACAGAGGTAGAAGAGCAGGGAAAACAAAAAAGGCCTGGTTATCCATCTTCAGAGCCCTTTTAAAATGAAGATAATTATTTTCACTGTATTGCAATCAACAGTTCTGCTTTCCTAGACATGATCAATATTGCTGGCTAATGCAAAAACCTTGATATACCTTGACCAGTTGTTACTCTAATTGATCAAAATCAATGCACATCAATACCTATCTCTATCAAAATACCACGATGCATTTTCAGATCTAGAGCTGATGACTACTTCTGATGAAATTCAAGTATGTGAACCTTCCACACACGAGTTTCTTATTCCTCCTTGAGTAAGATTTTTTAATAACGGGAGTCTCTTCCTACACCTCAGCCACAATCTATAGTTTACATCCAAATATTAATCAGCACAAAAAATATTAACTGCGACACAAAAAACAATAACACTTGACGTTATTGGACCAGGGACACAGATTTAGATTCACAGATGGAGCAGGAAAAGGTTTTGTACTTACCGCTGGATATTTAGTCTGCAAAATGTTTGAAACAATAACACTTGGATAATTATGTTAGATACTATAGTAAAACAAATTTACTTATTTACTAAAGTTATTCATTTATTCATTTAAAGTTAGAACTTATTTACAATAAGACAGGAAGACAAAATGCCCATCTTTGCATGCCATCAGATGACAAATTCATCTCTTCTCTGTGCTAGAGTCCAGTGAGAACAGAAGAGCCCTGTTAGATTAGGTAAATGCATAGTTCAGCATCACATGGTTGCAGCGATTTCTGACTTCAATATCCACCAAACTATAAAAAATAAAACTAACCTTTTATCACTATTTATTATATAACGGTGCTTGTTCATATGTCCAAAAAGCCATTAATCCAAGAACTGCAGCTAAAACAACTTCTGTACATTGCTTTCATGTTTACAGATAGCTTATTTTACCAGATTCTATAGTGTATACTGTACAATAAAAGGGTAACTCAACTTGTCCATTTAAAAAAATTGTAGCCGCCAGGAAAATTAATATCTGTTCTATCTGTACATCCCATCAGAGCATCAAGACATTGATCATTTAAGTATTGTTTATGTCTGGATTGGGGTACACCACTGACATGACTGGAGCTTATACTTTCTAAAGCCTGGCTCCTAGCATACTTAATTCTGAAGTTCACATGTGAAAATCAGGATGGGTTACAGGAACAATATAAGTCATTCAACTAAACTTCTAAAGCAATGGGGCAAGTATCAACAGGTGCTGAAACACCTTCAACGCAAAACTGAACTGTTTTGTTAGAAGCTCTTCAGTTCAATCATGGAGTGGGGCATGCCCACATTCCACAGCCCTGACAGGCCAGGCTGCCATAAAGAAACACTGGGCCTTGCAGAGCAATGACGTTATAAAAACATCACTAAAGCACTGCTCTTCAGACTATTTAGATAATATCATATTAAGAGCTGTGATACACTCAGTATTTAGGGAGTGATTTAAAAACCTTGGTAACTGTCTGCTGTGTACAGTATAAATTAGTCATAAAAATAACAGCCTTTTCACTTACTGCAAGTTATTTCAGTGTTTTCACATTGGATTGTATCTTGCCTAAACAGCACAAAAAGCAAACAAAAAAAACCTCCTGCCATTAATAAATCTTACTGTCACATTTACAGTAAGTGTTCTTTTCTAGGTTTTCTATAAGGAAATATTTTAATGGCTGTATTTCCATTCTTGTGACTTTCAGAAATTACTTCATTAGAGCAACAGGAATATTTCAGGACCAGCAAAATCTTTTTCATCACAGAAACATTTTGCATTCACACTATTTCTTAACATATTCACTGTACTGGAAGAATGTTCACGCAATAATAATGCAAAAATAGTGAATGACTTTTGTTGCATCGGCACCACAAGTTGTTTAAAAAGGGTGTATTTATGTTTTTTAGTAATTTCCAAGTAGAATTAAATCTGTATGAATAAATCTGGATGAGATTATGATTCCCATTCTGCCATGGCAGCCTGCCACACCTCTACGCAGTGCCGGTTGCCATGGCAATATTCTGATAGGAAACCTGAATCATCTGCAGGCAATGTACAACCACAAACACCTCTGATGGTTCAGGATATTGAAGATATACATGGTCAATGCTCAGGGCTCTGATTTAGAGTTTAGTTTTGACCCCAGAACCACTTGCTTTTGTTCCTGTTGCTTTCACTTGTGATTCTCCCTGGATGCTCAACTCTAGCTTCATCCTGATCACATCTCCGAATATGTCCCTTTGTGCTTTGGACCTGTTAATTTCCCGTGCTACAGACCTTTGTCCTGTCTGCATTTGTCCTTTTATGCCTCTAGTGTCTCTATCCTTGAACCTTGATTGTGTCTGACCACAGTCCTGGACTGTTTGCCTCCATCAAGCTCTGTATTTCCACACCACACTGCCCACAGTTTCCCTGTTGTTCCTCTCTCAGCCTGCACTTTACAAACCAACCTGCTGCTTAGTTCCAACTTAAGCAGCAACCATGACCATTATGAAATGAAACAAGCTGATGCATAAAAAATATCCACATACAAAATGTGATTACATTTTAAAAGGTAAGTAGACAGGTCATTAATTAGTAGCATTGCAATAACAGAACACTGTGCACAGGGCATGTGATTTCAGAAGAAAACATCAGGTGATCGTTGTTGATGTATCATAGCTCAGATTACTTAACTTTCTTTATAGTCATTAAAAATGTATTTCAGTGCTTTTAATTAACATAAAAAAGAAAAGGATATGACCGTTTTCCACTTGATTAATGAAGATTTTCTAGTTCTGTTTTGTCAGTGAGAAAGTGCAAAAAGAATGAAATGTTCTGCTTCAACAATCAGCAGACTAGCCCCACAAAGCTAGGAAGACAATGTGGGAGGGACAGGCCATACCCTCGAAGGCTGAGAGTCACCACATAATGCCTGGACCATCAACACCTGTGACAACCATCTTCTGAACTACTGTCCAGCTTTAATGGCTACAACACAAGGAATTCCAGGAAGAAAGATTCCCTAGAGCAGCAGAATGATTTCTGATTACCACCTGCTTGAACAACTACATGCTCAGAGGCTAATATACGAGTGAAAGTTAGTAAGAGCTGAGAGACAAAATCATCATCCATTGTGAGCCGAAGAACATCTCAGCATGGTGGCAGGGAGAGTAATGGAACACTTTATTCACCAATGAATGTGCTTTTGCCCTTGACAGATGATAACTTGTGTGCAGACTTTTGATGGCTGTCTTGTTAAAATTGGCAAATGAAGTGGTAGAAGAATGAAGATGTGGCGAGGAATTTACTTGAACACAAAGTTCACTCTGCAATACAGTACGTTTACCGGTCAAGTGTGCGAGACAACAGTTTTTCCACTACACAATTTGAATTGATATGAAAGTGGCAATTTCCAGAAGGACAATACAAGACAACATTAGGACTACAATACCCAAATTAAAAAAAAGATCTTTCTCAACAATTCATCTACAGATAGATCACCATGTCTAACAAGATGGCTACCGCCACATGGAAAAAGAGAAGTGGTGGAATGGACCATCCAAAGGCTGTGCTTCAAGCTGTTATGCTTGTGCTAATGCTCAAGAGAGTAAGACCATATAGTAATGTTGTTAATGTTTTCAATTTGACAGTATGCCATGTTACATACAGAAAATATATAATGATTCCTTGATCTGTATTTTTATTAATATTATCTGCAATTGTTAAATATCTGTGCAGATATTAATAAAATGGATAAAATCTATCTCATCTCAGTGCGGGCTTTCCTTAGGAATCATTATCGAATGCAAAAAGAGAACCCTGACTAATCCCTAAAGGAAGTAATTACAATAATAAATGGCACAAAATTGCTATTGTAACAATGTGATATAAAGCTCAAAAGTGACATCAGCTAAGAATATATCCCAAAAACCTTATCAGGAAGAGTTCTTCCATGCAGTAGATAGGATTGTTTACCTTTGCTTTTAAAATAAAACAAACAAATCATTGCTTGTGCATACTGCGTTGAAACCATGCTCTACACACCGAGTAAGATTTCTGTCATTTTGATAAGATGCCAATAACAAAATCATCTCTCTTACAGTGCATAAACTGTTAAAATACAGGTTTGCAGCCATCATATTCTAAACAGTTATGTACAAGTGTCTCCTTTTTTAAGAGTGATGTTTGCCAACAGCCTCTCCTAGAATAACGATATAATTAACGTGCTTAATTGCTATACTTTCATGCAGGTTAAAGCAAACCACATTTCAACAGACAGCACTTTGCCACAATCTCGTGAACCCTTTATTTTTTTTAATAAGTGGCTGGTCACACCAGTTTTTTTTCTGACATTCATGCAAAACCGTCTAGATTACGGGGGCTGATATTTACAAACTGTCATGATGTTTCTCTATTTTAGCATTGTCTGCCAGATTGAACACAAAGTACGTTTTTGTTCTAATATGATTGTGTGCATGTAATTACACAAAAATAAAACATATAATATTTTACTTATCATTTATATTAACCCCATGATCACAAATACAAATGAACTGTTTTGATGTTGCAGGGGACTGTACTTTAATATTATGAAAACCCTTTTATATTAATATTAAGGCACATAACACATCATTCCAAAATAAGATTAAATAAGGAATATTTATACATATAGAAATTTCTTTGAACTTCTTAAAATGCCAAAATACTAACACATAAAAAGGTTCATATGCCATCATTTAAATTCCTTTACATCAATAAAGAGCTGTATCCATATGAGGAATACCTCATTTCATATAAGAATTTATTATGGATCAAAAAACACTGCACTCTGTACTGAACAAAAGTATGGCAAACTGCATTCAAGACAGAGAGAACAGAAACACACAGATTACTAAATTATTCTGAGCACAGAATGTGGGCATTACTCCAAAGAATGCTTTTAATGATTAAGAGGAAAAAAACAGCTTCAAAGTGTTTGACTATAATACTTGTTTCTAGACGTGCACATTTACTCAGGAGTCCATCGGTCAGATTATTCTGGACTTTGACGCACAATCTGTAAACTCAGTAGTTACCCAGAGGATTATTTATGCCCTCATGCCTCCAGTGAAGCAGGACAGTGCAAGAAATTTACTTTGGTCATATAGCTGGTATCTGTTTCAACTGTCTAACAAGATTTTGAGATGCAATATAACATTCCACTACTTAAACTGAGGAGAAGGAAATTGATTCCTGTCTTGTAGGCTTTAAACCTTTGGACAGTTTCCAGCATTTGTCTGTATGACCACGATTTTGATTAATCTGCCCTCTATCCCCCCGATTCTCCTATTCCAAATATCCTATTCTCATGTTAAAGAAAATCGGTCTATTAATCCAAAATCCAAAAAGATGTATGCACCTGACTCTAAACTTTGTAATTTAAAATCTTTGAAGAGGAGTTCAGTTCAGTTCAGGGAGTCTATTGGAAAAACATACATACTGCTATCAATCCATACAGAACTTACCTTAAGCTTTGATGCAGTATCTGTTTCTATGGCAACGGACCCTGGGCTTTTTTTATTTGTTGCCAGAGGAAATTGACTAGGCTCTCTCTTCACATAATTTATATCAAATTTACCTTTAGATGGCTGGTCCTTTTTCTTAAAGCGGCTTGTCAACAGTTTCCAAACACTGGGTTCATCTGTGCTGGGCTCTGAAAGCTTGGCCGGATAATTTGGTATTTCCATGACTTTGAGCTTCCCTTTGCTTTGGTACCTCACATACTGAATACCCCCATCTTGTGCCTTGTCCCTAGAGGGTGCCAGACTTCTCCCAGTCAGATAGGAAAATGGACGTGTAGAATACAAGGTTTCATCACCATCACTTTTGGTACGGAGCCTCTCTCTCGGGTCATCGCTCTCCCCTTTATCTCGGCCCCTCTTTATCCGGAAACTCAGACTCCTCCGGAATGAAGCCAATGTCTTCTTGGGGCTGTCACCCTTCCTGTTGAGCGGAGGGGACCTCTCCCCTTCTTTGGCCACTCTGCTAAAAAAATTCCAGCGGAAGCCAGTCTTCTGGAAGCTGGCCCCGTCACTGGATGAGCGGTTGAAGCTGGGACAGTTGTCAGAGGCCAGGTCATCGCAAGAAACCTGCTTGTTTATCTCTAGGAAGGTCATACTGACTGGCCGTGGTTTCCCCCGTGGTGTGGACCTCAAGGGAACCTCCTGTATATTCCTCCTAGAAATATTGGTCTTGATTCTCTCCGAGAAGCGAAGCTCGGCTTTTTTGGCTCTGCGCTGCCGGAAGATATCTAGAAGTCCACTAATGTTACTGCTGTGTTGAGGGGTCGTCTCAGCAGCGTTTAACTCTGCCAGAACACAAATGCTTTTGGGTCTCCTCTGTCTCTCCTGGGCAGCTTGCAAGACTGATTCCAATTTGGATGAGGAGCTGTACATGCTCACAACTTTCCTGCTGCAATCAGGTTGGCTCTGATAAAGCCGTCGGAACACCACCTGCCCAGGACTAGATGGGGACCCAGAGTCCCCAGAGGAAAGACGGTCATTACCCTGTTGCTCGCCCTGGGCCAAGAAGATAGTGCCGATACAAGCTGAGCTGTCCTCTGTTCGGTGCTGTACCTGTCGTCGCTGCACAGAAGGTGGAGGCATTCCTTCCTGGGCTACTTCGGAAAACTTTATCATGGAGTGATTCCGTTCAATAAACCTGTCCATCTTCATTTTTTCACTTGCCTTCCCCTCTCCGCCTCTGCAGTCCGCTTTCAGAGAAGGCTTGCCGTAGAGAGTTCTAGGAGACCTCCCCTGCCCCAAGCTCTCTCCATGCTCTCCTGAACACACTCCCTGCTGCTCCCAGGAGAGCTGGCTCTCAGCAGCGGAGGCAGTCTGAGTGTTGCCTATCCCCGCCTTCCTCTGACTACCCTGATCTCTATTAGACTGAGTGACAGAGCCACAGTAAAAAGTCCCGTTCTGCTGCAGCATGCCAGCACTCACAAGTCTCACTTCTGTAGATCCTTCTATCAAAACCAGTATATTTTCACTTTGCACATCATACTATGGGGACGCCTGTGTTCTGTATTTCAAGTCTCTTACAGCTGCAGGCAAAAAGAAACAAATCCTTTACCTCCGAAAACACACAAGAAAAAAGGCTTTTCATTAACCAACAGTTCACTTCCCCAAATTTTATTTAGAGCTCCACTCACAGCCAGGGGTCTGCTGGGTTTTGGATGGTAGTACCTGGATAACAGCCAGAAAGCTATTTTTTCTTCTATGTTCTTCATAAGCAACTTTTTTCAAATTATGCATTTGGTTTGCAAAACAAAGAACACCTGAGACCTCTAAAAAACTTCTGTAATGTTGAACTTATGAAGTTGCAAAAGAAATCTTCAAAAGATATATATATATAGGCAACAGAAATATGAGTCAAAATGAAAATAACTATATATAAGCTATATGGTACATACTGTAGCAGCAATACGTATGAATAGAAAAAAAACTTTTGTCTCGTCCGGGCTTGTAGAGTGTCCCATATAAAATGTTAGCACAATGCCTGCAGCAATTGTTGTTGCTCAATGCATCAGTTCAGGATGGTGGTAGTGGATAAGCAACAGTCCTCTATACATACAGCTTTACCCATGCCCGACTCCAAAGAACAGGAATACAAAGAGTGGATCTCTCTCCAATGCCAGGAGTAGCAACACTGAACAAACAGCTAACAAAATGGTACTGAAGATGGAGAACAGATGACTGATGTTAGAATTCTGCAGACTCGAAAAAAAAAACTAGGAAATAAAAAAAAATTGAACTTCTGTCCTGTGCAGCAAGATCATCAATGGAAACTCCACTATGAAAGACTGTTTTGTCCTAGAAAACCACTCTTACATCCTCTCTTCACATGCTGTCTATCAAGCATTCTTTCTTCTGCAGGAAAGAGAGGGGAAAAAAACAACCAAACAAAAAAAAACTCATTTCTTTGCTCTTGGTGCTGAAGAGGAGAGAATAATGTCTGACTTATAATGCTAACTTTATAGCTCTCCTCTTCCCTGTATATTCTTTCTCCTGATACTTCAGTAATTTGCATACAGATGAGAAGAAAGCATTATCTGTTCTTATAGGTGTTTTTTACCCAATTATTCCCATTTTGAGCAGAAGTCTCCTCCCTCCCTTTACTCAAACACACCCCTATCTAATCCACCAGCAGAGCTTTAAGACTCAGTTTTCAAGTACTGCACTTTTAGAAACAGGTGAATCAAGTCCCCTGAGGGGCAGCAGACGCTAGATGCTTAAAAGTAATCAAAATGAAACAGATTTATGAGCTTGGGCAAGCACTGCATTCCACAAATTATTTTTCAGAAAATTATTTTTTATAAAGTTTTTCACATCCACGTGTTGCAAATTCTTTCCATATCAGTCCATAGTTTTATCCTGCTGTTCTATGGTGTAGGTGACCAGTGGATGGAAGGCTAAGAATGGCAGTACAGTTCATAACACAGACCCCACAATGGTCATTTTTCTGTGCTTGATAATGAGCTAATGCAGCCTCAGGGACTGAGTTTAGCCTGTGCCTTGTCTGGCAGACATCACCTGGAATTCTCTTTCAAGAAAGCACAGTGTCATGAAAGCCGCAAGCTATTTTAGCACCCATTAAGCAGCAGGTATATACAGTAAGCACCAAACACTTACAAGAATGAAAAATGACAGTATGTGCTACATGCCAAATGAACTCAAAAGAATTACTTCTCATAAAGAAGCAAATAGAAGCAGAAATATATATTGCTTAAGCAAAAATGTTATCAGCCTTTTCACCAGCGATGATTAATGCTACATATTAATATAAATCCCAAAATGTAAGCAAACCAACCCTTGTAAGAATTAAGGGAAAAGAAGGCCAAAGAAAGTAGAAAGTTTCAGGTGATAGAGAAATTTCATGCATTTATAAGGAGGTTGAATTTAATGAATAATTTAAAGACTGTAGCGCTCAAAAGCTGTGCTAGTTAAAAGAACAAATGAAACAGTAAAAATCAGTTTCAGAGAAATAAAATGAGTGTAAAAAAATCTTCTGGCCTTTTGGTAACTATAGCAACTCCCAAATGTGGCTCACCAACTACATGCACCGACTATTAGCTGAGGATCTGATTCCTTTTAGCTGAACCTCTAGTCTTTTGTGGTTTTTGTCATAGAATAACAAATGTGTAATTGTAGACAACAGGAGACTGTTAATGCGTGAAACACAGCCGTGCAAAAAAAAAAGTGAAAAGGGGAAATCTAGGGATTTGGAATTTAATGACATCTTTCAAGTTAAGCTGTAATTAATGCTTGAACCTTGAAGCTCGCAATACTAAAAATCTACTAGATGGTAAGTCAAAATAGTTAATGCTTGGCAATACTACAAAATACCAGTTAAACATCTTACTGTTTTACCTTTGCTTATAGTATGGAAACCTTACACAGAAGTTGGTGAAGAATTCACCTAAGCTTATTACCAAGTGACTGGAATGCAAATCAGAATTAAATATCTAGCCCACTTGTGTAAAAATATTGCCTGCATCAATACATCCCACTACAATACTTTACAGTTGTCACTATTCATAAGTCATAATCATTTAATCTACAGATACCTGATAGGCACTTTAACCTTGGATGAAATGTAAAGCAAGAGTCGACTAGTAAGGATTACAAGATTCTCTTAACCATAGCCTTGCCTTTAAGACCATCAACAAATCCCACAGAATAAGGAATTAACAACAACATTGAAGCAGTCTATTTCCGGCTGTGGTAATACTTTATTAGAACATCTTTTGAGGCCCTTTAATATAATTAAATATCAGGGTTATCCTCATGTGACCTACAGTAAAATCAGCCCCATGCAAAAGGGTCCTGTAAACAGATCCTGTAGTAGAATATTTGTCTTAGTGAGAAACAACCAGAAGTAAAAGTGGGAAGCAGTGCAACCTAGTGGTTATAATAAGCATTGGGAACACAGACACAGTACTGGACGTTTTGTTGTTACTGTTCTCATTATTTCTTTAACTATTAACAAAGTTAAAAATTTAACTAAATAACATCAGATTTCTTTATTCATCTATCTAGCTTCTAACTGCTTTATTTGATTTGATGTGAAAGAGTAATGGTAAAATCCAGAATTCTATAGAGAGCTCCAAACATTTCCCTATTCCCTGGGCTATAAAATGATACGATATATGAAAAACATTCAGTAGCACACATCATAGGTCACTGAGGTCCACTAGTTGGAGCATAACCATAAAAGAATTAAGAAAAATTAAATCTACCCCAGTAAATATTTCTTGCAAACATAAATTCAAAGGCAACAGTCTGAGATCACCAAATCAAACCATCATCTTGAAAACATTCAAATTGTTAAAAACTGCCACTTGACATCGCTTGCATCAACGCAGAATTCATGGCTGGGTTGCAAGGAAGCAGTCTTTTCTGAAGGCGAACCGCAGAAACTTGAAACTTGAAAATTGCATTTGCCTTTTACATCTACAAATATTTAGTGAATTACAATTGCAACCGGTCAGATTGACAATGACAACTGGTTTTCATGGTCAGATGGCATGAGAATTTACTTTTTTGATACGTGTGCACATCAGCTTGATCAACACTGAAAACACTCATGCCTACCATGCAATGTGATAGTAGGGAAGGCTTTATTATGTTCTGAGAGTGTTTGGTATCCATGTGGTCTCATGAACTCCAACACATACAAATTCACGTTAGCCAAACATGTGTTTCCTATTTATGTATCATAAAACACAAAATAATATATAAACATAAATCCCTGTTCTCAGAAGTTGAAATAATATAGCAAAGCTACTGTATAGGATTGCTTTGACATACGGGCACACTGTACAGTTACTCTTCTAAATTGTATCAAAGCAATAAGGCATGAGACAGCATGAGCTATCATGAATCCTGTCACTCATTGGTATTATGCCCAGCCAAGTGTAACAAAACGATTGTTTCTGTAGGTTTTAAGGACAAATTGAGTATGAGGATATGGGCCTCAGAGGAATACAGGCACAGGGTACAGCACTTTCATTAATGCAAAGATGAAAGGCATCTAATGATCTCAGTCCCTGGGACAATCACCCCTTCTTGCTCTTGACACTGGTCTTAATCAAAACACAGCATTGTAACAATCCATTTGATAAACTGTCTGCATCATTCTTGTGACCAGTTCAACAAGAAAACAACCACATAAAGCAAGTAAACAACATTCAATACATTATTTACAGTACAGAGTCAAAATACTGCCTTTAGGTCGATGATGTGAATGCAACACATGATTACATATAACCTTCAACCTTGAATTACGCTATACCTGTAGGCCAACCTCCTCATGTCAGCAGCCCACACTATTAAAAGTGAAGAAAGATGATTGCAGTTAAACATATTGCCTTTTCCATTTCCACAGACAATATAATGATAAAGCACAGTATCTTCACAGTTCATAAGCTATGATGATAGCACAGCCCACTAAGAGAGCAATACAGTGCAGAACATTAGTTTCAGATTAGATAGTGCTATTCTCATTCTAATGAAATAAAAAATACCGCAGCTAGTATTTCTAACACTTTTTGTAAAGATTGCCTCTTTTGTGACAGAGTAACCTAAGTTTTCTTTAGTTTTAAAACATGAAACTCGACATTCTTTATTAGTCTTCTTTTGTCAAATTCACTATTTTATTGTATTCATACAAATCTTAGACTAAAAATCCTCCGTCAATACATCTCACCTTTCCTTTAATCAGTTTGATCAACTGTACAGTATACTCAATTTCTCAAACAACTATTTCTAAGTTATTTTGTCTGTACCAATCTGGTCCCCAAAGAGGTGTTTCTTGTAAAAAGAAGTCAGAATATTTTACACACATAGTAATACTGTGTGAAGGGGAATGAAACTGCATATTTATTCAAGTTTAAAGGCAAACTAGAACTCTAATTTTCTTCCCCATTTAAATTGATAATATTTTGCATGAGAGTATGTATATTAGTGAAAAAAGGTTAAAGGGTCACTACATTTATATCAGGTCATACACTATTACGGTCACTGCTACATGCTAGGTTTATGTCTTTTTATATATGTTCTTTAAGAAAAAAAAGAAATTTTCTGTATAATTAGTGTGCACGATTTGCCTCAATCTTGACAATTATGAGAGGAATAGTTACACATCTAGGTGTATTTCTTTTTTTTTTTACAGACTACAAATTCACTAAGAATTCAAAGAATCTAAAAGAAATAAAAATAGAAAACATTGCAGCCTTGACACACACAGTAAACTCTACCCTGTTTCAACACAACAAGTATTGCCTGACGAGAAACAGAAATGAAAGGAATTTCTGCTGTAAATTCTTCTGCATTTTCAGATTGACAATATGCACACAGAATCACATGAATCCTATTCATCTAAAATGCCCACTATTATACGGTCTCAAGAACCTCTTTAATACTTTCTTGAAGCAGTCAGTAAGCATCTTCACAATTTCACAATACTTTGATCCGTTCTAATTTCTACATTTTTTAAAGCAGTTATGGTTTCAACCTTCAAAAATATATGCTTTGTTTCACATTGTGTGTTTTGCATACAGTGTACTCTACAAGACTCCTTCATCACAAAATACTGTATTAATAAGCTAACAGCCGACAATCTTGAATCTTGATTGTCAAACAGAGACATTAGTTATTAACTTAAGATAAAGATATAACAAAAATCCAAGGCTTTTAAACATAATAATAAACTATTTTATATAGCGCATTTCAAGGTGCCTATAATTTGCAATTAAGCAAAATATGTCATCAAGACAGAAATTGAGTACAGTGGTATAAAATAAGTTACTGTATTGTTAACAGAATCTTAAGAAAGTTTAAGAAGATTGGAGAAACGTCTTAAAAATTAAAATGCAGTATGAAAAATTAGACCCTTAAAAAAGAACGGATGCAAATGAATATAAAGTGTATAAATTTCCTTCACATAGAATTCAAAAGTCTTTGAAG
Source organism: Atractosteus spatula (assembly GCF_055471065.1). NCBI lineage: Eukaryota > Metazoa > Chordata > Actinopteri > Semionotiformes > Lepisosteidae > Atractosteus > Atractosteus spatula. The sequence continues at coordinate 30,961,886 of NC_142711.1, read as the reverse complement.
ACATAGACAAAGTCCTAACCCACAGAACTACATGAAGCCAAGGACAGCAGGAGTTCCAAAATGAGACAACCAAATTCAACCAATTTCATCAAGGATTGCACAGTCAAAACAAATTACAGCTATTCATAAATATGCTGTGTGAAAAACACTTCTGAGAGGTGCAAAAGATTGGAAATGTGCTGTATTTATTCTTCACCCCTCATCCCCTTATAATTAATACAGTGAGATCAGATCTCTTTCTCTTGGACTTTAGACTTAACTGCTTTACCCAGAGCATTCTAAGGTTCTGCCAAGGACATGGTGGCATTAGTTGCCCAAGTAACAGCAGGCCAATCTCTGCAAGACTACCAGGATACGAGCTGGTTGTCTGCTAGGCATTGCAGTACAGACAAACCTGGCACCATCTGTCACTGGAGCCAATGACAGGAAGGACAGCAGATTGCACAGGTACCAGGAATTTAGGCAAACTCAAAGACCATAGAAGTGTGGCTTCACAGACTGGCTGTGTATCTACTATATGTGCGAGGTTAGAAGAAAAATGAGCAAAATAACCAAGAAAAAACATCTAAATAATGGCTCCTTTCCCCTCTCTGACATGCTATTCAAGGGAGAAGGTAGCTTTGGATTGTTTTAATGAATGAGGAATCTCATTCATTTTAAATACTGCCTTCTAAATCCTAAGGAAACAATTCTTTGCTTTCAAGATGAAGATCAGAGCATCTTAAAACAGAATATTCCTGCAATGCTGCCCCTTCCTTTCATATTCTGTTGTTAGGGACTGTTTTGTATACAGAAATCTCAGTGTAAATATCTACAGATCTTAAAGTACTTAAAATCAAACCCATTGTAATTGTTTAAGATGAAAATGCAGTTTTTCTAGTTCTTAACATTCTGAAACATTTAATTATCTGCAGACACACCACTGATCTACTGGTTTGGGAAATGAGATGACAACCAATGTAATAGTTATATCACATTTGTTTAAAAAGACCTGCTCATGCATTCTAAGACCACTGCACTTTAATACTGTACATGTCTTCATAGATTTGAACAAATACCATTAGAGAGTTAAGTTACAGACAAATCACTTTTTGTACCTAATCACAGGCAAAGAAACAGCACTCTATTGGTAACTAATTAGTTACTTATTCCACCAACATTGAGCCTTTATTTCAAATCTGATTCCTGGGATACCCCCCGCCCCACCCCACTGTAATCAACTGTTGCTTAACAGCTGTAATATTTCCCTAACATCAAATGTATTATTTTGTATTTTTCTAAAATAAGTCTACAGTCACTTGCAATTACAGCTGGTAAGGATTTTTAAAAATTAAAGCTGTGCATACAGGAGTTATTATACATACAAACATTAACGTTGCTGAAAACAAATTCTAATTACAATCCCAAATAATTATCAGTATTTTTTGTAAAATTACATTCTATACTATAATAATATAAATTCCATACTTTCTATATTTTTAACGTGTTTTTAAATGTTAAATGCCAGTGAAAGTGGAAGGGAAGCATAGAGATTACCTGATTCTATAAAACAGGGATTAGAGATGACTCTGAGCTCCTCCCCAGTCAGATGTTCCACTTTACTGCAGAGAATCAGGGGCTTCTGTCGTCTTTTCCCTCCAAAGCACTGCATCATAGCCAAAGTTCTTCTTTTTCACTCTGTGCACCTTAATTCTCCTAGAATCTGGGAGATATCAGGTCACACCCTGGCCTGAATCCAGCACCAACAAAGGCATCTAAACTATTGAACACAAGAGCAACTACTGTAACACTGACACTCTCATCAAAACAACAACAACAACAGCAACCTGGTTTTGTTGTTATTGCTGAATCCCTAGTCTTAATTTTAAAAATCTAAGACTAACATAAAAACAGCTTTCTTTTCTTCCTGATTTCTATGTCTTTACAACATACTGTAGGCAACTGCAGGAGAGTGCACAGTACAGCAACCAGGGAATGTGAAGAATACCATTTCTCTGTCAACAAATCACTGAAATGCATGACTGGCTCAAGAAGGAAGCATCAGGTGTTCAGAGTCATTTCTGTTCCCCTTAATCTTGCAGCTCTGTGACATGCTGGCAGAGACTGAGTGTCCTCCAAAGCATGCCTAACAGGATTAGCATAATCCCAACCTTGACAGTCAGAATGGTATCGGGTAGCCCTCTTGTATATCCCGCACTGGCTCATCCTATTTTACCTGAGACTCTGTCTTCATGGCTGCCTGTATCCCTCCCGCAGAGCACTGCAGTGTCTCTTCAGGAGAATTTAAGCTGTGGCAGTTTGAAAATGTTAAATTGGCTATGTCCCTGTGAGGTTTTGGCAGGAGTTCAAGATTTCTGTACGATGAAGTAGCTCTACTCCCAAACACGCAGTGCAAGCCAGATGTTGGCTCTCACCCCTCCTCTTTTTCACATGTAACTTGTACAAGACCTGTACACCAGTAAAACTAGACTGATACCTGCAACAAGTCCGTGACTTTCATTTCTGTCTGAAAGAAGGGGATCTGTATGGATAACTTCAGAATGACATCTTATATCAGTTAGAATTTGCAACGCCACTAAGGAAAACATTCTAAAATACAAATCATTCCAAGAGTAGAGGCTAGACATCGAATTTTGTCAATACAGACATCTAGGTTTTTTTAATAAATTGTCTGATTAAACTGGTCTTAATGCAAGAATGAGAAAAATGTGGTTTCCTTGTAAAACTTGTTTCCAGAAGTAGCAATGCGTTTCATAATGCAGTAGCTTCACTATCTTTGTTCAAATCAAAGTGCTTCTGGCACCACTTAAAAACCAAAGCAAATATTACAAAGTGCAATTATGTATTAAAGTGCCATTACTAAATATAGTTATAAATCCAAAGTGAAAATTGATTAGGTTTCTAGATCGATCAATTGAAACAGGATTCTAGATAGAGACAAATTTTAAAAGTGTTTGGTTATGAAATAGAATAGAACCAAAATACATTAATAAAAGACCTATTTATCTCCTTAATTTATCCATGCTATTTCTAAGAGATTCTAATTTACTGTATCAGCACTTACTGCATAGGTCAGCTTGGTAACATTTTTTTAGTACAAACGCCGCAGTACCAAATGTACACAAATATTTCATTGTATACATTTCTAACAGTACTGCTTCAAGAAATGCTTTAGTTTTAGTAACAAATGCATGTCACTCATTTTAAAATAAGATTTCCTAGATACTGTACAGTACCTCTATTACTCAGAGGAAATTCTGATATTGGGTGTTTAGATACAGTATTTAAATGTATTCCTTACGAAAGATCTCCAGTAGCCTGATTTTTGTTTTAAAACCTAATCTGTTATTTTACTATAAAGATAACTAAAGGTTGCTATTGTATAATAAAAACAGAAGGAAACTCCATTTTATTATTTACCAGTTACAGTTTTCAAAATTTAAAACTACAAATATTTGACGAGTAACATGGTACTACTGCAGATAAATTGCAGGTTAAGAGAGGAATTAGCTTAATTTTCCCCAAGAGATGGCAGAGATGAGAACACGCTGTAATTAGGTCTACTGTTAAGTGAAGTGCACTGAGAGAAGGATAATATGTAAAGCTGTTCACATCAAAGAAGTCTCTAGTCAACCCTGAATGTATAGTAACTGGAGAAATCAATGACATAGTATATTCAACTGTAAGGTATTTAGCCAGACCCTAGTATACCTAGTGAATTCAGGGAAGAAGTGAAAGGGCCCAGTGCAAGGAGATACTGTAGGCACTTGACATGTACAGTACAGTATCTGTCTAAACTAGTACTTTGACATAAAAAACTGCTGTTTCAGTAGAATGAGAAAATGGACTGATGGATATGTTAAAAAATATCACTTTTTAAATTTGGTTTGACATGTTTTAGAATTTCTCTCAGGTCTCCCAGTAAAGATAAAACAATCATCTAATTGCTCAGATGACATTGCTCAGGCATACAGTATATTGTGATGATTGTCCTTACAAAAATGTCTCTTATTTCTTTGGATACAGTTTTAACCTTGGAGCATTTGATGCTGCACACAGTCATTACAACTCTCAGTGTTTTTTCCTTCCTCCTCACCCTCCCTTTTTTTGATCCTTCCATCTCTCTCTCTTTCCAAATGAGCGTGACTCAGGAGGTCGAGGAATGCAGGAGGTTCCGGCACACTGGAAGATGCCAAAACAACACTGCTGCACTTCCATTAAACTGTCCACATCTCCATTAACACAGGGTCACCACTGGCTTGACTCTTTCACAGCATTCAGTTACCCATTATCTTACTGTAAAGAAGAACATGGCACAGTACATTCCCACACAGAAACCACTCTAAGAAACAAAAAAATCAGCAAGGTGGAGCAGAATGCAGGTTTATTAATAAAGAAGGAAAGCTTTGTGTTTTTACTGATAAACAGAGGTCTTGACCTAAGAAGTCAATTTTTCAGAACCAACAGAAGTCAAAACCAAAGGCTTATATGGACATACAGTACAAAGGCATGTGCTATGAGAGTGGCTCTGCTGAACATAGGTAGGGTTTTGTGCTTTGAAACTTGCAAGACATTGATATACACCCCCACCTCATTCTTTTTATATTCCATCCCAAGGGATCTCTTCAGAATCTATTTTCCTGCAGTAATGAGTTGGCATATCTAAAAAGAAGCAGCAGCTCATGCACTACAAACAGGTATAACAAGCTATGAAACAGCTTTCCTGTTGAAATAAAAGATAAAAAGGCAGCTCTTACAAGTTACTGTTTTCATGTTATATATCAACACCTGATGGCACAATTGAAAAAAATAAAAGGACAAAGAGTCCCTTTCAAGTCATTTTTGCTGTAAAGAGACAAGGTTTTGATTACAGCGATATGTGAGCAGCATAGTGCAGCACAGAACTCATTCAAATTGATTAGTCTCCAGGACCCTCAATCTTTGCTTGATTTTCATGTGACTTGACCTTAAAACAGAAAGATATTTCAGTCGAGTTTCATTAATTTTAACAATAACAACATTTGAAAAGAGTTTCATCACTAAATCCAATCTCATTAAGTGTTTCAATAAAACTATATCTGGCCTCACTGTGTATTTCTTCTAGATTTTCTGTTTTAACAGCAGATTTAATTTAAGTAACTGCAGACCAATTTCTCCAGAATAAATATTTTAAAATGAGCAGCCCTTACAGAACTCATTTTGCAATTAAATAATTCTAAAGAAATCTATTCCCTTTCATGTATATTTTAAATTGATTCAGAAAACACATTTGCTGCTTAGGTCTATGGGGAAATTAATCGTTTGTGTACCTAACACATCAAGTATTAAAATTAAACTAGTTTTTCCCTCCATGCAAGAACTAATCAAGACCACAATTAGTTTTTGCATTTGTAAAACTGACAGCATTGGAGGAATCATCAGAATTTTTTTTCACGAGTTGCAATGCTGCAATTGCTCTGCAGTATTAAAAATACTATGTGCTATGTGGTTTATGACCACAAGAGGGCATACATACGCTTTCAATACCAACTGATGTTGTCTTTTACATGGAGGAAAAAGGCTTCCAGTTTTCAGATACAGCTAAGGTTATGTAAGTAATGGTTATTATTCCAGGTATGAATATCATTACCTCTGTGAGGTTTGAACATTATGTTATCCTTTATACATATGGATTAAATCTGTACATCAAACTTTCACAGCGAACCACAAGCAGGTTAACAATAGCTTTATACCAGGTATACCAAGCACTCTGAGAACAGAGGAATTTCCAAATATTATGTAAGGTATGAATTCTGCTGGGAGACAAAAAAACCTAGGCAAGCAAGAAGGATGGAGACACTGTTTCTGAATGCTTTCATCAGCAAGAGGAGAGGGTTATAATACCTGACAATCAATCTTCAGAACTGTTCAACAAACTTTATATATCCTATAACGTCAAATAAGAAAGTGACTACTGGTCTGTTAAATTTCCTATGATAACATCCTAAATTATTTAATATCTACAGAATACTATTGGTGAACGTGGGCACTGCTTACAATAAAACATAAAATGGAATGGAAATATGGGTGTGACTGTTAGCTAACATGTACAGTATGTTTGACTTGAGAGCAGCCAGGTCTGAAAGAACAGAAATGTGGAGGCTCACATACAGGCGCCGATTCGTTCCCAGCAAACAACATTGCAGTCATGCAGTGTCTACAATATTTTCATAGAAATGTATCACTCTAATGAAAGTTTAAGAGCTTCATAACTGATATATATATACTGTATAAATACTAGTTTGCATCAGCATTTATGATGTTAAAAGTAATGTAAACAGTTAATGTAGCACACTATTCTGAAGTGTATTGCCTACTGCAGTTTTTTAAGCTGCGCTGTTCATAGCCATTACCTCCTCCCCCATCAAGAAATGATTTAGTATTATTGCTCAGGCATATACTGAAAAACAGTAGGGAAGAAACTCCTACAATGTAGCTTGATGGTAATGATGTGATACAGGCTGTCACTGCAATTTGACTGTTATGATGCAGTGAACCAAACCTTACACCCAGGCTGTTAGTGTAGCCAGCTCCTCTTGATGCTGTATGGGTATCAAAAAGCTGGAAAAGAATGCTGAGGTAGCAAAAAGATGCCACATACCAGAGTAAAACAGCTATTAACATGAAGTGCTATTAAAAAGTTTCAACTTATTTTTACAATAGCATTTTTAAGATATATTAAGTATCTTTGGCTATTCATTTTATTTAGCCAATCTGAAGTCCCAATTTACAAATAGCTATTTTCTACGATGCCTGGGACTAAACTGTTCCGATTTAAGATCCGTTTCACCACTCTGATCTCAAACAGCCATAGACATACACGTACTCTGAAACATGAGGCCTGGCTTATCACTTATTTATACATAATATATACTGTATAGCGTCTTACCATTAGAGTTTACTGGTTTCAAAGACTGACAGCTCCTCCACCGACACCAGTCTTGAAATAACTCAGCAAGTGAACTAAAGGTGTCCGGCATGATTACACCTCATCTCAGCAGATTTTCATCATGTGTGAACAGAACCCAAGTGACTTTTTCCAAGCTCTAGAAATGTATAGAAAAGATTTGAAGGATAAAACACTTGGCTACCCCCATGGACTTCTCTTTCCTAACATCTGAATTTTGTACTTGAATGTCAGTGCTAAATTTAACTTGTGTAAGGCAAGTTCAAAGCTGAATTCAAACATTCTAAAGGTTTCTTTCTAACCACTTGCAGAATCCACAGGCTCTTTGTTGAAGCTAGGATACAGCAGTCATGAAAGAGTGAAGAGTTGTCAATGGTAGTATAGACACTGACAAAAACAAGTGAATGATATCAACAGTACTGCAAGCGTAAATACCAGTGAGAGTGGATTATCTCTTCTTCGCAGCCTGCTTCTGCCCTTGCCCTTCAGTAAATGTTACACATAGTCATCTCTTACGCACATTGTCACTTCAGTAATGAGGCCTTTGTGGTCTCCATCATACATTAGCTCACTCCCTACATGTTTATCCATTAAAAATCAAACATGTTGTGCTACAGGCATGAACTCCAAAAATTAAATTTCATTAAGTATCACTACAGTAAGTTGTCCAAAACGGGTTTTCACAGAGCTAGTACTCAATTGAGTAGATAAATCACACTTAAGTTGCACACATAATAAGAAAGAGGGGTGAATATGAGCTACTTTTAATTTACTTTATAAACAAATGGGGCTCCATTTCATTTACCACTGAAGACCAACACACCTGTATGATGAGTGGCAGCTGTTATGACCCACTACACAGAAGATTAAGTATCAAAATAAGAAATTACTTAATGATTTGAATGAAGGCATAACTTTAGGCTGCTCAGCTTCTTAAAACTCCAAATGAAATTTGGCCAGGACACAGGGTTAACTCTTACCAGCAGGGAGTTCCTGGTCATCATACTGGGTTTGGCTGGAAAATTCTGATCTACAGGGAAGAGTGACACTACCTTCACCAACATCACTTACAGTAACAAACTGGTTTTCTTTGGAAGTCTCCCATCTCAGTAATGGCCTGGCCCAAACTTGTTTAACTTCTGAGATCTGACCAGATTAAATCAAATCAGACCAGGTGCTGTCAGAATCTATAGACAGTAAATGCTGGATGAACAGCTTCCCAAAAGCACCGATGCCAGATTTTTCAACATGAAACTAGATATAAAATGAATAGACATGCATGCTTCAGAGTAAAAATTGATTCATACTGCCACTCTCCCACCAACAGTTACAATATTTGCAAGAGATTTGTAGTTGCACTTGCAAGACATTTTCCCAAATGTACATCTTTAAGATAAAGCACAGAATTAAACTCAAGAAAGCAACACATCTGTTATGTTTCTAATGATGATATAGTGTGGCTTTCAGGAATGCAATTATTAAAAAATCAGTCCTGCAGACAAGTTAATAGAAAACAATTTAATACCAAGGGAGTTATCGTACACTGTCATTATTTAGTATGAATAGGATATAATGTAAGGGTGTCAAACAGAATAAGGGAAGGTAATCTTTTCTAAGTCCAGGGTTAACATTATTCATGCCTGATGTACTTCACAGAGGAGCAACTTCCATTTTCACTCATATCGGACTGCCATTACCCCCAGCTCAATCAACATCACTGCAGAAGTACTGCTCCATTTGTCTATAAACCTGTTTGAGTGAAACAGACTTGGAACTACAAATTAGGTTTCAGCAAATGCCAGTTGACTTGAACAATTAAAATCACTCAAAAATGACCAGTAATAAAAAGGGCAGGTCTGTCAAATTCCAGCACCTGGCATATTTAGCAAACACTTCCTTCCTGCCCCAAATGCCATCCAGAAAGGTGTTTTCAGCTTTGTTTTAACCTGTCAAACAATTCATGTCAGAAAACTGCAACATCATTTGCTTATGCAATACATACTGCTCAGACCACTTAGATAGACGACATCTGTTAATTTTCCTCTTTTTTATATTTCTGACAAACTTGCAGCCAGTTTTAGGATAGGTCAAGAAACATTATCCCCTTTATCTTACTTAATTTATAGACTGTAGAAAATAAAAGTCACCGTCTAACAAAGACCAAAGTGACCGAAAAGCACAATGCTGGTTAAGCACTGATCTTCTAGAAATAAAAAAAAACAGCAGCAAAAGAAAAAAATACTGTCCAGACAGGATTATGGTTCTCTTGGGTAGATTTAATCTATGCAAATCAAATGAATGACTTTGTTTCACCCCAGCTATTTCAACAACAGTTCCTGGCAGAAAGCAGAAAACATAGGGTAGTTGCTAGAATATTCTGCAGCAAAACAAAATATGAGTAGAACAACAATACATACAAATAATAATTTAAATTACCATAGTAAAGAATAGGGAAAACAGAAAAAAAAAGTTTATGGTAATGATGTTTGCAGTAGCGGGACCAGACGTGGGCGTTGATCTTTTTAAAATTCACTGCACCCCCGACTTCTGCACGTCACAGGTCTGTTACCGCAGAGAAAATTATATGTTTGAGGACGTCAGTGGGAGGCTGTTAAAATCCCAGTGCTTCTCTTTCTCTTTTTCAAAAATCCAGCTAGTAAAATATTGTAAGTGGAGGTGTAGAGGAGGGATAACCACATAACCATAGAGCATCCCTCTATCCCCTCTCCCAGACTGCACACATTCAAAATTAATTCTCATTGCTTTACCACAGCTCATCAGTTTATTCCTCCTGGATATCAAGAACTTGAAAAGAAAAAAAAAGACAGTGCTGAGGCAAGTGTCTTTTACAGCCACTCTGCCAATCTATTATGTCCAAAAAATGTTTTGCAATATTTAGTGTACAGATTGATACGAAAGTAATCTCTTCTTTGTTACAAAACCCCTTCTGCAGAAGAAAGATGACTATGTGTAGTAAAGTACATGTCTATACACCTAGCAATACCAAACCTACGTTATTACAGATTTTCAATAGGTTGTCTTTAAACTTGCCGTGTGAAAAGAAAATATGTTACAGCTTGTTTTTCTAAAAAAACTGTTTATGAAATTGCACTGCAGTAATGCAGTGATTGCTGGGAATATGGCCAGATAATGGGGGCGACTATTTCCTTGGATGCACAACTACAGTTCTGCGTAGGATGGTACTATACTCTTTAATTCTTGCTTACTTTCAGGTTAAGTATAAGGTTAAGTTAAGTTTAAGGACTCTTAACTATTTACTAGGTTTTTCTCCACTATCCAGCTGGTACAAATTAAATTTGGCTTTAGGTACAGGAGCAAAACTGTTTTTATCCATCATAAAATACCAGATAACATGATTTCCTAATGCAGCTTGGAAGAAAACAGTAAAACTAAGCTTTTGGGTTTATGTGGCTGCATCTTGCAAAATAGCTTTGTTCAAACCTCAAGGGAGACTCCTAATTTATGATGCTTTATATATAATTATCCATATCTGTAAAAAATAAAAAACACTGTCTCCCCTGAAAATAAGAGGGGAGAAAATATGAAGTGCCAGAAGAAAGAAAATGCAGGGCTACTGAAGCAGCAGGTTTATTTTTTAAATTTAAAATGAAGGGGGATAACTACTTATATCTGTACAAAAGTGCTCACAAAATGTTCTAGATGCAGAATTCTCAAATACAGCTCCTTTCTCAAAATGAAAAGAATACATATAACATCTAACTTGGGTAATATACCCATCAACAACATTAAATAAAACAGAAAATGTGTTCCCTAAGCAATTGTTCTGTAGTGCTGTCATAAACCCTTGCTAAATAGGCACTACATCCATTCTCTAGTTTTGTAAAACAAATTCTGTGAGCAACAACTAAGGCCTAGATAATGAACACTGAAGACATTTATTAGAAGTCTTTTGATGTATGGTTTCTTCGAACTAAAAGGAAGCAAAGCAAGAAAGCTGTACCTGATAAATGTTAAGTTGAGCAAAGCACTTGGCAGATGTTTTGCATCCAATAATGGAGAATTCTAAAGTCAACACCTCTGTGTAAACAGCTAATAATTAGCCCAGTACAGGATTTGTGTGGAGGGCTCAGATAAGTTAATATGGTACATCTATGGTAAATCTTTGCTTTACGGTTAAAGATCAAATAGACAAACATAGGGGAGTGAAAAGAATCTGCTTGTAAGGCAGTATCCCAAAGAGGCTTGATCATCTGTGTCAGACAAAAAGACAGGCGCAAAAAACATCACTGAAATTCCACACATTTCCAACAGAGAAAGAGCAGACCACTGACCAAGTTAAAATTACTGGTATCACATAGGTTTATAATCAAGTCAGCAGCTCAGGAACAAAAAGGAGACGTTCCTAATAGTCGCAGGAACAGAATTTTCAGTTGTGTAATCTTTTCTTCTTGCCTTTTCTTTCTTGTCTTCCAATTTAACACTGCAGGCAACAAAATGAAAAAAAAAGCTGGAAGAAACCAACCTTGACACAAACAGAAATAAGTGAAATGACAAGGGCATCACTTCCTCCAACCTTTCAAACTGCCAATGTTTGACAAGAGAAGCCAACATTATTGAAGGGCATTAGAGACATCACAACAGAAAACAATACTATAGCATTCAAGGATGTTTCTTGCAAAGGAGGTCACAAGCAATCCTTGCAATTATACAACCCTCCTGAACTAATGTTTCCTAACTTTGGAGGAAAGCAAGCATGCCAGCTGATTTTTTGTAATTTTTTCTAAAGCTTCAAAAGAACAGCTATTAATAGCAAGCACATCCGGCAAAGGCATCCATATAATTTACGCCTTTTGTCTCTGCTCCTCTACGCCCACGTGTGTGAAGACAATAATCTGTGAAGTTCATTATGTAGCTGACAGAGCCATTCATATCCACTCCAAGAAAACTTCCCTCTTTAATTAAATCAGGCACAGAAGCAGTCAGGTATGCTGCCAAAACACTGATAATTGTGAAAAAAACAAGACTCGAAGATAATGGCCAATGAACTGAATGTTACCCGGTATACAGAGAACACTATCTTTCCTGATTTCACAAAATATTCGCATTTCAGTCCACCATCAGACATAACTGTCAGTTCAACGTGTGCCGCTGTGAGACCACCTTTTGTTTTTTGTTTTTTTTTCTGGCTGCCATGTGTTAAGAGTACTCTGTAGAAACAAAGTGACAATTTCTGCCCTGCTGCTGTTCCAATTTCAACAGGTTGTGGTCTATGCATTGAAAAATGGGGCAGACGTCAACTTGGAACATGTTGAGGCTTTCTCACTGGGACGAATATAAGATTCTGTATCTTATACGCAATACAGTACATTGGCTGATCTAATACTGTCCCAGTCAATGCTGAAGACTACCTTACTAGCCTTAAGTATCTTAAGTCAATCAAATCGCAGTGTACAGTACATATGGGCTGTTAAATATAAAAGTATAGCATTTCAGTTGGTGATATGTTGCCACAGTACAAGCTCTTAAAATGCCAAAACACAGCAATAGACACCCTTTTTGTCCAGTTTATCACCATATCAACAACTTTTCAATCTGTCCAGGCACTTTATAAAAATAAAGAATTGCCTCAGGCCCTTGCAGTTCTCAAGCTGTGATTAGTATTGCATCCAAAATGTTGCTACTCTGCTTCCAAAATGCAATGAAAACCTGATTAAAAAATGCAAATACAACTCACACATAAAATAGTTTCAAAGCAGAAAGTGGAGAGAAAAAAAGAAAAACTGTCCTGACATTTCTCTATCATGTTGGAGTCAGAGTTATTAGACAACAAACGATTCTACCTACAGTCTCAAATGTCTTTTAACAGAAAGGATATTTTCCAATTTGTTGACAAACTATCTTGCTTGGTAAAGGAAAGGCTCAATCCATTTTAAACATCAGCAGGAAATTGAGCTGATTCTTTATCAATTGCCTTGACATGTAATTTAAAAAAAACTGCTGGATAAACCTTTTCTGATTATCCTGCTGCTTACTATCTTTGTATGTGCTGTAACCTAGCTTTTAAATATAAACCCAGGAAAGATCTACGGAGACTAAATCTCACTCTCTGTGACTGTCACCTTTTCAAATCTGCTCTCTGAATTCACACCCTACAATGCATCTCTCAAATCTCTATGCATCCCATTGTATTTGAGCTGTAAAACATGTTAAAAGTTGTATATCTTGTGTTCTGTGCAGATGTAGTAGTGTTACAATATCTAGCAGGCCAGAAAATAAATTAAGAGAACAGGAAAAAAACAAAAAGAAGCAGTAACAATATACATGCATGTGCTTTTCACACCCTGATTTATGCTCCTTCATAGAAATGCAGTGCATTAAACAGAATATTTACAGGGTATTCCATAACAAGCTACTTTTCTGTCTGTGCTCCTCTGGCAGAAACTCAGGAGTCTACAGATATATCAGACCTTTGACCATGTCCACAATACATGCCATGTATTAGGAGGCTCCATGTTACCTCATACTTCCCTTAGGACAGGAGAGGGTTAGACAGGCTCTTGCCCACAAACATCATACACAGTCTCTGTGTAAAACTGCTAAATGTAACCAATTTATAACAAGGAAGTCTACAATGACCTGTACAACTTCAGCAGTAAAGTGCAGTTGTTTTAGCTCTGTGCCTAGGGTCCTGAAAACATAACAAACACAAAGTTTACAAAACCAGTTTTAACATTATACAATACAAATTAGGAAGAATAATGTTCTTCACCATTCACCTTGCTTAGGGGACTTCTTTATGGTCTGGCAGTGCTTCTGGTTCAGGCCAGCGTCTTCAATCAATTTCCGAGGACTGTAATCAAATTCCTTTCCAATTTCCATCCTCAAAAAAGTTTGTGCTTCCCATGTACCATCATCACTGAGGGCTCATCCAAATAGAGGAGCACACTGCATGAAGAATTAAGTTCTCTGAATATTCACTAAAGATGAATCCTGGCCATTCTGACAGCTACTCCCTACAGCTGTCATGTCTCTCTCCCTCAATCACTCTATCATATTATGGAAAATATGCAAATTAGGCTGTGAACACTAGAAACAGAAAACAACTAAAAAGACTTAATTCTGCTTGATGTTTCTTTAGGTGGAGACAAGCAACGACCGACAGCTGTTTATTCACTGATGAGCTCTAATAAGAGCAAAACTGCAGGATATGATTGCTTGATAGTTGTTTCTAATGTGAAATGGTCATTGCAATTTAATTTGCATAGTTCCCATTAAAGTAAAAACATTTTAAATCAGGTGGGGCCAACAAAGACTCCAACCTATATATGAGTAACTCTACACTCCAGAGATGACAAGAATGAATGAAGGATTTCCAACAGCTAGAGGCTTAGGCTTATGACTCCACTAGCCATTACTAATACCATTAAACCTGAGGAGCACAGCACAGCATCAGCTCTGAGTCAACCCCCAAGAGCAGACTCAAACTGCATTACTTGACAGAAACCTAGCCAGACACAGCCAATATGAAGCATGCTGTTGGTAGCACAACCACTCTGTAAGCACATCATGTTATTTTATACGTAAATAAAATGGTCTAGTTGCACTTAGTCAACCTTACACAAAAATAAAACAAGATCAACACATCAATGCAGCCAGACGTAATAGAGTTAACTTCCATCTTCCTATAAACAAGGGCACTTAATTGAATCAGAAACTTTCAACTCCACAATATCTTTAATGAAATATTGACATTTGCAGCCACATTTAAAAAATAACTTGCAGTCTCCAGTTAAACAGGTTTTTCCACAGTGTACCAGTGCCTTTGTGGGAAGAGCGTGGACATTTAGTACTTTACTTACAATTACACCTTTACAGAAGACTTTTATTTTGCACCCTAACTTAAAATAATAGCTTAGCTTTACAGGACATAATGGCATTAAATTAACTTCTCAGAGAATGAAAAAAATCTCCACATACTGCAAGAGTGCTGCCTCACCTTTGTATTTGGACTGCTCCACCTGTATTGTGCAACATTTTCACTTCAAAAAGTGGCTACCAGTGCTGTCAATTTGCCTTTTGTGTGAAAGGTCCACATAGGCTACAAGTATTGTGCTTCAAATGGAAAGCAAGAGTTCTTACTTGACCTGTGTACTATATTTCTACTCAATTTTTAAATTCTGACATTCTGCCCTATAAAATGTTGTCTGATTAAGAAAACTATTTTTGAGTGCAAACAGAATCAATTTAAAAAGTTCAAATCAGTTTTGCACAAGGTTCAATTTGACTGCAAGTTGATTTTTCTATGTGCATCATTGTTAATGTAAGTTTCAGAAAAGCATTGTACAAGGTAAAAACCAAATCCAACAAAAAATTAAATGTGTGATACAGGGCAAACAGCCTTCTCTTGTTTGTCTTATGTACTAAAATGCTGGAAATGGTGCTGGTAGACCAACAGGTAGCAGTTTTCTGTCTGGACTACAATATGCAAACCAATGCCCAAGTATTATGACTAGGGACACTGTGCTGTAGGTGTTGTCGACCTTTAAGAAAAGACTTTATGTCACTGTTCTCACTAGAATGCTAGGGCTCCTACTGTTATTAAACTGCAGCTTCTAATTTACAGGTGCTTTAGTTGACTTTATGCCCTGTGTTATCACTGCTCATTTCCTTAATCCACATGAAGCCCATTAAAGTCCTGTCCTTGCCTGCACTTATTAAAAATATGTCTAACTGCTCAAAACTAGAATAAAGTAGCAAGTTCCTGATTCTCAGTGGAACACAGGAAGAGGATCTGAGTTCTGCAGATGAGAAGAGAAATAATACTAAAGGTCATGAAGACAGCTTTTTCTCTCTTCCTTAAGAGAACGGTTAAAAAAAATAAAATCAAGAAGAAGCACTTATTTCTACAAAGGGCTGTGAGAGGATGGAACAAGTTACCCAGTCATTTTGTTGAAGAGCACACCCTTCAGTTTTCAATCTGTTAAATGGGCTGGCCTACTCTCATATTCAATCTTTCAAGTTCTTAGAATTCAGCCCTGGATATAATGAGTTCCCACCTATGAGATATCTCTCATGTCGCCACTTTAAAACAAAATCTGCTAGTGGACTACTATTTGTAAGCACAGTTTTGTTTGTTTTTACTAAATAAGCTTATAGCTCATTGCATATAATTAGATACATTTCAGTTTTGTTGATAATTTTATATAGTGCCTTTTAACTTCAAGTCTTCTCAAATAATTATGCAGTAGAGGCATTACATCAACAGTACATACTGTAGCTACAAATGACATTCTGAGAGAGAAAAACAAAACTTCTCCATTAAAAGTTGGGAAACACTAGCCTGAACTGCTTTTAAGAGGCTTCTACAGACAAGATGGACAGGCTCATACTGTATACAGCATAACATTCCACAATTTAGGCACATTTCTCTAGAAAGCTGTATTGCTCTGTCTATGGGATTTTATCATGAAGACACACAGCAAGACAGAGCTGTCAAGATGGGGCATAACAGCTCACCAAATCTTTGCAGTAAGAAGAAGCCCGATTGTTTAGTGTTTTGTAGGTCATCTGAAGGATTTTGAAGTCAATCCTTCAAGATACTGAGAGCCAATGTGGGGCTCGGATTTGGTTACTATAATAGCAGCAGCATTTTGAACATACTGAAGTCTGTTGATAATGTACTATTTTTGCCAGAAACGGTAGTCCAATCTAGAGAAAACGGTATTAAAAACTGAAAATGTGTGGACTGGTTTCACAGCATTCGGTTGGGACAAAATAGACTGAAAATGCCCAATTATGAACACATTTCTTAACCTTTAAAGATAATTTAAAGATCCTGCTAAGGGCATCCATGTTGCAAAATTTGAATTTGCCACCAGAAGTATTCTCTCTATTTTGTGACTATTGAGCTTGAAAAATTTTTTGGATCCAGATTTTACTATCTGATAAATAACTGGATCTGTTTGTCTTATTCCGTCCATTAATTTCAGTCAGACTAACAGCAGAAGTTAACATCATAGTTCACAAAGATCATAGAAGGATAACCTGAGGTTAACATCACAGATGACCTGGCCAAGTGGTAAAATGTAAATGAAGAGAAGAGAGTCCAGAACTGAACCTTGTGTTTCTTCAGATGTCTCAGATGTTGATATTCCATTATAACTACTTTCTGTTCTGTCAAAAGGACAGAAGTCAAGCTGTCAAACAAAGGGCAAACCAAGATATGCTAGGCTAGATACCTAAGCAGAACTAATGTCCAGTAAAATAGGAATGCACTTGAGTCTGAAGACATGAAGAAATCATGAATCACCCTTACCAGGGCTGTTTCAGTGCTCTGGAACTGTCAGAAACTTGACTAAAAAGGTTCCAAAAGATTATACATTATTAAATTATCTCGCAGTTAAGATGTTATCACATTCCCTAGAATGTTCACAAAAAATAATGTAAACTTTCTCAGTTCATTTATAACTTACCAAGCACCTTAGCGTGATACTTCTGTAAAACTGACCACTAAAAATCAGCAGTGAAGTTTGTATACCCTTGGTTACACTTTGCATGGCAGAACACATACAGTGGATATCCACAAAAGTGCAACGTCCAGGTGTGCAAAGTTGATAGAGACTTATTCACAAAGACTTCATAAAACCTGCAATTTCAATAAGGGTGTGTAGACTTTTTATATCCACTGTATTAACATATGTTTGCATACACATTCCCAAACATACTAAGTATATTGAAGAAATGTGCCATTAGCTTTATTTTGGCTGTTTTTTTCTGAAGTTGTTTTGAGTTAATAATCACTCAGAAAATTAAAAAGCGTGAACCATCAGCATGAAGAAATGCTTTCTTTGCTCTGTTGTCTATGTAGGTATCCATGGTAGACAAAATATTTAAGCAAACCTTGTACAGTTTATGATTCCAATGTGCATGTATTGTGTTGATAGAAAGTTAAGATGCAATGCCAATAACAATGCAATTATTAATAATTATTAGAAGATTACTCTTCCCTGCATGTGGAAATAGAGCATCATACCTTGACATTTTCGTAATTAATAGACTCCCTGCTCTCAAGTGTAAAAGGTTAGCAGTTGGGGTGCCAGATAAATCAGCCTTCTTTTCCATATACAGCATAAACTACAGTATCAATCATATACTGTACTGTACTTCCTGAATGAAACCTCTTTAATCTCATTTTAAACAACTGAACTGTTATTATTTTGATTCACTCAATGTACATCTTTCAAAATTACTAAATTTGAAGGTATTTTTTACGTACCCATGTAGAAGGTTTCAATAAAAGATAGGGACAGAGATTAAATCAAACAGCATAACATGTATGACCTACTTGTACAATTTCTGAAGGAAGGATTTTGTTCTTCCAAATTGCAGTGCATGTTTTCAGTGTAATATACCGACACAGACCTTAAATCTACAAATGATTGCAGGGGGACTGGAAACTGACTTAATGAAAAGCATAGTACACTACATGGGGTCTTCACACAGTACTTAATTCCAAAGAGCTCAAAACAAAACAAAGCAAATGGAAGTTTAAATGTTTTTAAAATAATGTTATTCTTTACATAAACTTTCCTTTTCTAAGCTTCTCCATATAGACTCAATATAGCCACACTGCACATTAGAACTAATTTTGAATCTTATTTCTATTCTATTTCTTATTAGAGTTAGATTAGTACCATCCATATTCAGTAGCCAATTTATCTTGAGAAGGTAGTGCTGAGTCCGAGTCTAACTTGGCAGGCACAGGGTACAATGCAAGCACTACACCCAGCCCATTACAAGACACAAATTCACTCATACAGTACATACGGTAACATAGGGTTACCACATGCTTTTAAACTAAGCGAATAAACCAGAGCACCTGGAGAAAGTCCACAGAAACACAGGGAAGCAAAGGCAAAACTCCACTCAAGAGATTTGAGAGATTTGAACCTAGGACCATGGAGCCGTGAGCAATGTTCCCTCTAATTTTCAATGGCTTGTGTGCGCAAACATTTCAAGTTGACAAAAAATTGTGCGCACTACAGTATATTGAGTGTATGTAAAATTGTAAACCTGAAATTATTTTTTGTTAATATAGTCATTCTCATAGAAGCATCGAAATCCCAAAGACCGGGACAGCGATTCAACAAGCCCATGAGCAGTGAGGTACAAGACTACACGACTACTCACTAACCCCTGTGCCACCACCAAATACAGTGCCTTGCGAAAGTATTCGGCCCCCTTGAACTTTTCAACCTTTTGCCACATTTCAGGCTTCAAACATAAAGATATAAATTTTTTATTTTATGTGAAGAATCACCAACAAGTGGGACACAATTGTGAAGTGGAACGAAATCTATTGGATTTTTGAAACTTTTTTAACTAATAAAAAAATGAAAAGTGGGGCGTGCAAAATTATTCGGCCCCCTTGCGTTAATACTTTGTAGAGCCACCTTTTGCTGCGATTACAGCTGCAAGTCGCTTGGGGTATGTCTCTATCAGTTTTGCACATCGAGAGACTGAAATTCTTGCCCATTCTTCCTTGCAAAACAGCTCGAGCTCAGTGAGGTTGGATGGAGAGCGTTTGTGAACAGCAGTTTTCAGCTCTTTCCACAGATTCTCGATTGGATTCAGGTCTGGACTTTGACTTGGCCATTCAAACACCTGGATACGTTTATTTGTGAACCATTCCTTTGTAGATTTTGCTGTATGTTTGGGATCATTGTCTTGTTGGAAGATAAATCTCCGTCCCAGTTTCAGGTCTTTTGCAGACTCCAACAGGTTTTCATCCAGAATGGTCCTGTATTTGGCTGCATCCATCTTCCCCTCAATTTTAACCATCTTCCGTGTCCCTGCTGAAGAAAAGCAGGCCCAAACCATGATGCTGCCACCACCATGTTTGACAGTGGGGATGGTGTGTTGAGGGTGATGAGCTGTGTTGCTTTTACGCCAAACATATCGTTTTGCATTGTGGCCAAAAAGTTCGATTTTGGTTTCATCTGACCAGAGCACCTTCTTCCACATGTTTGGGGTGTCTCCCAGGTGGCTTGTGGCAAACTTTAGACGAGACTTTTTATGGATATCTTTGAGAAATGGCTTTCTTCTTGCCACTCTTCCATAAAGGCCAGATTTGTGCAGTGTAAGACTGATTGTTGTCCTATGGACAGACTCTCCCACCTCAGCTGTAGTTCTCTGCAGTTCATCCAGAGTGATCATGGGCCTCTTGGCTGCATCTCTGATCAGTCTTCTCCTTGTCTGAGCTGAAAGTTTAGAGGGACGGCCAGGTCTTGGTAGATTTGCAGTGGTCTGATACTCCTTCCATTTCAAGATGATCGCTTGCACAGTGCTCCTTGGGATGTTTGAAGCTTGGGAAATCTTTTTGTATCCAAATCCGGCTTTAAACTTCTCCACAACAGTATTACGGACCTGCCTGGTGTGTTCCTTGGTCTTCATGATGCTCTCTGCGCTTTCAACAGAACCTTGAGACTATCACAGAGCAGGTGCATTTATACAGAGACTTGATTACACACAGGTGGATTCTATTTATCACCATCAGTCATTTAGGACAACATTGGATCATTCAGAGATCCTCACTGAACTTCTGGAGTGAGTTTGCTGCACTGAAAGTAAAGGGGCCGAATAATTTTGCACGCCCCACTTTTCATTTTTTTATTAGTTAAAAAAGTTTCAAAAATCCAATAGATTTCGTTCCACTTCACAATTGTGTCCCACTTGTTGGTGATTCTTCACATAAAATAAAAAATTTATATCTTTATGTTTGAAGCCTGAAATGTGGCAAAAGGTTGAAAAGTTCAAGGGGGCCGAATACTTTCGCAAGGCACTGTACAGTTACAGCACCTTAAAATGTCCAGTTCTCCTTCTCAGCCTGTTCACTGAATATATTGATTTTGTTATGCCACACCACCCACCTGGATAGCGGGGGCTGGTGACAAGGTGTTATAGACCCAAGAGCGAGAGCGTCACAGTCTAGGAGGGAGTGGCTGGCCTGCTCCTGAGTGGACTCTGCTTCACAGGGATGGGCACAGCTGGTCAGTCTGCACCTGGAGCCAGGCTGGGCAGGGTGCACACTGTCAGCGTGGTCTGTAGGGGCTGGACCAGGAACTGGGCTGAACTGAGAGCATTGTAAGGGCTGTCTGCAGAGGATACACCAAGGACTGTGTAGGACCGTATGCCCACTGAGGAACGGAGCCAGTGCAGAATCCCAGGGACAAGTCGGGACAGGAAGCAGGCAGAGAGTCTAGCAGGCTGAGGCGGAATCAAAAGGGCGGGAAAGCGGGCTGGCAGGGAACAGGACTGGAGTGCAAGCTAGTGGGGATGGGAAGGACAGGGTTGAGTTGCCAGGCGCCTCAGCTGGCAGCAACACCACACGAGGACTGCAAATCTGGTACAGCAGCAAACCCCACCACTTGAACACACCGATGTAAACAGGAAACCTGTGACATGAGAACTGTGGATATCTGCCGCACCAAACCCAAAGCCACACACAGCTCTGCCCCCAGCCTGAGACCTGGTCTTACACAGCAAACAGCCAGCTAGACTGGTGGAGGTAAACAGATAAGAGACAGGCTCCCTTAACAGGTCAGGCTAGCAGATTGGAAAATCCAGGCAGGGCAGGGGGAGCAGAATGAGACGTGAAACAGAAGGAATTCAGGGAACCGGAGGAAAGCAGGGAGGACTCCACCGGGAAACACTGGCTGGTGGTCTGTAAGTGACGCAACGTCCGAACTAATCAGGACTTCAATAACCCGGAACACCCGAAGCAGTGTGACTTCTCATTATAGCCAGGTGCTCCGAGTATCTCGTCTCCTCGGCAACCGGTACAGAGCAGGCAGGAGAGAGGAGGTGTGGCCTGAGACCACTGCAGCTGCAACACGCCCCGCAGCAAAGCGGCGGTCATGACACATTTCACTTAAAAGGGTCTTTTGACATCTAATGTTAGACAAAATGGGTTCCCAAATAATGTTAGATTCTGACTTCAGTAATTACATACTGTACTGCTGTTTCCATTAGATCATTTTTCATCCAAGAGTTCTTTCCATTAATCATTGTATAACTGATTAAGTCTCCATCACACATTTCACTACTGCAGCAATTTTGAAGATCATTTAGTCTGTTTTCATGAAACCTTTCAAATATAAGGAAATCTAGTGTTCTGCTCTTTCTTAAATAACAATATAAAAATTATACTGAAAGGAGTCCAAATAAATACAAAGAGAATGAAGCTGAAATATTAGTAGTCGAGCTCAAGGAGTCTCGGAGACCTTAGTGTAATATAACAGCAATTTAAACTTTCAGCAATCAGCTTCAGATTTCTTTGTCATTCAGACCATAATGTCAAAACAGGTCAATGTTATTCCTTAAAAGGTACAGTAAAGTACAACAGCAGAAAATGATACTCTGTTCTCCAGTTCCTGGCCCTCCTCTTCAGTTCCATGGTACCTGTACAGATAGCTGCAAGACATTTCATTAAAATGTTTTTTTCCAGAGGTAATAGCAACTTTGTCTTCAGTATTACTGTGCACTGCAATTGCCTGTTATTTTACTTCACTTTGCTTACATACTCCTTACAGTTGTATGTAAAGAACTACATTAGAGAAAGTGCTCTCTATGGCTACAGACTAAGGATGTTGTGTTGTGCCTCTTTGCTCTATCACACGCATCTGAAGCTATGAAGCTCAGCTGCATTTGATGATAAACATCAAATACTGTATCTCTATATACAGTATTAACAACAAAAAAGACATTCTCACATCATAGATGTTGTGTCACTGGTCCATAATACATATAAACTGGGGTTTTCACTTGCACATTAAGTTGTGATCTCTGATCACATTTGACAAAGTATCAATATGCTCTGACAACTTCAGCAGAAAGACAAAACCTCAAAATTAACTCCCAGTATCTTTCCACAGCACAACTCAGTAAACCAAGCCCTTATAACTGTAGTATTTCTGAATTTCACACCAATATAACATTGTTGAAAATTCACCTTTAGATTTATGGAGCCTTTTCTGTGATTTTTTCCAACTTCTTAAATGATACCACAATTCAAAAACTTGACGAAATGTTCATAAATGGAAAAAAAAACATCTACACTGTAAAAGATGTAGTACAACACAGATGATATCAACATGCTGTGCATAAACCTCTCTATCACCTAGGATGGGTTTTTTTTATGTAATGGCTGAGCATAATCTTTACCCAATGTACTTTGTGACATACCATTGATAGCCATAACCCAAACCAGAGAAGTTCTATGCACACAAATGAAAAAGTCACCTCAATTTCCTCAAATGCCTGCAGTGAATCAACCTCATACAAAGGGCAAGAATTCTGGTTCTCTGGAGTACTTCAAGCAGAGACTGAATAGTTCAAACTGAATAGTTCAGTCAGCTTTATTGGATTGGAGAGCAAGATCCCCCTAGGATATATGCAGGACATATCATGTTTATTGTTAACACACAACAAATCATCCCAGAGATGCAATTGCAATTTATTTGTCACAGATAAAAAAAAACAAACACTAGTTCTCCTGTGCTAAAAAGTAACTGGTGGTCTTGATATAAAGCAAACATGAGCTAAGAGACATAATGACATACTGTATTGTCAAAGTCAGAAAGCACTACTCAATGTTTTCTTGGATACTGATGTGATGATGTTGAAAACGGGACCACAAGTACAGCAATAAACCACACACTCACTAACCTTCCAAAACTGATAAATAAATCCCTACTGCAAATTGAAATACTGGATTGGTGGGACCCTGAGGTCCAGGAAGTTAAAAAATCAATCTGACAGTTACTCAATAGGTCAAATGATGCAATGGGAGAAAACATTTTGATTTGCCATCCCAGTATCCCAAATACTTTAAGCTGCTGCAAAAGCCTTTTACTTAAAAGTTTATTTTCTGTTGCTGTTGTGCAATATCTGTTACCCTAAAGCTTAGGTCACTCAAACCTATGTGTTAATTTGGCACAACAGGCAACAAGTAAAAAAGCAAACTTACTGAATAACTAGATTTTTTTTTAATTACAAACAGTATCAGTTTATTAGTACTGTTGTAGATATAGGAGTATTTGCTTTATAGATGGTTACATAGATATAAATAGCTACAGGGTGCTTATAAAGCTAGTTCAAAAAACAGTATAACGAAAACTGTAATGTGCACCAGGCACCACAGTTTTCATGATGTGTTTCATTAGCTTACATACAAGCATGCAAAGAGTGCACATAGGCATTGCACACGAACCACAGGAATGTTCCTCCACCTAAGCTGTGAAGCAGCTACTAGATTGGTGACTTTATTTAGCAACTGTTGACATACACATCTACAGGTAGCTCGCTCCTCCTAAATGTGCGTGATTGGGCAAGAAACAAGCGAATGTATGAAGCAGATCCAAGACTGAAACAAAGTTTTGAGAGACCCTTGCTGTGTGAGGGTGAGGATTATGGAGTGGACAGATTAAAAGATTAAAAGATTATCCTACCATTGATGCTGTCAGCAAGATGTTCAAAGAAACCACTTGCCATTTCTTCTGGGTGGTTAAAACTGGGACAAGAGCATGTATATCAGGAGGGCAAACACCACCTTCATATTTGCAAACTCCCAAGTGCATATTTTGTACCACAAGTGCTAGGGTATGCCATACTAATGAGGTAAGTGAAGGAAAGGAACCTGAGCTCTAACACTTTCCACGGGCACATCACTATCGCAGCCAGTCACTATCATACTTTAAACAGTTGTGGGGGGAAAAAAAATATATATGATCCTCTCATTAGGGGTGATGATGCCAATTACATTTCTAATATGCTCCACCACACAAAAATGAAACCAAATGGCAAATCATAACAGAACACACTAATGTTGATTCAGGCCACTGACCCACAAAGCCTGCATAAATAATACATTTTAACACCCTACTGGTGAAAATATTACAACCACCACTTGATGCCACTTTTAAGCCTAAAGAGCTTCAGACTCCGAATCCACTGGCAGTCATTTATGCAGCTACTTCTCTGATCATGTCCTGTGCTCCAGAAGAGATGGCATACAAAAACAAAAAAGCTAAAAATCTTTGCACCATCTTAAACGAAGACCCTAATGTTTCCATCACAGATGAAGAAACTGAGGGCTGGACTATTTATGGAGCAGAGGATTTCACAACACATTTGTGAATCCCTCTAGACTTCATCAAAGCTCTGAGAAATTCTGAATTTATTGAGAAATAGAAGAATCTCACTGCGGTTACACTCTCTTTAAGGACAATGTGAAACATGCTCTTTCAATGTCGGAACTTTATTCATACTGTATATCAGTTTTTCCAAGTTGCAATATATTGGCTCTGCCCAAACAAGCACATTAGTCTTGTTATACACACACACGAAGACAGAATTCATAACCAAAACACATTTTTATTTTAACCTCTGATACTGTGCAGCCTACATTAGTTACTTACTATACAGAATATTGTGTACACTGCATATACACCAAGTAAACTGTATAAATTCACTGCATATTTTCATCCCTGTTTCGTAATGTAGCACAGATTAACCCGAGTATAATATCATGTGTGTCGTTGTGACGTTCATTGTTTTTTTTTCCTGATGTGTTCACTGTTTATCAAGTGCCATTTTCTATTTCCCTCGTTTCATGCCAGATGATAGTCACTTGTAAACAATGGAACCTTTTACCCTGGGCTTTTAATGCAGAAGCATACGTGAAGAGCAAATGCCAACAAGACACAGTAGAAGCCAAGGTAACGTCATTGGCCAGACTTCTTCAGTTTCTCACAACATAAACATTGGTTAGCGGCCTGCCGTGTCAGCTCTGAGGGAATGCCCAGAGGTTGCTTCATTTAGGCCACAAACTGAAAGCTCACAGCTGCAGAGCATGGAGACTATGCTTGACAACAATTACATCACCAGTACTGACCTTACTTACCTATAAAGACCCAAACAGCAATAATTGTACGATATGTGGCTATTTTAGAAACAAAACATATTTAAAATGAATAGGGAGAAAGCAAAAAAGCGGTAACCCATGTAATGTAATGTGGAAAAGTATAGGACATGCTTCTACCTTAGCTCAATCTTAAGATTTTAATCATTGAAAACTAAAGGAGAAATGCAAATGCTTTATTTCTGACAAAAATAAAAAAAAGTTGTTTTTGTGTTGCTAATGTGTCAGAATGCAGCCATGGTGATGTTCAATCATATTCCTATATCAAGAGCCAGGTGCGTTTTTAATGATCCATAAAAAAGTGGTCTTAATTACTGGCATTCTCTATATAGTACCTGATAATATTTGTATTCACAATTTCTCTCTTGTATTAAAACGGTTATGTTCAGATTAGCTCAGCAAATCCGTCATCTTTTAATTTATTCTTCTCTCACATCAACAGTCTAGCTATTACAGTGTAGTTTTTTCTGCTCTGGTTCATCTTTAAATCCTGTATGACTAACTGTTGAGTGGCATATATTTCACACAGCGCCAATGCACAGCATGGCATTTGTAAATAAGGCTAGAAGTCTTTCAATGCATATGATTCTTATCCCAGCAGGACCCACAACTCAGCACACACTGATACTCTAAATAATCTGGGAAAAGATCATGTGAAAGGATAAAATAGGGACAAAAATTGGTTATGACTTTCCATGTGTAGCAATGGTATATATTACAAATTTCTCCTCTTCTTACATGCTGTTACACAGTGGATCCCTTTCCATCTTCTAAACATCAAGGCACAAGAAATTGTGCCGCCAAGTGATTGTGCTGCCTTTGGCAGGAGTAAAGTAAAACTATTTACATATTAATTTCAGCAAGGCAGCATTTGAAAATATTTCAGTTTAACTGTCAAAATAAATGAAACACTATGGCTGCTACTATATCAAATTACAGTATTTTCAGTCCAGTGAAAGTACTTCTTCTCCTGAAATATCACGTTTCATAATAACAGAGAGTAATGACAAATAAATGCTCTAGTTTTCCTGCTCACTTTACAAAAGACTCGATATGTGTTCACCAAATGAAAATGTGAATAGATCTAACAAACAGCCACCACTTATTTCAAGGTCTTACAACATCACAAAACTACATTAAAATATAAAATTATCAAACTTCTCTGGCTTCAGATCATTGCTGAATACACTGAACAGTAACACCTTTTATAACAGATGGGTGATAAATGTGTAATCATGTTCCAATTTTCTTTATAATTCATGTTAATGGTTCTATGATTAAAAAAAGAATCTCCAAGAGAGAATAAAGAGACATGTACTCATTTCAATTTTGTATTACACCAAAGAGTAGTACTTAGTACAAAAAACTACAATCTTGTGTTCCTGAGATTAAGGTACAATTATACTTCACGCAGAACTCTTGTGACACACAACCCTTCTCCCTGCTTTTTTGGTATTAACAGGTGTGGATCCACTATTTAAAACAAATTCATAACCTCATACATAAACCTAATAATACAAATCTGATTATGTATTTATTCAGGCACGTGTGCAGTAATTAGTTGGAATGTGGCCTTTGTGAGTGAACAGCTTGCACATTGTTACTAAAAATGCCACACAGGCCTAGGCACTGAATATGATACTAAATTAAAGGCAACACATTCTGAATTTACAAATTACTGTAAGAAGAGTTCACAGTTATGAACAATACGTCTTTTGTATTTTTTCTGACAATAGTTAGAAGGATAAGCTTACTTTTTCTTCCACGGATACTGTAAAAGCAGGATTTGAGAATAAACCAAAATGTAGAGTCTAAAAGCCCTTTCATATAGTATCAGCTACACTCCTGTGGTCAGCATGAGGACAGCTCAATTAAAACATTTTCATTTCCACTAAGATGCCAGATGAATGCATACAGTACATGCAAATCTATTTTATTTGAGATTGATATCTTGCCCTAAGCAACTAATAATTTCTGCACAGCAATGTAGCACTTGGTTGCATTTGCCTTCTGAAAGATCAGATCAGCTCTTTCAATATTGCATTCTATTAATAACAAAAGCATGTACACATTGTGACATTCTTCACATTCCATCAGTAGGAACTTCAGCCTAACCAGAAATTACTTTTCAGTCTTACAAGTTAACACTGCCTTCCATAGATCTCTTTATTGACACTTTTCTTAATTGCACTCGGAGCTTTACGTTTAATTTACACCATATTTAGAAACAGCTGCTGCAGTGAGATAGCAAAATAGAAAGGTAGGAAATACTTGTGATGAGTTTAGATCTATGAGGATGTCCTGTATGAATTAATTGCAGCAAAGATTACCGTGAAAAGCAGGTAATATATTATGCTGGTACAAGAACTGTTTAAAAAATATATTTTGACAATGAGTAGTGTTTGGTAGAGCCCTGTGGTATACAGTTAAAGGATGATAGGTGTACAATGAGATATAATGAGAGAGACAGTATTTCTGTACAATTAGGATTGTTCTAAAAAAAAGAAAATCTAGAACGGCCCTTTCAGAATTCTCCAAAATGAAGATCTTAACATAGGGTGTATGAACAACCCAAAACCACACATTTGCCAAAGCAATGTTCAAGCAAAAAAAGCTAATTTGCATCATGGGAATCTGACTAATAATTATACCATACTGTATATTTTATGTTTAGCCTAACTTTACACAGACAATTAAAACTCTTCTGATTCTCTATCAACACTGGAAAATACATTTTCTAGTTCTGACTGTAGCATCGTTTCATTCCTCTTCATCCCTATATAAGTGAAAGACATCTCTGGAACACTTGTGTGCAAGCAGTATGCAGGACAGACCAAAAGAGACACTTTCACAGATTTTAAGTGCTTTTTCCCATTCATCCAGAAAGACACATGCCAGATCACTGATATGTCTTGAGGCAATTGGTTTAAAAATCACAGAGGGCCAGAATTGTACACAGATGATAATATTTCCTTGACAATCCTTCAAGGTGGTCTCTCTGGTAAAATTCTGTTGTTGACTGCGTCTGGGTTGATTGTCAGTGATGCCGAAGCATCAGACTGCAAAAGGATTAAAATGTCCTAGCAACGTCACATTGTGATGTTCCTATCAACAACACATAATTCCCCCTATTCTCCCTGCCACTGCATCACTTTAGTGCAACTGAAAACATTAACTCTGTGAGCATTTTCTGCACATGTTAGTCCAAAAGCATGTATTTATTAACATCACCATTTTATCTTTTCTGAAGTGTTGCAGTACATAAAAGGCAAATACTTAACCGATAAGCATAGGTCTTTCATTTTGCATGCCTGTGATATTAAATATCTGGAAACGGACATAAAACATATCATTATCCAGAATTAAATCCTTCCATTTCAGAATTCATTAGATGGGTCTGTTCCAACTTCTTTCCTTTCTTATTTCCCACCCAAATGTTGCCACTTCACAGCTCTCAATGTCATGCAATGTCTCAGAACATGAAGCTTCCAGTTGAATCAACATGCTTTGACAGATTTCCCTTACAAAAGCAGCGCATTTTAAACAGGATTTTTAAAATAAAGTGCTGGAACAGGGAAGATAAAATATGACTGATTAATTCTAAATTGCTACTGGTTTAAATGGCATGTTTTCAATTAATTAAAATCTGCATAAAACACAAATTCAAATTAGCTACCAGAGTGAATTACAAATTAGACTTAACTCAAAAGGTATATATTTCAGTATTTTTCTAATAAATCTTTATGATTTCCAATGTAAATGTAGCGGCAGCACAAGTACATCTCTGATTTAAATACAGCTTTTTGTGATTTATGAGTTTTGTTGAAACTCTTTACAGAAAAGATGCCCTAGGGTTGTAAAAATGGTTGTAAAACAATCATTGTTTTACATTGCTCATTGTGTAGAGCTCACAGCTGCCCAAGTCCTGTCAAAAATCAAACCCAGAGGCATCCCCGAAGTTTATAACCGATATACAAAGTGACGAAGGTAAAGGTGTAGCATGCCATTACCAACAGTGTTTAATGCAAGCACTTGAAATGTGTAATTCAAGAGAAAGGCATCAAAATGCAATTAGTCATCTTTTTCAGTTTGCATTTTTTCTAAATTCAAATCAAAATCAAACATGGTCTTTTTTGTATTTACAAAAAGATCACATTTCATCTTAGACTGCTGATTCAAAGTATACATGACATAAGAGTCAATAGATGCATTCAAACTAATTACATAATTTCTCTATTTCCTATATTTCTACATTTTAGCAGATACAGTCATGATAGTTTACAATAATGAAGGAAACCAATACTTTTCAAAAGATTAACAACGGAAGGGCACAGATACTGTTCTCTTTTATTAAAATCTGCCAAATGCAGTATACGGATTTCCAATAATAAAATATATACTCCATTTAAAGACAAAAGAGTGTCAATTCCTTGCACATTTTTCAAGTTCTTTATTAAAATGCCCATTAACCTCTGGGATCCATTGCACTGGAGGGATCTTTACACACTTGAGGGCAAGAAATATGTCCAACAAAAATAAAAAAAATATACAGAGAAAAACAGGGAATGCAGACACACTCATTTTAGTGATAAAAACATTCTGTATGCAGAATTTAAAAAGTGATGTCCTAATATTTCTAAATCAATCTATAAAAAGTTGTTGTTCTCAAATTTCGCCACAGTCTTCAAATGCATAATTACTGTCTCTGTTCCTTGTAGAATCTTTTCTTTGTAACTGATGTAAAATATGGTGTTTGAATCTGCCATGTTGAGGGAGCACAGCTAAAGGCAAGAAGCAATCCATTTTGCAGAGATGACAATTATGCAAGATGTAGTGCAGTAACAAAAATAGATCAAATCCCTGCATATGCTGCCACTTTCCATATGTGCGAGAAGACAGATGAATATAAGCTCTGTGTACTTCTAGGGTAAACTAACCCACCTCTGGGAAAAGGTAAGGTTGAAAACAGCTAATGGAAGCAAACAATTAGCTGATCAGTCTCCGATTCTTGCAGTAATAGAAGAGGATTCCGGTTAAATCCTTTCTTAAGCTTTGCCCATTGTATGGCACAAAGCTTAAAAGGCCAAGAGTTATCATCTCTGAATACTGTTATACATTTTATAGAAGCACAGTGTTATTTTTAACTACAAAATAAGATCATGTCACAATAGCCAAAGATTTGCAAGCTTAATCATAAACATACTGTACAGTACGAACACAGAGCCACAATTATAGGTACAGTACATCACCAATCTTAATTTTACAAACGTACTGTAACTATGGTTGTGCGTGTTTATGGATTCATCACCGATCCTACTTTTAATGTTTTCTGCACCACATGCCAGGAATATAAAATCCCAGAGCTTTGGTGACAACACGAGGACAAACACATCAAGGACCAGACCCAAAATTCCTGACCAAGCATGCTCTAACCCAGCAAAAAAACTGCAGAGCTTTTTTACTCTAAGCCCAGGAAACTTCATGAAAAACTTCATCCTACTTCATTCTACCACAGCTCACCAAATATGTTCAGTTACAGCAAACAGCACTGTAAATGAATACATTTACAATACTAATCAAAAAGTATTCTCCATATTTATAAGACATGATAATTAGTCAAGTTGTGGTGTTCGAAATTGACAGAATTTGTTTCCACAGCGAAATGAAAAATAAATGCTTTATGAGTTATAAGAGTTGCTTAAATTTTGCCACCACCTCAAAAATTCTACATCCAAAAAGTAATAAACTGTCCATTTTTCCTACATGGTATCCGCAGTTTGAAGTAGCATGAAAGGAGGCCACTGCGCTAAAAATGAACTGACTAGCACAAATACAGTGTGACCAGCAGGTGTCTCTACAACTGCACAGTAGGTTTCCGTCTCCCTATACATTCAGGGCAGTATGTATTACAACATCTACAGCACAAAACTCCAATTTTAACCAATGTCCCATAGTCAAATAGTCAATTTGCACCAAACCTCCTACCTTTAGTCTTTAATAATAATATATAAAAATATACTACTGTATGTTAAATGTACAGTAAAATATTATATCAATAGTCATGATAACAAAAATACTACTTTTAATTCTGAATGGAAAAAAACACTTGATTATGTTCTAAACAGCTGCATTTACAGCTGTTTTTAAAGTTTAAAAATCCAACTATTAACCAAATTAAATATTACATTTCATGTTGATGGCATTGCTGAACAAAATCTAAACACTTTTTTAAATCAGTAAAACATCTTGTATCAATATAAATTTACATGCAAGAAAAACTAGAGCCCAAGCCAGGACAGGACAAGTATGGATGATTTAAAATAATGGTGTGGCACATTTGACAACATTTTACTGTTTACAGGTCTGTTTATGATTGAATTTGGGCCATTTGTTGTGGGAAGTATTAATTGCGATTACTGCTTTATAATATGTAATGAATTTAAATGCTTAACAACAACAACAACAACAACAACAACAACAACAACAACAAACACTTTTACAAAAAGACATGTACTGTACAGTACCACCATGGTAATAATCATTTGCAAGTAAAATATTAATCCCCCCTCTCTTAAGAAGAAATCATTAAAGCATTTTTAAAGTAGTGAATAGTGTATGAACATTCCAAGACTGATAAAAAACACTATTCCATGTAGGTTATTGCGGTCTTGTTTAATTGTTTTCTACAATTTTCTTTAATGTATGAGATGTCAGCCAGCATCAGATATACCCACATCATGAAGATAAATGAGAGCACAGTGCAGCACTACTCAATTCACACACTCATGAATGACAAATCCACAAGGGCTTCTTTCTCTAGTATCAAAAAAAGACCTTGTTCCTGTGAAGAAAAAAAATGGAATCACCTGAGCTATTTTGGAATCTGTAAATCAACATAGATGCTTCTGAGAAATGTCTGCCCTCTTTCCACAAGACAAATGGCCCTGCTCTATCTACGTCAGTTCTTAGACAGCCTTTCACTCCAGTGGTACAAGAAACGTAGTTCACAGGTCACACGGAGGTCGCCAACAGCACATGGCACAAGTGAAATAGCCCATCTGTTTGCTTTAGAATTCGCTGCAGACAGACTGTAAGGAGGGATGATTGGAGTGTGGCTGTGCTCACCCATTTCTTTGGCTGGAAGTTTCCGGAAGCCTACTGCGCCCCCCCGCCCTGTGCACAGTCTGACTTGATTCAGAAAATGTTAACAGGAGCAACATGTTCAGTTCTCTCTCAACATACTCTTTCTAGATTTCATATGAAAAATAGGCCCAGAAAAATCCAAAATCCAGAAATAGAACTGAGAAACAGAGCAAAATGCTATGAGCTTGATGTGCACAGACAAAAGAAGCAGCAGGGTTGACAATGCGTAACGTGATTTGGAGTAATGCTTTTCAAAGACCGCACGCAGCCCCAAATTCCCCATAGAATATCATGCAGAGACTATTGAAAACTAATTGTAAAGGGCTCCAGCCCATATCCCCAGCAGTATTCTGCAAACCAGTATGACAGCAACTTCCTATAAAGGCTTTATATTCTCCTACTTCTCTTCTTACTGGCTGATTAAAGAAGCTAGAAAGACCAAAGAAGCCTTGGAAAACTTGGAGTTTAATACATTTTTCTCACAAAAGGTCTTCTATATTTAAAAAAAATGCATGAATGCAGCCAAACAGAAGCATAAACACCCTGCTCTGGTGCTAAAGGGGAAAAAATGATTATTTATGACCACATATGCAGCCTACTCATCGCTGTCAGGAATGAAGACCATTTTCTCATCTCATTTAAATGAGCATAAAGACTAAATAAAAAGCCGTCTGATTTTAGTCTGATGTGTAAATTATTTTGCATTTATGCTATTCTGTGAATCAAATGCTGTAGGCTCCCATCACCAAAATAATGCAGATCAGCACCTGACATGCCACATTTCACCTTAAAAGGAAATTAAATATAAAATCCAAGTTTGTCACTGAGCTATAAGTTTTCAAGGACCTCCTCACATGGTAAGCATCATACTCTTGACATCTCACACAGTTCTAGAAACCATGCAAGGAGTTCATCTTAACTTGTACAGTACATCTTTCAAATTAATTGTACTGTACAAGTTAAGATTAACTCCTTGCATCTGTCCACCAGTATGCACATATTCAATGAATAGTTTGAGTATAAAAATCATTACCATTTTACACAAAGTTAAAAGTATAATACACTGAAAATAATACTTTTATTAATCTATAGTCCTTTATTATCAATATATTAAGATTCATGAGCATTGTATACCTTGGTCATAGTGTTTCCTTATATTCTTCTCTCTAATCTCCAACACACTGCAACTTGCTGTTCTCAGTTCTCATTCATCTTCCTACCACCACTTCCTTTGTGAAATATTGTATCACTGTAATCTTTCACTATTATGCAGTGTTTAACTTCACAACAGTGACATATTTGAAACAAACAGTAGATTTATACCCAAATGTCTGTTCAAAGGAAAAAAACACAAGCAAGTCATTCTGGCTCTAAAGCAAGAATTCCCTATTCTGAGTATTGCTAATAAAGTTAAAGGAGTTGGTTATTTTTCCACTCCTTTTACTGATCCAAAATTAATCTGTACAAGAGGTACCTGTATACATACACATATGAAGAATTCTATGAATAACGGTTGATCAGAACCAGCAAAACATGCCTTTAAATACTGCTTTGATAATGGCAAAACCAAAGTAAGTTTATGCAACTTTGAAGGTGGGAAGATGAGAGGACAGTCTCAGGCTATTAATAATGATTAAGTGGCACAGAAACCTTCATTTCATTCATAGTGGTAATTAAAGCTAATATAGAATAACAGGGAGCAGCTAAATTTCCACAAATGCGAAAGGAAGAACATCACAGAAGAGGTTGTACTGTACATCCTCCAGAATTAGTTTTTTTTTTTACTTTCATGAGGCTGGTCTTTATTGGAAACATATGCTTTCACACACTTCCATATCCAGAAATGAAAGGAAAGTATCAGGGTTTAAATCTGCCAAAGACAGATTAACACTACTGCTGGGGTGCAATGCACTAACCCTTGCCTGTCTGCTATTCAGAAATCCCACAAGATTTCAAAGGAAATTCAAAAGACAATAATTGTGCAATCTGGAGATACAACTGAAAGCCTGGGTGACAATATATTTTTCAACAGTGGGTTATGTCTAGTTTCTGTTCTAGTGTGTTGGCATATTGGGAGAAAAAAGGCTCTGTTACTGTTAGATAACGCCCCAGGCCACTCACAAAGCATTGGTATCCTGCGGTCTTCTCTTAAAGTAGAAATCGTTTATATCACATCACTAAATATAACATCACTCCTTCAACCAATGAACCAGGGAGTCATTGTTGCCTTCAAGGCATATTATCACAGACAAACAATTTCTCAGCTGCTCAAGGCTACTAAGTGAGAGGAAAAGCAGGCCATTAAAGAATATAGAAGGGCTTCAGCATCATGGAAGGCACTGAAAATATTGGCAAGGCCTGGGATAAACTTTTCACCAATGTTTAAATGGTGTGTGCAGAAAGGTATGGCCTGAAGCAGCCCATAAATTTGTAAGCTTTGAAGACATCTATGAAACTCTCAATTCAACTTAATTTAGTAAAGATAATACATGGAACGTGTAGGGAGAATGTGAATGTAGATTACTTTAACGGCCTGGATGAACATTATGTTGCAGAAGATAGCAACTAAGCTGACAAGGTGTTCAAGACATTGTTCATGAGAGAAGCCGTCTAACTAACATTATTTCGGAGGATTTACTGTAAATCAAGCTGTTAGTGCACAGGAAATGCTTTCAGAACATCTTCTAAATTTGGAGCAAAGCAGTGCATCAAAGAGGGCTGATGAATGACATCAACTGCTGCAATGTTATTCTTAGTAAGAAGTGGTAGCAAGCAAAGCTGCCTACGCTTCACGCCTTATTCAAAAAAGCAACATTCCTTTGCATCAATGGAGTGAGGAGACCCTCAACCTGGAATGTCATATATGATGCATCCAAGCAGCTCTACCTACAACTAACCCCAACATTCGCTCTCCCTTTGAAGCCACATACCGAGGTGTGACATTTGGTAAGCAAAGCAAACCTACGACTTCAATGGTGAGTCTGAATACATTTTACAATTCACTATGTTTCTCTTATGTTACTTATTAGCTTCGATATGATTTAAATTTTATAGTGTAGTAAAATTTGTCATTGACAATATGAATAGTATAAGAGCTTCTAGTATGAAATGTTAGGTTATGAAGGATGGGAACATCTTCATAGCATGATATTAATGCTATAAAGTTTCAGGTTACAGTGGTATATCAATGGTGTTTGGGAAATAAGAATGAGGTATTATCAGCCCTTGTATTGTGGAGAATGACATTAAGGAATAGTCTGAACAACTACAAAGTCATTAATTGCAACAACAGGATGTGTAAGACAACAGAAATATTACATTCTATTTCCTGTTTGAAAGTCAATCCAAACCTACTGTATGTATTTCCTAAGTTGTGGAAAGAATACTGTCACAATAGTTCCACTGAAGGGACAATAAGGAATTTAAACATACTGTGTAATAAATCACCCAGTGGCTCAAACAGAATTTGTGCATAAGCATTATCCTCATTCTGCTATATCAATGCACGCTGCAGAGGTTAGGTTCTGACAACAGTGCAGCGGAAAGGCAGGCTAGTTTCTCCACTGCAGCTGCTGCATCTCCTTCAAACAATTATCCCACCAACACACTCTGGCATGAACTCAGCCCAATGCCAGCTCAATAGTCAAATTTACATCTATTTTCAGTTACAAATGGAAGTACCTGTTGCCAAGGCAACCCAGCGAGCTCATGTCTGTCTACATGAAAACAAAATAATTTACTTTTTATTTTTCAAACCAATGTACTTAGATTTTTAGTTCCCTAAGCCACAACAGACACTGAAGACATAGAAAGTGAACTTTATTGTCGCTATTTTACAATTTGGCCTAATTTAATTTCTATTACTGTTTTAAAATGTTCATCTAATGACTTCATAAGCAGGATTTTTTTATTTCTAGTATTTTGCTTGGAAGACTTCAGGTTTCCATTTAAATCGTCACCAAAATTATAAACCTTTGCATAAAAATGTAAAATGTGAGCTAAACCTTGGACTCTATGCCAGGAAGTGATAATAACAAATGTCAAGCTTACCAGCAAATATATACTACCATTTATGAGGCCAAAGATATAGGGTGTTTATGGTTAATTTAGTTATATTCACTATAAACATCGATCTTCCAAGCCACCACATCCTGTTTAGATTTTAGACAGTATACATCTATTGAATTGGCAACTTCACAGGTTCCTCCAAATCACAAAATATGGGCCCCATCTGTGAAATTTACTTTCAATCACTATTTTTTATAAAATTGTTCCCCTTTTAAACCAACCCATAGATATAATTCACTACACCACTTTCACTTAAGGAAGAAAAGGTATGACAGTGTCCATACTTTACAGAATTTAATCTATACTATTTAGACTAAAAGAAAACATCCTGAAGAGCCTTGGAAGTTTTTTTATTTGTATTTTATTGACTACCCAAAAGCTGCTTTCCATTACTGCTTTTTTATATTTTATAAAAGCAAACATGGGCACAGTAAATCATGGTAAACTGTGTGGTTTATTAGAAAGAACAGCTTCAAGTAGTTTCTCCAAACAGCTCCAAGATTCATGGTCACATAACACGGAATAAGTTACTATTTGCCTCCCACTACTATTGTACACTAAACAAACTGGCATCAGTAAAAAACAGCACTTGCTCTACCTGACCAATCTGTTTATGATCCTGAACCTAAAGTTTTTCACCACAAATCATGTTTACCTATAAATTATTTATAGCATGAGTAAGTACTTACAGTATTAATACAGGTTGGTAGGTTGAGGTATTCTCAATGTTAAAGCTCATACTGTACTCACTTTTGCACTCCTTGAGTTTTAAATGACGAAGCGTGACAATACATGTTAAAGAAATGCTGCATCTGTGCATCTGCATGTGCTCTGGTGATGAGTAGACAAGTCACACAAGTTAACCGATTTCATTCATTCAACAAAGATATGAAAAAATGCATGTGGGCAATAATCCAGACTGGTACTTGAGATTGAAAGGTTATGTTAATATTTAGGGTGTTAATGCCCACAGTGGTATAGCAGTCACATTTTGAGACTTGCACTCCACTAATTGAAACAGCAACACCAAACTCCACATGCAATCTTTTACCATGATGCTGCTCAGCCCATACCACCAAGAGTCTCTTAATACCTTCTGAGATCACCATCATGTACAAGCTTTCTTACCTCCAGATGTTAACGCAATCCAGCACCTGTGTGATGAGCTGTTCATGTCAAGCAGTTAAAAACAAACAAAACTGATGATTTGCCAGTAGCTTTACAGATTGGATGAAGGAACAATCTTGTGGTCTGTGGGGAATGTTGCTGTTGCACCTTGTCTCAGATGCATGTATCCAATGTAATGGTGGACACCAGATAAGGTTCACTTTAATACAGGTGAGTATTTTAGGATACCTGATCCATGTCCAGCATGACTTTTGAACACTCATGGAAAATTTGCCACAGTAAACAGTAAGTTAGAAATAAACGCTTTTATCTCTTCTAAAGTTAATATCGTACTTGGATTGTCAAATGTTACAGCAAAATTCCCAAAA
This sequence comes from Atractosteus spatula, assembly GCF_055471065.1. Classification (NCBI taxonomy): domain Eukaryota; kingdom Metazoa; phylum Chordata; class Actinopteri; order Semionotiformes; family Lepisosteidae; genus Atractosteus; species Atractosteus spatula. The sequence continues at coordinate 30,923,272 of NC_142711.1, read as the reverse complement.
TCAGGAGAAACAAAAATGTAAATAATTACAAACAGTTTACATATTTTATTCTCTTTATGCAATAATACAAACAGACAAGCAACAGTAATCAGTAGCAAAAAAATGTAAAAACTTAGGAACAGAAATTTAATGTAGAAATATCTCCCAGAGGAAAAAGAAAAAGCTGAACAGACCTGATCTATCTTTACATTCAGGTTCTGAAGCTTATTAATATACAGTTAGGAAAATATTTCTTCACAGTGTCATCTTAAGTTAGGTATGTCAAGAAACAGCTTTCCCAGATACATGCTCAGCAAACCCTGCACTAAACCTGACAGATATTTTTTATGCACATAATTTTAGAGCTTAGTCTTAAGGCACTGCATATCATTTTTTGGACAAATTCATTCAAACACAGTCCAAGCAGGTGTCTGTGCCGGCTTTAACAAAGGTGTGTTGTGAAAACCATGCCTTAGTTTTGGCCGAACATCAACAAACCTGGTTCAAAAGAGTATTCAAAACAGGAAGTCGCAGACGGTGCACAGAAGGACTGTCAGTATTGATTTTCAATGGTAGCCACATGTCATAAAAATTGTTCTTCACTCTTTACCTCATCAACCATTGAACCAAGGGAGAAAACTATCACCAAAACTGCTACAAAGTTCTGAAAAGACTAATTGTTTCAAGAGTTTTGACAAGACATAAAATACAGCCTTATCTTACCTCTCTTCTGCTGCTTCTGAAGGCCTTCCTTCGACCTTGGCATTTCTTAATAATGTGACTTAGGGACTGTCCCTTTTAACAGCTCCCTCTAAAGAAAAGGAAATTGCTCTGGGAGATAGAATTTTTAGTGTAGAGAGTGACTTACTCAGTCCTGATCATCTACCAAAAAAAAAAAAACTCACAGTAGCTCTGCTGCAGAATCTCAAGATGTCTCCTCATCCAGGAGATCTTCTCTTTCACTTAAATTACTTTGGTACCTTCTTATGCAGTATCCCCCCTTATTCATCTAGTTGACCTCAAACCATTTGAAAACACTTTTCATTCTCAAAACTGGATTATTATATTAGTTGGAAAATAGTACTGAATATGGAAATGTACAGTAACTGAAATTATGATTTGTCCAAGTTTTCACAATGACACCTGAGAAACGCAACCTGTAAAAACATCAGAGTGCATGTGAGTCATCATGTTCTAGATAAGGGACTGGAATCAGGGTTTCATCATTAGCAAGGTGGCTGGAAGATTCATTGAGGCAAAATTACAAGGTTATTTAAGATAATGTTAAGGTTAATAATAATATACAATATAAATGTTAATTTACAATATAACAAATTAAGGACCTTAATTTCCTTAATATACAATATAACAGAAACACCTTTGGGCAGCCCGTTTCTGTGAATCTGAAATGTTATAAGTAACAGTTGTCTCACACCCACATTCATCACTCATTTCTGATTGATTAATTAAAGCACATTAATTAAGAATGAATTGTAATTTGTTTATAATCAATACCTGAATGATTATTGCATATTTAACTATGGATTAAGGGTTCCATCAAAACTATAAGTGTAAGACGTTGAACAGCATTTGACATCATGTTCTGCTCATATAAATGGATGAGAATTTTTGAATATATTTGGTATTTGAAATTTTCTCTTTTCCTCCGTTTCAACTGAACAGACATGATCATCTTTATTTTTATCAACACCTCCCTATTGCCTCTTGTGCTGTGGGCTTGCAATTTACAACTAAGCATATGGCCTCACTATGCAAACTGGGGAAGTCATCTGTACATCTGTATGATAATACTTTCTTTCTGAAAACAAAAGTTCTGACTAGCTGAAAACTTTTATATAGCTCTGTGATATGTTCTACACTACCTGAAGGTGCAGCAACAAGGAACCAGGGAATTGATCCACATGCTCTGCAGGAGACAGACAAGCCAGCAGATGAGAGTGCAACTAAAACGTTCACTTGGAAGCTGAAGCCACAGTCAGACAGGCAGAAGAGATGGATTGAAGAGCCAATGAGAATCCGAAAAACAGGCAAGGGTTCAGGGTACAGGAACCTGACCAGGATATAGTCTAAAACTGGGTCGAAGCACAGGAAGCAAGAATACCAAAACACAGGGGAATCTAAAATCCACAGTCAGTACACAAAAGAGAATCTAAACCAGGAAAAAATCTAAAAACAGAGTATTGATAGGAAAAAAATACAATTAAGGCAGGGCTTAAATACCTGGAGGTAACAAGGTACAGTAAGTGCTGGCTTAATTGCACGTAGGCTGTGTTGATAATTGCCCATATCTTGTCATAATGGCATTAGATTAATTAATAGACCAAGTGGTGACTCGTTCTGTTGCCGTGGAGATATGGGGATGCGTGCTAGTGTTTGCACAGGTATAATAATAGTATTTTGGACAGTGTACGGAACGCCTTCCTCAGGTGAGATTCCCGTTTTTGAAATCTTGCCATCTCAGTAGTTTCTCAATCATCGGGCACAGCACAATCGTTTTCCATTTTTAATGTGCTCCTACTCTCAAGCTTTTGAAATTAATGAACAATAATAAAGGTGGGTTTGTGCATTATTTCTATTATGAGAAATCTAATATATTATTCTATTTTTGTTGGATTAAAAGAGATGTATTCACTAGCGTGCTTGTTTACAATGTAATAGGGTCTTTTCATAAGACCAGACGTTTTGTTGCCTCGTTCAGAATTGCAGACAATGACAGCAATATGGTGCTGCACATACCTGGACATTTTGTCTACTGTGTGATGTAAATTGGAGGTTTTACACGCTACTGTATGCATTTTACTGTCTTTGTGGTTTGAAATGCACTCAATGACTATTCTTTCTAATCCCGGAATATAAAATTAGTGTTGCAGTTCCCCTTTAATCATAATTTATGACAAAAAAAACAAACAAAGCAAAGATGTACTTTTTACTAAAATGTGCTTTAACCTGACTTTTACTGAATGATGATGGGATGACTTTGTGCTTCACACTTTTAACAGAGCCGAATTTATTACAGAAACATTTTCTTTGCAAATTCACTGTTCACCCTCATCCTCCTCCATCTCCACCCACTCACAGCTTTGAAAGCAAAAAGCCACTTTTATCGGGGGTTTGTTTGAAGAAAAATCAAGTAATCGGGGGCATGATAGAGCAATAGTATTTTCTGGCATTGAAAACGATTCACATTGACAGAAGGAAAAAAATGAGCTTTTCATCTTTAAAGATACAGTAATTTGTAGCAACCTGGAAGATTATGAACTAACATTTGAGGACGGGATAAAAATCAAGCAAAGTAACCCAATGTTGTTATTAAAACCAAGATCCTGTCTTCTACAACTAATATAACTGAAAATATTATGCAGAAGTAAAACATTCTACCACCTTTGTTTTAATTCAGCAGTGCTTCCTTAGGTAAATGATGCCAGGATGCATATAAATCCCAAGTGCAAGCACAATTTTATGTACAACGGTTGAGAAAAAAACTGACTTAAGCAAAAATAAATGACATTTACCTGTAGGTGTTTGAATTTAGTAGGTGCCTGTTACCTCCACGCCCAGCCTCCCTGCCATTTAGACCACTTTGTCTTTATCTTCTGCTTTCTTTTGGGATGTACATGGCAAGTTAAATAAATCACTGGTACAACAAAAAGATGGCTTGAGGTTAATAATTACAGTCTAGCATACTACCGTTATGAGACGAGATGTAAAAATCCAGTGGGGAACAGAAATCTGGATCCTGCCACAGCCAGTTTCTTCCCACCTGAGACTGTAGACGCTACAATAAATATTTATTGATATCCAGTGGTGTTGACAAAAGTCCAACTACAGTATACGATTTTGTTGATCAGGAAATAATTATTATTGGGAGATTATTCAAAACATCCCTTTGCAGAGAGTCTTTGGCAGGATTCTGGTTTACATATGATCACTCAGTTCAGCAATGACCTGATGCTAAGTTGGTTCAGATAGAGGCCAGACGGCAATTGGTTACAGTTATGCAATACTTTTTGCTGTCAAGATGTCACCAGTTGTATTGTTCTTGCCAACCCAGAAGATCCCTCACTGGTGGATTACTCCTATCCTGGAGTCCTTGCACTTGCTCCCTGTCATGTTTCGTGTCGACTTCAAAATCCTCATGCTCACCTATAAGACTCTGCATGGCTTGGCACCTCAGTACCTGTCTGAGCTACTATCATCCTACTCCCCACTTCGCACCCTTCACTCTTCTAATTGTGGTCTCCTGTCTGTTCCCCAAGCATGTCTACACTCTATGGGTGACGGGGTCTCCTGTTATGCCCCGAAGTTGAAACTGTATACCTAAGGATATCAGACCTTCTCTAAACTCTTTCAAATCTAGTATTCAGTACCCCCATCTACTGTCTTTTCTCATTGTGCACATGGGGTGGAGCGGTGGCACTATGGCTAAGGATTTGTGCCTGTGGCTGTAAGGTTGCTGGTTCAAATCCTGCGGCTGGCAGAGGAAACCTACTCTACTGGGCCCCTGAGCAAGGCCCTTAACCCCAACTACTCCAGGGGTGCCGTATAAATGGCTGACCCTGCGTTCTGACCCCAAGCTTCTCCCTCCCCATCTGTGTGCCTGTGTGCCTGTGTGTCTCATGGAGAGTAAGCTGGGGTACTGTATGTGAAAAGACAAATTCCTAATGCAAGAAATTGTATATGGCTAATAAAGTGATCTTATCTTATGTTGGTTTTTATCGCTGTTGCTGTCATTCTGTAAAACGTTTTGAGAAGCCACCTTCAAAGATGCTATATAAAATAAAGTTTATTATTGTTATCATTCTAGCCTTGTCAATGGGAGCTCTCTGGATGCTCTCAAGCTGGGGTTCAAATCCAGATCCCCGTTTCTTGGAATTGCAGCCGATATGGACGCTTCATCACTGGGGATGTCAGTTGATCCAATACATCACATCCTGGTTCCTGTCAGATTATCAGCACATTCTGCTTAATGGAAGCCCATTTTACCTGCTTTCCTAAATGACTCATAGCCGCTAACCTGAACCAGGTCATTTTCTGTTCAAGGCAGCACAAAGATTATTATACTCTTTCTGAACACTTTATTGCTGTGTAAAGGCCTTTCTGCTACATCAGAGATTACTACATTGTACCAGAGTGGTTTGAGTGGGGGAGCTGAATCAGCATGCAGACTACAAAGGAGGAAGCAGAAGCTGATTCCATGCTGGAAAGCAGAACTGTCATCTGTCCCTTATTCCCCTTTTGCTTTACATCCCTGCATATGAAGTGTGTGTTTTCTCCATGCAGGTACAGTATAAGCACCGATACATACTGTTGAACTCAGTTAATTCATCTGGAATCTTCACTACTTCTTCCTGAGATAAATCACTGTTCGATGATAATCAAAGATCAGAAGTGTGACTGATAGTTTAATACACTACTAAATTGAGATGTACTGTATATATCCTTCAAGTTTCAGTTTTAAAATGCTTAGATCTTGCTAACATGATTCCATAGAACTCTAAAGTATCTTTTTTAAGATGTTCAAAATGTGTACTACAATCAGTTCTGCTCTTCCTCAACAGTCATCAGAGATATTCACAAGATGAGAAAAACGTGTTACATAAATTTAAGAAACAGGCTATTATAGAACATCAAAGGATCAGGAAGCAAGAGCATCTTAACCACAGCCAGGCAAAAGCACTGCGTAAAATTCAGGAGACTAAAAAGATTTGTGTCTTTTCTTGTAGCTGCTGCTGTTATTTGGTAAGATGTCCCCAGATCTCTTGTGAATTGTGAAAGTGTGCTTGATGAAAGGCGGGTGAATTTGCATTGCTCCGCTCCCCCACTTGTCAGCCAGAAGCAAACTGTGGGGGAGGAATTCTTCCACACGGAGCAAAATAAATGACACAAAAAATCCATATCACAGCAGTAGCACTCTGTGCAATTACTGCATAGCTCTGGGAGCAGAAGCCTCAAAGATTCTCTTCTGATCCCACTTCCACTGGGCGTTCTAGGATATTGGTCTGTGAGTAATCCCTAGCTGTCTTGCCCCATACACATGTTTTACCTTCCAATGTTAAATAAAAGGCCTGGTGTTATTTTCCCTACCGTACATCATGAAACGGAGTCGCCAAAAAATAACTCTTCTCACACCTGAGATGGGAGTAATACAGTGGCTAAATATTTGTCAATGTAGCACCCACCCATTAAAAGGTTGCCAAACCATTTTACTAAAGAAAAAATCAATCTTACTTCTATGAAGGTTAAGAAAACTCAAACTAATCTAGAGGAGGGGTTCTCAGACCAACTTTGAAATTAACTGAAAAACCAAGAAGAAAAAAAAGTAAAAACAGTGATTTCCCAATTAAACGTTTTCAGCAGAAAAAGGTTAACTATTGATCAATATTATCTGAAAAAAATAAAAGGAAATATTAAAGATTGAAAGTATAATAATCTGAGAAAACAGCTGAATTCATTCAGCTTCATTTTAAATAATGCATTCATATTAACCATTGTCCTGCAGTGATGCCTTATTAATAAAAAAAAAGATTTAACACTTCACTTATGCATGGTTTCCTGTCTTTTGTGGGGTAATTCTAAAATACTGTCGTGGTGTTTCTTAAGGATTTAGGAGTCTTCTTTACCTCAGCATGAAATAAATCGTGTTTATCAACAACTGATAATATAATCCCCCATGACTCTGAATTGGATGAAGTGGTTAGAAAATGGATGGTTGGATGATTATGATCCATGGCATAACTGTCACATTCACGTCTTGATGGAAAGCTGCTGTTACACAAGCACCATAAGGACATGTGCTGCCCTGCTGTTATGTTAGGATAAGACTACAGGAAGGACAAGTTGCTATTTCTCTTAATGAAGCACAATACAGTCAGGTTACCATCAATCATGGACCTCTCTGTTAATCTTGGCGAGATGCTGGAAGTCATGGTCTATCATTGACAGGCTGTGCTTGACTTTAACATCGTGCCAGGTTTTAAATTGCTGATTGTGAAGGCCTCAGATAGAAACGGGTGCTGATGGGGTTGTTCTCTTGATAAATGGGCACATTGGTTCCTTTCCAGGTTTTTCTCAATTTTTACCAGACTTGACATTTAACAGGTTAAGTCAGCAATCATTTCCCTCTATTGAAGTGCATTTCTGCTTAGGCAATAGTCAAACTGAACCAAAATGATTCCAAAAGCATCTACCGTAACCAATACCAAAATTCTAGAAATTACTTATTTTTTTATGATAAGTATTAACTTTGGCCAAAGTTACCTTGTCTTCAAGGCCCATAAACATCCTTTGCTCTGAAGGGAACAAAAATGATTAGCAATTCAATCAAACACATAAATGATGCATTAGAATGAAGCAAAAAATAATAAGTTAATAAGGTAATAAAAGTCACCAGCAAACTTTCAGAACAAGGGCCTCTGGCATTTTGCTGTGTTCAAAGGACATTCTTGCCAATCTGGGCTGCAGCCAAGAAGAATTTTATCTAATGTTTCAGAAGAAAAATCAACCACACTGTGAATTTTGCTTTGTCGTTTGCTCAGAACTGTCTCCTAGGAGTGCACAGGCACCCAAATCTGCATCAAGTGCTCATCATCTCAGAGAATCCTATGTGGAATTTCCTCACTGTGGTCAGATCAGTCCAACAAATTCCTGTCAAACTGCTCTTACTCTCCCCAATGTACCCTGTCAAAATAATGCACAACACCTGCCACACCCCAAGCTCTCACTTAAGCTGGAACTTACAAATCTATTTGAAAACTAAACTAGGGAAGAGAAAGAGACACTAAGACAGAAAATGACACTGCCAAGAGCAGTACTCAAAACAATGAAAGAAAAAGAAATGAGTGGCATTTTCTTTATTAGAAAGCCAGCAATAATGATTTTCTTTGTGTGATGTCCTAAAATGCAGCTGTGAAAGTACATTAGTGCTACGGGGGATTCTTTCAAATGCATTACAGCTGCTTTGACTATGTTTGACTAATTGACTATGTACCATTGTCTTTCACAATCTAATCTGTTGGTTCTGGCTCCTACTCCAATATAAATACATAACACAGAAATCATCAAACATTACAGAAAATACACATAGTAGAAACATTATACATTATAACATATATTCATGTTCAGCTGCTATTTTGTTACTCTAACAATCAGACATGAATCCAAACAGCATTGAAAGTAACTATATTACCAGATGCTAAATTTTATAGGAAGAACAGAAGCATCACTTTCTAATAAAACTAGAATTCTGCTTGGAAGTATCTGACAAAATTGGAAGCGAGCCATGATTACTGTAATCTTGAATATTGGGAATGTCTATTTTTATAACTGTCAAAGACAAAATGTCACAGTTAGTGACAGTATATCTACAGTACATTGATAGAGATACACTAATATCACACAAAAGGGCTTAAGAAGGAATTGTTACAAGAAAAAAAAACTGTAGAAAAATGCACAGCATACTATTCTATAAAATCACAATTACTTCTAATTACATATAGGTTCTCATTTCAGTGACTGGTACATATATATTAAATGTCAAAACAAACCTGTTGTTCCTTAGTAAAAAGCTGACTTCATTAAAACCATAAAAATAGCTCCCTCTCTATTCAGGTTTCACTGTTTAACCTTTCTAAGAAACAAAGGAAGTGAAAACATGGACACAAATTCAAAACAAACATTTCTGTTTTTATTTTGCTAGGATTAGTTAACTTAAAATCAAAAGCTTTCTATAATTATGCCTAAACCACAACAGCACGCATAATGGTTGAGAAATACTCTTAAGGAGAAATGAGTCACTACTGTATATAGCTTATACTGTATACAGCACAGGACAGATAGATAGGCACCTAGGGCACCTACTGTACGTGTTGACTCCACATGGAAAAAATACTTCAGTTCAGATTTCAGTGTTTTATTTGAAGGGGACCGTTTCCATAAAATTAGGGGGTATTTTAATCACAATCTCAAAAAATAATAACATAACTGCCAAGCAATATTCCACGAAGAGACATCAAGCACCTTTCTAGACAGAAAAGAGAACTCACAAACAGAATGATCACTAATCTGTTAATCAAATACTAGAAATGTCCATTAAGAAAAGCATTTTATACATATTTAATTTTTTGTTTTCTACAAATGTGGTTTCTTACAAAGAATTTAATTATGTACAATGTTTTGTCTTCGTTTATAGAATGTATAGGAATTATCAGACTAGTTTCTGGGCGATTTGTGATTGCAGTGTTTTGGCTGTAGAATAAAAAATAATTTGTTTAACAAACAGTCCTTGCTTTTTGCATATAGTAATTTGTTCTTTAGTATTTTTTTCCTAAATTGAACAATGAACTTTAAAATTCTCAGACATGCCGCTCAGCTGTAAAATATTTCCAATGTGTTAAAGAGAGTTTTTGGAAGTGTATGAAGTAAGATGCCGTTTGTTATATTATTTTGTTAAGAATACAACACAAACATAACCAGCTAGATTAAACTTACCATGCTTATTAGGCTGTTCTGTCTGTTGTCTGAAGATACCCTTTGCAAGAGGGATTCAGACAATTCCAAGACTGCACACAGCTGTCAACAGCTGTTCTTCATTCATTCAGAGGGAGAGGTTCCAATTCTCCAAGCAGAACAAGAATTCACTCAAAATCAGGACCATAGTGTACAGTAGAACCCTGTAGTTACTACTCTTCCTTAATGTCTAATGTTATTTAGATTAGACCATAACTAGAAGTAACAAAATAAAATGGAAGTGTTGTCACTCTGTTAATTTGGGGGTATAGAGTAAAAGCTCTTCTTCATTATGGTTATGCATCCATCAACACCTTTTCCTGAAAAACCATGTCATGTCCAGCCTAACCATGGCCATGTGGTATGGCTCCATTGAGTGGAAAAATATTCCAGAGTGACAGAATATTTGCAGAAAGAGGTGGGTGGAATAATTCTTACCCAGCCAAATTTTAAATGCTGAGTCAATGCGACTCTTTGAAAGGGACCTCTGGGAATATCTGGAATCAATTAACTACTGGAAACTGGACATGTACCCACAGGAGTCAAACATCCTCTTTCCTGAGACAATAACCGCTCTGCTCTTATATAATGAAGTAATCTACTCTCAGTCCCCTTTACCAACTGATTAGAAGAAAAAATAAGGACATTGGAGAAATAAAGATAAGAATACTGTTGTTATCTCATTACTTTCTGGGTAGACCGAAATTTCAAAATCTTTAATTGTCATATAAAGTATACATTAGGAGATACACATTTGCATAAAGTATACAGGGAGGGCACTATGCGTACAATTTCCAGAGTATTCTATACAAACAAATGAAGGTCCACTTTATGCAATAAAAATGTCACTGAAAGAATGATGGCAGCACTAGTACAGATATACTGTACTATATATAGGGTAGGTTTACCATACTACATTATGAAGCAAGGAGCTTGCTTCACCAAAAAACAAAAGTCTGCTGCCATATATACATTCTTTAAACACTTTCACAATTCTAAGTAGATTTTTTTATGTAACCCCTTGTGTAGGACCACATTACCTGGAGAACTGACTGCATTGTCATTAAGCAGAAACTGGCAGTCTTCTGCAGGAGGCAAGTCTTTGGGGATTTACAGTTGTGACAGAAAATAGCCTCCCCCATTACCTGTAATTTGAACCTTATTGTTCTATATTAGTAATAACAAAAAAGGAAGGAGAACTCTGCTTTAGTGTCCAAGACTACTGAGAAATTTGTGAAGTTTATTTCTCATCTACTGTGACTTCTGCTGCTTAAAACAACCATTGGCAACAGAGGACTGTGCTGCCCAGAGCCCAGCTGGTGAAATTCCTAAGCACAATATGTCCGAAATTCACTGGATGTAATGTATTTCACATAATTTTAATAATCTCTCTGACCAACAGGGAGATTGAAAAACATTAGATTTTCCCATGAAAAGTGCAAATGACATCCCATTACTCTTTAAGCCATGAGAACAACATAAGGGCAAGACACTAGGGATTAGGGCTGGGAGAGGAAAATTAAATGAGAATTTAAAACAAAGTATATTAAAAGACTGTTTAACTTCTGCATGCAAAATCTGATTTATCCTAACACCTAGCCCAGGGCATGACAAATCAGATTAGTACTGTCAAAGAATCAGTGATTTGGCATACAAGACAAAATACAAGGCAAAACGTGGTTGAACTGTAAATTTCTAAATTGTGGTGAATCAGTGATTTGGCATACAAGACAAAATACAAGGCAAAACGTGGATGAACTGTAATTTCTAAATTGTGGTGTCCTATCCAGGGCATATCCTTGTCCCCGGTGTTTTCCAGGTTACGACTAAGCTGTTATCAAAAATGGATGATTGGGTCAACAGATCATTTGGATGCCAATTTACAATAATCATTCAAAACATTGCTTCATGAGATTTAAAAATCACTACACTGCCCATTCTCATTTTCTGATATTTTTTTCAACCTAATGCTTTAATATATCTGAATGTGATATACTGTAAGGAGGACGGGGGCACAAATTATCCTTAATGTCTGTAGGTGTGAGTTAGAGCAAGCAAAACCTCATAAGATTCAGTTCAATTCAATGACGTCACAACTTCTTTACACAAACACCAAGTGTTCTACAATAACAAGCATAACAACAAGTTCAAGACCTTGTTATTGTAGAGTATACTCCCTCTATGCTTTTATTGTATTAGGAATTGTTGCCCTAATGAAGCAGTAGACTAGATTTAGACTTTTTTCATACGAGATCCCCAACAATGCCAAATTTGAATTTAGAGCAGAATTTAAAGTTTTATCAGGCTGTGATGTCGGGTGTGCATCAGTCCAATTAGCCCTCTAGTCAAATAGTCCAGTAAATTTCTAAAACGAAAAAAAAAACTTGAATGTCAAAAATCTTAAGAATATGGTGGGCTTTCATTTGAATTTCATCCTTGAAAATCAATTTCTGCTGCTATCTCCCTCTCAGTAAAAAAACATGACAATTAGAGTCAAGTCTCATGCATTTCAGCTACAACAGACTGCTTTGACTTTGATCTGCTTATTGGTATAGTGAGAAATATCCAGTAGAAAATTGAAAGATTAGGAAAACCTTGGTGTATGTCATTAGCAATGAGGAATTACTTTATTTTGCCTGGGAAAAAATTGTTTTGGTCTGGAAACTGAATTTCTGATGTTGACTCTTACTTTAGAGCCATTTACAAAAGCCTGTCAACCTCTACGTCCTCAGATAAAATTGAGCCAAGTTATTGAGCTTCTCAATGGAATATTGATCAAAAAGGTGATTTGGATGAAAGGCCTGGAATTGATGCAAAGTCATGTTGCAAATTCTCAGAAACTGTGGTCCAGATATATCCAAGACATAAAATGAATTAATCCAAAAACACATCCTGCTGCCCAATACTGCGCTCCCAATGTCAGTTTCATCAAAAACTCTGCTTTTCCTTCAAAATCATCAGTCCTGAAAAAGTGTGTGAAAAAGTATGGCATTTTCAATCTTTTTTTTTTGGTTATTTGCAGGGCAGAATATGCCACGTTTTCAAAAACCTCTTCCGAGCGCATGCCTTTTAAGTCCATTGCACAGAGTTGTCAATTGACTGCAGTGTGTAGATCGACTGTTTTCAAAGACATTTTGACGGTGTAAATGTTTTTCTCAACACTGTCCATGAAATTGAGTCTAGACAAACTCAAAAAGTCTCAAATGTTGCAAATCCCTTTGCATCATCTGCACTTCTTGGAGCTGTGCTTGTATAACAATTCTGTGACGGGCTTCAGTTGTCAGCACACGCCTCAGTATATCTGGTGTGACTTTTTTGAGACCCTACTCATATAAGGTATGTTTTAAAGTTACAATTGCTCTATTTAGATTATGTACACAACGATGTGCAGTACAATATCAAAAGTGACCAATTATTTACCTAGCTTCATCGTAAGCTAGCCCTCATACAGTCCATTGTCGACATTTGTCCAAGTTCATGAGCAAATGCTTTATAAATCATGTAAAGTTTTAGCACTGCAGCTGGACAGCTCCTCCATCAACACAAGTAGCATCAAAGATGGAACTAATAATTTTAAATTAAAGACATTTATTTTCGGTAATGTTTCATGGACAAGAGATGATATGAGTTCATTCTTGTGATACCGCAAGAGGCACTTAAAATTGTTCAGATTTAGTGTATTTCAGATGCTGCTTGAGAACGGTGTCATATTTAGACAGAAGTTTGAATTCTAGGCCACCTCTCAAGGCCAGTCTTTCCTTTGCTAAGAACACAGTGACATCCATGAGCCTTTTAAACACCAGCAGTTTTGCACTTTCCTTTTAATGGGCCATGTCTTTCTTTCAAAAATTCCTGCAAAGATGGTCTTGAGTGTAGCAATATTTAAGTCATAAGCAATGATTTTCAGATTTCTAGTATACTAGTGATTTTTGTGGTTCTAGATCATTTTCTTAGAAACTCAAAAATCCTTATGGTCAGCCTAGAATATAGATGCTCCCATGATTACCTTTCTTCTCCGCAAAAGTCTATTGCACTCTGGATCTTTTCTACCATGGATACTTTTCAACAAAGGGTACTTTTCCACCATGATCCACTGAACTTCAGCATCAGTAGAAAGAAAACCTGAAAAACTGTTTCTGCCTGCCTGGTTGGCAGGGTAATTTTATTCGAATTTATTGAAGCAAGTATGGTGAGGAAGACATACTTCACACACGTCTCTCACAAAAAAAGCCATTGTTACATGAGCAGCATGAGGACATGTATTTTCTTGCTATAAAGGTGGCATGTCAGAATGAGTCAGCAAGTCCCAGGACCTGATCAATGTAATGCCATGTAATCAGGCTGCTATTGATCACTGCAAGTGGAGGTCTGCAGTGACTTTACACTCTTGGCCAGACCATCACACTTCAAAAGGTGTCATAACTTGTGGTCTATCAATGGTAAACTGTTTGGCTAAATCAAACTGTCAGGTTTGAAATTGCTAGTAAGAAAACTTCAGACAGCAGGATGCTGATTTAATCCAAAATGAACTTTTGAATTTGAAATAAACTTTTCTTTCTCGAGCTTCACTAGGCTTGGAAGTCAACAAGTTAAACTATCTAATCACCCATATCCAATCATCTATCTTGCTAATTGGTGAACTAGTGCTTATGCAGGCATAGTCACTTTTGAATCACCGTCAGTCATTAATTACCAATGAATTAAAAAGGCATTGAAAATATCTAAAATCTGTATTATGTATTTTTCTGAAAATATACATGCATTAATACAGTGATAAATATATTTTCGTGCTCAGTACAGACTGTGATCCACATTACAAATTCATTTCACAGAATAATTTAGGATCCTCTATACACTGAAAACTACATGCCAGGGAACTGAGACAGTGGAAATTTCCAATGTTTGCTGATGTATACCAAATTCTTAAAGCAAATGTAAAGCAAATTCTTGTTTGCTCTATAGTGAAAATGTGTAATTGATGTAAATGTGTGTACAGAATCTTGTAAACTGGAGTCAAACTAAAAGTCGATCACAAACAGAAAAATGCTACATAGCAGCAAATGGCCTGTAACTGCCAGAATTAAGAAAATGCATAAGATGTTTGTACAGCAATACATGTATACGTTTCATTTGTAATAAGCAATCTAAAGATGAGGTACAGTACAGTAAAAGAACACTGCATTTCCCGTCATCACTGGGTTTCAAGATTACATATGGAAAGAGGTATTAAAAACATTTTACAGAAAAGTAAAATCACTACACACGCTTACATCACCTAAAAACTTAGATCACATGAGAAAACTACACTGCACTGAAATCTTTCCAAAACATAAGTAATTCTCATAAGACGATAAAGGTTCCAAATGGGAGGAGGTCCTTCTGCACATTTAACTTGTTTTGTTGATATTAGTTAACTGATCTGGAAATCCTGTTCAGCCATGTTTTGATTCAGATAGAAATCAAGACTAGACAAGCATTTGACAGATAAAAAGATAGTTCTTCTGACAATATTTAATCTGTGAAATATTAAATAAACACATCAGTCATTGCCCTTTCATTGTCTATAAATTTCCCTTATTTTCCAGGAGACTTGTTATTTCATTCTTTCCTATCTGCTGCTGTAAAGAACATTTTAGCCCCTATTACTATATTCCTCTCTCTCTTTTCATTTTTGACCTGTTCTTGCAATTCTTTATTGATTCATTAAAGTAGTAGGAATATAGAATACCAATTTACTTTTAGGATTAATCTGCTGTTTTAAGCAGAGTATTTTCAAAATTCAGGAGTTCACTCTCTTGTGTTTTTATATTTTATTACATTGCAACATTTTGCAACCGGTCTCATTCTTTAATTTACTATCCTGAAATTATAGACCTTTGTTTAGGATAGATACAGAATTTAGACCAACACACGTATTTAAATAACAGATCCCCAATAGGTCTCTCCCTTTTATTTTTTCTTACTTTACCCTATTTAAAAACGATAGTTCAACAAAAATCCTGCAGTAAACGTTTTGTCAAACTCTTAATTATACAAGAGCATATGGACAACAGAAAAAAATAGGGAAAAAACATCAGAAAATGAACTAAACGGAAACCAAGAGTAAAATTACATTGTACAATAAAGCCTTAGGAAAATGCATTCTTTAAGCAGCAAATGAAAATGTAAAGTCACCAAGTCTCTAATAGAGTTGGACAATGACAGCTCAACAATAAGAACAATGACAACAACATAAGAAGGCTCTATTACCCATATGGAGCCAGGTCTTTGACAGAGTGGGAGTCCCTGAATCAGCAGATCTCAGACTGAGAGTCATGCAATAAAGCATCCAGTATGTCCTTAAAGTAATCTGGAGCTAGGCGACACAGTGCTTTTATAGGAATAGGGGATTTTTTTAAACCACTTATTTTCATTGGGAACCCATACATTTTACAGGGAATAGGAGATATTGTATGTGCTGATGTGGAATAGCTGTAGTTAGCAAAGGTGCTCCAGAATTTAGGGTATAAAGAAAATACCCCAGTAAATAAGGCATTAGAACAGTCTAGTCAACTTGAGATTTAAACTGAGTTAAAATCTGTTCTACAATTTCATTTGTGAGAAAATCGCTCATGCGAAGAGATTGGGAAGAATGTAATTCTGAGTAAAATAGGGTCCTTACCAGATAAAAGGGTGAATGTGTATTTAAAAAACACACGTCACTAATAGTAATAAATAGTAATGTTTGCATTTTCTGGTAGAAATCATAATAAAATTGAAAGTTTTTTAAAACACTAAAAAACACAAAACTTAACCTGTCAACAGTAATTGTCTGATTAATGCAAAATTGTAAGAAAAATGCTAAAAAATATTTTCATTATTATGAGGGATTATGGTTAAATATTCTTCCTTGGTATCCCTTAAATTAGTATAGAGGACGTTATGATATACATAGTATATTATATTTCCCATTCTGTACCACTGAAGATCTAGTTTAAAATGTAGTTTAGCCTAGCAATGAAATAAAGTTTAGACCTCCAGATTAGTTAACTGTAGTCTCCAATATACCTCACAGTCACACGTATGAAAGCAGCACCATGTCACTGGATAATTGGACAGCTCCATAAAGACTGAGGGGCCGAAAAAAATATGTAAGAAAGACTGCCCTATTTTCGCCTCTTTCAGCTGTCTCTCCATGACAGGGTTGACGACCATTAAGTGGGGTAGAAGGAAGAAGATCTTAGTGTCGGATGTCAGCCAAAGCAATTCATTTTTTAACTGCATTATTAAAAGGGATACATCCAAAAAAGTTTAACTATCACAAAGCATATTCAAATGATGAACAAAACAATAAAGTTTGTCACTGAATAAAAATGAAATTACAAAAGCAGGAAGCAAATACTTGATTATCTGATATCAGCACATGAGTGTCTTTCTTTGCTGAAATGCTGCCAGAATCAAATAAATCATAATGCAGTCAAGAATCTGCATCCTGCTTTTGTAATTGTTTCTAATTAACTTCTGCTGGAAAGCGCCTCACTAATTTTGGGCATCCATTTTTCTTCTCTTTTCAAACATTAATAAAAATGAAAAGACTTCCAATATTCCCATCTGCCTCATAGGAGAATGTTACAGAATAAAAAAAAGAGACTGAATTGCAAATAAACAACAACCTGCAAGCACATCACATCACTGGTTGTAAGTTTTAGAAGAAAATTGAGCCCAGGAATGTCCAAGCTCTACTTCAGTATGTAGTTTTGCATACACCTCTCAAACCTTACCTTTTGCCTTAAGAAAAAAGTATAGATCCAAGCAATCTTCAAGTTCATTGGTCTACCACTCCCAGAACCCTTTGTATAACTCTCATAGCTGCTTAAGTCAACAGTTTTTTCAACCATAATCGTTTTTGCATTCCTTTGACCCTTTTGACCCTAGACTGTGCCAACAAACTCAGGACAAAAAGTTCACAACAGTCAAGGCTTTTGCTCGTCTGTTCAATGGGTTTAGTTTTTACTTTGCTTGTTTTTTTTAATTTAGAGGTTAATCAAATAATAGAGAAGTCCAAGCAGGCCGTTTCACATCACTACCCAAAGTAAAGCATTATAGCTAAATGTATAACAGTAGAAATAAGAAACTTTAGTCAACTGAATAGTATATGCATGCAAGTTTTAAAGAAATATGCCTTCCTTCTGTAACAAGAAACAAAACAATTAATGAAGAGTTTAAAGTAACAGGGTAATAAAAAAAACAGCGAGAGTGGGCAGAAATACAGGAATCTTCTGCTGAAGAGGCCTCTACTGAAGATAAACAACTCATTCTGAGGGAGGACGAGAAGCTGACAGGCGCAGAGCTACACTCATAATCCTAAAAGAAGAAGCAGGTTAACATTACCTTTCACATACAGTCCTGTGGGCTACAGAAGACACGGTTGGGAAACGAACTTGGCTTTGTGGGTCACTGCATTGCATACTGCTACTCTTCCCCAACTGTCAAAAGAATTTATAGAAACAAAAAGCTGCTTACAGCTGCCTCACAGAGCTGTCAACCCATTTTAAACAACAGCTGTGGACACTGGGAAAGAGCTATTGGTGGTCTTTTATTTTGCAGTTAGGTGTCCTGAAGCTTCCTCGCTCAGGGCCGTAAAAGCCAAAGGAAATCATCCCAGCTTTGATACAATTGTTTGCTTCGGTAGGCATGCCCAAAGAAATCTGTTTATCAGGGAACAAATTTCACGCCTTGCCTCAGTGCAAGTGTTTTGTGAAGGGCAACGGATTAAAGGTATCCTGATATCCTTATAGCGCTCCCAGACAGATGAGAATTCAAACAAATCTCTTTGAGGGCTCTCCAGCCCTGCTGCAGGACAGAGCCTCAGTTAAATACAATTTATAAGTAACCCTAAGTCTCTGATTTCTAAAGATTAGAAAAAGTTATTGATCTATTAGGTGTGTTCAATTAAAAGAATTCTTGTCCTTGAGGACCAAAGAGCTGTTCAAAGTAACCTTTAAACAACTTCATTGAACAAATTGGTTACATGTACTGCATGTAATTCTATTATACAATGTTAAACAATGTTAAAGATGGCTCTAAGGCTACCTCAACAATTACTAGAACTACATGCTTCTTTACTAATCTCCATAACATCACTAAGATCCTGAAAAGAGCATTACTTTTGATTTCATGGTTCACACCATGACTTTGTTGGCATTTCTAGACTACAGTAACATCCTAATACTTTTTGTCCCATTCTTCTCCTTTTTTTATTAGAATATTGTCAACACTATAATTGACTATTATTAAAATTGATATTTAGTACATTTAGTTTTTGTAATAACAGTATATTAGAATATTACTGTATTACAAGATGAATCTCATCTATTTATTAAGTAGTTATGTTAGCCAGGAAGTGCTGCGTTAAAGTACCATTTGATCCTAATTAATTCACAGCTTTTGAGCCACAACTGTCATGAATAAGTAGTATGTTAATGAAAGTCCACTAGGACCAAAATGCATAATTTTCAGCCAATTATCTGGTATAGAATAAAATGGAATTTTAATTGTAAATTAAACTTCTTCTCTACAGACTCCAATGTTCTTTTTTTCATGACTAATGGGGTTTATAAACATACAGTAGTAACCTAGAAGGGAAATAACTGTTTAAAAAATAAAAGGTTTAAGATTGCTAACCATTAGCATTTCTGTTTAAATTTTTCATAAACATTCATACTTTGAGTGTCCTAAGAAGCACTGCCACACATGTCTAAAAGGTAAGTTTCCCCCACTTGGAACACTATAGTGTATCACAGAGGGCACCAAGGCCAGTTGTTCTGGGGATTAACCCAAAAGCACGTTTCTGATACAATCACTCCGGAAGGAACCTTTCAACAAGCTCAAATCTATGAGACTTCCTGACATTACTCCCAATGACTTCCGGCAATAAAAACAGCACTGCAATCTTAAAGATTACTGGGGAAAGACAACACTACGGATGACTGCCCCCCAATCCTTGCTGCTTCCTCAGTTCCACCACCTTCTCTAAAGAAAATCTAATTTTCTTGCCACATGAAAAAAAAATAAACTTACAATAATTAGTAAACAGTTAAAACAATTTGATAAAGTTAAGCAAGTGGGATTCTGATTTCTTAAATTGACATTCCAATAACATCTATAGAAGCATCTAGTCTGAAACCAGAATAAGAATTCTACAGACTGTTTGAAGTACATCACTCAAAGATTGACAAAAGGATACGATTCTTTTCACCTCCAGGTCAAAGGGCTCATCCCCTGACCCAGCTGAAAGATGGTCGAAGCCATAAGTAAACAGAGATCTCATCAGCAACTGCACAGAATCCCAAACCACAAAACACGCACTTCAGAGGACATCAATCAACTGAGAACAAAGCGTGGGTATGAGATACTGATGCAAAAATGCCTTCAGAGCATGATTTTGAGAAGAGGGGGTGTTTAAATACATGAACATAAATTTAAAAGTAGTGCACACAGTAGCAGATAAAGAATTTAATGGTACTCCATCTTATTCATCCCGTGTTTATTCAGAAACACTGGTGCTGCCTTTGACAATGCTATGGCATAAAAGATCAAGGTCAAGTCAAGTGCCTTGTGAGCTGTTAACGCTGCTGAATATTAATTATGTGAATCACACCGTAAAAAGGAGCAGCTCTCATTGTCAAACTCTAAAGGGCATTTCAATCTTTCAATTATTGCACATAGCAGAGCAGAAGAAAATCCAAGTAAAACAAGCACACAAAATGTACGTGACTTCCTTAAAATAAATATGCAACGTATTTATGAGTGTTCTTCTGCAGATGCAGTAAAATACACCTCAGAATAGGTAGACTGTTATATGTTTAACACAGTTATATTATCTGTTGTCACAGAAAGTAAACTTTGGCATTGAGAAACAAGAAATTAACTTTGTGGGGGTCCAATAAAAAGAGTGATACATGTTGTAGGTCTCATGCAACATTTTTCAATGCTTTTAGTGAAAATTCTAATTGTCTTTGGGAAGAGCAATATATCAGTCATGGAGCCAAACTAAGGGCTCTGTGACAGTATAAAACTTATATAACTAAAACTATAAAACAAAGCTCACCATTTCAGTCATTACAACTTCTTCTCATAATCACAATAAAAGAGTGAAGACAAATTATGTAACCACTATGTTATGATGACGACCCAAAGTTCGTGTTTTTATTGCCAGAACCTCTTCTCTTCAGTCGCCTGCATCTAAATATTTAATTTGAGCCTCTGTTGTGACAGAAAGATGGCGTGGTTGTGAAAACAGTGGCCTGCTCTCCAGCTTCCTTCCAGAAGAAGAAACTAAAAGACACCTCAGCTGGTTGAGATGGATCTCTGCTGCAGCAGTCAAAGGAAAAGTAAGCATATCTATTAAAAACTGAGATGACAGCAGTAAGATCCTATATTGCTACAATTACTACAAACTTGCATGCAGATTCTAAATTTGACTTTGGATTTGGATAAAATTGGGCATAGAGATGATAAAGGACACTTGCAGCAAAGCTGGAAAGTCTAGAATGCAAGGTGGTCAAGATGGGCACACTACAAATAATTTGAACATAATGTTCTTACTAGAATCCCTAAAGAAGCATTCCCTACCTATTATTTTTAATTCAGCATGACAAATGGTTATTGAAGAAAGACCACACAGGATTTATGGAGATCATTCCTTTTTGAAGATCACAACAAGCCCCAGGTGTTTATCTACAAATGTATCCAGTAAACAAGGTAGATATCCCTTTGAAAAAAAAAGCAGGCAACCTGGTCATATTTGCTCATCTGCGCAATCTGTAATGTATTTTTATCCTGATCATCAGCCCAGAAGAGATGCAAAAATGAAGAGATGAATGAGGGAAGCAAGCTTCCTGTTTGTTTCCAGTGTACCCTGAGGTGCTTAAGTTACCCTTGCAGATGAACAGCATCCGTTTATCTCTGTGCAAAAGACAAAGGGAGAGGTCCAAATTGGGTGGAGAAAAAAATAACAGAAAACTTGTGTCACGATTTCTTGGGATTGACTTCCAGCTGTATAAGGGTGACAGCTCTCAGGTTCTGTGTTTCAGCAGTTAAAAGGAACTGGGATCTTATCGACTTCATCTACATGCGGTATTTTTAAACACAGTGTCATCTAATACCTTGCCTTTTTGTTACTGTTTTATATATATATATCTATCTTGATAAGGTTTAAGTTGTTAACCATTGGTGTTTTTATGATGATTGTTGACTAAAGTAAATATGTTTTCTGCCCTACATGTGATCCCCTATTGTGCTCATATCTCTTCATATTATTTTTGTAGATTGAACTCTTGTTTGTCACTGTACTAGAAACGGGTAAAACTCTTAATGAGCAAGATTAAGGACTTTATGCCTTTTCAGTTTCCTCACTTTTGCTTAGCAGGTGCTATATATTCTTTATTTATTCAAGACTTTAATTCCCCATTGATATTGGATTTGGTTTCTGACATGCATGACTAATGTTTCTGTTTTGTCCTGGAACATATATGAGCTAAATGCTCCCAAATGACATGTTAGCTGTTTGGATTTGCTGCAATTTGCCTCATTTGCCTAAAACAAAAAACAAGGAGATTGCTAAATAAGTATTACTATGTGATTGCAAAGGGCGACTGAATTCTATCGAGAAGCAATTATCAAATTTCAGTACAGGCATCAGGGGCCATGAACAAGGAAGACTGTTCTATTTAAAATGATTTGATTTTTAATTTATGCCACTACAACATCATTCAAACTTGAACAGTGTTTTAACCTCTTGTCCAATATCTTCAGGACCAGGCCAAGTTTAATAATTCTGGGCACTGAAATCAATAAACAATAATCAATATTATAACGAATATTTAACATGACAAATCATATTACTAGAAAGAAGTTCAAGTATGTAGCTGCGTCAGCATGCGTAGGCTACAATGCCGAAAAGTAAAGAAAGGAAACGCAACATTTCGGCTATGAAGCCTTCTTCAGTTTTTACACCTGAAGAAGACTTTACAGCCGAAAGGTTGCGTTTCCTTTCTTTTCTTTTCGGCATGGAATAAACCTGTTAGAAAGTAAGCAATGTAGTGCATCTGACAGTGTTTTACAAATAAAAAAAAGACAAGAATAATCATAACACAAAGATTAAAGATAAAAAAATATATCCCTTTTTCCACCATGCACAGTACTGAGAAACTATGTCTATTCTATGTATGGTAAATACAGTGTACAATGAGTGTTTAACCAATGCAGATGCGGCTAAATTTTAAAACCAGGTTTCTCCCTTTTTGTCCATTATTTCAAAAAATGATATTCCCTGTTCTCACTTCATACACTTGCTAGCTAATGACTAATATGAGGCTCTGACACTGACGTAAATAGATTTGGTTGGTTTATCTGACTACAGCTAAAAAGATGCTGACTCTGGGTTGGGATCCTCCACATCGCCTCCTCTGGCATCACTGGATGCTGGGCTGTGAAATCATTTGGTAGGAAGGGGGGGAGCGGGTGATAGGAGGGCTGCTGCCAATGCAGTCAAAGGCATTTCCAATGGTGCTTTTGTTGCAGTGGTCTAATTTTAGTTTGGGGATCCTTTACTCAGGAACTTGAAGAAAGGTATCACCAATGTCAGGTGGAGGGAGTATTGTTATCCACGTTTTATGTTTTTTCTTATTTGTTCTTTGCTTTAAATTAAAATAAAAATGTGTTAATGCAAAAAAAGAAAACGCGACACAAACCAGTGCAGGAATAAATTTCATTTTCCTTCATGTGTATGCTACAGTTCCAATTGAACTGTGTCTGAACTGGCTTGACTTACAGTATTAGATACGCAACTCAAGACCTCAAGTGTCTACCCCCAGTAGATTTTCCAGGTTTCTTTAAATCGTCAACAGTTGAAGACCCTTGAAATGTGTTAAATTACCCAAATTAAGCTAATTAGCAGCTAGGTCATTAAGAGCAAATGTGGATTGGAAACCCACTGGCAATGTGGCCCTGAAGGATTGAAGTTATGAGTCATTGACCTAGAGAGCTCCCCCCCCCCACACACACACACACAACTCTAACAGCCAATATTTTTCTCCCACATGATGGCTCTCATTACCCATTTGGTAGCTTTCTAACAGAACTGAAAAAAAATTGCAAAACTGATTTTCCTCATCTCAGACCATTTTATTTGGAACTATAACAACTAATTTATTAAATCTAACTAAATAAGTTGATATGCATCCATAAACGTGTCTTGAAAAAAGGCTGGCCTTAAACCCAACATTTACTGCCTTTGTATGGCTGTAGAAAGTGGCAAGTTTTTGCAAGTGCAAGGTATTTCATATTTATACTTTAAAATGATATATATATATATATCATTTATATATATATATATTTGAACTGATCCTTGGATGGAGTAAACATGCACTTGAGAGGACATAGAGCTTATTTAATAAAGGGTATAACTTGTTCCCACACATTCTATACCGTGATAGTTCAGGGCTATGGCACGGGTAAGCAGGCCTGTTGAGTTCTGGAAAACCTGATGTGCCGCAGAGCAGGCTCCAGCCTTTGGTTTGGCACTTGATCACTGTTTAAACAAGCTCTCTGGAAAACAAATTCTAGCTACAGTGAAATCTGAGCTACTGATTTTGCTGTATTCAGTTCACAAGTTCAGAATCTCGGTACTCCAAGTGATAACTTTTCCACTGCACATGAAATACTTCATGCAAAATATTTTAAGTCAAGTCAAGAAATAAATGCATTTCGTTAAACATGTTAATGGAAAAGTAATATTCAAACATACACCCATCACTGCACTTATCCAGTTGCTTATGCAATGGTGTATCCACAGGGAACATTTAAAAAGTGCCACCTTGAATGAAGAGAATATTGTAATGGATGCAAAGCTTTTTAAAAATGAATTCACAAATAATCTGTTTTCCCAAGAGGGATTAGTTATATATGCTTATATATGGGAACAAGTAATAGGTTTATTCCATGCTGAAAAGAGAAGAGAGAAAACAACGTTTCAGTTGTGAAGCCTTCTTCAGGTGTGAGAAAGACAGGGCAGACAGCAAAGATGAAATAGCACAGAAGAACAAAAGCTGGGAGAGGGGAGGAGGCAGGAGGAGCAGAGAGGCTACTCAGGAAGTGCAAAGTGAAGAGGGGTAAAGAAAGGTGTGAAGTCAAAACCTGCATGAGGATAGAGAAGATTACACGAAAATAAGACAGTCATTGAGAAAAGGGGGATGGTGTGAACCTAGTTCCAGGATGAGTTTAGTTTCTGTTGTTTTTTTGCTATGGGAGTTGAGAAAACCTTCTCTGAGAACAGAAACAGAGAGATCAGTGTGATCATGGCCATCTGAGGCGAAAAGAGAAACTATGGGCTTGGAGAAATCTTTAATCTTCACAGCCCTAACATGTTCATATATTTATATATTTAGTAGATATCAGGTGGGTAGGTGCATCAGCATAGGTAGACACCTGAAGAAGGCTCCACGTCTTTCTTCTCTTTTCAGCATGGAATAAACCTATTACTTGTTCCTTATTAGTGTATATGTACAGTATATAAATAAGAATAGATGTAAATATATACTTGCAAAAGAAAATGACCCAGGCCAGTCCAGGAATGTCTTACAACAATTTGTGCCACTTCTGTTTCTTATCCTGAATTGGGTGTAGCCAAGATTTGATCTTCACTACAAGAGAACAGTGGCATGTATTACATTTTAATGTTCCTACATTTCCAGCCAAGAAGATAAAAGGCTTTTATCTTTCAACAGAGCAGAACGGAATTGAAGTAGGGTGTTATCTGGTGAAAACACCTGCTGTCACTTATATCTTAAATGTAAACAGAGCAATGAAATGAATGCCAAATTTTGTCAAAAATAAATTTCAAATCCGGTTAAAGATCCTCAGATAAAGCCTGCAAAAAACCGAAACCAATCTTTAAAAAAAACAGATTTCCTGGTAAAATTCTTTATCATATTTTTATATTTTAAGTCAAACCTCCACACTTGAACAGGGGTTCTTTTCAGTAGTTTATTTTTTTAATGTTTATACAGTATAAGAGCCCAGCTTTGTCTACATTTCTAAAATTTGATATACAGTATGTAATGTGAGGGCCAGCTTTCATTCATCAAGATTCATTCTGGAATCTTTGTGATAGATCAATGAAGTCTTCTAATATCTCTTATGCAGTGCTGTTTTAGTTTATTAAATGTTTGAATGTTAATTCTAAGGCGCCATGCTCTTTGGTATTCTATTATTGGAAAGTCTTGTTTTGATTACTTCTTTAAACACGTTTTTCATCCACTCAGCACAAGATAAAGTGCTTTCCTGATTCACAGATGGTTGGTAGTTTCCCAACCAACAAATAGAATGATCCGATTGGTGGCATAAAGGGAACATGAAGGATACAGTTCAATAAGATTTCACCAGACACTTGTAAACCAATGTTGGACACACTGAAGAATTGTGCATTACATTTGGAGATTACATTAACTATGCGGAGAAGGAAAAATAAAAATCCCTAGGTCAATATGGAAGAAGAAATGATCAAAGCACAAAGGCAGTGAAGCTATGAAATTAATGCTGGAGAAGCCCTGGCTTTTGACAGTGTAAGAAGACTGTACCCCAAGCACAAAGGGAGTGTGCGTCTGCAATCTAATGAGGATAAAAAGATAAAAAGAAAGAACTTGCTGCTAGAATTGAAGAATTGATGCAGCACTGATCTTGAGCCAGGAGGGCGGGGACAGCATGGCCATACAGAGGGCACAGCATGATCAAGGTCAAGGGCACACTACAGCAATCCTAACTGGCTTTTCAAAACCAGTAAAATGTTCACATTGGCAAATTATATGAAATACTAAAATATCAACTCATGAAATGCAATAGAAATTCAAATGACAAAACTATCAATGTGTAAAATTACACTTTGTAATGTGGTGTCCTATCAATGCACAACTATGGAAAAACAAATCTGTTGTGCCTGTTGCTTGTTTTCAGATCCAGCTGCAGGTGAAATGAGTTTGGTGGTCTTAATAGACCATATCATGAAACAAAAATAAAACTATTTGTACATTTAGTTAGGTTGTCTGTTGTAATGCAAAAGGTCAATACAGGTTAGGCAAATAACGCTTTGTGAAGTGATCCAAAACAGACAGACAAAGATGTCTACTACAGTAAAATTACAGAACAAAATCAGACAACAGAAAAAAGTAGTAAGAATTCTAATGGTGATGAAAGTACACATCAGGTACTGTACTCCCCACACGTGCAAGGTCACTGCTACCACTGTTAATACTCCAAGACAGTTCGTCCTTCATATGTAGCTTGTAATATTTATTAGTGATGGCCTGGCAGATTAGAAGAGTTATATTTGGCAGCAAAAAAAAAATATAAATTCAAAATTATATCAATAAGATGCCAAAGGCAACTAGAATTCAAAAGGAGCCTGAAACAGCACCAAATTACATATTACAGTACAGTACCTCCATCATTCACTTTCAATAATGTCTTGTGCACTAATGCTTGGATTTCTGTAGACTTAATGAGGCTGTGATGTTCAACTTCAAGTTGTGGGTGTACAGTAGGCTGTTTTTTTTCTTATTAAATGTGTTTTTTGTTTTTCTCAAAGATACAGAAATGTCCAAAAACAGCATCACCATGCATAGCCACAAGTCTGGAGGGAACAGCTTCAGGCTGCATGTGCACATGCAACCATGCATTTGAGGCTTCTTACTGTACATAAAAGTGGTATTGTGTATTGACAGACTGGAGTAACAATTTAAGATATTAATGAAGACAAATTGATACTGGTTTGGACTTCTTACTCGGCTGTTTGCACATATGCAACTCTGAACGTTACATCTCTGGCTTACCCTGCCAACAATGCCTGAGACCATTTTGAATAATAAAACAGCACTGCAATTTGTAGAGAACCTTATTTTACACAAGAGGACAGAAGGTCGGAGCAGGGGGCAAAAACAAAGAGACAAAGACGGATTCCGTCTAATTAATTAATGATAACTATGGCTGAGGAATATTAAATCAAACAGTTGGTTTAAATATTTAGCTTCGAAGGCAACCTGTCTCCTCCAAGCTTCACATTGCACTGAATCAGATGCATCTTTGTATGTTTAGTGAGCTCACTTAAGGAACACAAAAGATTTTTGCTATTCCGGATTAGCAAATTCAGTCCCGATTTAGGAGTGAATTCAGGGTGTCTGTTCAGTGTGGAGCTGGATTGAAAATCATATCCAATATTCCAGCAGGAGTAAGGCTAAAACTAAGCCTTCTGGACTGAGAGAAGCTTTTGATAAATAACCCAAAACCTTTGTTAAAAGTGTAAAATACTCTTTCTGAGCACTTTATATATAATTAAACAATGCAACTATTTTGCAAAAATCTCTTACTATAGGCTTTTATTCATTTTCTATTGATTTTGCAAATCACTATCACCATTATTTGACACTCTCTCCTTTGTCGAGATGAATAAAATATCAAATCTGAAAAGCCTCTTATATCTCCTGCAGATATTAATCATGGCAGCTATTAGATGGCAAGCATTTTCTGCCCAGGGTTCACTCCATCCCACTCTTCAGCTCTGCTGAAACCTGCTCCCATATTAATTCACACTGAACAAAAAAGGCTGTGTGTAAGTGTTAGAGAAAATGGAACTCAAACCAGCACAAATATTGGCTGGCTGCTAAGGATGTCAATGAATTTACTGTAGTAACACCTTACTGCATCACAAATTCACCCTGAACAAAGAACAAATCAAAACTCCAAAGGCAAACTTTGATTCTTCCATAGACTTCCTATTTTACTGGAGAAACTGGCGATGAGAAATTGTCCTTCCTGTTGGAAAATGAATGCAACTTTAAATTTACATAGGACTGCTGGGGTACAGTAAGGAAAACTAACAAAAAAGGAGATCAAAACAAAAGAAAACGAAGAAGATCCTGCATCAGCAGTGAATGCCATAGATCCCATTGCAACAACCACATAGAGTAAATGACCATGCCTGGTTTTAATGCAGCATTGGATAAATGCAGCATTGGATAAAGTAGCTACACATTGCAAGAAGGGTATACATACAGAAAAATAGTAGGCTTTTCTTAACTTTTCCAGCACAACCAAACTGCAGAGCAGAGGCTATAGCCTACATTACTATACATCGACAATTGCCCTAGTCTCCCTTGAGCTCCTTCACATGTATTATCATGGATTGGGCAGATTTGTGTTACACAGCAGATGTCAACCATAATTGTGATGCTTTGCATTTGATGTGTCCCCTTATCCTTGGAAATTATGTTACACTATACACCACTTTTCCAACTTACCCCATCTGCTACATATAGTACAGTATGTGCTAGGTGACAGTAATGCAAGAAATAGTGCACATGAAAAGTGTCAAGGTCTTCTAAAAACTCTGAACATATCTATGCATATTAAGACTTTATAATTAAACCACTAGAAGATGGCTCATGGGTAAAACACACACATGCCATTTCTTGTTAATGACTTGTATCCACTCCTGCTGGCCTCTAATTAGTCCTTTCTCTAAGTAACTCTGCCTGAATATGGATTTCAAAAATGTATTATTCTTCCTGGGAACTCCATGATCTAACCATTTTAGCTCTGGGTAAAACTAATGGGTACAACTAACAAGGTAACCTTCATTTTAAGTTGCTTTTTGAGATCAAGGAGTGGAAAAGAGGATTTTGACAGTGATAAAGTGTCGATTCCACACATTAAATTTCTGAGAAATTAATTGAGAGATTGAGTGCCCTTTATCTTTCTTTCCTACAGCAGTTCATTTCTCAGCTTTTTTTCCCCTACCATGAAGGATTTGAAGAAAGTGAACTCATTGAAAAGTCTGCAGCATGAGTACAATCCAGTGAAGGCTTGTGGAATGTTTATAGAGTATATCCAGAAACAACAAGTTTCTAACCTGTAATTCTTATACCTGTATGAACTACAGTAGGGAAGTGAGTTTGTTTCAGTCAAGTTTGCTTCAAGAAATCAAAACTGTGGCACCTCCAGAACATAATGACCTAGTGGTCATTCATAAACACTTGTCAGAATCTGCTTCCCCTATAAAGTTCAACATTATGTACAATTAAGATAACCATAATTGCCTTTATAATCAAAAACCAAAGGCTGAATCAAGATGTATGATGACAGAAGAAAAAAGGAAATTATGCAGGATTCAAAGGCTGAAAGGCAATGGGTTAACCACCTTTTTTCAACAAAGAAAGTAACAGCAAACATGTGCTAGGATTCAAATCCAATCAGGCCTGTCTGAGTTTGCAAATGTACTTGCACTGTTACGGTTTGCAAATAACCTCCTTTGCATAAATTAGCACACCAGTGTTAAAATATGATGCTGTCCTTATGTGACAATACTTCATTGTGTCTTAGGCAGCCACACATTAAGATGGATTAAAGAAAGACTGGCAGAAAACATCATTATGTTTCCTCCCACTTCTAAGGACTCACTCTCCTTGTTAAGACAAAGGGCATCAGTACTCTGGCCTGAGAAAAAGTTCCAGCGGTTTCAGGTGTGGAGATGTGTTGCAACTTGTAACTGACTAGAAAAATTGGAACTGGAATAAAAATACACTATGTCTGTAGGGCTGTCTCATGTTTTTAATTGATGCAAGGTTTTGGAGTGTACATTGCTTTTGTTTGCCATGTAAATTTACATTTTCATTTTAAGATTTATGAACCCATGCAGCCACCAGAACACCAGTTCACCATAACAAGGGAACTGGAAACAAATCAATGGATAAGAAGATTCATTTCCTGTTGATTCTATTCAATCACACATGAGAAACAGGTCAGAAAACGCAAAAAAAAAAGCAAAACGCAAAATAAAAGCTTTTAGCTATTGAACAGCATTTTTTAACAATGAGAGATAAAATGAATGAGGGTTTTTCTGCTATACAAGTACTACCATACAAGGGAGTATGTGATCACAGAAAAAAACTGTGCTTCTGTCACATATTAATGCTTCATTGTGTCTTAAGAAGCCACATATCATGCGGGATTAAAGTAAGACTAGAGGGAAATGCCATTATTTTTTCTCAGACGTCTAAGGTTCCCTGCTCACTTTGCTATGCTAAAATATCAGTGCTCTGATCTAACAAAACTGTTTCCAATCCATTTTACACACCAGAGATGCAAACACCTGAAGACAGCTAATTAATTGTTTGTCCTCCATTGTTAAAATTTCTTTTGAGTTATGGTTTTGCATAATGAGTCTTCTGTATTAAGACGGGCTGCGACACCATCTAAAACTTTTTTTATAGAAAATTACGACAAACACTCTGCATTACAGCACTCATTAATTCTTATATAGAATAGTTCACTTGTTTGCCTGACAGCATTGTTTTTCACAATTTTAAATATGTGAATCCAGCTTACTGGTGGAACATTAAGAAATGAAAAATACTATATTAACTCTGAGCTTCAGCAAACAAAGAAGTGCATATAAACCATCCACTTACTGGTGGATATATACTGTATATAAACTCTCACTCTTTGGAAGACAAGCAATTAAATATAATAATTATTTAAATGCCGGTAGATAAAAACACATCTTGTTAAATGGCGGGATTATACATCTTTATACATCTATACAACTTATGTTTTCTTGCTTACTGCCATTTTCTAACCATTTCTTCCAATTCAGGGTCACGGGGGAGCTGGAGCCTATCCCAGCACACGGACACAAAACAGGGTATACCCTTGATGGGATGCCAGGCCACTGCTAGGCAGACACACATAAAAACACAGACACACACTCACAGCAAGGCTAATCTTCCCAGAAGCCACTGAACCTACTGTACCAGTATGTTTTTGTGAGAAAGCAATACTAACCACCATACCACAGTGCTGCTCTTCCTTACTTAATTTATTTGGTACAGTATATTTCTTGTACCAAATATATGCATGTTGTCTTTTGGGATTATAATTTATCATGTGGCCATTTTTTTCCTGAGAATTATGGAGAATGTTTTATACAGAAGAACCTACAATGAATGAGAAAATGCAAACATAACTATAACCTATTCATTTAAAGGAATATGTTTAAAACTAATTTAAGTACTGTGGAAGGACACCAATTTAAAGTCTACAGCACTGAATGAAGCTTCCATGGCCCAGCACTCAATTCACAGGATCTGTTTACAGGGACTGCTGCACTTGGCCCCACCTGTACTGTCCTTGCCAGTACTCACTCTGACATTTGCATGCATTAATGAGCACTGAAACGCATGAAGGATGTGCAGCAAAGAGAACCGTCAGCTCTATCACCTCCTCAATAGCCTGCTGACATCAACAAATGATTCCAGCAGCTGCCAGCACATTTCACTCCCTCAAAACTAGGGATCCTGGTCTTTTACACAGGTCAGAAACAGAAGTATTGGCAAGCAGCAGGAGTTCAGAACAAACCACAACCCTCTAAACTAGCCTTTACCTCTTTAGACTTTAGGGTAAATTTCTTCTGATCATCATAAATACTCCTCTTTTAGCTGTGGTATGCCTAACTAGGAAAATACACTGTTAACCTTAAACAAAGCTTTGGAAGACCTAATACACTTCCCTTCTCAGACCAAATCATTTCCTCTGTATTTTTAATCAAGGCCTTTTAAAGCTTACTCATCTTTGTAAAATTATTAAAAGTAGCTGTCTTTTAAGCTCAAACAGATCCAGTTAGTATTACTCTTTAGTGTAGTTCACTACACTCTGCAAAGTTTTCCTGCTATAATTTCTAACATTTGTCACACTCAAGGACAAGCCACAATCCAAGGACATATTAAGGCACAGATTGATGGGTAATAAGGTCCTTTGATTATAAAACCAACTGCTTAGCTAACAATCCCCAGCCTATAAAGTAAGCCTGTAATATCTGAATTATCATTAAACTTTTGCTCTAAAACATCCAGTCTAAAATGATGAAGATTTTTTTCAGATTTTTACAGCACTTAAATTATGACATGCGGAAAGTGGGATGTTTTCCCCAAAGTAAAATGGCATTTTTATAAGTGCTTGTAAGAGACAGTAGAAACAGATTTGATGTCCTAAATTGTTTCATCTTTTTCACAAAAACATCTGACGGAAGAAAGGGGAAATCTGTGCAGTATCCTGGCTTACAATAACGTGCTTGGTTTCCAACTGGCATTGAAATTCAAGTGCTTACACACTGACACAGCAAGTTCAAAGCAGGTTCATGCTTTCAAAAACAAATGTAACATTTGAGATGAAAAAAAATCTGGCAAGTAACAAATGTCTTTTTTTCAAGGACAATGTCCAAAAACCTCCCTTGTATGGTTGTTCTAATAATGTATTTCCACCTTTCACATCTCCTTTCTTGGATATATGAGCCACACAGGAAGAGTTCTGCTTGGCTGATCTCTACACTTCTATCATTAGGACAGTGCTCTGCCCTGCTTGAGGCTGAGAGGTCCCAAAACAAACTGTGCTTCCTTTCAGAAATCTAATACAGAAAAAAAAAACACTGGTCTGTACTCACTAAGAGCCAAGTTGGCAGATTTAGACTGCTAACAATAAGATACAACTAGAAATAGTAACAAACTACTTCTGATAAGGAAGAAGACAACAAATCTGATTTTACAACTGCCATGACTGAGATAGACCAACAATTACCAGGTAAAAGCTTCTGGGGAAAAAAAAAAGCTACAACTGACTAAATAAGTTACAGTTACCAAATCAGTCTGTCTAGGTTTGGAACAATGAGGTGGTAAATAAGCTTTAAGAAGCAAAATGACAAAAACATGAATCATAAATGGGAAGATAGAATCTGTACTACATTTTGAGTCACTGCTTTTGTGGTGAATACTTCTGGTTGAACACATTAAGCTCTCTCACCCTTCCATCAGTTCCTCATTCTTAATATGTACAATAATACCAAAAAGCAAAACCAAAAAACAAAAACTAAAAGATCTATAGTTAAGACAAGTTGAGTGTCCTGCATGGTAATTTAGAAAATATCAAATATGTGACTTATGTAAGTCTCTATCCAGTTTTATACTGTGATACAGTATTTTAAATTGAAATTTGCTAAATGACCTTAAAACTGAATTACAAAGGCATAAAAAAATCAAGAACAATTCAACAGACAATTCAACCGTTCTTGTGAAACAGAGGTACTGTACCTACCTTGAATGCAGAACCTAACTGGAATAGAATCAGTTTTAAGGCTCCCATAAGTAAAGATAAGATAGTTTTAAAGCAATTGCCATTTAAACAGTTTAATAATTCTTGTTGCAGTGCAGTATGCTCCTGTTGAATTCAGGTGGACATCAGATGAAATGTTTATTACACTTGTAATCCTGACCTTCAACAGGACCAAGAAATGTCCAAACTGACAATGAATCACAGTTATAACTGCTCTAACAGATATGCAAGTTTTAGTAACCTGAAATAGGCTTTAATCAATGGTATTTTTGAAGCACTGGATTCTCAGAGGTTTCCTCTAGTAGCATTCTGAAAACGTCTACCAAGAGATTTCTCC
This sequence comes from Atractosteus spatula, assembly GCF_055471065.1. Taxonomy (NCBI): domain Eukaryota; kingdom Metazoa; phylum Chordata; class Actinopteri; order Semionotiformes; family Lepisosteidae; genus Atractosteus; species Atractosteus spatula. Next base: position 30,889,239 of record NC_142711.1, on the reverse strand, counting down.
CCAAAATTTACATTAGCCTTTTTGTTATCTAGTATGTGCGTTTTCCAGCAAGCTACTTCTGGTGTTTAAAACTGAAAGCTAAAACAAAACAAACTGGGCCAATCAATGCACCACCAGGGGCATCAGCTATTTTGAAATCTCAGTCAAAGAACACCTGGTGAGGGAGATTCTGCCTGCCATGCTGCGAGGATGATTAATTTCATAAACAAACCAGGAGGGACGGAAGCTAAAGTTTTTCAAGCTTTTGTGTGCTCACGCTGCCTGGTGGCACCACACTCCACAACTCGTTACTGACTGGGCAACTTGATAACCTGTAAATCCCGGGAACTTAATGAGCTGCAGGAGAATGTCTTCCCTGCTGTCATATAACACACTTCATTCTCACTGCCGCAGCCTGTTGCTGGAGTTTTCTGGAGTTTACTGTGGCTTTAACATATTAAGCATCAACAACAACATCTAACAATGAGCTCAGTTGAATAACCAAGCACATAATGGACTCTTCACCCCCTCACTGCCACCTACACGTGACCTACAAATGCACACATGTATATACACGTTGTCACAGAGACACATGTACTAGAACAAGCTCCAAGCCAACACTCAGAAACAGAAAAGTGTCCTTCGTTATCTTTCTCATGCAGTAACAAATCGTCAGCTTTAAAAATTATATAACAAACATATCTAGTTTAATTTATCAACCCTGTGCAGTAAAGTACTATCATAAAGGTGCTTGTTTACTAATGCTCTGTAATTGTTGCATTTTAGCCAATAATCTAGAGTGGTGAACTTCCATTGCTGAGGGGGTAAAAATAAGCTTGTACTTCCATTTAGATTAATTATACAGAAAGGACCTGAGTCAGTCTGCATGCTTTAAAACACAATTTTGATCGTATCATTTATGGCTTTGTAATAAATCACAAAATGTATGTAAATGTATTCTCCTCTCCCCCTTGTTTTCTGCTAAATATTGGTCTGCCCATTCCATTCAGAATGTAAATGAAGTGCACAAACTAACAAAAGAGCTGGGATTCCAAAAAATACTTTACAAAGTGCAGTCCTTCAAATACAACTAGTATTTGCAGTAGGAAGCAATTTTCATGTAAATTATCTAAAGAGGCTATACAGGACCATATCAAACAAATGTTTTCTTACTAAGAATTCTTGTAAAGTGTTTTTAAGTGCATCTCAAACAACACAAAACCACACTCATCCCCCGCATTAAAACAATGCGGACAGCTATGAGATGAAGAACAAGTCCTATATAAACTCATCAACACCTGTCAGCCTTTTCCTTATGAAAATTATGGTACAGTAAGAATAAATCGAGCCATGTTGCTGCAGGTTTAAGACTAGGAGGTAATAAAAACTACCAAAATCAGAACCAGTCAGTTTGATAATATTACCTTCAAAATGTTTTTGTAATACCCATGATAATAACCTATACTGTTAGAATATGTCAATCCCTCAGATTAAGACTATTTAGTTATTTTTTGAATTTTGAAATAAAATGCACAGAGCAGGACTCCTCATTAGCAAAGACTTACAGGGGTAATTTATTCTGTGTTATGTCAGGTAGCCTGTGTGGTAGAGAGACAATGTAGTGCAAAATATGTTGGTCTAGTGGAGTAAAATCTGTTTACAGGATTACTAGACATTTTTTCCTCCAACCAGGTCAATGTTCTTTCCAGAAATTCATGTTTTGGCTTAGATTATCCAGATCTTTGATGAACAGACAAGTGTAGAATATTATATAGAGTTACAAAAGAGTGAACCTATTTTGAAAAGTACAGTGCATCTATACTGTACATACTTATCAATAAAAATATTATATAATGTGGCTATATTATAATAGCTTAGAATATATGCACTTTTGTACTGATTTTACTAATCTAAAATGTTGGTACTAAAATATTAGCAAGTATGTGGAATTATATTTACATTTATATTTAAATAAAATAAATGTACAAATACAAATAAGAATAAAAAGTTGTATTTTTACATTTAATAAAGTATTTTGGATTTTATGGATCTATACATCTTAATATTTCCACACAACAGAAAAATAATATTTTTTTAAAAGCGTGGCATCTTTCCAGATCTGTCATTTTGGGGATCCTCTATCCAGTGCAGAAGACACTGCAATGCAGTAAAGGGAAATAAAAAAAAAATCATATGACTGAAAAAACATACACAGATTTGAATATTTAAATTTGACCCATATATACTATTGTAATAATTTACAATAATAGTAAGTTATTATTGTAATAATAATCCTAAATTGATTATCTTATGAAACACTGCTAAGTATATCCATCATAAAAAAGAAAATGTCCTAAAAAATAATCAGGTCTTTTTTAACATTTTCTGATTCTTATGATTGTTATTAAGCTGCAAGTCTGGCACAAATGCTGTGCAGAGACCTTCAGGGTAAAAAATTGTCAAATTAAATTCAAAATATTTTTGAAAGTAGCAATTTACTGCAAAATAAACCTCCAAGAGATAATATGGAGTAATAAGCAATTTCCACACAGGCAGAGCTAAATTGGATAAAAAGTGACACTAATTTGTATATGATGTATTACAAACTATGACACCACTCTCTTGCCATTCACAATGGTGAAATTTAATTAAAAATATTAAAATTTAAATATTCATCCGTCTTTCAATGTGGTGCAGCTAAATGTTCATTTCGAAAGCTAAAGTCCCATGGTGAAAGCTTGCAAAAAACATACAGTATGGATTTCAATAGTAATTTGTGTTTTTAATGTCTCTCAGTATACAGACGGTACATACTGTACATGTTGATGTTAAACCTAATATCTTTCATTTAAAAGCAACGTGGAAGCTGTTGAACTTGATGAAAACTGAGGCAAGTTTCAGCTTGAATGCTTGCTGTTATGCCCTAAAGGCAACCTCCTCCTCCCATCCCTCCATTGTATTTTCATGTCTTGATTTAACAGAAGATGAGAGTCATGGCAGAAGCCCAGTACCTAGAAATCAACACAGGTTAGGCTTGTTCACTACAGTGAGAAAGGTGTAGCATCACTGTAGAACCAAAACTTAACACTGGCATTTAAAATCAGTAAAACACTTGTATGTTCAGTTTCCATCAGCTTTAAAAGTATATCTTTACTGATCTAAATACACAAAAGCTTGCCTAACTAGCAAGTGAAGACAAATGTTTTAAGCACTTCACAGCATACAAAACCCTGTTATATCTTTATGCAGAATATATGTAATTTTAAAACATGCAGCCATTTTGTTACTATGCAATTTATACGTGTAACGTTTTCATTATCTTTAGGTGCAGAATATTTTTTCAGTTCCTCTTCCCTTTTTTAAACTAAACTTCACTCTTGATTGTTGTTCAACTAAACCAGCAACCTATAGCATGTTTAGATTTTTATCTAGGTGCCTGAAGGATAGTTTTATATGCACAGTGGTCAAAAAAGATCCGTAATTTCTTATCCTATATATAGAACTACCCCTGTGAAAGTAAATTCCAGTCTTGAGACTTTCTACAAATAGCCTCAATAAAAAAAGCTATTTATGGATTTTTGACTGTTGGTGAGCTGGCTGATTATGATTTTCTAGTAAATAGGTAGGTACATTAGTAGCTCTCTATGTATCATTAATACATTAATGCTCCAAATTCTTGCTTTTTAATACAAGGACTTTGTTCTGGCACCTCAAGCACCCCCAGAATCCTAGGAAAACACACAATAGAAGTCCACCTCTACTGAAACAGGCACTACTTAATCTGACCTTCCTGATTTTTCCTCCATTTTACAACAGTTCCACCCTTACTTCTGTTTATAGACCTGTCATTTTCAGCTACTGAACCACTCATAGTGGGTTTATTTTGGTTATAATCTACAACGGATCAAGATCGTAAAGCTAAAAGAGAATCTGGAAGAATTCTGGAAGTAATATTTCTCCCCCAATTCTTCATGTTTGCCAGATACATAACTGAAAGGTGAATAAATTCCACTAAAAGAACTGAATGGGATTAATTCCCAATGTATTTAAATTCCAATTTCAACAACTCTTTGACAACTGAGCATCACTTGAAGGGAGAAATTTCGGGGTTTACAGTAGGTCAGACTCTAAAATGGTAGGAGTGTTAATAACTGGATGCAATTGCAGCTCCTGAAAAGTTCTTATGTAATTATATTTATGTAAAATAATTGTCTTAATAAACATAGTAGAACAAAATGATGCTTCTGAGTACTAGAACAGTTGATTAAATGACAATAAAGGCATTAGCACCTATTACATTAGCACTTAATTTTGTTTTTCTAAAAAATGATTGTCAGTCCATCCATGCCATTTCCATTTGTGCTGGTGAGAGTCATGACATAAAAATTAAGGGTATCACATCACTCAACAGCAAAGAGCTGATGCAAAAATTTCATGAAGTACACTAGTTCAGGTTTACTGTATATAGAATAGCTCTCAAGGTGAACATGCATGAATATGTAGCAAAACTCTTGCTAATTTTAAAATTTATAAGCTATTAACAAAGCAGTAGCTCATTATTCATTCCAAAATAAGTCTGGTAGCCTGCCTCAAGCCCTGGCATGTTGATCATTATGTTTTATTTAACTTTAATTAACTGGCCTTTTCAATGTGTTGGACTGTAAGAGGTTGCATACATTATTCAAAATCAGATGAAAAAGACTAAACCACTTAAAGTTAAATTAGAAACGAAAACAAGGTGACAAGATTTGCTAAGCCATCTACTCCATGATCAATAAGAAATATTCCAGTAATTCCAAAGAAAGCAAAATCTATTGTTCAACAATTACAGAGCAAAAAAGTAGTGGCAAGAAACAAGGAAGCAAAAAGAAAAGGCAGAAAATGTTTGAAAAAATTACTGACCACAAACTATTTCTCCAACCATAGAAATATTGTAGAGTTTACAGCATGCACACCTTTTCAAACAAGATAACCATTAAACAACCAAGCTAGGAATGAATGCAGTGTTTCCATCCTGTAAATATAATATGTATGTACAATACAAAATGTTCTCTTGGAGGTCCAGAAGGAAATTGGTCACTGACCGTGTACAAAACAGCTGAAATTCCTGTTTACTGGATGTTGATATCCTAAACTGTCTTCTTCCTCATCTTAGACCACAAAATTCAAAACATCTGGTTATAATGCACACAAATGGACTCCACTCAGAAAAACTAACAAGCTACAGAAAATAGAATTGGACATCACATCTCATGAGAATTTTGATTTACAACTGGTTAGCACACCTGGTCCTGTACTCTACAGAACTTAAAGGTTACAAAGGGCATTGAGCTCATTTACAGTAGCTTGTTTGGTTGCTAGCAGCTAATTTATTTGAGGATTTCATCCAGCATTTTCTTGAAAGGAGCTACAATAGGGATGACATATTACAGACTAAAGACCATGACAGCTTCAGGCATCTTGTCTTTAAAATTCATCATGTTAGCATTACATTTCAGTGGTCCAAGTTGCCAAGATAATTACTATTAAGTAAAGTATTGTCAAGCCATCTCATTCAGTCCCAAACTCACTATCTTTGATCCTAATCATGGTTAGACTGAAAAAGTCCAGAGACTATTGCTTTACTTTTAACTCTTATGTTTTAACAGCCCAGAAGCAAAAGTGGGGATTTGAAGGTGTTGCTTAAGAATTCAATCACGATCTCTAATGGATGAACAAGCTTTGTGGCTGGCAAATAAATGCAGAAAAAATACCATTCCTCCATCCTTCACTGACAGGTGTATGTCTCAGTGAAATAGCGCAGTATTCCTCCTCTCCATCTATCAATTTTCTAACCTCTTTATCCAGTACAGTTGCGAGGGGGCCAGAGCCTTTACTGGCAAGCAATGGGCACAAGGATACTGTACATCCTAGATAGGATGCCAGGTCATTATTGACACACACAGACACAAACATGCACATTCACACTAGGCAGAAATTTTTCCAGAAACCAATTTACCTACTAGTATTTTTTAGACTGTGGTAGGAAACAGGAGTACCTGGAGGAATTCCACATGAACATGGGAAAACATACAAACTCTACACAGATAGCACTCCAGGAATTGAATGCAGAGCCCCGGTGCCAGAGGCAGCCATGCTATTCACTGTGCCACCATGTCATCCAAAATAAATATTTCTCAAATAAAAGTCCATGAATCCATGAATTGTGCCTGGAAGTGTTAAGCCAAAATTGCTGCTTTCAACTTGAAGTTTTTCCTTTATCTTATTAATGACGGATAAAGAGTTTAGTATTTCCACGATGAACATTCTTTATCATTTTGGTTTTAAAATACAACTGTTGTGTGTGTGACCAAAACGTACACAAACGCACCGTTTTCCTTTCTTCCTTATTTTTTCAGAGTAATAAAAAGATGGTGAGGGCAAACAGATGGATTGATGCATTGATTTTAAGCAGATTTACAGAAATTCAGTTGTGTGGTGGCAAACAGAAGAGCTTATCATCAGGCTTTTGAATTAAAAGCCAACTAAAGAGCAAAACAAAACAATTCTGTACCTTTTGAAGTTCCTCATTTGATTTCTAAAACAAAACACACTACAATGATAGATATCACATTGTTCTTTCCTGCTCCCCTTTAAATTAACAAACAAGTGCTATGTTCACAAACTGAAAATACAATTCACAAAGTTTTAACATATTTTAAAAAGAAAAGTTTTTAATGCTCTTATGTTAACTGGCAACAAAAGGTCTTAACCACAGTCCTGTAGCTGTTGCATGTTCCATTTTAAATCACCAGAGGAATGAGGGTTCTCCAAAATTATATGCATCTGATGTATATAAATCATTAGTAGTAAGCAACACAACACCAAAACCAGATACCATAATTCAACAGTGTAAAATGAAATCAAGAATGTGCAAAGAAAAAAGTGATTTACATACAGTAGGAGACTTCAACTGTCCTTGCATAGAAAAATCAAAAGGTATGTCAGCAGAAACAGTTAAATAAGTCAGCTTTCTAACTGAGAATGTTAGAGCACCTACAGTTTTTACAAACAATTAAGGGAATAATAAAAAACAGGTGAAAGAAAACTTAAGGAACTGTGATCATAATATGGCATGATATGAAGTATACCTGGAACCCGCTCTAGTTGAGTCCAAATCATAAACATACAATTTCAAGAAAGCTGACTATGAAGGAATAAGTCAGAGAGGAAAAAAAAAAAGAAAAATAGGAATTAGTAGAGAAAAAAAGGAAACTAAATATATTCAGCTTGAATTGAAGAACAAACCAGCAGTGGGTTTAATGTTTTAATAAATCCATTGATCAATTAAAACTACAAGGAGAGACAAAGCACTTTAAAACATTTAAAAACAGTAGAATCCAGTTAAAGAACAATAGTAATGATTTATAAGCAAAGGTAAAAAGGGATTTTAGAAAGAGCAATAGAGGGATGGAAAGGATCATTGCAATGAAAACAAAAAATTAATACAAGCTTTTTTTCCATCATCATTATAACAGCAAAAGAACACAATAGGATGAAGTAAAGTTTACCAGTGATAATAATGGGAAATGTCTAGATAATGAAAAAGGAACTGATTTTATATGAACCTCTCTCCGCTGTGTAAAAGGGGGATATAAACAATCAACAAAATACCTAAGGCTGAGGAAGGACAAAGTTATGGAATAAACTGTATTGGTATAGAAAAGGCAGGAGTGATACTCATACTAGAAGTGCTTAAGAGGTAAGATAGTAGCTCCTAGGAGGTAGTCAACATGGTTATAGTTACTGTAAGACCTACCTTTTCAAACTTGTTGTAGAGTACTTTAAACAGGCAACAGCATCAATGATGTGACACTTCATACAATTGTATATGTTAAGATTTTCTGAAGGATTTGGTAAAGAAAATAAGCAAGTAATGCGTGGATTTGGACTGAGACCTGGTTGCTGGCTAAAAATTGGAGAGCACAAATAAGGGATGAATACCAAAATTGAGGTGATGTAATTAGTGGAATACAACAGGGATCTGTATAATGATAAATGCTTTTAATTTTATATCAATGAAGCCAAAAGAAAAGGATTAGCAAACACTGTAGAAGCAGCAAAGGAAATTCAAAAAGATTTAGACAGATTTCAAGACTAAGTAAACACCTGTCAAATTATGCTTAACAGTACAGAGTGTTACCTGCAGGTATCAAATGAACCACAGACTCAAAACAGGAAACACTGAATTTGAGAAAACTATTTCTGAAAATGACTTGGGTGTATATGTTTTAACAGAATGTTAGAACACATAGTTAAATGTACAGAATTTATATTGAGGTGAATTATGTTAGAAATGTGAAATGCACTAATAAGATCCCATTTAGAATATAGGATACAATTTTGGATACTGCATTAGCATTACAAAAAATAAGTAGAATAAAGATAAAAACAATTAGATACATTCCCAGACAAAGATTGTCCTATATTGACAGGTTAAAGGTTTTTTTTGTCAGACAAGAATACCAGCTAGAAACTATGAGGCAATGCATTTAAAAATGCTTTACACAAAGGGTTTTAGCAGTATGGACCAACACACCCAAATGCTGTTAAAGCCAATATCCTGGTATCTTTCAAGAAACGACCGGAAAATATCCTCAGCTCTAATAGCTGCAACGACAACAGGCCAGATTTCCTCATTTGCAACCTTCCGCATGTTCACTGATATTAACTTCTGACCCCAGAAGGCTGCTGTGGCTTCTGGTTTTCTTTCCACTCTGGGCTCTTAGTGTCTTTATTTGAATCAATTGCTCTATTCCTACTGTTTCCAAGTCTTTACTCTTTGAATATTGTAAGTTACTGTATAAAACCTGATTCCAGGCCTGTAAGTGAATATCACTGTTTTAAGTGAAGCAAATAAAATAAAAACAGATTAAAATTAGTTTTAATCATGGAAAAAATACCAAATGTCAATGCAAGATGTACTGTAAGTAATAATTAAGTAATAATAAATCTACTTTAGGACAGTAAAATTACAATGGATTTTTTCTTTATTACTTATTTTTATTTCTTATTCAATGACTATTGGAATTACTATTCCTTGGTCTTCTAAATTTTTTACTACCTATCCTTAAAGCAGGTAGAATCTCCAATTCAATTGAGCAAAACAGGATTCACATATGTCTGTAATCCTTTTTTTTACCAGTATGTAAGTGATGTGCTTTTAAAACAAATTCTGACAAAATGTTATAGTTCACAATGCATGTATAATTCAGGGAAATAATTAAAAAATGCAGTCGAAATCGAATGTAAATCTCAATTTAAAATTCCAGCCCAGTGACTGAATGGGCTCAGAAGGCAGAGAGAACTGAGCAGCACAGACTGCTACTGACTCCAAATTGGCAGCCAGCTGGAGAACAGGTCTCCAGAGACATCTGTCTCCCTGCTATGGTTTCCTAGGGCAATGGAAAAAGCGCTCAACCACTGCACTACTGGATATTTTCAGAGATCAGCTTTCAGGTGACTAATAGCTATGTGATCTGAACTACGAGATCCACAGGCGGTGCTTCTTTGTCCTGGAATATCCCATTAATTGAGTGATTTTATCTCCTTCCTACTGCATTGTGTCTGTACTTGAACTGGAGCAAAGGGGAAAATGTTCAGCACTATTTAAACCACCCTCTTTTGCCCTAATCGTGATGGGGGAAAAAAAGAACAGCGTGCTCCATAATCACATCCAATCAGTTGTAATAAGTAGTTCAGGTGGGTAGCTGCGTCAGCATGTGTAGGCTGCAAAGGAACAAGTAATAGGTTTATTCCACACTGAAAAGAGAAGAAAGAAAACACGTTTCAGCCATGGAGCCTTCTTCAGGTGTCAAGAAGGCTCCACGGCCGAAACGTTGTGTTTTCTTTCTTCTCTTTTCAGCATGGAATAAACCTATTACTTGTTCAGTTGTAATAAATGATTAAAACAGATCAGCTGTGCACTGTTCCTGCCAACAAGCAAACCACGTGAAAAGCCAAACACTGCTACCAATCTGATTTCAGGTTCAGTTATATAGTGAACAGCTGATCATTGTTACACATTTAGAGCAAACAGGCACTAAGCTCTAGTATTTTTTTTTATGAAGGCAAAGCGTTGATGCCGAATTAACAAATGTATACCTTTTCACTTTAATGTTAGTTTTAAACCCTGGTCTACCTCAGAGTGTCCAGTGACAGTATCATATGGTCACTGTAAGTGGTTTGACTAATAAAGTTCACTGAATAACCTGTAGCTGGCATGACCCTATTTTATTGCCGTCGTTTTTGCTACAGTATTCTTAACATTTTCTAAAATGTTTTGATTCGCCATTTTACTGGTTGAGTGCTTGAAATGAAAACGTTTATAGTTTGAAAAGTTATATCTTTCCAGCCTGGTCATTTGCATCCTGTCTGTCACTAGAGGGCACAAGCTTAAGAGATATTGTACTTGTGTCATTGTGTCATTATACTAAACCTAAAACAATGTGTGGGGCTGAGCAACTGAAGATGGAGTATTTTATTTATAACCAAGTCCAGAATTGTGTCTGCTGAGGTTTTGCTGGGCTCCAATTGGAATCTCTAGGTCAGGCAGTTGTTTCATTATGGGAGGGGCTTCCAGGGTGCTTTGCAAATGAGATTACATGCAAACATTCCTACTGAATGTAGCAGCAGGATGATAATGTTTATCTGACAAGATTAAAACAAATATAAGCAGTACTGCTTTTTTCTTGCAAGTGAAAAGATTCAAGGTCTTTTAACACCAAGATTAATTAAATGGGAAAAAAATGCCCACTAGACGTTTTTTATGCAATTTACTTACATCTTTACGTTTTTCCATCTAAGCACAATCGCTATGTGGCTTTTAAGTCTATCAGTAGTTTCCTCAGAGTAGTGTTTGGTTGCAAGATCCCTGTGATGCACATTCTGCTTTAGCATTCTTAAATTGGCTGCTACACGGACAAAAAAAAGTTACAAACTAAATTTCAATGTTTTATACAGTAGATGTAGTTAATAACAGCATTTTACATAACGCTAATAAAACACCATGATGTGTTATTTATAAGCCCAAGGTTTTTATGAAACACCCATAACGCATGGATTTTTAAAAAGTTTCTTTTAAAGTAGTCTTCAACATGTTGAAGTTAATGTCTCATCTTCATAAAAGTGTAGAGTAAATCTACATATCATTCAAAAATACAGAAAATGTGAGTTTTAGCACCACGAAGCACACTTTTAAAGAGGATACTAAATAAAACTAACTGGCATAAAGATTATTATTCCTAAGGTTATTTTTGCAACATCACTTCAGAAACCATACTTGTTATAACAGTCATTTATGTAACTCAAAGGTAAATTCTACAGTCAAATAAGATATACAGTATGTAGTGGTGTACTGTAGTTTAAGAACTTTTCAGGAAACCCCAAAAGCTGTACAATGATCCCCCCCACAAAAAAAAACTAAAGCAAAAATGAATTGAGGAAAGCAAACCACATAAGCTTAAAAAAACAATAATAGACCTAAATTGTACATTAGAAGTCACCAATTTTTGTCAACAAAATTTGCCATAACTGATCTAGGCAATGAACTCCACAGACATGATACCGCACACAAGGTTTAATCTCCAAATGTGTAGAGCCCGGTCTTTGACAAAGTATGAAGACTTGAATAAGCAAGTATTATTAGTATAATCTAGCTCTTAATATGACGAGTCTTTAAGGTAGCCTAGACACCATTTAGTGCCTTTAGTTCACCACTAGTAAACCTGGGGCAATTAAAATTCTTTTTAAACCAGTACACTTAAGAGGGCAGAAGTTACAGTATATACCGATATACAGTACTTAAGTAAGTACTGAATTCTATACAGAACCATAAAAAATATTCCAGTCAGTAAGGTGTAACAGTAGTTCAATCCTTGTGAAATAAAGACATACTTCAGCTTCACAAAGGTATAGCAAGGTTAAGGGTCTTAACTGAGCAATGTTAAGCAGGTGAAGGAAAGATACCCTTGTGAAATTCCGAGCAGGCACTTCAAATGATAACAGCAACTTTTCCAACATCCACCAGGACAGCTGATTTCAGCACCATTAAAGACGTTACCGATTTCAGATGCAGCTGATGTTGGAAGCCTATGAGCACAACCTCAGTCTTGACCATAGTTTAGCTTTCTTCTGTAGCACCCATATCTTAATATCAGACAACTGTGAACTACAGAAACTGCAGCAGTAAAATCGACTCAGGCCTGCAAGAACACTTAGAGTATCTCCAGCATAGCAGTGACACAGAATTACATGTTAATGAATAATCTGATCTTACCTATTAGAAAGTAAAGATATGTTGTTGCACAAGGTTCTACAAAGGCATTCTCCACAGACCAGCAATACCATGATAGGGCAAAACTCTCCAGCATAAAGACATGTAGCAGGCAAATTTGTCAAACAACAATAACCCAAATAACTGCAGCATCGTTAAAGAATCCAACAGAGGTCGTGGATATATTACATGACATAAAGGCAAGCAGTAGATTGCTGGTTGCAATACAAAAGCGATGGGGTGAGTGGTTTCCTGAGGCAACAACGGCAGTATAGCATCAGTATCCAACGGCATACAAGGTGGAGAAAGACGACAATCTCAGATACCCAGGGATTCCTACTCTTGGGCACATGTGAATCAGCGAAACAGGCATAAAGAAGGGTCCCAACTGACCACATGAGCCATTGAAGAGCTTATAGGAGGCAGCGTTAAGAGAAAAAAAAGTTTAAAAACCATATATCCCAAAAATGTTGAAAAAAACAAGCAAACAAATATTTACACTGTAATGGTACAAATCTCACTGGCTCCAGACGCATCAATTTTTCTTTCTACATAATCACATACCCTGCAGCACACACCATAGGCAGTCAAGCTCAAACTCCACTGACGACTTGCTGATGTCTAAGTAGAGTATGAGAAACCACACATGCTGTCAGTTGACTAATAACACATTTCTGCATAATCCTCTCCCCTAAACCCCCAACCATTATTCTTGAAGCCTCAATATTAAACTGCCATATTTGCATTATGAGATATATTACTGATGCTGCACTGATCTTGCTCAAGAGGAGACAGGTGTTGCTGATACCAGGAGTCTATATCTGACTGTGTTCAGTCAACAGTAATAATTTTTGAGCCGTTCTCGCACTTCATTTCCTAACTGCACTCTTTGTGACCCCAGTGCAGTAGCTTTCATTTTATTAAAGCTATTGGCAAGTTAATGGATATTAACTATACCAATTAGTTGTTAATTTCCTGGATATGTTGTTTTCAGCTTTTACAAATTTGCACATTTCAAGAATTTTTAAAGGAAATGTGACATTTCCAGATTTTTAGACCAGAACATTTTAAAGTTATTATAAGCAAAATGTTTCAGAACAGAGACAGCTTTCAGAGCTCAGCTGGAATGAAAACAAGAAGAAACCAGTAGGAGTAGCCCAATTTAAGAATATCCTTAAAAGGTGTATTTGGTGCAAACTATGCCTTTCAAAAAGTAGCAAAATTTCCTAAAAGTAAAAAGTAGGTGACACTTGTGCTATACAAATGTTATCAGCAGTAAAATGTCCTTGAAAGTCAATTAATGTAAAAAGAAACTGAGACAAGGTCTTGTACTTTAATTGATTTTAAGAAATTGGATTTATTTTTTTTCCAAAGCCCAGTAATCCTCAAATAGATTCCAGGCTTCCAATGGGCTTCACTGTTAAAGTCTGTTGCATGTGAAAGACAATGAGAAGCACAGGGATGATACATAAGGAAGTATCAAGTGATATAGCTATCACATGGTCTGACTCAGAGAGATAGTGTTGATCACTTCACAACACATCTTCTCATTCATAGTCTCAAATTGGATGATACAGCAGATTACTTCTGCAGCACTAACTTAAAGAAAATATTAAAAGACAAAACGTACCACCTGGTTAATCAACGCACAAAACTTTTTTTTTTTCACGTGGGCATAATAATGTTTTTCAATCAGCACTACAGAGCTTTAAACTTCAAAATAGTCATACCATAAACGATCAGATCTTAAATCGCATATAAACCTATAATCCTAACCAAACCACCCAACTTGCTAAGTATGGTTTAAAGAAAAAGCCTGAAGGCCACGGTGACAGGTTAAGTGTCACTAATTTATCCACTATTGAGTTCACAAAAGATCTAAGTACTGTATGAAAGGGTTCAAATACAGACACAAGGAGGGACATACGTATATATGCTGTTTATTGAACCAGATTACAGTTTCTATTCTAAATGCAAAACCCTGTACTGCTGAATTCCACTGAGGCCTTGAGGGGAGTCTGCCTTCAGCCAGAGCCAGCTGTCTTCTCATGGACCTCATTTACTGTACATTAAGAAGCTCCTGTTTACACAGAGGATGCCACTACAGCAATCTCCACCTGGGCTTGGAGTCTGTCCTTAGGCTAGATTATGTTGGCATCCCATACAAAGCAATTCATTTGGTTCCAACTGCACAACCACCCTTAGAATGCAAACTATTTACAACACTAAACTGGGAGGAAAAATTGACAACTGCTAGTAGTGCTTGATTAATACTTTTTAAATCTTTAGAACAGCACAGGCTTCACTGCCAAGATGGGTACCTGGGAAAAAAGGATAAAATCAGCTTTTAAAGGAGTTGACTATATTGTAGAGTTTGTTTTTGTGTGGGAGGGAGGCCCTTTACCTACTAGCCAGAAGGTGGATGGTTAAAAATGATATCACAGGGTCTGTTCTGTGCCCTTTCTCATTTGCTTCATGTTACAAGGTCAGATTAAATACTTCTTGTGGTTTTAAAATCTTGAACCAGAAATTCTTACACAGAAATAACCAGGATTCACTCTGACCCTACATAACTTGGAGGAACTAAACCTAATTGTTCAAAATTACAGAAAAAAGGGAGATGTACTGTAACAGCATATCCTTCAAGTCTGTGATACTAGTCTCCTAAATTATGTTCGAAATGCAACCTGGCCCCCTCCACGGTGAACAGATATGAGAAAGCCTGGCAAGTTTAGAGACTAGGTGCTACTTCCGCGTTTCCATCTGTTGCACAACTCAAACAGCTCAGCCTCCCTTCTTGTCACAAGCCATCTGCCACCCTTTGCACTGGCAGAATAGCATGCTTTTTGTGGAGCTGGAATAAAAAATAATCATGGGATGCTTAATGTGCTAATGAATTCTCAAATCATGCTTAGAGCTGATTCAGCTTACAGCTGAAACATACCACAGCAGGAAACAACACTATTGTGCATCAAACATTTTTTGGTACATACTGTAAGCACCCCCCCCCCCCGACTTAACCCACACACAGGCCTGCTGTATTTTGATGGATTTGTCATAAGAAATCATAAAAATGAAAGTAAACACATTACTCATACTGGCATAAAAAGAGGCAGGTAAAACTGAAAAGCTACATCTCAATTTAATTTGACAGGGAAAAAAACAAGACTAAAAAGGCAAATAACAGCCTAGGAGCTTTAAGTCAAGTTCATGGTGGCAACAAATTGGCACCACCTATACACACAGTACAAAACATTAGGGACGTCTTCCTAATATTAAGTTGCACCTCCTTTTGCCCTCAGAACAGGTTCTATTCATCGAGGCACAGACTCGACAAGATGTCGAAAGCGTTCCACAGGGATGCAGGCCCATGCCGACTCCAGTGCTTCCCAATGTTGTGTTGAATTGGCTGGTAGTGGATCTCTACTCCGATTGAACACCTGTTCCATTTAATCCCACAGATGTTCAACTGGATTGAGATCTGGTGACTGGGCAGGCCACTGCATTAAGCTGAATTGTCATGTTCGTGGAACCATTTCTGGACAATCTTAGCCTTGTGGGACGGGTCACTATTCCGCTGAAAAAATCAATTCGCAGATGGAATGAATGGACTGGCAATGACATCCAGATATCCTGGGGTATACAGGGTTCTTGACTCAAACCAGAGCGCCTGGCACCTACTATCATATTTCAAGGCACTTAAATCTTTTTTTCTTGCCCATTCTCCCTCACATACACAATCCTTGTCTCAATTGTCTCAAGGCTTACAAATCCTTCTCCTCTCCCTTCATCTGCACTGATTGAAGTGGATGTAACAAGGAGAACAAAATTAGGGATCATAGCTTTCACCATTTCAGTGGCACAATGTACATATTCTATACACCTTTCTGAAAAACTAAACCTTCAACGAATAACAGAGTAAGATGTGCAGTAAAAAAGAAATACACTATGTGATTAAAAAAGAAAAGCATACGTTCTGTTATTCCTAATATGTGTGCCTTTTAATGAGAAATTTAACAGATTGTTAAATCCTTATGCAGTACTGCAATGATCTGCAAACTGAAGCATGCTGAAGACTGCATGCTGGAGAGGAAGCACAGAATTACTCTAACCTTGAAGGCTCTGCTGCTGCCTGTCCTACAATATGAGAGCTTCGATGCAGTCAAGAATTACCATTCAATCTGCACAGAACAGATTTAAAGATTAGGATTAGGTCCAGAGATTCTTCAATTAATAATGTTTGTGTTAAAGCACCAACTACATAAAATTGCACAAAGAACCTTTATACTAAAAGTCTCAATAGCATTCAATAACATGCAAATGAACAGCTTAGGTAAAGTGCATTTAGGAATAGGGGTGTCCAACTGATCAGATAAACTCAGGACAGGTAATGAGATTCAAATATCCACAACATATTAAACTTAGGACGCTAAGGGAAACGAAGAGAAGAACTCAAGATATATTTTTATGTTTACATGTTGAAGAGAAACCAATCATTAGGACTAGAAGCTTATTTACCATGTACTTACACATAGCATACTGTACTTACTATCTGAACTATTGTGTCATGCCACCTCATCCTCAGGCTACAGTAAGCTCCTACTTAGGAAGGACAAGGGAAGGAATGCAGCAATCATAATTCATTGCATGTATGAGGTGCTTTTCATCCCCCAAAACTTTTCATATAGTACAGGTCCCATTTCATCCACCACTTAAGTAAAACATACACCTGAGTAACTGATGATACTTCATTATGCAACAGCAACACTATCACACAGCAGATTTCAGTGAGAAATTGCCTCCTAAATTGAATCAACAGAATTTTAGGTGGGACAGATTGTTCAAATCGAGAAAGGACTCAGACAATGAGACCAGGATTACTTTGTGTGCTTTAATGACCTGTGTAGTAAGGACCTCAGGTTTAACATCTCCTATAGCACAGCATCCCCAGTCACCACACAGGAGCAGGGATTTGGACATTCTGATTGCGAAGGAAAAGTGCCAAATACTGGTCCACCAACACCAACTAAAGTAGCCAATTTGTTTGCCTTTTAAATTTCCCACTGAAGCTCTGAGCAGGCCCAGCCTTGCTTAGTTTCTTAGATCAATTGAAATCAGATGACAAGGTAGTAATATGAGTATTGCTGTCTGATGTGGTAGGTTACCATCCTCATCAGTTCTTCAGTAGTTACAGTAGATGAGATACTCTATATTCACCATACTCAAATGTAGGAGCTGGAAGGTATCGATTGAGTTTTTAACAGTAGAGCTGAAAGTATATTCTACAACATTTTAGACCAAACAAAGTTAGGTATATAAAAAATACATCAATGGACAATGTCAGATCAACAAAACATAACATGTCTAAAGACTTAAATTCTAAACAGAATAATAGCATTTAAGAACAACCAGCCAGGTTACACGAGGTTCTGATAAATATTCTTGATAGATGGTAACCCTTGGCACCAAGAAGTCTAGACCTGGATAACAAAGTTTACAACAAAATGTATTCCCTTCAGAATATAGGACAAACTAAATAATAGCTCTACAACCAATCAATACCCGTAACCAAAGTAATTAACTAGTTCATGGAAACTACATCCGGTCTCCCCCACCACCACTGTTACCTTGTTTTCTGAAATCAATACCAATCACTTGGTTCTTTTATTAACTACTGTACATCAATGCTACAGTTGTCTGCAGCAGACAAGCACTTAGTGTGAGCGAAAGATCTGTCAAATAGAGAGCATGGCATATCCTTTAACAACTATTAAGAACATTTTAATGTTAATTTCTCATTTCATGAAATTATCAAACTTGATGATTCACAATGATGTTTGTTTTAGTAATCTTTTATTAATCTTGCATTAAAAATAAAATTACTATTGATCTAAATTGTATAGAAACATTTTAAAGGAACTCTTATATACAGTATTAAATGTGTGGTGCGGACATGTATACAGTGCAAACCTTTATCATCACTGCGTGAAGTCACATGTACATATCTTCATACCCCATTCCTCTGATGTTCATTGTATGAAAGATTTTATAAGCCACTGCATTGGAGACTAACACAAAAGTTTCTTTTTCTGCCTACATGACTGATTCAGCACTAGTGAGATTGGGGACTTTAAAAGTAAAAAAAAATAAATCTGAGTTAAAGAACTGTGTAGAAAATATTTAGCAAATAATTAGTGATGAGTGTTTCACCATGATAGAAAATGTTTTATAGAAATCAAAGATGACATCTATCTAAGTCACAAGATAAAACTTGGGATTATTCAAAATCAGTAAGCACTAATAGTATTGTATATTACAAGTAGAAGAAAAACAGATGTTTCTGGGTGATGATTTCCTGCATTTATGGTTACATATTTTTAACTGTAGCTTCTCTCTCCATTACCACCACCGCTGCTTTCCTATCAACATCCTATACAAACCTTGCACTACACAAAGCCATAGGGACAAGAAGCAGGGAACCAAATTACAAACTTGTTCTCAGTTTCTCAGTGGTTAGGGCTCCGGACACAGAAGTACCATACAAGGTTATTAGATCTAAACCAAGTTAGGAAACTGCTGTCTTATAAAATAGTAACTTTTATTTCTAAAGCACCTTTTAAAACCCACAGATGCATTAAATAGTTATGAAGAAGAAAAAGAGAAAAAAATCAATACCTTTATGCCAGGTATTTCACTCAGATTGTGCCAGTAGTATGCTCACGTGTAACAAAATGGCATAGAATGTCAGGAAACCATAAAATTGTATAGCGATAAACTCCTACACAGTGCCACTTGGGCAAAAACATGCTTCACAACAAAGGTTAGGGAGCAAGAAAAAGAATGAGTCATTATATTCAAATAACCTTTAATAAAATTGTATAAAAAAAAACACTTTACCTTATTATGTAAGAGATGTTGTACAATAGATAAGTATGAGAGGTTACTCATACCAGTTTGTAGCCTAAAAAATACAAAACAGTCATAAAAGGAGGTACTGTAGTACTCAAGAGAGGGACAGATCTCCAATTGTGACACTAGTCTGATGACTGGCTATTAGGTACCTCTTTTTTATCTTTGTATCATTTGAAAGTTTCTTGCATATACTGTATGCCTAAAAAGACCATCTTTGATGTATGCTAAGAAATGACCAAAAATCTTTTTTTTAGATCTGTTCTCTTTATATTTGGTATAACGTTCTACAAGAGATATCACCTTTATTATGGATAATAGCTCATTCAAATCAAGTCAACATTCATCACATGCAGAAAATTCAAACACCTTGGCTCTCCATTCCAGGCCATTACAATTTAATCAAATTCCACTACATTTTCAATTATCTAGTTAACCAGTGGCTGTTATAAATAGACACATGGTAGATGATCTTCAATAGCACTTTAGAGTTAAAGGGAACTGTGGAGATCAGTTTGTGAATTACAATTTGGACCAAAGATTGAACAAAACAATGCTACTATGAGAGTGTCACTGATTTCCAGAGGATTGCCATTGTTATTTCAGACTACATGGAACATGATGGTGGCCGTTCAAAGAATGCTCCTTACAGTAGGTGTCATCTGTGTGAAGTGGTATATTTGCAACCCAATGCATAATCTTTTATACCTCAAACGGGGCAGCATCACATTATAAAAAAAACAACAATTTCATCAGGATTTGGTTGCGAGTGCCACTTCTTTATCACATTCCATGAAGAAAAAATCATTGTGATGGTATAAACCAGAACTGCAGCAAAACATGTATTCTGTAATCTTGCAATTAGAGAAAACAACTCCATTTGTTTCATTCATATATGTATATAATAAACAACACAAGAGTGGAAAGAAATGTGATCAGCTAAAACACAGATTCAAACATATACTTGTAACTTTTCAGAGCCTTGGAATATGTCCCCATATCAAATACCAAGCTGCAGGTGAAGGCTTATTGAAATAGCTTAGATTATAGCTTTGTCTGGGTGGCCATGTTCGTCCAACAAGGCCAACTCTTGATGGCAACAGGGCCTTTATTATAATAGAAAATGATTTTGAATCATCAAGAATATGATTGGACATAGCAACTTGTATTGTGAAAAACCTCCAGCATACAGTACAACATCTCAAGTGATATTAAGGTTGAATTTTGCCTTATATCTTTCTTCAAAAGAACAAAGGTATAAGCTGAATTTAATTATACGGGATACAATATACGGTGCGGTCAAAATATTAATGAACATACACAGCACCCATTGAGCTAGCTCCTATCCCCTTAAGAAACATTTTAGTGTAAATAAAATTAGACTGGTTATTTTATAAGCCTGAATCATAGGTTCCAGCGAGATGTTACTCCATCCACTCTGCATTATCCACTTCTGCATTATCATCAGTTTAAGATTGTAATATTTTAAGATTTACAATCTTTAAGATTTTAATATTTTAACAATTGTCTATTGTTTGAAAAAATCAGTACACGAAAATCTTACAGGTTTATTTTGTATTTAAAAATGACTATGCTTTTTTGTCAGGAATTGATAAAACCTAAAACGTTCAGGGGTTATCTAAAATAATACACCAAAGCCATTAGCAAGACCAGAAAAAACAGGAACCTGGCCTAATGTCGGATAATAATGGTCAAAAAGACAAGTAGCTACTACAGTAACTGTAAAGTCCATTTGACCAATTTATCCTTTCACAGTAATGCAAGTTGTCTGATGTTATCACAGGTGCAAAGCATTCAAGATGGCATATGGACTGCTGAATTGAAACTGCAATTGAAACCCGGAAAAGAACCAGAACATACAATATTCTTGTTAACTGAAGAATTGGGATTGCAAGGAATGAACAAAAAAAAAACATATTTCCCTAAAGCCAAACAGCACAAGGAATTTTAACCCATGTTAGAAATTAACATTGTTAAATGTTTCTATATCTCAGCTGTCTGTATAGATATAACCCTAAATAACCAGTCTTAACTCATCGTGTAAAAAGAAGCTGCAGGCCTGGTAATGTGCATCGCTAAAGATTTGAGTCTTTTCAGGCAAGTAAAGTTGTGCTATCATGAACAGGAATGCACAAAGCTACAAATTTGTGAAAAAGAAAACCTAAATACTCAGAAGGTAAAATGTTTTTGCATTGTAAATTTTAATATGAATACAGTATATGCAGGTAGCCCTTATCACCCTGCAACTCGCAACTGGCAACCCCTTGAAACTAAGCAGGTATGAGCCTAGTCAATACCTGGATGGGAGACCTCCTGGGAAAAAACTATGGTTGCTGCTGGAAGTCGTGTTAGTGGGGCCAGTAAGGGGCACTTAGCCTGCGGTCTGTGGGGCTCCTAATGGCCCAGTATTGTAGTGGGGACACTATAAAAAAAGGCACCGTTCTTCGGATGAGACTTAAAACCGAGGTCCTGACTCTCGGTGGTCATTAAAAAGCCCAGGGCATCTCTCGAAAAGAGTAGGGGTGTTACCCTGTCATCCTGGCCAAATTTTCCATTTGCCTTTACCAATCATGGCCTCCTAATAATCCCCATCTATGAATTGACTTCATCACTCTGTTCTCCTGTCCACTGATAGCTGGTGTGTGGCGAGTGTACTGGTGCACTATGGCTGCCGTCGGATCATCCAGGTGGACATTTTGGTGGTGGAGGGGAGTCCCCATTACCTGAAGCGCTTTAAGTGGAGTGTCCAGAAAATCCCTATATAAGTGTAAGGAATAAATATTATTTTAAATAAATTCTAACTGGAACATGTAAATCAAGGACTGTAAATAAAATGCAAGTAAGATACCATGTGAAATTAACAGTAACATTTCATTTGTTTTCTATGCACACTGTCTCAAACTAGAGAAATGTAATGTTGAAGAAATAGTGCAGTAGATTTCCTTTGTATAGTAGGTGTGATATCTGCGCTGCCGTACTGACAGCTGGGGGAGCTGTGGGGGTGTATTGCGGGAGAGCACTGAATAATTTAAGAGAAAAATAATCAAAGCTTAAAATTACAAATGGGAGTTTGAGATAGACATCCCGTTTACACTGCCACTAGCTCGTCCTACGCCTGCAGCACAGACACCAACTTCAATTGCCAACGGTGACTATACAGGAGGCTGACAAATGTTTTTGTCATCAAGACACAAAGGAAAGGTCAAGATGCTCTCCCTGATGGCCTAGGTAAGAGAAGGAGGATGGATCCTACAGACTCAGGGGATTAAAACTGAATACAGGTCATCCATCAGTTTACGCCATCTTCTGTCATATAGTCCTTGGCAGAGCTGATATTTGGAAAATATGATTTGGTATCTGTCTGTTCTGTAATATCCCAAGAAAGCTTAGTCTGTGGGATATAGTTTTATTTGGCTTTGTTTCAAAACAAAAGATTTTATATACAAAACGAGAAGGTCTTGAACCCCTGAGTAAATGTGCTAGCAACAAAAGTTATAGCAATCTGTTGCCTGTCAAATCATTACAGTGGGATTTAACCATGCACACTGTGCAAAAGACTGTCAGCTCACATTCTGATCAAACTCCTGTTTGTTTGTGTGTTTTTTGAGGACATAGAAAATGAAAATATAAAAACAACTCCATGAAGGAATAGCAACTCCGGTTTTCTATTTTTAATTCTGTTATGAATTCATAATTATTGAAAGGTACGTTAAGTATATTTATAGATATGAGGTTCTGTAGCCTAGGCCAAAACATTCTCCTTTAAACAGAATAATTATCATTTAGTACAGCTAAGATTCACTATCTGATCAAATCAGAAAACTTTTAATTGACTGCTAACCTTTATGAAATGCTATCGACAGGAGTTCGATTTCCTGAGTCCAGGAAGAGTTGGTTTAATGGAGCCCATTTTTTATCACTTATTCTCCAGAGCTGGCAGTCATGTGACTCAATTCACTGCACCTGATTAGATAAGTTGTCACCTGGAGCAGGGCTGCCATCTACACTGATGGATCTAGTTCCCAGGTGATTGCTTAAGCACTGACAGTAGGTTGCTAGGGGTGGTACACATGGCAACCTATGCTGGATATGGGGTCACGAAGGATAAAACTTTTCAGGAGATTGCTTTGTGTAACAAGGTCCTTAAGAATAAAGAAAATCAGGTACTGTCAAAGAACAAAATAACAATGCAACTGTCATAGACACTATGCAAAACCCTATGGATATAGAAATATGGCTCATGCTCTACAAGCAACTCAGTGTGTTTCAACAGCCTGAAGGTATATGAGATTCTTTATTTAGTAAACAATTAAGTTCCAGAAAGTTATTTTAATACTTTAACCCCCCTCCCCCCCATTAATTTGGGGAATTGAATTATGAAGCATCTGCTCCTTTTCAGCAGCAGAGGGATTCGATAGCATACACACACAGTACAGCAACAATTTCCTCATATCCCCCAGCACTTAAAACAGACAGCAGGCCTGCCAATTCAAACTGGTCTTCATACAAAAGTAAAGTTTTCCCCACTGCACAAACTCAAACATTCCACACCAAACATATAAAGCTTATTTCAAAGTTGAAAGACAATTTACATGCTTGCATTATACTGTATTAATGAAAAACAATTAACCGAACTGACTTTTTTGCCATACTGACAGGAATTTGAATATTATTGGAAAAGTATTGTGGTGAGTGAAATCTGTTTGGCACTGCAATCAGATGGCAAAACAAAAAGGTATCAAAATTGAAGAAACCAAAAAAATGCCAAATTAAGACCAGAAGATCGAAGAATCGTGTCATTACTCCAAACATATGGAAGTCATAATGCTAAGGAAGTGTGCAGCCTCACTTTTATCAATCCTGAAAGCTACATTATTGTACCATACAATATTTCACTGATACTTCATTACTCAGTTAAGATAAACTAGGAGTATTAAGGGATCTTGTAATCAAATATCTTATTATATACATAATGTATAAATTAGTCATAATGATGCTGATAAACTTTTAAATCATTAACAGCTGTCAAATTCAAATTAGAATAATAACACTGACTAAGATGGTTGGTGAACACCAATCCCAGCACGTCACTGAAGGGTTATAAAATGATAATGGATGTTTGCTGTATTTTTAAAAAAATGTCTCATTTAGTATAAATTTAATAAATGAGTTAATTCAATGAACTCATTCCATCATTCCTATAAGAATTGAGGGTACCAGCTTCAACAGAGCTGTGTAGCTTGTTCTATGCCCTACAACTCACCCAGTAAAGAAGAGCTTTCTGTTCATGGTTTTAAGTGTATTTCCACAGCGTCAACTTGTTTCCTGTGGTTCATGTATTAATATTGATTCTGAAGAAGTAAACTGGGTCGACTCTATCAAAGCCTTTGAGAATTTTGAATACTTGCAATTGGTCCCCTCATAACCTTCTCTACTCAAGATGAAAAAAGGTCCAGTTCCTTGAGTTTGTTAGTGTTGGACATGGTCTTAAGCCCCAAAACACACCTGGCTGCTTTTCTCTGGACTCAGAGCAGCAATATCTTTTCTCTAACTAGAAGATGTAATGTTTTAATAAACACCCAAGTTATTCCTAAGGAGTATCTCTATTTTTCTGTACAAGAGGTCGATAACCTCTAAAGTGATCTATTTTGTATTTATAATTTGTTTTTTCAACCTGAATATAAAACCCTGCATTTGTCTACATTAAATGTCATCTTGCCAGTTTCTTTGCTGATTCTTTTAGTTTTGCCCTAATCTTTTTGAATAACACTTGCTGTTTCTACCAATGTTTGCTAACCCACCTAATTTGGCATCATCTTACTTCAGGATCCTTTGGATCTTACTTCAAAATAAGTGACCTTCTAATAATTTCTACAACTTTCCATATAGTGTAATAGAAACCATTTAACAACTAGTGTAGAAAATAGATTATGTATGTAACAGATGTCAGATATGTTGATCTATAACTTCTTGTTTCAGTTTTGTCACCTCTGTTTCGCTCACTCAGTCTTCACAAAAGATGACATCAATACAAGTATTGAATCTTGTATGTGCTCTGACAAACTAGGTAAGAAGGCAGTCATGAACCATGTCAACCATTTTTCTGGAGACATCAAATTATGAACATATTTCTTATATCTGGTAGTCAATTATACCCATAATACAGTACATTATGCTGTATATGGGGATTATTACCCATAATACATCATTCAGAATGTTTAATGAATCTGTCCCATAAAGATTCAAAGACTCTTGATTCCTTTAGGTTTAGCTCCTGAGCCTGAATAGTCTTTTTGATATACAGACACCTTTTATATATGCAGGAGGTGGACAAAATAACAGAAACACCACATGAAAAAGGAGTTTAACTTTGAAGTAACTAAATCACAATTTAGTTGTGATTTAGCTGCAGAGGTGAGTCATATTAGGTTGATTGCCAATTAGCAGTATGTGTCAGCTATAAAAGAGGTCTGACAATTAGCACTTTGATATGCGAGTTTTCATAGCAACATGAGGCAACTAAAGAGGCCCAATAGTCGGTGCCCGAACTACAGGTGCATTGGTCACAAAAACTGCAAAATTATGTGACAAGGGGAACAGTCCCAAAAATAATGACAGCATATGCCAAACATGGACAAACTGCATCAGCAAAGAGAAACAAAGGTCGCAAGTCAAAGCTCACCGACAGGAACAGACGGACACTTCACGGGATAATTCCTAAATGGCTCAAAAATGACGACAGAATTGAATCGGCACTTCTGTGACCCAGACTCAACAAAAACTGTAGGTTGTGAGCTTCACAAAGCTGGAATTTATGGCAGGGCTGCCACTCGTAAACCGGTAGTATCCAAGGCCAACGCACAAAGACGCGTAACCTGGTGTAAGGAGCACAAAATCTGGACCCCTGAGCAATGGGAAAAAAGTCATATGGTCTGATGAGCCATCTTTCACCCTATTACCTACATCCAGACAAGTTTATGTTTGGAGAAAACCAAAGGATGCCTTCAACCCACAATGTTAGTTGCCAACTGTTAAACATGGGGGGGATCTGTAATGGTATGGGCAGCCATCTAGTGGGAGTCATTAGGTCTGATGATTGCTCTGCATGGTCGTATGATGAGGCCATTTTAAAGGACTAGGTGTATCCTATAGTGCAAACATTGCTCCCTCGTGATGTTCCCATATTCCAGGATGATAATGCCCCCACCGTTAATCAAATTCAAGAGTGGTTTCATGAACACCAGGATGAAGTCAAATGCCTTCCATGGCCTCCCCAATCACCAAGATTGGGGCGCTCACCCTGCAGTCCATGTGGGTCCTAATGCCAAAGTATAGTGATGGGGACACTATACTGTAAACAGGCGCCGTCCTTCGGATGAGACATAAAACCGAGGTCCTGATTCTCTGTGGTCATTAAAAATCCCAGGGTGGTTCTCGAAAAGAGTAGGGGTGTAACCCCGGCATCCTGGCCAAATTTCCCATTGGCCCTTATCAATCATGGCCTCCTAATAATCCCCATCTGTGAATTGGCTTCATTACTCTGCTCTCCTCCCCACTGATAGCTGGTGTATGGTGAGCATTCTGGCGCACTATGGCTGCCGTCGCATCATCGAGGTGGATGCTGCACATTGGTGGTGGAGGGGAGTCCCCATTACCTGTAAAGCGCTTTGAGTGGAGCGTCCAGAAAAGCGCTATATAAGTGTAAGCAATTATTATTATAATATCCCACTACACACAATTCAGGACTTGTACGACAGCATTCCAAGAAGGATTGAAGTTGTTCTGAAGGCAAAGGGTGGCCCTACTCCTTATTAGGTCCTTAAAATTAATATACCGTTAGGTATATTTTTTGTTATTTTTTCCACCCCCTGTACATGCATCGGCCGAAAAGTGTTTTCACTAATGGTATATTTATTAGTGGTCATTCCAAGAATCTTTGACAAGTTATTTCCAATACTTAATAGTTTTGCTTAATACTTTAAAAAAATCTTTACAAACACAACCACCTAACATTAAATGTAGACTTGCATTACAAAAAGACAAAACTAGATTACCTGCTACTGCTTTCATTTTGTTGTCATAAATCAATTAAAGTGAAATAAGAAAAATAACTTGTTCGCTTAATGGCAACGATACATCTGAAGAAATGGACAGACTGGCCTCATCTGAGGAATTGAAATACATCTGGTTTTCAAATTTGAGAACCCAAAACAGTATGCCATTGAGAGCATTCTAATATAATGGAAGAAAAATCTTTCATTAAAAAAAGGTCCTTCCTTTATATTCATCTGACAAAATCTGACACAATCATGCAACTGTACCCAGGAGGCTTAGGCTTTCTACATAGAAAGCCACCACCAACATCTTGGCTACATATGGTCACTATAACCATCTAGCTACACTAAAGTCCATGGCATAATCCTCAATAACATTTTGCAATTGCAAGATGCAAGTCTAGAACAGGATGATGTAATGCCTGCAACATACACAAAATCATAAAGACGAGGGAGGAAGCAAGGCAATTATGAAAACGTCACCCCAAAATGAATGAATACATATGAGATTTCCATTCACAATGCAAGTTATACAGAGCTAAAAATAATTGCTTGCTCAAGCCTGTCAAAGTAAAAACTCATATATCATGTCAAATTAGGCGAATCAAAGCATCAGAGGACACAGGCTTGTCACTGTAGATATATGGTATGGCACAGCTACTAAATATAAAATGAGGATGTACACCACTTCAGCAAACTGAATCCACAGATCTGTACACTAGGTCTGCGCTGGAAGGGATGTGAATCAGTGCAGTAGTGGGGGAAGGGGAATGTAAATGTTGGGGATTATCACCACCTCAACACTGTAATGGATCTCATAAGATCTTAATGTAATTCTTCCTCGAGCGTGAAAGTAAAGCAGATGTTAGAGGAAAGAAGGAACAAGTACTAGTGACTGCTCAGGATATAGCACTCTTAAGAAGTTATTACCAAAGCATTAAGCATTTTTATGTATTAGTATTTTAAAGGGGCTCTCGTGTTATTCAAACAAATGGATATCTACCACATTAACACTTCTAATGAATGGCTCAGTGTAATGTGGTCTGCTATATAATAGCACAATTTCCGTTCCAGTAGGTTAACATACAACAATATTAATGCTCAGTGACCCAGTGTGCCATAAAGAATGTACAGTGAAAGGTGCTGTAGGCTCTTCTTCACTCAGCACATCAAGATGACTGAATAGAGGCCTCCTTATCCTGATAGTAATGTCATTTTCTATTCATCTAAGAGGTCTTTCTCTTTGTTTTATTCACTGAAGTATATTTAATTAGGCACAATTTATCATTTTGGTCCAGTTCCTTATCCCACTCATTCTAGAAAAGGGTGTTGATGGGAGGCTATAGAATCTCTTTGCACAATGACCTTTTCAATTGGAATTTGCTCTTAACATACTGTAGATTACAAATAGTACACACTGCCTTGTTTAATAACGTCCCTTGCTGTACTTGAGCTTTCAAAAAAAAAAGTTGTGGTTTCAATAACACATCCTGTATGGCTAGAGATTAACAATCCATCTGAAATTAAGCAATAATGATTAGTGGATCTGTAGCCTAGTTTTAAAACAATATACTGTTTCTGCCAAGCACTACATGGCCTCCACAGGGTTATGCATCTTATCCAACTGAACAGTAGAACAGCTATTCAAAACATACTGTACCGCAAAGTCTTAAACAATTGCAGCCTTGTAAGGAGATTACACTATGGTTTAGGGCAAATGAATGCTTACTTGAATTAAGTTTTATTACAGAAAAAAATACTACATTTCTACCTTCCACTAGCTCCTTGTCACTGTTTTAACAAAAAATAACACCAAAATTAATTAAAAAAAAAATTATGGTGGTAATGGAAAAGAAAAATCAGCAATTCTCAGGATATATGGCCTTGTAAATGAAATACTCACCTCAATAGAAATATGCTAAAAATACACTAAAATTATATTAGTATAATGTTCCACTGGGGTGCTAAGTCTTGCAAGTCTCTTTTATGATCTAGATGTCAAATCCCCTGGCTTTCCAAACTCCTGCTCTTAACACGAGATTCAGTTATGTTCCCTATTTATTCAAATTTTGTGCAATTCAGGACATAACATTCTTCCTTTATAAAAGAGCTCGTTTTAGTGACTTAATCTCAGGAGCACATCAAGCTATTTCCTTTCAATTTACAAAGAACCAGCACTCTACGGCAGTCCTGCAGGTGAAACCCAGTGATCTTTGCGTAAGGAAAGTAGCACCTTCTAATCTCAGGCAAGAATTAATTTCCATCATGTGTGCACAGTGTTTTTTATGAGACTAAAGCACCCACTTCAGTTTATTTTGAAAGCATTAAAAACCCAAAAGTCTTTGTTATGGCATGATTAAGAAATCAATGTCTTAGTTTTTAAACTGTAAGCATATTTGATTATTCTCAGTGACCTCATTGCTCTAAAAGTCAATTTTCTAATTGCTAAGGTCATCAGATTTTAGGACATTAAGATCCCGTGTGCTGGTGCGAATACTGACCCCTGACCCCATCAAACCAGAATCAGAGGACACAAGTGGAAATGACAGTAAAGTACATTTAAAACTGATATCTAGAGCCCCTTTTTTGCAGAGGGTTATGGGATTCTAGAACAAGCTACCTAGTCATGTTTCTGACGCCAATACACTGACTTTCTTCAAGACTCAGCTAGAATAAAATTATTTAATCATTTAGCCAAAAAGCCTTCTCTCTCTTCCAGTATCATATTAAAATGGTCCTATGTTCTGTTGAGTATTTTACCTCATGTTTTGAATACTACTTTTTTGTCCAGTAACTAATTCTCTATCCACACAAACAGGTTAAAATGAGAAAAACACTGAAACCACCACTGAATTTCAGTTACATACAGTAATCATCATGGAATCATCATTCATGGAAGCTCAGGTATTAAAATATCTTTACATCTTTCCATTTAATTAATTAATTGCTTAGTTTCAGGAACAATAAGACTTATCTAACCTGAAAACAATTTAACTCCTAGAGAAAAATCTGGATATCGCTTACTTTCTTCATGCCATTAAAGCCATTCAAATTGGGGGGGGGGGGGGGGGGGAATGACTGAATGATTGTGATTGCTTTTTATCCAAAAACTGTTTTTCATTGCAAACATTACTTCATTTCCAAGAATTAAAATAATCTTTGAAAGGTAGCACAACATTCCAAAAGTTGAATTTTTAGGGTGACAAACAGCAAAAGGGTCTAGTTTAACAGCTTTCAGGTAAAAAATATCTGAAATGCTGCAATGAAAGGCAACCTTTCAGTTAATGAAAGCAAAATTAATTGAATGGAGATAAGATTCTGTAACCAAAGTAAAAATAATTAACATTTGCTTAGATGACTAACGCTGCACATAAAAATGTAATGCATAAGAGCAAACTGAAAGATTGATAAACTATATCTGACAGTTGTATAACTTGTGTGAGACAGACCTTGAGTGAATGTGCAACATTCTACATTCAACACTCATGTTAACACTAATTACATAAGCTGTCTTAACCATAATTTTCTTACATGCATTATAAAACTCAATGCTTCATGGAGTCTCATAAAACATTTTAGACCAACTCGTTGGATTGTATTTTCATATATTATTTTAATGCAGGAATTGTTCAGCACTTTTAAAACTAAGGTAATCAAAAACATTTCAGATCTGCATTTTTCCATTCTGTTTCATATGTTTTTTAAAACAAGTTAGTACTTTGCCCCTGAGAAGCTAATAGAAATTTGTGACTTGTTAAAAAATGTCAAGAATTGGGAGATTTTGTTTTCCATTTGGATAAGCTGCAATTTTAAATGATCATATAAATATACATTTTCAAAAACTGTTACCTACTGATTGGCACGTCAACTTGTCTTAATATCCCTGATTTTATCATAAAGTTCCATCCTGTAGTTCAATTTTAAGCATGAATAGTTCTGTAAAGCTCTCCATGTAAAACATCCTCTTGCATCTTGCCTAAGATGAAACATTTCTTATGGCCAATGTACATCATTTTCACTGATGAATAAATTACATTTTCTATACAGCATTAAAGGTGCCCAATATAATCATAGATGACCTGCACTGATATTTGTTCTTGAATTCTGAGAACACTTTGTTTTATTATTAAGAAGAATAATCTTACAATTATTCAGTCTTCCTGAAAAGCCAACCATAAAAAATCATACCAGCCACTGATGGTACACAGCATCTGAAGTAGTAGTTCTGTACTTTATAGCAAACTCAACTGCACACGTTCTGTAAAAGATGATATCATATGAAACCTCAATCCTCAATACTGGGAATACTGGCAATCATTGCTGTCCCAAGCATTTTCTAGGGGTACCAACTACTCCTCTACACCACGGTGAATGACCCATGACCATGCTTGTGTTTTGCACAGAAGATTAAGACTTTCATGTTGTTAATTACATTATTTTGTATAATGCCATCTACAGTATGCTGCAAATCTGCACGAAAAAATAACATATTGCTTGTGAGAAGCAACTAACAATACCACTTGTATAGCCAGTAAAGCTCACATTCTCAAACAGCATTATATTAGTGTCCCTTTTTCTACATTCTCAAATATATTTTATATGGTAAAGCTTACTGAAATCTAACATTAAATTGAATTAAAATGTCTAGGTTAGGTCACATTGCCAGTGAATGGATATGACATTTATTGTCCACTCCTTTATTAAAGCTATATGTTTAACACTACTGAAAACCACTCTGGAGACAGTATACGTCTCTGATTTATGTCTCTTATTTTATTGACATACAGTACACCACCACCTAATACAGTGTCTGTCTAGTATGTCTGTGGAAATTAGTGTTTATGGGGAAAAAACACTCATTCACAAAACAGCGTTGCAACTTGAGTTCATTATGAGTATGATTTATTCTGATAGTCCACAGACTGCTGTTGTAAGTTCTCAATGAATAAACCGATACTCACTAGACTGTTGTGACGAAGGAGAGACTTGCTTGGCTCAGGACGACTTTCATGATTTATACTGTTCATAATAATGGAAGTGCACTTCAATGTGACGGACATATATTTCACCATTAGGAACTCCTGGTGGTCAGCTCACACCCCATTTATTACCCCATGCCCGTACTGTGTGTCATTAATCATTGTAACACCTCTTCTATAAACTAAGAGGTAAGATGGTTCTTCCAGCTCACAGAAAGCATTCTTAGAAGGAAAGCAACACCTCCCAATTGGTCTTCCTCACAGAAAGTACAGCCATGTGCTGCCAGAAAGGAGACAGGGCAACAAAACCTTTCTGACCTGTAGTATACATAGGACAAGAAAAATGCTGGCAAAGCTGAAATTGTTTGATCTGTTGAGTTTATATCCTTCACTGAACTCAAACCAGAAGTGTTCTGGACCTCAGCAGTATGGCAATAAAGTTTCAAAACACATTCAGAGTGGAAAAAACAAAAATGAAACAAAAGAGCCTACTGTGTTGTTGGCTTCTGCACATTTACAGTACAAACAATATCTTCTGATTCCAAGGTATTACTTAATAATAAATAATACCAAAAAAAGCAAAAAGCAAATCTAAAAAAACTGTCAGTGAAATTTATCATTACTAAAAAAGACCAAGCTGGCACTGCAACATGTCAAATTATTTTGGCAAAATCATTTGACATCCAGCATATCATTTCAACTCAACCAGACAAATAACATATTTTTGTATTTTGTTATTGCTCTTAGTGTTTTTTTTAAAAGGAAGAAGAAAACACTAGCCAGTCAGAAGTGAAGAAGTGAGATCTTTTCCTAACATCCCAAACTCTTGTACCTGCCTTTTGACTATAGGATGTGCCAAGGTTCTATTCATGTGTCGGAGTGCATGCATGCCCATTTCTTGATTATGAGATTAATGTAGCCATATAACAGCTAAATACATTTGCCTACATTCTAATCTAAGTACAAAAAATTGCATTTTCTTTGTCATTCCTCTAAATGACAGCATGATTGCTAATGTTTCATATCTTAGCTACGGTAAATGGGGACCATTATTAATATACTGTAGCATTTAACTTCTTCCAATAAGAATAACAGATTCACATTAGAAGTCAGGGTTTTTTATTCACCCCTACATTTGACACATACTGTATTTTTCAAAGACAAATAATGCTCTTTGCACTTCAGACTCCTAAAGAATTAAATACACTTTAATTCTTGTCTAACTCATTTACTTAATGTCTAAAGAATTATAATCGGTTGATTACACTAATAAGCAGAACCACAATGGGGAAAAAAAATGAAATATTACCACATGGAACAAATAAACTCGGTCACTCTATTACCATGTCAGAAGCAGTTTGATTCTATAATGTGGTAATCGTTTCCTGTTTCCTTCATAATATCATGCCTAAGATAAATGAAAGGACAGGGCAAAAGTGCTCATTCCCCCAGGTGAAACACATTACATGCCTCTAGAGAATCCAGACACTCACTACTTTGCATGTTCTTAAAAAAACAACTTTAAACTAGGAATGCAGACACACAAAGAATTAGACCATTTATTTCATATGCATTTGAAGGCCTCTAATTCTGAAGTAAAAAAAAAATAACTTTGGATCTGAGTCTCAAGTCATAAAAATTTCAAGCCTGTAATTGTCCCCAGGATGACTAATCTTTTTGAACCTTTACTGTATATTACAAGGACAGGAGAATGATTCAGTGTCTCACATTTACAACCCAACATACCTCTGTGGCATTATAGAGGATTTTCATAGAACATGAAGAAAAGGCAGCTTTGAACTACTCACTTTCATTACTATTTTTTTTCTGCTTTAAATTTCAGAATGCTGGTCTCTGAACGAATCAAGACAATGAACTGTGGTATTAGTCTTTCATACCATGTAAACATTTAATGTATAGCAGAACAAACGTCCATTCTAAGCACTTGTTTTTCTTCTCGGCGTATATCTGCGCCTGTGGCTGGAAGATTGCCAGTTCGTATCCCGCAGCCGGCAGAGGAATCATACTCCCTTTGGCCCCTGAGCAAGGCCCTTAACCCCAACTGCTCCAGGGGAGCCATATAAATGGCTGACCCTGCGCTCTGACCCCAAGCTTCTCTCCCTGTCGGTGTGTCTCACGGAGAGCAAGTTGGAGTATGTCAAAAGACAAATTCCTAATACAAGATATTGTATATGGCCATCGAAGTGATCTTTCTCACTCATATGTAGGTCAAAGTTTCAGTGACCCCAAAAGAGTAAAAGGGAAGAAAACTTTGCAGGTCCAAGAAAAATACTGAAGAGGAAAGCCAGCTCAGTGCTCCCTCAGAACTTTTTTTTGGAACCAAACCTGCATATCTGCACTAAAAATCACATGGAGGATCAGCTAACACAAAGTATGAATGTTTTTATGTTAATATAGTAATTCCTTCTACCTTTATAGTACTTCTTCTCATCCAATGGGATACCAAAGCACTTTACATTCAGAATGAGTTTCCAAGACACAATGGCAAAGATGTCTTTTGTAGAGATTATACGGTAACAGGTAATGAAAATGGAAAAGCAATGTCTGGTCCTTTTTCATTCTACATTCATACATATACTCAATTTTGAGGTGAGATGGATCAAACAGGAAGATAATGTGAAAGCTACACAATTCATACATTAAATTCTATGAGCATACCTTAAGAGTAATGCTTAGGTCTCTAAACTTATGCTGTAGCTGGAGGTCTGTGGATTCAAATTTCTGGAGGGATATTGCTGCTGGTCACCTAGCGCATGGTACTTCACTCAGATTGCATGAGTCCAGTATTATGCTGTGTAAATGGAAGACACTTTAGACAAAAGTGTCAACCAAATTAAGATTAACTGAATTTTCACATATACATTTTAAAAAAGTTATGCATGCATCAGAGATGGTATGAAGGTCTCCTTTTCTCCACAGTTTACACATTTTGTCCATTATTACCAATTTTTTGTTAAACTGTAAAACTTCAAGACCCTAAAGAGATGCCAATTAATGTACTGTCAGAGTGCTGCTGTATGCGTACTTGGATTAGCTTCTGACATTGAAGGAAAGCTTATTAGCATTCTTTGGTAATTGTCTCAAGCAAACGAAGTTTAATTATGAATGCAAATGCACTTTGTGCAAGACTGGGCAACATCTTAAATTGGCCTTGTAGAATTAGATTAATCTAAAAAAAGCAATACATCAGCCAGAAATTCCTAATCTATAACCCACTGAAGAAATGTAAACTCAGACACCATCAGTTTAAAGAGCAGAGATTACATTTCTGATTGACTCCTTCAGTGCTGAAGAGATGTGTGATTTTCAATTTTTGTCACAGCTGTCACTTCAACTGTTATTAGTTAATTTTGGACAGATAACAGTTGCAAGTCTGTCCTAAAAGATGAAACCTTCCATTTTGCAAGCAACAATTGGCAAAAGTCATGCTGCATAACAAATTAGTTTTTTTCCCTAATGTAAAAATATCCTACTGACAAACTAACATAAAACATTTATCTCAGAGTGGATAATTATCATTGTAATAATGCTGTATGTATCTGTAATAACAATACTAATAAAAAAACATATAAATGCACCATATACGTTTGTAACTCTTTAATATTACACATGTTTCTGGCTCTCGTACGTGAGGGGCTAACCACCTCATGGTGCATCTTTACTAAAAGTCATGCACATCATATAAAACCACTTAGACCTGTGTTTAAAAACGTTTAAGTTTCTAGTATTAAAAGAAAAGCTCCACTCAACCTTGACAAACAACTAAGGGGAGAAATTGAACAATGTATACCCAAACACAGGATGGGATTTAAGAAAAATGTTTTTGGTCAAAGCTACACTTGGGAGTAGATGATTATAATCACTTTTTACATTGTTCATGAAACTACTGCCAATTTTTCATCCCAATTATAAAGCACCATAGATCTCAACCTGACACTGGCAGAAGCGAAAAATGTTTTATAAGTGAAGATGACCTGCTGCCTGGTAATACTCTATATATCATGAAGAATACATTTATCACGTCACTTTGTGTCCTTTTTGTGATTCTTTCGTGAAAGGAAATTAATGAATGTCCTTCATTTAAGATGGTACTCATAAGCGGTAGTAACAGCATCAGAAATCTATAATGAGATTTGAATTCAGATTTCACCTTGGACTTTAGCGGATGGCACTTTGATCTTGATGGTTTCCTTAAAGTAGGATAAGTGCACAACCAATATAATATTAAATAAATAAGCACGAAAACTGGAGTGAATTTATCTCGCAATGAAAAAAAAAACTGAAATTATAATCTTAAAATCGCATTCAACATGTGAGGCACAGAATAAACTCTGGGAACAACCTCTCATAAAATTCATCAGATGATCAAGAAACTTAAATCCAGTCCTGGTCCTGAAGGTCTTGTGAGTCTGCAGGTTTTTAAGGTCTCTTTAAAGCATAGCGACCGAAGAGCTGGCAGAAGCTGTTGAATTGGACAAGTTAAGCTACTGTAATAACCTGCTGGTTTATCTTATGAGCATATCTGGAATGAAAAACAGTGGACACTGGACATACTGTATACAGGTGTTTTCATTGCTTTCCAAAAGCTGGAGGAAGATGTTTTTTAATGCAAAAGTTGTATATCTGACTACACTTTACACTTAAGTGACACATCTGAAAAGTTCTAAATTCAGCAACTTTTGGAGGAAGTAGGAACAATGTTGTGTTGATGACCATAATGACTCCAGAAATATTTTTAGGTTATGCTATAAGACACAGTAAAGTATTTTTTTAAAATGCATTCAATGGACATGGCAACTCCTAAAGGTTTGAAAGTAAAGAAAGGCATGCAGTTTAGTTTTGTGAACACATTATTATTAATTTTCAGAAACAAAAAATACAAAATATTTCCCACCCCTCAAAATGCCTCTTGATGTAGCATTTTGATTACTATACATTCAAAGGCTCCCAGAAATGAAATGAAAACAACAGAAGCAGACGTATAGGGCATTAAAGATCTGACTGAGTCATGGGTCCGACATTCCCCCACTGTTCTGAACACTCTGTTCCAGCTCCATGAACATGAACAGCACAGATATCATAACAATATCAAATATAATCACCTTTTCAGTCGCTAACGAAAACAGCCACCCAGATGCCATTACAGGGGCTGTGAAAGACGAAGATTGGTATCAGTATCTAAAGGGTGCAGGATGAGAAATGACAAAATATTGGACACTGGAGCACAAACTGGTCTCCAAAAATCATTCACATCCTGACTCTCAGAAATGTGTAAGAAGTGCCTGTAGTGCCTTAAGAACAAACCTGCACAAAGTGAGGGATATAATTCAGGTGGTAATATCAAGCCGATCATGTAAAAATAAAGCTAACCATTTCATAAATTTTCATCCCCAGAGGATGCTGCTCATTTTTAACAGACCTTCCCCCCAAAAACTGACCACAGATGCATGGGCTGACAGTGGTTCTTCAACAGGCTGTAACAGGTTCTTTAATGTCAACAAAGATGTAGCCCTTTAGAAAATCAAAACCTACAATATTATAATGCAACTGTCTGTGCTTTATTTACCTGGAAGCAAATTTCAGTTTGGTTTCTATGTGACCTTAAATTTCTTTAGATGTCTGTCAAATGTACATACTGTACAGTTTGCACCCTCTTGAGGTTATGAGCTCTTTTTTACAAGGACACTTTAATAAGTCTGCTTGTGGTTTATTTGTGAACAGACTACAGACTGTAACTGGGAGTGGTGTAATACTGTAAGGACTCTACATGGGTATTGAAGACCTAAATGACCATTGCTAAATAATACAAACAAGCATTTTTATCCCAAACTCTTTCTGAGCTGTCCTGGACTCTGGTGTCCAGGTAAATTGAAGGTGTACAAAAACTAGTTAGCTTCAAGCTGTGTTCAATCCTTCATTTTGAGATTTTGTTCGGTAAACCAGATACTTCTACTATGCCACCTTAATTTACAGCTTCAGTGGTTTTAGCTTCTCAAGACAAGTGTAAAAATGGAAGTGAAATAAAATTGCTAACAGTATTTAGAGCTGTTTATAGCTTTTATGTGTATATTCCTACGGCAATATGCTATAATTAAAAGCAGTGATCCAGTTGCTGTTTATTGCACATCTCCCTGGCTAAACTACTCAGTGCTGGTGTGAGGGCTCTTGCTGATAGGCTGGCAGGAGGCAGTGGTTCAGCTCCAGGTTACCATGGGAACAGACCACACAACTGCATCAACCTCAGGTTGAAATCTCAGGTAGGAGCTAGAGGCGAGTTACAATAATCACCAGGAAGGAACAAGTAATTTTATTCTTTTATTCACCACACTATTCATAGTTACAACTACTTGTTGATAAACAAGGCCGACCCAGACTTCCTCTTCCTCATTTCATGCGGGCTTCAATTTCATTTTTGTGCAATACTCTTTTGAATCCAACTTCTACAATAATTATACAGGCAAAGACAAAGTTAGATCAATAAGAGTCTTTCTAACTTTAAGTAAAGCCTGACCTTCTTTTCAATCTCTGAAACACGAACTGTCCACCTGTGGAACAGAGGGATGGCATTTGCTCAGTTCATGCCGAGTTCAGCAGACTGATGTTCAGAAGGGAGCAGTGCCATATGGTGAACAGGCACAAGTTCTCCTCCATATAAGTCACTAACTCAGCTAAGCTGACACGGGTAAGACATGGGCTTCCAGTTACCACAAATCTAGCAATGTACAACTTCTAAGCAAGGTGCACTCCAAGGATTCTGTCCATAATGTTTAATAGATTTGTCACTGGTACACTTCTCTAAATTGCTCCACATAAGACTACAAAAACATCTCATGGCCTACAATAATCTAGTTAGTATGTGTTTCTCCAAAACCAATACTTTGCTAATTAAAATAGTGAGCAAAAAACGTGAAT
Organism: Atractosteus spatula; assembly: GCF_055471065.1. Lineage (NCBI taxonomy): Eukaryota > Metazoa > Chordata > Actinopteri > Semionotiformes > Lepisosteidae > Atractosteus > Atractosteus spatula. Next base: position 30,850,051 of record NC_142711.1, on the reverse strand, counting down.
AGAATTAGATTTTTCCATTACTCTCTTTGGGATTAAAATGACACAGAGACGAGCAGTATTCTTTCAGCTAATCTCTCCCTCCAAGACAGGGTCATGTTTTACAATACAGAACACTATAAACAGTGAGGTACAAGTCTAAACTTTGACACAATATAGCTTAACAGTATGAAACAGCAGCTATTGAAGAATAAAGCTGTTTAGCCTTGAACTGATATGGTTCCAGATTTTGATGTACTTAATCCTTCTTTGTACTGCACTGCCATAGCATCAAAAGATTTAAAGACCAGGAACCCACAAATATTAAGAACTGAAGCTAACACCAAATACATTTCAGAACTTACAGAAGCCCAGCTGCAGCAGCAGGGCAAAATAACCCTTAAATGGAAATAGAAAATACAACATAAAATGCATACCGGAAACAATTTCTCACCTCCCTAATAGCAACATTTATAAAAAAATGAATTTGAGCAAAAGTATTAAAAGTCTTAAAACAGTAAAGAAAAATATCTTATATCCCAAAATCACAGTAATGAAATTCTACTCAATGCTTTTTCTTCATGCGTTTAATGAGATCAACTAAAGACCGACCTTTTGCGTGTATTCCCAAATGAAAGGCTTTTTGATTACTTAGGACTGTACTCCTATCCAAAAAGTAAAATAGCACATAAACTTTTCTTTTTTTCTTCTTAAACAGACTGCATATTTCCTGTGATATTTTAACATTCTGGAACCAGTATTTTACAACTCTGGTGCTGAGATTGTAGTGTACAGTTTTTTCAGTGTCACTCTGAACATTCTTTAAGGAAATCACATTTTGGAAAGCTGTATAATGATACTCTAATGGTGACGCACTGTCAGAATTCACAATAAACTAATTTAATTTATAAGGTAACCTGGAGCTCAACACTGCAGCAGAGATTAAAGCTTTGCAAGGCTTGCAAAGTAACCCTTATTAGCACTTTCTCCCTCTTTGTAAGATCAATGATGGCACATGACTATAAAAACTAAAATGAACTCTTCCCTTGTCAGCTTGGTTCATAAGCACATACATAAGCTAAGCATGATGAGTGTGTGACCAAAAAGCAAACAGAATCAAAAGCAAGGAGATATCTATAATTCCCAAAATACTGTATTGCCATCATAAAAGCCAAAATTCCCAAAATGTTTGGGTTTGTTTAGAATGTGAACTTTGAAATGGTCCGCAATATAAAGGTAGAAGTCCAAGCAGATTGTTTTTTTTTTGCTTAGAATACCCTTTTAAAAAGGAAAAAAGCCTCCCATAAGAAAGACTTAGATAAAAATCCAATAGCGGTCCAAACAAACAAAAAGCAGCTGTTGAAGGGATGACTCGGATTACACAGGACTCCTGCTGACCGTGCAAGCCCCAGAGTAGAAGCATCTTTCCTGGCCACCAAGTTGCGACAAAAACCCTGCAAGAACAGTAGCGCAATGTGTTGTTAATAAATTCAACAGAGTTAAAACTGTTGACTTCATCATCTTTTACACGGGAGCTGCCATCAAAAATGCCCTTGCAGATGCGGGTTAGGCTGGTTTGCAGACTTGAGTATTATGGTTACATATTGATTCCAGTTTTGAAAGCCGTTTCAAACTCTTCGTAATGTGAACCGCATTTTGTGAAACTGGCAGTAACACATGGAAAATGTGGTGCTGTTGTTGAAGGGAACATAATTCAGTTAGCAGAAATGTCCATTACAAATTCCTCAGGATTGTGGTGAAGATGAAAAACCATAAGAGAGCTAAAGATGGCAGTTCACTATGCCAAATTTCAGATCTAATGGAGGGAGGGAAAGTTCGATCCATTTAATTGCATCCTCCTCTCATTTTCTGTTCTCCCTTGGCAGCAATGGTATGCTTGCAATTTGGAAGGCACAAGATAAAAACAATGGAGGCCTTGGCACAAATTAAAACCATAATTAAAACCCACCTGTTCAGGACTCATATTACCAGGATTATTCTGCATGAAATATTGGTCACTGTGAAAAATGTACCGCTTTCTCCAAACCATAAAAGAACTCCAGCAATACCACTACCATTTTATAAAAAAGCTGCCCTGATCTGCACTGAGAATTATCAGAGTACATAAATAACATAATGCACCTTCAAGAGCTTTTAACAGAATGTGGATAATTTTTACCAAATGTCACCAGTTACCAACTGCATCTTGCTTAGAGGCCCACAGTTACCTTAGACATATTAGGCGTTTACAGGTAGGGTGATAGCATACTTTAGGATCAGTGAAATTTTAAATGTGAGTGACTTGGAAGATGTTGCATTACCAAAAACACAATGAAAATTAAGGAATTTTGTTTAAAAAAGGATAAGTCTGTAATGATGGTTTCAGAGGTGGAAGAACTTAAATGGTATTTCACCGGCAGTGGAAATGAATTTGTGAAGTACAAAACCAGAAACTGAAACTTTCTTTAAGCACACCTCAGCAGGAACAGCATACAGTGGATATAAAAAGTCTACACACCCTTATTGAAATTGCAGGTTTTTGTACTGTAAAGCCAGAAATCAAGAAAAATCATGTCAGATATTTTTCCCATCTTTAATGTGACCTTGCAACCAACAAATTTCAGGAATAATAATTGAAATTAAAAAAACCTACAACACCCTGGTTGCATAAGTGTGCACTCCCTCCCCAACTAATACTTTGTGGAAGCACCTTTTGCATTTATTACAGCAGTAAGTCTTTGTGAATAAGTCTCTATCAACTTTGTACACCTGAACTTTGCAATTTTATCCCACTCTTCCTTGCAAAAAAGTTCCAGCTCCTTCATATTGCCAGGGGATCTCCTGTGCACAGCCCTCTTTAGGTCTTTCCACAGGTTTTCTATAGGATTGAGGTCTGGGCTCTGACTGGGCCATTCCAAGACTTTGATCTTACTTTTCTGAAGCCATTCCTTGGTTGACTTGGATGTGTGCTTTGGGTCGTCATCATGCTGGAAGTGTAAATTCCTCTTCAGCTTCAGCTTCCTGACAGAGGCCAGCAGGTGTTGTGCCAAAATATCTTGATACGTAGACAGGCTTGGATGTTCTTCTTTTGTGAGAAATAGCTTCTGTCTTGCCACCCTACCCTATAGCCCAGACATGTGCAGAATACGGGAGGTTGCTGTCACATCCAAGGAGTGACCAGTACCTGCCAGAAATTCCTGCAGCTTCTTTAATGTTGCTGTAGGCTTCTTGGTAGCCTCCCTGATAACATTTCTCCTTGTCCTGTCTTCAGCTTTGGAGGGTTGTCCTGATCTTGGCAATGTCCCTGTGGTGCCACATTTTCTCCACTTATTGATGATAGTCTTCACAGTGCTCCATGGTACATCCAATGCCTTTGATATTCTTTTATACCCCTCTCCTGATCAGTACCTTTCAACAATAAGATCCGTAGATGTTTTGTCAGCTCCTTGCGGACCATGGCTATCCCAGTAGGATGCAACCACAAAAGTTTCAAGGAAATCCTACAGGAACAGCTGATTTTTATTTGAGGTTAATCAGAATCACTTTCATTGATGGCAGGTGTATGTTACTTACCTTTGGGCATGATTTTGAATGTGATTGGTTATCTCTGAACACAGCTACAGCCCCCATTATAAAAGTATGTGCACACTTACGCAACCAGGGTAACCAGGGATCAGGTTTTTTAATTTCAATTATTTTTTCTAATAATTATCTATTTGTTTTTCTCTTGAATTTTGTTGGTTGCAAGGTCACATTAAAAATGGAAAAATGTCTGACATGATTTATCTTGATTTCTGGCTTTACATCACAAAAACCTGCAATTTCAATAAGGGTGTGTAGACTTTTTATATGACTTTTTATATCCACTTTTTTTTTTAATATTGATGAAACCTGACAGGTCTTCAATTTAACATGGTGCTTCAACCAAGACTGGTAACAAGCATCATTTGCTTGTATTCTTATTACACTAAAAATCACATATGTACAAAACTTCAAATACAAATATATTTTTTTCACTCCTTCTTTTAATAAGCACTAGAAAAAAATATTAGAGTGCTTTGATCTTATTCGTCTCCTAGGAATTGATGCAGACCAATTTTTAAACCTTTTTTTCCTTTGCTGTAAATCAAGAGAAAGCAACAGTACTGTGACACTGATGGACGGGACTCATCAGAACCAACAATAAAATGAAGTCTGGGAAACAAAACGATTGATGAAAAAGACACTAAGCTGTAAACAACCTGAAAAGAATCATGATTCCAAAAAGGGCAGTCAAATGTTTTAACTCCATTTACCTCACCTTACTGTAGATTTCAATTGTGATAAGTGACTGGGAAACTGGTATTTCAATTGGCAAGCAGGTTGAAGATCATGAATTCCATTTGGAGGCTACAGAATAAATTTTCAGCTCATAAGACATACTCATTTTTGGTCAGTGGTTTTCGCGAACTTGTATCAGGTCAAAAAAACGATTGCTTGAGTTTTGTCATGACATCAATTCATATAAAACAAAAAAATGGCACCTTTTCTAAAACTTGGCGTTAAGCAATGGATTGATTCTACGTAAAATATCTGAAAAAGAGTGCCCTCACCCAAGAACAGGGCAACTGTTTGTGAAAGGGACCATGTAGAAAAGCCAATCAATCAAACCTGTCAATTGTTTATGACCACACACAAAGCTCTGTTCTGAAATGGTTTATTAGTCCAAATCAAATGCAAATATGTTTTTAATTAACAGAAATAATGCTAATTTTTACTTGATCACATAATTGGAGAAACCTGAGAGGAAGTACTCATAGCAATCAAATTTAATTGAAGCAGGTATCTTCTGATTAAAGTGATGAAGTATCCCCAAAAATCGGCCTCTTGAAATTCAAGCTCCAATTGAATAATTGAATAATCAGTTCATGCTGCTTTAGAATGAACCTCATCAGCATGTGTTGTTCAGATACTGGTGGGAAAGCAATAAGAATCTTAATTTGGTGGGTCATCTCTTTCTAGAACTACAATACATTAACTTGGTGCACTTCACTAAAAGCTGCAAGCCCAGTGGAGCCTTCATAACTGAACAACGGTAAAAACCTATTTGAGAATGTAAGAACTACTGATATTCAACAACACCCTACCCTATGTTCATAAAACAATTCTAATGTATTCAAAACGCACGAGAAAGCAATGAGATTTCTATAATTAATACACCAACAAAGCACTTTCTTTCATGCCAAACCCACAGGTCTGAAAGCACCTTAAATGTACCTCCATTTTCTAAGACAAGCTCACATCCAGATCTCTCCATCGGTAGTAATTAGAACTTGTTCTGCAGAGGTATTGAAGGTTATTAGAAGACACACTGACATAAATGAGAAGTCATTGTTCAGATTCAATTAAACTAAATTGCAAGCAAAAAAATAATGCTATTCTCTGTTAAAGTTATACTATATCTAAAAGCAAAGTGGTATGGCCAAATCTTTGGCAAAATTATTTAGTTCTTTGATAATTAGCTTGCTTTTGCCAACATACAGCACTGTGACAGATTAGATAGCACAGCACAAAATGTCTATGCTATACTGGACAATTAGTAGCAAACAAAATACTTAGACAAGGACTGGTTTCTATTTTAGGAAACATTTATCCATACATTATCTGAAAGTTGCCTGTTGTGGTGACAATCACAGGAACATGGAGCCTATCCACTAAGCACAGGGAGCAAGGCAGGGCTGAGAGTACTCACCCATAATAGAACAACAATAATTGACAAGCCAAAAAGAAGGGACACCGTAGAACAGACAATGCAGCCTAACTACTGCAGCCTAGCTTGGTGTACTTTGAGTAAACCAGAGCACCCACAGAGAAAACACACAGGCACAATTAGCAAAACCCACATATAACGCACCCAAATTCAGAATCAAACCCCAAGCTAATCACCAAGTTACCTTGCCACATTGTTTTAGGGAACAATGAAAGCTACTAATGAAAGAAATAAAAGAAGTTTAATAAAATAATTAAGCAAAAAAGTCTTAAGTCAACAGGAAAGTCTGGCATTCTAAAACTGTATGCTTTAATTTTTCCACAGTTACAAACCAAAACGAGTAATTGGAGAGTTTAAGCACACCAGGCCTCTCTCTGTGGTAAGCTCTGGTACCGCAACCTATTTGCATCATGCTTTGATTTCCAACTTAATTACAATGTATTTATAGAGTCAGTTAAACTGTAGTATAAAAAATGAAAAAAAGGAAATTATGTTGTGTACAAGATTTAAGTAATTAAAAACATAATTTGTTTCAGGACATTTTGGACAAAAGTCTTTCTATGGTGGTTTTCAAACAAAAAGAATTAAAAACAGACTCAAATTTAGTTTCAGACCAGTCTTATTTAAGACAATCTGTGTGTTACAGTAATCACTACAGCTATAGTATTAACATACTGTAAATCACAATGCAAGCTGCAATAGTTCAGGATTATAAGCAACAGCTCAGAGTGAGGTAGCATGGTGCAGAGTAGACGGACTATAAATTACCAATCTGACCTGTACTGATGCTTGAGAAAAGCTGTTTTTACTCATACTAGACAGACTGTGCAGCTCATACCCTCCAAAAACTACCAGCACGCACATTAGTGGATAATACATTTGAACGAACCCTAGATTAAATTTCAGTGTCCCAGGTCAATTACATGTTCTGTCCAGTTAGCACAAGGAGTGGAACATAAACCATAAATCACTCATTATCCCTGCTGCGTTACACAACTGGAAACACCAGTTTTAATTTTATCTTGAAAGCTTTTTTTTGTTTTTGGTGGGGTTACATATGTCGACAGAAATATTGCAACACCACTGAACCTGGAGCATCACCAATCAACGCATAAAAACAGCCCCCCATCAGCATACAGGATTACTTTAATGCAAAACATAACTAAAACCAGAGGATCACTTACAGTACACGGAAATAATATCCCAGGGAATAGTCAACATGCATACAGAAAATGGAGCTGTTGCTTAACTTGTTAGATTTCTTTGAACAGGCAACAACAGCAATGAATACACACAGAGCATTTGATATGGTATATTTGTGTTTTCGGAAGGCTTTCACTAGACTGAAAGCTAATCTTTTATGAGGAATTCCCTAATTGCAGAAAGAAGGCATTCAGGGAAATGTGAGTGGCTGAATTGAGTATTCAAATTGAAAACAGAGTACAGAGAAGTACTGAATACTCTAATTGGGTTGATATAATTAAGGGAGTACTAGAGGGATCTGTATTAGAACCACTGCTCTTCTTTTATATTTTAAGTGATCTAGATTTTGTAGTAAGCAAACTAGTAAAAGTGTGCAGATGATCCCAAATTAGAAGGATTAGAGAAACACTGCAGAAGCATCAAATAAAATTCAGAAGGATATACTGTAGATTAAAAACAATACTGGGCAAACACCTCGCAGATACAGATGAGTACAGTTTACCGCATGCAGGTAGAAAAAAACAAACTGGGCATCCTGTGGTTTAGAAGGCAAGGCACAAGTAATCCAAATATGTATTTGGCTGCAAGAAAGGACACAAGTTATATGTCCTTCCATATCTAACCCCTTACCTTGTACCCACAAAAAAAAAACTATCTAGAGCTTTTGTTAGGAAATCCAGTCTCAACACCAGAGCAAAAGCCAGATGGGCATCATCCTTGATAAACACCTAAAGTATAGAGGTCTCTGTGCAAGTTTAATGTAAGGTCATTCTTCCTGAAGGCATTATGACATTTTCCACTGGCCAAGGCAAAGTGCACATTAAGCCACTGCAATATTAATATTATTTAATAATTGAGAGCAGTGTCTCTTGGTGATAACCTGCTTCATGAGCCTTCTGCACTAAGGACATTAAGATATGCAAAGGCCAGTCCTTCGTACCGATTTCATACTAATCCAGTATAAGAAAACACAGTGTACCAGACAAACGCTTAACATGTCATTTTTATTAAAATCTTCTACAGGTAGATTTATGGAAATAGAGAAAGGTGTCTTTAAGTCTCCTTCTCAGTCTAAACACAAAAAGTATAGGAATAAGAATACTCAACTTTGAAAGACAGAATAGATAAGAGGGATGGCTAGGCTGGCAGATCTGATCCATGTTCACATGTCAGTGTGGTCTATTATTTGGTGACTAATACAGTGGAGTGATACAGCACCTTAACATTCTTGGTGTTGACAAGATTTCAATGGCACAATCCAACACAAAAAGACTTGCATATACAGTAAACTACCGAAACCCTGGGACCTGAAAGCATGAGCACTTCTTGTTCCTTAGCAACAGCAAATGTAGTACTGTACATGGCTGGTAAGAAAAATGTAGCTTTGAAGAGCAGAAACACATACTGTAGTACAGTTTTTCTGGTGGGACTGACATCTCTCTTTCATCATGTGCAGGACACTAATCAATAACATTCGATAAATGAACCGTGAAATGCAATGTTGAAGAAAAATCTGCTGTTAAAAAGAGAAAGGTTGAAGTGCAGTGTGCAATTATTGAAAACTTATGTTGTACACAAGGTTTAAACAAATTAAAGAAATGTTTCAGGGTATTTTGGACATAAAAACCTCCTCCAGTTGCTGAAAAAAAATGTCACCCCATCACCTGAGATTTACACACTTTACATCACTACAATTCATACGAATTCATTTAGAAAAATATGAGTTTTATCCTTTTCTCAAATGTCTTTAATAGAGTTTACATTTGAAAAGAATATTTAAATAAGAAGAATAAAGGTTCCTGTATGTTTCAATCAGTAAAAAAAAAAACACTTGTATTGAGTACAGCCATTGTATTAATATAATTTATCAATAGCCAGCCACAACCAGGATTCCACAAGTAGAGGCACACAACTCACTGAGCAACAGCAGGATTGAGTAAGCTTTCACTCGCCAAAGTAGCCAATGTTTTTCCGTGCAGAAGGAACCCCTATGATGCACTGCTTGCATCTGCCTTCTGGTTCTGTTGCCAGTCAGACATTATCAGTCTTCCAGCAGTGCTGCAGAACTCACAGTTAAAATATGGCAGAAGACTTTATCAGTGTTTTTTTTTTCCAGGGGAAGTTATGGACAGTCCCCATGCCATGCCTGCTGTGAGAGAGTTACAACAGAAAACCAATCTGATTGACATCTGGTGATTCCAAATTCAAAATACGGAATAATACTTGAAATTTGAATAGTCTGCCAAATCTAAAAGTAATAGACAATAACAAAGCTTTGTCAATAAAACCATCAGGCTGCATATTCTTGAATCAATTAGCTGCAAACTACCAAATAGGTTAGATTGGCCAATTGGCCTCATCTCATTTTTAATGGCTTTTTGTTAAATATTTACAAGACTAATCGAGGCTTAACAGCTTATATCCATTCCTTAAGAATTACAATGACATGAATGACTCTACAAAAGCAGCCCTGTTGGCCTGTGCACAAATTTACACCAACAACACAATGCTCTCACAAGTCATAGCTACCAAAATTGCTACAAAAAGAATTTCGGCAACAAAGCATACATACTTCTACAAAAATGTGAAATAGGATTTGCTACTTCTATCCACCATATTAACTGAATGTCAGTAAAAGACTGATGTTATCTGTCAAGTAATGCTGAACATTAACCCTATTGCTTAAAAAAACTATCATTTGGGATCCTATTTTCAATTTCAGATATTCAATTCAATTACATTAACCAAGTGAAATGCACATGCATCTGTGAAAAAGTATTAAAATACTTTATCATAGCCATTTGACATTTGAGAAGTCTTATGTCTGTCATTAATAATTGATCTTAATGACTACTTAATGAAAGTAATCTTTCCACAGGATCAGAATCATAATAATATGCCATTGTAGAAAGACTGCATTTCCACACTCCTTGACACACTTCTTGCAACTTTTGACCTGTGATAAAAATGAAACTTCATTAATATCCATTGGAGTTGCCATGGCAGGTTTTTTGCTAAATTTAATTAGAAATAAAATACATTCACATTGCAGTATGTAGTGTGATTTTGGCACACATACACAAGAAAGCTGCTCATACCAATTAAAGAACAATCACATTTAAATAAGTAACCTAAGCTCCAAACCTTGAGTATTTAATTTTCATCCAAGGCATGATTACATAATGATCAAACAATTTCTCTCCCATTTGTTCTACCTTTGTTAAAACCTGTTATGTAACCATTTTAATCAAGGCAACACAAATTGCTCAATCCGTTTTCATTTAAACACTTTGCTGATTTAAAAAAAACTTGTTACCCCCATATACTATTCTACTATAGGCATTCTATTGTTTTTTTTAAAAAAAACATTACACTATGCAGAACTATAACATCATATTGGCATTTTCAACACAGGATACACCAGCTTAAAACTGGCACTGCATTTGATCATGACCCCACAGTATGGAATATTCAGCTCCTGCAAATTGAAAAAACAGCATCCAGCAATTGAGTCCACCTATACCACAGGATTACAAACAGTTTTGTAGACTTCATATTGTCTGACTGAGAAGGGTCTGCTCCATTCTGACCTTCTGAATATTAAAACCAAAGTACTGTACAAAACAAAACAAACAGCAGCCTATTTGGCCTTAACATCCTGTGTTTCTCCTTTTGCACACATCTCTCTCATTCACCTTATAATACATTGAGTTTTGATTTAAAGGTACAGACTGTCATATTGCACATCCTCTGTGAGCCTCTTAGGTTTGTTTACCTGGGCAGCACAATAGCACTGGATAACATATTTTTGCATATTTCTTAATGCATAACACTTGAAAAAAAAGAAATTCTGTGCATACATAAGTAGATTATATAGGTGATAAATTTGGATCAATGTTTTATACATAATGAACAAACAACTGTATTAATAATTCACTAAGCATTAGCATTTAAACGGTAAGACTTTAGTCTTGTTAAAGATTCATGCAGCTTTAATGCAATGGAAGAAATATTTTTTAAGACTGTGGTTTTACCAGATCACATATCATTTTTTTACCTCAAGACATTTCCCCATTTCTGTTTGTTGTGTACTACTGATCTATGTAACAGATGCTACAGATAAGGCTTTGTGAATAAATGGCTAGACACAGAGGTAGCACATTAAGAGAAAAAATCCTCTGTATTTCAAAGCTTTCAAAGAACATGCCAAAACCCCTGCGGTGTATTTTATATTAATGTTGTCCATTACAATATTCTAAATGCATAACAGTACCATACCATCAATGATCACTTCAATGTTAACCCCTTTTTGTGGACTCCTTTTCCCAAGTCTGCTGTAGTTTTTAGATCTGCAGCTCTAAATGTCAGTTGTGAACATTCTTCTTGTACTGCAGAATGCCCTGTTTTGCTCCTGCTCTGGTTTTATGCTGACTGCACAGAAGGAGAGAACAAGGGCTGAGGGTTGAAAGGTGACGGTGTCACAAATCTAGCACAGTACAACAAGCAGGATTAAATCAAAGACTGGGCAGTCTGGAGGCAGTCTGCAGCCAGAAAGAAGCTGCAAGAGAAAAATTTGTGAGAGTGGGGCCATGTTTAAAGCAGAGCATTAAACCTTCACCACAACCACTAACCCCCCCCCACCAAAACAAAAACCATCAAAATGAGTCTGCAAGATAGAATAAGGAGCCAAAACCACTACACAAAACACTTGTGTACAGTAGCACACCAAGCATAAACCGCCATAGGTAAAAAAAAGAGCTGCTAACTATAAACCTTCACCTCTGATCCAAAATTAATGTTTGAGTTCATCTTTTAAAGATGATTTTCTCTATATATTTAGGTAAGTGCAATACATTAAAGTTCCATTCTGAACAGTAGCATGTGCAATACAGTATGTAACACTAGTAAAACAATCTTCAATCTCAGTATTTGTTAATTTTTTACCCTTTCAGAGTTATTTACCAAACTACTGTACTAAGTAATTTATTTCCAGTGTGCATAAACCATCAGGCAAAAAATAAATCCTATACAGTACATTGAACGGACAGAAAATTATTTTAAACTGACAAAAGGACACATGAGATTAAAACCAAATGTTTAGAAGTACTAGAAAAGTGCGATAGCTGACAGGGTTAAATATATATATCCTGTTGAAACAATAAGTTAAAGCTTACACACAAAGTGAAACAACAACATTACTGTAGTTTCACTGTTTGTGAAAAACTCAAAAATAAGGTTTGGCTGATTTGTCTCTGGAACACACAAGACCGTAAAATGATTGACAGTTATACTACAGCATTCTAGCACAATTACATTTTATAGGCCACAGAAACTGAATACATCATTTAGTTGTGATGACTAACGTCAAATCACTTTAAGGAAAATATGACATGAATGTTTACTTACTGCAGTTTACTTAAATACACAATGCCTGCAGGTTGAGCTCAAAATGGTAACATGGATAAGATACATTCTTAACAAGAAACCCCATTATTTGCACATAAAAGCTGTATATCTAAATACATACATTGTGTTCTGGAAAGATTATAAAGTTGTGCATTCTTGAGGTGTTGTGTTCTGGAAAGAATGGATTGCTTATACTATCTAGTTGAAGTGCACTGAATTAGGAAACAAACGACTGGTTCCCAAATCACATGTGAAGAGCGTTTTTCTTCATTTGATTCATATGATTCATTATCATAAAGTTTTCAGAATTTCTAATATATAGCTACCTATAAAAAGAATCATTGTTCTGATAATAAACAGTGATTTTTTTCAATGAAAGAGCTCGATTTTCCTTTTAACATTCAGTTGTTGGAAAAGAACATCCTCAAAAAAATGCCTTGTCAGTAGCATCATCTTTTTAAAAGATATTCAGATTTTACAAGACACCACTGTGAATTTTATTTCAGAGTTGTACAATGTCAGCTTGATTTGCACTATTATGCTGTACTACATGAAATCCACAGTATACCCCGCAGCACAAACAAAATGTTTGGATTGTAATTAAGATGCACCAAACATAACATTGCATATTTTTGTGGTTCACATTGATTAAGTTACTAAAGCTTATTAATGGTCTATTACGCTTGATAGACTACTATGTACATATATCCTTTGGGCATGTGTGTATCCATGGTGTTGATCAAGAGATTTGTAACAACTGAACTGCTTTGCTGCAGCTAAAACATGTATTATATGTAGTTACTACTTGCATACCGTAATACTTATCCAGAGTCTTGACAGAGTACAGCATGCTCCTTTCTACAGCTATGGAGAATATACACATTCCATCATTGCATTAGACAGCAGCAAGACCTATGTTTTGAAAATGGTCTTCAAGCACTTCAAATATTGATCACACAACACGTACAAAATGGCAACATTTCCACAGGTACAGGCACTTGTTTCTTCTTAGCCTCCTAAGGGTTATCAACCATTTTCAAAGCTTATGACCCTTATTAGGTACAAAGTACTAAAAATGCATCAGAAATAATTTTGATGGCTATATTTGTCAAAACATACTTTGCCTAGTAGCATTGTCAAGTCATCTGAAAAACAACCCCTACTGATCTACCTTCCAAGCCATTTGGCCCTTCCTTACTAATTTACTACTGATGTTTAATAGGAGAGAAATCCAATATTAACCTCAAAGTGGAAAAGAGAAACACATTGAGAGTACTTCAAGGCCTTTAAATTACACCACATAAGAGATATGTTCAGGTAATAAAGCCAGCAGATGCATCTGCCCTTTCCACTCAAAAAGATGTGAGGGCGTCAGTAATTGTTTAACACTGCCTGGACCCTTACAGTTACTGTATTGCACAGCTGAGAGTGGATTCATTAGACAAGGTTGTTGTCTCCCTCCACCCAGCTTCAGAAAATAATTCTGTGGTTAAGCAGATGCACAAAAGCTAATACATTTACATGACTAACTCGAGTGCTGACATACTAGAGGCCACTCCTGATCCAAGTATATATTAACACTTTTAAAACTTTAACAGAGAATCTTTAAAAAAAATACAGTACTACAGTTCGAAATGTGATTGCATCCAAAATAGGAATGATTTAAACTTAATAACCAGAAACGGAAATAAAAATATTCCTGGATACTACGTACATAAAAGCCGCTTTATAAAAAATCTTTTATTTAACGTTTCAAATTGCGAAGAAGACAAACTTGTGAACTGTCTAATCTACACAGTGTATTCTGTAAACGCAGTGCAAAGAAGCATACGCATTAAATACAGAAATATACGGACTTGGCGAGAACTTGAACTGAAACACAATGAATGGGTTAGTGTAGTATCTGTTTCCGGAATTCTCTTTAAAATGTGATGACTATACCAATTCCTTTTTCCTGCGTTAAAAATTCTTACTGCGACGCATTTTGAACCGAGAGGATTCTGGTGTGCTGCCTTACGCAAAGTACTGTTGCAACTGTAGATGTATCCAATATTACTGCAACTAATGTAGCGTTGCTCTGCAGTGAAAAAAGAGCGGATTCGCGTTTTTAGAGATTGCACCCTATGAGTAAAATAACTTTTGTGATATGCACTGCCATTGTTACCGTTTAAACCATTTTCTGGAACAATCAGTAAACGCTATTTTTGTTTTTACAATTTACATATTTTGCATTTTGCAATGTTTCACGTATAGACAAAACCGCGTAAATGTTACACCCCTCTAATGGTGAACTATTCTGTGCAAACTACTAGTGCAACTGAAATTGTGAGATCATAGTAAGAACGGTCTCTTCAGTTTCAACATGAACCTACAGAAAGGACACACTCCCGCTTGGGCAGCTTTTGACAAAGTCAAATCACGCCGCTGTGTTAGTACATGGAGTTGGACAATACTGCCCAGCTGCCATTGTGATGAAACTGGCGAGCGACAATTTCCACTGAATATCACCAGCAGTTATTAATGATATTAAACCAAATTATCCACACTTACCCTCAATGGATATTACGTGTTCCCGAATCTGGTTCTGCAGGGCCAGGTCATCGATACGCTCGATCAGGTCGTAAATGGCGTAAATGTTCGGGTGGACTGACTCGAACCTCTGGATTTCAGCTCTGATGGCAGCCGAGTTGGACAGCACGAACTGAGAGCCTGGTGGGCCGGACTGGGAAGACTGTCCGGATACAGTTCCTGAACCGAACTGAGCCGCCGCCGAGCCTGAGGACGGTCCCGATCCGAACTGTGATGGTATAGATGGAGGCACTGGAACCGGCACTGGAGCAGGGACGGTACCAGGAGTGGGCATCGCCGGCTGAGCCTGCTGAGAGATACCAGACACCGAAACCGATACCGGGACAGAAGATTGGAAATTCATCGTAGTGGGAAGAGATGTAAACAATGCAAGACTGGTCGAGATTAATTCAAAAGAAGTCCGTAAGATTCAGGGAGCCGGAGACTTAAAAAGCAGGAGAATTTTAATGCAGTAATTCTGAATGTTTCCTTCTAGAACAATAAGCGATTCTTGCTCATATTATTAAAACTTGGTAGCGGTTCATTTTCCTTCTTTCTTTTTCGCCGGGTCCTGCGCTTTTATCAATGATAGCTACAGTATCTGTTAGCTGCACGCTTCTTGTGCGTGCCACGCGTTTCTCTTTGAATTTACTTTTTATATATTAAAGTCGTTCTCCTTGGTTGCTCTGTCAGCTGTAGACAATGAAATAATGCAATGCAAAGCACCCAGCTCTAGTGACTAGCTCTGTTGCCGCTGCGCTAAAATAAACTCGCCACCGAATCCGCCTCGAGTCCAAGTGGTCCCAGCCCACCCTCCTCCTCCGCACGCTGTGGCGTCACCACGCACGTAATAGTGCTTGAGGTGCTTATTGAGGAGGTTAACATGATGGGGAAGCTTAAGCGGAGACAGGCTAAAGCGAACCTGCACGGAATTTTAATACCTGTGTATTATGTAACATAATAATTTGGAAGAAGATAAAATGACAATATCCTAGAAAAAATGAACTGTCTAGGGAATAGAAACAAAGGGAGTCAGAGGAGTTCAGAGTGTATCAATTTCCAACTTTAAAGGCATTTGGGTAGGTAGCAGTGCTGCATGATTTAACAAATTCTTCTTCTAGGCAATTACTCAAAAAAGAAAACAATAGAACATCAAGAGGTGTGTGCACATTGTGTACAGAAGCTGTACGACTTTATTACAATAAAACCCAGACTCCTTCAGAATAAAAGCTGACTTGGTACAGTTAAAAGGACTAACCTCTACCCCTGCCTTTCATAAACACGTTTTGTGATGATTGAATTTTTTTATTGTGTGCATGTATTCATGGGCATAGATGAGTGAAGGTCAAAGCCTGTGGCATGCTCACATGTCCCGATACTCTTTTCAAACAAAAACAGCATTCAACACAAGAAGATCAGAAATTTGACATATTGTAGCTGTGAAATGTGCTTAACCAATACTCCTTAAACAAGGCTCACAACTTAAGTACCCACGAACACTTGTTTTTTTTTTGTCAAGTGATGCTCAATTGCTTACCCAAAAGGTTCTTATGAGAAGCTACTGTATGTTATTTTAAAACTAGTACCCCCCAGCAACAATAATCTAGCTTTTCACATACATTTTAGCATTTGATGGTCAAAATATTCAGGTGTGACCCTCATCAAGACAATAATTCACATTCATGTGTTGAGAGTAAAAAGTTAATTTTATATAATTTGAACTTGAATTTGAATTTGAGATCTTCAGGCATACAATGTTAGGGTTCCAAAAGATGTTCTAAAGTGTTCTAAAAGATGGGTGACCTCTAGAACTACATCAACAGTGAACCCCATGAGACAGTGTGAAAAAGTATAATTAATTTCTTTTAATTTATGTACAGTTTTTTCATCCCAAACCACTATACATACAGTATACAAAGGGACCCACTTCATCCTTCACTGAAGTGCAGCATCCACCTGGTTACCATTATACTGCCGCCTCACTACACAGCACATCAGGTAGAGCACTGAATAGTTACTTAACTGGTTGAATGAAGGGGTGACTTTAGGAAGGTCAGATTGTACAAGCCCTTTCTGTAATATAAACCATGACATTGAGGTCAGAATCACTGCTCTTCTCGATAAGCGCCATAGGATCATTAAGTGTTAAAGCTAGTGCTTGATTAGGAATCCCAGAAATCATTAGCAGCTGTATTTTATGACATAGTGTGGTTAAGTCTGTGCTTCCTGCTGTGCCAAATCAGTCTTTAGGGTACTATTTAAAGTCCAGAAATAAACAGGAAGGAGACCAAGAGGGTTGAGTTAATCCAAAATTAGGGCCACATCTAAAAGTTGTTTAGTTTGCAAAGTGCATTTGTGTGACTAAACTACCTAATGTTCTCTTTACTTGCATATCCTTATGCAGAATTAAATACAAAAAATAAAAAATTAAGTAGATGGGTTCAATGCCCCCTTCTCATTTGAAGATTTTCTTATGTTCTTTAACTTCAATGCCTGCAATTATTGTACCTATTGAGGCTTGCTTTGAATGAAAATTTCTAATACAGTTTGGTTCATTTAAATATATCCATCCATTATCAAAGCCACTTAATCCTAGTACGGGTTGCAGCACATTTAAATATAATTTATTTTTATATTCAATACATTATTGAATGAACAATGAAGCATTTGATTTTGTTGAACACAAGGCATCAACCGGTATAATTTCCTTAATTGTTTTATGCTTGTGTGTCATAATTGAAAGTGGAAAATAATTGGAAATGCTTAACTAAGGTTAATCAGCAAGCGACTGCTTTCTTGATTTACTTACACATCAGTCAAACAATAAGAAAGCTTTTTTGGGATGTTACTGTTACACTCGTTAAATAATAATGCTAAAAACTGTGACTATCAGATGAGATACATGGTCTTCACAGTGGCTTGAAGTTTAGAGTTCCTGAAAAATCTGAAAATATTTTATGGGCTGAGGAAAATTACAAAGAGCAAACAAGTTTAATGAAAGGAGTGATGGTGACAGCGCCTCAGACAAATACCACAGTAGGGAGTACAGTTATCTTGGTGTGCTACTTGGGGACATAGGCCGTCAGAGTGTGTCAGTTGTTGCAAAAGTCAGGGTAAGTGATGATTAAGAGAGAAAACTGTGGCAACATATCTTTCATGACTCATAGCAGTAAAAGGCAGAGTTATAGTTATGCCAAGTCTATCAGGCATCAAACATTATTTCAGATGCAGGGCAGCCCACAATCATCAACACAGGGAAATTCACATCAATCTCTGCTCATAACAGAGTACTGCATGTGTCCTATGCAACATAGAAAACTGCAACAAGATACTGTTAACTGGTAACACGATGCACTCTTTCCTGTTTTGGCTCAATTTTGACTCAAAAACCAAATGCTGCCTGAAAACAGCAAGCAGTTTTAAATACTTCCAATGAAATTCCAGTGTCACAAAATTGTAAAGTACAATTATGTGGCACTATGTAGTTTTGAACATGGAGGTTTGCTGTACCAGTCAGAACTACAGAAAAAAAGCAATCAGATCTACATATTTGTTTTGCACAGAATCCCCACTTCATCATAATTTACAGTAAACATATCATCAGTAGAATGATACCAACTGTGTATGGAGTCAATCTGCGAAAAAATAATTCGTATAGGACCAGTTTGTATTACAATCCAGATTGTGCCAAGTACCTTGTGACCTGGGGAAAATTCTCTGCAACCTGTTAGATTTAAGTCTGAAACAGATTTGACCATTAATGAAACATGCCTAGTTTTAATTCAATTGTTAAAAGTGTTTCAAAATATTGAAAGTAAAACAAAATAGTGGTCAGAAGGCCATCCTAGATTTCTTTTTCACTCTTGTTATTGCGTAATTACTGGAATGGCTCCTACCAATTTCAGAAAGCATTGGCCAAACACTTCTTGAAGAAACCCACTTAGCAGTTTTACCAAATTGGTGGTTTATCGTCACTTCATCATGTGAGCTGTATGCATGAAGCAGATTTTAGTGTGACAAAACCTGTCATGTTTAAATTCAAGACTGCAGGGCAGTTGTGGAGTCCTATTAGCATAAACAGGAAAAACGGTGCATCAGATACCCTTCTAATTTCTTAAAATGACACTACTCAATATATTGTAGACAACAATTCATATTCTGGCAAAGCCTCTAAAACATTTTAATATGAAGCTAAGCAGGTGTGAGCCTGGTCAGTACCTGGATGGGAGACCTCCTGGGAAAAACTAAGGTTTCTGCTGGAAGAAGTGTCAGTGGGGCCAGCACAAAGCGGCCTGTGGTCCATGTGGGTCCTAATGTCCCAGTATAGTGATGGGGACACTATACTGTAAACAGGCGCCATCCTTCGGATGAGACATACAACCGAGGTCCTGACTCTCTGTGGTCATTAAAAATCCCAGGGAGTTTCTCGAAAAGAGTAGGGGTGTTACCCTGGCATCCTGGCCAAATTTCCCATTGGCCCTTACCAATCATGGCCTCCTAATAATCCCCATCTATGAATTGGCTTTATTACTCTGCTCTCCTCCCCACTGATAGCTGATGTGTGGTGAGCGTGCTGGGGCACTATGGCTGCCATCGCATCATCCATGTGGTACTGCACATTAGTGGTGGTGGTGAAGGAGAGTCCACATTACCTGTAGAGCTCTTTGAGTGGAGTGTCCAGAAAAACGCTATATAAGTGTAAGAAATTATTATTATAATTATTAATATGTTATAATAAATTTAAACTTCATATCGATGAGTACTCACACGTAATTTCTGACACTAAAATTCTCAAGGACCAGCCATATAGGTCTCTAATTCTTCACTGATTGAAATAGTTTTGGAAAAGTATTAAATTGATTGGCAAACCAATTCAACTGCTTATTACATGTTTTGTTGAGCAAACCCTGGTTAACCTAAAGTTTAAACAGCAGAGTTAGGAGACAGAAGCCAGTGTATTTGAAAAAAAAATGATTTAAACATCCCAGGGCACACAAATGGCTCAACATTATCAGTGGTAGGATTTGAATTGGTTAGTTTGGGCTTTCTTGGCTTGCAGCAGAACAGCAACCCTCCAATGTTCCACATGCCTGCAGGTTTGCAATGTTGCCAGTGTGGGACACAGGTCTCCTCTGATCAGTGCTAAATCCTGTCTGTTATACTGTAGAGCTTGTAGGTTAATTTTGCATCATCTCATATTCTAATGCCCAAAAACCTTTCATTTGCCAAGTCATTGCAATTGATCAAACTGGTACATAGCAGACACATTCTGTTTAACAGAAACTTATTGCTTTTGTAACTGGCAGTTCAGTTAAGGTTTATGTTATAATCCAGACAGACCAAATGTTATTTGGATTTATGGCAGCATTACTTTATGTGGAACCACTGGTATTTCAAAATGAAGTATTCAAAAAACATGAAGACATTTAAATATCAACTAGGCTATAATTGTTTGCTCTTTTTTATGAAATGAAAGACCTTTTGAAAGACCTTATCTTTTCAAACTGCAGGTGCCACAAGTCATTTTATATCTTTGTTATTTAAATGTTTTATAATATGAGTAATGTGACAATGGGCTCAGTGTTTTAACACCTGTACTCTGAAGTGCATTATAGTTTGGCTCTGGCTCTATTTTACAATTGAGACTTCAATGCATAACAGTAGAATGGTAATGTATATGACTGTACCATGATAACTGTTTAGTACATAATGTAAATGTAAAATATTTTTTTAAATATTTAAAACAATTCTGAAATATATTCCCAGTATGCCTCCATAATATTTACATTTAAAGCACAGCACGTAGGGATGTTCAAAACTCATATTTTGCTGACATGCAGTTCAGAGTACAGAAAGACCATGCACCATTTACTAGATTCAACTGATATTCATTCAAAATTAGACATTCCAATTTTAAAAAAAAACTGCTATAAAAGGATACTTTTAATGTTGCTGTCATTGCCACAGTGGGTTGTAATGTCTACCCTACATTCCAAGTTCTTATAGCGCTGCATTTTTATGACAGTTATTTTTTATGAATCCTCAGTGACACTTTAGATACTTTCACAGCTTTGTAAAAAAAATATCCAGTTTACTAGAAGAAAGTGACAGGTCTACAAATGAAGAAGTCACATAGAGATTCTTTATATGTTTTTGGCTCAAGTGTTTGGAAAGTTTAGGTTGGCCTGAAGTTAGACTAAAAGAGCACGAAGGGTCTAATAAGTGGCTCCCGAATTATCCCATGTGTTTTGGAAACAGTTGCCCACAAGTGTACCTTTATTTTAAGAGTTTTTAGAGTGCAATTTGCTTATGATTTCTTACATTCCAACACTGCAGTGTCTAGATAATATATTAATGGAACTTATGCAAAAATTGATTGCATAATTCTGCTTTATAACTTCAAATACAATGATGTATAATAGTATGTGTACTATATTTTAACTATAAGTACTATAACTGTATACTATAGTACTATGTATACATACTATAAGTAGTTTTTTGACTGTATAGATGACTGTTGCACTGCTGAGGTCCCTCTCTCAGTAGCACTGTTGTTTCCTGGTTAAATAATTATAATCTGTGTTGAAAAATAGGACAAATGCAAAAATTGGCACATGTACCCTAGAGTGGATTTCAGCAGTGTTCACCCTCTCTACAGCAAAATAAATCTGGATCTGCTTTTCAAATGTTAAGCTGTACCTCAGACACCCACAGGATTTTTCATCTGAGCAGAGAATGGAAGAGGCATCAGTCTCAATAATCAGGAGACATTTTCCACAGTTATCACTTCAGATTAATTGAAACCACAGAATTAGCAGCAGATTTTAAAATCATGTTATTGTCTTGTAGCCAGGTTTTTCATGTATTGCCAGCTGTATACACCACTTTAAATTTTGCACAACACCTGTGAGTGCATACTGTGCAAGTAAAGTGATAGAGTTACAGTAGCTTAGTAATATTTGGTTTTAGCACCTATCAGAATATATGAGGTGATTAGGTTTTCATTCACATTCTATGGGCTTTCAATTTTTTGGACCTAGTTTTCTATATTTAATCAATATACTGATTGCCATATCATTGCCCCATGCTTGGATTTACTCATGTTTTCTCATGGGAACATTTGATCACTTTCATGCAATGCATGCTGTTGAGTATCAATTATGTATGGAACACCTGAATGTATGGTTATCACATATTGTTCTATTGTGATTTAACATTATGTTTACTAACCTTCTATATCAGTTGTCTCTTTCTATAAACTGAAAGGAATTAAAAACATAGCAAAGGAATATTGGAGCCAATAACATTTGTGGTGTTTTAATACCTTTTATTAGCACAGAGCATGAGGAAATTCTACATCTTGAACAAATACCAATCCATCACTGGGAGCATACACACACATTTACAGGGATAATTTCTTTTTCTATCACCAATCAACCTATCCAATGTTTTGGGAAAATGGGTGGAAATGAAGCACTCTGTGAAAACCCACTCTAACAGAGAAAGAGAATGGAAACTCCACACAGCAGACACCCTATCCAGAATCGAACCAAAGACTCAAGTGAGGTAATAGTGGTTACTGCCATATCAGTTTGTGTCTCTCTTTTCCCTATATACATAAGATTATGGTTTTATAAAACATTTAAGAATAATGTATGTAGAAAGAAAACACTTTATAAGATTATTTAAAAAGAACAGTCCCATAAATGGAGTGAAATAAATTAGGAGAGCAGTATAAAGTAATGGTTAGGACTCTGGATCACAGAGCCGTAGGTGAAACTCCTTTGTGGGATGCTGAGCAAGATACATCACTCAAATTGCCACCACATACCCTGCTGCAAAAATGGAACTCCTGGTCATCACTGTGAAGAGAAGTTGTTCTCAAGTGACCTACCTAGTAAAATAAAACAATGAAAAATTGCAAGCACAGGTATAAAAGGATATTAGAAAAGTAAGTAATAAAGAATATTACAACAATAAAGTTTCTGTTCTGTTTCTGTTCTGATCTGAAAAAGAACAGTAAGGAATGAAATAAATCGTCTCAGATAATAATATGAAATTACCAGATAATGAAAGGAAAATGGCTAATATAGTATGTTAAAGAAATATTTCACTCAGGTGCTAATTGAGAAAATATCTGACAAGCTAAGCAAACACATACAGTAGTTGAATATTAAAAAGTTTTAGCATAGAAGATGCAGAAGTGGTATTGGTATCAGAAGAATTTAAGATAACTAGTTTCCCGGGAGATGAGGGTATTGTAGCAATTGTACTTAAGGAAACAAGAGAGATTATTCATAGATTGTTAGTTTAATTGAATCAATTTGAAAAGGCTACAGCAATGTGAACAAACCAAAAACAAAACCACAGAAAAAAATCAAGCTTTTTTACTGCATATTGCCTACTACACACCAGGTCAACTAACACTCTGATATTACAAAAGCTGACAAAAGACAGTGACGTCTGGTTGTATTTTGGCACTTGTTCTCAGCACCATTCACAGAATCCATGCTTTCTGTACTAACTGCTCAGCTTTTCATCCACATTTTGGTTTTGTCCTGGTGTTACATACAGGTATGCAGCTTTCTTCTATATAGTCTCCATGCTCCTGCTATACTTTTGCTCTAGCTCATCTACAATTCTTCTGCTTAACGTCTCTTTCCTCTCCCTTTCTTCTGCCATTATGTCCTATTATGCTCAGACTGATTGTCCATTTCTTTTTGCATACAGTTTGAAACTCTGGATAGTGCTAATCACTGTCCTAATCACTTCAATCCTTGCCTGTAACCTCCTCTCTCTACACCCGACACACCTTCTCACTCTCTCTGTTCTCGTCTGCCATCAGAAAAGTCCTTCTTCCCCTGTGTTCTTCATCTTCAAATGCCTTCTGACTGTAAAACACCTAACAAAACTCCAGCTTTACTGGACTTGCTATCCCTTTCCACTATGCAAGACACAACTCATGTATCTTTCACGTCTTATCAAGTCTCACTGACACCTTCTACTTACTTTGACACAATGTTGGTATTTCATAGCATCTCTGGATATGATTATATTTATGTCTTAAATTGAGTAATTTTTGCTCCTACTTGTAATATATTGATGAAGTAATTAATTTCAGTGTTGTTGTGATATCACTGCATTGATCCGTATAGTGTTTAAATGTTACTGTGCTATTTTTTGTGGATTTATCTTTATCTTTCTGCTGATGTGATCCAAACTAGGTAAAGGTGTCTGCTTAGCAAATAAATAAAAACGAATACTATAAGAAGCTTCTATGTAGGCCATAAAAACAACTTATATTTTCTCTGTCACATAAATGCCTGGCTAGAATCTCTGTCTTCCTTTGTTACTGACCTACACCATTTCTGATCTCTGAGAGAACCAGAGTCCATGTGCAACATACAATATTCTATCTATCTGTTGGATTGCATTATCTCTCCTCCTGCTTTATGTAATGGAATGCGTAGAGGAGAAAGTCAGTGATGTCAATATGTTTCTTTACAAGTGAAAAGGTGTACCAAAGTTTCCTTTAGGAAGCATTTGATCAGTATTGACCCAGATGAACAATGCTGAGTCAATGTTCCCTCAATGTCATCAGCTATGTTGGACCAACAAGCATGAATATTCAGTCTGTCTCCATAACTTCACTGAGTGTACAAGTAAGAAGACAGAAAGTGCCTTCTGATGGTGTTGCTTAAGAACGTTTAGTCATGGTCTGGAAAAGAAGTACAAGGTTTTACAGGGTTTTTCTTGAAATGTATGTGCTCAAATTAGTTTGAAATGGCACTGTGTGCAGTGGTTAGCATTAGTGCCTAGCAGTTCTGAAGCCCAGGTGTCACGGATGTTGAAAGGGACAAACCGTGGAGAGGCAGGAGAGCGAAAGAGACCCTATGCGAAGTTGAGGAACGGGGAGTTAGCCCGGGCTCGGCAGTGCAAAGAGTTCTGGAGTGCCGTATAGAAACCTATGCCCTCAGGCCGCGGACGGAGTGGCGACCTGGTGCTAGGCGGGTCTCAGGACATCTGAAGTCAATGCCTAGCGAGGCAGAGTAAGTGACCCGGAAATATATAGCCCCAGAGAGAGAGAGGCACCGGAAACTAGGGACAGGACAGAGAAGGAGCGCCCTCTGGCTACAGAGGGTGTGACACCAGGGTTTAATACTGGACCCGGATTGCTATCTCAATAGAGTTTGTATGTTTTCCCTGAGAATCTGAAGGTTTCCTCTGGGTGTTCCAGTTTCCTCACAGAGTCCAAAGACATATTGGTTTGTATATGTCTGTGTGCCATATTGTCCTTTGATGTTTAAGGATTATATATTTTAATTACCTTTTGAAAAACAATATTTTATGGGATGCGTTTCAGTCATGGCTTCAAACTGTGTTTGTTGCAGTGTTTTACTGTCAAATCCTCTCTATTGCATATCTGAAAACCTGAAAACCAGCCAGATACACAGGCGTGTGTGTGGTACTGGCTATTACTGATTCACATTACTGCAAAAGTCACATCACACTAGTAACTAAGCTGCAATATTGTAGCAACATCACTGTTTTCATTTGTCTTACCGGAAGAACACCATATATAGATTAGACAGGCACAGAATATCGCTGTGATTCAAAAAGCTATTTTAATCTTGTGTGACAAAAGGCAGTGCTGCACCATCACTGCCATTGTAGCCAACACAATTGAACTGTCTTTGAGAAATAATTAGTTGCTATAAATAGCATATTTTACCACCAGCTTCTTATATAGTACAAACACTATTAATACTGTGATTATGATTACAGATGCTACATATCACAGCAGCCATTTCACCTCACAGCTCACAACAGGTAACCCACAGAACTAAGTGGGTGTGAGCCTGGTCAGTACCTGGATGGAAGACCTCCTGGGAAAAGTATAGTGATGGGGACACTATACTGTAAAAAGGTGCCATCCTTCAGATGAGATGTAAAACTGAGGTGCTGACTGTCTGTACTCATTAAAAATCCCAGGGCTTTTCTCGAAAAGAGTAGGGGTGTTACCCTGGTGTCCTAACCAAATTTCACATTGGTCTTTACCTGTCATAGCCTCCTGATAATCCCCATCTATGAACTGGCTTCACCACTCTGTTTTCCTCCCCACTGATAGCTGATGTGTGGTGAGCATACTGGTGCACTATGGCTGACGTTACATCATCCAGGTGGGGCTCCAAATTGGTGGATGGTGGAGGGGAGTCCCCATTACCTGCAAGGCGCTTTTAGTGGAGTGTCCAGAAAAGCGCTATATAAGTGTAAGCAATTATTATTATAATTATTAATACGTTATAAAAAAATTAAACTTCATATCGATGAGCACACACACGTAATTTCTGACACTAAAAGTCTCAAGGACCAGCCATATAGGTCTCTAATTCTTCACTGATTGAAATAGTTTTGGAAAAGTATTAAATTGATTGGCAAACCAATTCAACTGCTTATTACGTGTTTTGTTGAGCAAACCCTGGTTAACCTAAAGTTTAAACAGCAAATTTAGGAGACAGAAGCCAGTGTTTTTGAAAAAAATGATACATTTAAACATCCCAGGGCACAACATTGTCAGTGCTAGGATTTGAATTGGTTAGTTCGGGCTTAGTTTAAAGAAATATTATTCTTACATATTTTTACCCAAATATGCTAACGTGTTTGGAGAAGACGTAAGGGAATAGTTGGTCATTAATACATATTACAGTAACTTACACACTACTGTAAGTGAAATGGATTACAAGTGAAGTAAAACAGGGATTTGATGGTTCTTCCTGCACTTTTGTCACTTATGGTAATGTTACTACAGTTTTCTAAGAAAAGTATTTAATAGCAATACATCAAGAAAGACATGATACGTTGTCATGTAATAATTTAAAATTAACAAACTTGAAGACAAATTTTAAAAATAAAATTCTAAATCTAAGCCAAAAAAATAACTCACCCTTAAATTCTGACCTTAATAACCTTAACTATAAAATCATAAACTTAAGCCCAAGCATAAACATTAAACTTTAAACTTAACCTTAAACTAAACCTAGCCTTCAAAATACTGTACAACCTTAAGCTGTACCATAAACCTATAACCATAAACCTCTAAAAACCTTTATTTAAACTTAAAATAATTATTTTTATGTTAACTCCAAGCCTAAAACTCAAACTTTTAGTAATACTTATTAATACTTAATAATGCTAAACATAAGACTAAATCCTTTCATCTAACTCCTTAACCATAACTCAAAATCCAAAAACCAAAATTAATCCTAGTCCCATTCATTCTCTTGATTTTATGATTTCAATGATGATCTTAATCCTAAAATGTCAACTTCAACAACATGACTGAGTACAGTAGCTTGTTTCATACTCCCACAACTCTTGTGCCTCTTGTTGTCAGTTTCTGTATATATGGCTTTTAGGCCCTAGCGTGAGTGTGTGTGTGTCTGTACTGTATGTGCCCTGAGGCTGAATGACATCTGTCCAGGGTGTAAACCATCCAGGGTTTATCCCATTGCTTATTTAGATAGGCTCCGTCTCCCCCCTGACCTTGAACTGGATAAAGTGGTTAGAAAATGGGTGAATATACTGTATGGACATTATCCAAGTCTTATTAATACTTGCATCAGGTCCCTTCGTAATCATCTCTGTTGAAGACTAAAGTATTTCAGTTCCCTCATCCTCTCAGTGTAGGACATTTACAATACAAGCTTTGTATTTTGTATTTATTGTAAATCTTTGTATTTATATTTTGTATCTCTTTTCTTTTTCCTGGACTAATTCCAGAGCAGCAATATCTTTAAAAGTCTATAACTATTCTGCTATTAGTTTAAAGCCTTACTAATGCATTACACAGTTTTAGGTCCACAACCTAAATCTTTTTTTGAAGATGTACTGTAACTAATGATGTCACCAGCAGAGAATAATTCAATGTATAGAAACACTTGTGTTACACTGATGGCTTGTGCTTGTGTCTGTGTTACACTGATGGCTGGCTGTAGCTGGAATGACAGACTGAGATTTAAGTTTAGTAGAGATTCGAGTTGATGCAGGTGGACTGACTGGGAAGCTGGGTGCAGTGAGGTTTACCGGAAGCCTGGAGAAAAAAAAGGCTAACAGGACTGGCACACTGCTGAAATCAGTGCTGACTGGATGCCATAAGAAAAGCTGCGTTTTGGAGAACTGGAGTCTCTCAGTGATAGGGAACTGCACTACTCCAGGAAGCTTAATGTCAGAGCACTGACTCAGCAGGGTTTGGGTGCTTAAATGTGGTGTCAAATTAGAGGATTAATTGAAAGATTGGGTACCTGAAAGGGACACGAATCCACAAACAGGCGGCCCAACTGAAAAAATATGGCCAATGCAACCAATGAGCCCATCATTTTCAAATGAAAAAAGTTTAAAATCTTAGACTGGCCACATCATTCTCCAAACGTAGTTCCCATTGATGTATTTTAAATGCTGAGGAGTAACAGGAACAGGCAACAAATGCACTAAGTTGCTCAAAGTTGGTGAAGCAAAGTGTTGAGCAAAAAGAGAACAATTTCAATAGTCTACAAAAACTTCTCAGATGATTATACAAAGTTTGGTGAGTTAAATGGGTTGTGGAATTCATGCAGTTATTGCCACAGAAGGATATGTTTATTTTTGTTTAATTTATGTATGCAACCAAAACAATTGACAAACACTTTAAATGGGCTGAAAACAAAGTATGTTCTTATTCTAGTATGATACAATGCCTGAACGGAAAACAGCATTGAAAATAAACATCTTTAGAATACACTATTCAGTGTCTTATGCACTTTTTACATCTCCATTTCAGCTGTTGCAAATAAACATGTAAAGCCTCAATTGAAAGTGATGTTTTCATCAGGCCAATCCAAAGCTTTGGTATAATGGTGCATTCACAGCATGGGAAACCATCATTTCACCTGCACTATCCAATGACAATGGCAGATTAAAATCAAGTATGAATACAAGGTCCAGTCCTTTCAGGCTCCTGCATTAAAGAGTCAGGAGTTGAATTCTTACATACTGCCCCTATCAATATTCTGAAGAAAAACATTAGCAGTACGTCATAACCTACAAACAAGAAAGGCTAATTGGTACACAATTTGGCCTCTTAACTTTTAAGAATATAACATGAGGGAATACAAAGATAAAATGTTGTTAATTAAGTCTAGCATTATCTTAAGTAATGGTGGAGTGTATTGTGAAACAAACTCAGCATTTATATGAAATAAGCATGACACCAACTACACACAGAGAACAATACCTGTATGCTGCTGTGTAAAATTACATTTTACATTGTTCTTTTCAGGTGATGTTTTTCCTGGATTATTCAGAGAAACAGTTCTATGATTATATTCTACAAGTGCAATTTTAGTTGTTTTGCTCAAATTTAAAAGTTAATCCTTACGATTAACTGATAGTGATGGTGAGTTATTTGGCTTCTGGAAAATTAGGCTCTGGTGTGTATGTTTTTGTGTCTGTATATGTGTACCCTGTGATGGACTGGCTTTCTGTCCAGGGAATCTCCTGCTTGTGCCCATGCTGTCCTGCGACCCTGTATTGGATTAGGTGGTTGAAAACGGATGAATGTTCTCTCATCAGAATATGCCATTTTTCTCCAGTTTGTCAGTGCTCAATTTTTACTAAGGCCTGGTTGTGTTTGGACATGACAAACTCTAAGAATACCTCCCTTGTGCATTGAGCAGATCCTTCCTTGTGGCTGAAGTTTGCAGTCACCAAATAGCTTTTCTCTCTTTGGTTTTAGACTTTCTGCCCACCTGCTTGTGGCATGCACACAATCTCTCTTTACTGTTTTCCGTCTTGTTCCTAAATTTTCATTTTAGTGGAGGTCAACAATCTGGGATCAAGCCCATGGATGTTGGACTTCAAGGTGATCAACCATCTCAGCATTCATAGATTAATATTCTTGAATATCTCTGTGCAGAAAGCCAATCATCCTGCATACCACACACTCCAGTGCCCTCGTATTGCTATTATTTTTTTATCTGTTCGCTTGTATTCTGAAAAAAAAATCAATTTTTTATATATCCATATTAACCAAGCCTAAAGCAAGAAAAAGGATGTTGAAAGTTAGTTTGACTTAATTTTTATTTATTTTTAATTTATTTTGAATTTTATTCTAGTACCTTTTTCTAAGTCTATGACATTTTATTATTATATACACACCTGACAGCAGCAAGAGCTACTTTATGCGTCATTTAAAAAGTAAATGAAAGACAAAAAGAAACCGTGCTACAAGCAAAACCCTTACACTTATTTAATACCCTGCAACAGTAATTTAAAAATAAAAACATGATTACTATGGCTACCTACTGTACTTGCTTCACATGAGAACTGTCACTCTTAGAGACAAAAAAAATGGCAAAAAGTTTATCCTAGACCCCCTACAGGAAATAAGATGCATGCAAAGAGACAATTTATATTTCAGTTATAATTGAATATTAAATATATATTTATTTCCTGTGTTTTTATATAGTATATACTATATTCTAGTTCTACACTTTTATATGTAATATTTTTCCTAGAAAAACAAGAAACACATGACAATGAGTCTATTAGATTTGATTATTAAATGTGAGAAGTTAACTGCTACAACAGTTCATACTTTCTGCTTGTGTAATGTTTATCTTGAGTTGTAATCAAGTTGTTGAAAATTCTGGCAACGCAAATCAAATATGGCTAACTGACAAGCTTAGCTTATTCTTACCCAAACTAAGCTACATTTGATAGGTAAGTTGGTCTAATATTAGAAAACATTAGTGTAGGCTTTGAATCAAGTGTTGATATCTATATGTACTGTATATTTTAACTTCAGATTGTGTATCAGACTTCTTCGGAGCCTGGATCATAGATGTGTGGTGAAGAGTTTATTTGCATTGCTAAAAGGCCATATTTTACATGAACTCAAAGTTCTTTCTTTTATTTGCTATTCACTTATTTCACTTCTAAGCACATACTTTTCAGTACTGTTTTCATCTGTTTGCCCAGAGTATTTCACAACCAATCTTTATTTACCTTAAACTTCATGAAAGTTTAATACAATAAACTGTGGAAATATATGGCCAAGTGTAGTCTAATTAATCCCACTGAAATTCCATGGAGAAACCTGCTACAACTGTAAACACAAGTGTGAGAAAGTCAATATGTTATAGAAATGTGAGGAGGTTAATTTGGCTTGTTGCATATGTATGAGATTGAAAAACAAAGCAACCCCAAAAAGGTCATACACGGTGTAATATATTGAGGAGTAGGATGTCTTAGCCGGGATCTTGGAAAAGCAGACATACAACTGCTGCTGTAGGGTGAGAGAAAACACTGTAAAGGTATTTACAGTGAGAGAAAACAAACAGAACCAAAACCTAACTCTTATTTCAACTCTAGCTAATCTTCTTCAGTCAGTCACTCTCTCTAAGCTGCTTACCAGCTCTAAAACTCACAAAAATAAAACAAAAAATATAGGCCCTAAGGCCCCTCAGCCAATGGCTTTCTCAAACTCTTCTTCCTCTGATGTATCACTTCTCAGACTTCTTTAAAATTGTCTTCTTCCAATTGGTCAGGTGACTGAGGGTGACAGGTCATTCCACACAGCCATCTTCTCATTTATTTCTAGGAAATGTAGTTTAGACAAGAGCTGCTATCTTGCCTGAAACTGCCGCCTCATTACATATCCCCCTTTCCCATGAGGTAAGTAACCATCTGACTAAAGATCAGCCATTCAATAGCCACTTCTCGCCCCGGGTCATAGCAGAAAACAGTGGAAGATGGGTGAGCCTGGCCAAACTACCTCCTGAATTAGTTCAGGTGGGTAGCTGTGTCAGTATGCGTAGGCTGCAAAGGAACAAGTAATAGGTTTATTCCATGCTGAAAAAAAGAAGAAAGAAAACACAACGTTTCGGCCATGGAGCCTTCTTCAGGTGTGAGAAAGACAAGGCAGTAAGCAAAAGTAATGTAGTAGGAGAACAAAGGCTGGGAGAGAGGAGGAGTGAGAGGTGGGAGCAGGGGACAGAAAGAGAGGCCAATCAAGAGGTGTGAAGTCAGAATAGGTGTAGAGAGGTGTGAAATGAAACTTCCAATGAATGGAGAAAATTTAGAAGAAAAGTAGTCTGTTGTTAAGAGAAGGGGGAAGGTGTGATCCTAGCTGCAGTATAATTTTGGTTTCTGTATTCTTTCTGATGTATGAGTTTGGAAAACCATCTTTGAGAACACAAACAGAGAAACAATGGGCTTGGAGAGATCTTTAATCTTCAGAATTATCCGCTTCAGAATTACCTCCTGAATTACCCACTGTGTGTTCCTTCTTGAATCTCCTTTCTTTTCAGGGCAGGACCTTCTCTTCCTTTACCTCCAGCAATACTTGAGACTTGGTCAGTGTTTTCAGTTTTCCACCAGGCCACCAGGTACTTTCTGGACCAGATTCTCCTAACAAAGGGCTTTTACTTTGTCTAATTTTTAGTCAATTTCCTAAAAGTGCTCCTGAAGTGTCCTGTCCATGTCACGACCACTAACCTGCCCAGACCAGCCCCCAAGAGGACTAATCAGTTCCAGTAGCAGGGTGATAATTACAAACGCCGCCGTACGAGTTAATTTCACATCAGACGCCTTACCGTGCGGCAGGCTGCATTATTTAAGTCTCCCTTACCCGCATATTGCTGCTCGATATTGAGTTCACTTCTTGGTGCTCTACCTAGCGTTTCTTTACCTTTTGCCTTACTGGAATTCTGACTACACCTTTTGCCTTCGGACTTCGGATCTCATCTCGCCCCTTGGATCATTTGCTACCTGTGACTAATTTCGGATTTGACCCTGCTGCTCTCTTTTCGACCACGAATCTGTCTTACATTTTGGATTGTTCGCCACTAGTGCCTTTACCGGATCTCGACCTACCTTATGCCTTTGGACTACGACTCAGCTCCTGGTTTTGCTCTGTTCGCTTGCTCACCTCCCAAGGACTCCTGCATCTGGATCGGATCCTTTTCACCTCTACCAAGCCTCGTTACAGTCTATTTCCTTTTCCATGACTAGATGCTCTCGGGTGACCTACACTTCTGCTATGGTTAGGTTCATCTGGGTCTGTAACTGGTTGAAGTACAATCCGTTCAGAGTCATTTTGGAAAATCTAGCCTGTTTGGTGTAGTTACTTAATTGACTCAAAGATCTCATACAGATATTTCTTGAAGGCAGCCAGGATCTTCAACCACATGGCTGAGGAGCCTTTTCCATTTCCATCTCCACATTTATTTATCTTTTATGTAAAGAGGTGTCTCCACTTGTGTCTTCTGGTTTGTACTTCACTGTTAATTCTGAAGAAATCTGTTCGTCTGTCTCAAGATTAAAGAGGTTTGGTTCCTTTAGCCTGTCAGTGTGGAACATTTTCTTAATTCTGAGAATGCATCTAGTTGCTCACGTCTGGACTGATTCCATTCTTCTATTCATTTAATAACTGCTCTTTCCAATTCAGGGTCTCAGGGTGGCAGAGCCTATTCTAACGCAAGGCAAGGTTGGACTGATTCTAAAGCAGCAGAATACAATATTTTCCATATTGTAGCCTCCAAAATTTCTAACTTTCTAAATAAGGTCTTACTGCTGCATTGTAAAATGTTAATATCATATTCCTAGATTATTTTTTTTTTTACTTTAAAGTATATATACTGTATCATTTAATTGGCCTTTGCATTGCTTTCCCACATTGTCTAGAAATTACAAATGTGTCAACATAAACACCTAAGTTCTTTATCATGAGTAGCCTCTTCTGTCTCAGGGTTTCCAATTTTTCTTCACAGTTTAGGCTTTTTCTACCTGCACTGTCTTGCTCAGGAGCTGCTGAACCGAAGTCTGCTCCTTGCTTTCCTTCTGTGCGTCTAGCTTTGCCATTTGTAGCTGGCTCTAAGACTCTGACAATTCCTTTATCTGTGCCATTGTTTCAGACTTGGGTATTTTAGCACTCCAAGTCTTCTCCACATTTTCCTGTAGGTCCTTCAGAATACCTGAGTTTTCCACTTTAATACTTCTGTACTGCTTATACTGTACTCTTCCTGTAATGTACTCTTAGACCTTGAGCTTCATCATCAAATCCAGCAATTCTGAAAAGGTCTGAGAATGTCTTGGCTTTCTGCTTGAATTCCTGTAACTAGTTATTTTGCTCTGAATGGGGATCTGAAGGAATATTATCTGAAGAGCTGTTATGGAATAGTAGTGAGGACCCCATCCAGAAAACCAGAACGATATCCAAAGGCGTAGTCGAGAGAGTAATCCAAGGTCCGAAATCCGTAAGCAAACAAGCCGGGCAAAAGTACAAAACCAGAAGTGGAGCCGTAAGCCGTGAGGAAGCCAAGAGTCAAAACCAGAGTGATCAGTAAAGTGCCAAAACTAAAACTAGGAGACGTAGTCGGGGAACAAACCAAGGTCAGGAAGCCAATAAACAAGTAGCAACACACAGCGATAGAGAGGGTAACTGAAGCCAGGAAAACCTAATACTGAGCAGAGAGAAGTCTGTAAAGCAGCCTTAAATAGGCTGAGGTAAATTGGCTAATTAGGAACCGTGCTGGAATGCAAAGTGGAATGATGAGTCCTCCGGGGGCGTGGCGTAACAAGAGCTTCTTAAGCATCCTTTATGGTCTGAGCAGAACTGAATTTCTCTTTGTTCATTTCCTTAGTGAATACTACAGTAGTTCTTCAATTACTTCCCAGTTTTCCACACTAAATTGTGGTTTCTAATCTTTTGTTGTTCAATTTCTTCTTTCAGTTGGGGAAATAGAGTATCTTACTTGCACTGCCT
Organism: Atractosteus spatula; assembly: GCF_055471065.1. Taxonomy (NCBI): domain Eukaryota; kingdom Metazoa; phylum Chordata; class Actinopteri; order Semionotiformes; family Lepisosteidae; genus Atractosteus; species Atractosteus spatula. Next base: position 30,815,348 of record NC_142711.1, on the reverse strand, counting down.
GTATGCACATCCATATCTCTTAAAATCAGGGAACCAATCATCCAATCAATCCTCCAATTAGGCACTATATTTAAGTCCCAAAACCCAGTTGAATCAGTGTTTTGACATTGAGATACATATTGCAATTCCCTGCTGCTTTAGAAACCTGCCTTTGTGAGACTCAGAATTTCAGAAATGCCATTCTATTTTGGCTTCCTGATCTTCACGCCCCATCAGCACTGATTCCAGCGGTGTGCTTTTCCTGTCAGCCTCTCTGCACCAGGCTTTCCTGTCAGCCAGCTTCACAGTCTGTCTGCCTTTATCTATTGGCTCTGTTTCTCTCACACTCTGGTTTGCCGAAGCCTCACAGAGAAATCCTCCCATTAGATCTCAGCCCGTCATTCCAACTGTGGGAGTACACAACAACCAGCCACGATGTAACACATCCTGGAAGAACTGAGACTGAAGACTCCCTACCTGTGCCCCTCGCTTTCATCACTGGGCTGGAAACTGTGAACAGGTGAGGGTAGCCATGTCCTCTTGCCTGGAATTTTCCAGCTCTTGTTAGAAGAAATTTGTTGCTGATCTGGGACTTCCTTAGCTCTTCACTCACAGCCTGGCTGGACTACACATAGCTGATAACTCTCTTAGACTCAGCTATCCTTGTCTCCAGGGTCATCTGCCATGGACCACATCTGCCATGGAAATAAGGGCTCTCAATAAGTAGAGAGACTGCTGCTTCAAGGTTTCCCTTATCTTCCTTCAAAAAGTCCAGTATCACTGAGTCTGGGGAAAAGTGCTTGGGTTAGGGCTGTCACCTCATCTGAACCTACCATCCTATCAGCAAAGGAGTCATAATCAAATAGGAGTAATGTTTTTAGGATAGAGCCCTCTTGTAAAGATTCTGCTGCAAAAATTCAGATTATACATATAGTAAACTGATGGGAAAAAAAAGAAACACAACACTTCCTCCTCCACACTCTGGCCCTTCCATCTGCAGGACCTGATGCCACTGCTGATGAGTCCATCGCAGCCTCTGTCTGGCCCAAGCCAGCAGGGTGTGATGTGAAGGAGGTGTGAGCAGACGGCCTCCGACATTTCGCCTTGCTCTAAGGCCAGCAGCATGGAGCCTCACTGTCCTGTCACTGATGCGGGCAGTGTGTCTGCTGGCAGTTTCAGCAGCAGTATGGGTGGCACAATCTGGAACAATCTCTCAGATGGACTAGTCTGATGTGTCGATCCTGCTCTGGTGTGGTCACTCGAGGGCAACTAGATCTTGGATGGTCATCTGTTCTGCCAATCTGCTGAAACCGTCTATGCAGTCGGGACACAGTGGAGTAGCTTACTCCATAGTGTCTGGCAACGCTAGCACATGACGTGCCTGCCTGCAGCATGCCAATTGTCCTCTCCCTTATAATTCGAGGCATTATGGAATGCACAGAAAACTGTCTAAGTGTGGCCTTTTTCTTGCAGTGACCCAAGCTTTGAATTAAGGCCTTTTTAAAGGTGATCAGGCATTGTTCCACCTGGACCTCGTTGGGTAAAAGTGCACCTAACGAGCTTTCGTGTGATTGGCAAGTTGCAATGCCTCACTGCAGGAGCTGTATTCCTGGTCAGAGGGCTTAAAACAAATTGACAACTTTTTGTGAAAGTATATAAGCTATAACTATACTATTCTCATTCCAGAAAATGTTGTGTTTCTTTTTTCCATCAGTATATATTTGTTAGGAAGGAGATCATATTTTGTTTTGGAAAATTTCTTTTGTAAATTGATTCACTGCACTGCAAAAAATATTCAGCATGCTATGCAATCAACCAAAATGCTTTCAGTTACTTCAGATATTGTTCCCTTGACTATGCTTATCACTTGCATCAGCAGCACAGAATACATTGTCTTCTTTAAACACATTGCTTTTAAGGGACAAAAACTGCTTCACTAACTTCATATTTAAATTAACTTAGAGATACTTTCTTTCTCTCATTGTCAGTTATCACTTAAACCTCACATTATGTGAAATCATTGCCATAAGCATGAGAATTTATATACAAGTTGGTCCATTAAAAGAGAAATTACTCTCCTCCATGATGATTAAAATGTTTTAATGCATTTTCTAATGTGGAAAGTTAGTCAGATTCTTTGGTTGTCGTAGGAAATGAACCATTCAATGTATAGCCCTGAAGACTGGCCTGTGGAATGATTATTAAGAAGTTTCGCATTTAAGTAAGCATAAAGCTACAAGATTATTGTGTACCAGAAGTTAAAAGGGAATTAAGAGAGATTTTCTTTGGTCAGTCCCTGAAAAAAAGAAGCCTTGGTGCCATTTGTGTTTCTAATCTATAGTATATTCATCTTGTCTTGAATCTTAGTATGAACATTTTACTAACTGTAATAACTTGAGGATATCTACAAGATTAAATTGTTAGGAAATGGTTAATGTTGTTGATATTCATAGATGTGATATTTCGGAATCAATAATTATTTGCTATGAGACAAGCTTTTGAAGCACAGTGGCAAAGTGGCCATTGTGGAACTTGTAATAGGTTTATTCCATGCTAAAAGAGCAGAAAGAAAACAACGGTTTGGCCATGAACCCTTCTTCAGGTGTGAGAAAGACAAGCAGTAAGCAAAGGTAAGGTAGCATAGGAGAACAAAAGGTGGGAGAGAGGAGGAGTGAGAGGCGGGAGCAGGGGACAGACAGAGTGGCCAATCAAACAGAGTGGCCAATCAGGTAGTGTGAAGTCAGGATAGGTGAAGAGAAGTGGGAAGTGAAACCTACAATGAATAGAGAGAATTTAGAAGAAAATTTGTCATTGAGAGAAGGGGAAAGGTGTGATCCTAGCTGCAGGATAATTTTAAGAGTCTAGAATCTGGAAAACCAGCTCTGAGAACACAGACGGAGACATTAGTGTGATCATGGCCATCAGTGGTGAAATGAAAAACAATAGGCTTGGAGAAATCTTTCATCTTCACAGCCCTAACATGTTCTCTGAAGTGATCTCCGAATCTCCTTCCTGTTTCCCCAATGTAAATGGCTGGGCATTTACTGCAAGAGATACAGTAAATAAGGTTGCTGGAGGTACAAGATATCATCTGAGTGATCTGGAATTGTCCTGAGGGGCCTTGAATGAGTGTGGTGTTAGATATGTACTTGTAGGTGATACAGCAAGCTCTGTTGCAAGGGAAAGTGCCTAGTGTGGATGGTTGCTGAGGGCAGTTGAAGGAGCTGTGAACAAGAAGGTTATGCAGATTAGGTGGTAGATTAGGTGGCAGATTAGCGATATGAGATGATGGGGTGGTCAGAAAAGAGGGCCCCAATGTAGGGATCATCCTGTAGGATGGAAAAGTTGTCGTTAATAGTCCTGGGGATAGGAAGTGTGTTGGGATGGTGGGGAAGCACCAAAGGAATACAGTTACGGCGGGAATTCCTGTTCGAGTTGATGGTCTGAGGGGTGTTTTTGGCTCGGGCAAGGGCCCTGTCAATAACACTGCTAGGGTATCCTCTGTTGATGAAAAAAGAATACATTTTGAGTGCTTGGTTCTGGAAATCAATGTCGTCACTGCAGAATCATCGCAGCCGAAGGAACTCTGAAAAAGGGAGAGATTTTTAGTGTGTTTGGTGTGAAATGAGTTATACAGGAGATAGTTGTGTGAATCAGTGGGTTTGTAATAGACCAAAGTAGAGAGTCGGGGGTAGTTAATGGAGAAGTTGATGTCTAGAAACGGAAGAGTAGTGGAAGATATGTTAACTGTATATTTGAGAGACCGGTGGAAGTTAGTGACATGAATTAGAGTGGACAGGAGAAGGTAAAGGCAGAGAAGGATATTGGAGGTGAGAGGTGTTTGTTCCAGATCAACTAGAAAGATGAGATTGGAGTTAAGTACTGTATTTGAACCTTGTTAAGAGAGCCTGCTATTCTGTGATTTTTAGGGGACTCTGATTTCCTGGTTAAAGAATCCCTATTCTGTAACAAAATGGGCTCTCCTGGTTTTTGGATGCATTTTATATGTTATGCATATTATACAGTATGTGCAGGTTCCCATACATTTGGTGGCATCCGGGATTGCAGAGAAAGATATTTACCCACAAGCTGTATTTAGTTTCTAATTCTATTTAGTTTAGAAAGCAGATTATCTCTTATTTTATCCTTTGTAGATCCAATGTAAAAGTTGAATACTTGGTAGCAGTCTGGGGGTTTTCTGGGTGTTTAGAACATAGGCCTCTGGAATGCCTTATTTGTAAATTTGTACATAGGATAACTTGTAGGTTGTAAGTTTATGTTGTGCTGTTTAGTGTGTATATTGTCACTGTTAATAAATATTTATTTAAGCCAGGGTGCCTAAATTATTATTATTTTCTTCAAATCTTTGCCAGAGATCAAAGAATCCATGTGCCTCATATTAGACCCACCACTCAGGTACAGTATATTCTTGGCAAACTCTTTACAAGTTGGGGGTTAAATTATTCATTTTACTTATTGATTTTTCCAATTGGCTTATTTTCTGATTTCCTCTATTTCATAACCCCTTACTTGTGACAAACAAACTTAATATTTGCCTTTTTGTTGCATTTTCTGCATCCCAACAGAAAAAGTAGGAAAATGTGTCAACATAATTCTTTTTCCATTTGGTAACTTCTATGAACTCAGTTTCACATATTACATTTAGGCTACCTTCATGTAATACTCTGTGCTGGTCTATATTAAATTGTATCTGTCCAGTGTTTAATTTTGTGTAAAACTTTTTGAAATTTGCTTTTGCTTCAATGGTATTATTAATCCTCCTATATTAGTATTATTTGCAGATTTAGTTTATAAACCCTACATGAATCTAGATCATTGATATAAATTAGGACAAATATTGGCCCTAATGTAGATCCCTGTGGCACTCCAATAATTACATCACCCTAATTTTTGCATTCACCCCTTGTTTGTACTTCATTTCTAACCATTAATCAGTTTGTTTATTGGATGCAATTTAAGAATTAATCTTCTACAAGGAATACCACCAAAAGTCTTCTGAAGTTCTAAATACACAATATTGTATTCTATGTTTGCATCCATTACTGCTATTGATTGTTCAAAAACAACTGAATAAGTAAATTTAAAAAAGACCTGCCTTTTCTAAATTAGTGTTGAAATTTGTGTCTGCAACATACTGCGGTATGGACTGTCTAACTTTATAAACTTTAATTTCCCATAACCTAAGATAAAATAGACATGTTGGTCAATAATACTTGGTTGGGTTTGTTTCCCTTAGTATTGATGAGTGTTTCATTATCAATTTTCAAGTCAATAGGTATTATCCCTGTCTTGAGTGACTGTTGGTAGGGTTCTAGTAGGCATAATAACTGTTTGCAATATTTTTCATTATGAAGGATCCCAAAAAGGTTCAAATGGGGAGAAACCCAATTCATTGACCACTGAAGTGCACCACCCACCTGGATGATGTGTAGTAGCTGTTCTGCATCAGCAGCCCCACTACACAGTAGATCAGGCAGAGAAATTAGAAATGAATTAAGCAATTCAGTCAAGGGGGGAACTTTAAGTGGGTCAGTTTGCCCAAGCAGAATTAAGCTCAGGCACTGAAGTTAAGTTAACACCTCTGCTCTCTACTCTTCTAAACAGTACCATGGGAACTTTTATAATGATTGTTAATCAGGACCTCGCTTTAACATCTCAAATAAATACCATGGATAATAAATAGTCTATGAATAAAAATTCTTGTTAAGAGCAATTGCTATAATGTCATAAACTTTAAATATTTGGTTATTTTGAATATTTAGTTAAGTGCTTCTAATACCTCTAAGCTTTTGCCTCTCCATCTGCTATTACTATTTAATATACACCTTTTTCCCCTCAGGCATATTCTCAGTCTCTTCTGTGGTAGATACCTACACACTGTAAAATATTAATATTAATTTGATACACTAGCTATTTGTTTATCCTTATTTTGCCTAATAAGTCTTATTAATATAATTTTCTATTTCACTCCTTTTTAATATTGGATTGTATTTGTGCTTACTGTATGCAAGAACATAAGAAAAGTTAAAAATGAGAAGATGACCCCTTTTGACTATCTTGCCCATTTGGTTGTTTGGTAGTTAGTAGTTACAATTTGTAGCTCTGCAGCTAGATCCTGTTTATTTTTAAATGTTAGTTTGTTAAATGTTAAAAGTTTCTACTTAGCTTTTTCTTAATTGGGCCACTAATTCTTCATTAAATTACTTCTGTGATGAATCTGTTCCTTGCTTCAAGCAGTATGTATTTATACTGCTGCCATTCATTCTCTACTGACTCCATATCTATCTTATGGGATTTTATTCCCTAAACTATCTCATTATGTTCATGTTCTTTCCTGAAATTACAAATTATTCTTTTGGACTTCACACAAGTAGTTTCAAATTATACTGAACTTAAAAGCATGCCTTATCTTTTTTTTGTGACATGCTTGAATACACCTTCATCATTGCAGACTAACAGAATGACAGAAGTGAACAACTTTTACTTTTTGCTTTCTTCTCCTGTTCCAGTTTGAAGAATCTGTAGCCCCTTAAAAAAGATGATGCTAGTGAGAGGTGAATGTTGTTGTTGCTTCAGCTCTTTAAAAAGTATGTTTCTATCACTCACTGCAAGACTAAATGTTTCCACCTCCACCTGGTTCTGTTGCTTCTTTCAGATTGTTATGGGACCTTGAGGTCATTGTTGTGATTGCTAAGAGTGCACTCTAGTGAGAAATTCTGAGGTAGTTCCTTTTGCACTGTATTGGCTACCACCCTACTGTGAGAACAATGTAATTTAAGAACCCTGTGGGGGTCTCCAGGTGAGGTCCGGTAGCTGAGCTATCCAAGGCAGGTGACGAGGTAGAGTGGTCAGTTCTTCCAGGCTGGTTCAAGTCCAGGTAGTACACAAGAAGAGAGGCAAACAAATCCGATGAGGGCAAGGCAAGAGCGACAAATAAAAAAAAATAAAAAAAGAGTCAACTAAGGAGGAAAGGGTGAGGTGAGCTCAGGAGGCAGAAGAGATCCTAATACCAAGCAATGTTACCGGGTGAAGTGAGGGTTTATATAGTGAAGGAAGGGGTGTGTAAGGGAAATTGGATAATGAGGGGTTAATTGAGACCAGCTGCAGCCGTAACACCTACTGTACCTACCATGGCAGATGCTGCAACAGTTGAATGACAGCAGGTGTTGCAGGTCCGAAATCTTGAAAAGTGGCAGCTGTGATCAACACCCTCATTGAGTAAATGTTCAAATGTTCAAAATGTTCTGCTTTAGAAATATTAAGAGTTTTCATCTAGAAGTATTTAGGTATTCCTTCTACAACTTTATACCTTCTCCGTAACAGTAATTGACTATGAGCAGGTGGGAATAGAATATTCCAAATATTCAGAAATTTTCAAAATGCCAAATAATGCAGAATGACTTGAAGGAAACAAAAGCTTGTCAACTCAATCCTTTATCATCTACCTACATGTACTGTATACTGATTCTATATCTCATAGATTAGTATGTTTATTATGCTGTGCCAAGTAAGCCTCAGCTTGCTTGTCATGTTACCAAAATTGTCTTTCTTAAAAACAACAACTGTGGAATTATCATGGTATTCTCCAAGAGGATTTTGTGAAATCAGATACTGACCACTGGAAGAAATAAATTCACTGGTCATTGACATTTTAGTGATCAACAGATCAGTTTCATGAGAATGAATGAAACTGAATTCTTGAGCAAATCCCACAAGTTGAAACAAGAGGAAAGTGTTAAGATTTCTGAATAAACTGCAAGTTCAAGGCTCCTGTGTCTAAAACCCTTCACTTGCTTTATAATCCTCCACCTACTACCTAACAGCACAAAGTGCGCGAGGAAGGAATCAACAGATTAAACCAAGAACACCTGCGTTATTTGGTTTTCATTTTTGTAGAGGATTTTCAGGTCTTTATTGCGGTATGGCATGATTATGACCTAGAAACATTTGGATTTAAAAAGATTTTAAAAGATGTACTGTTAATAGATGACATTCTGCACAAAACTGTAATCATTGGTCAGTATCATGCTGATTTGTTTGTCCAACTATGTAAATCCACCCCTGAAAATGATTCACTAGCTCACAAATCCAGGGCTGCAATGACAGCAATTTTCTAATGTGGGTTGGGACAGCTGAATCGTCCACCTGACAGCCCTAACATGTTTTGAGTGACTATTATTTGTTTTGTCATCTGAAGCCTACACTGCCTAATACATGGTTTTGTGAAGATTCCTTTACATTCCTTGCCATTGGTTGAAGAAACAGTCAGAAGAGTTCTCTTATAAAGGAACCACAAATGTAAAAGATACTGTAAATGGGAAAATTAGATGCACTGAGATTAAGGATGACTGCTTTGCAAAATAAGGCCAAGGAAGAGAAAGTATCTCATTCTTATACTATGTGTGAGTAGCAAAACTCTGAGTGAAAAGATAGAATAGGCAAAACATTAAATGTGTGATTTATGTTACCATTGTTACACTACACCAAAATAGGCTATCAGTTTGAAAATCGGTGTTTTCCATCAGATATTGTTAGAAAGGAATATTCTTTTTTCACACATAAAAAATATATTTGAAATGATGCAATGTAGACATGAGGATGACGTAACTGTCTTTTGTCATTACAGGGAGGATCCACTCACATGTAAAGGGGCCTAACAAAGTATGGTTTCAGAAGGGAAAAATCCTTATAACTTTTAATTCATACTCATAGTTTTACACAAGGAAAAAAAGACACACAACTTTGTGAGACATCCTCTCCTGTCCAAGCTCGTAATCCGAACAGTAGAAGTTACTGTATGTTACTGTATAAAACTGAAAGGCATCAGAGAATGATTTCATAGCATACTGCATATAGTGTATATTTTCTTTTATTAACATCACTAACTTTATAATACATTCCCAGTTCCTTATTTGATTTTCATTGTGATATTCCAAGATTTAAAAAAATATATTACATATTTTAATGGCAGTATTTCCTATCGATATACTGTACTATATATATTTTGTTTTTAATACTCCAAATGTATGTCAGACATTTTAGTACTGTTTAGTGATTGACTATGTTTAAGTCTTTGTCTGCAAGACACATTACCATCCACCGATGGCCATCCTGCTGGACACACACCTGTGGTAGTGCCAACTGGAGAGGTGATGTAGGACCCCACCTGAAACCAGCTATCCCCAACATTCCTGACATCACATCACCTGAGGGGGCTGAGGGAGAGCCAATGCAACTGGGAAAGACCCACATCTCACCTACTGAATGCCTCCATCTATCCTCTGGGATTGGTCTTTGCATCTCTTTGGAGTGGGAAGGGAGCACTGGTGCCTGACCTGCCCAGTTCAGCTAGGAAAAGCAGTGAGGAGTGCTTACTGACTGGGGCAGCAACATTTCCCAGAACATGACAGACATATTCGACGGTTCCTTCTGCATCTCAGGGAGCACGACCTTATGCAAAACTGAAGAAGTGTTTCACTAGAGGTGGCCTTCCTGGGACATATCCTCTCGTCCTCTGGCCTGCAGATGGACTCCAGCAAGGTTGTGGCAGTAAGAACAGGCCCACTCCCACCACCCTCAAACAGATTCAGCACTGAATGAGGTTTGCCAATTTCTACTGCTTCTCTATCTGCAACTTCAGAACATTTGTAGCCCCCATCATGTCTCCCACCAATAAGGGGCCCAGCCAGGGCAGGTTGACCCTTGAGGCATTGGAGGCTTTTGAGAAACTGAAGTCCTGCTTCACCACAGCTCTGATCCTTTGCCAACCAGATCTCTCATTGCCCTTTGAAGTGGAAGTGGATGCATTGTGGGAGTGGGCACAATTGCAGTGCAAGATAGCAATGCTAACCACTGCTCCACCGAGCTCCCGTATTGACAATGTCAACCCAAGGACTGTTTTAAGACTGAACAGCTGAAAAGCTAAAAATTTTTAGTTTTAATATCATAATAAACACATCACAATAATTATTATGATAGGGCAGTCAAATGTCTCTGAAAGCAAAATATTTGCAAGTTTGGGCTATTTTAATTTCAGAGATATTTGGATAAAAACCAGAAACTGAAATACTAGATTGCTTCGGAGTAGGTGTTTTTTCTACAAAATGAAAACTAAGTATAAAACTGAGCATATAAACCATGAATACGTGTGAGGTTGGAAATATTTTCTTTGTACTGGTTGTTTTACAGATAAAAAATGAACTGTCTGTAATTCTTCTAAAAATAGGCAAGCAGACGATGAAACTATGATTGCACTATGTAAATTTTCCATGAGCTAAAATGAAATAGCTTGATTTTCATAACTCCAGGAGTAAAGCTGTTCTCTTTGAGAGTAAGTCAGCTTCCTCTATCAGTCCCTCACACACTGTACAGTCTCCTATTGACAGAAGGGATTCTGTTGACTCTGGAGTAGACAGGCTGCTGTCCAGTGAACTGAGGAATAATTTAATACTTCAGATGAAGCAACTAGAAAAAAAGACATTTTCTTTAATCTGCTTTGACAACTTTATTTGGGAAAATTAATTCCTTTTGATTTGAAATAAAGGCATGAACCTTATTTCCTGTCAGCCACTGGTCTTAGGAATTGTCTGGAACATTGTCTTTATATTTTGGTAGATATTGGAAAAGCAATGGATGATTTATTCAGTAAACCACATTCAGTGTAATGAAAAAGGTTATTCAACTTGTGAACTTATAACCTCACTTACAAAACAATAACTTCTTATCCAGCTAATTTGTCACTCCAGACTGGAGATCCAATGAGATCCTCTACACTTTTATAAACCTCAGGTCTTACACAAAGATAGTAAAAAAATAAAACATCTTACATTTTTATCAGGAGCAATGTTAGCACACAAAACCTTCCCAGTCTGAAGAATGGCTCCTATATCTGAATAATTTGTCATGTTTGGTACTCATGAGTATGTTATAACACTAGTTGTATTCACAAATGCAGGGGAAGGTTCTTTTGTCCAATTGGTTAACCATGCAATAAGGTTAAATGGACTGTGCAGAACTGCGTAGCTATTGATAAAAGAATAAAGAAATCAACTCAGTTTGTCTTGTGTCCTCTTTACTGTGAAATAGAATAGAAATTAAGAATACAAAAACTGTCATTTTGTGTTTTATGTCTTGTGATTTTAGTATTATACAAGGAACTACAGTACAATGTTATGACATTTTTGGTTTAACTGTGCTATCAGACACTCACACAAAGAGCCCTTCAACAGAGATCTAGTTTTGTCTGTTTTAGGCAACACACCTGAATGAAGGCAGATCTGAAACTCACAAATAGGGGAAGGATTGACAATTACAAATCTTATTGACCTTTTAGGATAATTTACAAATATTAAGATATTATCGGCTGAAGCAAAAAACAAAAAACACAGTGTTTCTCCAGAACCATGGTTGGGAGCCAGTGGCACAGCAGATGGTTTTGTTGTATATCCATTTCCCATCCAAATTATCCAAAGGCAAAAACGTCCAATCTTTACTATGCCACTGACTCTCATGTACAAACAGAATATTGGTTGTTACATCAGGTGTAGTTTAGCCTTACACTAAATTTTTTTAAGTAGGCCAACAATATGCAAAATACGTATAGTTTGGATTTGAAAACTAGTGTGTTATTGCTTAGTTTATGATAGGTATGAGCAGGACAACAGCCAAAACCTGATCGCTGTTCATCATTTTCTATTATCTTTTGGTATTTTTGTGCCATAAATGGAGACTGGCCAAGCCTATGCAATTAATTGTTCAAAATAAAAATAAAAAGTCCCAATATGTCAGATTAATTCATGATTTTTTAAGGGACAGGCAGGTGGAATTGGCTCTACTATCTATATAAGTAACATGGTAAAGCAAAAAGATTAGACAAGTACTGGTTCACCACGATAACAATAGTGCTACAGATTAAAATACACAGTGAAACAGAATAAAAAAAAACAAGTTGTTTACTATACTGAGTCAGCCTAATAGCAAACCTTTGCAAATTGCGACACTATGGGTCATGGCCATCATCAGGAAATCCTTCTCCAAGAATGGTGCAGTTATATGGCCCCCTTGTCGGGGCAACTAGGCGATGAGGTATACAGTATATACACATTAAGCACTCTGAGCCCTCGGCTTATGGATTCTCAGTCTCCTACTCATACATGCCTCTGTCCTTTCATAATCTCCAAGGTCATCTTGAGGTTTACTCATATCACTGAGCCATTAGCTCACAGATCTCCGGGCTCAAAGAACCTGATCTCCAGTTCTCTCATCTACAGTACACGCTAGTCCATTTTGTGGAGCAGCAGAGGAAAACCCCAGACTTGTTTAGTCAGACCTGCTCTACAGCCTTCTTCACCTTACCAGGGGGGCAACAAAGCAACAGCCAATGCTGCTACTGTTACCTGCACCTTGAAATCAAAACATTTATTGCTGTTATTAAGGGTTAATAATAATTAATTTAAAATACCTCTTAAAATACTTCTGGGGAAGTCACTCCCTTTTCCTAGACACGACACACATGGAGTCTCTTGCTTCCTGTCTTCCTGTTTTATTCTTCCTATCTCCTCCTCCCCCAATGTCACACACATCTCAATCAGCCTCCTGCTTCCTCAATTCTCACAAAGCCTCCCACTCCCTGCTGTAACTTTGTCATGATGGCTACTAGCTTATTCACTCTCCGCCAACCAGCCCTGAGACTTCCAGGTTTGCTGCCAGCTGCTCTACCTGACACCACCAGGCTGGATCTCACACACAGCACTAATAACTCATCTCACACCACAAAACCTCTCCCATGACTTAACTTCACATCACAGACTGCTCTCACAGCTCCATGCACATTTGTCTCTCCAGCCACCACTGCCTTTACTCACAACTCATACTTCTTATAGCTTCCAGTGCATCTCTCTCACCCAGACGTTTCTGTCTCACTCAGCTCACAGTTCTCCTGGTTCATCTTCCCATTCCACACTTTGTATTTATAGAGCGAGGTTCCCTCTACTACACCTCTGTTCTCTGTACTACTCATTGCCAAAGGCCAGTAGCCTGACAGACCCTTTTCCACTGATGCCCAGCCCTCACTGTCTTCACACATCTGGCTCAATGGCTCCCTCACACTGCCTCTACTGGATGCCTACCAACAGAGGTCAGCAGCCTGATAGACCCTTTTCTCCACCCGATACCTAGTAATGCCAGGGGGAGGGGCCCTCTACCACACCCCTTTACCCTATACACCCCTACCCATCTCTGGTACACACACTACTGATTTAGCTTACTGATTCTCACAACACAGTTGACATTTTACCAACAGTCCTGTTCTCCTCTCAGATTGTCAGTCTCCCACTTCTCCCCTTTTTTAGGGTATTAAAGCTGTAGCCTACTAGTCTGCTTTCCCATGATGCAGTCTTATTCTCTCCCAACACTGACAGCAGTAGCTTCTCACACCTGCTGCTAACACAAAGACAAGCGGTTGTCTCTCTCTCATTGCTTCGGCCCGGCTATTCTCAATGCCATGCCTCAGCATGAGTTAGGTGGACACATTACTCTCCAGACTCCAATATCTCACTTGTTCTGCTGTGCTGGGAATGCTGCTCACTTTTGTGCATATTAAATAGGAGTCCTGATCTAATGTTTTCTCTGCCCCGAAGCTAGCCGAAGACTGACACCATAGCTTGATCTCCTGTCAGGGTAGTATTTTGCCTGCTCTTGTAAGCAAATCACCAGCTAAATGTTGTTAGATTGCAAACTCCCTTCAGCTGTGGTTGCAGAGCAAAGCATGCTTCTCTATGTATATGTATATGTACAGTACAGTATTGTCATGAATCGCTCCTACGCAGGCAAGCACTCCTGCATTCCCATGATCTCTTCCCGTCCCAAACGTGCACGCACCAATCTTTCCTCTATTTAAACCCTCGCCAGACCCCCTTTCAGTGCTCAAGATTGAGATTTTCTCCCTGAGCTTCATTCCTAGTTTTCATTCTGCGATACTACTGTTTGACTCCTGGATCTTGACCCTGCTGTTCTACAACTATGCTTTTGCCTTCCGACTTAGTACCTACGCACCTATTACACTCTCTTGGATATTGGACCCTGATTTTCTTCCTTGATGACGCCTTCGCCTCCCGATTCTGTACCGACGCTCCTACAACGCCTTCCCCGATCCTGAACCCTGCCCGCTTCCTCGATTATGCCTTCATCTCCCAATTCTGTACTGGCGCACCTGATATGCCTACCCAGATTTTGGACTCTGCTTCTTCTCCGACTATGCCTTCGTCTATCGTTTATCCTTCCGAAAAGCTCTGCATAGGATCCCAATCCTCCGCAGTCAGCCCCGCCGTGACAAGTATGTGGTGACACAAGGGGTGCTATCTGCATGGAGCTTATATGTTCTCCCTGTGTTCTCGTAGGTTTTCTCCAGGTGCTCATGGAGTTTACTCCCACAGCCCAAAGACATACTGTGAGTGTGTGCATTTGTCTTTGTGTGTGCCCTGCTATGAACTGCAGTCCTATCAAGGGTGTACCCTGCCTTGTGCCAATTACTAGTTGGGATAGGCTCTGGCTCTAAGCCAACCCTGCACTGGATAAAGCAGTTAGAAAATGAATGTATGTATTGTTACGATTATTGGAAATGGATATTTAGGTGTCTTAAGAAATAGAGACAATGGTCAACACCTGGCTTGTATCAACATTTACAGTTCTTTGGAGCTTTGAAACAAGAAAAGAAATAAGGTCCTGTACTTCTTGAGTGGTAGGTGGTAGAGAGAGAAAGGACAGGACATGGGAAGACAAGACAAAAAGAAGAAAAAGAAAGCATTGTACCAGGTCAGAGGTTCTTGTCCAGATCATCGTTAAAGACCAGATTCAAGTTAAATTCTTGAATCTTGTTAAGAGAGCTGGACATTCTGCTATTTTTAGGAAACTCTGGTTTCTTGTAAAAAGAATCCCAAAGTTAAAAATAGTCTCTCCTGGTTATCTGATGCATTTTTACAATAAGGAAGTAGGGAGATTTCCCTATCACTTCGTAGCATCCATGGGTAAGTTATGGGCTTGTTTGATAGGAAGTTTAATTTTCCATTACACTGTAAAAAAACATTATATAATATATAAAAACTTTATATAAACAAAAAATAACTATGATTACCGGTGTTATAATTGTTTGCAGAGAAAGTAAAACCAAACGAACCATCAATGTTTCAAAAAAAAAATTACATGAATAAAAAATGATGAACTAAAACTTAATTCATGAAATACCAAAAACAGCGTATTGTAAATAAATTTTGTCTAAATATTGTGGCATTTTGGCCAAAAGCATGGTTCCTGTACTTTGTGCAGCTCATTTGTTTGGAAGATGAGCTGCATGAAGAAACCTGTGCAGGAGAGCTCTGTTTGAAGTGGGGAAGCCATTGCACTGGTGCAGTCCCACTCTCTCGACCTCAGAAGCCTGGGTCATGTGGTACGAGTTATCGTCATGACTGGAGACTTCCTTGGATGCAGTGGATGGCCATGACGCCTTTCTAAGCCTTGTCATGCCCTTCGCTTTCCATCAAGCATTGTGACAGTATAGTGTCCCTTCACTATACTGGGGCACTAGGACCCACATAGACCACAGGGTGAGAACACCCCGCTGGCCCCATTAATACCTCTTCCAGCAGCAACCTTAGTTTTCCTCAGGAGATCTGCCATCCAGGTTCTGACCAGGCTCACACCTGCTTAGCTGCAGTGGGTAGCCAGTTATGAGCTGCAGGTTGATATGGTGGGATAGAAATGGTTAATATCTTCAAGTTTAAAAGATTTTAGATTTGTAATATAATTAGTTGTAACTGTTACTACAATGGTAAACATAATTGCAATTCTCTACCATCTACTTTACCATCTACCATCTTTACCATCTACCTTTACCATCTAATATTGATTCACACATGTGTGTTGTAGCAGTGATGTGGTTGGGTATACAGTATTGCTGAACAGGTTCAGTCTTAGCATTTTCATTCATTTTTTGTCCGTGCAAACCCATGCATAAAAATATTTATCTGTAATGCATTTGTTGGCTATGATTTTTTATATGGCAAGATCTCGATTCTTGATTTTGAATCTTAATTAATTCCCATTTGATTGCAGATACTACAAATATCAGAAACCTCTAACAGCAGGAAATATTTCCAAAGAGAAAAAGACAACCTGCTATCAGAATTCTTGGTTTCTGGGTTGATTTACATGATAAAGACACCTCTCATGCAATTTAATGTCAAATACAGTAGCTTGCCAACTGTTGACAATGTTTAGAAATCTGAACAGTTAAAAATAGTAGACTATTTTTTTCAAAAAAGCCTTTTGTTTTATGTACATTATATGGTGTAGCGTAATGTAATAAAACAAGTTATTGTGTTACTTGCTACTATCATGGAAAAAACAGTATTTATTTTTAACTACTGTATGTTATAAGCATACTATACAGCACAAAATTCAGAAATGTGTTTAGGTCATTAAAACATTTCATGAATATACAGCACTTTCCCTTGACCCACTTTTTTATTTAAAGCTTCTTTTAATCTAAAGATGAACTTAGATTAAACATCTATTAAATATGAAACCACAAAAAGTGTACTACCATTTTCTCACAAAAGTCACATTTAAAATGAAAACTTCAACTTGAGCAAATTACTGTAGATAATATTCCTGTTTTTGTGTCATACAAACCAAACACAGCAAATTTAATAAGACTGCTATTTATTTTAGATAAATCAATTTAAAACATAGTTGACATGACAGTAACACAGTGGACAGCAGTAACAAGTTATTTCAAATGAATTAAAATTAACCGATATAATTGAATTAAAATATTCAAAAACCTTTCGAGGAAAAACAAACTTTCATATTTGAGGGGATATGTAATTAGGAAGTTAATCAATCGGAGAAGGAACAGATAATTACATAATAATAAACAGCTCTGGAGAAAGCTGAGTAGAAAAGGGATGATAGGAAAAGCTGAAGGATTCACATTCTAGCACTTGTGTTGAGCATAAAAAAGCTCACATCTCTATACTGTATGTAATCTTCCTTGAGATAAGTGTTGATGAATGTCATAAGTAAAACTGGTTGACTTAGGGACATTTCTTCTGTGGCTTTGTATGCAGTGTCCTTGTCCATTTAAAACAGCTTTACAGTTGGGTCTGCATCACTCAATGCCCTGAACAAATGTTGGGCAATTAGAATATTAATTCCCTGTCTGACTAATCTGTCAGTTGTTCTCTTCAGAACACTTTTCACTTTTGTGAACAGACTGAAATAGTAGGATTAGCACACAGGAGTTATTGTAACTAATTTATCCACACATATTTCTATTTACATTCATTTCAGAATACAGTATACTGAATAAAATTACTTACAGTATATAACTTATAAATAACTTAATTTCTAACTAGCTCTACTTGTGTCATGAGCCACTGTAACAGTTTGTCAACAAAACTATGCTGCAGTATTTCACATTTTTTTCAGCCTCTGAAAATGAAACATTAAACATAAATTTATATGGCCCAGTTTTTCCTCTGTCTGCAAAAGCTGCACCCCCAGAAATCCATGGTTCTGCTTCCTTAGGTCCTGCAGGCCCCACTGAGCATTGTTGGTTTACAAGTACTTACAGTATAGGTTTGTTCATTTTTATGTTGTTTATTATTTTTTTTATTTGAACCTTGCAAGTGCTCATGGGAAATGTAGTTAAAATGATTATGTCAAAATGTTTGAAAAATAAAGAGCGAGTTAAAGAATTCAAGGCAGAAAATGTTTATGAAGAAAGTGGAATACAATTTGTACCTATTTTTTATTTACACCTACATGAAGCTGTCGTTTAAATAACATCTAATGCAACAAAGTGCCACCTAGTGATCTGTTTTGAGCAGTGTAGGACTGGTATGCTGGTCAGAACTGTGGTATACAATAGTGTGCTTGCTGCTGGCATGAAGTTTAACATGCATTCTAAATGGATTCATCAGTATATATCATCATATGTGCTTTTAATTCTCTGCTGGGAGAAGGTGTCTCTGTGGTCCTTCCACAGTTCCCAGTTAGGGCCTGAATATATGCATGAAATCTGTAAAGGGCCCAGTCTATCCAATTTCAATCATCTACTCTTAGTTTCAGAATCATAACTGTTCGCCAGGACTAGCTGTGTCTTCTCAGAAGAGTCCCCAAAAGACAGTGCTACAGTACATGTCTATCCCTAGAAGAAGAAGATCACTTTATTGGCCATATACAATTTCTTGTATTAGGAATTTGTCTTTTCACATACCCCAACTTGCTCTCCATGAGACACACAGAGGGAGAGAAACTTGGGGTCAGAGCGCAGGGTCAGCCATTTATACAGCACCCCTAGAGCAGTTGGGGTTAAGGGCCTTGCTCAGGGGCCCAACAGAGTAGGATTTCTCTTCCGGACGCAGGATACAAACCAGCAACCTTCCAGCCAGAGGCTCAGATCCTTAGCCACAGAGTCACCGCACCACCACAGAGCTATATTCACCACAATATAAAAAGATATTCCCCACTCTCTGCTTCTGGAAAGGGGTCAGGTGATCAAGGTCATTTCCACCATGAGCGTGACCTTTCTTTGGTTGATCTCAATAAATGTTAGCATTAAATCACAGTTGAATGGCCATACTTTATGTCCTGTGTTCTTAACTTTCTGGCTGTCTTTCAGAGATTAATATATATACAGTATAGTGTATATATTGCTTCATTTTCAATCTGCTTAATTTCTCTGTTTTTCTTCATGATAGTTATTTGATTGTTGTGTTTTTTCTTGGAGTGTGTTTCAGATATGCAGCTCGCAATATCTAATCCGTTCTTAATATGTGGCTTAGTTTATAATTAATTTGCAATATACTGAATATTAACTCAAAAACCAGACACAATCTACTTAAGATGGAAAATGGGAGTTAAATGTTACAAAAATGAATGGAATCATACCATATACATTACAATCAAAGGTTAGCAGAAACTACGCTACTGCTAAAAACTAGTAAACAACAAGCTTTTACAATAAAATATAAAATAGTTAGATTAGTCATTTTTAAGAATAAAATTAGAATTAAATTAAAAGGAGATACAACGGAGTGGCACAATGGGGCTCTGGGTTCCATTCCTGGGGTGCTATTTGTGCGGCGTCTTTATGTTCTCCCTGTGTTCTGGTGGGTTTCCTCCTACCGTCCAATGACATACTGGTACAGTAGGTTAATTGGCTTCTGGAAAAATTAATTCTGGTGTGAGAGTGTGCGTGTCTGTGTGTGTCCAGCTTTGGATGAAAGTACCGTCTTTGACATATCTTGCCTTACGCCCATTGTTTGTCGGGTTAGGCTACTGCTCCCCTGCGACCCTGAATCGGCTAAAAGGGTTAGAAAATTCATGGACGGGTGGAAGGTGTGATGAAGGTGCAGTTAGAGTTGCTTAGTTCTTGGGCCCTGGTTTCGATTCTGGACCCAGACATCTACTGTGTGGTGTTACTTTTTTCCCTTTGGCCATATGGGCTTCATCTAGGCACTATGGTTTCCTTCAACAATCCAAAAGCATGATGTGCCGATTAATCTGTATTTTGGTAAACTGCACAGGAAGTAGTACTGCCTTGTACTGGCTGGCTTAGGCTCACTCTGATCCTTTGAGCATAAAGCATTGGCTGGAAATGGATTGATGATAATTAAAATAATACTATACCCTATATTGTTTGCTTAGTTACAATTGAAGTTGGAGATGTATAAATATGTCAAAGAACAAATAGTTTTTCATTGAGCCATGGTACATATCGCACATTTTCATCTTGCAAATATAGACATCAACAAAGTTGAGCTTTTGCTGATGCTTCAGGGAGCAATCAGTCTCATGAAAAATGAGGAGTTTGCCAGCCTTTCTCTAAGTTACAATCATTTATCCTTGTGTTCACTTGAATGGTTACACTGTTAACCAATGAAGTTAAATTCTAATCATATTAAATCCCAATCACATTTTAGGTTTGGGTATGAACATTTCAGACAGTGCTGCACTGTGTCTGAAGTCTTGTATCACAAGACACTTAGAAAGAGAAGAAGAAAGGGAATCATTATCAGGGCAGTCTAATGTCTGATAACATACATGCAAAACACATTAGTACAAATAATTAATAGTGATTAAATTCATTGTTTATAGGTGCTGATAAGATGTTTGTGTTTAGCACCTTTTTATGGGCATTTGTTTTTATATAAAGACCTATGTGTATCTTAGATTGCATAGCTTTGTACATTAATTTTCTATGTGAAGTTGGATTTCCCAAATCTCATATTATGATTTCCTGTTTATCGTGAGAATAACACTATTAGGAAGAGACAAATAGCAGGGGGATTGGTAGAGAGAATCCAACCATCTATTTCATTCTACGTCAACAACATCATAATTGTGTTTCATAACAAATAAGATTTATTGTAAAGAAAAGGATTTGCTGTTTCTGTGTAATCAAGGGGCAGGATTAAAAAGTTTTTATTTCTGTATTACTTTCTCATAATACAGCTCAACAGGATGGCTGTAGGAAATTATGTACCTAAATCTGAAGTGTAAAACTCTTGCCCTCTAGAGATACTCTTTTCAAGCTCACTGCTGCTTAGGTTAGCTAGCCTGTTGAGTACTCTGTCAAAATAAAATATAATTTTTTTATATTTAATTGAAATTTGCAGTCCTTAATATCTATCAGTTACAATGACACTATACTAAATTGATTCAGTTTATCGTACATTCAGTTCCAGTAAATAACAACATAGATGGTTAGAAAACACAATAACTCCTCCTCTTGAACAACACATTTGTTGTTTGTAATGAACTGTTCGTTCCTATATCCTCCATGGTATCTGGAACTGAAGTAATTCAAAATACTGATAAGTGATGTATTTTGAATTGAATACTTTAGCCTGGAGATGGAGCTGAATCCAGCAGAGTCTAACAAAATCTAAGAAAATGGACTGAATCAAACCTAGCACACTGTCCATTAAAGATTGCAATATCCACAAAGCACTCTATTTATTCCCAAAGTCCAAAAACTTACAGTAGGTTAATTGGCTTCTGGGAAAACTGATGGAGAATTTGAGTGGGTGTGTGTTTGTGTCTCTGTGTGCCCTGTGATGGACTGGCGTTCTATCCAGGATGTATCCTGCCTTGTGCCTATTGCTTGGTAGGATAGACTTGGACTCCCCTGCAACACTGTTTTGGAGGGCATGGTGGTGCAGCTGTTAGCATTGCTGCCTTGCAGCATGGGTTCTTCTGTGTTTAATTCCTGGGATGCTATCAATGTGGAATTTGTACAGTATGTTCTCCCTGTGTTTGCATTGGTTTGTGCTAGGTACTGCATTTTCCTCCCACATTCCAAAGGCATGCTGGTAGGTGATTTAATTTCTGGGAAAGTGTGTGTGTCTGTGTTTGGCTGGGGATAGACTAGTGTCCAATCTAGGGTGTATCCTGTTTTGCACCAGTTGCTTACCAGGATAGGCTCCAGCTCCCCTGCAACTCTGTATTGTATAAAGCAGTTATTCAATACATAAAGCAAACAAGCAAAAAACAAACAATGAGTACTGTATGTTTTATGCCATAAGGTTAATAACTGACAAGTTTTGGGTCCAGGTCTCAGACACTGCTGATGTACCCTTGAGTGAGGTACTTTACCCTATTTGCTGCAGTCCACCCAGCTTTATGAAAGATTATTTATACAGTATACAGTATAATTTCTATATAACACCATGATAATCTCAAAATCTTTGTAATGATAAAACTGGTAACCTTGTGCCTGTACTCAAAGCACCGATGACCTGGCATCTGCAAAAAGATGTTTATGTTTAAAACACCTCTTTTGTTAACATGTATAAGTGAGGACCAGCATTGCTGGGTGGTAATCTCTCAGCATCTTACTTACGAAATCACATGATCGTTAGTCTGCTTAATGCTACAGAAACCAGGATGAGCTCTGGCCCAATGAACCACCATGGGTCTGGTATGGCCTTTACCGCTTTCCTTTTCAACACATCGGTGTCTGTCTTCCAGAACATACTTTTACTGTATAACAAGCCGTTAGAGTTGCTTTCACACCCTTCCAATGCTCCTTCTTTATATTCTGTACAAGGAGTACAAGGAACACATGCCAACCAAATAGATTAGCTTTACTGTTAATCTTGCCTACAAGGGTACATCTTGAGAAGAACTCAGTTGTGTATTCAAAAACACATGGTTTGTAGATAGGGTTTTCATACTATTAAAGCAAATGTTTATTTTACTTTATTAATATGAAGGAGAAAATGATTAATAGTTTAATAATAAGTTTAAAGTAATGTTATGTGCTACATAATGCGATTAAAGCCAGTTCTTTTTGTACTGTATGTTATACCATGTTCATGTTTTGTTCATGTTCTACCATGACATACTGTATTGTAATTTGGTATTAAAAAAAAGAAATTGACCCATTTGCTGTTCTGTACGCCTTTTGTATAAAGGTATTTGAAAAAAATAGACATAGAAATTGATCAAACTCTTACTGTACTTGCTTAATGGAGTTTAATGTAGTTGAAATACTGTGCGTCCCCCTAATTACTCTGTAAGAGTATTAGTGAGTCTTCATTTTTGTAATGTTCCTTCCCCAAACATGACTAGTGATACAGAAACTAGTGACACATTCTGTACTCTGATACAAACTCTTTTACTGTACGTACTGTCCCATTAAATAAATCAGGGAGGTACAATTCCAACCACTCCAAGTTGCAGTTTTACTATTTCACATTGCATTCTTTTTATGTCTTTTTTAAGCGTCAGCACCTCAAGAGCAGGAAGATGTTTGTAAATTAATCCCATTAAGACAATAACAATCTGATTTACAGTAGGTAATTAAAAGATGAGTTGGAATGAAAACCTGCAAACACACTGGCCTTTCAGGACTGGAATTGGACCACACAAAACTAAATTAACTAAACTAATTAATGAGGCTCCAGCTGGGTTTTTAAATGAATGAACCAAAAATATGTTTCAACACGGAGAGATATAAAAAAGTAGGCAACGTGGGGCTTAACACCAAAAGGAACTAAAGGGAATTGCTAAGTGTTCAGTGATTTCCTCTGACTACATACTGTAAATCACTTAAAATTTCTCTTAACATTTTCTGGCCATTTTAAAAGACACATTTACGACATTTTTAACATTATAATTGGAACATTCTGAAAATATTAGAACATATATAGACATTTCTATCTGTAGTCATACGTAAGAAGCTTGAACACCTTAAATTTGGTCAATTTAATTCTTGGCACAGAATAGATTAATCAATAGTAAAACTGAGAAGAAGAAGCTCCTGTTTTTGACTGATTTAGGTGAAGATATGAGAAGCAGGGAATAAATACAAACATCTTTCCTCCCACTTGAGTCAATGTGAAAAGAAAAACAAGTCCTAATTTTCCCAAGAATAATGATCATTTCTTATTCTGCCCAAGATATCAAACAAGCCTTTTCAGACAGAAATATATCTCAACGACGTTTTAAGACAAATGTTCCCAAAACACAATATTCAGTAAAGATGTCCCCACATACAGTACAGTAGCATACAATCATGCCACCTGTTTGTACATATTTCTTCAAGATTTTGGAACTAGTTCCTGAATGGCAGATTAAAAATCTCGAAGGCATCTTTTCGGCTGGAGAGGAATCTGTATGAGACTTTGTGAGTGATTTGTGACCATATTACTAACAGTAATTATAAAATCACAGTACTTTCAGACAAGCTGACATCAGTGGAAATGTTTGTTTATCACAGGAATCCTTCATTTTGCAGCAACTCCAGATCTAAAAAACAGTCCATAGTACAACATTCAATTGTTGGAAGAGAACTGATAGTTGATTAATTGCTAATTGATCTCCTACTATGATACAAGAATTTATTACACATTTGCAGGCACATTAATCTAACTATATTCTATTTTGGTGCCTCCTTTTTCCATCTGCCCACTAAACCTGACTTTTCTTGCTTGTTGCTAGGCTACAGGCTACATGGATTCCTGTGGATGGTTGTCAAATATTCTTGTCAACAGCTTTTCATTTTTTTCCATTATGAAATAAAAGAATATGCAGGCAGAAATAAAAAGAAAATAAGAAAGGTCTATAAATTTACAGTTACTCTGTGGTAAGCATCAAAAGTCTGTAGAAAGGAAAGAGTAAGTATGTGTGGGGTGTTGAAATTGAATATGAAGTGGGTGACAGCAACCCACGGAATTAAAAGAAACACATTTTAGTTAAAGACAAATATTTCTGCTCCTTTTTATTATGTTGAATCTTCACTGTATTTTAAGTTTTTTTTTATCTCTGCAATAAATGCTAATTCCTGCCAGAACAAAATCTTTTGTATAACAGATAAATGAAAAAAAAAACCTGAAACTAACTTAACTAGTAGTCTCTAAAAGGAATTGGTAGTAAACAATATATAGTAATAAACTTTGTGGTATAGACAGTAATAAAAAAGTGAGACTAATACAGTGTGTTGTGAATAAGGACAATCCTTGTTGTTGTAGGTTTATTGAATACTACAATGAACTGTATAGGTGCACTTTTTTGTTCTGAGAAAAGTGTGGTTTCTTCAGATTTAATAATTGTGCATGCTATCTAAATAAATGGCATTTTACAGCAGTTAAGTTTGTTTTAATCATTGTCACTGGGTGATAGACATGCATAAGAAGCAAGAGGGCAACTGCTTTACTGTTCTCACTGTACACTATGTGTTTCTGTAAATGGCATGAGTCCTACATCCTCTCACAGTTTACCAAAGAGAAAACAACACTGTCTTTCACATTAAATTATACAGTTGGATTTAATGTAGAATGTCCTTTCCTTGCTGTGCACAATGCACATCATTTTAAATGATGCAAATACAGTCCACCACTTTAGCCAGTAGAATGACAGGAATGTGTGGAAGTCCTCAGAAGAGGGAAATACAATAGCCTTTGAGTGGAGACTCATTGACATATTCATCTTGTATCATTTTGACTCTGACTTTTCAAATGTCACACAGAATACCCCCTGTCCCTTCCAAACAGCTATATTAGATGACTAAATAGTCTTGTAAAATATTTTAAAGAAAATACAGTGTAATAACTACACTGGTGACTTATATATTCTTTAAACTGGAAAACTGGACCGATAAGTTGAGGGATACTTCATTTGAAGTGATAAGACATTGGAAGGATACCACAAGTTTCAGAATCTAGATATTTCATTTAGCTTTTTTTCTTCGCATCCTCCATGGTAACTTCTTGGGACTGTCCTAAAGTAGTCGATAGGGCTATTTGTCTGGCAAGACATTATGTACGGTGCCTACAGAAAGTCTTCATGCCAAGTTCACTTATCCAACCCATTTTTCTAGGTTTTCATTTGTAATTTCTTTTCAGAATGTTTCCATATTTGTTTTTCACTTAGAGATTGTGTTACATTATGTTATTAAGGAAAGTGTGTTTACTGCAAATATATTTTTTCATCCACCCTGCCTGATCACATCAGAGGATTCTCTAATACTAACTGCAAAGCATTGAGTATTAATTAAACAGTGGGTTAATGTTCTGTCAATTCTAAGAAGACAGAATACATGTCAGAAATAGCAATGTAACAACAAAATTTTAGAGAGCTTGTTGAATATGTTATCACTTATCATCTAGTATTTACAAAAAATATTCAGATATTGCTTCTAAATGTCACATTTATTTCTGGAAGTTGTTTTTTAAATATTTAGACATTATTTTTTTTAAATGACAGCAAATGGAAACCTATCTGATAAGTCATTTCATATATTCCCTTTAATCATTTAGTCTTGAAAGAATACATATGTTTCTGTCTTGATCAAAGCAATATTTTAAATTCAAGTGTTCTCAAAAAAATCTTGTTGATTTATTTGCAGTCTAACTCATTAATATAAACAAGTCCATCAATTGCAGCATAGTGTTTTTGCTGTAATTGATTGTTATGGTATACACAATTTCTTCCTAAAAACACAAATTCAAAATTTTTAACAATATATGATAGCATTTTGTCCTCCACACAATGTGACCACATACAGTAGCAGCAGCTCAGTCAGAGAGATATGAGTATGAGAAAAATGTGAGTGTTTATAGTACATGATGCAGCAAGACCTTAAAGGTCATATAATGTCTTTTTTTAAATAAAACATGGTTAACCTTGCCAATTTAAAAAAAAGACTACTCACTTCCTGTTATTAGTTGATATACAATGCTTTAAAATGTCACAACCACTGTCACAATATAATGAATCTGTCTAAAAGTCTTACTAGACAGACTACAAGTAATCTGATTTAATATTTGTCGTAAGAAAGTGCAATTTAAAATTGTTTTCTGATGCATTAGTTTGGTTTGTGAACTGAAAAACTTGTACTAAAAAACCTTAGGCCTACTGTATATCAATAATAAGCACTTTCTAAAAAAATCTGAATGCTATTCTTTAAATATCTAATCATTTTTTTCATCTAACTTTGACTTTTAATCTGAAATGATGGAGAAGAAATTGAGGGGGAAATATGTTTTTCATAACACAGACTGTGTATTGTATTAAGACACAATTTCAGGGGAAATAGTCTTCAGGGGAAGTGAATTTCTACACCTCATGGCTAATATTTGATTTTATATCAGGTGACTCTGATTTTGCAAAACTGATGAATGGAAGAGAAGAATATTCATTCCTGTGGCAATCTCTATCTATCATCGGGGGCATAACAATAGTTGGTTGTCACAGTAATGCAATAAGATAAATCAGACAAAGTCAGATTAAACTTCTATTAGCAGACATTCCTAGTAAGGTTTGTTTTGGCTGCAAGACCATACAGATTATTTTACAACTAATGTAATAGAAATCAGAAAACAATAAAAAAACAGAAAACAATAAAGGACTTCAGTCATTTAAATTGTGAGGAGAGTGGTATGCTGCACACAGCGTCCGTTTGGGTTTTACGACGCTGTTGTGCTTTGGGTTTTGGGGGTTAACGTTTTAAGGGACTTGGGTGCCTTGGCAGGTTTTTGTAGTTCTGTGTCAGTTATGAGTTATGCACAATAAAAAGCAGACGTCTGTGAAATCTGTCCGCCTCAGTCCCTGGTTTTCCGCGGTGTAACATTGGCAACAAGGATGGAGCTTTCACTCCCACCACCTCCCCCGTTCCTTGCTTTACCTGGCGAGCCCCCAGTGCCCTAGACTTGCTGGCGGGACTCTTTTGAGACTTACTGGGCTGCACTTGACCTCAGAAATGTGCCAGACCCCTGGAAACAAGCAATCCTAGGGACTGAGCGACAGCTAAAGTCAGAAAAAGATTGCTTGCAGCACTAGATGACCTAACGCTGAATAAGGCTACCCCAATAGTGTTTCAGACGGAGGCTGCTGCTGCCTTGTCCTCTACACTAGCGTGCTCCCCTGCCCCTTCTCCCACACTCGCTGCCAGCCATGTGGAGCAGCCAGAGCAGCCGGACAGCCCAGACTCTCTCACACATTACACAGATGTGCTGCACAAACTGCAACTGCGTGCGTCTTCTCCCAGGCGCCGCGGGAATTGTTGTTCATCCTCTTATGACACCAGGGCTCAGAACTGCACTGCCCGAAGGCATCAGTGTCAACGACGTGGCAAGTATAATCACTTTGCTAAGGTCTGCCATTCAGAGCCGCCCTGCCCGCAGCGTTTAGCTTCGGCCTCGCCGTCCTCTGCTCCCACCACAGTTCACACAGTGAACGCAGCACCCAGAGCTTTCAAAACGTGCACTGTTGAGCTGAAAGGTGTGTGTATTCCCCTGTTGCTGGATACCGGAGCTGGTGTCTCTATCCTCAATCTCTCAACAATGGAGCAGTTTTTCTCTCACCTGCCTCTCTCAGCACCATCCACCACCCTCTGGCAGTTATGGCACATCATAAATTGATATAGTGGGCTCACTCAGCTTACCAGTGCGTGATGGCTCCAGGTCTGTCTTTGCCTTCAATTTGCCATGACACCAACCTCCCAGGACTGGACCTTTTTACTCACCTCTGGTTCTCTCTTCTTGACAACAGCGGCTCAGCCATTCTCACTGTCAGCACTCTCTGGCAGTCCCAGTGCCCTGCAGTGTTCCATGGCCTTGGCTGCATCACCTCTTTTAACCACAAGCCCCTGATCGACACCACCGTGCGCCCAGTCATCCAGCCACTGCACCACATCCTGCTGGCCCTCCTTGATGAGGTCGCTGCCGAACTCCAGAGACTCCAGGAGGCAGGTATCATTGAACTGGTCGATGCCCCCTCATGGGTGTCCAGTTTGGTGGTTGCGAAGAAGAAGTCCAGGTCTGCGTGGACCTGAAGGTAGTGAACAAAGCTGGCATACCAGTACCAAGTACCTCCACCCCAAAGTGGAAGAGCTAACCTCACAGATCTCCGGTTCCACTATATTTACGAAATTGGATCTTCATCAGGGCTACCTCCAGATTTCTCTCCACCCTGACAGCCGGAACTTGACAACTGTTGTCACACACATCAGTGTCTTCCGCTACACAAGGGTGCCCTTTGGATTGAGCTCTGCCCCCAACCGTTTCCAGAAAGTGATGTCCACTATCTTCACCGGAATGGAGTAGTCTTCTATTTTGATGACAATGTGGTTCATGGCCAAACCCGTGCCAGCCATGATGATCGCCTCCACAGGGTGTTCAAGGTGCTTCACCACAACCACCCCACCCTCAACAGAGAGAAATGTGTGTTGGCTGCTGACAGAGGAGGGCCTGCTCAGACAGAGGATCCTGGCCTGGCCGGAGACCCTGCCCAGATGGAGAGGCTAGCAGGAGGAGCCCGCGGAGCAGCTTGCCTTGCGTGTGCAGCCTGGAGGAATGGTTTGTGGTCGGGAGGGACGCTCGACTCTTCAGGCGGGGACAATGTAGCACCACACGGGGCTCTTTAGCCATGCACATGCAAGGCTGGCTGAGAACAGCACCTGGGAGCGGGACTGCAGGACTAAATAGTGGGGCGGAGGCTTGGAGACAGCCTCTTCCCTTTGTGTCTGTGTGTTAGTGAAGGTGCAGTGCTGTAACCCCTGTCCCTGTGTGTGTACCTTTCCCCGGTTCGAGTTAATAAATGTGTTGTTCAACCCCGTTCCCTGAGTCCTATGCCTGCTCCATTCTGTTGTCGAATCCCGCGGTCATTACAATACTTTGCACATGGTCCTTTACACAACCTCTCTGGGAACTGACATTCATAACATAGTGATGGAGACACTATTCTGTAAAAAAGGAGCCGTCCTTCAGATGAGATATAAAACTCGATGTCCTGACTCTCTGTGATTATTAAAAATTCCAGGGCGTTTCTGTAACGAAAGCGTTCTTTCCGGACCCTATGCGGACGACACGATCCAGTAAAAAGTGAAGAAACACAGAGAAAAAAGGCATGCGGGAGTTGGGAATGAAAAGGGGGCGTGTCCATGGTGCGCTAGTGATCGGGGGAGGTGTGGCCGAGGCAAACAATCCTGAAGAAAGTCCAAGGGGGAATCCAAGCGGAGGCATAAGTCCAAAACCGGGCAGTCCATCCAAGACTGATGATTTAAAATGGTGACCGGGTCGGAACCGGCAGGGGGAACGGGAACTGGAACAGAAACTTAAAACCATAACGGGACCAGGCGCTTCCAGGTCCCTGACTCGGGATTAACGTCAGTGTCTGGCTTTTAAGGGGGGCGGGAAAGAGGCTGGAACAAGGGGCAGGTGCAAATTAGGTCCGACGTGAAAGAGCCAGAGAGCCCTTAAGGAGGAGGGACTGCAATCGTGACAGTTTCCAGAAAAGAGTAGGGTGTTACTCCAGTACTCCAGTTTTCCCTTGGCCTTTACAAATCATGGCCTTGTAATAATTCCCATCTATAAATTGGCTTCATTACTTTGTTCTCCTTTCCTCTGGTAGCTGATGTGTGGTAACTATACAGGTGCAGTTTGTCTGCTGTCGCATCATCCAGGTGGATGCTACTACACATTGGTGAAGGTGGAGGGTGATTCTCATTACTTGTACATTGAGAGGGGGGTGCATAAAAGCAGTATATAAGTGTCATCATAATAATAATAATAATAATAATAATAATAATAATAATAATAATAATAATAATTCTTATTCATCCAATTCATCCAATTAGGGATGAATAGTTTCGCAAGACATTGTACATCTACAGCTAATATGTGTTTTAATAATCAGGATCAATAAGTGCTTGTGTCAATTAATATTAATTATCCTTTCTTAACAGTAGCCAATTGCTGTATGTTACACTGCTGCTTCTTAGGTATCTGGATATGCAATGTTTTTGGCTCTCCAGAGGAAGGCTTATGACCTCATTCTCTCTGCAGCATTTTAAGGAGAACCTTAATCTCTTCCTTCTAAAAGACGTTGTTTACAACATTCTGATCTCCTTGGAAACCACTTTAAAAAACCTCCTTCCTTGCCCTGTGATGAACTTAAATGCAGCCTTTATATTTCTAGTTCTAACCTTCTATGTTTAATTATTCTATTTTACCAAGGTCTGGGCTATGTCATTGAATTCAATACAAGGCTTTGCTTGGTTGGTAAGAACATCATTGAATGAGATTTTATTCAATACAATAGAGAAAATAATTCAAAAAGACATACTGCTTCTTGGTGTAATTGGTATATTTCATTTAAAAAATGGTACATTTTCATAGATTTTTTGTTAAATTTCTTAATTCTAGATTAGTTTTATGAAATACTGTAAATTCTGAAAATAAATCAGGAGATAACACTGTTATATGCTTGATATGTAATGGAAGCTTGTCTTCAAAGCTACAGTAGTTTGACCAATGCCCAGTACAGTGATCTGGGACAGTGTTCTGCACAGGTGAGGTGCTGTTCTTCAGAAAAGACATTATAACAAAGACCAGATTACTTCGGCATTAAATATCCCATGACAATATTGATAACAGTGTTATCCTGGTATCCTTGATAATTTCCACCCTGATCTTGCACGATCTTGCCTTCCTAAAACTGCCTTTAATTTAAATTGCTGCGGAAATGTTTCAGTTTTCCACCTCATTTACTGTATAGCAAGGCGCTGGTGCATCCCAGGGGGAAGATGTACGTTAGTAGTGGAAGAAGTGGGTCCCGTCATATATCTAGAGCATTTAGGGATACTTTGTGATGTAAAGCACCATATAAATGTGAAGAATTATTTTGAACCTGATATCTGGCAGCTACTTATCTGACATTGCTTGCCATGACCCTACTGCAGTGGTGATGAATGTAGGCAACACAACCCCAACACTGGCAGGATAATGAAAGAGGAAATACACATGTATTGGTCCAGCCCCAGACTGAATGTGCCCAGTAAAAATGACCCTAGAGACTAGGATATAAGAAAAAAAATCCATAATTCTAGGGTTTGCTGAGCAGAGAATCTGGAAGGTATTAAAGCAGATATGATTGGGGTTCCTGGGACATGGCCAAAGCTGTCTGCTTTTTGTGTGACATACCTCTCATCTCTGGATAGCCTGCACAGAGAAAGAAATGAGCTGGTGTAGAAGCTGTAAAGGCTATTGTAATAGCTGGTGCCAATGCCAGCTTACCAACCTGTGAGGCATTTTAGTTACAAAAAGTGCCCACAACTAAACTGGTGTCAGACTTACACAACACACAGACAGCCTATCTACTGAAGGGGCCATGGAGTGTGCTTTTTCTCCTGCTATGTGTCGTCTTGAGCATATTCCTACGTTTACAGGTTTCCAAACGAGAAGCAAAAATATAAGAGAAAAAATCCCGCTCTCCAATACAATCTGACATGTTTTCCTCAAAAAATGCTATCTGGATGTTCTCTTAGACCTTTTCTGGTCACATTATTTGCTACTGTGACAGAGTCACAGACGATTCAGACGGTATAAAATAAGTAGGAGCAGAATCAGACACAGTTCAAAACAGTACTTTAACTGAAGAAACACAAAGCAAAGCAGAACTGGTACTAAACAAGAAAACAACCAAGCAGCTGAGAAAAACAAAAGTAATATTTGATCTATCTGTTCCCACCAGAAAAGTGACAGTCACCGGAACAGTAATGAAACTTGCAGCGGAAACGCTGTTTTTATAGCTAGAGGTAGCCTCCCAGGACACGTTGACTAGCTGACTGAATGAATGGAAAGGACTAGAAGGTATATCTGCATTCTCACCCTCATTACACTTCAGCCCAGCTGGACTTAATGAATGTGTAGCTGGCACTTATTTTACATAGAAATCATGACTGAAGAATACAACTATTGTAAATTGGAAGGATAGGCATTTACTGTATGTGCAGTACAATGTTATAGTACAGTAGTTAAGAGAAATGTACACTATATTTAGATTTCTTAATGTCTCTTTCCATAATTAATAATAATATTTTAGGACAGTAGTCTTTATGATTGGTTGATTTGTTAGACTTTTTAGTCATCCATTATTTTATATGTTGAATTTTTATAAATTCATTATTTTATATGCTTTGGCCCATTATTTGGTTTCTTTTAAAGAAATATATTGAATAAATGTGCAACATTCAGTGCAACTTTCAAATCTGAGGGTCTAAAACAACTTGAGACTGAAGACTAAAATCCTAAAATATGAGTATTCATTATGAACAGAGACATCAAGAAAAGTCTTTTACAACAAGTCTTAACAAATTAACCAATCATACAGTACATTATCTCATATTTCAGTACAGCTAAAATATAGTCTTCTCTCCTTGTCATCTTATGAACTTGGTACTCATCTAAGGCAGCTCCAATGTATTGATAAGTTAAAAAGGAGTCAATTTCTTTATCAATGCCTTAAACCAGTCATACTGTATATGCACCTACCCTACCTTTAAATTTGTAAAATAAGAGTTGCTATCTCTGCTTTCCATTAAAATCAGCAATTTCTGAAGATACAGTTGACTGCTGTTAATAAACATGTTAAGATTTCTTTGTTGTATAATTGGATCAATTGCATTACCAATGGAAACACCTGCATTCTATTGATTTTCCCAAAAGAATATCTGCACTTGCCATCAGAAGGAATTCAACAAGTTAAATTCAGACATCCTCACATCAACAGTGAAAAAGTGGGAAGAACATATAACCCCTCGTACTCAGTAATTGATGAGTAAAAAACTAAAAAGAATCAAACTCAATAAAGCACAAGGGATTTCAGAGCTTTAAATGATAATGGTATCATAAAGTTGCTGAATGACATGAAAGCACTCAGCTAGTCTCTTTTTTACAATAAATGAGACTTTAATGGATTACATTTCTTTTCAATTCATTTAAGTTCACAAATGTCCCTAAATGTATGCATTTAGAGAATCATTAGAAGGGTAATAGGCTCAAAGTCAGAAACTCTTCAGACTAAGTGAATAATAAAGATGACAGGGATGTTTTCTTTTAACAGCAGCTTTAGTAATTGATTTTAACCTGAAATATTGCTAATGATTACCCCGTAACATCATCATTCCTTTGTCAGAGCACCTTTTTGCCCAGAAGTACAGATTATGACACAGTACTCATGTAAAACAAGAGGAAAATGAAAATTACAATTGTAATTTTTCTTTCTTACCAATTCATTCTCAGAGATACGAGCATGCTGTACTTGAACAGTCCACTATAATCTGTTGTCCCTCAAGCTGATGGAGTGTATGGCACTTTCTGATCTCCAATACATTTGTAATGTCAGTCAGTAAACTTTAAACAAGGCATCCATGTGGTTTATGTAGATTTGACCTCAGATTTCTAATAGTGTTCCATGTTATGATGGAAAGAACAAGGCAGACTTTCATTCTCATGCGTATGGATTCATTGAGAAGGGGAAGCACCTGCCCTCAATCCTGCCCCTCCTTATTTAAGCCGGGCGCTCTCGCTACTCCCGGCTCTGCATTGGAGGGCGGACGCCTGGAGGCCCGCCTACCACCAAGTCGCCCTACGTCCGCGGCTTGAAGGCATAGGCCTCCTATCGGCGTCCTGACCTAGCTGAGTCCGGGGCTCAGAGAGCCTGGCCTCATCATCCTGTTTTTATTTCCCTGTCCCCGTTCGGGTTTTTTAACTTTGTCTTGTCTTCATCGCTGATGGATCACTTGGATTAGGACCTTGGACTTTTCCCCGGATTTCCCCCTGGATTCCCTTGGACTTGTTTGCCATGGCCACGTCCCCCGAGCACCAGTTCACTGTCGTCACGCCCCCCCTGTTTGTCAACCTGCCCTGATCCCCGTCGTCTCCTTCCCGTTGTCCTACTCCACTCACTTCCGGATTATACCATCGGCATAGGGTCCTGAACTACGCTTACAGGTCCTGCAGTTCTGCAGTGGTCTTCTTATATACATCTACTGATACTCTTCTTAGTCAATAGTTCACTATTGATGTTGGCAAGAATCAATGTCATCAAATGGAACCCAACTTTTGCCAGGCCTTTCAACCCTTATCCTCTGGCTGACAGGAGTGATATTCAGTCACCTCTCATTTTTTTCCTGCCACCAGCTCAACTCCTCTCTCCTGTTCCATGAGGATCTCCCCATTGTCTTTCCCATCCTTTGAACTGCTGTCTTTTTGTCCCTCCCAGTCAGCCCCACAGCTGTCAGTATTCTCTGATTGTGCAGGGAATCTTCTGCATGCAACCTCCACCAGAAACCACCATGTCTGCCACCCTTTTCCCTCTGCAGTCTTGTACCAGATCTTCATATTTGTCATTTTTCCACTCAAAGGCCTCCTCACATCCTTCATCCCATGGGACCATCAGCTCAATGAAGATGATCTGTCTCACTCCTTGGGACCACATCACCACATCTAGCCTTTGGGATGTTTGTACAAACTGCAGAAATCCACCAAGGTCACTCTCATGCCCCACGATGGAGCTTTATGCAAGATAAAACCTTTGATTTTCCCTGACCTTGTCCACATCTTGCCCTCCCTGACAAATACAACTGCATTTGTAGATACTCCGTGAGCTTATCTTTTCCCCCATCTCTCTTTCTCCAGGATGTCTGTGAGTGTCATCATGACCTTGTCTTGGTGCCATCTGTTCCTCCTTTGGTGCTACTCTGCAGCCAGAGAGGATATGTTCCATGGTACCCCTCTCACCACTGAGCCTGTATGGTGTTATCTTCCATCACACTCTAGTTGTACAAACTCCAGGGCTCCAAACTCCACAATTCTGTCCAAGTTAATCTTATTTTAGGAAGATTCCACTTTGTCTGTGCTTCCTGCACTCCCATCTCCACTACTCTGGACCTTCAGTTCTCCTCCTCCTGATTCCTCACTTCTTCCTGAACCATAGCTCTCCTTTTCTTTAAGCTGGCTTTTTCCCAATGCTGGAAGTTTGTCCCCGGCCTTGCTACCCTGCATCTTTCCACCATAAATTATTCCACAATTGAAGACAGGTGGAGCTGGAGTTGTCCTTATCTTACATAAAACCCCACTGAAGCTTGAGGGATTCCTGGCCACTTTCAGAGGTGCTTGTTGATCTTTCTCTCCACTGCTTTCACCATTGTCATGAGTACCTCATATCTGTTAGCAGCCAATTCAGTTATTTATATAGGTTGCCTAAAACTGCCATTTAGAGATTAAGAAAACTTGTTTATGTAATTGATCAATTAAAAAAGCAATGCTTCAATGGAGGGAACACTGATTGTTGAGCATTGAAGGACAAAGTCTCCAAATTTGTTATTTGTATATACCTGTTTAATTGATCATTGTCAAATTGTAAAGCCATTGTTTAAAATATGAAGAAGGTGCCGGCATGGTCTATCTATAACTTGAGTCCTGAGCTCTTCTTTATATTGGTGGAGATAGACTATGTACTTTAGACATGCTGTGCTGTTAATGCATATCAGTGATATAACAGGAACACCCTTTAGCTAAAGACCACATGGTTTTAACAAAGTTTTGTCCTCCATATACTATATCTGTAGGAATTCTAACAAATGAGACATTGTCTTGCAAGCAGGATATTGGTGTCCATTTGAGTGAAAATTGATCAACTGATCATGTGGATTTGTATTTAGTAATGATGATTTGTTTTACCTTAATGGGTAAAAGGCTATTTTTGTCAACGCCTGTGTGGTGTATTGCACAATAGTTAAGGGCTGTTTTAATGAAGAGTACTGCTTTAATTATCATAATTATCAGCTTGGAAGGCTAAAGTTTATCATCACAAACTCAAAGAATCAATGACATCTTTATAGCCTTATGAGCCCTAAAAATATTCTAGAGGAGATTACTTTTTATACATACTGTATACAGTGGTGTGAAAAAGTGTTTGCCCCCTTCCTGATTTCTTATTTTTTTGCATGTTTGTCACACTGAAATGTTTCAGATCATCAAACAAATTGAAATATTAGACAAAGATAACACAAGTAAACACAAAATGCAGTTTTTAAATGAAGGTTTTTATTATTAAGGGGAAAAAAATCCAAACCTACATGGCCCTGTGTGAAAAAGTGATTGCCCCCCCTGTTAAAACATAAATCAACTGTGGTTTATCACATCTTTGGAAAGCTGAGTACAATTTCTCTAGCCACACCCAGGCCTGATTACTGCCACAATCAAGAAATCACTTAAAAAGGACCTGCCTGACAAAGTGAAGTAGACCAAAAGATCCTCAAAAGCTAGACATCATGCTGCGATCCAAAGAAATTCAGGAACGAATGAGAAACAGAGTAATTGAGACTGTATATCCTAGCCCATGCCCACAAGTGAGCTAAAGGAATTTATTTTCCCAACTATTACTTTATTTGGATGTAGAGTTTGAATTTCATTTTGGTTGTTAATTTTCCAAATCACAAATGAATTAATTACTACACTATAAATATACACATCATTTATAGTATTCCACCTCTTGCTCTCAATTAACACCTTAACAATTTTTAAGTTTCAAAATCCAAACTCTTTGCCCCCTCATAGAGGTTTCTTTTGTTCACTGAACTATTTATCTAACTGTGTCGAATCAGGGACAAGAGCAAACAGTATTTGAAAAATGATTGATAGGATTAATTCCCTTTTTAAAAGGCTTTCATCTTGTTACTTTTGTGGGTAGTTTTCACGAAGCTTTCCCTGAGTAAGATAGGTAAAAGTAATAAAAGCTTTTAATTCATATAGACCCTGGCATTCTCTTTACAGTACATTCATCTTTCCAACTCCAGGCAGTGCCATTCCATAACCAAAGATGTTTGACCTTTGTTGACAACTGTTGTACTAGCTGGAACTTTATAGTGAGGAGTTTTAAGGTTCTGATTGATATGTTAAAGCTGCTGTTTATAGCATTATGAAAAACTTGAAGGGATTTAGCTTCTAATTTATTTACTGATCATATGGAGTATAATGAATGTGAGCCTCTATCTTCTGATCAATCAATCAATCAAAGTTTATTTATCAGCGTGCAGCAGTAGTTGCTAGCAATGAAATGTCTTTTCTATGAGCTTACCGGTTAAAATTAAGGTTACAAAATAAGGTTAGATAATAATAGATAATAGTGCAATAGAAATTGAATAAAATAAACTCAGACAGAGCTCAATATAAATAAAGCTGTGATGTGTCCAGGGTGTATGTAGTAAATTATGTTCAAGTAGTGCAGTATGCCGAATACAATAAAAACTGTATGTCCATGTAGCCATTACGGTTGATTTCCTGAAGGAGCTGCAGCTTGGCTATTTAGCAGTCTTATTGCCTGGAGGTAGAAGCTGTTCCGTAATCTGTTAGTGTTTGACTGAATGCTTCCATACTGTTTACCAGATGATCTGAAAAATAAGATTGAAATTGACAAATAATTTGAGTTGAGATATTAAAGTCTTCTGGCACCTTACAGACCTTTCTATGTTTTGCTGACAAACATTATTTAATAGTGTTCTAGAGTAAAAAAAGCAGATGCCTGAAATTAATGAACACGATTAACCTCTGTGAATCAAAATCTAAAGCTTAAGCATCTTACTATGACATCTGAATCCTCCATCATGCATTTTAAAAATATTGCTGCATACCAGTAATTGATGCATTGAATAAATTGTACAGATTCTTACATTGTCTCAAGGTTCACATGATTTTATAAAAGACAGTGATAATAGGTTTGTTTGTTTGTATTCATCTCCAAAGTGCCCAGTTCTTACAGCAGCCAGGATGTACTGTACATGTGTTTGAAGCTCAAGATGATCCCGCTTTTACACCTTACAATGTTGCCGGCCTTTCTGTCATGACCTATGGCAGCTTAGTATTATTACTACATAGAAAAGAATAGCAACAAAAATCTTCAAATTGCATAGTACTGTATATGCTGCAATTGTTTTGATAGCTATAGAAATGTTGCCAGAAGCGTACAAAGAGAAAATATGTGGTGAAAATAATATGATTGTAAGGTGTGAACACTCCAAAAATCATTAGCAAAAAACATGTTCAAATGTATCATATACTGTAAAATGATATAACTCTTGCATATAAAAAACAATGATATAGTAAAATACATTTTAAAAATGATGTTTAACACATTGAAAAACAATTAAAAAAAATATGCAGAAGGCCTTTAGTGGTACATGACAAAATCAACTGTTTTCTACAAAAAGGTGTTAAGAATGAGAAAAAGATGTAGTAAAAATCCAAATAAACAAGGAAAAATGTAAAAAAATGAAAGAAGTAATGTATAAAATCTTTGTGTCAGTGATATCTGACTAAAATGCAGATTTTTGTCATTTGGCTACATCTACAAAAGTCAGATGCTTTGAACAAGGTCTCCATGATTTAAGTTTAAAGCTTTAACTTTTGATAGCTTGTGATTGTGAGTCAATGAAGCAGAACGAAGAAGTACTGTATAAAGGCATGGACTCTTGAATATGCTGTTCCTTGAAATGAGTAATGGAATGAACAAAGCCCTGCACTCTGAGACATGTTTTCTTCTTTTGCATACTTGCATTTTTCGTATACAGTATGTGGAATTTATATTTCCTTATCAGTTCATTTTTAACTGGGTTCTGCTCTCTTATTGTCATTACATTACACCTAACTACTTACTGTAAATGTCCTTTAGTGCTTGATATTCAAAGCTGATTTTACTAACAAGCATGACCATGGTAATCAACAGTAAAATGTAATTAAAAATGCATGGATCCAGTTTGGGTTCTACTAAATTATGTGGAATATTACTCAAAACAAAATGTAAGTAATATTTTAATAAAACTGTTATTGAAAGTAAGAACCTTAGCCAGGGCAACAGAATGATTTTGTGTGCAGCAACAAATCCAAGCTTGCTTTTTATTATTATTTTTTATTGTCATGATAGAAAAAGTAAAGCTTTCGTTACAAGTTGCAAAAGTAGAAAGAAAAAAAACATTATTTTGAAAAAAATATTTCTATTATTTGGTAGGCAGTTAAGTACTACTTGCTCTCTTCAGCTCGTATGCTGGTGCAGCTCCCCCACTCAAATGTCTTCATGTTGTTATGGTGTATAATAGCATTTGCATTAGTAGATGAAATAATTTTGGTGTTAATACAAAAGTCAAATGGGAGACTAATCTATTACAAAAGTTTGATTGCTCATTTACTGGCTATCCCTCTTGTCCCTTGCACAGATGATGGTCTTCTGTGTGCACACACTCTCGCGGGTTGAGCAGGTGTCATCTCGGGAGATATCTAGTCATGTTCTGTGCAATCCGGCAATGGAGAGCTCTCTTCAACACTCTTGTTTTGCTTCCTTGTTTTGACACCTTTCAGTTTGAAAGTGCTGGGCTCTCGTCCAAATATTCCTCCTCCATCTGTTTTGGTCAAGGGCCATGAACTCCCGGGGGTTTATATCAATGTTGCATTTCTTCAAGTTTTCTTTTGCCATGCCTTGCTTCCTCTTCTGGTGTGATTGCCTTGGGTAAGCTGGGAGCAGAAGATCTCCTTTGATAGCCTGGAGTCTGACAACCGCATGATAAGACCAA
Organism: Atractosteus spatula; assembly: GCF_055471065.1. Lineage (NCBI taxonomy): Eukaryota > Metazoa > Chordata > Actinopteri > Semionotiformes > Lepisosteidae > Atractosteus > Atractosteus spatula. The sequence goes on along the minus strand of NC_142711.1, from coordinate 30,775,435 downwards.
CCAAGTGGAGCTGATTTCTACAAGGTCCAGAGAGATAGATGGTTCTAGTGGTAATTATGTTTGCTATTTTCTTTTCTGTAAATAAATAGTGCTATAACTTTATATTATTTTTTTACTTTTGATTTGCATGTTACATAACACCAATCCAAAAAACAGAGGTGATGTCAAAGGATATCAGAAAAAAAGCCTTTTAAAAAAAGGAATAAATCCTATTTATCATTTTTCAAATACTTTCTTCACTTGTCCCTGACTAGATGCACTTAGATACAGTAAATAGTTCAGTGAACAAAAGAAACCCCTATAAGGTGCTGAACATTTTGCATGTTGAAGCTTAAAGATGTCAAAGATGAGATGGATTACTACTGTATAAATGAAGATGAAGTGAAGATTTATAGGTCTAGCTTTACTACAGGAAAGGGAAAGTATCACATTTTAACATCTTCACCTAATTTGGGTATCTAAGGGACTGAAGTCTGTTGGATGATGTGCCAAATGAATTTAAAGATTAAATCAATCAGAGTGCACATCTGAAGGTACATTGATATGTCAGCAATATAAGTAAAGTTGAGAAACCACCATAATAATGAAAACTATATAAAACAAAAGGTTAACATTTTTTTTTAATGTGTTTCACATTCACAACTTGGATATTCATCAAAATGTAAAATTAATCCAATCAACCACTTAAATGAATAGCCATTTAAAGCCATTTAATAAATATTTTTTGCTTGTACTGTAGTTGTGTATTTTCAACAACAGATGAATGAAAGTTCAGAGTTATTCAGGAAGCAAATGAATTGTGATTTAGAGCATGGTCACCTTCTCAATAACAGTGTGATACGGCAATACAACTGCCCCAAAGTGGAAACAGTTAGAAAGAATCATACGCACAGCATCCAAGATCATCCGATTTGATCTTCCCTCTGTTCCCACTATTTTTGACAGCTGCATCAAATGGAAAGCTATAAAAGTGTCAACAGACCACATCTATCCCGCTAGCTTCTTTTTCAAACTTCTCACTTCAAGAAGGAGGTGTCAAAGCATCATACTGTATATAGTACTCTTCATTTTTTATAATAGCACCTATTTAGAGGCCATTAGGCACCTCAATATGTAGATTGTGGATGTTGCAAGTATTACATGGGAGTGAATATGCTGTAAATATACAGAGGAATAGACCTTTGATTGAGCAATATGTACAATATTGTGTTAGTATACTGTAATATGTGGGGTTTTGTTTTGTTTTTATGTGCGCTGCACTGAGGCAAATTCCAATCAATTCTCTTGACATGGCAATAAAGTATTGAATTGAAATGAAATTGAATAATTTCTGATTGCTTTTACTATTCAGTGAACTTTTCCTACATCCTGAATGAAAGTGTACAAGTGGTTCTCAGTCCATTGCATTACTATGAAAACCTACTGTTCATAATAAGGTGTCATATTCTTCCTCCTGTTAGAATGATCTGTTTTTTTTGTCCTCACACTTCAGTATGTGGTACAACTGTCAATGAAAGGCCCTTTCGAGAACTAGCTGTCAACTATAATAATGTTGGCTGTCTTTTGTTTAATAACTCATTTACAACTGAAAGCAATTATTCCGTGTGTCTTTTACCAGATGATCCAAGACATTCTTTAGGGTTTTTAAAACCTGATTTATCTTTTATCTTATGTGTTGTTGAATAATAGGTTTCTATGACTATTTGTGTACACACATTTACTCATCATTTTAAATCACGGTTTTCATAATATATATTATATTATGTATAGAATAAGAGCCTCGGTGTCCTGTTATTAATTTGTTAAGCAGTTTTGACAGCTGTAAAGCATTACTGTACTGTATATGACACAATACAAGATAGTTTATATTTGTTACTTAACAAAATATCTAATATCGGTTTGGTTTCAAATTTGAACCAAACTAATAAAAAGGGTAAAACAAATTTATAAATGTATCTATTTGATACAATAGAAATTGTTATCCTGTACTTGTGGATATCCATTATTGTTTATTCCTGGAAAAGATCACAGCAGGCTGGAATCTAGATGCATAGGGCACAAGGCAGTATTTCACTCTGGACAGGATACCAGTTCACTCCGGGGCATACACATGGGAACAATTTAGAAACCCCAATTAGTATAGCCAGACAACATGTGTTTAGAAGGTAGAAGGAAACTGGAAGACCAGGAAGAACCCATACAAATGCAGGACTCTCCACCTCTGTCTATTACAAACCCCCATATTCACACAGCTATCTCCTGTACAGCTCTCTTCGCCCCACTCACACCAAAAAATCTCTCCTTTTTTCACAATTCCTCAGGCTACGTCAACTCTGCAGATGACAACATGGATTTCCAGAACCAAGCACTCAAAATGTATTATTTTTTCATCAACAGAGGATACCCTACCTATGTTATCGATAGGGCCCTCACCCGGGCCAAAAACCCTTGGATCATCAACTTGACCAGGAATTCCCGGTCTCACAACTACATTCCTTTGGTGCTTCCTCACCACCCTAACACACTTTCTATCCCCAAGACCATCATTAACAACTACTCCATTTTACAGGCCGATCCCTCCATTAGTACCCTTTTTTCCGACAACCCAATCATCTCATATTGCCAAACACCCAATCTACATAAACTTCTTGTTCACAGCTCCCTTGACCGCATTGGGCAATCATCCCCACCAGCAGTGGCTACATGTTGTGTACCCCCCCCCCCCCCCCCAATCCATTACCAGAAAAAAGCGAGAGAAAATACTGTAATAATTCATTGACGTGTTTGGAGTAAGAGCTTGCTACCGCCAATTCAAACGGAATGTAAGGCGGCACATGCAGGGATCGCCCATGTACACAGGGAGCCCAAATACACACACACTACAATAACCTTTAATGCAGGTACAGCAATACAACCAGTAAATCAGATTCACAGCCAGTCTACAAGCTGACAAAAGAGATCAGCACAGCAGAGACCAATGACCATCCTGTTTGAGCACATTATTTGAAGAACAGGAGCACACTCCCAACTCGTGCAAGTCCATTGCAGTCAATAGACCCAAATCAGTCAATACATTGCATCAACGATTAAATATTTTTCTATATGGGCTTTCAAGAAGGGATCAAACTAGCTGATAATGTAAACTGTGCCCAGGCTGTAGCTAGCTGCAGCTAACTTTTCAACCACGGTTGTTGTAGCACTGGCTGCAACGTTAGCCATAAACCCAGGATTGGGGTCTGGCTCAGCAAACTTGAAATAACCAGTCAGTCTGGGGATCTTTTTAAGTAGATCCTGCTCAACTGCTCTCTTAACCGCCGTGCTTTTCGTGTTTGTGCCCCGCTATCATATTTTCTATCGCACATTTTGAGGCTAGCTACCGTAAACTTGCACCAGAGATCACCCGATGAATCCACCAAAATAAATTTGAACTGCGAACTTTGCATCTAACCAATCATTGGGTCACAAATTATTCAACATTTTTATGGACCAATGGGGGCCCACAGGTCTGTTTAAAAAATACCCCAGCCAATCGGGGGCCCCTGATCAATCCAGGGCATCTAGGCTACAGCCTTTGCTAGCCTGTTCGTTAATCCACCCCTGCCCACCAGGCACCTTCCCCTACAACAGAACTCGCTGCATCACCTGTAAATACATATCTAGCAACACGCTCATTTAGGGCCCCTCAGGTCAATTCTGGATCACACAGACGACATCCTGTACCTCCAGCAACCTCATTTACTGTATCTCTTGCAAAAAATGCCCAGCTATCTACATTGGGGAAACCAGAAGGAGACTAGGAGATTGCATCCAAGAACACATTAAGGCTGAGAAAATTGAAGATTTCTCCATGCCCATAGTTTCTCATTTCACCTCAGACGGCCATGATCACACTGACCTCTCTGTCTCAAAGAATGGTTTCTCAACTCCCATAGCAGAAAGACAACTGAAACACCATCACCCTTCTCTCAATGACCGACTTATTTTAATGTAATCTTTTCTATTCTCATGCAGGTTTTGACTTCACACCTTTCTTCACCCCTCTCCACTTTGCACTTCCTGAGTGTCTCTGTGCCTCTCTGCCACTCCTGCCTCCTCCGTTCTCCCAGCTTATGTTCTTCTGTGCTATTTAATCTTTGATGTCTGTCCTGTCTTTCTCACACCCAAAGAAGGCTTCACAGCTGAAATGTTGTGTTTTCTCTCTTCTCTTTTCAGCATGGAATAAACCTATTACTTGTTCCTTTGTAGACTGCGCATGTTGACGCAGCTACCCACCTGAACAAATGCAGGAAGTACATGCAAACTCCACAGAGAAGACATTCCCTTTTTGGAACAGAACCCACGACTCAAGAGCTATGAGGCAGCAGCATTAACCAACATGCTACTGTGACACCCTGCATGAAGTCCAGTGAAGTCAAAGCATGCTATTTCTTGTTTACCATTACTTTGATGGAATAGTTTATAACATTATTATTTTATTTCCATTGCTGTTTTTCTATTACCAGGAATTCCTTGTAAAGTATACCTTTCTTTTAATTGAGTAGTTCAGTAACCCAAGCCCTAAATGAGACAGTAAAGATGTGATTTGGATTACTTGCTTTATTGTCATAACTCCCCTGGAGGAGGGAAAAGCAGCCTGATAGTAAGGATGAGGGTGTATGAACACCTCCTCATTCTACGAAGGATATGCCAGAGAGCTGCTGTAAGGGTGATGATGGCGTGGAGGGGTGGGAGTGAAAGATAATGCGTGAGTGGATGTTCTAGAGTCGTGATATTTATACATAGGAGAGTGAAAGTGGGTGAGATCAGGGTTTGACCTCCTCCTAAACTTTTGTATAAAACTTAATAAATCATTAACCTTAAAATATTTTCAGCACCATTGTAAATATGACCTTTAAGTCCATTTGAGAAATGCACATTACTTTTAGTATTTTAGTATTGTGTTGTGGCTATGGGTTGTGAGGCTAGGTGTATTTATAACTTAATTATTAATTGTACTTGTGTCTTACTATGAAAAGATGTTTCATGAAGTAATAGGTTTGGCCAACAGATTTAACAGTTCATAGATACTGATACACTTCACATTTGAGTATTATCTACAGCATTGTTCTTATTACATTGATTATATGTAGTACCTCTGTTAAATCCACTGAATGTTTATGAACTCTCAAGATCAAGTTCAAGTTCAAGTTCAAGTTTATTGTCATTATACTCATATACAGGTATATGGTATAACGAAATGCTATTTAGCGAGCTCTCGGACATAAGTAGTACAAAGAAAAAACAACAACAACAATACAATTGTATAACAAAAGAAAGAGACAACAGGCAGTGTGCAAAAAACAACAACAGGCGATGTGCAAAAACAACAACAGGCAATGTGCAAAACAACAAAAAGGTAACAGGTAATGTGCAAAAACATGCATCAACAGAATGAAATAAAGGGAAAGAAATTATGTATATACACTGGTTTTATTGTTGTCTCACTGAGGCCAAAGGAAAATTTCCATTACATGTAGACAATACAATTTATTTCAATTCTAATTTTTGATACTGTATATAGAACTGATTCGAGTGATTTAAACAAAAATTTAAAATTGCTAGAATCTAATTTGATTAACATTAATATGCTTACAGTTTTCAAACTAAAAATGGATACATTGTGGCACAAAAAGATAATTGTACCAAACGAATCATTATTTCATTTTTATCTACTTTCTGATTATATATTGAACTTATACAAATGTGCAAACCCCAGGGCATGCATTCATAAATCTGGGAATTAATGTTGCATAAAAATACTATTGTCTTAATTGATAAGTAATACAGGAGAAGAAAAAAATATTATTGCTTTGAATAGGACTGTAAACCTAAAAATTAACATTTTATTTTTCAAGCTTTTTACAGTGTAAATTTTACATTCTACCATTCTGTATTATTTAGTTACTAATGGCCAATTTGTTGTTCCATTAATTGTAACATGTTATGAAGGTTTATCACATCAAAACTATTATTGACTTTATAGTTGGTTCCCTGTTTGTAAAAATTGTTTTGTAAAAGAAATACCTACAGTATGGTTCCAGGTCCTAACACTTACATACACACAAATATAAATTATGCATCTGATTCTGGAATTTCTTCATCAAGGTCCCATGCAAACCAGAGATGTGAAGGCTGGAAAGGGGAAGTCCTTTGACTAAAGTACTTGCCGTTAGACTGCTAACTCACAACTGACCTTGGGAGCAATCTCTCCTACAATTAGGTCTCCACATTAGTTGCATATAAAGTCAAATGTGTTGAATATATGATCATCTTACTGAATTTCAAGGCTCTAAACATTCTGGCTCCATCAAACATCTCCGAACTCCTCCATGTTCAGACCTCGTCACATAGGCCTCATTCAGGTGATGCTGGAGTTTTGCTCCCTGTACCCAGGAGTAAATGTCAGACTTTTGGTGCCCATGCCTTTTAAGTCACTGCTCCAGTGTGATGGAATGACCTTCTTCAGACTCTATGAGAAACAAATTATTTGACTGTCTTCAAATCCAAAATTTAAACTAACTTTTTTACCAGGGCTTATGTTTGACTGCCCTACATTCTATCTGTATAAACCTGTGTGCAATTGGTTATTTTGTATTTGACTTTTTATTGTATTTTTTGTCTTTTTCTTAATCACTTTATACAGCGTCCTTGGTTTTGTAAAGGTGCTACAGTATATTATTATTGTTATCATTTACATCTCTCATGTGTGTAATTATTTGTTGTGTCCCATTGTGTCTATCTGTTACTGTGTTGTAATGTAATGTTACAGAATCTCTGCCAATCCATGTTTATGAGCTGTACTGTCTTAGGATCACATGCTGTTGTTGAATGAACTGAACAGAGCCCAGTCTTAGTAAGTGTGTTCAGGTACAGTATGTGCATCTCAGGTGGCTGACAGTTTGAATAATGACAAGGAAGAGTTGTTTGTAAGAGGCTACAGTTTGAGAATTAAGGTGGAGCAGAGGCATGATTCATATAGTGAGCTCAGGGTAACTCATTTAGCTGAGAAGAATGACAACCCATCCATAAATTCAAGGCTGTGGAGACTCGGAAAATAAACTAGAGCCCCCAAAACGCGGATGGTGTACAGATGTTATGGTGAAAGCAAGGTTGAGAACATCAGAAACAGTAGATCCTGAGGCAACGCACATAACATAGTTCAAGTGACTGAGGACGTTTAAGAGCTCATGTGGAATAAGTGGAAGGAAGTGGCAAGAACAGTCTTAATATAGTCAAGCTTGGCTTGTGGCAAAGAGACACAAAAGGCATGATTCATGGACAATCACGTGAGGCCCAAAGGAGGGAAAATGCCTTTTCCTCATGCTGAAGGAAACTCTGAAAAACCTACAGTATGTTTGAAAAGCTCTTTTGGGGGGTGTCAATAAGAGAAAGTAATCCATGAAAAGAAGTATAGAGTGGACCTTGTAATTGAAGGAAGATTCGTCAGAGGGCTCCTGAGACTGTCAAAAAGCATTTGGCAGATTATGTCAAATTACACTGCCAGAACTCTTGCCAGTAACGAGAACAATGACCATTGTGGAATTGTAATCCACTGATTACATTGCCCAAATTCAAGGGTTCACCTGTGCTTTCTGTGTGCGATAAACAATTAAACCACATGACTATATTTTCCTGCAAAATTGTTTTTTTTAAATAAATATGCTCATTTTGTCAGCTTTGTTTTACTGGAATGCAAATAACCTTGATGTAGCGAGAGAAAGAAAAAAAAGGACCCTTTACATTACCCTCTGTTAATTTCAAGCCATAGCTTTGTTTTGCTCTTTGGATAACAACAAACAATGATATATGAGTGTTACATGAGAACATTGTATTAAGTTATTGCATTTGGCTTTAGCTTTTTTTTTTTTTACAAAAAGCAACTAAATTCAAGGATCCATCTGTGTCATTGTTTTATAATTTCATGTGAGATGTAGGAGTGAACACCCACTCTTCGGGTAGGAATGCAGCACTACAGAGAGAAAACTCTTGTTATCTTCCTCGTTGAAAAGCCTGGTGAGGCGCTTATCTGAGGAAAAAGAGAAACAGATGTGAGAAAGAAGAGACAAGGTGGGCGGGTGAGAGTGAACTTGAATACCAACTGGCTGTTTTCAGGATTAAAGAGAGCTCCCCCAGCATGTACACACTGCTTCTTAGATCCTCTATTGCATATAGTGGTGCAAAGAAGTATTGGGAAAACAGAACTGATCTGCACTTGCCCTTTTCCTTCAACTCACTTTGCAGAAGGGGCACCCTTCCCCACATCCTTCTTTTGACCACTCACTATATTGACTTCAGACATTTAAATGCTCTGCTTTTAAGGAACTGTTTATTCCATTTTAATTAGTGGTTGTCGAGATTACAAGTGAGGGGAGGGCTTCTATTTGTGGGATTCGGGTTATCACTGAGAGTTGTTTAGCGAAATAATGTCAGCTATCTAGAGTATGTGTTTTATTTAAAATGTGATGCACTAGTATACTGTACATTGTTCAGAGATGTTTTTTTTTATCCAGCTGGATTTACAGCAGGTCAAGATTAATTTCTTATTTTTTTCAAGGAATATCTTTCATATTCATGAAAAACAGAATCACAAAATGTAATTTGTGTCTGACTCCTAATCTGCTGATAAGACAGCACCTTTTTTTCCAAATAATGTATCTATTGTATTGTGTTATTATCAAATGTAATTTAGCTATTGCATGATTAGTTTGCAATACCTTGGTTTGAAAGAAATCTTTTTATTAGTTTCATCTGTTTCAACAAAAGAACTAATGAAAAGAACTAAAGGAATTTCTTATCAAAGAGGTATTCAAAATATATATATATATATAAAATTAGCTTTTGGAATGATGGGTTAATCTAGGGTTCAATAACAAGTGAACAGGCATATGCTTTTCAAGGTTCTACAACAAGAAGATGGTAAAAAACCCACAAGACAGCATGGGCAAACTGCTACAAAGCAAGTGTCACAGATGTAAAGCTTATACAGTATTGCTTTCAACCATGCCCACACATGCAATTAGCCTAAGATTTTCACAGTATACCACAGTATACTCTCAGTCAATCAACCCCATTGCTAAGAACTGTTAATTGGCATAATTAATTTCCCTACCTGATCTCTGTAAAATCCTGAATTGAATGAAGTTGTTTGAAATTAGATGGGTGGATAGCGGTAAAATAAAAATAAAATAAAATACCAGTGCACCTGTTACAAAAATATTTTGTCATTTTAATGATGATACCTTTGTGAATTTATTGCTGTGATAAGAGACAAGTTTCTATGATGTTCAGTATACATTGGTTTCTGTTTTTTAAACAGAAAAAGAAGTGAAGCTTGACTTTCCCCAAGAGGAAACAATTTCAGAACATAAGAGTTAAGGTGATAATTGACTCATTATTTATAGATATGAGCATGTAGGATCACATAAATCGAAAAGGGTGTTTTGCACATGACTCTCCATAAATATCTCACACTCCCCCATATCACTAAATCAGTGCTTGGATGCAATCAGAATTAAGTATGCCTTGTGTCTGGGAGATCCCAAAATAAAATTTGCAACTGCTTTAGCACAGACATTCCTGAGATCACAGGAACATAGAAAGTATTGAGTACACTTCCAATCTTTAAACGACAGAAGTGGTGTCTTGTGAGGTTAGGCAGAAAACAACCCTGTAAATTTACAAGAAGACATTTGATCCATTTTAATTTTTTCTTTCTAATTTAGTAGTGTCCCAGCTATCCCTAAGTACATTTCCCCTCTTTTCAATTTCAACAACAAATAACTTGTTTAATAACATCTTTCAATACGAATTTAGATCCTACCAAAATCAAACCCTTGCCAAAATCCTTTGACAGCAGACATGTACGTCCCCAAATGCATCCTGCTTTGATTGCATTTATTGTTTAATGAGAGATTTGTTAGATCATTTTCCCTCAGTGTAGCAGGATTTGATCCCCAGCATCAATACCTGAGTTTAGACTGTTGGTTTATGTGCCAGAAATGAGGCAGGTTGCATACTATATAAACCAATACCTTAAGACACATGTTCCAGTGATTATTTGTTTTACTTCAGAAACAAAAAAAAATTGAAGCATAAACACCATGCAAATACAGTATAGTGCAAATGGTCGAAAGAGATTTACTTAACATTGTTCACACAAAACCCATGCGTCATGTCATCAACAAAAATTTTTTTTTTTTTAAATGTTGAATGTATCTTAGAATTGGTGTAAAGAATAACTATCTGTGCAAGGGCTTGTACACTGACAAGATAAATAATGAAATCATTATAGTAATAAATGAAAAAGTGGTGATTCAAAATCCTAAAAGGTGTTCACAAGTGACCCGAATGTACTTTTGTAGACCTGAAACTGAGGAAATGAGTGGATATGATATGTATTTCCAGGTATATGATTATGCTATAAAAGTCACCTACTCTGTGCAATATGCTTGGAAGTGTGGAATATCTATAATGTGTATTACACCTTCCTTGTGTTCTGTACATTCATACTTTTTTGTGTGTACTTTTTCTGTTTTGTTTGTAATTCTTTATTCCATTTTTTTAAATTTATTAATTGTATTGTATTACTGTATTACTACAGTACATTTGTACTACATTTGTACTGTACTGTGTTGATTGTGCCTGGCTGCTGTAGTACTTGAATTTCCCGCATGGGACTTACCTTTTATTGGGAAAAACCTTGTGGAGAATAACTTAACAAATTTTCTTGTTTCACGACATTCTCTGATTCATTCATGGAGCCTATTTTTATATGGATGAACACAAGGACTATTTATTGTCTCACTCTGGTGACAGCCTGGTGAGTCTGTGAGACTGTCTAGGCATCAAAGAAGCTGATGTTGTGTTTTTTTTTAAGTACAGAACGTAAATTGTTCCTGAAGAAGAATTTGACAAATCTTTCTGAGAAATTCAATCTTCAAAGGTCAAGTATTTTGAATAGATTCAACATTTATCCTCACTTAACAAATAAGTGGGGGGCAGCACCCTGCACCCTGCACTCAAAACTTCATCAAACTTCATCAAACACATGCTGAAGATTACATTTACAGTTCAAGTTTGTAAGAACTAGTTTGGAACATAAATACAATCTAATGACTAGTCTAACAAACCTTTTGTGTTTACTATATTGTGTGCCAAAAAAATTGCACCACAAGATAAAATAAAAATGCTGTGAAGCATTTTAAATAAAAAAAATACTTCGGTAAAGGAATCATTAAGTTAGCCTTCACACAAAGGATACTTGGACACCTGTCATTACTATAAAGGAGAAAAATAATATAGTCAGAATCATTGTGATACTAATAGTATCCACTCTTACTGTATGTAATCAGTCATAACAGAACAACATTTTACTGTTCTTACTTTAACTGTTTGTTCAGAATTTTCCAAACAATTCTTGAAAACCAACGAAATACACATCAATTTTTCTAAAAAGCCTGCTATCCCTCTAATGAGGAGGATGGTTAGTACTCTTAATTAGCTTTATAAAGTCACATATATCTTCATGAGTTTTTCAGTATAAATATTTCAAATATAGATCATAATGACAAAGAGCATGGAGCCGCAGCAGTTCCAGTCTCAGCATCTCATGCATAGAAAAGGCTAGCTTGCTTGCAAGGGTGGGAACAAATCTTTATTCATGATTCATTCGATATTTTAACTTCAGATGGAGGGGGCTCTTTTATTTGTTTAAAATATTTTCTTCAAGTCAATAATTTAGAAAGCATCTATAATATGATCTGAATTTTACACGCTTTATGTAAAAACAGGCTTTTCTACTTTAACAGTTTCTTTAACCATGTTAAAATCAATTTTGAAGTTCAGCAATCATTTTGAAGTTGCATTTTAGTTATTGGATTTCATAATGTTACAGCTAGAGGTGACTAGAAAGTGTCTCTAAGAGGCTAAAGGAAAGTAGAGCTATGGTTCAGGAAGAAGTGAGGAATCAGGAAGTGGAGAACTGAAGGTCCAGAGTAGTGGAGATGGGAGTGCAGGAAGCATGGACAAAGTGGAATCTTCCTGAAATAAGATTAAGAACAAGGAGATGGGCTCCCATTTATTTTGCAGCACCCGGGTTTGAAGAGAGAGAGATTTAACTGCAGGTTGTAATGCATTTATTAAGAAGGCAGTTTATCTTTTATTTGGCCTATGTGGGTATTATTTAAGAGTTTGATAATTAGTCTATGAAATGCCTTGTTTGTACAATCTGTAAACATAGTAACCTTCTGTCTTGTATGTTTTGTTGTATATACAGTGGTATAGTGTTTGTCTTGTCCTTGTTAATAAATATTTGCTTAACCACGTATGCCTGTATTATTACTCTTTTCATCAAAGCTGTGCCAAAGAATCAAGAATTCATGTGCCTCTAATTTTGCCAACTGTTCTGGTGAAATCACTTACAAGTTGGGGCTCATGAATATTATTTACTTATTTACTAAACTGTTCAGTCAATTCCTGAAATTCACCATTTTCATAACTGCCCATTTGTAACAATAAGTTACTTAAAATCTCTAACTTTCAAATAGAAAAAGAAAACGTTGTTCGTTCAATTTAAGAATTAATTAAGAATCAATTAAGTCAATCAATTAAGAAGTGATCTCAGGTGGAAAAAAAATTCAATTGTGTGGACCTCAAGTACCATGAATGACAATCTGTTATCTTTCTCTCTCATCCTAGCGTTAATCCTGCATCAGCAGGGTCCGCTTGTCGGCACGCCCGTCTCCATTTGGTGGTTTGAACCAACTCTTTGAGCTGACGTTACCATTAAATGCGACCGAGAATACTCCAACCGGCGCGTTGCTCCGCCTGCCGTCGGAGGGAAATGACAATCTGTTATAGAAAATGAAAATAGTGTGTCTACAGTATGTAAACACCTACCTTTTCTCAATTAGTGTTTCCCAGTTTCTCTTTCTTCTTTATGTTTTTGCGTATAACTTGTCTACATTAAAATGTCATCTCTCAGGTGTCTGTGCAGTCTTTGTCTAAATTCTGACATTCTTTTGCGAATTCTCCTATTTCTTTTTTGTTTTATATCATTTAACCAATTCTGAATACAAATACCTGTGTTTTCTTGAACACCAACTATTTGAGAATTATTGTATGAGAAAATGTATTAAAGGCCTTATGAAAAACTAGATATACAGTATTTAGAATGGAGAAATGATCTTGATTTTGTACCATTTATTTCTGCTGAATCATTTTGTACATTTAGCCTGCCAAAGAAATGTTAGTGTACTAGTAAGATATTTGCATTTTTACATTAATCATTCTGGAGCTTTACATTTCTAAATTATCCGGTCCCTTTATATGGAGTCAAGTTTTGTAAAGTTCCAAAATGATGCATATACTGTACATTGTCTAAATGTAATATTGAATGCTCAGACTGAATTCTTAAGGGCAATAAGGGCAGGATAATTTAGATTAAATGTCAGTAGAAACTAAAGTGAAAAAAATGAAATATGTTGATTGTGTACGTACTCTGACCCACTAATTCAATATTTAGTAGAAGCACCTTTGGCAGCATTTACAGCCACAAGTGTTTTGAGTTAATCTTTAGGAAATTTGAACAGTGGATTGGTGCAATTTCTGTCCATTCTTCTGGGCACATTTGCTCATGCTCTCTGAAGTAGCTGGAGGTTTGCTTGTCGATAGCAGTTCTCAAGTCTTTCCTCATATTCTCAATATGATTCAAGTCCAGACTTTGGCTTGGTCACTCAAGGACATTAACTTTCTTATTCTTAAGTGATTCCAGTGTACCTTTGTCTTTGTGCTTTGACCCATTATCCTGCTAAAAATTGAATTATTGTTCTAGTTTTAAGTCAAGCCATAGTTTTAAGTATCCTCTACGATACCCCTGTACTTTGCTCTATCTATATTCCTTTAAGTCTCCATTAGTTTCTGAGTCCCTGCTGATGAGAAACAGAAATACAAAATAATGCTGCCAGCACCATCTTTGACAATAAGGATGATGTTGAATGAATAATAAATTACCTGTATGTGTGCATATGTGCTAGATGTCCAATTTGTCTTATCTGACTACAAAGCCTTTTGCCACATGTTTGCAGTATTATTTAGATACCTTGTTGCAAACCCCATGCAGGATTTGCAATGTTTTCTTTCATTTGTTCACCCATGGACATTTTCTCCAATTGCAGACATTAAATTGTAACTTTCAAAGCTGCCATTGACCTCATGGGCCTCCCTAACCAGTTTTCTTCACAGCCATTTGCTCAGTTTGGAGGGACAGCTTGTGCTTTTATATGTCTTTTAAAAGCTCCTTGGTCTTCATTGCTGAATCATTGCTTGAAATTCACAATCAGACTGAGAGAGCTTCCAGAGGTAGGTGTATTTATTTTCAAGCATGTGAACCACTATTATCACACACAGACAGATGCCACTCAACTAAATTAAATAATGTGGCCCATTAAGGTAATTTTGTGCACAAATTATTTTAGGTTGGCTATACGCTTTGAATGTGTGAAGAAGACTATATAACAAATATTAATTGCTGCTTCAAAGTGTCAGCTTTAAATCATCACCAAAATGTGAAAACTGCAAAGGTCTGAATATGTTTTCAAGGCACTGTACATGTACGTTAACCAGCATATCTGCTTTGCAAACATATGTAAAGTATTTATTTTCCGAAAGTTTACTTGACTAAATTTTAATTACATCATCCATTGGATTTACATTCATCTTTTTTATCAATTTTCTTCTGATTTAGAGCTTCTGCTTTTAGGTTTCACTGAATTGAATTGCAGCCCCCACCTGAGGGATGTTTGCTAACCATTCTACCCTGGCTTCCTGTTTACACAGCAGATTAGGCAGAGAAAGTAGAAATCACGTTACCAGTTGACTGAAGGGTTGGGTTTAGATAGGAAAGATTGTGCAAACCCAGAGGGAAATTACCCACATCACCTAGGTTAACATTCCTCTTATGAGCGGTGCCATGGGATATTTAATACATAATTAGTTGGGTCCTTGACTTAACATCTCATCCAAAGGCTTGCACCTCCTTCTGCACAGTATACAGGGGCATTGTAACGAACAGTTCTTTCCGGACCCTATGCGGACGACACAGTCCGACGGAGTGGGGGGAACACTAGGGAAACGTCATGCAGGAATACGGGGCTGAAGACAGGGGGGCGTGTCCAAGGTGCGCTGGTGCACGGGGAAGGTGTGGCCGAGGCGAACAATCCGAGAGAGTAGTCCTTAGGGATAATCCAAAACGCAAGGGTAAGTCCAAAACCAGGAGATCCATCAGAACAAGTTAAAAACCACGAAGGCCGGGTCGGAACCGGCGGACGGGGAACAGGAACGGGAACAGAGGTTAAAACCTTAACGGGACCAGGCGCTTCCAGGTCCCGGACTCGCACGATATGGAAATCAGATGCAGAGCGCGGAAGAGCGTCAGCGCCTGGCTTTTAAGGTGGGCTGGGAATGGGAAACAGGTGCAGAGAATAAAGTCTCGAGTAAAAGGGCTGGAGCACCCTTTAGGAGGGGGGGACTATAATCGTGACAGGCATTGGGTGAGAATTTCTGGTACAGAGTGAAAAATGACACAGACTAATCCTCCAGTACCATTTACTTCAACAACTGGGGTTTCTTTAGAGGTCTCTCATCACAGCACTAACCAGGAACTGTGTACTTTTACATGTTGGTTTCAGACAAATAATGAAACTGAAAATCTGCTTGTCACTTTGGAGTTCGATATATTATAATAAACTGCAACAAATTGGTTTTCAGCACGAGTAGTATTATGTTACTTGCTGTGGTCGTAAACCCACTAAATGCTACTGTTTACTGAATTACAGGGGACTTCATACTGTATCAAGGCTGCAAGAGGCAGGAGAATGGAAACTATATTCACTGATTAAAACTGGTCTGTGTAAACAAAACAGAATGCATTTTACCTCTGGAGGCCAGAAGAAGTTTTAGTTCACACATCTGGTGCTCTTGCCTGTATTCTTCAGCAACAGCAAAAAAGAAAATGTCTATAAACCTAAACCCTCATCAACCACCACACCACTGTTCTTCACAGTAGGGTGCATTTCAGTAGGATGTATTGGGCAAAGCAAATTCAAGTCACTGCCTAGGGAGGGAACTAAGACATACTTATATGTCTTCATGTTTATTAGGAAAACTTCTGACAAAATTTCTCTCTGCCTCTTTGCTGATGATAACACTTTTCATTTCACCATCAAACAAATTAAGGATAGACTGATCTCAGCAAACAATCCCTAAAAGGACTTATTCTGCATGAAGCATATGGACAAATACCTGATGTGTTTAATTCTTTCAAAAAAAAACTGGATGAATTCATTATCTCCAAGAAACAGACAATGCGTTACCACACATTTCTCTCGACTTTATGTGTAATGAGCTAAAACCAGCCAAGTAATTCCCTGCAGTTGGCATTAACAGCGTACAAAAATCCCAAGAGTAATGAGCTTACCTGCCAAAAAAGCTACAAAATACTTGGTTATCCCACACCTTATGTAGTAAATCCTTTAATTGAGCATTCCAGCCCAGTGTGGTCCAGTATATGTTGTATGGATCCACTCCACAGTTCTTGAAATGTACTGTAGCCTGTGGAAGGCCTTGTCTACAGACCAGCAAACACAGAATATCTCAAATTTAAAGTTTCATCAAATTATCGAAATTCTCAACATTTTGTAATGTTGTAAAGTTGATAGAACATATTCCTTCCAAACCAGAAAGACTTCAAGAATTCTATAATAAGGTGTGTCTGGTCAGACAGGGCAGCTGGCAATTTAAAGGGCTTTTCATTAACATTTTGTAGACCGCACATTTTGTTTATTATCATTATTGTGTTCTTTTTTCTTGTATTTTTGGTATTTTGTTTTTATTGGGGTTATGACTACATTTTGAATTAAAGTGAATGCATTTAGTCGTTTGGATTATTATTTGTATTTTTTTTTCTTTTAATCAGGTTTGTCAATTTCTTTGTCTGCATACCTCTAGGAAAGTTACCATTGCTCCTACACAGCCAGTAAGGGGATTCCGTGAAGTCCCAGAATGAGACTGGAGTAAAAGCTTGACACAAGTTACAATAAATCATATTTAATTGTGCTACAGTAGCTTTCCCAACTTACTGTATATCACCATCCAGAGGTTCTAACAGATCATCGATCAGAGCACATGGAATAACATATAATGATGTAGACTTGTCAACTAGATGGACAGTTACATATCATTAGCAGAAGAAATGCCTGTGGGCAAGCCAGGCATCTTTATATCCAATACAAAAATAATACAATACTAGATGCTGCTTGAAACTAAAACTAAACATTAAAAGAGTTCAATGGAAGAAAACTAAATGTTCTTTTCTTTTCACCCCAATCATTTATAATGTTCTGAATTCTGAAATGAGATATGCATTATAAATTAGCCATCTCTGTTATATTTTTCAGCAAAAAAGAGTCAACATTTTTTCCAATATGACACGTGCAATTGAAGAAAATGCTTTTGAGATATTTGGTTTTCATTTTCTCGTATCTAATGACATATTCTTACCATAGATACTCAACATGGCCATGTTCAATTTGCATAAATATGCATAATAATGAGGAAAGTGTCAGGTTGTGGTGTATACTACATTTATTTGAGCTACCGGTATGCAATTATAAGATAGTAAGTTGTATGATAAAATAGGTCTTTCTCAGCATGTATTCACAACATAAGAGCCTAATGATTTATTAGCAAGACTTTAAGATTTATAAAATATATACTGTGCTTGTCACTGTCTCTTGTGTATATATAGTGACAAAAATTGATATACTGAATATGCACTATTCAGCCATCATTTATTTGAAGCATTATTTCAGTATTTTAAGGGATGATCTTAATGATTTACATCTCAATACAATCTTTTATTATATGTATTTACAATTCAGAACTCTGCTCGGTAGGCTTAGGAAGATATAAAGTTACTTGGAACTTCCTTAGTGGGAAAATATCCAATACGAAAAGTGACAGAATGAGGAATCAGACCATTTGATTGCTTAGTGAGAGACTGATTTTGCTTAATATTCATTGATTGTTCTTAATTTTCAGGTAATAGAAATAGAAATTCAACCAACAGAAAATGTCTTCTGTTTTGCAATTTCATATGCTGAGCATCAAAAAAATTATCTCTCTATTTATGCAGATGAGTTTTACAAAAAGCATAATATGGAGTTATTAGAAGTCTATTTAAAGTTGTCAATGTTGTTTTGATTAATTGATCATTCATTTCTGACTTCAATATTCTTAAGTGACATTGGTTGCTGCATAAGTGTTAAATCACATCATTATTGCCAGAGGTGATCAGATACAGGACAACCTGCTGAATGTTAAGCATAGCCAAGCAAAAATCAAGAACAAAAAAAACACAGAATGGAACAAAAGAACAATGCAATCATACCATCAGCATGTTGGAGGCTGAACTACTGTATGTCAGTTCACTGTTTTTTTCTAAACTGGGGTTACCATAGCCAACAAGCCAAATATGGTCTGTCAATGACTGACCTCAATTCAAGTGAAAGCATCTTGTCAGATACTCAGTGTCCACTACTCAATACCATTCCCTGATGTCAGTATATGTGCTACCAAAATTGTTTTGTCATTTCCCTGATAATAGCTTTGTAAATTTTTTGCAGTGTCATTTGTTGTTTTGTGTGTTATTTAACAAATTACTGTATATAAACATAATTTGTGTAAATCTGCAAAAGTCACCTCTTGATCTAAGATGATTCCCTATCTTCCTTCCTGGCTTGATGATATTTTAAGACAGTTCATTACTGGAAAGTGTTAATACTGTATGATGATAACTAACTAAATCATGAAACCTGTGGCAAACACAGTTAAATAGTGAACACCAAAACATTAAGCAATAGGGATAATTGATTTGGTTGCAGCATCTGTCATCTGTAAACCTTGCAAGTCATTGGACCAGATTAATTCTCTGATTGTATTTTTCTGTGTGCTATGGCCTTCATATATTTTCTCTGACTAAGAAGCCTGCACCTGGGGGTTATTATTTCATCTACTACACCTTTGTCTCTTGAACTCATTTGCCTCTTACTGTTGCAGAAGTTCTTTAGACTTACAGTACCTTTCTGTTCCTTTGTGCTTGCTACATTCTTTGCTACATGATTGTCTGTATGATTGTATATGTGTCACAAATCTTACTCCCGCGTGCACCTCCCGGCGTGCACACCTGCACTTTTAGCAATTAGTCCATTACTCCCCGCTCTCTCATATATACCCCTTCACTCCGTTTACTCCTCGCTCACTGTTGAGATAGCCTTCGCTTTCTCTTGTGCGCTTTATGTTTGTCTCTGCTTACTGGA
The DNA here is from genome assembly GCF_055471065.1 of Atractosteus spatula. Lineage (NCBI taxonomy): Eukaryota > Metazoa > Chordata > Actinopteri > Semionotiformes > Lepisosteidae > Atractosteus > Atractosteus spatula. Next base: position 30,756,023 of record NC_142711.1, on the reverse strand, counting down.
TACCGACCCTGCTTGCCTTTGACCACGATTCCGTCTCTACTCGCGTTATTTGGATTTGGACACCTCGCTGCCTCGATCTCTGGATACCTGACCTTACTCTGCATCTGACTCCGACAACGTTTCTGCCTCACGTCTTCCAGATTTGGACACCCCGCTGCCTGACCTCTAGTTTACCGACCTCGCCTGGCTACCCCGACCTTTGGAAATCTGACTTTACTCCTGTTAGCTCCACATAGGGTTCGTTATTTTCCTCCGGTTCATACTCTTGATTGTGACAATATGACCTGGTATGTGGTATCCTTGTTAAGTAATATTTCAGTTCTTCATAGTTTTACATTCTTCAATTAAATACATGGAAGTTAAAATGGTTTTGAATATAGGCTCTATTAAATTTTATTTTTAAAGTAAACTTTCAAAAAGCAAATGCCTTTAAATCATTTACTTTTTGTGAGGGCCTTTGAAATGGTTTTGTCCATTGTAATGCACTCTATAAAATCAAAATTGTTTGACTGATTGATTTAGTTCCACATTATTATTCTATGCCATTAGCTGGCAGCTTTATTTGAAAAGGCATGATTCATCTAAGCACTTTAACTTTCATCTTGTTGTATACAAGAATTTCACACCAGGCTTTTAAAAATCTGTGATAACAATGACCTGAAAACATCCAGTGCCATTATATGACCCCACTCTAAACATGTAAAGTTGTACATTTTGTACCAAAATGTACATAAACGTTCTATATATGGTTTTATATTTTTTATCATTATCCAGCTATCAAAGTAACAGTGTACCACAGAAGGTAATAATTACAATTGGAAACCTGGATATTATGAAATGAATAACTTTTCAGGAAACAGAAAATGTGTTCATGTGTAGTAAATAATGAATATCAAAATATATTGCTGTTGAGTGAAGACTACAAATATATAATGATACCGACGCACGGCACAAGGCACAATCTACAAGGCTAGTTAGGTAAAATAATTTAAATGCATGAAATGATTTTTATCTGTGTAACTGTAGATATTACTTAGTCATGCATTTCACATTTTGTCTTCTCCCTCACCTAACCATGTCCTGGTGTACATCCTTTAACACCAATTAAAAATTCCATTAAAGTTTAAGGGTGAATGGAAGTTATCAGAGCATCAGAAATAGAGGCCAGGAAATTTTCCGGCAATTTTTTAGGGTCAAAATCAAGTTTCCTCCCTTTATTTTTTTCTAATTAATTCACTATACATTGCATCAAAATGTGGAAAGATAGAGAGACTTGCCCTTATTATATAAAGCACAAGAATATCACATACATATTTCAGACAGCGGTTTAGGTGATGATGGCTGCATCCCGCCCTCTATTTGTCTTTGTGACTCGAAATGCTAAGTGATGCAATTCAGAGAATGTTTTTGTATAGTCTATTAGAATCAGACATTAGAATACATAGACATTACATGTTAGCAAATGTGCCCTGCTGAGGTTACAGACAAATCATAATATAGGGATGATATACTGTACAGAGAAAGAATACCTAATTATTTTCCTGTCATTCAATGTTATGTGCAAGATTGTTTTCAAAATACAAGAATAAAAATACAAGTAAACCTACAGGATATGGTTAAAAGGACTGATTGAAACAACAGTTCTGTTCTTTAGAAACTGCATATACAATGCTTATGCATCACAAAATCCCATTGAACTTTACAGTAAAAGCAGCCTAGGTGACAACACAGTGAAAAACTTTTATACTGACATTAGAGTAGGGATTTAAAATGAAAAACATGAGGCTTTTGTGGCTGTGGACAGTAATGTAACCTTGTTTAGAAGTTGCCAAACTTGTTTTTCCAAATGATTGCCTGGCTTTTTGTCTGTTGTGGAATCCAGAATAATAATTTCCTTTGCTGTTGACTGTTGCAGTCAGAAAGAAATAGCAGCTGGATAGTTTTCCTATTTATGCCACTGTTTATTTCAAGCTGACTCTGTGTAGAACTCCATCACGTGCAATAGATTTTTTTGCAAACGCCATCTGCTTACCAATTAGGGCAATATTGTCTTTCAAAGGCAAAATTAAAAACTTTAAAGTATGGATGCGCACACCAAAAGTGAAAAATGCTTTTTTGAAGATTAAAAACAATTCTCCAGTTTAAACATTGTGTGCATGAATATAAAAAAGGGTAAAAACCATGAAGTATAAAAATAATACATATTGGGCCTTATTTAGAAAATAAGGGGTAATTTACCCCAAGATATGTCAATGGATAAAATACATGTAAAAATGTAAAAATCTTTAGTGATTGAGGCCCAATGTTTATTATGAGCCCTCTTATAATCAATTCCTCAAAACAAGATTAGAGCGACTTTTCCTGAAAACCAGGAGCCTAGAGGCAAAGTTAAAAGCCTCATACAGTCATCTTCTGATTAGAGCCTCATCAAACCTACTGTGGTTCCATCAAATATGACTGAGCTACTCAGCCCAAGGTAAAGTAGTTCAGTCCTTGCACACTTTGGATTTTCATTGGAATGGATTCCACTATAAATAGTTTAAGGTAGATGTTGAGATGCCTGAGGCTGTCAAACAATCACAGTAGTACAGGATGTTGGAGTCATCTGTAACCGCATGCCTTCATGCTGAGAAGGTGAGTTACACAGTCAGGAGGTACCAGATGGTTCTGGCTGTACTGAATTTATCCAGCTATTTTTGTCTTTACTTCATCATCTGTGATTTTACAATGGAAAAACAGGTACAAAGTCATAGGAATCTGTCTTTGTGCCACCAGAATTCCTAAGGATAAGACAACCTTGACAGAAACTTGATAAAGTAGCTTGAAGCATCCCAAGCCACAGAGCCTATACTCTGCTTAAGGCATTCATTAAAATGATACAGAGTACAAACTCATAAATGCTTACACATTGCTTTTGAGGGGTTGAGGGTAGCTGTGATTAATATTTATTATAATATTTCATTCAAAATGTTGTTTTTGCCCACATGTCTGAGGAATGTACTGCAAATGAGAAAATGTATGAAACTAAGGAGGTTTATAATTAATATATTCCATTTATAAAAACATATTGATTTTTTTTTCCTGTGCCTTTTTTGAGTTTTAAACAAGTGGCTACTCTACAAACTGTCACTGCCATCACACTCTCGATAGTTTAAAGAAAGTACTGTGTTGTTGAAAAGAAAAATTCACTTTCGAATTCCAACCCAGTTAGTTGACAGTCTAAGTACTGTATACTTAAAAAGAGCAGCACAATATAAAAAGTCAAGCATAGAGATTTCAAGAATATGTGTTACCCTCAAAGCTGTTGTTGTAATACAGTATACTGTACCAGGACTCACGCTGTATATTAAGCCCTAAAGTACTTTCAAAACAAAAGGCTAGGCTATGATCAGATTTGTCATTCTGTTGGACTGAAAAGATTGAACACACAGAGTTGTTCCTTAGATGATGGTTTTGACCAGAGATGCCAGATTTCTGACTAAACAAGAGAAGCAAATTCTCTCTTCAGGGCATTTCACATCTATATAAATATAATTAAAATGTTTGATAATTTGCCAGGATGCTTAAACAGTACCGTTTTTCTTCTAAAAGAAATTATATAAATGTTCATCATAGCTGTTTTTTTCTTCTAATTTTAGGTTTAGATCCTCTTATGACACCAGTTTTAATAAAAGTATTGAGGTATTTTTTTTAGAATGAAAGAACACTTTGCTGTACAGAGTGTTTGAGGTTACATATTTTAACATTTTCTAAGAGATTATGTATGGTTGAATTCAAAACAAATCCTGTTTTTATAATACTGTTTTTATATTGTGCTATTTTTAAATACACAGTTTCCTTTCAGAATAGAAGTTATCATCCTTACAGAAACAATAGATCCAAACTTTAAATTTTGAAAATAAACTCAATTGATACAACTTTGAGAACATACCGAATATAAAACCTAACATATATCATTTGTAACATATTCCCAAATTATATTTAGAAAAAAATTACATAATCTTTTTTGCAGAAGGTGCACTTGACAATTTTAAAGATCAGACATGTCCTAGGTAAATTCATTACACTGATCAACATTTGTCATCAACAGGAGGTCTGCTGGGAAAGTTATAGAACAATAGTGTGTAGCCACTGCTGGAAGCAGTACAAGCTGTACATCTGTGATGCATGCTTTGCACCACACTGCAAATGCTTTCCTGTGGGATTCTGTCCTACTCATAGAGCTTGGACAAGCAAGTGCTGTTGACTGGTCTCTGTCCTGGATGCCCTGTGTCAACTAAGCTCATCTCACTAGTGTTCAATGGAGCTCAGATTTGGTGTGCAGTATTGCCCCTTGCATAACTGTCACCTTTTCAGCTCACAACAAAGCCACAGTTACATAAACAGCATGAAGTTGTGCATTGTAGTGCTGGGCTGTCAAATCATTGTAAGCTCAGAGAAAGGGTAGCAAGGGCCCCGGATTCAATTAATGTAGCATCACGCAGCCATGTTGTCATTAATCAATACAAGCAGAGTCCTGAATCTACTAGGCACTCCTGTCTAAATCACACTTGGATTTCCTATCAATCATTTCAGCATAATGTATATCATTCTGCACACTCAAGGACATTCATCATGCTGATCTTCACAAACCTAATTTTTCATTAAAGAAGGCTTGGTTCCATTGGTGGCAAGTCCACTTGAGGTGATCTGAGGACATGGTACTGGCATGAAGGCAGTGTTTGGTCCATAAGCTGCACATACAGTATGGACTCCCATTTGTGATTGTTTTCTTCATTTTCACCAGGCTTGACATCCAACAGATTAAATCACCTCATTACCTGTTCCCCATCATCAATGTGAGATGGTCTAGTGCTCAAGTACAGACAATGTTATTCGAGCATTTTACAGTCAAGTCAAGTAATCACATTTTTTAAGAAAATATGTATAATTGCAAAAATTCAAAATCCAAATCCATGATTTCCAGAAACACATACAGTACAGTACACGTACAATATAAAAAAACATTGCTATGTGTCCTTAGATGCTCAGCAGACTTGTAGAAGACATTGAAAAAATATTGCATAATTGTGGTGCCATTTGTCAGTAGCTTATTGGAAAGCAAGCTTGATTACAGGTACGTGTAGTAAGCAATTAATCTTCCACACTTTAATTATAAAAGCTCAGAGTGAGATACTAGCTTGTCATTTTTTCTGTACATTGTCAGTCTGATGGCATTCTGGTGTTCTTACTCAACATACAGTACAAAGTAAACAGATTGTCAGCCTTGGAAAGCTGATCTTGACCTTGTCAATCTCTGTTCAGCCTTACTGCGCACAATGGATGCCTGCTCAGTATGGACTCCTTTGTCATGCAGTATGTAGAAATTACCCTTGGCTCTTTCTGTGGAGGAGAATGTCAGGTGCAAAAATCATTTAGGGTCTTGTCACTCAAAGTGGAAGGGCTTACCACTGAGGAAAACATTGTAAAACATTTAAATAAATATTCTGATTTCCGAATAAGCATAAATGTACAATTAATATGTAAAGGGAATGGAAAGCCTGATGGCTGAGCACAACAGAGAAGCACTGGTCTCACAGGATCTTTGACTTTTACAACTTCCACTGTACATCAGAAACAGTCCTTGTGCACGTATTGACTTTCCAGTTTCTGCAAGTATAAGAAAGATCAACCGGGTCATCAATCCATCTTCTAATTAAGAGTTCGTTGAAGGAAAATTTGCTGAGATAAAATGATTTTACAACAGCTTCATTACTTTGTAAATTCAAGAGGATCACTAATGGACTAGCTTGCACAGGTTCATTACTGATCTGGCAGGAAGCCTTCATAAGTTTGGAACTCACAAGAGTTTAATTACAGATTAACCCAGGTCTGCAAAGGATATGCTGAAGTGAGCTACAATTACAAAGAATGAAAATTCAGGCAGCAACTGGGGATCAACATGCTTTAAGAAATCACAAAAAAACACAGCAAATGATTTAAGAGATCGCCACCAAAAATTAATGCACATAATGATGTGTAGTAATTTCCATGACAATGAGCTCTTTTACTGGAAACCATGCTTTTTCCTAGTCATTTCTAATTGCAATGATAATACACAAGCTAGATGTCTTTTTCTTTCTATTCTTAATTACATTTTATTATTTTTTATAAGCACAAAATGTTAATCAACTTGTTTTACCCTTGTGACATTGCAGGACTATGCATGATTTTTTTCTGAAGTGAGTGTTCTTACAATCTGCCACTTCTTCTCAGGAAACATCACAATTCCAACAGCAAAGTTACCATTGATGTGCAGAGTAATGTGACTAACACTGACAATACAGCTAAGAAGTCACAGGGACCTCTTTCCAAAGCAAGTCCTGGATGGCAAGTTCACCCAACCCAAATGTGCACCATCAATTTGGTAACTTGGTGACAGATGGCTAATGGCATAGCCCAGATTTAAACTGGAGCTGTTTGAGCTAGGTTGGCATGCTGATTTGCATTGCTGCCTTGCTGCACTGGGACCAGGGTCCAATTCCAGATCTGAGAAGTTGTGTGCAGTTTGCATGTTCTTCCCATGCTTGCATGGGTTTTTTATAGGTGTGCTGGCTCACAGTCCAAAGTCATACTGCTAGGTTAATTGACTTCTGGGAAAAAAACTAGCCCTAGGTGTGAGTGTGTCTGTATCTACTGTACATGTCTGTGTGTGTCTTGCATCTGTGTGTATCCCATCTTGCAGCTGTTGCTTAGGATAGGCTCGGGTTCCCCTGCAACCCTGAAGTGGATGAAGCCTTTAGAAAATGGATTGATGGATGTCTGAGTTTATAGGGCTGACTGAGCACATTTATAGGTTCAGTCACTTGAGAGCTCCTACTTACAGTGTGTGTGATGTCATAAAACAGAAAGAATTCAAAGGGTGGTCTAACGTTTTGTACATTTTCAAGAGAACTACAGATAAAACTGTCACAAACACTGTTGTTATTTGCCAGCAATCAGTATGCTCATCACGAGTGATCTTGTTACAGTAGTTGTTTCATCCTGTTAGTTTTATAGCACTGTCATATTTTATGATGTTCTTCTGTACCTCTTGAGTTTAATGGTAATCAAGTGAGATTAATAGTGAGCTGTTGATACACACAGAAACAATATTGTACAAACAAAATAAATGTTATACTGTAGATGCTGAATCTAAATAAATACTGTATGCATTACCTAGTCTCTGTACTATGACCCATGATTAGCACATTGGGTATGACATTGCCCTAAATTGCAGAAGCAATTTTGTAATATGTTGTAAACCATGATCCCCGCATCAGTTTACTGAGCTGGAGCCAGTCTATGAAGAAATGAAGAGTGAAAAAGATTTATTAGCATTTACAAGGTATTCACAAAATATGATACAGTACAGAGTTTGAGAAAGAAAGTTATAAACACATACAGTACAGCAATGTTGATGAAAAGTACACTGCTGGTCAAAAAATAAAAGGATGACCCAGCCAACTGTTAAACTGTTACTATATACTGGCACCTTATATTTATATAAACATATACATACATATATAACCTAGAAAGTGATATACTGTAGGTGTTATTAATCTATTTGTAAATTATAGGAGAATAAATTAATTTTCAAAAGACGTTAACAGAAATGTCAACAATATATTATGATTGAAAATCAGTTTTCAGGATTCATGGAATTTGTCTTATTGAGAAGTGAGCTCATGGATTACTCTGAGTATTAGTGAATGACAATTAAGCCAAAGGTAGTTTTCACTTAAGCTGTACTATGTGTTACTTTATCATTTGCATCTCATATGATTTCTAAAAATGTTGATCACATTTCCCAAAGGTAGGTCTAGCTACCTCATCTATGGGAAGATAACTGTCCTTTAATTCTGAGTACAAACAGAAAATATGATCTGAGTGTCAACTCAATACTTTATTTCATTATTAAAAAGTGAAGAGGAACACACAGTATGATCCCCTGAGTTCCTCAGTCAAGGCCCTGACTTTCATACTGTAAAAATAAAAATGCAGCTGTCAGCAAACAAAGATTATGCAACAGGAAACTGCTGATTATGCAGAAAACATTTTCATATTATGCAAGCATATCAGAAAATAAATATAGACATATTTTAAAACGTGAAAATATGAAAACATATATAAAGATTATATGATAATAATCCTTTAAACAAAAAAGTAGATCATATAGGAATTAGATGCAAACTTAAGCAGTAAACTAGCACACTAATTTTAAGAATAAGAAAAGGAATCACTTGGAATGTTTAACACATTTAATTTTAAAGAATTTCAGATGTCTTCATACAGTACATAGGATGAGATCCACTTCATGGAAGTAACACACAACCATTAAGCCACCAGCAAGTACACAGCAGACAAAGTGAAGAAAATAAATTTTACTTAATCAATTGAATTAAGGTAATTTGAAACTGAGATTATTTTTAATGAAGATAATTTAAGAAAACCATAATGTATGAGCTTAAAGCGGAATTTAACACTTATACTCTTGAAAGATGTTCCATGGGATCTTTTATTTTCTTGAGTAGTCAGGATTGTGGTTTAACATTGCATCCATCACCTACCACACAGTATTCTTTGGCACTATTCTATAGCATTAATTTGCTAATTCTGATCCAGAAGGTCCAAGCAACAGGTCCAACAACACTACTAACTGCAGTTTGGAGTGTCTGCTATCCTAATGCTGTCCAGACACAGACTTAATTCCTGAAATCTGTCAAGATCAGTCTACAAGGTGGTAATGCTTCAGCATCTCATGTACAACTCAGAATTTAACTAATCTAATTACTTGTACATCCAGTGCAGTATCTTTAGAAATATTTGTAATTGGTTACTTTAAAGAAAGACAGAGTGGCACAGTGGGCAGTATTACTGCTTTTGGGACTGGGGCACTGGGTTCAATTCCTGGGGAGCTATGTGTGTGGAGTTTGTACTGTATGTTTACGTGGGTTTGCTCCACATGCCCCAGCTTCCTCTCATTGTCCATTGTCTCATTATTGGCTTCCGGAAAAAGTTGATGCTGGTGTTAGTGTGTGCTTGTGTCTGTGTGTGACCTGCGAAAGACTGGCGTCCTGTCCAGGTTGCATCCTGTCTTGCACCATTGCTTGGCTCCCCTGTGATCCAGAATTGGATAAAGTGGTGAGAAAATGGATGGGTAGTTTAAAAGATTTTCCAGCAAAAGACAAGTATCAGCCCACAGGAAGAAAAATATGCACACAAATATGTCCATGAGGCAAGTAGTGAAAAATGTCACCTGAGGCCCGGGAGGAAAGACCTGAATGAATGTTCACAACTGTTTCATTCCCTTATGTCATTTACACACTGGCCTACAGTATATTAATAGCATATCATCCTGAGCTTACAGCTCACTTTGCTCAAGTCAGTCTAGTGTAGCTGTAACATATTCCTTGTTCTACCCACTTGGGAGCTGACAATTTCAAACAGCAGAACCACTATGGGAATCTCGGTTAATAGTCACTGTCCTTTGCCATGTAAAAGGTCTTTCAGCACGAGTGTCAGAGAAATGCATTGGGGTGGCTCAGTTGAATACCCAACAAAATTAAACCAAACTTTCCTTATTATTCCAATGGGGTTTACTGGTGTTATTTTATCATTTAATAAATGATCTTTTTTTAAAAAAAAAAAGCTATGGAACAGTTGAGTATCGATTCACCTATTTCTAACTACATCACATCTAACATAAATGTAATTCTTTATACAGAGCGGAACTATTCATTTTTAACCAGCTGTGGCAGGCTAGCTGTAGAGAGGATGGTAGTTACAGCTCATCTACCACTAGAGGCCATTAGATCTCTATTGTCTATAAAAAAAAAGTTTACATGAGGTGCATTGTTTAGTTAATTAGTTAATTGACTAATTATTTTCACATGGGAATAATTTAGACTGTTTGGTATATACTGTAAAGGGACTCAGTCGTAGGTGGGTCTTGGGTTGTCTTAGATCGGGATTTTGTTCTTTGCATCATGAATTTTGTTTTTGCCACAATAAAGACTCCTTTTGAAGTATATTGTCCAGTGTGAGATTCATGTGCTCAGGCCTCATGAACTGCCTACTTAAAAGGAGACCTGTCACGCACAACATTTTCTGCTAACCTTATATACCAAGTGTCCTCGATGTGCTTGTCTGCTGTGCTATTGATACTTGATCCTAACTGCAGTTCATGCAGGCCATGATTCTGTGGCAGAAGTGTCGAAGTGTTTGTTCTTCTGCTAGAAACACAGTGCGTGACTAGGTATACTAAAAAACTCTATTACATTAAAACAATCAGTTTTTTAAATGTAAATGTCTGAATTTCAACCTAAACTGTATTTTCCAGTTAAAAGTAATATAAATATACCTATCCAATGTACAAAAAACATTAAAATACAGACTTTGACGGATGTGTGTGTTTAAAGCTTTCTTTGAGAAAAAAAACAATTCCTTCATTTCAAGTTAGAAAATACATGTTAAGTTTGATTTTCATGAATTTCATGTAGAGGTATACAGTACTTCTCTGCTATCTGTTTTCAGATAATCAAAATGCCCAGTCTGACTTAAAGACAGTCTGGCTTACTTAAAGTCACTGAAATGTGTATCTCTTCTGTAGCGCTTCATACATTTCAAATTAGAATTACAGTAAATAGTTTGTCCCCCAAAAAATTCAGATCTTTTTATACCTTTGCCAACCTGTAGTAACTGTTTTACAGCTGACAATAACAGATAAACTAAGGATGAAAATGAATCATTAGTGAGTGTGAACAACCCTTCACTGTAATAAATAAAGAATGTAATAAAGGTTAAAAATCAGAGGAATCCATTTGGTTGATCTGTTCCATTTGTAGTTAGTAGTTAATTGATCCATGGATCACATCCAGAAATTTCTTGAAAGACACCAGGGTGCTGGCTTCAACAACATGGCTGGATAGCTTGATCCATACTCCCACTGCCCTTTGGATAGATGCCTTCCACTTCTCAGTTTTAAATACACTTCCACTTTAAATATTACTTCCACTTAGTTTCCAGATGTGTCCTCTGGTTCCTGTTTCACTGTTCAATATGAAGAAATGAAATGGATTGGTTTTGTCATTGCCTTTGGGGATTTTGAATACTTGTATCAGTTCTCCTCACAGTCTTCTCTCTTCAAGACCTACAAGTTTTTGTTTCTCCAGCCTGTGTATGTAGGATATTCCCGTATGTCCTGGAATCTGGTGGCTTTTCTCAGGACTGATTCTAGAGCAGCTAAAGCTCTAGACATTATGTAATGAGCAAAAGTGTACACAAGATTCTAAATGAGACCTTATGAGTATTGTTGTAATGTAGCATCCCTTGATTTAAATTCTATTTTTTTAACTATGTACAGTATCCCACCATTTTGTTTCCCTTCTTAATTGCTTCCCCACATTGTCTAGACAATTGTAAATCATAAATCAACATAAGCTCTAAAGTCTTTTTCATAACTAACTTTTGTCTCAGGTTTTGCTACCTGCATGCAAAAACCTGCACTTGTCTACTGTATATTAAATGTTATCTTCCATGAGATTGCCCAGCCTTGAATTTTATCTGAATCTTTTTAATTATCATTTGGTGCTTCTACAGTGTTTGCTAATCCTTCTATTTTGGTTTCATCTGCAGACAAGTTTGCTAACTATACCAGAATCTAGATCATTGATATTTAAGTAGAGCAATAATCCTAGTACAGATCTCTGTGGTATTCCACTAATTTCTGCTATCCATTTTGAGTATTCACCACTTATACTGTATGTACTCTATGTTTTCTATTTATGAACTAATTCTCAATATAAACAATGGTGTTTCCCTGAATGCCAATCACCTGTAAATTAAGAGTTGATATAGTATGTGGAACATTATCAAAAGCCTTCTGAAAATCTTAATACACTGTATTATATGCTGTGAGGATTTGTTATTTCTGTTGCTTGTTAAAAAAATTCATTAGGCAAGACCTCATTTTCTAACCACTTCTTCCAATTCAGAATTCAGATCTGCGGGGGAGGCAGAGCTTATCACAAGAAGCAACGCTCACAAGGCAGGATACACCCTGGACAGAAAGCTAGTGCATCACAGTGCACACAAAGACACACACGCACACCAGGGCCAGTTTTCCCAGAAGGCAATTAGCCTACCAGTATCTTTGGACTTAGCTAGGAAACTGGAACACCTGGAGGAAATCCTTGCAAACACAGGGAAAATGTACAAACTCCATACAAATAGCATCCCAGGTCCAGAATTGAACCCAGGCCCCCAGCATTGCAAAACCTATGCTGTTTTCTAAGTCTATGCTGATTTATATACTGCAATCTTCCATGCCATCCTTAAATCCTCATGTCTCCAAAGATTCATCCAGGTGTCAGTGATGATTCTGACACAATGGTTATACCATTCTCATAAATTCTAGTTACATCATTCTCATAAATGATACAGCTGAAATGGAAAGATGGATTGGATTAAAAGACCATAAAATCACTAATGACTACAGTACTTTTGAACACTTAAAGGCAGTGCAAGTGGAATTGTATAATCTGGTACTTGGGTGCACATAACATTACAAAGTGGAAACAGTCAAAGGCAGACAGATCAATTTGTGTGCAGTATTAAGTATTTCTATTCACTTGATACACTACTGTCTTTTCCTTCCACAGTTCTCTGTGGTGCACACTGAAAATCATAATGCAGCAGAAAAAAACAGTCAAAGAGAAAAAAACTAGCTCTGTGACCCCGAAAGAGAGGTTAGAACAATAAATGTTCTAACGGCACACTGAGTTGAGGTGTTAGGGCAAGCATTTACAGATGTCTGAGTCCTACAGACAAACAGGTTGCTGCAAAAATGAACTCGCATCATTATAGGAAACAATTCACTTGTTCTTCCAAATGGCATTGCAGCAATGACAAGTGCTGAAAGGTTGGTTTTACCTAATACTGCAGCTGTGGGTAGAATGAAAACACATTATTCCTAAAGCTCCACCTGCTGGATAAAAATTTACACAAATTTTTGTTTTATTAGTAGAATGTTTTTTTTGCAAATAATAAAACCACAACCACCACAACCAATGAAAGCAATATTTTGTATCATATTATTGTCCCATTTAAAAGTTTCCTGATGACTACATACTGTACAAAATAAATGTAGTTTGTCTTAACAGTGTTTTTGTCTTTTAACTTTTTTTGTTTTGTCTGTATTGAGTAGGCTGTTTCTAGCTTAAAAACATTTTTATTAATGTGGAAAAAATAACTAACATTTGTTGTGAGAATATTTTTGCTGTAAAGTAAATAAAAATAACAATTGCTTAAAGGAATATTGAACATATAGCATATGATCCAATTCAATTGAATTTCTGATTAGCAAGACACAGTGGCAGGCATTGATGTCTTGAATTATTGAGGCCCTAGGTTTAAGCTTTCGTGCACTATCTGCGTGGAGTTTACATGTTCTCCCCTTGTTAGTGTGGGTTCCTGCCTGGTGCTCCGATTTTCTCCCACAGTCTAAAGACATGACAGTAGGCTTCTGGAAAAACTGGCTCTGGGTTGAGTGTGTGTGTTTGTGTCTGTGTGTGTCTTGTGTCTTGTGTGTCCTGTTCAAGGTGTATCCTGTGTCTCACCTTAGTTGCTTGATGGGATATGTTCTGGATTTTCCCATCCCCGCATTGGATTAAAGGGTTAAAAAATCAGATGGCAGGAAGAACATTTTTCTTGGAATGTGAAATCTTTGTATTTGTGATTCTAAAAAGTTAAACAGTCTACCTATAAATGCCAGTTTTGTCTTAAAGTGTTCTCATGAACACATCTTCCTTCTAAAAAGACAAACAGAGATGCCCTTCCACCTGGAAGAATTGTTCCTCCAGTGTGACTCCATCAAAACAGATGGGTGTGCTGGAACTTACCTTCTGGAAGAAAAGCCTTTTCAGCTATCCAAGGAGCCGCACAACCTACAGTACAAAGCTTTCCTGTCTGACATCACTGACCTGGTGTGCCAGCTGTCCTTGATATGCCAATCCATTGCCAATGACAGCACAGACTGTTTAGAATAGAGAAACAGTCATTAGAAATATTCAGAGGATTGGATTTTATTTAGCCTTTTTTTAAAAAAAAACCTCCTTGCTTACTATGCTGTTAGACACGTTCTTGTGTTTTTCTTCCTTTAAATATCCAACTAAATCAAAAGAACAATTAAATTGGTTACTGAAGTCCAGTAAGTGTGGGTAGAAGGGGGATATTGTAAATGTTCCATAGTTGTATCAACGAAACCACCTTGTTATCATTAACAATGAAGAATCACACTTGACATTGGTCATAACCAGCACCAGGTAAAGGAAACACAAATCAGAGATTGAACTGCAATCTCTGGAGGTTTACTACAGTATCATTCTCTGCATTCATAAGGAACTTTAGAATCTCACAAATTGATTGTAATTTATAATTTATCATTAGGAACTGTACTAATACAGTTATTAATAATTCTAAAGCCTTTGCGATTAGGAATGTGACTAATATATTGCTTAACAAATGGTTACCTTACTTAGTTTCTAACAACCCTGGGCTCCTAAGACTGTCATGCTTTGAATGGCTAAAGAAAGTTAATCTTTTTACTTATGAGCAAAAGAGACTATGAGTATTACTCAAAATTGCTCCAATGGGCTTCTTTAGAATGAACTGTGAAAAAACACAAATGTAAACTAAGAGGAAGTTAATTGAAAACAGACAACAGGAGGCTTTCTTTTTAGACAAAGGGTATCAAACAAATTGTCAAAGCTGATACCATAACTTCCTCCAAGAAATGGCTGGGTGAGATCTTCAAATCAATTACCACTAAAACCCAAAGGAACCGGATGTGTCAAATGGCCTCCTCTCATTTGCAACCTTTTTATGCTCTTACATACCTGTGAGACTCACTAGGATATTTCGTTTCTGTTCAGTCAACAGTCAACAAATGTGGAATATTTTCCTCCTTTTTCCTGAACACTAGGTAAGCAAATATGTATTCCCTTCGTAAAAACACAGAATTGTCTAGGCTAATTCATATTCAAATATTCCTTCTGATTTTTATTTATTTGTAGTAAATAGTAAAAATCTAATAATAGAAATTATAAGGGACAATTGTTGACATTGTTCTATAAGCATTTTTATGGGATGTGGAAATTTGTATCCCAGGGTTGCCAAAGCAGGAAATGAAGTAAGGGACCACAGCATCACAATTTCAAAGATATGCACCAGAATACATTTTCTTTAGGAGAGGTGGTATTCTGAAATGACTCACTATCCAAGCACTTAGGAATGTGAGACTGTGATACTGTCTTATTATTCCAAAGCAAACTCCACTGAGTTTGCTCAGCTCGTGTATCTTCAGAAAATAAAGCCAAATATAGACCTCTTGAATAATACAGTGAATTAAAGAACTCTTCCATTTGGATTTGTCAGGAAAAACATGATCTGAAATGTGGTGAAATCAATGGACACTCCCCAATTTTCAATTATACTGATCTACAGTCTATTATTCTGTGGCGATAAATATTTTCTGAAGACCTGAAGCTGCTTGAGAGATGCTGTTATGTGTATGTACAGTACAGTATATCATTATGATGCTTTCCCAATTTTTGATATTTTATGAGAACCTTGCAATAAAATCTGATTCATTTCAAAAGTTATAAACAGCTAGTGTCATTTTATAGCACAGCTAATGCATTGTGACAGTAAATTGTGTTATAGTACTAGAAATGTGATTAAAATAATTCAGTTCTTGAAGTGCTGTGTTTTTTGTACAGACTATGGTGACACAAACATTAGTTCTCTAAAGGGTAAGTGTCTTCTGAAGTTATTTGCCCTTTATTATGCCTGGATCATGTCCAATTCACACTGGTTATAAATTGCTCTGCAAGACCCCCATCCCCACTGTGTGAATTATTTAAGGAAATTATTAATGGAAAATTCCCTGCCAGAGCTTTTGTGACACTTCCACGGGCTCCCTGAGGACCTCTGGAGCAGTGACAGTTATTTCAATAACACTGGCATACTGACTGTAAGACATTTTTTTTAAATCAAATAAGCTTCTTTTACCACATTCGGAGAGTCAATGCAAAAACTTTATTTAGAAATATAAAAAATAATATGAAAAGGCTTCTGTATTAAATGAGAAGGGAAAAAGTATGGAACAAAATGAAAACTGAAAAATGAGAAACAAAAAAAATATTATTGATAGCCTCAGACAACTGCTAACACAGGTGTCTGACCTTTCCAGATTCACAGAGCGGGGGCTTTGTGGGCAGCCATAGTAAGACACTGCCCATTTTACTCTGAGGAAACAACCGCCATGGAGACTGAATGTAGCAAAGATTGTATAACCCTTTTAATGCAAGAAAAAGAAGCATGATTACATCATTAAAAATGAAAAAATAGCAGAGGCAACAACAACTTTTTACAATGTTTTAAAGAAATCACAGATTAAAGATGGGAGATTCAGCCTCTTTGTAGACTTTCTACTCTACGAGGGTTTATGTGGCAAGCATTTCTATCAGAGGTATAAATTAAATCTTTTATGAAGGGTAATCAACAGGAAGATTAATTTGCAGTCAAATAAGACTGACTGCTGAAATATTCTCCTATTCAACCATTCGTGACATCCCCTCTCTAAATCTTAAAGCTCTTGGAGCAGATTCCAACTGTACAGAACGTTGTGCCTGTAAAAAGGTCTCAGTTTTCTGTATTCAAGTGATTTAAACGAATATGCATAGACTGCTTATTCTGTAGCAAATTGATTACAATGTCTTGACTCGTAATTGGGGGGACATGTGCACCAGAATACTAATCGGTATTGATTGAGGCTCATGTGCCACACTGTCATTCCAGCTCCTCCATTTTCTGTGATTCGCCCTGAGGGTTTGTTCCCCTATGCTCCTCACTTCAGGGAAGCCTCTCTGTAACCATAACTGGGCACATGCGGGCCATACACCACTGTATTCTTAAATAAAATATTATAATAAAACAAAAATCAAATATAATATTAAGCTCTCACATTTTTAAAGCGCCGAACACTTTACTTAACACTTACCTGTAGTTCCCTTACAGCTGCTATGATTTTGGAATCATAGATGCCTTCACTACTGTATGCTTCCTCTATATTTAGTTAGACAGTTTAGAGACGGTCTACCTAAACATCTGCTCCAGCTAAGTGCTATTGAGTGAAACAAAGTAATTGTCTTTGCGTTTTTCTAATACTCTAGACCAGTGGTGTCCAATCTTGGTACTGGAGGGCATATGTCTTCAGTTTTGTTAAAGTTTCATTAAAATTCCAGCACCTAAAGAGTTAAATTACACAATTTAAATTACACAAATTAAATTACACAAATTAAGTCAATAAAAATGATGAACCAATTTAGGTTGTTTAAAAATGCTTTGGAACACAAACATACAGAGAAACAGACCCTCCTGGAGTGAGAGTATATAAAATCACTTTATTGGCCATATACTGTATAATATCTTGTATTAGGAATTTGTCTTTTCGCATACCTCAACTTGCTCTCCATGAGACACACAGACAGGGAGAGAAGCTTGGGATCTGAACACAGGGTGTCACGATTGTAGTCCCTCCCCCTTAAGGGCGCTCCGTCTCGTTCACTTTTTAATTGATTTTGTGCACCTGCTCCCCGTTCCTGCCTCCCTACAAAAGCCAGATGCTCACTCTGTTCCAGGCTCTGCATTGGTTTCCTGAACCAGCCAAGTCCGGGACCTGGAGTGCCTGGTTCCGTTCTCCCTTTTGCCCCCGACTCTTCGCCGGATCCTGCTCCGGTTTTTAACTTTGTCATATCTGTCTACAACCCCTCACCGGATTCCACTCCGGCTTTTAACTTTGTTTTGTTCGTCTTGGATTTATCATCTGGCTCTGGACCTTTGCCTGCACTGGACTTCCCTTTGGACTCTCTTTTGGACTGTTTGCCTGGACCACGCCCCCCTGAGCACCTTCAGCACGCCCCCCCCACCATTTCCTCTACCAGCCCAGTTCGTCGTCTCCTCCCTGTGTGTGTTCACACCCTTCTGGATTGTGTCCTCTGCATAGGGTCCTAAAAGAACGCTTCGTAACATAGGGTCAGCCCTTTATACAGCACCCCTGGAGTACTTGGGGTTAAGGGCCTTGTCCAGGGGCCAAACGGAGCAGGATTCCTCTGCCGGCCGCGGGATACGAACCGGCAACCTTCCTAAATTTTATTGTTTTTAATCAGTATTGTTTGTAATATATCATCCTTTGCCCACTCAAGAGAGAGTGAGATTTGATGACATGTTTCTCTGACATGCTTATCTGCAGAATCATTCATCATTTGACAGGCTGCAAGTTACATAGTGCCTAACAGGAGACTTAATACCTTTTGGAGGAGTAACCTATCTGTCATTACAAGCCTGCAAGTACCTGGCGCATTACATGAGTCACTGTTTGCCCAAAAGCTGTGAAAGCCCTGGCAGATTAATCCCAACTGTACCCTGGCAAAGCTTTGTGAATTGTTCACTGCCACTTGGGGAATCCCAGTCACAGTTGGCTAGTGACGTGACTTGGCCTGTAACTGGCAAGAAGCATTTCTTGATCAATCCTGGAGCTAGTCTATGTCTCTATGCACAACACAGTCTGACTTTAGGACTAACTTGCAATTCATGTTCCCTGTTTGATTCATTTTTCTGTTTGAGTTTGAATTAGAGGTTAAGGGTGAAGAAAACTAATTATGCAAAACTCAGAAATCCTTCAGTCTTCTCATATCCCAAAGATAAGACAGTGGAAGGTCCCAGTAGAAAGCATAAAAATTAGGGAGATACAGATACAGTATGTCAATCTTTCAAACCTATGTAAGGAATGTGCATTTTAGTGTTACTCCATGCCCCCAGAGGACTCGTCATTCCACCTCGCATTCCAGCACTGTTCCCAATTAGCCCATTTACCCCAGCCTATTTAATGCTGCTTCACACTCTCCACTGTGCTCAGTATTAGGGTTCTTCCTGGCTGGAGCTACTTTGATTCTCGCGAAGTTTTTCGACTAAGTCTCCTGGTTTTCGGTTTTGGTACTTTGATTCTCGTTCTGGTTTCGACTCTCGGCTTCCTCACAGTTTACGGCTTCGCTTCTGGTTTGTACTTTTGCACCGGCTTGTCTACCTACGGCTTTCAGACCTCAGATTGTTCTATCGACTACACCTCTGGAGATTGCACTGGTTTTCTGTAAAGGGTCCTCACTACTAATTCCTAACATAGACTGTTAATTACTGTTAAGATTAGTGTTTCTTTACAGAAAGGGTTGTGGGTTTCTGTAACAAGCTTTCTAACCATTTTGCCAAAGCAGATTTTCTAAGATCCCTCAAGAAACAGCTGCTTAAGGTCTTCAGATCTTGCTTGCACCCAAACATGTCAAATAGACTTTTCTCATTTCTAACCTTTACATCCTTGTGTCCCTAAAACTTTAAAGAACTGAAAGAAATGCTGTCTTAGCTGTATTGCAGGACTGACTATAGATGGAATGTTCTGAATTTAAAGTGTAAATTTCCCAATTAATTTACCCTTAATCCCTAATTAAAATAATCAATTATTACTTATTTCCTCTAAAACATGGTTTGCTCTGAGAATGAGTCATCAAGCAATGTGTTCTTGTCACACTTCAAACCATAACAGAGAAGATTAAGTGCCATTTGGAGGACAGCATGGATTGCAGTTGTGCAGCATGATCCTGTTGGCATTTATACTGAGAACAAAAATGATTCCCCAGCCAAATTATCCAACCTGATCACAGACTTCCTTTATATAATCACATGTTCAGTATTATTAAGGACTGTTTAGCTCATAGTGTACAAATGCTCAAGGATTTTAATTTGAAAGCCCAAAGAATAATGCATGTTACATTAAACCAGCAAGCTTCAGTTTTTAAAATATTCTGATATAGAAAATAAAGCAACACTATTACTACAGTATATACACTGAATAGAAGGATTTGGGATAGTTTTATCATTATGACTAAGATAAATAAGCAGCAAAGTACAAATAAATTACCTTAATGTTTCAATAGGCTATCTGTAGAAGAGGAATGTATAAAACTAGAATAGCACTTTTTTAGTATTTTAGTCAAGTCCTTATGGTGGAACAATATTGTATAATACAAAGGTTGACATACAGCTATTCAGGAGAAAAAAAACTTCTTTCATGAATTAAGTAAATTTGATATTTAAAAAAGCTAATTGTGTCTGACCATAGTCCATTAATAAGAAAGGCTGAGAGCAGTGTTGCCTGATTTTTCAGAGACCAGATCTGCTGTCTTGGTCTGCTTGGTACAGGAATGGGAGACTTTTAAGGATAATGGAGGTGCTGCTATAGGTGGTCTTGGTGGATGATAAGGAGGTACTCTTCTCTTTGGACCTGTTAGGAATCCAAGTGAGGAAGTAGGAGGATGCTATGCAGATGAGAGAGAGAAAGAGAGAGAGAGTAGAGGCAGCAAAAACACAGGTGTCCAATCCAAATCCAAAAGAGGATGTTTGAAAGAGTATTCCACAAGGAGCTCTCTAGGAGAGAAATCAATACTGAGCAAAGAGCAGAGCGTTCAGAGAGTTTAAATAGCGATGAATGAAAACGGCACAGCGGGTGGTGATGATTAACAGGTGCGGTGGCCCTTGTTGTGATTAGTCAGCTGCAGTAACTGGTTAGCTCGTTTGTGGGTAGATCTCTGATAACTGACGGTCGTGACAGTACCACAAATTTCAGAATAATACCTCATTGTTTCAATGAGACAATAAGCTGAGTGTTACGGTTGCCAGGAAAGTAAAGGGGAATCCTATCAGAATATAATGCATAGTTAAAAACACAATCCTAAATCGTAACCCAGAAGTTCGTAAATCCGTGTATCCTAAAAAACAGTACACAGAGGAACAGAGACAACAAGCCAAACACGCAATCCAGAAAACTTAGGTCAGAAGGAGAAAGACTATTTGAAACCAGAAAAACACCAGACAAATAAAGAACACAGCGTATATGGAGGGAGAGCTTCCACAGTACTGAGCAGGGATTGAATTAACCAAGACTTCCTGAAATAGTGAAGTGCAGGGGGTGTGGTGACGATACGGGAGAGGTGAGTGGCTAGGTGCTCAAGGGAGATCTACGTCTTCTTAATATGAGGTGGTGGAGGTCGAGAGAGAGGACGTGAAAGAGAAGATCGATGGAATGGTTTCAGTAGAGAGACATGGAATGTGGGATGAATTCTGAGAGTGTGGGGTAGTGCTAAAAGATAGGTGACTGAGGTGATTTGTGCTAAGATACGAATAGGTCCAATGTAGCGGGGACCAAGTTTATACAAAGTCTTAGCAGAATGTTATGTGAAGACAACCAAACTATCTGCCCCCATCGGAGTTGAGGAATAGAACAACAAAGCCTTTTAGCACATTTTCTTTGCTTAATAGAAGTGTGTGTGAGAGCTCTCCTGTCCTTGTCCCAGTTTCTGGAGGTTCGCAATATATTCATTAACTGCGGGGATTGGAGTATCCTGAGGAATAGTGGGAAGAAGGGATGCTTGATAACCAAGTGCACACTTTGGCGATAAAGGGTGATAAAGCAGAGGTGGATAAAGAATTGTGAGCATATTCGGCCCAGAATAAGAAAGTAACCCAGTTATCCTGAGCAGAGGATATCTAGGCTCTGAGTAAGGTCTGGAGATCCTGATTAACATGCTCCATTTGGCCATTAGCCTGGGGATGATATGCTGATCTGAAATGATCTGAAATGCCATCTCTGGGAATTTCATGTAATCATGAATCACAAAGAGATCAGCCAGTACTTTAGCAGAAAGTAGAGCCGGTAGAGGGATGAAGTGAGCAGACTTGGAAAAATGATCCACAATGATGAGAATGGTGGTGTGTCCTTGCCATTCAGGGAGATTTGGTGATGAAATCTACCGAAATGTAAGACCACGGACGTTATGGTACTGGCAACGGTTGAAGGAGGCCAGCTATCTTTTGTCAAAGAGACTTAATTCGGGTACAGACACGACATGCTCTAACATGCCCAGAGATGTCTTCCTTAATAGTGGGCTGTTAAATGTTAATAGAAGTGTCTGTAGATAAACTTGGTGGTACAGTACGTTGAATCCCAGGATGCCCAGCAAATCGGGAGTCGTGGCCCCAACTAAGAATCAAGGATCTGACAGAATAAGGAACAAACCGTTTATCAGGAGGACACTGGGGGGGGACTGGGTGATTGTTCTGAGCATGCCTGATCTCTTCCTCAATGTCCCATCTGATGGCTGCTATGATTTTGCAAGGTGGTATAATGGGTTCCGGCTCCTGTGTCATTTCTGGAGGGTCAATTTGGCATTAGAGGGCATCCGCCTTGGAGTTCTTCGAATCGGGAATGTAAGTTGAATTGGAGCTGCTCCCAGTGAGTAGACCCAATCTGGTGGGAACGTACACAGGTTTGCCAAGAGATGAGTCCAGATGCCATGGTGGATCCATCAGAGTCCGAACTTGTAGAGGAGGATTGACAGGCAACAAAGGTATCTTCTTTCCCTGTGAGGGTGGTATCTAGGAAGTTACCGGCCACTCCTGAATCAATAAAAGCAGATTGGGGTAAACTATTACCAGACTAAAATAACACAGCCAGAAGATAAAGACCATTAGAATTCTTAATAGGGGTTGAGGGTTGACTTACCTGGCCTGGGGAGTGAACCTGTGATCTCTGAGGTCATAGGGCAGGAGGCTCGAAGATGTCCAAAACGTCCACAATAAAGACAGGACCCTCTCTCTGGCGTTTGACTTTCTTCAGGAGTAAGGCATGAGTGAGCTATCTCCATGGGTTGTTCAGTACTAGAAGGAAGGGCTGGAAGGGAGAGAGCCAATTGCGACCACGAAGTTTCTCCTCACGCTGTTGACAGATTCTGTTATCAAGTTTTGACTATCTGATCGATTACTTCATCCAGTGAATCCTCCTCCATGAGGAAAAATAGACAGATGATCTTTGAGTTCCTCTGAGAGTGTTTGTCGACATTTGAAGGATTGCCATCATACCCTTCCGGAGTTACTAGCGTCGGTACGAGGAGTGGGCGATGGAGTAGGAGCAGAAGCAACAGGAGTTGCAGGCGGGGTCAGAGCGTTTGAAGTGTTATGCAGGCTAGTTAGCTGTTCTGAAATCTGACTGAGAGAGGCCTATAATTGCATAAGAGCCTGTGACTACTGGTCCATTAGATTCTCCATGGCATCCAATTCTGCGGGATTCATATGCGGCTCAGTATTATGTTATAGTTGCCAGGAAAGTAAAGGGGAATCCTGTGCAAAATATAATGCAGAGTCCAAAACACAATCCTAAATCGTAAGCCAGAAGTTCATAAATCTGTAGACAAAAACCAGTAGACAAGGGAACCGAAAAACAACGAGCCAAACACGCAATCCAGAAAACTTAGGTCAGAAGGAGAAAGACTAGTTGAAACCAGGAAAACACCAGACAAATAACGTACACAGAGTATATGGAGGGAGAGCTTCAGACTTCCTGAAATAGTGAAGTGCAGGGGGTGTGGTGACGATACGGGAGAAGTGAGTGGCTAGGTGCTCAAGGGAGATCTACAGCTTCTTAAGGGGATA
Source organism: Atractosteus spatula (assembly GCF_055471065.1). Taxonomy (NCBI): domain Eukaryota; kingdom Metazoa; phylum Chordata; class Actinopteri; order Semionotiformes; family Lepisosteidae; genus Atractosteus; species Atractosteus spatula. The sequence continues at coordinate 30,732,407 of NC_142711.1, read as the reverse complement.
GTGCCTGATGTATCACTGAGCTCCTGACTACTTGGTTACTACATAACTATTAGTGTCTTCCTATAAGTAAAATATTCTTGAATTCTTTGGGATAAAGATAACTATATAAGTCAGTGTTGTATTGAAGTAGTTCTTCAAAAAGCACATAAATTCTTTTAAAAAATCCTTTTGAAGACATAAATAAATGCAGCAAACTTACTGTTGAATAATTCTGTGGCGTTCCTAATATTATCAATCAGGAAATTAGACCACCCCAGGAAGTCACATGTTCTTATTATACCCATGCGAGTGACACTGGTTTAAAATACATACTGTGTCTTTTATTTTATAATTTCTCATTTTCTATAATCCTAGATAATGAGTGTTAGGACGATGCCATTAGTCAGGCTAGTTGAACAGTTTCTCATGGTGGCCATAACACTGATTAGTAGTTGCTTAGCAATGATGGCACCCAGCAATGATATTGGATCAAGGAAATTCCAATTAGAAACATTAAAATGGTTCACATTTGCAGTTTAATTTACACAGGTTATCTGATGAATTTAAATACAGAACGGAAGCTCTTTTGTTCACATAAAGAACGAATCTGAAAGTGGTCCGAAGATTGCCAATGTGTACAATCCATTATACAATGAGTAGGATAGGTGATGAATAAACTATCCAAATTGCAATCAGTTTTAACATGGTGCATTACTGTATGAATGTAATTATTTCCTTAAAAAAAATGAAAGCCCAGCAATTATCATTTAAAAATGGTCAAGAATTAAGTGAACCATACTGACTCTATAGAATAAGATAGCTGACAGCTGCACTCAGTATCATGCAAATACAAATTTGTAAATATTCCACAAAATTCTGCATCAACATATGCCACTCATGAGCACCTCATTATTTTAAAACTAAAAGAACTGTTTATTGAATATTAAATCACTATAACAATCTTGTGCAATTCTAACCATAATACCCATATGTTACCTATAGTCCTGACAAAAATAGGTAAAAAATATCATGAGAGGAGATGCCATACTTCCAAGAAACAAAAGTTGTTCCTGTGATGTTTGACAGCATGTGTTATTTCCCACCAAGTATTTTTTATTTTTAATTCTAACATAAATAACAATTTATAGTACTCACTTATTAATAACAATTATACAATTTAGGTGGTAAGATTTTAAAGGTTTTGTGCTCCGTTGATGTGCATTTGGGTTTTTTATTATTGTTATTTTACAGTATGATACTCTCCTCCAAGACATTATGTTTAACCTATCTACTGTATATGATTAAAACAGTTTAATAATTTGTTCCTATGTACATGTGGAATGTAGTGCTCAACTCCAACACTAATGTAATGTGATGGAAAATCAAAAAAAGAATAAACTTTTAATAAAGTGGCCCACAAAAGCACAGTTCTATTAAACACTATTGCTGTACTATTAGCTTACAGCAGCATTTTATGGCGAAAAGATAAGTGTTAAACAAAATTTCTCTTATATTCTTCTTTAGAATTCTCATTTGTATTATAATATAACAAATGGATTTATGGAAATAAACATTCCTTTAGTAAATCCATTATTTGTTTTTTTTTTAATAAGAAGTATTCTCATAAAATCACAGTACAATTTTAGTTTTAAAAACAACCCTTTGGGATCTGTTTACTTACCTTCCTTACTGTTTACTCAGAGTGTGATTTGGGGAAGTTGTTAAAAGGATTATAAAGAAGTCAGGTGAGTCTTCTGTATTGTGTATAGATGGTGAAATTTAATGAATAAACACTGTTTTGTGTTGTACCAATTCTGCATGTGGAGATCTGCTGCAGCTGCATTTAGGTAAAGAACCAAATAAAAAATTTAAGTGGAAAACTACTTTTTTTTTTCTGGCATCGGATTATGCCTAGGCAGTGGTGAAACTGCAAAACCCTTGGCTTGAGAACAAAAACCAGTTGGAGGCCTGTCTCTTATTGAAAACAAAAACATGGAGGAGAAACCAAGGGCAAGCAGAAACAGATTGTGTGGCAGAGGCCAGTGACTGTGAGCAGACCCCCCTTTGTCCCAAAGCTGTCCATCACTAAAAAGCAGATCTTTCCAACTTCATCATGGCAAACATTACGTGTGTATGCCATGTACTTGCATAAATATTCTTTATATATTCTCCGAGATGCTCACTTACACTACATTCTTTATTTGTGTATAACTCACACCTTTCATACCTTATTTCCTTCATCAAAATTTAGGACAGTATATCCATCCATTTTCTAACCATTTCATCCAATTCAGAGTCACAGGGGAGCCAGAGCCTATCCTTGCTAGCAATGGGCACAAGGCAGGATACACCCTGGATATACAGATGCAGTGCAGACACAGACACAAACACAAATGCTCTCGCACCAGCGCCAATTTTCCCAGTAGTCAATTTACTTACCAGTCTGTCTTTGGACTGTTTAGAGACTGAAGCACCTGGAAGAAACCCACGCAAACAATGAGCGAACTCAGAAAGCCACCTACGACAGTAAATATTCACAGAAAATCCACATTTTCCTATTATTTAATCATGGTAATTTTCCTACCATTTATGTCAGTCTTCTTCATACCTCTTTGTGCTTTACCATCCTTTTCCCATGACATTGTTTTGTTGACAACCTCTGATGTTACCATGGTATGCCACGTTTTCAAGAAACAAATGATGCTACAAAAAAATTACCTCCAGTAGTGATTACAGGTGCTACACATAGCGGCATCAATTCCATATGATATTCACTGATGTACCTGGTTATATAGGACCTCTCAGGCAAATGGCAGTTGGCACAATTCTCTGTGAGGGTGTGGAGTTGCTCACTTGCTTCGAGTGGCATGAACATGTGCTTGGGGAGCTGAATTGGGAAGTGGAAATAATTGAAATGTGAGTATAGCAAGAGTGGTGATAGGCTCTCCTTAACTCAAAAGTCAGGACCAAATACTGTTAAGGTGTAAGCTAAAAAAGTGTCATTTAAATGTCAAAAACAGTACATTATGATGATTTGGTAGGAGTAATACTTGTACCAACACATTCTCTGGCATCACACCCATTGCAGGTTCCTTAGGCACAGGAAAACACCCATTTAGAAACACTTCAAATTGGAGGTTCTCATCATCTCAACCCAACAACAATGGTCTCATAAATCAATATGCAACGATGGCCTACGTCTATTATTGTGGGATCTTCCATCTTTAATTGTTAAGTACCTTTAACTAGGAGGTTAACGTTGTGAGAGGATGTTGGCATACATTGAGTTCTGCTTTTTACCATGTGTTTTACTTTTTTAGTCACTTTTATCTTTTCACATAATACTTCAGAACTCTGTATGGAAAAGAGTTTTTTTTTTTTGGGCTGGCCTAATCTTTCAATCTCCAGTGCTCTTATCTCTGGTAATTTGGTATTTGCAGATGTACAGTATGGTATGTGGAGCTAGGGCTACTCTCCATTTGGCTTTGTATATTCTGTTAATGGCCAAAGACTCTCACTGTTCAGCTAATTACTGCAGCCTGCTGTTCCTAGTGAACTGCAAGCAGCTGTCAGTTCGCATCTCTGGATTCTGGCAGACTCTGTGAGTGAAGTGAATACTAATCATCTTTAACATTGCTCAGGGGTCTCCAGGGCTAGACCAAGCAACATTTCCTGTAGTACCAGCTCATGCTTAACCACTTGAAGAAGGATACTGAATAGAAAAAAAAATATTTCAGGTACTGTAATTTTAGACTTGCAAGATATACCAAACATGGTGTTATAATATAGGTCAAATGCATTTAAGTAGAAAAGAAGAAACAATGAAAAAGGGGACTGATTTCCGGACATTTTCTATATCTGCCACTGTATTGTTAAGAATTAGAGATATAAAGCAAAAAATCCAGGGATGGGGAACAAAACTGTATTTCTCAGCAGCCAGAGACGAACAAAAGTGAAAAGCATTTAATTTAATTAATTGATGCATTTTTTCAAAACATCATCCATTTGTATCCTTATGTACTTATGTACCTTACTCAAGAGTATATAATAGTATCTCACTTGGGATCCAAGATTTGAATTTGCAAATTTCCAGCTCTGGAGCCAAAGCCCTGTCCACTCTTCCCCACAGCTGACATATATACTTTCTTCAGTAGTCAATCATAATGTTCTTCTCATAATGTTCAGAAAACTGAGCTATAGCACAAGCTTAGGTTTCTCTACAAATATGGTGAAGACTAATTACAGCTAAATTACCAGGTAGTTAGTCCAGGAGCTGTCACAGGAGTCATGAAAAATAAGCAGGACACAAAAACCCCAAAACCTTGACTATTTTCAGAGCTGTTATAAAGAGGAAAAAATCTTTATAACAGAGAAAACACAAAACATTTCACAAAAATAAACTGCTGTTTCTCCAGGAAATGTCCTATTGATTGTTTTAATGTGTCCAACCTACTATAAATCCAAGCACTACAACAGTATAATGCACAGACACAGATACACTTACAACAAAGATTAAAACTAGACTACATTGTTACACAATTAGTAGCAAGTTAAATACACCAAGCTCCACCTCCATGTGCCCTTGATGGAAAGGTAAAAAATTATTTAAACCAGAGGCGAGGCAGGGTCTGTCTCATAATCGTAATCCCTCCTCTTAAGGGTGCTGCGGCTCTTTTCTATTTTACCTGTATACATGCACCTGCCCCAAGTCCTGCCCCTCCTTATTTTTTCTACAAAATATACTTTATGCCCTAACAACATCTCAAAAGTGAACATTCTCACACAAAATAAAACATTGCATACAATAAAAACATTCTAAATGGCAGTGATTGTCCGTTATTAATCCATGCAAGTGGGGGTGGATTTGCGCCATTAAGAGAGTCCCTCCAAGCCCTACCACTTGCTATTGTCCATTAGTCCCTGTACAGGGCCCAAAGTCCTTTCCAGTGCTCCCTCGCTGTGGGGAAACCCCATTTGGCAACATCGCGCTTCATCCTCCTTCTGAGGTCCACCAGGATCCTCTCCTCCAGCTCCCTTGCTCCCCACTTTATGTTGTGCTGGATGAGAGTGTTCCTCTTGTCCCACAGGCCATTTTTTGTGAGGGACAGCAGCAGCCACAGTAGGAACTGCGTCCCCTTGTCTAATCCAGTTGGTGCCAGTCTCAGCAGAATGTACTGGTAACTGAGTACCGCTCCCGCTCCCAGGAGTTGCATAATGTTGTCCATTCTGCCCCACACCGCTTTGGCGAAGGGGCAGCTCCAGAACATGTGCTCCTGAGTCTTTTCGATGAAACACGTGTCCCGGGGGCAATGCGGGTTCCTGGTGAGCGAGTGTCTGTAGAGGACCTCTCTGGTAGCCAGTCTCTTGTGTATGGCCATCCAGTTGAGGTCCTTCAGTTGGTTGTCAAGTTCTTTTGGCTGTGTCCTTTCCCAGACTTGTCTGGGAACCTGCAGCCTTTCGTCAGCGACCAGTTGTCCCCTCACCTCCTTGTACAGGGCTCTGTGGTTGGTGCAGAGCTCTGGCTGTCTCGTGGCCTCGTACCCCCTGCTCCACTTGACAGTGTGGGTGTAGAACTCCGGTTGCCTCTCTGCCTTGGGCCCAGTGTTTGACCAATGGACCAAGTGCCCCATCAGGATGGAGAGCCACAGCCTGACAAAGTACTGGTACTTGTGTCCGATGGGCTCCCGCAGCGCCTGACAGAGGTTGCAGAAAAAGATGTAGTCGAGTTTCAGGGGGAAATGTGGAACATCTCTACCCCCTTCCTCGACCAGCTGGCACATCCGGTTCCTCATGATGTACTCATACCTGCAGCCCCAGATGAAGCCGAAGATCATCCCTTGCCCAGCTCGTCTGAGTCTGGCCGGAAGCGGGTACACCACCGCCAGGTAAACCAAAGCCGGCAGGATGTCTGCTTTCAACACCATCACTTTCCCTGTGTAGGACAGCGACCGCGTTTTCCACAGACCCAGCTTCGCGTTCACCCTGGCTATCCTCTTGGTCCAGTTGATGGTCTCATTGTTCTGGCTCCGAAACAAAACCCCCAGTATTTTGAGGGGCTTCTTGCAGAGCTCGAGACCCTCAGGCGCCGTCGTCCTGTCCTTCCAGGGCCCGAAGAACTTCAGTTTGCTCCCTCCTTGTGCCATTGCTGCACATTCTTGCAAAGTGATTTCTCTTTAGCAATACTTCTGAAAGCATTTTTGGGGAGCACAAATTGTTAACATTTGCACTAGCAAAACATAACCAGGTGGCATTGCTACAATTAATGTGCATTATATGGAACATAAACATATATTATATTCTCTGGCATGTTTATCATTATCAACCCACAAAATAAAGCACTTCCTATAAACCTTAACAACTAGGCACTAGATACAACTTTTATTTCCTTTAAAAGTGCTATATTAAATAAACTTGACTATGACCTGTCACGATCGTAACTCCTCCTCTTAAGGGTGCTCCAGCCCTTCCTCGTTCTGTCCCATTACCCACACCTGTTCTTTATTCCAGCCCCTCTTCTGTTCCACCTTATAAGCCAGATGCAGACGTCATCCGGGGCTTCTCATTGATTTCCGCATCGTGAGAGCCCGGGTCCTGCTGCGTCTGGCTCCGTTATGTTTTTAACCTTCAGTTCCTGATTCCCCTCCCTTTGCCGGTCCCGACCCGGTTCATGGTTTTTACCCCCGGATGGATTGCCTGGTTAAGGACTCTTGCTTTTGTGTTGGATTCCCCGTTTGGACTTTACATGGATTGTTTGCCTCGGCCACACCTCCCCGGATCACCAGCACTCCCCGGACATGCCCCCTGTCTCCAGACCCTTTTCCTGCATGACCATTTTTCCCCTTGTGTCTTCACAATTCTGGATCGTGTCGTCCGCATAGGGCCCGGAAAGAACCGGATCGTGACATGACCATGCAGTTAAAACTGCTACTTCAGTGGAGAGAGATACAGTATACACACAAAACTTTACTGGTGTCCCAAAAGTCTGTCAAATATTTACTGATGGTGACATAAATGTTTGAATGGACTGTTCTCCAGGTTAGGTCAGCCACGTTCACTTTCTTAGGTAATAGCTAAGCATAGTCCACTGTGAATGAAGAAGCAGCTGCTAATCAAAACAAGGTGTAGTGTCTTCATGAACATTTCTTGCTGATTTATTTGTTAAAATCTGCAAGTCATATTGAAGAAGTCAGGTCATATATAAGAAGGTAGCAGGACAAAGGCTCCCGGATTTCGAATCTTTTGCACTTGGCATCAGTTGTTCTTGAAATTGTGTAACTATTGTACATGTCTTCCTTATAATAATGTATAATTCAAAATCTGTTTCCCTAGATTTAAAACAATGTGGCACTTTCCCTCTTTTGTGTTTAATGTAAAGAATTTGCCAGTTTACCTAAACTGTGGCTTTCCATATAGTGACTTGCAGGATCACCTCAAATCATTCACGCAAGACCTGTGCGGTAAATTACATACATTAGTCTTTTATTCTACATGCTATACACATACAGTACACAATTACAATAAACATCTGTGTCTCTTAACCTAAAAAATTAACAAAAAGTTAATTGACAGACAGACAGAAGTAAAACAGCTGGAGGCTATTTGTGAAATTGACTGTACGCAGATTGCCAGGTGTCACGGTGCACCGTTCCCCTTGCTTTTTCTTCTGTCTTTCTTCTCTGTCCATGTGTTCATAGTCAAAGTCTGCTCAGCAACCCACACATCAGATCTCATCTCTGACAGTGTAAAAATTGATAGGTGTCTAGGCAAATGGTGTATCTCTCTATCTGTGATGATTGCTCTCTTCTGTAGTGTGTACACAAGGGTGGCATGTAGACCTTAAAAGGAGAAACAGGTGGAAACAAAAGAGGAAAAGAACACACCACATACCACTGAACAAAAACACTGGCCTTTGTACTGTATGTGTAACTCAGGTAAATACTGTATAACCCCCAGACTGTTGACCTGCTCCCACTTCTCTCACTTTGTGTTCATATTATAGGTTTATGTGTGTTATTTAATCTTGTGTTTACATTTATCCTGCAAATGGCAACAAACACTACTGTATATTTTCAATATTTCCTGTGATGCATTACATAGTGATGCTACCATTAAAGAGTCTTTAAATAACTGTTGTGCATTATCCACTAGTGTAACATTAGATTACTTCCCAAATACCAAAATAAAAAACGTTATTTGATTCAGAGTGGTCAAAAGAACAGAAATCTATAACAAAAAGTGGAAAGGTTGATCATCATGTATTCTGCACCCTGTGTGGCTGTGATGTGGACATTAGCAAACAGGGAAAGAATGTTTTTCACCAACACATGCGCAAATTGAACAATCAAAGTATAGATACATCATCTATGTTCTCTTTTAAATCCTCTGTGACGACCAAATTTGCTGCTGTTGGATTTTGAAAAGTCTACCATGCTGAGAAGCATCACCAATCCTATAGAAGTGTGGACTGCAATGTGAAAGTTACAGTGACTATTGTGAAAAATTTTATCAAAAGCTTTGTGGGAGAGCATTCTTGACAATTTTCTGTCCAAAAGCGCTTGGATTAGATCAAATGTAATCCACTGACCTGATAACCTGTTTTTATTTTGGCAACTGATGCCTCTAATGAAAGTGCATCAATATGTTTCCCTATACTTTTTTGAACATTTTCACTTTGAGATGGAAGTTCAACAAGAGCCTTTGGGTTTTACAGTGACAGTCAGAAGACCTCAGATGAAAACATAACATCTGGAGAGGAATATATTTTCAGCATACTGCATGCAGCAGACATTGCAAGTGTTAATTATGGAAAGCAGTGTGAAGTGTGGTACCATGATAACCTAGGATGTGTGTTACTGTATATATTAATTTAAGCAATGGGTATCTGTTTATCTGTTCCTGTTTTTTCCATTAAATGTTTTTTGGGGGGGATTTGGAATGCACCAGTGCAAAATGCTGACAGGCATTTTTTTAAACCAGCATGTATAGCAAAAAACGTATAACTGACGCAATATTATGATCTTTCTGTTTTGTCAGCAATAGAACCAAATTCAATTTTAATACAATGTTCTTCACTTTCATAGCTGAACAATTCACTGACACTAGACATGGCAGTTTACTCAGAGATCCCAGAAAGCTTTTCATACATTTGCTACAGCATTTTCTGCTTTTTTTCTTTATATAATCCTTTTCCCAATTTTTGTATTCAGCAAAATGTCACCTCGCTATTAGTTCTGAAATACAAGTTTGTCATTCGCTTCCGGATTTTAACATGACTTTCATTCAGATGCTGTTGTTGTATTTTTGTTAGTGTCGTCATTTTGCACTTTTTTCTTGCCTTATGAGTATTACAGTATATTTACAGTGTGGTGAAAAGTAAGTATACCCGCTTAAGATTTGACATTTACCTAGATCTCACCCATTGAATACTGTTGGCCACATCTGGGTTCCCTCTAATTTGTTAGTGCTGCTAAAATCTAGTGATAGTGGACCATAAAGGAGCTAGAGATCTGTTGCAATCGTTGTGTCAACAATATTCCCAAACTATTTTTATTTCCAAAATATTAATTTTTTACAATGTTTTCGCATAGTCCATCAACATTGTTTGCCTTTATGCGACACACAACCTCTGAACTTGATAACTCACAGGTGCCCAGTACATACAGTGTGGTGAAAAAATAAGCATTTCCCCTGAAGATTTTACGGTTTAACATATTTACACTTGTTTGACCTTCATCTAGTCCTCACCAAGTCCTAATAGTAGGTAAAACTAACCTCATTTGAAAAATAACTCACAAAAATTCAGATTTTCCATTATTTATATTAAACAATCAGCCAGCATTCAATATCTTTGTGTGAAAAAATTAATTCAATTCAATTCAATTAAGAGGATTCTTATGTAGAATTAGGAGTACCAAATGTACAAATGATTGGGTGATCATCAGAAAATGATTCCACCTGTACATACAATCCTCAAAATTGTTAGGTTGGTCTTAAGCACTCCAGTTTGTGATAACACATCATGCCCAGATCAAAAGAAATCTGTGACAGTCTTAGAACTACCACCTGAAGAACAATCAACAGCTGAAATGTAGAGTTTCACCTTTGTACTTTTCAGCACAGAATTAACATTTGCTTGTTCCTTTGCAGTCAGTGCATAGTTATACAGTTCTCCACTCAACCCACATATGTCAATTAATAAGGAACAAGTAATAGGTTTATTCCATGCTGAAAAAAAGAAGAAACAGAACACAACGTTTCGGCCGTGGAGCCTTCTTCAGGCCGAAACGTTGTGTTCTCTTTCTTCTTTTTTTCAGCATGGAATAAACCTATTACTTGTTCCTTTGCAGCCTACGCATGCTGACGCAGCTACCCACCTGAACTATGTCAATTAATGACCAGTAAATTGAACAGCATGTTGAATATCCCCATGCAAAGTCTGACAATAACAACCAGGGTGTAATCCCACCCTTACCAGGAAGAAGCAGCTTTTTGATAATGGATTGATATTCATGCTATGAAATAGGACAACTCTGCCTGTCATGTCTGTGAATTCGTTAAGGAGACTATCTCAATTATGATTTCAGGAAATATGTAATTTCACCATAACTGAAGAGTTAAAAATGTGTTGCATTCCTGAATGGCTGTGACAGGTAGTTGCGCCAGAGGACCTTTTCTGCTCTTCTTACTTCTCCCTGAGCTAAACAGAAATCCTTGCTTTAAGCAGACAAGTACAGAAAAACTGTGTGGGCATAAAATAAAAAATCTAAAGATGTAATAATAAAGAATCTAGTTTTGATTGTGGGCTGTAAATCCCAAGCCTGTTATATTTATTGGAGGTAGATTATATTTCTGTCAAATAAACTCAATTTACTTACTCAATGAGATCATTACTTTTTTTCTTTCCCTTTCCCTTTGAACTTTGATCTTTAGGTTATGTGCTTTAAACCAGGGCTTTACAGACACCTTTCTTAGATAACTGCCTTTCATATTTTTTGTGAGGCACTCCATGCAGGTAAAACTGCAATTATGATGTTCTTAAATAATGTTTAATAATGACATTGAAATATATCAGTATATTATATTTTAAAAACTGTTTGCTCGAATTAAATGAAAAAGCAATGATATTCCTTGTAGAAGACAGGTTTGAAAAAAGACTTTAAACTCCGAGGCAGGTTCAAAAATTACTTTCAACATTGAGCAAAGAAAAGGGTGAGTATATATGTCTGAAGATGTTAAAATATTCAAAGTTAAAAGTTTAGTCCTCTCATCCCTTGGTCATTTAGTATTTTTCATCAAAGGGAGAAACAGTGGAGTTAAACCTTTGACATGATTCAGGACAGAAGGTAGAACAGATAACTTTCCTGTACTGAAAAGAGCTTAACATGTCCTGAGCCACACTATGCAGTAGTTGGATTTAATTCCATTACCTTTGACTGTTTTTTTTAGTAATTACTAAATTTTTTAGTACTGCAGGTAATCTAATTGTAAGATATGGGACGTTTATCAAAACAGATTTAAGAATCTTTACTTTGCCCTACGCCTACTTTAGGAAAAACCCTGGCCATTTCTTGTGAACCATATATAAATATATAAATATTCCTACATTCAGGTTTAGAAAGTATGGAGTTCCAAAATCCATGTTAAATCTTATTTACTGATAATGAAAACAAAATTTGTTGAGGTAAGTAGACTTAGAAATACTAATTAAACTTAAAAGCAAAAACACAAAAATCTTTTCACACCATACAGATCCCAACAAAATATAATGTTCATGAATCCAAAAATATTTCTTCTGTACCTGTGATCTGAATTTGATGTTACACTTAAATGTTACACCTTATCCCACATTTTACCTCGGTCATTTTATTCTAATAAGCGCTTAAGAAACTGAAGGCGTTTTTTTACCTCAGGAAAAAAGATTATGATCTGAGGCTTTGATATAAGATAAAAAGACTTTTTGAAGGGGCAGGCAGTTCACTAGATACTAGATGGATGGAGGAAAATAATGGACAAGATTTCACACCTGCATTACAAGGACATTTTAATAATATGTACACTCACTGTTTATTGAAACAGATCTTCAAGCATAATTCTTTTTTGCCCTTTAATTCTAGGTAGTGCAAAACTCTTATTTATTGTTTTTAATCAGAATTACATTTTTAAATTTTTGCTTATTTTTTTATTTTTAAGTGTTTTAAATATGACTTACACATGTACAGTATATTACTATATATTATATATGATATAAAAAATAAACTTAGCACTGTGAGAATTCACATAGGAATATATGCACAGTAATACATGGTTAATTCCCTGGGGCCTATGTGTGTGGACGTCTCCCATGTTCATGTGGGTTTCCTCCAGTGCTGGTAGGTTAATTGGCCTTAGCAAAATCAGCCCTGGTGTGAGTGTGTGGGTGTTTGTACCTGCGCTGTGATGGACTGGCATCCAATCCACGGTGCACCTCATCTTGCTCCCATTGCTTGATGGGTCATGTTAGATAATTAATGGATGTGTTATCAAATATATTTGATAACGGTCACACTTGGGAGTGGAAAATGCAGTCATCTATCTGCTACACAGAGCTAACTCTCACCTAGAGAAGACGGGGAGCATTGTGAGAGTTATGTTCTTTGACTTCTCCAGTGCCTTTAACACCATCCATCCACCATTACTGAGAGATAAGATAAGGACAGCGCAGGTGGACACTCCCCTGGTGTCCTGGATTATAGACTATCTGACCTGCAGGCCACAGTATGTACGGCTACAGAGCTGTGTGTCTGAACATGAAATGGTCATGGACTTCCGAAGGAATAAGTCTCCGCTGATCCCTGTTTCCATCCAGGGTGAGGACATAGAGGGGGTGCAGTCCTACAAGTACTTAGGGGAACACCTGGATGATAAGCTGGAGTAGTCTGGTAACACTGACGCCCTGTACAAGAAAGGTCAGAGTCGACTCTATTTTCTTAGGAGGCTCAGGTCCTTTGGTGTGTGTGGAACACTGCTTCACATTTCTTATGAATCAGTGGTGGCAGCGGCCATCTTCTACACTGTTGTGTGCTGGGGCAGCAGCATCATGACAAGAGATGCAAATAGGCTCAATAAACTTATCAAGAAGGCTGGCTCTGTGTTGGGGCTGAGCCTTGACCCCCTGGAGGTGGTGGCTGAGAGGAGAATGCTGACCAAGCTCACAGCCATCATGAACAACGCCACTCATCCGCCTCATGGGACTGTTATTGGGCAGCGGAGCACTTTTAGCAACAGACTATTCCAGCTGCAGTGTTCAAGGGAATGTTTCTGCAGGCCTTTCCTCCCGACAGCTGTCAGAGTGTATAACCCTGCCCTAGGCTAGGACTATTAGCCCTTCATGTGCTCGTCTATGGACAGCTTGTTGCTCCATTGTACATTTTTTTGGACACTCACTCTGTATATACCTATGTACATTTTGCACATATTGTATTGTTTTTACAGTGACTATGAGCATATTTTGAACACATCTATGTATTTATTTTTATTTATTTATTTTGTATTACTGTACGTATTCTAATTTTTCGTCTATTCTGATGTCTGTTTTTTGCTTGTCTTGGGATGGACTGCTGTAACACACCAATTTTCCTTCGGGAGCAATAAAGTCTTATCTATCTGTTTTAGAAAAAAAAATAAAGATGAGCTATTTGGCTTTAGTTTTTGATTAATACGTTAACCGTGATTCACCATGACAATGTCAAGTGACTTAGCTGCATGAGTACTAAATACCTTCATTAGTAAGAAGGCTTGAGTGGGGAGATATGTCAGTGTGCGTTGGCTGCAAAGGAATAAGTAAAGGCTAATTCCACTCTGTTCTTTCTTCTACTTTTCAGCTTTGACATAAACTGTACTTGTTCCTCCGTGAGTGAGAAAGTTGATTGGGCGCTGCAACCTAGTAAAAAACACAGATTTGTACCAATGTGCACATCTTTAGTAGTTATTTGTTCCATCAGTGTTTTGAAGACTGGACTAATAAGTGTATTGTTGCTTTCTGTCTGGAGCATTCACAACCAGTAAATTCTAACCTGGCAAAATGTTACAGCTGGACAAAGTTCATCAATGCCAGAACATCTCATCAAAATGGATGTCAAGGTCCTAGTGTAATGGTCTAACCAGGTGTCACTACAAAATTCCACCCATATTTATTGATACCTAGGACTTAGATATCCTAGGACCTTTTTATTGCATGATAGGAATGTCATTATTATGCTGTGAATGCTTTACTCACCAGACCAGAGCTCAATTGTACATTTGTGGAGTGGGCAGTGATAAAGTCTGTGATTTAGGATGCAGAGACCAAAGAACAGCCACATGTTTGTCCAGGCTCTCTGAGAAGAATGGACCTGGTGCAAAAGCACATTATATCTGAGTCATAACTGTACAGCTTGCATTGCTTCCAACAGCGACTTTATTTCCCAGAAAGCTGTGAGGAAGGACTTTCTGTATTTTGTTACCTGACCAGACAGAATAAGATTGGTCAGGTGATGGTTTAAAAGAAATGCAAGAAGCACAGGCTTCCAGAGTCCTGCTTTTGATGTCTGGGAACAAGAATTAGGTCCACTGAGATGCACTTCATCATTTAATGAAAGAGCAAAACAGAAAAGCCAAACAAGTTCTGAGGTTTTGAAGTCTGGAACTTTGAGCTCTGAGAGCTGAAATTGCAAAATGCACAAGGTAGAAGCTTTTTCAGAGTCATCAAATAGCTAAGCCATCTGACTACTACTAAGAGTCTGCAGAAGAGTCTAAATGGGTGTTGTTTCTGTTTGTATATTTCATTGTCACTAAATAAAATGAGGATTTTACCTTTACTGTGTCTGTGATCCAGGACCATCCTGTTTAAAGATCCTGCTTCTGTACCATTTTTCTCATTAGTGTTACCACCCATGTTAATCAGTATAATTAATTTAACTATGTCACGTCAGTTCAATAAGATATCTATACACCGGATATGAAATTCAGAATTTTTACTGGTAAATTTGTTTTTTTTTTGCAATTGTAAGTGATACATTATGTACACTGGACATTAAAAGAAACAGTAGTTCAGGTGGGTAGCTGCATCAGCATGCGTAGGCTGCAAAGGAACAAGTAATAGGTTTATTCCATGCTGAAAAAAAGAAGAAAGAGAACACAACGTTTCGGCCGTGGAGCCTTCTTCAGGTGTCACACCTTAAGAAGGCTCCACAGCCGAAACGTGGTGTTCTCTTTCTTCTTTTTTTCAGCATGGAATAAACCTATTACTTGTTCCATTAAAAGAAACATTCTAGTTGATGTTAGTTATTGTATTAAAGACCTCTTTAGGAATTGAAATACTACCCAAATGCTGGAAAGATGTTTTCATTTATGTATTAAGAACATAAAATTGTAAGTGTTACCCAGAGAATACCAATGTTTTACTGTTTTATAAATGTCATCTTGAGCTCAAAACCAAGTACTGGACCTGGACAGCAAAAACATTTCAGATACAGTATATTATGTATTTAATGTTCCTACTTCCTACAGAAACTTCAGTTCACTCCCCATAGAAAGCAAGAACAGCTTTATAGATACAAAAAATGACTGTAAGTGCTCTCAGAATCCAGATTAAATGACCAAATACACAGAGGTATACAGTACATGTACTTTTAAAACTAAAAGTATTTTTGTCTCATCAGGATTTTCAGAAACTTTGCAATTCAAGTTAAATCAGCAGCAAGCAGAAATTAGCTTAGAGTTGGATAGAAATTCTTATATTCACAGAGATTTTTAATCAATGTTTTCATTAAGTGAGAGCTGAATGTGATCTATTCTTCACCTAAAATGTGTGCTTTTTCACTGACGTTGTAAGAATGCGATTACATGAATTGGTAACATGAAACCAAGCTCCACTATATGCTACACATTGTGTGAAAGTACAACAGAAAGACCCACAACCTTGTTTTATCACCAATGGGGATGAAATATCCTAACAGTCAGGACTCATAAAGCACAGTGCAAGGAGTGCTACTGAATTCAAGTTGAGAATTAACAGCCTGGATCATCAATGTGCCTTAACATCAATGCCTTGGGGAGCTTCTCCATTCCTCAATGAACAACCGCTGCAAGGGGAATGTTGATTCTTAGAGTCAAAGAGGTTCACCCATGTTCACCTCCTGAAACTCCTCCAGACCCATTGTACCTTCTGGCCCACTCCCGCATAGAATGTTAGCCACCACATTATGTACTTGTACATATGCCTCTGGGGTCTAGGTTGTCTATGGGGCATATGCCCTCTATCTCAACATGGGTAGGAAATGGCAGGCCACACACTCTGCAATTCTGGGATGTTTTTGTGGGCAGACAACCATAAGTAAATCAGTAGTCGGGACCTCTCTCCTAATGATCTGCCCTACAGCCATGCCAGAGGCAAATCAGTCTAGGTCTTGCCACTTCTACAAAGCCTGGAGACATGACTCTGACACATCAAGGCACCGTGAACCATCCTTGTGGGAGCCCAGTGCCCAGGAACCGAATTTGCACTGCAGGGAACACGTGCATAGGAGGCTGCTTCTGTAAGGCCCAGCTGCTGGGAGACAGGTGAGGCAGGGAAGGACACATCTACTGAAAACTATGTCAGGAGTGAAAACTGTAGGCAGTATCCCTGATATCAAGCACAAGACCCATTGGACCAGCACGGCATAAGGTGACCAGTGGGCTTACACTAGCCTGCCACAATAGGTTGCAGGGGTCCAACACTTGGCAGAAAAACTCCTTTAATCTCTGGGATCTACTAACTAGGTCATTAAAGTTAGTCTGAATCTGCATCCTGATTCAGGGTACAGACTGGGTACACTGAACCCTTGTCCACATCTCCCATCTTACTCTGGCAGATTGTAGGCACGCTGTGATCAGTGTACCCAGTGTGCCCCATACAGTAGTTCACCCATCTTTGTTCAGACCCAGAGACACAGAGTCTTGATAAGGGCCAAGATAGTGGAGCACTGGCCCTGGGTCACCTCTGAGCTGCCAAGGGGCAGGAATGGAGAAGGTCCTGAGCATCCTCATGTACCATCTGAATTTATTCAGTCACCTGGTAAGACCAAAGTTTCCAAGAGCAAGAAAGGGGTAGTAATGGTTGATGTAGTTCAGGTGGGTAGCTGCGTCAGTATGCGTAGGCTGCAAAGAAACAAATTATAGGTTTATAACCTGGTAGTTGGGGAACCTACAGGAATTTCTCAGTCGGCAAAGTAGAACATCTTTATTGAATGTGATGTGTAAATGTGATGTGATGTGTGTTTTAGATGTGAAACATCTTTAGACGGTTTCTGTCGCATACCACATTATTTTATTTACTGTATAAAGGTTGGGAAATCATAGCAGTTTGATTGTCCACTGCATTGCAGTATATACTGAGCTCAGTAAAAGTAGAAACTGCACAAGACTATCTCCTGTTTCTCCCTTAAAGAATTTTCCATATGCTTATAACAAGACAAAGAACATGCATAAAATACAATATTAGAAGTGTAAATCTCATCAGTGCTGAGGCTAAAAAGGCATAGAATTGCCCTGTCAACCTGATTTCAATAGCAGAGAACACGTGCACAAGATGACATGGGATGACACGAGTATGACTCTGCACTGTGCCACACCAAACAGTGTATTACCATAGTTCAGGTGGGTAGCTGCGTCAGCATGCGTAGCCTGCAAAGGAACAAGTAATAGGTTTATTCCATGCTGAAAAAAAGAAGAAAGAAAACACATTTCGGCCGTGGAGCCTTATTCAGGTGTGAGCTTTTTTTCAGCATGGAATAAACCTATTACTTGTTCCTTTGCAGTATATTACCATGGCAATTTAACCAACACTTTAATTCCTAGATTGTTTTAATAGTAACCATGACCTGGGGCAGCACAGACTTGATTTACAGGTTTACTTTAGATTGGGTGTTTTGACTTTTTTAAAAATGGGTTTTGCATAGAACAACAATGTATTTCATCTGAAGCAGTGTTGGCTTTTGCTAAGATCTTAGGAAAAAGTATTAACATTGTTAAGAATAGAAGTCTTGGTATGGTGATATGAATGACTGGAAAGGACATAAGCAATAAGGATTACTTCGGACGAAGTTCTGTGTCCACTGTTACAGTACGATTAATACGTTTAGGTTGTTTGTTTAGTTTTACGTTTCACGGGAGTTGATTCATGAAATAAGACTTTATGGAATGTCATGCTTGGTCACACGGCATCTTTGTTCCTGAGACAGCATAGTTTTGTTTGAGTTAATAAAAAAATAATATTAATCCATGCTGATTGCACTTAAATTATAATTACGATGGACATCAGGCATGACTTAGCTCTGTGCAATGCTATTAGGATTACAGCATGAAATGCTTTAGAGTTTTTAAACAGGGCACATTTTCTGTAAATCTTCCTGTTATATAATGTTTTTTTGTTCCTACATCTGATTGGTACTGTGTATCTTTTAGTAATGTTTTAACTCGGGTGAAAAAACAGGTATGTATTAATATCCTACAATCAGTGCAACCCATCTTACCTGCAGATCCAGGAGGAATTTGACACCAATGGGTGTCTTCTGAAATGTGTTGCAATGCTGATGTAAGATTCAGTTCAGGGTAAGATTAGTTCCCACCGGTA
This sequence comes from Atractosteus spatula, assembly GCF_055471065.1. Classification (NCBI taxonomy): domain Eukaryota; kingdom Metazoa; phylum Chordata; class Actinopteri; order Semionotiformes; family Lepisosteidae; genus Atractosteus; species Atractosteus spatula. The sequence goes on along the minus strand of NC_142711.1, from coordinate 30,713,797 downwards.
TTATATAACCAATTGATGCAGAGCAAGTACTAAATACAACAGCAACCTGTAATTGACCCAATCCCACTAGCACTTTGCAGACTGACAGTAGAGACACTCAGTGAGTCATACATGGGATGTGACACAGTCTAAAAAGGAAACTGTGGTTTTTGTACCTTAAGGACACATCCTGTACACTGGACACAAAAACACATATGAACATACATTAAGAATGTTTAAAAATCAGATGATGCTATGAGACCTATCGAGTTAATTTTCTTTTAATTAGCTAATTGATTGAAGGTTCTCATATAGATATTTTTGAAAGAAGCTATGCTATCAGATTAAATAAAACAGCTGTGTAACTTGGTCCACAAACCCAAACTTTACCAAGCAAGGCACCAACCCCGTCAACCCCCACGGCTCCTTGAATTAAATTCTTAAAGAATTGTCTCTTAACTTAGAATATGGGACTTTGGAATATTTGTATGATATCTAGCACAAACGATGAAATACAGATCTAATGAGCAAGTACTGTATTTTTTAATTATCATAGTACGTGACATACAATAATTTCCCTAGCTTGGCAGCTCATTGATTTATAATCCTGGGCTGTGATTCATGCTCAGAGAGAATCCCAACATGTAGCATGCTTGAGCTTTTTAAATTACTGTGAAAATATTATTATTTCCATGTCAGTTAAGGTCTTCCCTTCTCATCTTAGGAGAACAAGGATTTTATTTAGATGTGAAAATGTCAGCTGTGAGACTCGTTTATTTTTAGTTTATTTGCTGGGAGAACAGAAAACAAGGAATGTTGCTGTAGTTAATGTTATCTTTTTTTCCCTGCAAGTTAATATAGAGAATGATAATAACCACATGGTTCTAACACACAGCCAACCCTATAGTTTCTTCGAATGACAGTTTATTACGTTAAACAGGTAAAGACAAATATCATGAAAATCAAAATCCTCGATAATATTTTAATACAGAATTAGAATTAACTCTAATAAATATAAAATAAGGTCACTCTCAAAACAGAATACCAATATCCCAATTCTTTCTAAATAATTATCTACCAAAAATGTATTGTATAAGCATTTTTACCAGACCTGTATAGAGAAACATTTACACTCTTTAAAATGAAAAGAAGACGCATCAAGTTCCAGTGCTAAAATTTGCAAATGACAGGAAACTATTCAGCCTATTACGTTTGCTTAGTTCCTACAGTACTAGCTGAATGACCAGATATTCTCATCCAGCTATTCCACAAAAGAAGAGCTTTAGCTTTGGCTATATGTCTGGGAAGCTTGCCCCAGCTTCCTACAGCCATTTGCGTAAAAATTACTCAGATCCGTGCACTTGGAAATGATCCATTCAGATATTCTCCATTTTTAAAATGCGTATTGTTCCATCAGGCTTTCATTTTCATATCTGTCCCCTTTGATGGGGATATTTCAATGATTGCAGGTGCAGAGGCCCTCTGATCTTAACAATGAAATATTATCATGCCTTTTTGCTCTGAGAAATAATTACAATATAATTATCATTGAAATTATTTTTATATGATTCTTTAACAAAAGTCAATTAAACTATACTTTAGAGCTCATTTACAATATTTACAATAGAGTCCATAATTAAACCAGCTCATATTTCATTTTAAAATGTATTTTCCTATCAATGGAGCATTTTAAGATCTGCATCAGATTCAGATCACAACCAGATTTTAGTTACAATTATAGCCAGCAGGTATAAGCAACCAAGTGAAAACGTCCATTTTAGTGCTTTCATGCATAAACCCATCTAATTAAACACATTGGAATTTCTGTCTAGTTCTACCAATTTTGTAGAATTATTCTATATCAGTATATAATTATAAATAATGCTCATTAATTTCACAATCTAGTGGGGTCTTCATAATGAAAGGGCAGATTTCCCTTACTAGATTAAACACCAATGAATACTTTTGTAGTATTTAGTGTATTACATCTATGTTTGAGCACTGCTGAAGAATATAAAATACAGTATTAACAGAGCTATTTCCTTATTATTTTAGAAAACTCTGGCTACAATACTGTAGATTGTAGCAAGGAATACTAGACCTTGTCTACTGCATGTACAGCAGCAGTCGATTGTTGCTTTTTACTACTGTATTTTGTTTTTTTCTCCATTTCATGATGACCACTTTCTCTCCCACAGGCGGGTGTCCTTTTGCTCATGCATTTATTTAGAATAGATTACAGCAGAGACCTATTTCCTTGTCAATTCCATTCCAAAAATTATAATAGAAAGAGTAAAATATTTCAAATACACAACATATCATCTCTGCAGCCTTCTATAGACACAGTGTGTGACTGATGGAAGGAATCAGTGGTTGAAATGTCTGGCAGGAAAAGTAAAAGAAGAGGTGAAAATGACTGGAGGTTAATGTGAAGGAACAAGGAGACAAAATCCAAAGGGAAATGTGAAAGGTAGAAGTCTGTGAATTGAAGGGACTAAAAAGGAAGCAGGTTACCAAGCACTAGGAGAATGTGTGAAACCAGTCTAATGATAATACTGACCTCTGGTGTCTTTCTTGCACAGGAATCATTGAGCACCTGTGAAAAAACATACATACAGAGGTCAGAGTAATCATGAGGAATCAATTAAGGGATTATGTTGGACAATTGGCCTGTACATGTCTTTGATTTTCATTGCTTTGACATGTTCCCAGGCTGCCAGTATTCTTCATGCTTTCCCTATATAAATGTCAGGACAGTTTGTACAAGCACAAAGTCCTCTGGGTGACCCTGCAGTGGCTAGTTGGATCATGTACAGTATATATTTTCTGTTGTATTTGCAGGGCATAGAGCTACATCTGTTGCAGCACCAGGTGTCTGGAAAAGACAGTGTCTGTTGGTGGTTAAAGATACTTTAGATGAGAATGGTGTATACATCAGATAGTCTGCATTGCAAATGGAAAACATCCTTTTCAAAGGGTCAGCCTATAAAATGAAGAAGTTTTTTTTACCCTAGGAATGGATTGGGTTTTGCTGTTTGAAGTTCAATGAAAGGGTTGCACTAACCACCTGCCACTTGACACCATCACAAACTCCCCCAAAGATGTTTCAAAACAATATCACCTGAGATATACTGTAATTAAGTCACTGATTATATATATATAATACGTGTGTATATGTAGGTGCGTTGGTCTTGTATAAATTAATATATTATGGCAGAGATGGTGTTTAATGGGGAGAGGTGTTCAGAGTTTGCATAAAAGTAAGCAGTTTAATTTTGGAGTTTGTTGCAGGACGTGCTTGAATCATTGAGCATGCTGGACTGGTTTTACATAACCATTACAATGTCTTAGCTTCCATTACCATTTTGTTCCCTGGAAACAAGATAGCCAGCCTTGCACAAAGAGAATTCCAGATGTTCTGAACATTCTGTAACAAGAACAGAATTGGAATCAAAAGATTGCAAGGGACATGCATTCTGTGGCAAAAGAATCTGTATACATACACAAAATTTCTTTTTTTAATAAATGAAGAATTACCTCCTGCTGATAATCATCTTATTGAACACTTTCCATAATTTTCAATTCAGCTGCAATTCAGCTGAAGATTCACAAATCTGACTCATGTCTTCTCTTTCCTTGCTAGCTTAATGCAACCAGTTGCAGAGGGTCTGCCTTCATATATAAATGATAATAGACATACATTCCAGCTGTGTGTCATACTGTACCTTCATTGTGGATAATCGTATATCTCTGTAAACCCTCATTCCTCATGATGATGGTCTCACAGCTCTGAAACACAGGATATCCCACCTTACATCCATATTAGATGTCACCCTAAATGCTTTTAATTGTATTAGTTTCTACTACAAGATCAGGGAGTCACCATGGGTGCCAAGACAGGACAAAACAATGTTAACTCCTTTACTGGCTGGTTAGAAGAATGTTTCTAGTCCTTTTGTGATGCTTGCTTTGTTTTTACAGCTGTAATTAATCAATTCATTGATGAATGTGAAGGTATTGCCACCTGCTGTAGCAATCAACTACCAGAATTTCCATATCTCCACAACTTCCTTCTATCTCTTAAGTTCATAGTAGATGTACCTTCCTCCACTCTGGAGTTAGAGTTGGACATTCCTTTGAGTCCAAGAATGTATTTGGTTGCTCTTCTCTGAACTGATTCCAATTACTTAAACTGTTTACAGTATTACAAATGAGCTTTTACTAATACATTGTTTACTTTTAACATAACCCCTTGATTAAAGTCCTGACCTTTTAATGATATACTCTAATGTTGTTTGCCTTGTGTTTTACATTTAAATACACCATATTGCCTGGATAGTGAAAGTGACGTGTCTACAAAGATACTTAAACTCCTCCCTGCACTTGTCTCCAGTTGCCATGGAAACCAAATAACAGGAGACCCAGATCACCTGGATGCAATTATCATCTTGCCTGCTTGGGTGTTTTGGGGAAATATTTAAGGGCTGCTCGGACTCTGCTCAGGGCTCCATCATAGAGTTCTGTTTTTGAGTCCCTAAGAGCTTTGTACTCCCTAGTCTCTAGCTTTGTTTTGTCTTCTGTGCTTTGTTTTCTGACCTTAATACATGCTTTTGACCCTGATACCTTGATGTCCCCTTGGCTGTGTTTATGCCTCCCTGTGTATATCTGGATCGCCCAATTTCTGAATCAGTGCTATGACTACATGCCCGCCTGACCATCCCACTTGATTTTCCCCCAAAGTGCTTTTACTTGTCTCCACCTCAGTAGTGTGGCTGACTGGCTGTGCAACTTGGAGTGCCTGCCTGTTACACCACCATCCCACCCCTGGCTTTGAACCTCTGCCTGTGTGCAGCATCTGTCTGGTCTCCATTACTCTTGCAGCTGCCTAAGGGCACCCTGGACTACACAGTCACGGGCAGAGCTCCCAGACGGAGCCCGGGAACAGGGAAGGCTCTGCTGAGAAACAGGAAGGTGGTGCTGGAGAGAAAGGAAAACAAAGGTGAAGCGCTGCTCAGGAATGGAGCTGGGTAGCAGTAAGGAAGAGACAGCAGGAGAGATGTCTGGGGTTCCAGGTGGAATTGAACTGCTTGGAGTTAGAGCTGACTCGGCAGGTGTACTGAGGCAGTCCACCATGAGTGCCGGTGCTCCTGGCCAAATGGTATTTCCAGCTGGACGGGACTGCATGAAAGGAAGGCCAAGTTAGCTGATTACATGGGGAGTTCAAGTTAAGCACTGGGTTCCCGGAAGAGTAACACTGCACAAAGTGAAGGCTGCTTCAGTAGCAGAGAGAGGGCAGTCCTAGACAAGCCTTTGGAAACCGGGCAAATGATACTACTCAGGAAAAAAAGCTGAGCAGCGACGAGGATGAGATAGTCAAGGAGAAATCTAAGGTTTCAGGCGCAGATGGCCTGCATGGACTGAAGACTGATTCAGTAGCTGTTCAGAGGGAGTTCATTCTGAGTGCTAGAATATGTGGCAGGACACCACTACACAGAAAGATGAATGCTTAGTAACAAAATAGAGACTGTCCAAAGTGAGTTCTAGAAATCCAGGTAATTAAAGCTGCTTAGGAGCTGGGTAGGTAGCAAGAATGAAGCAGGTGAGATGGTATGAAGTCCGGGGTTCCAGGTGGATTTGGACTGCAAAAAGTGAAGGCCGCTTTGATGGCTAAATGAGGACAGTCTGAGATGAACCCTGGGATTTGGGATGAATGATGCTACTCAGGAAAATACCTGGGTAATGGCAAGAGTAAGACAGCAGGGGAGAGGGCAGAGGTTTCAGGCAAAAATGGATTGCTTGGAGAAAAACCACTGAAGAGTGAGTTCGAGAGAAAAAGCCGTAGGGTGGGGTGGAAGGGTGTGTCGGCAGTACAACCAGTGAACTGTAATGATGAAGCACTGCAACAGAGGCACTTCTGAACTATGCATGGAAAAGAGGTAATGGAATCATTGGAGTCCTCATTAGTGTTAATAGAGAACAGGCTGAAAGAATGTCCAGATTCTGGTAGGCCATGGAAAACTGATCCCTTGTGAGAACGCTCAGTTTCTCAGGGCAGCCACAGGCTGCAGGACAGTGGTTGTAATATACCATATCATTTGCTGTTCTTCAAAATGATGTGCTACATGTATATTTGCAGTAAGGCCCTCTATTGAAAATCAGACAATTTTGAGAAAATACAGCTACATAGACAGCTACTGTATGGTCCTTTGTACCACAAAAGTACGTACAATATGTGTCTGGAGGACAGGGACCCCTGTATAGTTAAATCCTATGCTGTGATTAAGGAGGCTAAAAAAGACTTTTCAAATGTCAGAGAAAAATGATTTGTGACTGAATTGCATCACATAGGCAATTTTTTTGCTTGACTGAAAATTCTTGCTGGGGAATTAGAACACCACTTTGGACAGAAAAACAACGTCATACTTCATGTCAGAGTTCTCAGACCTCCCAGGGTGTTAGGAATAAGTGATGGGAAGTGAAAATTAAATTGATTTGAAATTGAAATTGAATCCTGAAGGTTTGTGAACTATTATATATCTAGTGTGCTGTCAACTAAAATTATAACAAGCGCTGCTGAAATTGCCTACACAGTAGAAAGTGAACAAGTAAAAGTTTTAACAGTCAAGAGCGTAATAAGAACTTAAAATAAAGCTAATTGTGAAACATACCATAATTTATTGGGATCTCTAAATTAATGTTAACACAGAATTCAACTCTTCCCCAGCACTGTAGACATCTGATGAAGTGCTTTTTTAAGCGGCCTGTTAAAAGTCTCCAGACATTCAAATTTATGTAAATTACTTCACGAAAAAGCAATCAAAAGTTTGAACTTTGCATTTAAAAAGCTAGATTGTTTTACTCTTAAAATACAGTATATGTATATGAGGAATTCAATTATTAAGAGACAGCCAGCAGCTCATGCAAATTGAGAAATATAATTATTCAGAACTTTAATAAAGGCAGCAAATTAGGAAAGTTTTGTATGGAAGTAATTTATTCCCGCATTGCAGTCAGTCTCAAAGTCTCAGAGACTTGTATAGCAGAGTATGAATCCTACTCTTTTAGATTACTTTGGTCTGGAATTAACTTCATAGCCATCAAGAAATTCTGAATAGTTGTTCCATCTTATAGTAATATAAGATAAGAACACATCTGTGAATATTCTTAATACAATATTGGCAATATTCCATGTACTTAATGTGGAATTTCCACTTGTTATTCTGCTTATTAGGAATACCACCTCATTACAATTCTAGTATTTTGTAGCTTTGTGATTTGTTCTTGACTTTTAAAAACCACCACGCACACTTCTTGTGGTAAGCAGCATAGTTTTGATCGTCATGAAAGGCAACTTATTTTCAACAGTTGAGCAGTGTATAAATGGACCAAAATGAAACATCTTGGACTATAGAGTAGTAATGTCATGATAGCGTTCTTTCAGGACCCTATGCAGACAACACAATTCGGGGAGGAGTGAGAAAACACGGGGAGAAAAGCATGCAAAGGGGCTGGAAGGAAAACAGGGGGCGTGTTCATGGTGCGCTGGTGTTCGGGGGAGGTGTGGGCGAGGCAAACAGTCCAAGGGAGTCCGAGGCAAATCCATGAGTGTAGCAAAAGTCCAAGACCAGGTAATCCATCCTGACAGACAAACAGAGTTAAAAGCCGGAGAGGGACGGGGAAATAAAAGGGGGGTCACAGGACCAGATGCTCCCTAATCCGGACTCAGAAGGTCAGGACGCCGTGATGAAGCCTGTGCTGCAAGTTGCTCCTGGACTCGCAGATAGGCGGGCTTCCGGGCGTCCATCTTTCAAAGCTTAGCCAACACCAGGACCCCGCAGACGGCACTCCGGAAGCCCGGGACTCCATCTGGTTTTATTTTTCCTTGTTTTTTGTTTAGGGCTTTGGAGCAACCCTGGAAAGGAGGGGGGTACTGTCACGATCGTAAACCCCTCCTCTTAAGGACGCTCCAGCCCTTCCTTGTTCTGTACTCATCCCCTGCACCTGCCTCCAGTTCCTGCCCCTCGTCCTATAAACGCCAGGCGTTTCTGCCAATCTGGGCTCAGCTTTGGAAGATGGATGCCTGGAAGCCTGCCTATCCGCAAGTCCAGGAGCGACTCGACGGCACAGGCTTCATCACGGCGTCCTGACCTTCTGAGTCCGGGATTAGGGAGCGTCTGGTCCCGTTATCCCCTTTTATACCCCCGACCCTCTGCCGGATCCCACTCTGGCTTTTAACTCTGTTTGTCTGTCAGGATGGATTACCCGGTCTTGGACTTTTGCTACACTCATGGATTTGCCTCGGACTCCCTTGGACTGTTTGCCTCGCCCACACCTCCCCCGAATACCAGAGCACCATGAACATGCCCCTTGTTGTCCTTCCAGCCCCTTTGCATGCTTTTCTCCCCGTGTTTTCCTCACTCCTCCCTGGATTGTGTTGTCTGCATAGGGTCCTGAAAGAACGCTATCGTGACAAGTTAGGCTTCAACATCCTTTCTTCAGTTATTGAATCTTGACAGACATTGACAATTTGCAACACATACAATTTTTGGAGTGCATCATTACATCATTTCATCACTTTTAAGTTCCTGTTTCTAAGAAAGATACTGTGGTGAGAGCATAATATTTATAGGGAGATGTTTCAATTTTGTACAGCCATAGTGATCTCCATTCTCGGAGATTCACTTTTCTATACTGTATGTAGTTGAATCTAGATGCCTTCAGATTATATCTAGTTGCTCTTTCAGGATCACATATTGTATATTATTAAACACAAGTAAGCAGTGTTATAGGATGAGTACCCTAATCACCATGTTTTAACAGTGTTGATGCTGACGGGGTGGGGCTATATGTTCCTTTAATATTTTAAATATGTTATTTTTAGCCCATGGGTAGCATGGTGGTGCAGTAACTAACATTTCTGTCCTGCAGATTCGGGACCCTGGTTTCAGTTCCAAACCTGGGGTGCTATCTCCAGGGAAATTTTATGTTTTTCCCATGTTTATGTGGGTTTCCTTCAGGTGCTTCAGATTCCCCCCACAGTCCAAAGACATACTGGTAGGTTAACTGGCTTCTGGGAAAAAAGCCCTGGTGTGAGTATGTGTTTGTCTGTGTTTGCCATGCAGTAGACTGGTGTCTCATCCAGGGAGCATCCTGTCTTGTGCCCATTGCTTGCTGGGATAGGCTTTGGTTCCCCAATGACCCTCTATTCAATAAAGTGATAAGAAAATGGATCAAGTCAAGTCAAAGTTTATTTATCAAATGCACAACAATTCGGCGTGCAGCAGTAGTTGCTGGCAATGAAATGACTTTGCTGGCAATGAAATGGAATTTAAAAAATATTAAAGTCAATTGTCATAGTTCTGATTGTCATAGATCTGTTTTGTATACTGTCAGAACAATACAAATACCTGATTTTGTAACAAGTGATCAAAGCTATATTTTAGGTGTATTGCACAACATTAAATTTACTTTTGAAATACTGCTGTGATTATTGATCTGTGCCATTAAGTATATGTACTTGCATTCTGTTTGCCTTTTTCCATTTATTTTTATTGTTATTCCATTACGTAGAAAATAGAAATGAATTGTCCACATAAACTAATAACATTGAGAAACACAGAGTTTAAAGAAGCTAGCTATGAAAAAGAACTAGTTGTTCATGTTTTCGTAACTGCATTTAATAGTCTGCATTTGTCTCTGTTGTCTTCTTACAGACATTTGCTCAGTCATCCACTCCATCTAAATCTTTTTGAAGTTCCTTTGCAGCTTCTGCAGCATTTGCTAATCCACTGATTTGGTATAATCCGTGAACCTGACTAGTATACCAATTATTAGAATTACATTTACAATCTTTTTTATCTATTAAAGGTATCATTACACATTATATATGGCACATTTATTACAAATTCTAAGACATGAGAAAATTATTCTTCTCTTTTGCATTCCACATTTATTTATTTTGATGGAGAAATCATAAATAAAACTAGAAGTGAATAGCATTAGGTATCCACTGACCTGCCTGAAATGAGCTGACTGACTTAATCTTTTCTTTAAATTCAATTATTAAAAAACATAGTTAACCACTTGATTCAAGAGAGACAGAAATTGGGTCAGAACCTTTACTACATCCTCAATAGACAAAAACAATTAAACTTCATACGGCTTACACCTGAAGAAGGCTCCACAGTCGAAATGTTGTGTTTTCTTTCTTCTCTTTTCAGCATGGAATAAACCTATTACTTGTTCCTTTGCAGCCTACACATGCTGACACAGCTACCCACCTGAACTACTTAATATGGTGATGTTTTAGACTCAGGGCTAGTATGACATATGACAATGTACTTCAACTAAATACAATGTACTAAATGAACACAATAGATATTGTAAGTAAGTATTTCAAATTACTGTAACTTGTAAGATGGTAAAGGCATTTAAATAGACAATCATTATTCTGTACAGTGTAATAAAAGCAGCAGTCATGTTGTATAATAGATTTAGTTGAAGACAGTGAAATTTTCTAATAAATATTTGACCTGTCAGTGGGATAAAGTGGTCAATGACACCAAATGGAAAGAAGTTTGCAAGAGAAACAACAGATAATGTAGCATGTAAGCATTCAGTTAAAGAATGTTAAAGTTAAAGATCATGTTTTTCTGTTTTATCTTGAGAAGTTATTTAGAAAGTTATTTAGAAATAAATATTCTCATGTACGGCTATGTACATGGCCATTCAGTTTTAAAATTGTCCTGTTTGGGGCAAAGCCCTATATTCATGAAATAAAGCAAAAGAAAATGTCTCCCATTCAGGGTTCATCTCCTTTCAAACAATTCCTCCAACCACAGAGATTAACAGAAACACGAAGTCTTAACATAGTAATGATAAAGCCCAGCTGACTATAGACACAAGAGATAAAATTCCATTGTTATCACCATCACTTTCAATAAACTGCTTTTCCAGCTCATGGTTGATAGATGAGATCAATGTACAAGCATCATGATTACTCAATCTCCCTGTTGTGTAAATGTGAACTTCCTAATTGCCCACGAAGATAAAGCTTTGTGATGTCTGCTTGGAGGTTTTATGTTCTCCCTGTGTTTGCATGGGTTTCCTCCAAGTGCTCTGGTTTCCTCCCACAGTCCATAGACATACTGGGAGGTTAATTGGCTTCTGGGAAAACTGGTCCTAGGTGTGAGTGTGAACATGTCTGTGTGTGCCCTGCAATGGACTGGTGTCTTGTACAGGGTGTATCCTGCCTTGCTTGCTGGAATAGGCTCTAGCTCCCCTGTCCCCTGCCAGTTCCCCTAAACCATGCTAATTTACACATAGACCCTAATTTACCCCTAAATCTAAGCTTTGCTTGTATATTTAGTTTTGTTTTTAATTCATGCATTCAAAATGAATATGAAATATCATATTCATATGGAAATATCTCAAAACCAATTTCAAAGATAATTAGTTAAAAAAATAAAGTGAATACAATATTTCGATATTAAATTAAAAAAAAACACCAGACTGAAAAAAAACCATACATTTCAAATTTCAGATTGAAAGTGGTAACTCGTGAGAGCACTACAACTCCCAGAATGCTCAAGAACTCTGAGTCACATCCTGCTCGACTTGCACTCAGGAAGTGTGAAAGTGGAGCGGAGTGAGAATTGTTTGCGATGGAGTCGAAAACATTACCAGTAAGTTTACATTAATTATAGTAATTTATGCTGTAGTATTTAGTATGTATTGTTGCGTGTTAAATGCAATACTGTTACTAACAGTAATGCAGTAGAGAGTCGTTAGAGTAAAAGTGTTCATGGTTACTTTTTATGAGAGATGCATCTTATTTGGTTGTACGTGGAGTTGCTAAAACAATCTAAATTTATTGTATTCAGCATAAAATACGTCCCTGTTGGAGTTCTGTTCATTTTATATATTATCTTCGCATCACTGTTTTTCTTTTACGGCCTGTCTTTTTTCTGTGTTGGGTGACTGTTCTCAAATATAAATCATGGCATGTGAACGTGAAGGGCCTCTTGAAATCAGGTTTTCTGTTCTAAGGGCGATATTTCCGATAAGCACGAATCGAGTAGATGTCTCCAGATTTCTGTTTTGACGTGTCCATAAACCGTCGTTTTGTATGCCGCTTAAAAAACACTGCAATTTTCCGTGCGGTCCATTCGAGTATTATTCTCCACTCTTTCCGGAATGTAACCAGTGTCAGATTAATAGTGTTGCATTTAAATGTCATAAAAGTATTTTAAAAATAGAATTTCAAATTAATACAGTTTGTTGCACATCTATATTTAAGTGGCTCGATAAGCTCACGTAGCTGTTCAGCAGGTTAATTATACTATATACTTTACATATTGTAGAGAGCAGATACCTTACAATAGTTAAGTAAATTCTTTTCACTGAGTTTGAGTTTACTCGTTTGCCCAGTATTGTTTTTTATTTTTCTTTACAACGTGTGTAGTGTTTGTTAGCTCTCTTCTTTTATTATCTTTTGTGAAAGTGATTCGTTTGCTGATTTTACCCGAATTTAGGCCAGATCATTTATATCAGTAAAAAGAGCAGTGCTCCCAACAGAGATCCTTGAAGTATTCCACTTCTTACCTGAATTTTAGCATCCAATCTGATCTGTTTCCTATGCAATAACCTGTTCTCTGTCAAAATGCATGCATTGGTTTGAAGGCCAACTACCTGCAAATTAATAATCGAAATGTAATAATTGGAAATGTAAGAATACTCTATTTTATAATCAGTGTGTATCATTTCCTCCTGTAGCATATTGAAAGATCTGCGTTTTCTTAATTCATGATCACCACCCCTTGGAAATGACTCCCACATAGATGATTCTCTAGCAATCTTTATATTTTGGGTTTCATAACTTTACATGAAATAGAAGTAAGTGGAATAGAAAATCATAGTTTCCTTTAGAAGAAATGGTAGAATGCAATTGGGCCCTGGTGATTTATCTTAAGTGTTTCTAGTATCTGTAACACTTCTCTCTATTGTTATAATATTGTATGACAGAAAACTAGACTTGAGTTAGACTTAGATCCCACGGTTTCTCTGTATCTTTCAGGTCCACAATTTAAGGACAGTATTTCAGTTCTGATGTGTGCATGGTGCATGTGTGAACTGACATGGGTTAAAGTCTGCCTGTCTTCATGGCTGGAGCTCTGCAGGGGAAGATTGTATGATTGCAGATATTTTTTGCTTGACTTTGGCATCAGAGATTCAAAATGCATGAGTCACAATGCGGTGCTGAAATATCCTGGGTATGAACTCCATGTTTTAATAACTTTCACCTATCAGCCATCCATGAGAGTTTGTATTTTATGCTGATCATTAGAAAAATCATCATTCATCCTAATGTTTGTCCTCATCCTCAAAAGCAGAATAAATAGACCATTCCTGTGTTTCTGGATCTAATTACCCATGTTCCTGTGCTTCAGCTTTCTGGTATTTAATTGATATAAAATGTCATTCTTATGTTTTTGCTGTTTTAAGCTGGACATGTTTGCTTTTGTAATTAATTTAGACATGTGTATATTATGGATGTTTAGGCTCTCATAATTTGAACTTTACAGTTGTTCCAAGAAATGGCCATAATAATGACTGTACTGAATTTGTTATTCAAAGCTGCAGTCTTAGACTAAGAATACACTAGTTTATTTTTTCTAGCTTGTATTTACTTTTTTTTATTTCCATGCAATTTTATGATTTGTTGTCAATTATGACTGTATGAAATAGAGTAGGGAATGGAAGGTAAATAGTAGTGTGTCCACCTTCTAGCCTGATCTTGTCAGATCTCAGAAGTTAAGCAAAGCTGGGCCTAGGACAGGATCTGGGACATCTCTAAGGCAGGTGTCCTCAGATCCTTTCCTTGAGGTACACATACCTAAAGTTTTCCAGCCAAGTTCTTTACTTCAGCTCTTTACTGAACTAAGAGTTTGCTTGAATGGACCTTTTCAAAAGTTGGAGATCTTAAATTACTTATAAGCCTATAGCATGTTTAGAAATGGTTAACAAGGACTTCTTATATAATATTATAATCATTTCAATTAATGGTACAGTTTGGTAACTGAGCTGATCTGGAATAAAGCACAGCAGATCTGTAGGTCCCCAGGGCCAGGTTTGGGATCTCCCGCTCTAAGGAGAAATAGGTCCTGCTTTCAGTGGTGTTGGTGGATTAGTAAGTGGCACTCTCTCATCTGTCAAAATTTCTCATTCTTTTTCTCAGATGGTACTCCAGTACTGTGACTGGGGATACTGTGCAGTAGGAGGTGTTGGCCTTTGGAAGAGAAGTTAAGTCAAGGTCCTGACTACTTAGTTAGGAAAGATCCCACAGTAATGCTCACTAGAGAAGTCTTAACCTTGGTATCCTGGCTCGTTGCACTCTGGGTTTGCACAAGCCGCATGAAATTAATCTAACTGAAGAATATAGCATACTAGCTGATACTTGAGAAGGCACCACTTCTTTCCATGTTATGTAGGGCTGTAAATGTAATAAGCATCAATAACAACAAAATAGATGCTCAAAACTGGAGGATAAATATTTCACAGGTACTATCTAAATCTAACTGTTGATAGAGATCATAAACTAAATTGTACACTTTCATCAAATACAGTATGCTTTTATAAATGTTTGTGAAGCTAATATGTTGCTAGATTAACCTAGTGTAGTAACCATCTGTTCTTATAATGAATTATTGCAGTGCTTTGCAAAGAAAGTGTTTGACTATTTCACTTCTTCTTGGTTTATATAGCCTACTGTGGCATATATGACAGGGCTCTATAAATCCAATCTTTGTGCATTGTAGCGTCTTCTAAATCCCACCCCCAACAACTGTGATAAGAAAGTTGAGACATTTTTAAAACTAAATGTTTTGAAGCCTGGTCAGTGTGTCATTTTTTATTAATAAACTACAAATTGACATTGAGGTAGTAATGGTGGGTGTATCAGAATGAAGATTTTGTGTTTGAAGTCAGCATCTGGAACGACCTTATTGAATGCATTTGAATGAGGGTCTTTCAGTTGAACTAATGGGAAAAACATTTAAAGCCTTCACTTGCGGTAATATTGGAGCTTTCATACCTGCTGTGTGCACATGATTTCACCTCCTGCAATTGTCTCTGAAGTAGGCCTAGGATCTTGATTTTTGTGTGAGGCAGACTGCACCAGTTTGGACTGATTTCTCAGTAAGCTTATTTTTTTATGCATTATTTTCTAATATGGGACTCATCACTAAAAGTAATTACTGTATTTGGCATTGTATTTCCCTCCAGACCTCTGTGCTGCATCTGTAAGCTTTGTAAGAGTTTAAGATTAATAATTAACATGACCCGTTTTACTCATCTACACAAATTTAAACCATACTGTAGATACCTAGAGTTTTGAACACGTTTCTAAAAGCAGAGTAAAAAAGAATCATTAGAAGTAGTTTATAATACAGTATAGTATATGAACTTACTGTTTCATGTTCTACATTTGATCCTGCTGTCCGGTAGTGGTGTATAATATCACCACTACACCTGAGCAGTAGAACTTGGACAGTTTGTTCCTAGGCTGTGTTTCTTTGACTTTTCACATCTTTGATTGGGTGTTTTGTTTTGTAGGCAGATTAGTTGTTTTACATTGTTGCCTTGGGCTTTATAGTAACCTAACATTCAGTGGGTGTGACTCAGAAAGCAGCATAAATACTGGGAAGTTGTTGAACTGATGTGTGGTACCAGATAAGCCGGTTCTCTTTACAAAAACAACCAATGCAGTCTTGAGTTACCCCATGTCTTTGGGGTCTTGTGACAAGTACAAAAATCATTCTTATGTCATGTATTTAAAACATTATTACACAAAGAAACATTTATCAGATCTTCTCCATGTTTTGCTGCTGTACCTGTCTCATTGTGATAAATGAGTGCATGTAATAGTGATTAGTTAAAAAACAAATCGATCTGGTTGTTACAGTTGTGTATATGAATTCCAGCATGGCAAATTGTCAGGCCTTGTCAGAATCAGTCAGAACCCCAAAAAATGGGTCATATCTGGATGATATAAATAGACTGTGCAGCTGTATTCTTTTCTCTCTTGAACAGTCATGGTTACAGAAAACTAAAGGAAGGGAGGAGACCAGAGTTGTGAGCATCAGTATCAGTGGTTTTGAAACCCCCTTAAAAGCGTGTAGAGCACAATTTCCTACCTTTTTGATAATGCCCCCCCTTCTGGGTTTTACCAAACCTGCATGCCTCCCCCAGTTTCTTACTTAAAGAAATTTAACCCTTTGCATGTGGACGTATTTACAAGTTATTTTGTACAATATTTCATTGTCTGTTTTTATATTAATATATTTAATGTTGTCATACATGATCAACTAATTTTACCCTTGTATCTGTGCTTCAGTATAATGTGCTGAAAAACAACTGAAAATTTCAAAATGAACAGTCAATATATATGTTAATTAACACTTGTGTAGTTGTAGTAATGCTAATAAAACTTACGACTAAAATATTTAAGATTCAAACCTAACTGAAACTGCAGTAAGCAATGAATTTTTTTGCA
This sequence comes from Atractosteus spatula, assembly GCF_055471065.1. Lineage (NCBI taxonomy): Eukaryota > Metazoa > Chordata > Actinopteri > Semionotiformes > Lepisosteidae > Atractosteus > Atractosteus spatula. The sequence goes on along the minus strand of NC_142711.1, from coordinate 30,697,266 downwards.
GTCATTTACTTGTCTTGACATTGAATTTGTCTTGAATCAATTGAGTTTAATTAACAGATGGTTTTCTCTCAGAGCTCAGAAAATGTAGGTTTGAAGGATGAAAGAATGCAGTTCAAGTCACTGTCCATTTTAATCTGATTGTTGTTTTGTTGAAAAGCTCTGGTAGTGCCCAGCTTCTTTCAATCCTTTTGGCTTTTTTTTAAATTCCTTCTGGTTTGCATTCAGATGTCATTCCCAATGGCCAGGTCTAATGGCGTCATTGCTGAGAGCTGTGTAGTTCAAGAATTCAAGAAATTTGCTGTTTTTGAACTGTCATTTCAGTGAAACCAATAAATCAAATCTCTTTTCTCCTGGTGATTTGTTTGATTCAAGCCATTCTGTTCAGGGAGACAAGACTCAGGCCACACATGGCAGCTCGGAAAAGTATTCGGTTCCCATCTCAGCGCTCAGAGAATGAAAGGAGGAACTTGGAAACTTGCATTGAAAGTGCTACAGTAAACATTAAGCAGTCATAAATTGTCAATTTCCTCAAAAATGCACATTTCTCACACATAAGTAAAACATGGGCATTTGAGGGCTGTGTGTGAAGACTGTATTTTGCTGGTTATATCAAGCTCTTATTAGGGCATACTTTTGATACCACTTATGTTTTGCTAATTTTTATTTTGCAAATGCCAACTGTGCATGATAGGCTAAGCTCTCATCAGAAAGAAGTGTATACACACAATACAGTTTAAGTATTATTACAACCTGTAAGTGTGACAAAATCTGTGTGCAAAAATTGCATTTCACATCTTATTGAAAGCCCTTAACAAAGAGCCTGGGAACAATGAGTAGAATTGGAGGTGTTTGTCTAGCTACAGGTGATGCTTACAGGTGATTAAATGGAGCAGTTTTCCAGTGTACCTGAATCTTCTACTTGATAAAATATAGATGTTTCAAACACATAAACCAGAAAGGTACAAAGCGATAAAAGACTAGGGGAAAAAATAGCAAGAGGAAACTGCAGTAAGATAAGAAGGAAACAGAGTGAGACAGAAGAAGATAGATCTTTGCCCATCTTTTCCTCTAAGCTTGTGCTATGGTAGAGGTCCTTGGCGTTATCAGTCCTTGTCCTTTTTTGAATTTGAATGAGTCTGGCCTTGTTACAGAGAACTTCGAGTCCTATTTATTTAAGGAAATTCTCATAACATTTGTTGAAGGTTAAATATGTTCTTTTTGAGTTGGTGATGATTTTTTAGAATACAGGGATATGCCCCAATTAACCAGTTTAATTCTTATACAGTGCCTTTCAATCAGCATATTCTCAAGGCACTGTACATAAATTCTGCATAAATTAAAGGAAAGTGTACAGAAGCAAAAATAATCCAACAATGTAGAAATTATGAAAGTAAAAGAAAGAATTATGTTAGGATTTGAAGGCCAATGAGAACAAGTAACTTTTTTTATCTAAACAGGAAGTGTATTCCATAGATGGGGAGCTATAGCTGAAAATCTTGGTACCCTAACATGTGATGAGAAGTCCTTGGAACAGTTTGGAGCCTAGATCAGGCAAATGAAGTGAGCGAACTGGAACTTGCGGATAGGTACTCCTGAAGATACATGGGAGACTGTGTAGCAACTGGTAGGCCGCCGAGGAATTAAAATCAGTCCAGTAAGTGGCTGGTAGCCAGTGTAGGTTTTCACCACAGGAGAAATATGTTCAGATTTTTTTAGACTTGGCACTCAAGTGCCATGGTTTTGGACATACTGTAGTTCCTGAAGTAATTTTTTGGATGATCCATCTAGTACTCTCACCACACATCAGTGGAGAGTAGTCAGAGTAATGATGCCAACTGATAGATGGGGATTATAAGGAGGCCAAGGCTGGTCTCCTAGTAATCAAGGTTTGTTCGCTTAACAGAGTTGAATCAAATGAATCCTCTAACAATAAATTGAGCTGCTCAGCTCTTCTCGGAATATCTAGACATAGTAGCCCAGTGAGGGACCTACCCTTGAACTTTCACTTGCTGACTGATTCAACGCTCTTGGAAAACTGAGGAGCAGTTTTATCAAATTTCTGTAGTCTTGTTGGTTTTTGTTGAAACTAATCTAGAAGCAAGGAACTCTCTCCCATGAAGGAAATGGAAATGACTACAACATGTATATCGTCAGTACGTGTTTATATAAGCATAACCAGAAGACTGGGTGGAGGAGAAGTTATCTTTAGAATCTACTGTATTCTTTTTTAACATTTGGATGAACAGTTCTGACAGGTGCTAACAAAAGAGATGTTTTTTCTCATGCCCCACCCCCCCTAGTTTGAGAATTTCTGCTGTAAAGCGTTTGTCATCAGGATGTCCGTAGTCCTGAACTACTGCACTGTTTTGTATCTGTCCTGCAAGAAGACAGCTGTTTTTCTCAAGTTATGGCTTGAAAGACTTGTACCTGACAGGGATCAAAGATGACAAAAGGTTCACTTTCTGGGGTACATTTCTTTAGTTATATATAGTAGAACTTGTGAAGTATCCCAAAAGGAAAAGAGAGATGTATAGGGTGTGGTCAAGATTTTGGTGCTGTAACAACAGTACTTTATCTCTCTTGCACTCTATACATACACCTTGCAATAAATGGTGAGGCAATTGAAATGCCCCTTTACATACTTGCTTGAAAATTCTTTAGCTTTGTAGTTAGAGAGTGATTAATTGCTGTTATACTAAAATCTCTATTATTCTGTTTCCAGTCAATTACATACAGACAGGTTGATAGGAAAAATAGGCTTTTGTTTAAAATGTTATCTGGTAAGTGGCTTACTTATACGGTGTAATGGACTAGTCGGAGACTGTGGGAAGTGATGCAGAAACTGCTTATTTAAATTTACAGTAGTTTTGCTTTATGTCAAGAGAGCAGTGGATAAGTAATCATGTAAATCGGAGAGTGCTGTACTTTAAAAATTGCATGTATTACTCTTGCAATAGAATATATGAATATATCTTAGTATGTTGCATTCTAGAGTTTTTGAATATTTATTGTTTTCATCTGACAAAGTTTGTACTTGAGAAGCACAAGCACTCCCAAAAGTGTGCATTAATTGTTATTAAATGTCCTTTTCACTCAAAAGTGACATCCTGTACTTCATGTCTCTTCCTCAGAACAGTCTTTTCCAGATCAGATGTTCCCTCAATTAAAGCAGGGAGTTTTTTGATCCAGCATTATATAACGGACAGTTTGTTCTGTTTAAAGAACTGTTAAGAAGCAGAAGAGCTAGACTTGAATATACTTTGTGTGAAGTGAGTTAGGTGTTCTGCTCTCTTCTGTATCATCCATCTCCTATGCAGAGAACACCTGAATCTCAATCTGAAACTAAATTTGTAGTCTACCTAACTTACTCCTTAGGTAAAACTATACAATATTTAACATTCAAAGATAGACAACCCAAGCTTACATTTTTGAATGTCTAACTAATTTTATACTGGAGTGAATCCTTTTTTTGTCTTTGATTTTAGTTTGTCTAGAGATGTTTTGCAGTGGTTTTGATGTGTTGGGAAAAAGTCACTGCAATCTGTCCATGGTTCAGGAGGCTGAGAGGATCCGTTTGTGAGATTGGTAACGTGACATTACAGAGACGTTTTGGAATCTGTGATGTATTACGCAATGATGTAAGATGCACTGCAATTTATTGTGATTTATGTTTTAAACCTAATTAATTTGCAAACTCTTAACATATAGTAAGAAATTAATCCAAAATAAACTAAAAAGTGTGGTAAGTTAATTTGTTCCAGCTAAATCGAGTAGTTTGTTAGAAACGAAGAGAAGAAATCACGCAGGCGTACTAAGACATTGGACCTCATTTCACAATTGAAAGCTTCCCGCATGTTTCAATTATCATACACAGTCAGCTTGATCATTTTCAATTACATTCTAGACAAAAAGATCATCAGAAGTAAGCTTTCAAGTCTGCAAGCCCAGCCGCATTTATGACATTTCTTCAAGTTCCAGTACTCCACACCAGTTCTGTTGTAGGTGGTTTTTAACAATTTTTCATACCTGGTGTTATCTTGTCCTAGAAAATGATTTATTCCATATTGTTAGGGGAGTGGTTCTGCATCTGTTTTGAAACCTCTTGGAGACTGTAGCATTGAAGGGGTTAGTGAGCCTATGGGAGGTGTAATATTATTGATTTTTAATGCTGCTGCATTACTCATGAAAATTGTTTTTTAATGAGATTTTTGATTGCTGCTCTTAATGTTTTGAGGTCAGAGAGCAATGCTTATTTAGTTTTTACTTCCTCTCTAAAAATGCACTTGTAGGTTGGTACTAATTTTAGACCTACATCAAACAAATTCAGTCTCAAAGGATGAGGATCAAAGCAGGATATTTAAAAATACATCCCCATTACCTTTCAGTTTTGAAAATTTGAGAAGGTGGTATTGTGAAAGATGAATAGGTTCATAGAAAAAATCTGTAAAGATTTATAGATCTATATCTAGAACAGATGTTTCAAAGATGTAGAAAATGTGTTTTCATAGCTTCATTGTGTATGCTGGCACTGAATGCTAGGCCATTCTGAAATAAGAATTTTATACCCTTAGGCTGTCTGTTGTATTTTTTTTTTACCACATTCGTCATAAAAGATTGTGAGAAATATCTTGCACTAAAATCTTAGCATCTTGCTTTTACTTGACTTTAGTCCACACTTACAGTAATTGTTAATATGCAGCTGTTGTCCTACAAGTTTATGATCCCATGGCCGAACAGCTTGTCATTCTGTTTGACGTGCCATGCAGTCTGAAATGTTTAATCTTTTCAACAATATGAATTCCTTTTCCTTTTGCACTTTTCACCTTTGTACAATCTTGATTTAATGAGCATGAGATAATGTAATTCCACCAATAGAGAAAATCTGGATTGAGTGGATTATGCTAATACTGTGCCGTTATACTGTCTCATATTGCTGCAGTCTGTCTCTACAGCTGGATAAGCCTTTGCGTAGCTAATCGCTGCCAGATATTTGCAGCACGGCCAGGAAACCCTGCACTACTGTTCAGCCTACAATCAGCATTCCAAATGCATCAAGTGTTGGGCGTTATTAAAAGCAAATAGATCTTCTAAACCAGAGGTATAAAATAATTTGCTATGGTCAGAAGGATTTCATTTAAATCTGTTTCAAGCAGGCCATATATATATATAGTACGTTATCAAAATACTTGGCACAGCAATCGTATTTGATCTATAGCAGTTTTTGCATCTTCAGTAGCATCTTTTGCATCATTTGCATCCAGATTTTCTGCCAGGGTAGAAAAACTGTTTAAACTATGTGCATGGGATGTTTTTAGCTTTAGCCATACTTAAAATATGATAGTTGTGATCATTGTACACTATGTAAGTCTTTATTCAGTTGAAAGTAACATTGCTGGACTTTTTGTTGAAGAATTGGCAGAAATATGCAATGCCCACCCCATCCTATACAGACCCTCAATTTATGACTTTTTGCTACATAGACAATTCTTTAAGGTAAATCACAAGGGAAGCAGCCAAATTCTTATGGTTGCACACCCTCCTTTTTTAACATGTTGGCATTGCTCTGGATGTTAGGAGGGCAGAGAAAGATAAGAAAGCCCTTACTTCCCCCTGAATATACTGTAAAACGTAAAGTGATAAAAAAAAACATTTAAGGAGGTGGATAGAAAGACACTGGTATTGCCTTGAAGCTAGATGCACTTTGCAAAAGTTAAGATTTTTGCTAATGTTATTTATCTTGATAACTCCTATACTGTGTTAAATCGGGATTGGTGATTAGCAGTAATCTTAGCTTTAGTGTTTTTAACTTGTAAATGTAATTGGCAAAAGTCAACGTTTAAGCGTTGTCGTATGAAAAATTAACATTGAAAATGCAGAATAGTACTTTTTAGATATTCGCAATATAAAAAATGTCAAAGAAATAACTTTTAAAACTTCTATTTGTTTTTTGCAAAGTACCTGTTGTATGAAACAAGAATTTTGGTTTTCCATTCACTTCTACAAAAAATGAAATTTCTCCACTTGCAATATTTTCTTCTCATTGCTTAATTATAAAACCCTTATCACTATTTAATAGGACCCTTATTACTAAAAAATATCCTACACTGTAGTTTCAATGAGAGCGATGATACAGTAGTTCCATTACTGCGCTAGCTTCAGATTTTGGAGAAATTAAAGAAGAGGTTTGTTCTTAGATCTCGTGGGAAGGCCTTCCCCTGCTGTTTTCTTGCAAAGATGCTCCCCGGTCAAACTCTTATCTGTGGCAAATGAAACAGGCGTGTTATCGCATCGTGGAAGAGAACCACAGGGAACATGTTTGTGAGATTGCTACAGTAACATCACCAAGGTGCGATGTGTGTGGGGTGTGCAGGGTCAAGCAAGATGCAGATAGAATCCTGGCTGATGGCTCTGACTGCAACTTCCACACGGGCCAAATGGATTTTGCAGGCCTGTCTGTGGGGCAGATTTTGTACACACCTGTTGTAGACACGTGGCAAAAACAAATCAATTTTAATAACACAAGTTTGAATAATTATTCGAATAGTATTTCAAAATTGAAAACTTTATTTTACGGTATTTTAAGACTTGGACGAATAAAGACATTTCTTGCCATTAAAAGGGGGTGTAAATAAACACTATGTATAGGTATTTTTTCTATCAAAGAGACAGATACAAGTTTTCTTTCTTTTTTGGGCTGTTAAAGGAGACATTAAAATCCCTCTGCAATAAAATACGCTGTTTGTAACATTCAGACACGATAGTGCAGCATTTGTGGTAATTATCAAAATGCTCACAAATACCTAAGGAATTTCTAAAGGTAAGGCCTTTTTTCTAAATATAAATTAAATCATCTCTGTTTGAATATCTGTTTGTTTAAATTGTTCATTGTAAAGTCACCATGCAAAATTCATTTGCCTAATGAATGAATGAATTACATTTGAAATGTGAGCATACAGAGACGATGCTAGTGAACACTGGGAATTTGGGCAATTACAGATGGTGAAGATTATTAAAATAGTCCAGCTGCTCAGGTACCCAGGGTAGAGTAAGTTATCTGCAATATTTACTTTTTTGTGTTTTTTTTAATTGACAGAAGACATGGTGAAGCCCCACATAAGACACCTGTTTGGATAAATCCCTCACTCCTGAGGTTTCAAAATATGCGTGCTCTGTAAGTTTTTAAAAGTATATGTGTGGCATTGGAATAAATCAAATAATTTATCGAGTCCTTGCAATTATTCTTATATAACGGCTATTTGTATGGTGTCTGAGTACTTGGGTACATGCATTCACAGACTGTATTACACATTAGCCTACCTTTTGAGGCTTTCATGTAGCTAGCTACAGTGGTGTGAAAAAGTGTTTGCCCCCTTCCTGATTTCTTATTTTTTTGCATATTTGTCACACTGAAATGTTTCAGATCATCAAACAAATTGAAATATTAGACAAAGATAACACAAGTAAACACAAAATGCAGTTTTAAAATGAAGGTTTTTATTATTAAGGGAAAAAAAATTCCAAACCTACATGGCCCTGTGTGAAAAAGTGATTGCCCCCTAAACCTAATAACTGGTTGGGCCACCCTTAGCAGCAACAACTGCAATCAAGCGTTTGCGATAACTGGCAATGAGTGGAGGAATTTTGGCCCACTCATCTTTGCAGAATTGTTGTAATTCAGCCACATTGGAGGGTTTTCGAGCCTTAACCGCTTTTTTAAGGTCATGCCACAACATCTCAATCGGATTCAGGTCAGGACTTTGACTAGGCCACTCCAAAGTCTTCATTTTGTTTTTCTTAAGCAATTCAGAGGTGGACTTGCTGGTGTGTTTTGGATCATTGTCCTGCTGCAGAACCCAAGTGCGCTTCAGCTTGAGGTCACGAACAGATGGCCGGACATTCTCCTTCAGGATTTTTTGGTAGACAGCAGAATTCATGGTTCCATTTACCACAGCAAGTCTTCCAGGTCCTGAAGCAGCAAAACACCCCCAGACCATCACACTACCACCACCATATTTTACTGTTGGTATGATGTTCCTTTTCTGAAATGCTGTGTTACTTTTACGCCAGATGAAATGGGACACACACCTTCCAAAATGTTCAACTTTTGTCTCGTCAGTCCACAGAGTATTTTCCCAAAAGTCTTGGGGATCATCAAGATGTTTTCTGGCAAAACTGAGACGAGCCTTTATGTTCTTTTTGCTCAGCAGTGGTTTTCGTCTTGGAACTCTGCCATGCAGGCCATTTTTGCCCAGTCTCTTTCTTATGGTGGAGTCATGAACACTGACCTTAACTGAGGCAAGTGAAGCCTGCAGTTCTTTGGATGTTGTTGTGGGGTTTTTTCTGACCTCTTGGATGAGTCGTTGCTGCACTCTTGGGGTAATTTTGGTCGGCCGGCCACTCCTGGGAAGGTTCACCACTGTTCCATGTTTTTGCCATTTGTGGATAATGGCTCTCACTGTGGTTTGCTGGAGTCCCAAAGCTTTAGAAATGGCTTTATAACCTTTTCCAGACTGATAAATCTCACTCTGTTTCTCATTTGTTCCTGAATTTCTTTGGATCGCAGCATGATGTCTAGCTTTTGAGGATCTTTTGGTCTACTTCACTTTGTCAGGCAGGTCCTATTTAAGTGATTTCTTGATTGAGAACAGGTGTGGCAGTAATCATGCCTGGGTGTGGCTAGAGAAATTGAACTCAGCTTTCCAAAGATGTGATAAACCACAGTTGATTTATGTTTTAACAGGGGGGGCAATCACTTTTTCACACAGGGCCATGTAGGTTTGGATTTTTTTTTTCCCTTAATAATAAAAACTTTCATTTAAAAACTGCATTTTGTGTTTACTTGTGTTATCTTTGTCTAATATTTCAATTTGTTTGATGATCTGAAACATTTCAGTGTGACAAACATGCAAAAAAATAAGAAATCAGGAAGGGGGCAAACACTTTTTCACACCACTGTATGTGTCATGCCTGCAGTTTGGTATAATTTGCGATCATGAAGCACAAAGAATAAATAATAAATCATAAAGAAGTTAGACTGCTATCGATAGTTAATTAGGCGATAATTAGGAAGGATGCTTGAGACGACATTTTGCCCTTCCAGCAGCCAGGCATGTGTTGATTGACTTTTGAGAGGAAGAATACTGCCGCATCCCTTGTGCAGAATTCCAGATGCCGGAAGACTCTGTGCCACAGCACATGCAGCTCGTGTTTGGTAGCCTATTAAGTGATATACTGTTGGAGTTTCTAATTTTTAGCCACTTCTTGTACGGACAGAAGCTATGAGTATATTTTTGAAGTTTGTGACGTGTGTATTGTAACTGATTGTGTGTATTGAAACTGAGAGGTTTATGGTTACATCCATAGGTGTTATTGACAAATAGAGGGCGGTAATATTTAAATGTTTAATGATAAGTCTATACCGGCCCTGAATGAGGTCATGTGATTCTTTAATTTAATGGTATAAAAATTAATTTGAAGCATCATTACGTAACTAATATCCTGTATACCCAAGACACAAAACTAACTTATATTTGTACTATTTGTACTAATATTTGTACTAGTTGTAAATTAACTATTTACATAAGGGGTGAATTTCTCAAGTCAAATACCTAAATCCTAACCATTCCCCTACATCTGTAACATGATAATGTAACCTGGAAGGTTAGGTAGAACTGCTTTCATAAACTAAAAAATATAGTATTTACAGGTGAGTTATTTCCTAACTTTACTTCCCACTCCTTCAATATCTCATAGCTTTCAATTCATCATGGAGGAATCCAGTGGTGGATGAGTACAATAGGCTGTAACTTGCTGTTACAGCTGTTACATAACTCCTTTCCCTTCTCTCTGAAAACGATATAAGTGTTCCTTGCTGTTTGTAGTTTTGAGGATTTCACATGGCACCCTGAGCAGATGGTCATCTTCTGGAAAATTACAACCTGATACATGGTCCAGCCGCCCGTCTCCACTGGGATCAGGCTTGATGACTAGATACAATTGCAGCTGTGCAAACACCTTAATACTCTTTTTATCTAGTGTTCCCAGATGCGCTGGAGCCTGGAGTAGTGGAAATCCTACGTGAAAATTAGTGGCAAGAGACCTCCTGGCATACAACAATATTCAAACCAACATGCTGCAAGGTTATAAAATAACAAACATCAATCTCCTTTTAATATTTTCTTTAACCCAGTAAATGTTGTCTAACTGAAATTTAGATATTAGAATGGTAACTGACAGGCTGCATCCAGTTATTACTTCTAGATGTTGGTTTCATTTTACATTTATTTAGTTTTGGGTACTTTTGAATTGTGAATATTGGCATATTTTAACATGACTTTTTAAGAAACATTTACAGATGCTTGAGAATTTGATGGTTTTAAATGAAAGTATCTATACTGTTATCAAAATAAAGTTACTCTGACACTAAATATACCAATATACATTATTTTTATAAGATGCTTATAGGAAAACATTCTAACTTACTACTATCTGTAATATCTGGGGAATTACTTTTATTTTCGGACTGATAGTTTATCGGAGTGGGCACTGAGAAAATTGGTTTATGGCTTATGATGGGAGCAAGGAAATTATATCTGCATTGCAGTGCCTTTCCCCAGAAAACCTGATTTATTTAACTTCCTGGAGAAAATATGGAGGTGTAATCATATCTGCTGCAATACATTATACAGAATACCAAGGAACTAATGTATGCCTGATTTCTGAAACAAAAAAGAAAGCTTATGGGGATCCACATGAATTTTTCAGATGAGGTTTGTTGTAATGGCATATAGATTGTTATAAAAGGTTACTAGTGCTATAGAGATATTAGAGCAAATGCATGTTTTGTGCAATAAAGTGTTAACAACGAACTAGATTTAGGCCAAAATATACTGTACTATAAGCACAGCTAACCTCAAGACTTAACTATTTAGATAGCACATTTGATAGCTTTCACACTGTCATGCACTTGCCACCAAATATTACTGCACTCTGCTCAGTGGTATTCCTTCTTTACTATGATCAATTGTTTTTACCTCTAAATAGACATTCTTTATTTCACTTAATGCACTAACTGCACTTTTTTTTCACTGATTTTGTTTTTCTTGTCATTTGTATTATTTTTTTATTTTTGTAGGTTTTGAAAATGTTCTTGGATAAGGGCATCTGTGAAGCAGACAGTATTGTATATTATTTATATATAATACTACGACAGTGTCAGTGAAGATTTACAGCAATGCATAATATTGTTACAGTATCTTTATCTGCAGTACAGAAAGAATACCATTTCTATAATGAAGCAAAAAAATCAAATACAACCATGATAGTCTATTTTGATCCATGAAATCTTAATCCTAGATGTTTCCCTGACAACAACAGTCATATTGGCACAGTTGTTATATAAATAAGTACACTGAAATTATAAATACTGTAACTAATTTTGAAGCTTATTTTAATGTTTGAGAAGTTTGCCATGTACTATTTAGTTTGATTTATTATGTAGTGTGCCTCTGACCTAATATCTGTAGTAAATCCATGTACATTCACAGTGTATTAATCTGCAGTGTATTGCCTACATTAACAATTCATTCCACCATGTACATTTGTAGTAGTCATTTGTAGGCAGTCTCCTGTGAGTGAAGCTGGAGCTCCACTGTTTCTTCCACGGAGAATGCAGATCTTTTAGATGTCTGAAAACATGAGCTATTCAAAAAAATGTAAGAAACACGTATTTAAAACGGTTATTGTTTCTGACTCAGATGAAAGCCTGTTTCTGAACAGGAGGCTGCACAAACCATAGCCATTCAGACAAAATTCATGAGCACTCGCTGGTTGAAATGTACCCAGAGATCTTGGCTTGCATTTCTGCTATGGCATCTCCAGATGCAGCTCACCTAAGAAGCAGCTGCCCTGAAACTAATACATCAAGATTCATCCTTTGTAAAAGCTGACTAAGCCTCATAGGGATGAACACAGTTTTGCTTCAATGTTGTAATCTGGCGATTTAAGGTTTAAACTTGTTTTGGCATCCAAATGTTTCTTTTTTTCTATTACAGTGCTTCAGTTTATTCAAGTTCTCATTAAAAACCCTGCTGTTTCAGAAAATTTTAAAAATTACTTTAATTAGTGTTTAAGATCAGAAATGTTGGCAGAAGGTGAAGAAATTCAGAAGCACTTAAAACATTTTTAGGTTCCAGGAACTGGGGTAGGGGTCCCCCCACTTGTAACTTAGTCATTTTGTAGGCTTGGAGTCTTAACTTTTTAATTTCATTTTGGGGCTTTCACAATATTTTACCTTAGTCTTTTTTTCCCCAGAATTAGTCTTTGTAGGAAAACACTAAAGTTTGCATAGTTCAAATTTAAAAAATGGGCAGTTTTTACATTTGCCCTAAACACAAAACAATTATGAAGGGTTTCACATTAATTCATTAACGTTTGAAATACATAAAAAATAAGGAAGGCAATAAAAATTTAGAATACTTGTTGTTGAAAATCAGCAAACCTGATAATTTCATGGATCAGAAGTAGCACTTGTTCAGTGTAAAATGTTTTAGATGGCTTTATGATAGATCGTTGTCCTGTTTCAAAGACATGAGTAACATGTAGGTTATACTGTATATTAATATTCCTAAGATATGTGCCTACCACATTATATTTCTGAATTACAGAAAGTATATTTTCACAAGATCTAGCTAAACAATTAGTCTTTTATACCTCACAGCCTATGAAACTTACTGCTTACGGTTTACTGCAAAACATTTCAAGTCAGGTTTTCTTATAAACGCTTTTTATTTTTTAGTCTCAAAGTAGTTTTTTTCCCATGTTCAGTTCCTGCCATGTTGTAAATGTAATCTAAAACATGCGACACATTGCATCTATACCTCTCTTGGGGAAACTTTTGCCTGGAGTGTTTAATTAAATATGACGTAAAACTGGACTGCTTCAGACCTGTTTCGGACCTGTCCGTGTACAGACCAGCCTCTAGCCCAGATGGTCCTATTGAGGTGCTTCTCAACTTGGACTGATGGGGGGAAAAAAGCAGTAGAGATGCAACAGGGTGGAAAAATGAAGTCTATAAAGGCTATAGGCTTTGAACACAGCAGCTGTTTCACAGCTTGCAGGACCAGCTCCTGGGTAAGATTATGATATGGTAAACATGATTTCTTCGTGTATTATGAATAAGGCATTCTTGAGACTTGGCAAATCACTACCCAAGGAATACGGTTTGTGTTACAGAATTAGCTTTTAAATATGAAACAATTCAAGGATTTTATCATGAAATTCACTCAAGCAGAACACTTTTGAATTTGGATATTGGAAAAGACTTGATAAAGTATGAAATATACAGTGTACACAGTCAAAGTTAAAAAAATATTCAGCATCTTTTAATGTTAGTTTCTAATGACAACTTATTTTTTTTTAATTGTGGGAGGATAGGTATGAAGTGTTATCACTTGGGGGAACAAAATTATCTATGTTAGAATTTCTATATTCCGTTACAGAAAAAGCAACTCAAATTTTAAAACAAACTTCAGCTTGTCATCAGTGCATTGTCTTATTATAAGCTGCTGACATTAAATGGTAGTAATATCATTAATGCCACATTAATTGTTTTAAATATTACAGTATGGTAGCAGGTCAGAGCAATATTGAGTTTATCGCAGCTTCTGGAACATTCTAAATGAGTCAGAGAAGCAGATTTATTCTTGCTTGGATAATTATGTTTGACAGTGACTTTTGAGTCTCTTAAAGAACCTTCATTATAAAATCTGTGCACTGAATGTAAGAATTTGGTTTAGAATTAAAAGTTAAGAAGCGTGAGATGAGGAACATTGTGTGGAAGCCATGTGGTTTATCAGTGCAAAAAATGAAATGGTTGTATTTAAGAAATAAGATGAATCTCCAGTTTTGTTTTTCTCTATACACCCATGAAATTACAGCAATGCATGGCTAACACTAATGGGCTTTTATTTGAATTTAAGAGCTTATGATTTTTAGGATCAACATAAAAACAAGTTTTCCATCATTATTTTAGAAGCCGGCATAAACATTTTTAAAGGGTTCAGTCCCACATTTATAGTGCTGTACTGGAATTTTTTCACCTTAGATTAATGGTTTACATGGCTGTGCAATCCCCAGACAGCAGAGACTTTAGTTGCAGAATCCATGTAAACATCCTTGTCACCACTGCACTGGCAAGATAAATACCATAAGAAACATCATTTTGTTTGGAACCTTATCAAATGATAACATTTGCAGCTGAAGCAGAAAACACACATGTAAGATGATTTCTGCTTGAATGTTTTGCCAGTAGAAAAGCTCTGAACCTGGGCTTCTGGTCTGGCAGGACTGCAAAGTAATGTCAAAAGATACTGCAGAATTGAGGCAGACACTGGCCAGAGGCTCCCAAAGAGCCAGATGTGAATTAAGTCCCACTAAAAAAAAAAGAATCTTGGCAATATTCAAAGTTCACACTTGTCAAAATTTTCCTTTCCATGAATGGAAAAAAAACTTGAAATTTTTGGGGGAATCAAATAATATTCAGCACTCAAGACTTCTAAGTGCCGCTGCCTGTCCAGTGCATTGTAAAAGTAATCAGACCCTTGCAAATATGACACTTTGAAGTAGCATTTAATTAAGCAACCTAAATTAATTTAAGTGCAAATTGGGGGCAGTAATATTGGAATTCATTATTTCAGAACTAGGGTCCTTGGTATGGTAGTGAATTTCAAGCAAAGACACAACCATGAAGACTTAGGTCCTATCAAAGCAAGATTACAATAAAGTAATTGAAAAGCACAGATTAGATTAAAAATATGAAGTCTCTGAATATCACTGTGAGCAGAGTCTACTCACCAGGCAGGGGGGAAACTGGCAAGAGATGCCAATAACAACCGTGAAAGAATGAAACAGTTCAGTGGCAGAGATAAGAGAGAATGTGAATCTCTCAACATTATCCCAGTCACTCAAAGGTGAATTGTATGGCGCAACACCCATCTTATATCCTGCCATATCCTGGAGTTTGCAACAAAGCATGATCCTGCAAAAAAGTGACAAAAGGTTTTTTTGGTCTACATGTCAAGCATTGTATCTGGTGTTGATCCCAACGCCAGCCAACACAATCCCTTATGTAAAGCAGGTTATGGGGATGCTTCTTCTAATAGAGACTGTAAAGCAGGTGTGCCCAACCTTTTTTAATGTAAGATCTACTTTTTTCATTTGCCAGTCCAGCGCGATCTACAAGTGTGCATTTGAAACTCTGATATAGGAAAAACAGACTGTGGGCACATCAGTACAATAACGATACCCATCATTAAAATGACAGCAAATAAAAGAAAGTGACTCATACTACAGTGAACAAGTAATTTTCCCCATTTTAGAAAAAAGAATATTGTACCTTAATGTGAGCATTGGCACTGAGAAGCTTACTTGAGAACACTTGTCATTTTTTTTAACGTTGACACTGCTGATCATGTTGATGACATTTTTATTTTGTACCTCCAGCTCGATATTCAGCTCATTCAGCAGTTCAGTCAAGTCTGTGAGGAATGCTAAATCCAGAAGCCACTGGTCATCCTCTAATTGGGCATATTCACCATGTTTAGACGACTTGAGAAACTCTTTGATTTCAGGCAAGAGCTGTCTGAACCTCGCCAAAAATGTTTCTGAAATCTCCAAACAGCCTCAGAAAACACTTTTTTTATTACTTCTCAAACCCTAAATGACTTGTTGTGTTTAGCCAGGACGTGGCTCACATGGAACGATGCGATGATCGCCGCTTTCCTTCTTGTGTGAGGCCTCGTGAAAACTGACTGCTGCTAGTTGAGATTTTAATTTTTCCACTTTTCTTTTCCGTAACTCACTATTAGCGGGAAAGTCCACATCAAACGTTTTGTGTGCAGTTTTGAAATGTTGTTCTATATTTCCCTTTTTCACGTAGATGCTAGCATTGCAGATTTGACAGTACAAAAAAATAATCATGCTCCCATTCCTTGTGGTAAGTTTTCGGTCTCTTTGCTTCATCATTTTCACTCAAACACTACAACTATCAAATAGGCAATCAAACGTATCAAACTGTTGGCGATTAGTCACGGCCAGTCTGTTTCACTCCACTATGCACTATAGCGAATGTGGGGTTAATGCAGCAATAACCAAGAGAATGTTCCTGGGTAGCAAACAAAACACTTTATTTACGGAGCTCCTGTAGCTTTTTTTTCCAGTGTCAGCCAGCACTTAGAGAAGACACTTTTACAACCCATTCAACAACGGTTAAACACACAAGAGCAGTAAAATATATGACATAACATGCACAGATCTGAATAGTTTTTAGGCTATTGAAAAAAAGAAATAGTCAAATAGTCCATTTACTTTTGGCCAAACATTCTTGAGATCGATCGACTGGTCGATCGCGATTGACTGGTCGGCCACCCCTGCTATAAAGCATGTAGGAATTGTTGGGAAAATGGACAAAGCAAAGTACAGGCAAATACTAGAGGAAAACTGGTTTCAGTTTGCTAAAGATTTAAAACTAGGTTGAAAATTCACTTTTTTGTCAGACAGTGATCCAAAGCACAAGGTCACAGCTACAGTGGAGTGAAAAAAATAATCAGAAAGTGATTGTCTTTGAGTGGTTCAGTAAAAGTCCTTATTTGTATTATATTTAGAATCTATGGAAAGATTTGAAAATTGTTGTCAATAAGTGATCCTGCAGCAACATGAAAGCACTTGAGCAAATCTGCCTAGAAGAATGGATAAAAATTGCACCAAGCTAGTATGCGGAGATGGTAGAGACTTACCCGAAAATACTTGCACCTATAATTGCAACCAAAGGTGCTTTCACCACATGTTAAGTTCATGGTTCTGAATACATATGCAATCAACTTATGTCATTTTTTTTCTCCTTTGCTGACATGTACTGTAACTTAACCCTTAGAAGCCTTCAGTTTGAGCATTTAAGTTTTTAAAAATGTGAATGCATTAATTTACAATCGCAGAAAGGGACACTTTAGGAAGGATCTGGATATCTTTTACAAGGCACTGTAAATAGCTTTAGAACATTATTGTTTTAGTTAGTATTCTTTCAGAGAAGTGTTTCTATAATATGAAGGGCATGAAGAGTTAGACTACATTAGGTTAGGGTTGTTGTTAAATAGATGTATTTGCATCAAGTTAAAATACCTGCTTCTTAAAGCTATTTCAAATGATCCTTCAAGGCACTGTTGTTTTTCTGTATTGAATGTCTGAACTCAGGTTTTAATCTATTTGTCCAAGCAGGTTCCAAAGGATTTACAAAAAATTGTATATCTCTAACTGCAACATTGCTGTTTAAAGCCAAAATTAAAAGATAAAGCAGTTCTCAGTTTATCCCTGATTTTAATAAAAAGATTAATCTTTTACTAATGTTCTTCCAGATATTAGCTTAGCCACCTGTAAGTGACAGGTGTTAATAAGGCTTTTTGGTACTGAGCAGCTACATACTTTTCAATACGCTGATTTCACCTAATCCATTATTAATGTACCAGAAGCTTTCTATAGCAACAGTGGTCCGTCTTTCTTGCCTTAATTAGTTTGCTTTCATGTACTGTATTGTGTAATCACCTGCTTCCCACTTGTCTCCTGCCAAAGTTAAAGTCATCACTAATCTAACCAAGGAAATGCCTTGGACTTCTAAAAAAAAAAAAACTAGGTTACCCAAGCATAATTTTCATGATGTTATGGCTCAGAAAGCCTGTGCCAAGTTTTTTCACAATGTGCTTTTTAAGAGAGAGATAAAAATGGAAATATGACATATGTAGCTGTGCCTAGAGGATACCCCCTGTCGCTTGAGGAAATGTTTCCCTCTCGGAAGCTGGTGGCAGTTCTGATGATGAATGAGGTGGAACTCAAAGATCTTGTATTTAGTTCCACTGCACTATAAATTCCTTATCACTTCATTAAAATCCGATTTATTGTTGCATTTTTAATGGGATTATTGCTTTATTTCACCTTTCCCTACCCTTTTGTAAGATAGAGAAATGAACATTCTTTAGGCAGAAGGCAAATGGCAAACATTTAGTCTTAATGCTTTCCGTACATTTCTGAAAATCAGGTGTAAATCTTGCCCTGGAAAAGATCATTAGTGGAAATAGTCAACTGTTGTTTCATATATAAATTTAATCTGTTACTAAGAACAGTCCTTTGCAGGGTGTATCCACATCTTTATTAGTAACAGTTCTTTCACAACAAAGAATGACCATGTTTTTGATCCTTATCAAGCTAATGAAATAATGAGATATTGTACAGCTTTATTATGTGGCAGTTACAGTAATGCAATGCTCAGTAGTAAAATTTACTCTTATTGCCTGATGATGTGACAGCACTTTTCTACTCCCTCTAGGTGCCTAGCTGAACATTGCCTTGGTCCCGGACACACCCAGGATGGCTCTGATTGAAGGTGTAGGGGACGAGGTGACTGTGCTCTTTGGAGTGGTGTTTCTAGTGCTGGTGCTGGTGCTGGCCTGGGCCTCCACTCATACTGCTGACCGCTCTGAGCAGCTTTTCACCTCAGACCCGACAACCTCCACAGTCCCCCAGCACAGGACTGGACCCCAGAGCACACTGGGAGCAACAGCACCATCCAGCACAGACCCCCAGGAAACCACTCCAGCCACTGACAGCCAGGAGGATGAGGGAAAGATGCCCCCATCAGAGGCAGGGGGGGAGGAGGGCTCAGAGAGAGCGAGCCATGATGGTGGGGTGTTTAGAGAAGGTCTGCGACACAGAGAGACAGCAGGAAGTCACCTGATCAGTCCTAGCCCCTCCGACTTCCCTCAGCCCAGTGCTTCAAATGCCGATGCCCAGCCCTCCCAAGATGATTCCAGTGACCAGAGGAACATGGTGCTCCGGCTTAAATTCTTAAATGATACTGAAAGAGTGGCACAAGTCAAGCCTGAGGACACCATTGGCTATATAAAAAGGTATGTCATTATATTTTCAGGATAATCCTAAAATGTTGGTTACTGGGTTATAATTTAAATATAAACCCATGGAATTGATTTTTCACTACATGAAGCTTACACTTTTATTCACTTCACAACAAAAATTCTTTTGAAATTGCATATTAAGTCTTTTTTGTTTATATACCCAATTTTCTGTCTGCAGTGTTGATAAAGGAAAATAAAAAGAATGATGTGTCTTGTAAATTGTACTTTCCAGTTTTGAATGTTAACATTAAAAGTCTTGATTTCTCTTTCTGGAGTTTTTAAATTGTTAAAATACAATTATGCATTATTCATGATTGACCCTCTCTAGAGACTCTACTTATGTGATTGTCATTTTCAACAATAAATCAGCTTCTTGCACAAAACAAACCCTTCATTTTGAAGCAATGCAGAATAGGGACTTAGACTTAATAGTAATTGCAAACAGTTTGTTCAAGTTATATTTGTAGTCTTGATTAAATAAGAACAAAAACATATCAGAGATTTACAGATTGCATAATGTATTCCTTTAAAATAATTCTAAAATTGTTATACCTCCATTACCGAGGTTACTTAAGGGTCCAGTTCTGCAAGTTTTTATGTAATCCAGGTCTTCTGTAAGTCAGAAATAACGATTTCTTACCCATTACCCGAATACATATAGAGAATTACTATTCATGATATTGTGCTATTCCTCCCTTTTTTCACCTGGCTGTGAATGTAAATAGAATTGCCTTTTAATGAATTATAAATACTGTACATTTCATTACACTACTCTGTACTCCTCAGTAACTAAAAAAAAATACAGTTAATAAAAATTACTTGGGTGCTTCCCTGACATGCACATAATTTTCAATGAAAAACGGTAGTAATAGACACAGGATTCCTCACATGTGTGAAAGCAAAGTGACACTGAAGTGTAAAACTGCTCTGGTTGATGCTGGCGGAGATTGCATTACTCTTACTCCATGATATTCTTCCGCAAAAGGAACCTGCTGCACTACTTGTTGTTTATGCATGTAAATTTGACAAATTCTCAATTTTTGAGACATATAATTTTATTATGTGCACCACAGAAGTATTTTTACGTAAAGCCAAATTTGCATCGAGTGTCATCTAACATGGGGAGAAGTTGTACTTGTAACAGTTTTGCCCATCACAGTGCTATTAACATTGCTATGATTTCTTTTGTTTTTTTTTAGCAGGACACATCATCCTTTAAGTGAATCTTTTAGTTATATGTGAATCTTTCACTTATATGATATTTTGACCCTATATCAGCAGGGTTATCAATACATTTATACTTTTGCAGTGCACAATGAATACCTGCCTTTGCCAAAGACTAGTCCCTATAACGTTAAGCTCAGAAACTCAGCTATGTTGTTTTTTTCTGTAATGATGTTACAGTGAAACGTACAATTTTCTGCAGATAAAACCGATACTGACACAGTTATAATGTGAATGTCGAATATAGTATTGATTACGCCCCATTTTAATCTGAATGTTATGCATTAATGTTCTTCCATGTTTTGGTGTTTGTCATTGCCTGTGCTTGGGAATGACACTAGGGGAATCTCACAGCAGCAGTAAGAAAAATCTAGAAACACTTCTGTCAAAGGCATCGGTACACAATTTTTTGTAATCCTGATGTCAGACTTTCATTTAATAGACATGGTTCCACGTAGTTCTTTTGTTTATTACTGCAGTATAACAGTTATGCATTTTAGTCACTCAAACTCTGAGGAAATAACTGCATCCTTTTGTCTATACACTTGAAATATTAAGAAAATCATGGAAACATTGTTTTTTCCCAGAAAAAAAAATTCTTATTGATATCTCCTTTGTGAAGAGCTCAGTGATACTTTCTGGTGACCCGTTGTGTAATCTTTGATAATGCAGTTAATGATAAAAAGCAAAGGTTTTGAAGTTAGGGTAAAGTGATGTTTTAAATTAAGAGAAAAAGCACTATATAATCCAATGCCTGTTAAATCTGTTACCATAACCTTAACCATAGACCATAACCTTATTATTTATACACAGATTTTAACAAAATATAAAATCTGATAAGTCTTGCATGAATATTTACAAAAACACAGGGCATCTTAGTCTTCAGTCTTGATATTAGTATTATTGTTGTTGTATTAGTGGAATTATTTTAAGTAACCTTTTCTTAGATGGCAGGAAGTTCTAAATGTCCAATACAATGCCAACGTTGTATTCCATATGAAATTACATTGGAATTCGTTAGGCTTAGATCACCTTCATGTTGATAGGTAACATGTAACAGTTTCCACTATGTAAATGGTATAATGCAGTGGTTCTCAAACTTTTTGGACCAAGTACCACCCCTAATCCAACCAAAGCATCCAAGTACCACCTACAAGTCATCATCTCATAGGAACCCCAGAAATTCTCAATGACCAACATGAGTGTACGTGCACACACACTCACACATACATATAATAAATATTATAATAATAAACTTTATTTGATATAGTGCCTTTAAAGGTGGCTTCTCAAAGTGTTTTACAGAAAAAAAAACATTAACAACAACTAATAAAAAAGCACCATTTCAGTGAGAGTGGTGAGCCTGTTTAGTTGAGCAAAGCAGATGTGAATTAATTTTTCGAGCCTTGATACAATTCACAACAGAGTCTAACAGATTTTAAATCGTCAGGCATTTTCTTGAGGGCAAAGGTCACGCGGTGGATGTTGTAATGCGTACATTAATTTCTGGAGCAACCTTTCTAATTCGTGCAACTACACCGTTATGTCGGCTTGTCATTGCTCTAGCACCGTCTGTACAAACTCAGACGCATTTTATCCAGTCGAGGCCATTCTCTACGATAAATTCATTCAGAAGCTGAAATATGTGCTCTCCTGTAGTTCATGTTGGTAGCGGTTTACAGAACAGAAAGTCTTCATGGGACATGCCCTCAAACTCGTATCTAACGTTAATGAGCAAATTGGCCAAATCTACTACAGACTCATCTAATTGCAGTGAAAAACATCTGCTCATCTTAACGTGCTCTATCAGTGTACTTTTGATATAATCCTTCATTTCAATAATTCTATGAATGACTGTGTCTTTCAGGGGGGGGCAGCAGGTCGAGCTGTTTAGCAGCTTTTTCTCTACACATAATACGTGTCAGCTCTTTTGCCAACGGTAAATAAGGTTCTTCAAAAATAGTGTAGCTTACCTGCTTTAGCAATACGCAAGCTTGCATTTATCCGCGTTTCCGTTTTTATTTCCGTATTTATTTAAAGTTTTTATTTCATGCGCATGGGAGCGAAACACAGAGACGCTCGGTGTATTTTTCTCAAATTAGAACAGTTCTTAAATATTTTTCTGTTATCACGCTTTCGTGTGGTCACAAGATTACCTGCGTTCGTAGCACGTATTTCTATGCATTCCTGTGTTTACAACGTTGGCATTGTTCCAAAATCACGCACATTCTCCTTTCTCCCTATTTGCTGGAGATACAGTAGCTTTTCTTAAATACAATTGGTCACTTGCATCCGTAGCACGCATTCCTATAGAGTTGTATAGAATTACAGAGTATCTCTTGTGTCCACTGAAGTATTAGCATGCACTGTATCGTCGTAAGTAGGCTGCGTATTCGACACGTATTAAAATACAAAATATGAAAACCCGTCCCGATTTTTCAGCGCACACGACACAGTTCCAGGGTCATTTGGCGTACCACTTGGCGGCACTCCACGTACCACTGCCGGTACGCGTACCACAGTTTGAGAACCACTGGTATAATGAAATGCCTGATGAAACTACTTATTGAGTAAGAGTGCTTACAAATAGTGAGTTTGTAAGAGGCTTAGTGGGGAGGTATGGTGATACTTTATTTGAATTAGATCACATTTTAAGAAAGGTCTGGTAGCCACACTGTTTTATGGATGTCAGATAGAGTAAAATAAACCTGGGATGAAAATAGCAATCCCATTCTGTGCCTTTGTCCTTGTTAGTTCTTCTTTCAATATGAGTTTGTCATGGTGAAATACCAGTTGCTTATACAGATCTTATGTTTTAGTTAGTTTTTGTCAGTAATCATCTCTGGGAAAGCCTACGTGGTGGATTTGTTTGTGAATGTTCTTTTTGGTTCCTCTTGTCACAGCGGGAGGGCACAGAGAGCAGTGTAGATGGAGTACAGCTCTACCTCTTTCTTTGACGATGTGACAGACACAACTGCTCCAAAGAGTCTGCCTGCTCAGTTAGATATAGCCAATTAGATAAAAAGGCAACTTAGTGTGGGGAAAAAAAAATCCAAAAAAAGCAGAATTTTGAAATAACCCCATGTCAGTAGCACTTCAGTAACAATGTCAGGTCATAATTGCATTCTATATACAGGTATGTGCTGTACTGAACAGTTCAAAGTCTTCTTTTAAGGGCTGAAAAACCTAAACCAAACTAATATGGGACTTCATATCTTAAACCAGTCCTAATATAGGACTGACAAATGAAAGGGTACTCAGGCCATCTTTCTTGTTTGGTCATAAGTAGCTTAAGGTTGGCTTCAGTGACATTATATATTTAGCAGATGCCCTTATCGAGAGCAACTTTCAAACTAAACATATTTAGACATAAAAATGAACTACATCCAGTCGTCAAAGTTGGTTCTAGACTAACAATATTCTGCATACAGAAGAATCTACTGTTTTCTGTCCTAAATGACACACAGATGTAGAAGCTGGAGTCTCCTCAGCTGACCTGGTCAGTGCCTTTCAGGAATTTGAATACCCAAATCAAATTCCCATTTGATCTTTCCAGGCTAAAAAAAATACCTTAGTCTGTCCATGACACTCCATGCAAGAGGTATTTTTTTTCTTCTGTACCGCCTGTAAAGGTGTTGTGACTGAAGAGAATTGAAGATATTGTATGTTAATACCCATAGAATTGTTGGAGTAGCCTCCAGCAAAAGGACTCACCAGAGACTTACAGAATAAAGAGTACCACATTTTCTTGGTTCAAATGTAACTATTACTTATGGTAGTGTACATCAGAATCTGTTAGAGCTTTGTGAATGACAAGTAGTTTAAACCTACATGTTCTCTGCAGACAATCCATACCAATATGCTTTAGAAATGCTGTACTTGTATCTGGTAATAAGAGCCAGTTTTCTTATGTATTTTTTTTTAGATATAAATGTTTACAATTGTAATTTGCACCCCATTGCATTAGTCTTGTCATTATATTGCAAAAATCTAGTTTCTTCTTTATTTTTTTAAACAAATTATAATGAATAATAATTCAGTAAAAAGCAGCCTTAGTTTCACATTGCTTCAGATTTGTACTATAACAGTACCACCTAGTGGTAATTACATAATGGTGTAACTGGATAAAATTGAAACACCCATTTTGCACTCCGTTTTCTGAGCTATGGTCAAACGCTGTGAGCAGGAAGGACAGTGTAACTGTGAAATATCATATCAGATGCCCTTATCCAGGGCACTTCACAATAAATGAATGAAATGTACTTGTCCATGAACACTTCATATGTGATTTTTCAATAAGCAATGTACATAAATTAAGCAAAGGTTAATTGTTATAGGTTATCCCAGTGTATACCTATTGTGTTGTTACAGGTAGACCCAAAACAGTAACTGATATTTGTTCCTTCTCTCTCTTTTTTATTTTTTATTTATTGGCAGAACTTACTTTGCAGGCCAGGAGCACCAGGTGCGGTTGATATACCAGGGACAGCTTTTGCGAGATGATGCCCAGACCCTTGCTTCATTAAACCTGCCTGACAACTGTGTCCTGCACTGCCACATATCTCAGCATGCCACGCCACAGGTGCCTGCAGGGGCACGGGCAGCTGACCAGGTTCATGTGGCCCTTAACATGGGTAGCCTGATGGTACCCTTGTTTGTGCTCATGCTTTCAGTTCTGTGGTACTTCCAGATCCAGTATCGCCAGTTCTTCACCGCCCCTGCCACCGCCTCCCTTGTGGGCATCACCATCTTCTTCAGCTTTGCTGCATTTGGAGTCTATCGTCGATAGACTGACTGACTCTGCCACCGTGTCCCTCACTTACTGTGTCCTCTCACTCCGTTCGTGAGCAGTCCGTGATTTATTCTGAGATGGCCATCGGTCGTCTTTCTGATTTGAGCGAGGCAGGGGAAAATGTATTTAAAGGAGCTGTAAAATGTTGGAATGGGAATCTAATCATTGATAGAACATGCCTTCCTACCTGTTAAAATCACCCTCTGAAAATATAATGAAATTGGATATATGTTGTATTTTTTAAAATTAATAACTAAATGGTTGGCTTATTTTGTCTACCTGTAGAGTTGGGCCCATCTTTTCTCCTTTCATTTGTGCTGCAGAGGAATTCAGTCTGAATCCGGTGGGCTGCCTGTGATTGGCAGATGTGCAAAGTTAATGAGAGGAGTAGTACAATGGTATATTGAAATGCACTGCAGGATTTTCAAGAATTCACCAACCAGCCCAGCAGTGCCTCTTATTTGCTGTTTATTTTCACTTTAGTGGAGAAGGCATTATTGCTGTTATAAGTCTGGACTTGAAGCATAAGTTGTGTAAAATAGGGCTTTTAAAGCATTGGAAATCTATTAAAGCATTCTTTTATTTACTGGTGACGTCTCTGTGTTATTTTCTTTAAAATCTTCTTTTAAATTAATTTAAAGATTTTCAATATGATTTTTATTTATTCTTTATTTCTGAAGATCTCTAAAATGTGGAGCAGAAAAATAATTTTGGAAGTTTTGTAAGTTGTGACCTCGGTAATAGATTCCAAAGGTGAAAAGTAATAGTAGCATCTAGGGTAAATTCAATTGCATAATATAATAATGTGACTATTATAGGAGTGGTTTTTAATAGAATGCTCCTAGCTTTGCTTGGAGCCCATAATTGGTTAAATTCATTGAAACTTGTTTGTCCTTGAGCAAATCTGTTTATCTGATCTGTTCTGTTATGGGTGGGTGAATTAGAAGTGCTGTCTGTGTCACTTGAATTGATTCTACCTTTAAAGGATTTTGCAGACTTCCTCACTGTTCAGTGGTAATGTAATTGCTCTGCATGAAATGTTTACTTTATCTGTATTAAGAGAGAAATGTAGTAATGAGATTTCTTAAATCTGTATACATTCCTCAGTTGAATAGCTGGTCTCCTTTTACACCTTGCTAACAAATAAAACATCCTTTCATCAAAATTCCATCAAAAAATATAATTCTGGAGAATTTCCTCTAGAGACTACAACTGTCTCAATGCTAATTTCCCATCAGTGTGGGAATAATTGTTGGCTTCCTCTCATAAGATATTTACAGATGAGAGGAGACCAATCACTCCATCTAGCTAGTATGATTTTTACTACAAGTTAGTAAAGAAATAGCTAAACATATGAATCACGTATTTCTTGAATAATGGTATTGTTTTGACAACATGGCTGGGTAATATGTTTCAGACTCGCACAACCCTTTGTGTGCCTCATGGACTCCGTTTGTAATGCACGTCCCTTTAGTTTACTAAGTAACTTAAGTAACTTTCTTTTGTAACTTGTGGTGTTTCACTGTTGATTCTGAAGGAGCCCTTTGGGATAACGTCTGCCTTTTAGGATTTTGAATACTTTAACCAAGTCCTTTAGCAGTCTTCTTTGATCAGTTGTAAACATACTTATTTTAGTTTGTAAGTGTAGGACATTCCTCTGAGTATAGAGTTCCATAGTAGTAACATCTTGTATTGTGATAACTAATATTGTGGACATTCTCACTAGTCATTCTGTGGACAGCCTCACTAGTTCATTGTACCATTCTAAGGTATCATGCTTAATTTTAATTGTTTTATTTATTGCACCCCTACAGCTAGAAAATGATGCTGACACACTTGTCTTTTTTAACGTCTTCAAGCTCAGTGTTTTCCCTTTTGTATTTATACATTTTGTTTTTGCTACCTGCATAGGTGTCTTTCGTAGCTGAAGGTGACGTACTATCCTCAGGTTCCACAGTGCATTTGTTTTTAGTGTTTGTTTACATTTTGTATATCTTAAGTAAGGCAAATGTTGGAATTAAGAGTAAGCAGGCAATTTTTTTACTTTGATTCAGTGCGGTGTTGGGATAAAAATAAGTAATATACTCATCCCTTAAATTAAGAACTGCCAGTTTTCCAATTTTTTCCTATAAGAAATAGATACATTTTTATACCTGTTTTTCTTAGCTATGAAGAGATTTTTACTGTTAAAAAGGTGTGTCCTTTGTAGCCAAATGGAAGATGCCCTCCTCATAGCAACAAAAGTCCTCAGCGCCTCAGCACCTACACAGTTTATTTTGACTATTTGTCTTGCCAACTCCGGTACTACAGTAAATAGAGTAATTAGCTATATAGCTATCATAAACATGTCCCAGTGTACTTTGACAGTTCAGGTAAAAACAGGTAATAATGGGTTATTTTCCAAACCCTGGGAAGTTTTAACATCTAATGTAATGGACATTGTTTTTGGTTTATGGTTTATGAGGAACAGATTACATTTGTAAATTGAGGCATAGGGATATTTTGCATCATATGCATTAAGCAGTTCTTAACCCAAATAGTCTGAAATACATTTTAATTTTAAGGGAATAAAATGACAAATGTTTAAAACTGATATTCTAACGACCTCCTTAGCTGTCTCTACATAATTGGTATATAAATGTTTCAGATTATTTTTATGATACCTTTTTTTAGCGGCCTGCATTTTTTTTTTTTCTCGACAGTAAATGGTTTGCTAAAGAGGAGGCCTAAATATCAGCATTTTTTTCCTCTCTTGAAAACCCCAAACAAAAAGATGCTGTTTTTTAAAGTAGCTTTAACTTAACTTGCAAAATTATTTGTGTTTAGGGTGGCACAGTGGTTAGCATTGTTGCCTCGCAATGCTGGAGGCCTGGGTTCAGTTCCTGAGATGCTATCTGTGTGGAGTTTGTATGTTCCTCTGGTGTGCACATAGGTTTCTGCCAAGTGTTCCAGTTTCCACCTACAGTCCAAGGACGTACTGGTAGGTTAATGAGCTTCTGGGAGAATTGGCCCTGATATTTGTTGTGTGTGTGTGTCTGTCTCTGTGCGTTTCCTGCAATGGACTGGCATGCTGTCCAGGATGCGTCGTGTCTTGTACCTGTTGCTTTCTGGGATAGATTCCAGCTCCCCTGCAACCTTGTATTGATTAAAGCTTTTAGAAGATGGATGGATTTGCCTTTTGTTTTCATAATTGGATAATCACATAAAAAATTACAGTTGATACATTGTTTCATGTTTCAGTTATTTGCAGTTTTTTAGCTTTTCAAATACAGCATCTTGTACAAATTGTAACAAATGCTCTCACAAAAGCAATTATTTTTTATTGAAGAAGGGCACCTTCTTGAAATGCAAAAATGTATTTCAATTTTGAAAGGTTTTAATTTTCAAGAGTAAACCTTCAGAGAATATATTGAAGTTTATGGCATACAATTCTCTTAAATACAAACTTAAACTGCTTTATGTTCACTTGATTTTGTTTCTTTGAGGACGCTCTATTACTTTTTCTCCATAACTGTTGTGCATTTTGCAGAACTTATTTATAAACAATAACATTTATTATCTGAAATGGGGGCTTATTCAATCAATTAAACAGTGAGTTAGTTATGTTACACATATATAACGTCATTAAGACATGACAGTGATATTCAGTATGTGCGTCATAATTTCTGAAGAAAAAAAATTGAGATCTTGAAACAGATGCTGTGAGAAATTATATCAAGACATAATGCTTCACCCTTCCTCTGTTATCTTAAAGCATTTGTTGCTTGTATTGTAATCATAACTCTCACAACACATCACAACATTCCTATGAAAGACAAAATATTTGATTACATTCTAGGATTAATTCTTGTTTTGTTTGGAATAACAACTCAATTCTCAAGTGTGGTATGTGCAGTATATGTATTCAAAGTAGTAGGTTTGGCGAGGTTTGGTTTTTATTGAGAATTTTAAATCTCACATGGAGAGGAATAGCTGGATCTGTTTGCCCCTTTTATTTATATTCTATATAAGCAGCCTGCCTGACAAAAGGTGTCCTGTTGATAAGCCTTGGGCTAAAGACTGCCTCTCTAATTAGTCTCAGAAGCTCAGTCTGCTCTCCTGCTTTTTTGTAACCACTGCTCTGAATTCAGTGGTGACAACTAAAGACCAACTGTAGTGTTTAGGTGGTCAGGAGAAATTATAGTTGGGTGTCAGTTTCTCTAGTTGCAGAGCTGTTCTGTCAATTGTCAGCCTTGTTTTTATTGAATACTTTTGCTCTGCAGTGTAGAACATCTAAAACAGAATTCAGAACAAAACATCTCATTTTATATATGAAACATTTTCTAAGCTATGGGAAATAAATGTAATTTTGTGTAATAAACAAAAGATGGGTATTACAAAATCTGTTTTTAGATGTATGCAATGAGACAATAGAGTGAAAATACAGGATAATGGTAATTTGCTGTAAACCATTATATAACATTAAGCATTCCTTGTAAAATAGAAAAACTTCAAAATAAGGATAAAGGATCCATCAGTATAGAATGGATGCATTGAATTATGTTGCACTATTTTTTTGTAATTTTTTAAATTTTTTACTGTAAATACAGGTAGTCTAATTTGAAGAACATAGGAAAGGTTACAAATGAAAGTAGCCCATCTGGCCCATTTAATGTATTGATTCTAGGACCTAATCCACTATTTTCTTGAAGGAGGTCTAGGTATCAGATTGAACCACATGGCTGGGTAGTATGTTCCATCCTCCTGTTTCCCTTTAGAATTTAGAATTTAGAATTTCTTGGTCTTGTGCTTCTTGTATCACTGTTCATTCTATAGAAATCCTCTGCTTTTTCAATGCCTTTGAAGATCCTGAGTACTTCTATAAAGGTCCCCTTTTAGTCTTCTCTGTTTAAGACTAAAAAGATTCAGTTGTATCCAGCCTCTCAGTGTTGGACATTCTCATAAGCCCAAGAATAGACTTGGCTTCTCTTGTCTGGACTGATTACAGAGCATCAATATCCTTGGTGACCAATTGTAATAATGAGGCATTGTACAATTCTTACTTTTTAGCAAACGTTTATCTTTTTATTGCTTCCCACATTGTCTGGAAAATGTAAATGATGTGTTAACATAAACACCCAAGTCTTTTCCACCTATTCTAGCTAGGTGTGTCCCAATTTGTATTTTCAGTTTGTTTTAAAGGATAAAACTAAAAATAGTTTATCATAAAAAAGTCGGCTAAATAGCTTATCATACAGGATGTTATCATACAGGATGTAGGATGTCATGGATGGAATTTGGTTTTTATTATAGAAAATGTATAAATTAAGAACTTTTGTAAAAACAAAACACTTTATTATAGGCAAGTTTCTGCTTTTGCACTTTATCTTTGACTTTCTTGTAAGTGTCTTTTGAGGTTGCTGGATCCTATTTCATGCCCTGAATTTAGTAATGAAGATGGAGACTGATTGCAATTTGAATGAGTATATATGCTTCCCTCTTTATAGTCTAATGTATTGCATTGCCATACCAAAAGAAAAGACCTGGTGAAAACAAATATGATTTTCATAAGATTCTGTTTTCAATTTCAGTACCATCAACAATTATTTTTATTGATGGTTTTTGAGCAGTTTTCAAAAAACATGTAATGCACTCTAAATACACTGTGTGTACAAATCTCTGCTACAGCTACTGTTTGTAAAATGTTACAGCCTTGTCTTTGACTTACAGTACATACAGTAAGTATATATTATCTCCTATACATTCGATGTCCTGCATTGTCTAATGATTTAACAATGCTTCACTGTAGTTTATTATTATTATTATTATTATTATTATTATTATTGCTTACACTTTATATAGCACTTTTCTGGACACTCTACTCAAAGTGCTTTACAGGTAATGGGGACTCCCCTCCACCACCACCAATGTTTAATCAAAATATAAGAAAAATATCCATTCATGTAAGGGTTCTTGATACCTTCATACATACATAGCAAAATACAGTTTGCATTATTACACTTTGTTCATTTTTTCCAAATGTACGATTATGGAAATATTTCATGTTTTATGTTAGTTTTTAAAATACTGTATTTCCATTAAATTTTTATTCACTGCTTTCCACTCTATGCTCAGTGTGCAGAAACTTTTGTTCCTTCTTTTGAAAGCCTAAACTGATCTTTGGAGAGGTAACAGTTGAAAATACCCGTTCTGAAACAAACATTTCAAATGCATTTTTGTTTTCACTCGGAGAACAATGTGTCCAGTTTCAATGCATATCAATAGTTTTTTTTTCTCAGCTGGGGCCTCATTGACTGTGATGAAATTTTGATGCCAAAGCAATTGAAAGATGGGGAAATAATAGAGTTCTTGGTCAGGTGCTTGAACAGCAATTTGGTCTCAGAAACACCTTCAGAACTGGAATAGGAATAGACACTTAATCTCCACCTCAATTTTCAGAAGGTCTCTTAGGTCTTTTTCTCACAGTATTTCAAAGCAAAAATATATTTTTGTTTTATATTTTAATAAATCATATTTCAAGATTCTTCTGTAAAAAGGTATTCTGCTTAGAATGCTTAGTGTTTCAAAAGTGTTTTTTGTAGCTATAGAATGAAATGCCTTGCAATCATTTCATATTAGGAATAACTGTATAATATGCACAAAATTAAATTCAGAGAGCGAGGATGTATTCAGTCCCAAACCATAAGTTTAAATACAAATACTGCTTATCACTATCACTATTTTTAAATGTTGTTCTTCCCCTGCTGGTCTCTTGATTTTATGGATAACATATTAAACTTTAAAGTAAAACCAAGTTCTAAATAGCCTATGAAGAGGAACAAAAAGTTGACAAATAGGCAGAGACTTGTGTAAGAAATACAAGATACCCAAATAAAGTAATGCTATTGCAAGCTAAGAGGTGAATGTTCAGTGAGTGGCTCATGTAGAAGACACTTGGCCATAAAAATACTATCCTGTAGAATTTAGAAGCATAAGTTTAGTGAGGGACCAATCGTACAGGCCAAAGCTTCCACAACTTGAGCCTCCTTTTCGAGGACTAAAACATAACAGGTAAGACCTTGAGATGGCAGTGAAGATATTTGAGGAAATATTTATTTCCTTCTATACCCACTAGGCACAGCTTATTCTCTGAGATATACAGTATCTCAGATTCATATTTGATCCCAGTATCTGCTTTAGAGAAACAGTTCTCCCAATGTGGCATTAGTTTTAGAGAGCAGATTGTCCTGGGTCTTTTCTTGTGCAGAAACCAGCATTAACTCCCTAAACCATCTCAGTTTGCATTAAGGTTTGTGCATCTTTGAGGGGACTGAGAATTGTCCCATATGGTAGCTGGTCCGATTTTTAAACAGACAAGACAGTTTAGAAAATGTGTAGTTACAATAAAGATGTCAAGGTCTCAAGATGAACATTTTTAATAAACATTTATGACAACACAGCAACCAAACAAGCTGAAATTATTACAATATAAATCAAGAATACATATAAGGATAAATGATCAAAGCTAGTTCCCAACACAGTAGAAATTAGGGCTCGGTTGCTGTAACAAAATTATCTCCTATATACACCTTTTGTGATAAAAGCACACAGTGAAAGGATAAGCCACGGTTTAAATTTTAAAGATTTACTAGTTGGGATACCTGGAAGTAAAATTTCACATTGCACCCTAAAAACACCAATCTTTTAATCAAGTGTACCTTCTTATCTCTATCAACAGCTTTAAGCTAGTGCTCTTTTTCTCACAGAATTCAAAGTTTACATAGCAGTATATTTTATATCTAGCATTTTATCAACCCATCTGAATTTCAAAGTTAAGCCAAAAAGCTTCAAGATCACATAGATTTTGATGTTAAGCACACTGATTCTGTTCAGACATCATGAGTTTTTTACTTCAAGTTTTTTTCTTGAAGTGAACTGTGGTGATAAATGTTTGAAAATTAAAATATGGAGCTGTTTCATGGCACCTAACCATTTTAAGTTTGTGCAATGCTCCCAGTCTTAAAATTTAAAGAAAGATAAACTGAAATGTGAGGCATAAGTAGTGGTCTGAAAATGTCTTTAATGAAAACGTTTTAAATAATTCACTTCAATTGTCATGCTACGAGTTTTCCTTGATGCATTGCTCAATTATGCAGGTCTTAAATATAACATACTGATAACTGCAGACACTACCATTTTGTTTTTAAATAAGGGTATGTCACAGGATGTGATGCATTTAGTTAAGAGACAGGAGTTAAGTACCACTGTATTTGACGGAATATGGCATTGTCAAAAGATATCAAGAACCTTCAGAATTACCCAGTATTAAAATATTAAAAGACTTGTTAATGTGTATGTAATGTAACTTGTACATTCTTTCACATCTAAATTCTCACCAAACCCTTAGTTTCTATTTTAGTTTAGATTAGTCAACCAATTTAAACTAATGTAATTGGCTTATAAATACAGGTAGAAAACAAGATTAAGTTTAACACCATTTTTTTTCACGTGAATTATTAACTGGTCAGCAAATCCCACATTAAAACTACAAAAAATACAGAAATAATAATACTTCTCTGTTTTAAAAGAGTAGGACTAAAAATGTATCGAAGTTTACCGATGGTACTTGTTTCTACAGTTCATATGACTGTAGTATATCTATCCAGCTTAGAATACCACTGTAGCAAGAAAAAAAAGTGTTCTCTTTATTACCTCAGTTCAGGAGAGACCATATGATATTGCTTTGCACAGTAAGAAATGATGTTGGTCGCTGTTATTTGATCATATTTTTAGTTTATTGTTTAGTTGACTGAAGAGCTGATTTTATGCTTGTGACTTATTAGTGAAACACTTTGCCATCACAATTAAGTGTGAATTTACTGGAAGCACCTAAAGTTTGCAGATTTTTATATAAATATATTCACTCTAAAGTAGCCTGTTACAGTTTTACAATTGTGTCCTGAAACTATATTGCTAAAGAAATGATAGCAATTCAGAGCTACTGTACTGGAACCCTATAACCCCTGCGGAGCTTTACAATACAGTACAGAACAGCTCTGCAAAACATGGAAAGAAAATATACCGTAGTATTGAATAGTAGAAACAAATGTATTTTATTTAGCTAAACTGTGTAATCTTATCTTCTTGCTTCCATTTATTCTGAGAATTATTTTTGTTTTTAATGTAGTATGTGAATATCCAATTTTAATTGTAAATTATACTATTATGAATAGCAATAAAATACTTAATTTTGCACTATATTTTAAAAGTACATACTGTACATCAATACTTAAAGGAAGGAAAACATACCATTTGTGTAGCATTTTCTCAGTGTAAAATATAAACAGCAGAAAAGAAGAGATCACCTACAGAACAGAAAGAAAATGCACTGCATATCAACACAGTACTTCAGAGCCTGTGATGACAAATTTGTGATGATAAGCTTAGCCAGTTAATGGTCTCAATATAGCACTTCACTAGAGAATATAGTTCATTTAACTTAAGTTTATTTATGTGGTTCAATTTGCAAAAAAATCTAATTCAAACTCATACAGACTCCAAGAAACAAACACCAGTGTGGTCTATACAAAGAGATAGATAATATGTACATAGTTTAACACATATGATTTAATAACATTACTTTACTGTCATTATCACAAGCATTTGCAAAGTTTTGTGCCTATCCTGAGTGTTGCACCTACATTGTTAAGAATTTCCTTTACGATTCATTAATACTTTTTTGGTCCTTTGGCCACCAGTTAGGTACAGAAGCCTTCAACGTGAGTCTAACACCATCTGAGGACTGGAGGATAAGCTGTTCGTTAGCATGAGCAAGGCGGATCAGCGCCAGACCCAGGGATCCTAAGCCAGCACGGTATTTCCCCGCTGACTTCCCTGACGCAGTACAGATGTCCTTCTCCTCGGGCTCCTGGACAGGGCCAGACAGACGCACAGGCATCAGGCGCTTGCGGATGACACCAGTGTGGTGAGTCCTGGCTGTCAGCTCCTGACCAATGTAACAGCCTTTGGTGAAACTGACCCCATTCATATAGACCAGGTTGGACTCCAGGGGCAGAGCCACCCCCGGAGGAAGGTCCTCCACACCCTCAGAGAGCCCTGAGAAGAAGCAGCACACACACAGGTGAGGAGAAGGCAGTAGCTCACCATGAGAAGACACCAATTTCCTACATATTAGCTGAAAGCCTGCAGCAAATGCCATACTCATTTTACATTAGACTACTCATTATCACAACAGTTCTGTCCTTACCAATTGTGTATCGGTATCTATGGTAGTCATCAATATCCCCCTGCTGGCTCTGTGGTATGAGTTCCTGAGGATTCACTTGCTTGTCCACAACCAGCCTCCAGCCCATCACTGCCACACGAGGGTCTGCTTCCCACACCCGCACACTAGTTGAACACGTGAGCTCCAGGTCAGCAGCCTTGCTGTCCTCCTCTCCTCCCTGGGGCATTACTGCCCACAGCGACAGGTCTGAACAGGGCGCAACAGTTACCTTCCGACGGATTTTATAGACCTTCAGGTGTTTCTGAAGGGAGTCTGTCATTGTGCTGTCACATTCCAAGAGTACGCTGCATTCTCCTTCTTCGTTATTTGTCAAGCTTCAATTAAAAAAGGAAGTAGGGGGTGAGAAGATTTAAACCAAGTCAAAACTCTGAAATAACTTTAACAAATGTAACACATAAAGATAATGAATGAAATAAGTACTGTAAAGGTTTGCATTTGCTCGTTCTCCTTTGCTGCCAACGTTATCTGAGAAGACAGGACTAAACTCACTAATCTCTAGTGCACAGGCCAACTGTAGCTTTCAGCAGGACACATTTAACTTAACTTGGATGCGCAATAACCCACACGCCCTCAATTTACACGATGTTTAAGATACAATTTTGCCTCGTTGCTGCAATTATACTGTTCACTGCAAAATATACTAAAGGGAACTCAATTGGCTTTTATTTAATGTCGAGATAATATTTCACTTTGCTCCGATAAATAGCATGTTTCTCTCCTCCTCCAAACTGTATTACTCCCATATATAACTGCCTTTGACAGCTAAACTCAACCTTTAACGGTATGCGTTACTTACTGCAAATATATACAAACTGACTAAATCTGTCATGATACTGTCCAACAATACTGAACAACAACAACCTCAATAAAGGCCAGCGTGAGAAACGTTACTAAATTGAAAACGCAAGGTACATTATACCTGTATATAATGACATCAAACAGCGTCCTCCCTTGAACGTTCAGCATGTGTGCGTAGAGAGCTCTCTGCTCACCTTTACCCGCCAGGCGCTCGATGTCATTGGTAATAAGACCCTGTAGAAAAATTCTGGTGTCCTTTCCTTGAAGTTTCAACAAAGTCCTGTGGGTCAGGTTGTAAAGGATAAACTTGCTCGATCCTGCTTTGTCATGCAATTGCCTGCAATTCCTCTTAGCGTCTGTAATGATTTGGCAGGACCGGGCTCTGCCTGTAATTGCATGAGTGCAGTTCAACCTAAACACAGTTCTATACACCGCCGTCCCGACGATGCCATGAAACACACACGAGTTATACATTATTATCTTTTAAGATGCTAAGACAACAGCTATAAATCAGCGTTTAAGAAACAAGGTTTCTTTTCTCCAAGGAGAATCTTCCATAACTTTTCAAAACTGAAGCCATTTTACATCCCAGAAGTCTTTGCGTGCTACGAAAAAGCCGCAGAATGAGACATGTCTCCTCGTTTGCTGATTTTAAAGCCTTGGCTCTTTCTGCTATATTTCCATCTAGTGGTCTAAATGTGTAAAGGCTGCGAGAATTTTGAAGTCATTCTTTAGGAAAGAAAATTAAACAAAGTGGACATTAAAAAAGCTATGAATTGTAATTCTCTGTCCCTTGTCTTTTTATATAAAAATAGTGTTTATGTTTGAAGACAATTTTCACTGAAACAATAACAAGAACTAATGACTCAAACAACAGTGGGCATTTTATTCACTCTTTGGTATATAAAAAATCAGGCATTTCTTAAAAAAATAAAATATCCTTTAAATTTACCTATGGTTAAAATGCATTATAATTTTAATTTTAAGGTGTGTGATTACTAAAATAAAACATTTCAGTTCTGCTGTTGATATGAACAATTAATGTGTATACTTGCATTACTAGTAGTAGCAGTGACTTAAACTGGGAAGAACATCCGAATAAATTATGAAAAATGCCTACATTAGAAATCAAACTGTAAAATGCACATAAAATGCCAGGGAAAACCATATTTAATGTCCATGAATATGCTGTATGAAAAATGTCTGAATGTCCGTGGATCATTGCTTAATTGTAGCCATTTTATTTTTATGGTTGGATCTGTGCAACTGTGACATAAATAAATCTAAATGTAAATAAATCTGTTTTAAATGATACACTATTCCTAACTACTATTTATTATATGATTATCAATTCACAGCCTCACCTTTTCAATTTACGGGCATTATGAAGGCCCTGTTTATCATTACAACTATGCTATTTTTTGTTAAATGAACCTTAATTGATGACAGATTAATACAGCAGTCATGCTTTCAGGCCAAGATATTTAGAATGAGCCACTGGGTTTGGGTGAGGGGTACTTCAATGTGGAAATAAGGGCACTGTCTCTTACGGCAGGATTCTGATGTTCAGCTGCTGTCTGTCAAGCCTCACATCACCTTTTGTCACTTCAAATACAGTCATATATTAAATTGTTTGCCCTTATGTGAGAGAAGTGGCAGGTTCTTTTGTATACAGATCAGATTTCTAACTGCTCTATCCAATACAGGGTCATGGGGGTGCCGGAGTCTAACCCGGCAAGCAGGATACATTGGATGGGATGTCAGTCCGTCACAGACACACTTAGACAAACACAATCACACCAGTGCCATTTTTTTCAGATGCCAACTAGTATGTCTTTGGACTGTCGGAGGAAACTGGAGACCCCAGAGGAAACCGACACAAACAAAGCGTGAACATACAAACTACTAGCAGATAGCACCCAATGTCCGAAAATGAAACCAATGCTACAAGGCAGCAGTGCTAATCACTGCACCTCTGTGCTGCCTATGCTTTTCATTACAACCAAAAAATGTGTTACAGACCATTCCAGGAGTGGTCATTAATTTGTTATGTGCCGAGATTGTACTGTAATTAATTCTGATTTTTGTGATAATTTTTAATCAGTCTCTTCGGCTAGGTGAATTGAGAAATGACAGTCTGGCCATGATGATGAGGCAGATGGATTCCCTTAAATCAGGCAAAGGATTGCTGTATTGGTGGTGGAAGAACATTTCAGGAAAGAATGCTAGAAAGGAAGGTTTGATGTCTTTGTATTTAAACTCTAGAGAGATGATTTTCAAATATTGTGGTTTTGTCCTCACCAAATGTTTGTTACGAGCGTCATTGTGCTTTTGATGATCTTCATTAATTAGGTGTGGTCATTTTTACCTTGTATTCCATTTTTGATATCTTGAGACATACAAAGAGTATTTTTTTAATAATCCAGACCATAGCCTAGGGCTTAGCAACTTAGACCAGAATTGGTTCTTTCCAAATACTGGCATAATCTATTAAACACAATGTTCTAGAGAATTATAACAGCAATTGTAGTACAAATCTTCACACATTCTTAAACTAAGTCAGTTATTCGGGAGGTTGTGTAATAAATCATAACATAGCAACTAAGGCACAAAACAGATACCCTTCCACTGTTTCAAATCTAATTAGAAAAAAACAGTGCAGCTTTGATTCATAAGCTAGCTGACTTAACTAGCTGACTGTAATGCATGGTATTTGCTTCATCCTTATAACACATTGAATGAGAACACCTGATGAACAGAAGAAAGCTTGGCATCTAGTTTCCTCATCAATTGACTCTTTCTGTATTGCAACACTAATTGAAGGCTATTACATTCTTAAGTAATTTTCTTGGTGTTTTTGAACATTTTTATGGTTCTGTAATTTGTGATGTCTGTACTTTATAAATCTTTGTCTAAAAAAGGTTTGTGTTTTAAATGTTCCTCAATATTTTGCCAAACAAGAAATTGATTAAACGGTGAAAGAGAAGGAGTAGAAGAGGTTGAAATGAAAGAGCACAGGTTGAGAGAAATCTCCCAGACATTTCTGGTGTAAGTCTGAGCTGTGTTATTAGCTGAGTGGAAATTTTGGTTAGGTGTTTTTTAGTTTTGTACTCGCCAATGGCCTCTGTGATCAGCATCAGTGAGCTTAAGTTTTTGTCCCTGAGAGCCACTTCAGTCTTCTGATTGATGCTAACTTCTTCTTTTAAGGCACGGATTCAGTGTGTGAAATGGCAACTGTGAAGTATATATGAAGTGTATTCACAGTGTATTTTCAAAGACAATGTGCATGTTCCTTATAACATCTTTGCAGGTGTAGCAGCAAGGCTTATTAAAATACAGGAATTAAGTTTGGTGCTCCCTTGCCAGTCCCTCTCTCCTTCATCTCAGTGGTGCTGGATACAGAGAGGCCATTCTATTTGGTTCACATTTAAGGTGTTTTTCTAGCTGATAGAGTGTCCTGATAAGGAATAACTCCCAATGCTGAGATTCTCCAGCAATCCTAATAAATGGTCATCTTAAAGTCTGGGAGATTCCAAGGGAGTCTCATCCCAAGTTTGTTTACAACCCTAATATCAGAGTGCATTGTTGGAACTGGTAGTGCCCTACCAGTTCCAATCAGGAACTGGTAGGGCAGGTTAACCCCACGTGGGTCTCGGATGCCCATGAAACTTTCAACCAATGAACGACCGTAGTTCCTCCAGGTAAAACAGGCAGCACAGGGCTTCCTCCGGGCGCCTCCTAGACATCCTCATTCCCAGCTCGGTCCACCACGTAACGGCCAGTGTGTCCGAGTGCCAGGACTTTCCTTTGTTCCAACAGTCGAGAACGGAGGTTGCCAGCGCAACCAGAGGATCCACCCGAGGTTAGCCCAGCAGCAAGCCTCGTGAACCCACCGCGAAAGCTCACCTGATCAACAAGTGAACTATGGTCGGAACTGTGGACAGCTGAAATCAGTATTCAGAACTAGCGCTATATCAGGAACGAACCGGTCTTCTTCCTGTCTAAAGAGTGTGATCTTCTTGGACCCGCAGTCACTTTTCTCCTGTGCAGAAACTCTGCTAGTAAGCCAGAACTAACTAGTCGGTCTTCAGAGAGCCCACTGCTAGAGCATCGTGGCATGAATCTCTCCCACCACGTCGCAAGCCGCAACAGCACTGCCTGGCACCAGGCCAGAGAGTGCCAATTGTTATGTTTTTGATTTGTTATGTTTATATGCACATTTTATTACACATTTATTAATAAATGTATTCTCGTGTAATAGTATCCGTGTGTGTGCGTTGTTTGAATTATCCCGCAAGGTTGATTCTAATAGGCATCAAAGAATCATTTTGTGACTTATTGCTACAATTAATTATTATCCCAGTTAAGCACAAAACCCCTACATTTACTGGTGCCTCGTGAGAGGATGCCTAAACAGGTAAAAAGGTTTATGAATATGTGTGTGAATAAGAAATGTTGAAAAAAACCCATAAAAATATGAAAAGAGAAAGAACAAGACATGGCATGGCTGCAGAGGAAACCACAATATTGCTAAAGAATGGCCAAAATATGGGTGTTGTTGTGGAAGGGCAGACCAATTTGTGACTCTTGATCTGTTAGTAATTAAAGATATCCCAGAGGAACAGGTTGTCCTGATATACACAGATGTTTCTTGAACCTTGGAATAGCAAAAGCCAGAGGCAAAGTGTCAGTAAGCATTTGCATGCCTTTAAGAACATGACATGAACCGCTTACTGTATTCTCCAACTTTTAAAATGATTTTCTTTTAAACTAATTTCAAGCAGCTTTATTAATATAAATCATTTTAAACAATGCAGAAAAGAAGGATCAGGGCCTTCAATGAATCTTGGAATTGATTTTTTAATTCTTTAATCCTGTCCATTTTTATAGCTCATGTTGTAACCCTGCTGTCCAGAAATTTATCAGACTTCGAATATACCATGGCTATTACATGTCCCCAAGGGGGTCTTTTAAAATCAGTACTTTTACTGTTATTTCTGTTGGTAAAAATATTTTAGATCTAGTGTTTATGTTACATATCCAGGGCTTCCAATATTTACGTGGCTGATGCAAATGGATTATTAACACATATAAAAAATATGAATGATTCAACCATTACTGTTTTCATTTTCACCTTGATTTGTGTTTTGCCTTGAACTATGTCATGGGAGGCTACAAATGCAAAATAATGCTGTCATTTCTATTTTGCTATATTTTATATTAAACATGCTTTTCCATGGTTAACCTGCTTAACATCCAGGAATGCTACAGAATGGTTTAAGCAGTTTAAAATTGGGACAATTAATCTTCTTTGAACATGTATATATACTGATGGAAAAAAGAAACGCAACACCTCCTCCTCCACACTCTGGCCCTCCCGTCTGCGTGAAACAGGCTGAAGAGTGACTCATCCGTGAAGAGGACCTGATGCCACTGCTGACGAGTCCATCGCAGCCTCTGTCTGGCCCAAGCCAGTCGGGTGTGATGTCTAGGAGGTGTGAGCAGAGGGCCTCTAATAGGTCGCCTTGCTCTAAGGCCAGCAGCATGGAGCCTCACTGTCCTGTCACTGATGCGGGCATTGTGTCTGCCAGTAGTTTCAGCATCAGTATAGGTGGCAGATCTGAAACGATCTCTCAGATGGACCAGTCTGATGTGTCGGTCCTGCTCTGGTGTGGTCATCTTGGACAGTCATCTGTCCTGCCGGTCTGCTGAAACCTTCTCTGCAGTCGGGACATAGTGGCGTGGCTTACTCCATAGTGTCTGGCAACACTGGCACCTGACATGCCTGCATGCAACATGCTAATGACCCTTTCCCTCATAATTCGGGGCATTATGGGATGCACAGAAAACTGACTAAGTGTGTCCTTCTTGCAGTGACCTAAGGTTTGAATTAAGGCCTTTTTAAAGGTGGCCTGATCAGGCATTGTTCCACCTGGTCCTCGTTGAGTAAAAGTCCTCCTAACAAGCTTTCGTGTAATTGGCAAGTTGCAATGCCTCACTACACAAGCTGTATTGCTGGTCAGAGGGCTTAAAACAAATTGACAACTTCTTGTGAAAGTACATAAGCTATAACTATAGTATTCTCATTCCAGAAAATGTTGTGTTTTTTCCATCCGTGTGTATATATATTACATAGACAAAATGAGATGATTGTAGAATAAATAATGTATTTTTCTTATTTTCACTAAACAGAATATCACATTGATAGAAATTCACTCAGAAGTAGCCATATCACTCTGCAACTCACAACTGCCAACCCACTGAGGTTAAGCAGGTGTGAGCCTGGCCAGTACCTGGATGGGAGACCTCCTGGGAAAAACTAAGGTTGCCGCTGGAAGAGGTGTTAGTGGGGCCAGCAGGGGGCGCTCACCCTGTGGTCCATGTGGGTCCTAATGCCCCAGTATAGTGACGGGGACACTATACTGTAAACAGGCGCCGTCTTTCGGATAGACGTAAAACCAAGGTCCTGGCTCTCTGTGGTCATTAAAAATCCCAGGGCGTTTCTCGAAAAGAGTAGGGGTGTAACCCTGGCATCCTGGCCAAATTTCCCATTGGCTCTTACCAATCATGGCCTCCTAATAATCCCCATCTATAAATTGGCTTCATCACTCTGCTCTCCTCCC
Source organism: Atractosteus spatula (assembly GCF_055471065.1). Lineage (NCBI taxonomy): Eukaryota > Metazoa > Chordata > Actinopteri > Semionotiformes > Lepisosteidae > Atractosteus > Atractosteus spatula. The sequence goes on along the minus strand of NC_142711.1, from coordinate 30,654,585 downwards.
TACTGATAGCTGATGTGTGGTGAGCGTTCTGGCGCACTATGGCTGCCGTCACATCATCCAAGTGGATGGTGTTGGAGGGAAGTCCCCATTACCTGTAAAGTGCTTTGAGTGGAGTGTCCAGAAAAGCGCTATATAAGTGTAAACAATTATTATTATTAGAAGTAATTTATTTGAGTAAAATGTTCAACTGTATAAATGAGTACAAATGTTTAGGTAAACACATTAGCCAAATAAATGAACAATAACACGATGATTTTGAAGTGCTGTTGGAAGACACAGATTGGCTTAATAAGTACAGTACAGTGGAAGCGAGCTACAGTATATAAACACAAATGTATTACTTTTGTATACAGACAATGTCAGAAGAGGCAAAGGTCAGAAGAGAGCTGGAAAAATAGGTATTTTCTGTCCCACATTTTTGTCAATTTATTTGTAGTTTATTAAGGTAAAAAGCCAGATTGGCTTGTATGGTATGGTGGTTATCACCTCATAACCTTTGGGTCCTGAACCTTGAACCTTGAATCAAGCTCATCCTATGTTCATGTCAGTCTTTTTTGGGTGCTCTGGTTTTTTCCAGCCTTCCAAAGGCATGCTGGTTAAATTGCTTGCTAGTTCTAAATTGTTTGAATGTGCTTGTGTGTCTCGTGCACCCTCTTCTCTCGAGTTAGGACCCTGCTTGCCTCATACCTTTCCATAAGTAGCTTTCTGATAACAAATGGATGGTTTCAGGCCTTAGATTCAATAGCACATGATTTACCATTATTTATCCTGTTATCTCTATATACTTTATGATGTAGTGATGAGCTGTGTCTGTAGGAAAGGCTGAGGAGTCCAAGTGCTTGGTCCCAGTGAAGGCAAATGAAGAGACAGGAGCCAGGTTGTACTGTACAGGCAGGCCATGTTGAACAATACAGGGTTTGCACCTGTGCAGGCAGACAGAGGAGGGATGAAGCAGCAGGTGTGATATGCAGGCAGACAAAGAACAAACAAGGCAGGGTAGGTATAGCAAAGCTGAGCAGAGCAGGAAAGCTATGCAGCCAAGTAGGTCTAGAGCACTGGAAAGCTGCATGATGCTGCTTGTTACGTCCCAGTGTGTGGTCTGTGTGTGTTTTTTGTTATGTTCCACACTACTGACCTTTGATTGTTCTCCCTCCCCCATTGGCCCACCATTACACCACTATTCTGTATGACATCATCATCAATCAGCCTCTCAGCCAATCGGACTGCATCTTATTCACTATATAACATGGAGGTTTTCGGAAAGGAGAGGCCTTTCGTTTGACTTCGGTCCTGCTTGGTTTTGCTTTGCTTCATTTCGCTTTTATCACTTTGTTTCGCTTTTGCTTCGGCTTTGTTGTTTTGTTTTGTGTGTGTGTATTTTCGTTCTTTTGTACCCTGTTCCTGTTGATTACTCTTGTTTTCCCTTATTTGTATTCCTAGTTCACTTGTGTTTTTGTGTGAACTTCTGTGTGTATGGTTAGTTTAGATTGTTGGGTACATTCTACACACTTAGTTGATTTTATATTAGTACACTAGTTTAGTACGGGTGAGTGCCATTTGTCTTGTATGGTTTTGGGTAGTCAGTGGAAGTTATCTTGGGTGTTGAAGATGCCGAAGAAGTGTTTTGCGGGTTTTCTTTTGTAGTCGGGTTAGCTTTCCCTCACTTTCCTAGCTAGCTCCATTTTGTTCGTTATTTTTTCTTTGGCACTACTCTAGTTCCTTACCCCTGTGTGTTATCGTGTTTTACCAGTCAACTTAAAATCATCACTTTTGCACCCACCTTTGTTATCACGCTTCCTAGTCCCTCACCAGAACCCACCTGCTTCCAAAAGAATTGTGCTAAATGTTACACCCCTTTACCCCTAGACACTTGGGGTCGTAACACTGCTGGTCTGGTAGATTGCTGAGCAGGAGCAGTGAATAGGGGGCAAACAGGCATCAGGTTGACAGAACAGTTCTGTGCTAGGATTGAGCAGACAGGGTGAATCAGGCAGAATAATTTTAGTAGGAACCCCAACAACAGAGCACCTAACCATGGGCAGATCAGAGTTTACAGTAAGTTACCTGGAGCTAATGAGATAATTGCCTGTTAAGTGGGGGCAGGTGGCTGGGACAGAGATCCTGAACGATTTCTCACGGCACCAGGAGCTGTTTTGACTGGTTATTGTAGAGACTCTGGATTGCCTGGGCATAACAAACTGTGTATAGCGTAGATATCTTTGTCTATAATGTACTATTTCTATATCAATATTTGTAATGTCAATAAAGATTTTATCTGAGCATATCTTATCTTAGCAAAGTTGTATATTTTTCTATGTAGTATAAATTATAATAGACTACTAATACTTTGTATTGGAATATTTTGTTATAGAAGATGCAAATTATATTGGAACAAACACCCAATTTTGATAAATATAAGCAACTCCAAATGTTTATACAGGTTTATACAGATGTGCAACCTTTGAAGGAATAAAATGTATAGTAAACTATTCTATAAAATTAGTTATCAGTTTTCTCTTTAATTGGTAATTTCAAGTGTTTGGGAATTATTTGGCTATTTGATTTACAGAGTCTTGATCTGCATGGATTCATCGGGAAAACATTCAACTGTGTATTTTCCTCATCACATACTAGGGAACAGAGCACAGGTTGTGAGATATTTAACAGTGTATTTGAACAGTGATTATCTTAAAACACTTTTTTAATAACTTTTAGCACTTTATTTAAAGGTAGATTCTGCAATGAAATTTGAGAACAAATAAACAGCTAAACAAAAAAGACATACAGACTTTAACATCTTCCTTTATACTGAGGTATAAAAATAAAATAAAATTCTTATTTACACATTATTCCTCATTTTACAACAGGGCCTGCATTGTCACAATTGTGACATTATGTACCTAAAAAATCTAAAATATAAATTTTATATTGAACACAATAGCTATAACAAATGGCCTCATCAAACCCTATGCAAGATTTTGTTATTGTGTTGTTAATTCAAGTATTTCCAGAGACAAACACTAAATTCAACAATGGCAGTTATATAGTAATTTCACTAGTTCTTAGATTTGCTAACTGATAGCTACCTTATTAGTAACACTTTTCTTATTGTTTCCCTTTATGAATGCTATTGTAAAAGGTATTTGTATATTTACAGACAAACCCAAATACTTACACCAAAAGACAGGCAAGACAATGAAATGCACATACTGTATAAAGGAATGTAACCTTTGAAACCTCCCTAGTTCATCTATTTTACAACATCCAAATGCCTGATGTTCAATTAATAAAGCAATTCATTAGTAAGATCTTTTTATTTTGAAATTTTAGTCACAAAAATAAAAATACTTAGATACTGAAGTCTACAAATGAAATACAAAGAAACAAAGTCCCTTTATTTTAAATTCAAAACCAACCACACTATTTTTTTCATCTTGTTTACTAATTCGAACAAGTTTAACTTCAAACTACATATTTTTCCTGAAGAAAAAAGAAGAAATGGCTTTAACCTTTTTGAGCATCCATTAAAGTTTGAAGGTCTGGAAGGAGATTATTGCCTTAATGTGCTTTCTGTAGGTAGCATTATGATTTTTAGGTTTTGTGCGGCAGATGTGGCAGATCTGTTTTGCTTCAAAGGAGATAATTTAGCCACTAAAATGGAGGAGTTTGTCACTGTACAGGTTGGTTGAACTGCCTCACATTAAAGTAAGAAGTTTCTGGGACAGACGCCACAAATTAATGGAAAACAGATTCCTCTAATCCATTCAAAATACCATAGTCTACTGTGGCTTTTTTTCTTTTATGAACAGAGCAACTTTGCAACTCCCATTTTCATGTAACCACAGAACTAGACAATCAGATACTCTATTAGTTTAAACAGAATGTATTGATCATACTAGGAATGTGACAATAAAGTAACAGATAAAATTAATGGCTTGTCTGATGTGAAAAGTCCTTCCCAATTCATGAGTTGATCTTAACTTTGTTAGTAGCCTGGGAGCTACAATTGCTGTGCTTAAACTGATTACAGCAGTAAATATGAGTTGTCTGGGGCCTCATTCTAGTGTTGGCAGGATCAGTGTGGCAAACGGAGATGTTGTGCATAAAGATATTTTCCATTTATATTCTTTTATTATTTGTTGACGGGAATTTTCCAAAGATTCTGGGACTTACTTACCATATGACTGCTATATATTACAGGTTAATAGGAGCACTATAATTTTAATTGTACTGAACTGTACAGTGGGAATAGAAGTTGTAAATGTGATATTCAGCCAAGCAAAGTAGTTGTGGTTATTACAGTGCATATACAATGAGATACAACACTTTATTTAATATATGCATTCAATTTCTGTTCTCTCTAAACACTTAAACACTATTAATCTCCAGTATTTATCTTGCAGATCAGTAACTCATATGCCTGGCTTTGTGCATTTTCATGTTTGGTATGCTTTCTTATTAATCTTAAACTGACTGTTCTCTTAAGCATGCTTAATATTTGATTTTCCATTACTTTATTTAGTTTCTGACACTTCAGTACTTTTTGTTTACTAGTGAAAACACTGAGAAAAAGTGTTGAATTAGTAACAGTAATGTACAATTGTGGGACAGAAGCCAAACAGAGGAGCTATCTAGATGAAGTAGTGAGAAGGATTCTGTCTCTGAAAATATATTGAAGAGAGGTTTCAAAGGTCAGGACTCCTTCTTCCTTCATACTAATACAAGATGCTGCAGAGAGAGAATGTGGCCATGTGTTTTCTCATGTTTGTAACACATGAATCTGTAGAAGCCTGGCACAATGCGAGACAACGCAAAAGAAAAGCACAATCAGCCTAACTGCAGTCTGCCAGGAGCATCTTGGACCCGCTGTGCATACTTTATTCTGTAACGTGGAAATTGAAGCACTTACTTTAATAATTAATCTGTGCTATTTTACAGCCCATTCCCACACATACCTCCATAGTGCAAATTGTGTAGTAGAAAATTACACATGAACATATCGATTACATATATCATGAAATGTAAAATGATCATTTAAGTTTTTTCTAATTGCAAATGTTCACTTTAAATTGAATCTCTTCATTAAGTAGCCACAAAGCTCCAAAGATGAAAGCATTTACATTAGTTTGATATGAATGACATTGTAAAAGATATTTTAATGAAACAGAGCTTTTTAATGCCCAAAATATTATTCCTTATACACATACATTAATATGTTTTTACCACATATGCACTGTACATACCTTGTACATACATATTTATCCCTGTAGTTATTTATACATTTAAAGGTTTACAGTCTTTTGGGTAAATGGAATACTATTTATGATTTTCTAACACAAAATTGAAAACCAAAAAGAAAGATGCAATTCTATTATTGCTCAAAGAAAGTTATTATTGTTCAGAAAGAAAGAATTGTTCTTATCATTAAGTTTTGTGAAGTTAAAGTATCTTAATTTAAAGGTAAAGTCATTTTAATTTCCTTTGCAGTTGAAATGTAGCACTTTCAAAATAAAAAATGTCCTTAGTTGAATTTCTGTTTGAGAATCAAGATTTTTAAAACATTGTTATTTTGGTTTTATTTACTGTATAGTCAAAGAAATTGCATCCGTCTCTCAAAACTTATAAATACACATTGAAGTTAAAATACAAAAGAGAAACATACTGTATTTGCTGATGTTTAAGGCACACTTTGTCAACATATTGATGCACAAGGCAAATTAATCATCCCCATTGCTCATTCTGAACACTTCTGCCTCCAAAAGCAATCCTGAAAGACTTATATTGTCTACAATGTTCTAACCAAACTTAACACATACTGTTTTAGAATAAAATGTACTGTTTTGGGTGTATATGGAAGCAGGTCATCTATTTCAAATTTGTAGTACCCAATATTGTGCTGATTAAAAAAAAAGTACAAATATTATCCTTATAGAAACTACTGCCATAATCTGTATGTGGCAAATACAGCCAATTGTTGAATTTTGATACATTTCTTAGATATTTCTTAACACATGCGATAGAGTACCAGTGTTTTTAATGTAGGGACTGTTTGATCAAACTGATTGCATTTCTAGGTCTCTGTGTCCGCTTGTAACAGTTTCCATTTGTGCAATTATTAAGATAAAACAGGGTAATGCCAGGATAAGTACAAGGTGATCTGTCAGTGCAACACTGCCATACTGCAGATCAAAAGGTTATACTTGTTCACGGGGACTTGAACGTCTGCTAAAAAAGGTGGAATACGTATGTCAACACTGGTGCTAACTTGGTTCTCAGAGCCTCAGTGCCTCTGCAAAATTAATAATCTGTTGTCTTAAAACTATAAATTACACTGAAATGTGTTGTATGTAAAAGTAAAAATACTATCAAATGAGCCTCTCGTTTGTAACCTTATATTCCAAGAACCTGAAAAGAAACAAAAAACATGAAATTGTAATGTTAGGATTTTGTCTTTGACTTACTGATTTGACTGGAGCCCTATCATACTTGCAATTGTATTCCTGCTTTTCATGTATTCATTAGAATTTAAATTCAAATTAATGTCTATTAATTTCCATGATCATTTTTACACAGCAAATGACCTGCCTTTACCACATATAAAACATACACTTTGTCATACAGTAATATGGGAGAGCCATACAATTTCTAAAACAAATACTTTTTAATCAGTCTAGAAATTCTGATTACAAATTGGATTGTTTTTTCTGATTGGCATTTTAAGATATTTATTCAATTCAGTGTCATGGGGGACCCAGATCATATTCTGGCAACAACAAGCACAAGGTAGGGCACACTCTGGACAGGATACCACTCCATTGCAGGGCACACACAAATACAAACACACAAACCACAGCAGGGACAATTTTTACAGAAACCAATTAACCTACCAGTAGGTCTTTGCATTGAGGGAGGAAACCAGCATACCCAGAGGAAACCCACACAAACAAAGCGGAAACATACAAACTCCACACAGATAGCACCCTAGGAACTGAAACCAGGGCCCCAGCACTGCAGGGCAGCAATGGTAATCACTGCACCACCATGCTGCCCTAACATAAGCCAGAGGCTCTGACACTAGGTTTGTTATTAGCTACCTAGGATAATGACTGGCAAGCTAAGTTACTGATCACAAGGGAGGAATATACTAACTCTAATAAAACATCTGTGTTAGGGAGGGCTCACTGTCTAAGCCATGCTTGCTCTATAATAATAAATAATACCTTTGAGGCTTACAGGAGATGCAGCACTGTTATTTCAGTGGGAATAAAAAATTATGGTACATTGCACATCTTGTCTTGTAAGGTACATTTTGGCACGGATTCTTAAACAGAACATCAACCATTTTCCGTTTATACGCGTGCCAATTTTCCACTGAAAAATTGTACTGCATCTTTTAGAATTTTGAAACGCATAGGTTGAAGGAAAAAAAATAGAACGGATAAAGTTATAAAGACTTTATCAACATAATCCTGTGGGTCTCCATTCTCTTTGTTGCTTTATCTGGATGTCAGTTTGTTTCTCTTATATTATTTAAGCCTATTTTCTATTTAGTTCAATTAGGTTATGTAGAAAGAAAATCATATTTATTAAACTTTTAACAAACTGGATACATTGTATCCAGAAAGTTTCTTACCTTCTGAGCTAAGCTATTATTCATTTCTGTTACTGCAGTGTAAATGTATAAAAGCTGTCATATTCATCTATGTGACTGAGTATGCAGTGAGTAAGTATGCACCTTAAAAATCTGATTTTAAATTAACTCTATTTCCACCATTTAAGCAGCTGTTCTTTTCAACACTTTTCAGTTTGCTACGAATGCAAAACACACATCTATTATGTCTTTGTACCAGATCAGGCACATTCTGGAAATTCTCTTCAGCAAAGTTTTTTTTACAGACCTTTCCAGGCACCCACACAAACATTTTTTTTATGGCAATTAATGTCATAAAGCAGCTGTAAGCAACCCTTGAAACAGTGCTGTTACCTCTTTAAAAAATTAGATCATCTGAAAACAAAAAAAAATGTCATTAGCACGTTTAAATAATTTCTAAATCCATACAGAAGTCTTTCCATCTTTAATGATAGACCCTGCTTTCTCAGTGCTGGATTTGGGCCGGGCCCCTTGTTTTTCATGAGCTGTATTAACCCTGTTTTGTTCCACTACAGTCCCTCCTGAAGCAGGGCTGCTTGTCCTGGAGGGCTGAGGGTTACTCTTGCTGTTGTAGGTCTGAAAGGCCATATCCAGCTGCTCCTGTGCCACCCTTAAGTGCCTATGAAGGCTAGCCAGATCTGAGGGTATGTTTTCATCTGGGCTAGTGCACTGCTGCTCCTGTGCCACATTTGCCAAGTTCTGCTCATGTGTGATTAGACTATTGGGCATCTTGTTTGGTTTTTCTGACTTCACCACTAAATTGTATCCTGGGGGAGAGGCAGGGATGTTCCTGGGATATGGGCAGCTATAGGATGGGCGCTTGCCCTTGTTCCTCCTGTTGCGGATGATGTCTCGGATGGTGCCAATACCTAGATGGAACATCTCACACACGTTTAAGAACAGACAGAGGCAGCTAACCACATACATGATGAGAAGGAAGATGGTCTTTTCTGTGGGTCGGGACACAAAGCAGTCCACCTTGTAAGGACATGGATTCTTGGAACAAATATATGAAGGACTGACCCTAAAACCATACAGGAGGTACTGGCCAGCCAGAAAGCCTACCTCAAAAATCGCTCTTGCCAGAAGCTGTAACACATAGATTTTCATCAACCCTTCTTGCATTATTCTACGGCGGCCATCATGCTTCTGCTGCTCTCTGGTTGGCGCCTTGTGCTCTGGCTTGATCTCATGGACGTCCAGGGTGTCCTCATAGATCATGGGCTCCTCTTCTTCCTCCTCCAAGACTTCTTCGAGAGTATGAGTCGCTCTCCACTTGATGGCATGGGGCTTCTTCCGGAACTTCTTAAACTTCCTCCTCTCCTCTTCAGAGCTGCGGGCAATTTTGTGAATGGCATAGCCTAGGTACATTATGGAAGGGGTGGAGATCATTATGATTTGGAAGACCCAGAACCTGACGTGGGAGAGAGGAGCAAAAGCATCATAACAGACGTTGTCGCAGCCGGGCTGCTTGGTGTTGCATGTGAACTTAGCTTGTTCGTCTGAGTAGATGGACTCCCCTCCTACTGCCGTGAGCACAATGCGAAAAATGATGAGCACGGTCAGCCACACTTTCCCCACGAAGGTGGAGTGGTTGTGGATTTCTTCCAGAAGACGGGTGAGAAAGCTCCAGCTCATGTTGGTCATAAGGGCTGTTCAACTAAAACCTAGAAAATAACAAATCAGAAAAGCAAGATCATAAAATTAGCAGTGACTGATACTTTTTTAAAAGAAAACTAAAGGACTCAAATTATTAAAAGCAGAGTGGTGTGTGGATGGTATTTAAAAATTCTCCAAAATTCTGTGACAATACTGACAGCATTCATGCTACATTTATTTTTGCAATAGTTGTTTTACATACAAAAGGCTTCTACATGGAGTTTGACAGTAATAGCAACTTGTGAGCACAGTTCTTTTGCAATTTATTTATTAATAAAGCACACAAAATCATAAAATGACTGATCACACTTTAAATTCAAATTCAGTGCCTGTTCAATTGACTTTCTCACACTTTTGTAAGATCAACTGTGTAATCCATGACATACAGTGGTACTACACACATCCAGTTTAAAGACATTTTTTATTTAATTTTGCATTGTGCATACTTTTTCTTCAAAGGACAGTGCTGTTCTTTTTAAATAATCTTTTCTTGCAAATACAGCAAATGAGAAACAAACACTTGCTTGGGTTTGTTGCCACAGAAGATTTCAGAGCTGCTGGTACAAGATTATAGTTCAGTAAATACAGTAAATGGCAAAATAGAAACATAAAGGGCAACAATACCCTTTCTTTAGTGAACACTGAATTAGAATACATGACATCTGTGTGTCAGTGAAGTTAGCTATATATGGTAGACAGTTCTTGCATTAGACAGTGACTGACTGCTTGCAATGTTGTATTTAAGGACTATCTAAAATTAAAAACCTCATTTATAATTCATATATACTTCCATGTAAATTCTTGTTTACTAAGGCTTAGTGAAAATTGAAGTAGGCGGCACAGTGTTACAGCAGTTTGTGGAGTTTGTATGTCCTCCCCCTGTTCGTGTGGGTTCCACTGGCCCTGGTGGAAATGTGTCTGTGTGTGCCCTGTGATAGACTGGCATCCCATCCAGAGTGTACCCTGCTCTGTGCTTGTTGCTTGCCAGGAAAGGCTCCAGCTATTACTCTAAAACTATTTTTGTTTTTAGAGTAAATAATATGGCTGTTGTGAATGAGAAGGTATGAAAAAGTATTCCATTAAATCTAATGTATCATTAGATTTGTGATACATATGTATTACTATATGATATATGCTGTATATATGATATATTGTTCTTTTCCAATTAGAAAATGAAGTGATTATTTGAACGTAAGCATAATTTAAAAGACAAATTATAGTATTTACTTGGTGTGAGTCTTTGCCAAGCTGTTTTCTAATCAATAGAACAGTGAAATCTGTGTGATGTTTTAAATTAATTCTGTTACAGGTCCCTCTATAAGTGTTTTGCAATTACCATGAGCTGAAGATGTGATCTGACTCATGTTTTATTGTGTATTGGAGTGATTGTGGCAATTAAGAGAAAGACTACACCTATTTAAGTTAATTAGGCCTTAAAGATTACAAATTATATAGCATAGTTATATATTTTCAATTGGCAGATACTGTAGATCTTCCAATAACTCCCAGTTACAGGGTAATTACTGTAACTTTGTTCTTTGCGTTTTCTTACATGTATCATAACTTTTTGTTTTCTACATAGACATTTAAATATTAATTTGCCTCACTGAATGCATCCATATTGCATTTGCTTACATTTAAAAGGTTATTTCTAATTATATAACTAATCTACATTAGCATTGTCTTTTGCTTTAGAAGAAAATAGTGCAGTGACTCTAGATCTTGTCAGCTCCCTTATACCTAACTGGCATGCTAGCTTTCAAGGCACACTTTTAGATTAAATTGAAATGCAATATACAGTATATGGTTAAAAGCAGTATCTTACAAATTTTAAAACAACTGTGCCATAAAACTCAACAAACAAAGGTTTGCACAAAATTTCCACATTTGCTACATGGAATAAATATTTGAAATAAAAGTGGATACTTTCAAGCATTAGAATGTCACTGAAAGTAAAATATATATAGTAGAAATAAAAATGACAACTGATGAGAAACAAAGCAACACATCCATAGCACAAAAGTAAAAGAAGTCATCAGAAACTGAAGGAGAATCTAAACATTTTCAAATCTTTAATCCCCTGAATTTTATACAGACTCAAGCTCCCAAATTTTACAACTGAAACAACTGAACGGTTGTTTCAGCTTCTCGAAAGTGCCCCCATTTCCATTTACTTTTTTAACTTATTCCCTACTTTAAAAAGCTGGGAAGTTTCTAGATGGACACATTAATTAAAATAATGATGTAAAGAAGAGTGTTTCCAAGTTGAACAAAGTCTTAAACTTTCAATTAAAAAAAAAATCTACACTGAACATTTTAAATAATGGCTTTGAACATTTTAGAACAGTAACTACAGCACAGTGGCTATACACAATCCTTATTAAGGAAAGCTGACAAATTTAAAAGATAAATACAGAGCTTACCACATTTGGTTCCAAAGAGAAGAGATTACAAACTCAAGTGATGGAATTTAAATTTAGGAATTGCTGCCTACTGAAATACCTTTTGGTCTCCACCTTTGCAAGTGTCTGCCAATTCTTTACATCTGAAATGTCTTGTCCAGACATGACTTTATGACTTGATTTTATGCTACAACAAAGCTGTCTTTGAAATTCCATCATCCTGCATCTGATTTGAGTTTTGTGTCAACAGGTTCTTTGTATGTAATTGAAAATAAATGTCTATTATTTGTGGAAGAGGTATTCACACATTCAATGAAAATAATAAAGCCAGTTTTTGCAAACTCACAGAATGACACAATAAATGTCCCTTTATTGTAGGCAGTGAGTGGCTTTATTGTAGACAGTAGAGGCAGTGGGGATCACTAGATCCCCAGAAAGACATGCTCACGCTGTCTAGACCACATAAGACATACATCTTGGTGGCTTTGAAGTGATACGTTTCTTCATAAACAACCAACAGTACCCTCTACAAAGTTTCAATGACTAGAGAAAAAAACATGATTGTGCTTAACCACAAAAAGGTAGAGTGTGAAGATTTACCATAAAAAAACAAGTTTAGTACATTTACATAGAAAATGTTTTCAGAATAGATGTCTTAACTTTACTTTTTGACACCTATAAAACAAGCCTACGTGTATCACATTTGACATCTGTTGTTTGTGATTATTGCACTCATCCACCAAGAGGTCATATTTTGTTGTATAGTGCACTTCAGTTACTAATTAATGATAACACTGGCCTACACCATTCATAAATCATAAAAAAACATTTATCATTAACTGGTATGTATGGCATGAAAGCCACAACAGATGTACCAGTTACACATTGTGCGCATTTGTTATTTAGTAATACACCTTCCTCATATTCAGGTTATTAATATTGTAACGCTTACGGCCGACAGGCACTGTGTAAGAGCCAGCGTACCAGAGCAGGTGACGTCACCGCCCTTCCCTGTGATAGCAGGACTACAGCTACTGGGCTGTAGAGAGATCTCTCTTTGGCTCACCGGGCTGGGTCCCTGCAGAGCGACGTGGGAGTCCCGGGTTCGAGCCCTGGACGGTGCAGGGCCGACCTGATGTGGCAAGGGTGCCCGCCTGAGCCCCCGTTGCGTTACATTGGTGTCAGAAGCGGGGTGGGATAGCCCTTCGTCGGGGACAGCGATTTAAGCGGGGGAGAGTGTAACGCTTACGGCCGACAGGTACTGTGTAAGAGCCGGCGTACCAGAGCAGGTGACGTCACCGCCCTTCCCTGTGATAGCAGGACTACAGCTACTGGGCTGTAGAGAGATCTCTCTTTAGCTCACGGGGCTGGGTCGCTGCAGAGAGAAGCGGAAGTCCCGGGTTCGAGCTCCGGACGGTGTGGGGCCGACCTGATGCGGCAAGGGTGCCCGCCTGAGCCCCCGTTGCGTTACAATATTTAGTTTACAGGACTTGCAATTTTAATGAAACTTACTGTTATGGAAACACAGTGTGACTACAATAATAGTTTATATACTGTATATGCTGTATACCACACAAAAAATGTGAAAATAATCTAGTCTTTATATGTGACATTTTAAACTAAGGGACACCAATAAAACATTGTTTCTGTTGTTCTTCTTTAGGTGAGTTAAAAAAAATCTCCAAGAATTATTTAAAACAAGTACAATAATTATATTTTTAATAGTTCTTTAAAAAGTATCTCAGACTCTGGTGCAGAACAAGTCAATCTAACCAAAATGACCACTATAATTGGGAGTTCAGTTCGGGATAACATGTTTCCACTAGCTAGAAGGAACAAGGCTTTTAAAAAACATTTAAATGAGAAAACTGAATAAATTTCCTACAGCACCCAAATTAGCACTTCTTTATAACTTTTCTTATGTTCTTATATCCTTGGACAGTTTTGATTTTAAAAGGCCTTCATTAGCACTGTATGTGTCAGTACAATATTATTGGTAGAATTTGACATGAACCACATGAAAACAGCAAAGTAGCAGATCTTAATTAAAAGAATACATAGTGAAATGGGTAGTACTTCACATTCCTTTTCCTGCCTGAAAGTACTTTGAGGTGATACATGCTTTGTGTATTTGGGTTCTAATATTACAGCTCAAGGCAAATTAATTCAATTAGAATTGCATGCAGTTTAAGCTCTTTCATTGTTGCACAAACCAGAATATAATGCTTCTTTGTGTATCACATCTTTAAGATGAGGACTTGTTCTGGTGGTTCTTCTTTGCATTCTTTATACTGTAGGTCAGCAACTGTTTGTATAATGATAACCAAAACATTGTACAATATTCTTTTGTAGATGTTACAGGGATATGAGTGGTGGTGTGGTTTGCTGCCAGATTGATATCTGGCAGGTCCAGGGTCCTGGATTTGATTAAACTGTTCTCATCAGTCTGGCAGTAATGTTTTCCCAGTGTTGGAGTGGTTTTGGAGTATTAATTTCTTTGCATTGGCCAAAGATTTGCCTAGGCCTTATTGGGTATTCTAAATCCAGGACTTTTCACTTGCACCCACTATTTTATATATTAAAATTCTACATTCATAACACATTCATAGCCTTACATATGTAATGTAGAATGTAGGACAAGTAATTTTTTTTGAGTTAGGAATGATTAAAACCATGTTTTAAAGTTTTAAATGGCAACATACTAAACATAACTGAAACATTTATAGTCTTTAAATGTTTAAAATGATAATGACAGCATAATAACAATTTTAAATGGAAACACAAAGTAATGCCTGATTTTTGGCCATCCAGTCTGTATAATATTTACAGTATTCTTCCTTTTTCCAAAAATTGTCTGTGAGATTATTTTCTTGATATATATTAGAATGGAGTTAAAAAGGATCCTTTATAAAAAAATAGCAAGATTTGCCCTGTTTCAGAAAAGTAATCCATACTTTGTATTTGGCATGAAGACTGCATATGTTTATTGAATGCAGGAATGTGCTGGAGTTTTACCAGGCATCAATACCAATAGAGAAAGACACTCTTCATTAGTTCCTTACAAATCTGAGTCTAGACAAGTTGGGAATTGAAGGAATGCAAAGCAGGACAAAACAAGTAAAAAAGATGGGTCTAGTCTATCCATCCATTGACAAAAAATGTTCTAAGCTGATAGCATTAAGCCATTTCTAATGCAGAATAAATAACATTTTCATTAAAGACCAGAACTTTGATAATTTGTAGAATTTTGACATGTGAAACAAAGATATTACATGTAATGAATACTATTTGTCAGTTGTTATTCATAGACTAGGTACAATCCTCCATTAAGCAAATCCTCTAACAAGTACTGAGAAATAAAACATTAGATTAACCTTCAGTGTTGCAGTAAATAGAAGGCACTATAAATAAGATGACGGAGTAACCTTTTCATTTTAGACAAATTTTCATGATTTAAAGGGTATGATGGACAACGTAATGGATCATTCCTTTATCAAAGATCGGATTAAATATCTAATGTTTTATTGTATATATACTAATTTCACATCATACTGTAAAATAGATTAATTGTTTTTTCATAACTTTCTTGGTAAATTTTAAAAAATTACATACTGTATGTACAGAGAAAGTTCTCCTTCACCTCATATTCTCTTACCTAACAATACTACACTCAGGATTAATAGGTAATGACCACTGAGGGCAAGATTCAAATAGCTGTGGTTTTCGAACCTAGGTCCTCAGTACCATCTTAGAAAGTTATTGTAAAAGGTGCATTATCATACATTTAATTGAAAGATATCTTGCATTCATGTAAATAAATATTTGTTTTTGATAATAAACATATTCTCTGTAATACTTTTTTTGTTCACAGGACTTCAAAGACAACTTCAATTTAATAGCTAAAATGGTTAAATAGTCATGTAAATAAGTAAAGATTATTAATAACAATCAACTGTATTGTAATAGTATTTAATATACAAATAGGCAAATAGAAATGGCACTGAGAAAACTTCTGAAGCCACAGTAAGCAGAGTTCATTACCTCACATCTCCATTCTGTTACCTTCAGGCAATTTCTATAAAGATGAGCATAAATCAATCTGAAAGGTGAAAAGTAGGTGTGCATCACACTACTAATCCAAATAGTAGCTGCTAACTGATGCAGGATTTTTTTATTTTCTTTTTAAACACTCCTGTTTGTTGTCATCAACTCTATATGAACTACGCTCTTAGTTATTAACCTTGTTAAACATATGCATTCTTTTGTAGATCTGTACCGTTAGGCCATCGATTTCTTTTCAGACTGCAAGCACTACAGTACATTGGCTATGGCAAACTTATGCATCCGACATATAAGTGAACTGTCTTTCAGATAACACTACAGATTCACAGGCTCTGAGAAAAATCAAATAAACAAATCCTGTTAGTTCTCAAACAACTGTGTGCCACAAGATGGACAATTCTGTTAATAGCATACAGTAGATACAAAGTGATAATTTCAGGCCTTTAAGGCCCAGACTGTGCTCTGAGGGGGGCATCATTACCTGAAGCTTATGTTATATAAATTCATTTGTAAAGAGATGTACTGTATGTGAAAATAAATGGCAGTATTGCTTTTGTAAATTGCTGGCTCTAATTCTGTATGAACTTTTGCTAATTTTTCATTTGTATTTTCAAGGTCCAAATTCTTAAACTAAAAAATATATGCATATATTATAAATAATTAACAAGTTTTCTTTAATTAATTTATTTCTCTTAATTTCTCTCAATTTCTCTTAGATCCACCCTAAATCAAGGAACGTTTGTTTCAAACGATGTTTAGTTACACGTATCAGAAAAACCAGGAAATAACTTCTTCAAATCAATCATGCCTTTTTTAATTTTTACAAACTGCTTAATTCTAAAAATTCTACTTTGCACAATAATTTGCATACAGTACATTTTTGCATGATAAGTAGTTTAAAAAAACTTTTACAAATATTTGTTATATCTTAGAAATAATGACCACAATGTCTTTCATACAATTGAAAAGAGATGTTGGGGGTGAATTTCTATATACAGTATGTGACACCTGGCCTTGAGGCTTTTTTTTACTTACTTTTATATATATATATTTTTATATAACATCATGATAATATCAAAAATTGCAGTAAGTACTCAAAGCACCAATGACCTCACATCTCTAAAAAGTTATTTAAAATGCTTATGCTTCTTGTGTTTAAAAAGTCCTTGTGATTCTGACATAATGTGTAGACTGCAGGTAGCTACAAATTAAGTTTTTAATAACAGAAAGGCAAGGAAGGAAAGTCATCCAGCTGCTGGAAGAGGGGGCTGTGTGGGAATGAGAATTTTAACATCTGGTATCTCTCTATAAAGACAGCTCTGCCACAGGAAACCAGCAGAGAAAGAAAAAGGAGAGAAACTATTTTCTTCCTCTCATGCTGCTGTATGGTGCCTTAACTTTAGCTGAAATAAAGGCCTGATGATCGCTTCACCTCTGTAGACTGGACTCTGATTCTTTTCCCAGTCTCCTGAAGAGGGGTTACCCTCACCCATCTGCCTTGAGTAGTGACCTTTCTATCTTTTTCCTTGTAAAGGAATTCAAAAATATCTATTCCGTAAAGTAATGAGAAACCAAAGTTATCCTCCCACTTGATTCACAATATGATAGCCCCGCCTTGTGATAAAGTGGCTCCATGAGTCTAAACATACAGTAAAAAAAAAAGATGATGACAGTAGTTCCAGGTGCTGGATGCTTTATTTCAGACATTTACCACACTGACGATTCTTAAGAAGCCCCCTTCTTAATAGCTACATGCTCCCACAATCAACCCGACTGCTTTTTAACTTACAGTCATCCAGTCATCATGAATTCATGTCTTTATATACATACCATACAGCAGTAGTTACCCCCATGTGAGAATGTGCACTGAAACCACCAATTAGTAATCCCATCAGTGACTAATAAGCACCTACTGAATTTAACTACAGCTGGCATGGCAGCTCAGTGATTAGCATTGCTGCCTCACAGAGCTTGGGCCTTAGGTTCAGTTCCTGGGTTGTTATCTGTGGTGTGAAGTTTATATGTTCACATGGGTTTCCTCTGAGTGTTCAGGTTTCCTTCCACAATCCAAAGACATACTGGTAAGTTCATTCATCCAGGTGGATGCAGCACATTGGTGGTGTTGGAGGGGAGTTCCCATTACATGTAAAGCGCTTTGAGTGGAGTGCCCAGAAAAGCGCTAAATACGTGTAAGCAATTATTATTATTAGCTTGTGCAACAAACACGGTGTGTGTGTTTGTGTGTGCCCTGCAATGGACTGGTGTCTGATCAGTGTGTATCCTGCCTATTGCTTGCCAGGCTAGGCTCTACCTCCCCTGTTAGTAGTAATCCTGTACTGGACAAAGTGGTTTAGAAAATGGATGGATGAATTTAGTGAACTCTAGTGGCATGTCTACTGCTACTGCAGTCTCTTCATAGTCCACACAGAAATTCCAACAACACACCTGACTAACCTCCTTCTAAACTCCACATTTGTTAATAGATTGCTTTCTGGAATTTTTCACCATCTTTCTATGTCTACCTTAATACCTTTCCCCTACTACACATTCACCTGTTTTATTTTATTTTTCCAATCACAGTCCTTTGTCTTTCTGTTGTCTGCTGTTTTTCTCCTAAAGAAGGCTTCACAACTAAAATTGTATTTTCCTTTTACTTTTCAGTGTGCATGTACAGTGGTGTGAAAAAGTGTTTGCCCCCTTCCTGATTTCTTTTTTTTTTGCATGTTTGTCACACTGAAATGTTTCAGATCATCAAACAAATTGAAATATTAGACAAAGATAACACAAGTAAACACAAAATGCAGTTTTTAAATGAAGGTTTTTATTATTAAGGGAAAAAAAATACAAACCTACATGGCCCTGTGTGAAAAAGTGATTGCCCCCCCCTGTTAAAACATAAATCAACTGTGGTTTATCACATCTTTGGAAAGCTGAGTTCAATTTCTCTAGCCACACCTAGGCCTGATTACTGCCACACCTGTTCTCAATCAAGAAATCTCTTAAATAGGACCTGCCTGACAAAGTGAAGTAGACCAAAAGATCCTCAAAAGCTAGACATCATGCTGCGATCCAAAGAAATTCCGGAACAAATGAGAAACAGAGTAATTGAGATTTATCAGTCTGGAAAAGGTCATAAAGCCATTTCTAAAGCTTTGGGACTCCAGCGAACCACAGTGAGAGCCATTATCCACAAATGGCGAAAACATGGAACACTGGTGAACCTTCCCAGGAGTGGCCGGCCGACCAAAATTACCCCAAGAGCGCAGCGACGACTCATCCAAGAGGTCAGAAAAAAACCCACAACAACATCCAAAGAACTGCAGGCTTCACTTGCCTCAGTTAAGGTCAGTGTTCATGACTCCACCATAAGAAAGAGACTGGGCAAAAATGGCCTGCATGGCAGAGTTCCAAGACGAAAACCACTGCTGAGCAAAAAGAACATAAAGGCTCGTCTCAGTTTTGCCAGAAAACATCTTGATGATCCCCAAGACTTTTGGGAAAATACTCTGTGGACTGACGAGACAAAAGTTGAACTTTTTGGAAGGTGTGTGTCCCATTACATCTGGCATAAAAGTAACACAGCATTTCAGAAAAGGAACATCATACCAACAGTAAAATATGGTGGTGGTAGTGTGATGGTCTGGGGCTGTTTTGCTGCTTCAGGACCTGGAAGACTTGCTGTGGTAAATGGAACCATGAATTCTGCTGTCTACCAAAAAATCCTGAAGGAGAATGTCCGGCCATCTGTTCGTGACCTCAAGCTGAAGCGCACTTGGGTTCTGCAGCAGGACAATGATCCAAAACACACCAGCAAGTCCACCTCTGAATGGCTTAAGAACAACAAAATGAAGACTTTGGAGTGGCCTAGTCAAAGTCCTGACCTGAATCCGATTGAGATGTTGTGGCATGACCTTAAAAAAGCGGTTAAGGCTCGAAAACCCTCCAATGTGGCTGAATTACAACAATTCTGCAAAGATGAGTGGGCCAAAATTCCTCCACAGCGCTGTAAAAGACTCATTGCCAGTTATTGCAAACGCTTGATTGCAGTTGTTGCTGCTAAGGGTGGCCCAACCAGTTATTAGGTTTAGGGGGCAATCACTTTTTCACACAGGGCCATGTAGGTTTGGATTTTTTTTTCCCTTAATAATAAAAACCTGCATTTTGTGTTTACTTGTGTTATCTTTGTCTAATATTTCAATTTGTTTGATCTGAAACATTTCAGTGTGACAAACATGCAAAAAAAATAAGAAATCAGGAAGGGGGCAAACACTTTTTCACACCACTGTATTCTTGCTTGTTGCTAAACATTAAGCTAATGCATTGGCAGAGAAATAAAAAAACTCAAATTATTCAGTCATATACTAATGCTTGACTACAAAAATATTTGTATTGGAAAAAGCAAGGAGAGTTTTTAAAGGTATGTGAACCTTTATATCTTCATAACTTTTGGTGAATATAAAGTAAAAAGTTATTAGTTGATTTGTCATACAATTGTGACACAGAACAGTCTAATACAAATTTTCAAACACTTTTTTAAATGACAGCATTTAGAATAAACGTTTAACAAATCATTCCATGAATGGGTGTTAAAATGGAAAAATGAAATGTATTTTTAAAATTATTTTTAGTGATTTTGTTATTAAAATAATTCAACGGTTTCAAATAAACATGTTTCATGATACTATACAAAGCCATGTTTTACAAAAGTTCTATCATAGACAAAGCTTTCAGACTATAAAAATCACATCCCTAGAAAAGCTAACACAAGAAGCATGTTTATTTACCATACATTACTTTACTAGGCTTCTGGAAGAAGTCAGGAAGAACTGAGGCAGAGCTAATCAAAGTCTGCACAAAACAATTAACTTAATGCAACACTGACTTTCAAATAAACACAATAACATAATTGAAGAAACAGGATAATACACTGTAAAGGATTACAAGGGCTCCTGTTCATACTAGTTTTTTACTGTATCTTTTTGATTGGATGATTACTTAGAGTGATTCCAAAATCAACTTAAAACCACACACTTTTTGAAATTACAGTCACAAAATTCAAGCAAAATTTCAGAATTACTACTTCCCAACATTATTCATGTCCCCTGATAAAGTATGTTAGTTAATTTTATAGGATATTTCAAGCTAAATAAATGCATACTGTAGCTATCATGCTTAATTTTGGAGAGAGTATCAGTACGTTAGTCAAAGAGGTGGCTTGGAACAACAATTTATACAGTACATTAGTCTGGTCCTTCTGTCCAGTACAGCTGTACTACAGGCATTTCCGAATGGCAGGCAGGATGGAGGTATCTCTAATTACTAGAAATTGGCTGACAGTAATGCAGAATAATCACTCAAATATTTACAGATCAGTCTCTCTTGGTACACTGCAAGGGTAAACCAGACAGATTCTCTCAGTTCATAGCATTTACTGTTTCAGATTCTTTTACCTATCAGATGTGCTTTGACAAAGTGACATTTATTTACACTCTAACCTGACCAGCTTGCTGCCTTAGCCAGAAGACAGATTTAACCCATGCCAAGGAACCAAAAACTCCTTAGAGGCATTGGTATCATTTTGAAGCATTCAGATTTGCAGAGGAGACTGTCAAAATGTTCTTAGAAAAATAACAGAAAATAAAAACACAAAGCAAACTATTTGACCGGCAACCTTCCAGCCACAGGTGCCTGGTCCACAGGTCCTTAGCCACAGAGCCACCGCACTGCCCAATATTAAGGTATATTAAGGTGTGAAGGTTATATTAAGGTAATCGCATAAAATAAAAAAAACAGATTTCCAAATTATTTTCACGAGGAATGACGGCAGCTGAAAGCTTGGGAGAAATTAGAATCGTTTATTGAGATGTGGAGATTTGGCGTAACCCGCTTGGCTGAGGGCCAACCTCCTGGCTGTTGGACGGGGAGGATAGGACCCCCATGCGACCAATGGGGTAGCTGCAAAGGTGGAGAGGGGGTGGAGGAGGGATGCAGAAAACGAACGAGGAAGAGGAGAGGGTGACGTTTGATATATATGGAGACCGGTTGCTTACATCAGGATTAGTGAGAATTGCAGCAGCTGTGTTGAATGAGCTCGGCTGCTTTCATTCCTCCCGAACTTTCATTAAAAACTCCATTTCACGAGGAATGACGGCAGCTGAAAGCTTGGGAGAAATTAGAATCGTTTATTGAGATGTGGAGATTTGGCGTAACCCGCTTGGCTGAGGGCCAACCTCCCGGCCGTTGGACAGGGAGGATAGGACCCCCAAAAGAACCAAGCGGGACCCCCAGTCACCAGTGCAGAAAAACAAAACCAAAAACCAAATGATTATTAAACTAATTCAGCCGAGGAGAGAAAGTGCCTGCTTGAGGATACCGGGGTTAGTTTAAATGTATGCATGATAAGCCTCGGAGGACCAACGGCTGAGTTGCTTGTTGAGATACTCGGGTATGCCTTGGCGAGCGGCAGAGGACGCTGCCCCTGATCTGAAGGAGTGCCCGGAGAATTGTTCAGGGGGGTATCCGGCGGTTAGAAGGATGTCGTGGAGGTGAGAGAGGAACCAGTCGCGGGTCACGATACGGCCCTTCTCGTTTACGAACAGAGGGTCAGTAGGCAAAGCTCCGGCAGAGGTGCGAAGATGTGCGTAATGGGATAGAGGCTCATATGGGCTTATGTATGAACAGAGTTTGAAATAATAGATGAGAGTGCCGGACCCGAGTTGGTCGGTTTTGCTTTTCTTGAGATAGAATGTCAGTGTATCGGAAGATAAGATGGAGATGTCGGATAAGCAGGGTTGAGAAGAAGGATCGAAGGATGTGGAAGCAGCGGTAATTTCAGAGCATCTTAGGAAGCCGAAGAAGGCTAACAAGAATAAAGATAAGAGTGCAGTCGACCCAGGGTGAGTGGTAACCTGACCTGAGAACGTAGATGCAGGATTCGAGGATGTCCGAGGTAAGTGGTGCGCGTTGGTTTGGAAGTGGTTTTTCAAGCCGCTGAAAGCCTTTAAGCAGGAGACTAATTTGAGGGTGGATAAGGGAGGGACAGGTCGTGCCGAAAAGGAGTTTATGGTAGAAGTGGATGCCTCACAGGTATACTTTGGTGGTGGATGCTCATACCTTGAGTGAGTTTCTACAATAGCAAACGAAGGATGATACGGTGAGAATATCGAAAGAAGGGAATTTTATGTTCGCGGAGAGGTGGAAGGATTGGAAGCCCTTCCAGGCAGTCCAGTCAGAGTTGAGAGTTCGAGGGGCAATCCCTAAGAGGATAGTTTGCTGGGCCAGCTGGACGTAGTGATGGAAAGGATGATTCAGAGGAACGTGAGTTCCGAATAGGGAGGTACTGTGCGTGGGTTCGGTCTTGCATCTGGTGCCAAGTTCCTGAATTTCTGAAATTGAAAGCGAGAGAGAGAGTCAGCTATCTCATTAAGGTGACCTGGAATGTGAGCAGCTACGAGGATGAATTGATGTGTGAGAGAAATCCATTTAAGGTGGCGGAGAAATTTCATGATAGATCAGGATGAAGACCTTCCTTTGTTGATTATATGGACTACTGGATAGTTGTCCGAATGGATAAAGACGGATTTTTGTTTCCAATTGTGGCCCCAAAGAGAAGCGTCAACGACAATTGGAAATATTTCGAACAAGGCCGATGACTGGTCGGCGAGAGGGATTGAAGAGAATTCAGGAGGCCAAGGGGCCGCAAACCATTGGCCTTTGTAATAGCCTCCGAAACCGACTGAGGGGGCTGCGTCTGTGAAAAGCTGGATATCCTCGGCGTCGGAGAGGAGGTCATCGTAGAAGAGAGATATGCCATTCCAGTTGGCCAAGAAAAGCTGCCAAAGCCTGAGCTCAGATTTGCAGTCAGCTGAAGGGCTTACGTGGTGGTAAGGAGAGGACACGGAAGAGGCGAGGTCGAGAAGGTAGGAGATGAACGACCGTCCTTGAGGAATGATACGCATGGCGTAACTGAGGTGGCCGAGCTGAGAGAGAAGTTCCCTCTTTGTGCAAGATTTGGCGGAAGAATAGGTAGAGACATACGTCTGGATCCTGTCGATCTTGTCGCGAGGCAGGGAGGTGGAGAAATTGATGGAATTGAGGGTGATCCCGAGGAATTTATTATATGAGAGGGACCGGTTGTTTTGTCTGTGGTGAGAGGTACCCCTAGTTTCCCGTAACGGAAATAAGTGTGGAAGAGGCTCTTGTGGGTGGGGCGTGAGGAAAATCTATGGTAAGGAAATCGTCGAGAAGGTGGACGAGAAAAGGAAGCCTATAGTTATTCAAGAGGATCCAGCAGAGAGCTTCGGCTAAGGTATCGAAAATTTTTGGGCTACTCCTACATCCGAAAGTAAGGCGGACTGCGAAGAAGAACTTGTTCCGCCAATGAACTCCGAAGAGGTGCCAGAAGTCTGGGTCAAGAGGCATAACTTTAAAGGCACTGGAGATGTCGGCCTTAGCGAGCCAGGCGCCCGGACCTGCGATTTTGATGAGAGAAATGGTATGGTCGATTGTGGCATAGTAGAGGGAGAAGTCTGAACTGGGAATAAGGCTATTGAGACTTGGGAGTTATGGGGGGCTGACAAGTCGATTATAAGGCGTTTTTTACTGGAATACTTACGGACCGCTATACCGATGGGATTGATGCGGTATGCAGGGAATGGGGGAGAGTCAAGTGGGCCGATCATGAAACCGTTCTCGACTTCAGATGCTAACAAGGAATCAATGGACTGGGGATCGGCAGTGGCAGATTGCAAATTTTTGCAAAAGACGGGGGAAGAAGGAAGTGTGCACAGGCCTGGTGAGAATCCGAAGGAAAGGCCGTCGAGTAAGGTGTGGGTGGAAGAGGGGTCGGGGTGACGGAGCAGTTCGGAAGCAAGAGCAGGGATATCGATTGGGGTAGACAGAAAAGCCAGTAGTCATTTGGGAACACTGAAGGTGGAGCGAGCATGGAAGGGCCGGCGGGGGCAGGCAGAGCGAGTGTGAGCTTCGCCGCAGAAGCTGCAAATGTGAAGGAAGCGACAAAGGGAAGAGGTACATGTCAAGGAATTGAAGTTGTTGCAAATTTGTTGGCCTCTGATCATCACGATGGGGGGATCGCGAACGTCTCTGGACCGGGAAGGTTTGAAGAAGACCTGGCGGGAGAATTGATGCTGAGGGGGAGAAGGGGCAGAGTCAGGGTTGAGCTTGCGGACTGTATTTGGGCAAAGATTTGATGAATGTGTCCAAGAGGAACAGAAGTCGCAGGAACGAGCTCTGACGCCGGCGAAAGTGCGGCAGTAAAGCTCAATGTCGAGGGCTCCCCAGTAGGTGCGCTGGTTCCATTGGATTAGGCGGGCAGCGGCCTTGGCCGAGAACTGCTTGTGGTAATCGTAGAACAGGGAGCCCTCGAAACGGAAAGATAGATCGAGGATGATGTGCATGTAATCGTCGAGTTCCTGACGACGTTCAGGAAGGGCGGAGCACATGATGTCGCGAAAAATGCTACTAATATGGGATGTCTGTCACAATCATAAGATTTCTTTAATAGTCTCTTGTTGTTTGCTTGATGATAACGTTTTTCTTGGAACAGAATTAATCTAATCAAGGCCAAGTTTAGATCTGTGTTTGAGTGTATGGATATAAAATTTAAAACTCCCTTAACTAGCTTTTTGTAATTGACAATACTTACATTACCCTCTCTTTGCAAACATCTGTGGGAAATGTACTGATTGTGGTATTTAAATCTGCTGATTAGAAATGGAAGGTTTACTGGAAAATGACAGAATAATCAAACCAGACATTGCAGCATTTGTTTTTAATTACAAGTGGGTCAGCACCACAATACCTGAAGTCATAGGTTACCTGTGCTACAAAAGTAAAGCATGGAGTTTTGCAGAGAAATATTAAAAAGACTAGTTTGAGGCACAGCCACACTGACTAAAATAAATATAATTTTCTGCAATGCATTCAAGCTTCAAACTCTGGCTTACTGCTTGCTAGCAACATGCTGTTTCAGTGTTCCAGCATTGCTGATGGTGGAACACACCCAGAGCGATGTTGATAATTTTTTTTTTCAGAAAATGCAGAAAAAAGAGCAGCAGCTTTCACATGAGCTTTCGCACATGAAGCTTTCCACTCATGAGTCCTGTTCTTGAGGCAATTTAAAGCTAATCAGAGCAGAGTATATCCCAGTAATCCTGCAAAATTCCCTTGCAGCTTATCTGTCACTGCCCTAAAGAAGAGGCAAGAATTATAAATGAACCACAAAACCAAAAAAACACCACTTATTTGTGCTGCATCTGAAATGAAGGACCCATCTTGTGGGTTTATTTATGTTGCGTTATTTTATTCATATTACCACTAACTTGAGGACTGCCTCATTATATTATAAACCAAAGGAAACTTTTTGCTGTTTTGCACTCTATGTCTGGATAAGAACGTCTGCTAAGTATGTAAATTTTAATAAAAATGCTAGCTACAGTAGCTTTCAAAATCATCTTAAAATGCTTCTTAGCAAAGCTGAGTTAACCAAGACCATGTGGCATGCTCCATCCATTCATTTTTGAACTGTTTCACCCATTTCAGGGTCACAGGGGAGCCACAGCCTCTCCTGGCAAGCAACAGGCACAAGGCAGGGTACACCCAGGCAGGGCAGACAGACACAAATATTCACATCAGGGCTCATTTTCCCAAAAGCCAATTAATCTGCCAGTGTGTTTTTAGACCATGAGAACAAACTGGAGCACCTAGAGGAAACCATGCAAACATGGGGAGAACAAAAAAGCTCCAAGCAGATAGCAGGCCTGGTATAGAATTGAAACCAGAGCCCCAAAGCAGCAATGCTAACCACTGTGCCACCGTGCCAGACATGCTCTGAACGCTGAACACAAAAAACAAAAAAAAATCACATGAACACATCCACAATCAGAAATAATCATTTGCAAAGGAAACACAATTCTGAGTACAGTTCGAATGATCCTACTGTTCTTTTCTGGGATCATTTGGATCAGTTTTTTGGGGTGTATCTGATTTAATGCCATGATGATGATTAAGCACATGATGAGTTCTGAATAGTGGTGCAATGTGTCAAACTCAATTTGCTATATGGTTGAGCTGGCAGTCAGTCAGGTGCTAATTAGGATTAAGAATAAGAACAAAGCAGCACACCTCCTCCTACTATCATAAAATTACAACATGAAAAAATCTCACCTGTCAGTCGTACCCACAGCCAGGGCCAGCACTTGGCTTAGGTGAACTAGGCGACTGCCTAAAGCCCCATGGCCACCAGGGTGCAACGCAACATATTATATTTTTAATCGGCACATTCACAAATGAGAATAAAAAATTTCCCCCAGTGGCTCTTTCTGTTTCTGCTGTGTTAATCTAGGCTGTTAATGTTTGTTTGTTACAAATTAAAATGTCATTAGTTGAATGTAAGTGTAGTTATTCCACTGTTGACGTACTGTCACTTTTCACCGTAACAGTATCAGTGCAGTTTCAGCAGCTGCTACGCCAAATGCTATTTGTTTAATTTTGGGAAGTAGTGAATGTCAGTTTTATTCATCTTTATTAATCTTCCATTGCATCGAACATGTAATGAAACATTACAAGTGATCTTTTACTTGTGTTCTAAACTATGCTGTAGTGGTTCAAAATTAAAATCATGTACAGTAGTGGCAACTGATAAATGAATAATGTCCTCTAGAAGGACATACTGTACCTATTGGGTCCTGAGAAAAGGAAGCTCAGAAAAGAAGAGCAGGACAAGTGATTTCAAAACAGAACTACACCACATCAAGTCACTGTAATAGTGCATTTGAAATTCATTTGGTTTTGAATCTGTCAATCCATGTAAGTATTTGAACTATTGAATCCATGTAGAGACACAAAGATTTATGTTTCACATTATTACTTTCAATGTTAAAATACGTTATTTTTGTAAAATGAGTGCTCCTTGTTCTTATTTGTAAGTTGTAAGTTGTTTATTACGTGTTCTTCAAAGCTGGTTAATGAATTAATTTATGTAATTGTTCTTTTCATTTATTTAATTCATTTATTTAATTGTTCTAAATAGTAAAATAAGGTTCAGGTAGGAGCTGATAATAGTAGTGTATGTGCAAATTGTGGCCGCATTCCAAAATGTTGCCTAGAGCCCCCAAAGAGCTAGGACTGGGTATACAGGGTTAACAGGGTGATCTTTAAAAAATGGAGTGAGTTAGAGTACAAGTAGTCTGCATGCTCAAATAATAAATCTTTACAACAGTACACGTCAACTTAAAAAAACAGAATTTTGATTTAACTTATTCTATAATACAATTATACACTGCAGCATTCACCGCCCCCACAAACAAGTTACTATATACGATTAATTCTTAGTCTAAAATGGAGCCTGAACTGGAAATTAGGATTTGTGGGTTTTATATTCAATGCAGCTTTCATATGCTACAGTAATGAGCGAAACCACAACCACAAATAAGAGATATTTCTGTATCTTTTAAAGTAAATTAAATACTAATGTACGAATCTCAGTTAGGGAAGCAAGAATGTGCTCCAGATGGTTTTAGCACAATAGGAGCTCCCAGCAGACTCACTATCAATCTTCAACCACAGAAGAGGCACAGAGCTGCCAGGCTAGAGGCTTTTGTAGGACTATGATGACTGCTCGATTTGTGGAAGGAAGACACCCACAGTCCCTGGCTACAGGGATACTTTATGAAATGTGTATGTCTGTGGGTCTTTGCTCTATTATTTACAGTATGTGAGTGTGACTGCAGCAGCTGTGTGTCACGCCCTCTGTAGCCAGAGGGCGCTCCTTCTCTGTCCCGTCCCTAGTTTCCTGCCTGCTGTCCTTCCGGTCCCTCTCTTTCCCTTGGGCTATATATTTCTGGGTCTTGCACTCTGCCCTGGCTCAGCATTGACGTTCGGATGTCCTGAGACCCGCCTAGCACCAGGTCGCTCCACGTCCGCTACCTGAGGGCAAAGGTTTCTATACGGCATTCCTGAACTCTTTGCACTACGAGCCCGGGCCTTTTTCCCGTCTCGCCGCTACGCATATGGGTCTTTTTCTGCTCTCCTGCTGCCCTCGGGTAGTCCCTTTGGACGTCCGTGACACTGTGAAGGTGTGATTACTCCACTGCCACTGTTCATCAGGTTACTTTTTTATAAAAAAAACCCAAAACAAACCAGAGAATTCAGAGAATTTGAAATATTGTAATCCAAAGTTGCCGTGTTCAAATTTAGGTTTATCAAAAAGTAGATACACAATCATTCTACCATCCATTTTCTAACCATTTCATTCAATCCAGGGTCGCAGGGGAGCTGGACCCTCTTTTGCCAAACAACAGGCACAAGGCATACACCCTGGATGGGACACCAGTCCATCGTAGATCACACACAGACACAACCATACACATGCTCACACCAGGAGCAATTTTCTCAGAAGACATTTAACCTCCCAGTATATCTTTGAAGTGTGGGAGGAAACCCGGAGCACCTGGAAAAAACTCACACAAACATGGGGAGAACATCCAAACTGCATGTAGACAGCACCCCGGATCCAGAACTGGAAAAGCACTTTAGCAGTGTAGATAAGTGTAGGAATCTTTTCACCATCATTGACCTTCACCGGTGCAAGTTATTAGAACTGTTTTAGGAGCCTAATAATAATAATAAATCAATCACCAACGGGTAAAGCTACTCACCAAAGTGTTGAATGAGCTGTGTGATACAGGTATCACAGGTATCAGCCTGTGTCATGTCACTAGCCCACTGTCAGTGGCATTCCCCAAGCAGTAGTGCATAATTGGCTAAGCCCGAATGAGGGTAGGAACTCATAACTGCCAGGTATGTTGCAGATTCTGCTGTTGTACCCCCGAGTGAGGTACTTTACAATCTGCATAATCCACAGACAGAAGATATTAATACATCATGAAGCAAAACTTAAAATTACAGTATACACACTCTTAATGTAAGTAGTAAACATTGACAATCTCTTAATACCTCTTTTTGTTTGCCCTGTTACAAACATTATGAAATCGAGAAGATCCTTAAATACAGTGTATCAACGCTATGAGAAAGGAAGTTCCTCATATCAGATTAAATACTGTATTACCTCTTCATTTGGTCTCATCATTGCATTTGCTATATCCAGGTCAAATCCATATGGATCTGTTTATTGTTTTGAAAAATGTAATTTTTTAAGTGATCTGGTAGACCACAGGGGTCATTGTTCCAACCAGGAATACTTCACAAAGTGAGGTCACCTCCATGTCAAGCCATCTGAAGGTAATTACAATTGGCTCTACAAACAAGGGAAAGTGTCTCTTCGAACAATTGTCTACCAAATTTAAATAGCCAGCTCTGCATTACTGAAATCCCTTTTCAATTTCCAGGTACGCATTTTCTTCTGATAAGAACATTCACGATTATTTCTGTGTTTTCTGTTCAACATATTTTTCTTTTTCTTGTCATTGCAAAGTTTAAAATGAAATTCTTCATATACTTACAAAGCTACAAGATATTTTAAAATTGCTCTGTTGCTAAGGGTTCTTTAAACATTGGAGACAAGAGTCTGATTTTTTTATGACAAAAACGCCATATTATCTATCTACATCTGTAGATGTAGATTTTCAATATTATGTAATGCTCTCAGTTTATTTTAATAATCAAATTATGTATATATATATATAAAAGGAATCACAATATCATCTGCACTAAATGGTTATTTTTTAGCATTTTTTCTTCCATAGACCGAATGGGGCCTAACAGTACTTGTAACATTATATGCGTTATATATTTATCAATATTTAAACAATAAAAAAGGTTGAATTTTTAATGCTTCTATATATGTATAATCTTCAATAGAAAAATAAGGATCAGAAACATACATGAACTCATATTTTAGTAACAGTTTAGTTCAAGAAAACTTATGTTTACCCTAAGACAACAAAATCAAGACTTGTTAGTCTTTAATATATTTTCATACAAGAACATAAACTAATATACATGTATATCATTTCAAAACAATCGATGCATATCTAAATTGACTATTTTCATTGTCAGAACAATAATAATTGATTCACATATTACATTTGTAAATAACTGTATTAGTATCAACATTAAAATTAAACTAAAATATTGAGACTTAGAAGACCTTTGAACTAAAGTTATAGAAACAAAAATATAACTTTTCTAACTTAAAAGGATTAGGGTCATAGTTATCAGGGTTTAAACCTGACAGATGTTTAAAGTCATATATACTTTTAAACTGTGACCTTTTCTGTCAAAATTCAGATCCCTACAAATACTGTATGAGTTTCAGATCTTAGATTAAACTGTTTGCTTATGTTTCTGCATACCGTATATCAGAAAATTAAAACAACCAAGACTGCATCACATTTTATAACTATCTGATCTATCCTGAGATTTACTCTTCTAACATTTTTGCAGCTATTTTAACACCTAGATTCAGTACCTCAAAGAAAAAACCACCACCACCCAGAAAAAACTCCAAATAATACAATGAAGTTAAATAAAGAGTACAGTTATTTGTAGGGTTGCTCTTAGGACTGAAATATGTGACTTCAGTAGCAGTACAATAATTCTTAGTTAAATCTTCATGATAGTCATTGTTTTCATTATCTGTTATGAAAAAGGCCTTTGAAATTAAGTCCCCCCCCCACCCCCCCAAAAAAAACTTTTCTTCCAAGCAGTGAAAAGCTGGTAACCTACAGTATGTAAAAAGAGACACCTACTTGAACTCTCCATGCTTTCTTCCTCATCAACCCATGTAGCAGCTTCTTTACATCTCCAGCCACAAGACTGTTCTCACATGAGAGTGATCAACTCTAAAACCTGATTCATGCTAACTGCCACACGTTACACTATCAATTCCACGGACAGAAATGTATACAATCAAAGAGTCAAAGTGGATAAAAGAGGCTCCCTGCTTTTCTCTCCTTTTGCTAAGTCTCTCTCCTTTACAAATGCTTCACATCCTGCACAGTGTCTGGTTTCTATTACGCCATCATTCTGCCCCCCCCCATACACACACAAATGTCCACTGGCAAATAACCCCAATCCAATGGTTAGACACAAGGACAGTTAGCTGCTAAAATTAATTAATATCCCAGCACAGTAAATTAGTTAGTCCATCCATTAAAATCATTTTTTGATTCCATGCATTCAATGCAACATACTTCTTTTCCAGTGCACAGAAACTTTGCATCCTATAGTGTTTTCTGAGTTGAAATGTATCTCATCATCACAGCGGTCCCATATGTTACTTGTATGGGGATTATGTCTGTTGTTCCCCTTCATAAGAGTACACACACATACAGTATCAGCAGTAGTATGTACTGTAGTAGCATAATTTGATTTTGAGGGTGGTTCCTTTTTTGTACTTGGTCAACATAAAAGCCTTATAATGTGTGCTAAACATGGTAAGCAACCAAAGAAATACACAATACATATTAACTAGGAAAACTATAATAAGAACAGGAATATTTGGCATGCCTTTAAAAGCACATTCTTATGGAAATTTGAAAGTAAAAGCACATATATGTTTACTTAACAGGTAGAATGAGTGATATCAAGTGTCAAAATATTTATATGTTCAGTCCAGGCACATAGCCAGGACATATACTCTCAGCCAGGCTCTGCACTGTCTATTCCATTTTGTCTAGTCATTCACAGCAAAGTTGTTTACACTCTGCATTCTTTGTGAAGTTTCAGCCATTAAATCCATCAAAACATCCATGAAACACACAGATGATGCAAAACATTTTAATATACAATTCAAAGCATATAGATCTTATTCTAGAACCATAATTGTACATAGAAACAAATTCAACAAATATGTATACAGTAGGCAATAACACTAGAGATCTAAATAAACATATAAACATTATAAATCACATATAAACTTTTTTTTACATGTGAAAAGCTCTTCTACAGGATATCAGTGAGTGGTACTGTACCTTTGAAGGTGCACAACTATTTCCCTGGAGCCTTACATTTTTAAAAAGTTATTTTTAAAAAATGCTTTGGATTGCCACTGACAACAAAAAAGGCGGGGATCTTTGCAGGCAGGTCACATACTTTATAAAACTCATGATCAATAATAAAAAAACTCAGCACCATCTCATAAAACTTAAAAATATAATGAACAACCCCCCATTTTCCTTAGCAGCACGAAAAGATCTTTTGCCAATTGTTTGCTTGATTGGATTCTGAAGCTCAATTTAATCTAAAGATTGAGAAATAGAAAAATGTCAGGTGCCTGGAATGTCAGGGGTATTCCAGTTGCTGATGGCAGCCCTTGAAGTCTCCTCAAGCAACTTTACTCTGAGGAAGTCCTGAACAGCATTTCCGTCCCCCCAAGTAAGCATCTAATTTATTTTTGAATAAAAAAACAAGAATAATCTCAACTATTGTTATTATTTTTGATTTGATGAGTAGACACAACAACATTAACAGCTTTCTGTATTATGTTTACAAATTCCTTCAAATTGTCAGACTATGCAATAAATCTGTCACTCTTCCAGAAAAAAAATAGACATCTTTCATCTGTTTCTTACACGTTATATTCTTTATAACATGTTTCCTTTCATTGCTTTGTCATGATTGTATTTCTGAAAATACAAGGATGTACAACACGTATACACGTACTTTGCAATTGATCTGAAAAGGGTCATTATTAAAACACATCACAAAATAATATTGCTTTGAGATTTGGATCACAGTTCCCATTTTTATTGAATACAAAAGAAGCAAGTAAAATACTAGAGTACCTTTCTTTAAAGTGTGAGGAGAGTAGGTTTTAAATTCCACATTTGAAAGAAATTGTCACATTCTGTAAGTTTCCACACTCCAATGAGCATAAAATTGAAAAGGCACATGTTGGAAATTTTTTGTCAAAAAGCCAATGGGTCTAGGTGAAACCAAAAGGGGAAAGGGAACAAAGAGTACATAACATGTCTGTTGCACACTCCTGGGATATGACCTACATATTTTAAGTTTTAATGGCTCTGAATGTGTCCCTGAAGCAAGGCAACTGATCTGAGTCAAGCAATGCAAGTGAAAAAACAGTGCAAAACACGAGGTGCACTACTGGAAATGGAAAAAAATCAAATTAGTCTGTTTTCGGTGAGTAAGAAATTCACACACAAATTGCAGAATATAACACATTTTGCAACAAAATAAAAGAAGGTGTTAGTTCCACAGGTAGTGTAAGATGGATTGAGGATGTTAAGAAGCTTCAATCCTGTGTAGGCCTGCCCACTAAAGTTTGTAATCCTTCTAAGGACGATGCTACTTTTCCCAGAAGGCAACTTGACAAACAGCAGCTATCTTAAACCCTGGGCTATGAGGAGCAAATGTTTTCAGTTGAGTCTCTCACAGAGTCTGAAAGAGCATGGCAAAGAATTTTCTGGAAAGTCATTTGATTTGAAAACAGGTGGACAGAGTGCTTGTTTGTGTTTGCTGAGTAGTTAGCAAGTAGTTTCTCCACTTATCCTAACTAAACCTAACCTAAGAACTAAAAGTATAGTGTGAATTAGGTGGAACTAAGCAGCGGTTTGATTTGTAAGGTGAACCACACGAGAGAAAAATAAAACAGGGAAGCTGCAAACAGCATAGTGTGGCAGCAGGCTAGGGAGCCAAGCAGAGCAGGCAAACAGACTTCAGGGTAGTTATCCAAAACTAGAGAGGATTGGAGCTGGGACGACACTGTAGAAGCACAAAGGGATTGCCCGTGAGATGAGGTCAAAGCAAGCCAGGGTCTAAGACCCTGAGATACTGAGATACTGAGATACAGTAAACAACGTAGAAAGGAACAAGGACAGGGGTGATCTGAGAGAATCCAAAGCAAGCATGAGACAGGAGACATGGGAACTATAAATTCGAGAGGCTCCAAGTCGCTCTCAAACAGAGCACACTCTATACCTTGCGTACTCTGAAATGTCCTGCACCACCTGAGGTGGCTGTGGTGTAAATTGCCCGTAGTTCAATATCAGCAATGGAGACGTCTGTAAGGTAATTTTTGTCTCTGACTCTTTACACCATAAAATACAATATTATAATATTAATAGCTAAAGCAGTTAAACTACAAATAATAACTTTCCAGACAATCCAGACAAGAGATGCTGCCTAGAGTAAAAGTATTTTTTATTTTTCATCTAGCATGCTTTCCAAATAAACACTGGTCACTTCAATGCATTATTTTGTATTTTGGAAATCAAGCCGGATAAGGGCTAGATAAGCAAACAATAAAATACTTCACAGTATTTATTAGAATTCAAGACTAAATAAAGGAGTTTCTCTACAGCAGGATATTGATGGTTTTGTAACATAAAAAACAACTGTTTTTTAACACAATGTCTTAAAGGGTTTAAGAGCAGTTGCTGACTGAATATACTGTATTATTCATAGGAACAAGTAATAGGTTTATTCCATGTTGAAAAGAGAAGAAAGAAAACAACATTTTGGCGTGGAGCCTTCTTCAGGTGTGAGCCTTCTTCACCTCTCACACCTGAAGAAAGCTCCACGGCCGAAAGGTTGTGTTTTGTTTCTTCTCTTTTCAGCAAGGAATAAACCTATTGCTTGCTCCTTTGTAGCCTACGCAAGCTGACGCAGCTACCCACCTGAACTATATTATTCAAATCTGTGCAATGACACCAAGGACATACATATGGAGATTCAGAGGTCAGACAGATAGGGTTAATTTAATTTATCCCTAATCCCCATCTTCTTGAGGAACACAAATTACATAATTTCTCTTAAAGATAGATTTAAGCTATATTTTAGTCATTACTATACAGTATCATTTATTAATTTGCTTCCCTTAACTCCCCCTAGATTCCCTAGCTTTCATCAACATAGGCTTATTTTGGGTCCCATGGTTACTTTATTCTGAGACGAGAACTCCAACATGTACCAGGACATTTAGACACCTGGTTCTTTCTGCTAAGAGCCTCAAACCTGGCCAAAAATAAACTTTCCAGCATAACAGTTATCTATAGCTTATATACAAATTAGCAAAGGAACAGTTAACTGCAAACTAAATTAATGTTCCATCTCAATTTAGACATCTCAGTCTCCCTGAAACAAAGTTTTGAGAAATACGTCATAGAGGAATGATCATGCATTACCCCTCTGAAGTGCCAGAACCACATAGCAACTACAGGCTGTATTTAGTTCAAGCCCTGCAAGAGGAAGATTTACAAAATACTAACTACAGGGCTGTGAATAAACATGAACCTCATGATTTGGGGAATTAAATATTTATGACAAAAATGACCTTGCTCTGTGCAATGATATCAAGGTTACTATAGAACATTTTGTATCCAATTGGTAAAAGGTCTGTTATTTGCTGTTTATTGTTTCTATTTCTTCAGGGGTATGAATAATGTTGGAGGGCACTGTGTAGCATGCTCAATGGAACAATTGCCAGGTATTTGAAATCAACATGCAATGCATTACCATGTTTTACTTAAATATTCAAATACTAGAGATGTCTAAAAATGTACAGTTCAATAAGAATGACGTCTTCTTTGACATAGCTTAAATAAAATAGTGAGCTGTGCTACTATGGTCTAGCTTGAAAGTTTTCTGTGACTGTGAAGTTATTTGCAATGCATTCTCTTCCTCTCCACATACACAGTAATAAATGAGTAGGTAGTATTTAATTTAATAAAATATTTACAACCTTGTAATACAGCCTTGTGGACTGATGTCCTCTCCAGAGTGAGAGCAGACATTTGCCCTTGGACCCCAGTCTTCTGAAATAGGCTAAAAAAATTGACCTTTTCTTTTCATACAATTGCTGTACTACTTGTGCATATAGATATAATATGGATTCAGTATTACTTGCTTAGTATCTCTTATCTTGCATATCTGACAGGCTCTAGTCTAAAATACCTTCTGTCACATACAGTATCAAATCTTGCTCACATATAAACCAGGTTTTAGCATCTTTAAGCACTGAGGCAAATAAGAAAGAGAAACTACAGTATCTCTGGTCCCTGACTTGGATTATTATTATTGGTACCTTTTTATTTTTTATTTCTTTATTATCCAAACCCTAACTATTAAACACAATCAAAAACATGTTTATTCATTCAAATGTTTACATCTTTATTTGCATGCAAATCTCAATAATATCTGATGTAACCAACCTTGAACCTTCAAAGATTACTACAAATTCTAGGCAAAGATGAAAAAAAGATCTCAGTTTACATAATAGCTCAAGCACTGCCATGTGATTATATGTGTAACCCAAAGGCAAACTGCCAAAAGAGCCTATACAGTATATTGACCCAAAGGCCAAAACAAGCCATATATACACTGCTATACAGCAGTCTTACCAGAGGTTAGAGGAATGCTTGGAGGCATTTCAGTCAACACTCATTCTCTACCATGCATTTTTATAAAGAAGACCTACCCCTTCCCTGAACTACTGCCCTTATTCTAGCTTGACTGAGGCTCTATCCACTGAGCTGACTTGAACTAAGCCCAAGGCCAAGACTTATATCATACCAGCAGTGTCTATCACAGGAAGCTGAAGTCACAAAGTCAGCAGGCATTTGCTGCAAATGCCCAAAGATGATCTTTGAAGAATGAAGCAGAAGACTGGGTTCACAACTGCATTCACGTATAATAATCTGTGACTGGCTCCAAGAACTTCAGCTTGACTGGTGAGCAATTCAGCTGACACTGCCTTGTTCACATCATAACTGTAAGATAATATCGATGATGGGCATTTTGCCATGAGTGTAACTATTTGAACGTCTTTATCGTGTGATACAGGCTGCGATGTTCATTTTGTAAAATTTCTCAGAAATAAGAAAAAAAACATCTAAATTTATAACTTAAATGTTACACAACCAGGTTAAGTAATAAAGACACTGCCAAACTGGTATTTGTAGTTGTAACTCATTTTTACGGCATACAAAATTACATACAGTAGTTATTTTATTTGTTGATTAGATAAGTAACATGTGCCTATATACTGTATGAATAAATGGATTAATTTCCCACTGAGTTATCTTACATATACTTCTAAAGAAAGACTGGATATTTAATCAATATTCTTTTAGAATACTTATTTGTAACAAGGTTTTGCATTAGTGAAAAAGAGCTCAGAAAGTCATAAAAGAGTTTATATACAAATGTTTAATCATTGATTAGGTAAGGACATAATAGCAAATATAATCATGTATTTTAAGAATAAAGTAAGCATAGAGAGACTTGAACACACGGCTGCTCTCAGAATGGGTTGACACTCTACCATCACCACGTCTTCAGATGTGGGACGAAACTAGTGTACAAAAAGAACTTCTATGTATACATGGAGAAAATATGCAAACTCCATACAGAAGGCACACCAGCTTGGTTAAACCTGGTACCCAAAACCTTCAAGGCAGCAGTAATAACCACCAAGTCAAAATTAATTCACAATAATTAATATTCTTTCCATATTCTTATTAAATACAGTATATTGTGCAATCATTAGGCAGCTTAATTGCATCTTTATTGATGCAATCACATCTTTTACACATCTTTATTGATGTGTAAATGGAATCCATTCATCTATTTTTTAACTGCTTTTTCCACTTCTGGTTGCAGGGAAGCCAGAGCATATCTCTGCTAGCAACAGGCGCAAGGCAGGGTACACCCTGGATGGGACATGAGTTGATCACAGGGAAGGCGATCCCAGAAGCCGATTAATCTATGAGTACTCTATGTTTTTGGACTGTGGGAGGAAAACGGAGCGAACAGAAGAAACCCATACGAATACAGGGAGAACATACAAACTCCACGCAGACAGCACCCTAGATGAGGAACTGAACCCAGGGCCCCAGCACTGTGAAGCAGCAATACCAACCACTGCACCGCTGTGCCTCCCCAGATCCAAAATTGATACATTAAAATCCTGTCAAAACTCTCATAATAAACATTATTTGACAATTTTATTAATACTTTGAAATCCTGAGCTTGGACTCATATCAATACTCATTGTATTCATATCTTCATTCTTTAAGGCTTGGCCTTGCAAACAAATTAGACAAAATAGATGGACTCACAGATCTGCATAGTTTTAATTCATCACTGTATTCTACATTTAGGTTTATACAGGAAAAATATATAGCAAAAAAAAACTGGAAGGATCCCTATAATAAGTATGTTGTTTAGATTTTTTAAATGAAATTCAAATATTTGCCTAAGCCATTGACAGCATTTTTT
The DNA here is from genome assembly GCF_055471065.1 of Atractosteus spatula. NCBI lineage: Eukaryota > Metazoa > Chordata > Actinopteri > Semionotiformes > Lepisosteidae > Atractosteus > Atractosteus spatula. The sequence continues at coordinate 30,615,594 of NC_142711.1, read as the reverse complement.
TTAGTGAATGAGCACAGCCCTATATGAGGTTGTGTTGAGTGAAAGTACAAAGGTATATACAAAGACAGATGTTGAGGTGTTCTAATAAATTTGCACTCTATTTTGTGCATTTATTCAGATTAACTACTGATGAAGTCCCTGGATCCTTTCACATGTAAGCAATTCCTCAATTTAATTTCCCACGTTTCTTCAATGTAGTATGACCTATATTGGTTAGTATGCAGCTCCATACTAAACTAGAACACTAGGTAAATACCAGTTGCAATTAATGTATCTGCTGAAATCAATCCCCAGATGTAACAGCTGCTGCCCTCTAGAGGTTACTACAATACAGAACTAAGTTTGTACAACTCTTGCTATATACAGTACTGTACAAAGTAATTCAGTACCATACTAAGTGGAACACTGGATCACTGTGGGAAAGCTCTGAATGTAGCAGTATCTAATTATTGAAATATTGTTACTATGGAATATTTTTAGGCATTCGATGCTGGGATATATGTTGGAATATTCAACTGAAATTGTGCTCCTACCACAATACAATACATCTACATCTCATGTACTAATCATGGATGAAGGTGTTGTTAGTGTTACAACTACTAATTCACAAAGAGCCTGCGTTTTTGTATAAATATTGAAATAAATAATCGGCTGACTTAAAGTCTGGCTGGTTTCACTTTGACATACATTGGACATCACAGACTGCAGCAATACTTTATATACTCAAACTGAGTCATTGTGTTGCTTGACAACACAATCCCAAAATGGTAACCCCTTTACTACAAATTCTATTTGGCTAACTTACTGAAAACCTTGTACTATAGGCATAATTTTACTGAAAGTGCAAATTCAATACATTTAAATAGGATTCCTACTAAGACAGCTGTTTGACCATCACTTAATTCTGTTATGCATAGTCTAACAGTATCTCTTACCCATACTATTAACTGCCCCTACCAAAAACTGTTTGGTCAACTAAGTCAACATGCATCAAAATAGGGCTCGTGCTTATACCAAGATGTCTGCCTGTCATTTTTTGAAAACCAGCCAATGTACTTAAAAGTTGGCAGGATTCATCACACTAAACCCTGCTTCACATTTGTGTCGCTTGGCAAAATGAGCTCTGTATTGCTAACTGCTCTTTTTCAAAATTCACCTGGCAGTGAGCTTCATTTGCTTACTGTTCACTCACAAAGTAAAGAATAGGGATTTGCTTAGTAAACTTTAAAACCGCTTACAGTTTTCTAGTTAGGAATTTCACTCCTGATCTGCCAAAAACCAGGTGAAAATGGTCTAATTGTGCTATTTTCATGTTGGAATTGGTATGCATTTACTTTATTTTTAACTTCATTAGGACTATGATCTAATGTAACATGAACTGTAAAACACACACTGGTGCCAACCACAAAATGATATGGTATATTTATTTAAAGACATAAAGTGTTTGGAATTATAATCAAGGTTGTTTAGGCCAAAAATTATTTCAAATAAAAATCTTTAACCACACTTTCTTTGAAGCATTAAAAGAAAAGAGCCACAGGAAAAATTCATTTTGACTCCTGATAATTCACATTATAAATACAACTGGTACTGCTGAAATACATTATAAAACGCAATTTTAAAGTAATTGAGATTCATATTTCTAGAAAAAAAGGTTCTAAGGAGATTTTTTTTCCTATGAACAGGGGTCTTAACTTGTTATTTGACATAGAAGCATATTCTTTTTATAAACGAAAACTCAGACTTCAATATTTCAAATTAATCATTCAGAGTTCCACACACCAAGATTGATAATGTAAAATGAATAAGAACATAAACATCCTCCTTTTTTTAAACATACAAAACTGAAACAAAAGGTATTATTATTATTATTTTGTATTATTACTTAGGTATACTATACATGCATAGCAACTCTATTAGTAGTGATTACATCACATTTTATTCACATTTACATACTTTCCAAAATGGCTTTAGACTTTACACTGAATGTTTAAGTTGAGTCTTAAGTCACTAAATGGTGATAACTGCCATCAGAATAATACCTATGGATAAGCAATTTTGTACATGATATACCTGAATTTCAGGGTACAGATTATACAGCAAATAGTCTGTACCCGAACTGTTTCCTCTCCTCATACTTAACCAGTATTAATGCCCTTGGTATTTTTCAGTCTGCCACCAGACACAACACTAGTTTCAACTGTCAGCTGCCAAATGTTATTTAAATAAGAGGGGCTTTCTGTCAGATAGCTGAACAATGCACATTGACAGACATAAAAACAAATTATGTTATGATCACTAAAACATGACTAATATGGAAAGTAAACTTCTCAAATATCCCAAAATGAAAGTATTGAGTGGAGGTCTCTTTCCTCTGCAGAGTTTATGCTGGAAATGGAAATAACTAATAATAAAAAATACATAGTAATAATATACAATATCATAATAGTACAATATTTCACATGCCTAGTAAACAACAGTATAAGTTGGATTTGCAATAATCAACATGCAGAGGACAAAATCTAGAATACTTTAAATCAAACATTTTTTCTCTCTACGATAAAGTACAGTAGTAGCACCCAAATTCTAATTATAATCACAATTATAATTTGCTTCACAACAAACCAAGTTTATATGTTTCAGATATAAATAACAAAAAACTCAACACAAACACAATGCACAAAGGACTGAAATATATTTATTTTTACCTGCAAGCCAGATTTGAAGAAAATCTTCCCTGGCTCTTTGACCAGTGGAAGACATGAAGAGACACCTCTGAGACAAAGCCTGTATCTTAGCAGATACTCAGCCTGAGGATGAGCACGAGACACTATCACTGTCCTAGGATTGGTGAGTGTGCATCTTTGCATGTGAAGGGGGGGATGGGTAGCTTAATATTTTACAACAAACACATGATATTTCGTAAATAGTAAAGTTTTAATGTTGTCTCCAGCTCTTAGTTAAGTACAAATGATTTATTTATGCAAATAGTTTCCTAAAATTGAAAAGCAAATTATTTTATTCAAATATCAAGTAATAGGACACATTGCTACTCTCTAAACATGTGATTTTGGGCTCAGATTCTACAAGAATGGAAATACTCATGTCAAATGACTGCAAATTATATACTTGTGTAGCATAAAAACTGATTTATTCCATAATTTAAAATAATATTGCAATAATGTTATAAATGGAGGTACATAAGATTTATTTCTATATAAACTTGTGATTTGGGTTAAAAAACATATGTATATGCAAGACGTTATTATTACAATAAATCTGTCGATATCATTAATCATGGGCAGAGCTATTTAATCTACAGTTTAATATGAAGTGTTAATAATTTAATTACACAATCCAGAAAATGTTTCGTATATTAAAAACAAGTATTTTAGGTTTTTTGTTCATTTCCCAGACAAGGGAGTTTCTAACGATTTGTAACCATTCACTCATATATAAACATTATTTTCTAGCCATCTGTGATTCTGTAAAGTAGTCCCAATGCAGCAAGGGACATATTCTCTGTGAACTTCTAATTCAGGCACTTTGTGACGTTTTGTGTTTATAGTCATCATAAATTGTATGAATAAAGGAGAATGTCATTGAAAATGTTTTCAAACACTGCAGTGAATCTGACCAGGCCTGCCAAAAACATCGAGTTGCGGGAGAATTGCAAGTGAAGTGTAGGTAGTTCACTGAATTCCTCACTATTCCTCCTATGGACCACACAATTTCATTACACAATTGTATTCCCTTTTGTAGAACCATCAGTGTAGAAATATCATTTATGACCTTCTTTCGAATGCACACTTAGTCAGCATCCCTAGATCCCAAAGGACACTTATTACCAGGGTTGTACTACCTAACACTGTTTCTTCCTGATACTCAGATCACAAGCACTTTACTTGAAATCTTTTTGCAAAGATTTCTTACTGGCTCTGATGCTCATACTGAATAGCATAATTTTTTAAATATTTTACTTCATCTGTGTTTTTTTTGCATTAGGTGTATGTTTCCAAGTCCTGCATTTTGTTATACTCTACACCATATGTAAGCAACCCTAGTCCTTGCTGTACAATTTAGATATGCCTTTCAATTAGAACCTATTTAACCTTGAAAATCCAGTTGATTTGTCTCCTTAACCACCTAATAGATAGAATGAAAACCTATTAACACGTGGTACATAGGTACCAAGGTTGCCTACCCTTGGTTTATACCAGTGCTTCCCAGCCTTGGTCCTGGAAGATCTTCTGTTTTTTGCTACAACCAAACTCTTAATCTCAGGCTAATTAATTTCAGTTTTCTATTTGTGACTAATTTCTATATTTTTTTTCACCTTGTGAAAGGTCTAATGGGATTTCGGTAGGAATCAAAACCTGCAGACACAGTTTTTTCTCCAGGACCAGGGCTGGAATTCCTAGTCTATATATACGTTGGTAGTATACAACCATTATACAGGTACCTCTGAGGTCATAATGTTCAATTACTTAAAAATGAAATCATATGTGAATGCTGCACATTGGTGGTGGTGGAGGGGAGTCCCCATGACCTCTAAAGCGCTTTGAGTGTAGTGTGTAGAAAAGCGCTATATAAATGTAAGCAATTATTAATTATTATTAAATCATTGCCTAGGATTAAAACAACAGTAAAATGTATACATAATAATAAGTGTCATGCCTGTGTGGGCAGCAACTCACTATCCTTGGTTGCCCCAGGACATGGTAATATCCACAAAAAATCTTAAACCAGGAAACTCAGACCCTGAGATCTGGAACCTTACACCCAAAACTTGCCTGAAGTACTGTATACTAGCACCAATCCAGTGGTTGTTTTCCCACAGCTGCCTGTTTGGAGGTTCCCCAATTCCTTCCCTCTGTCTGCCAAAGCTCAACTGCAACTCTATTCCTCATTGGCGTCCTGAGTGCCTTAACCTTGGCTTTCTCTGTCAGCTGCCCAGGATCACCGAGTCCCTGTAGTAGGATCCCTTCCCTTCAGCAACTGCCGTGTAATCTATGGATCAGTCATCCCACTTGATAAAATATGATGAATCTATAGGTCTTCTACAATATATAAAGTATTATTGCAATATTCCACAGAGCATGTAAAATACATTAATTTAAATAACTGCATATACAGAAAATCAATGTTAATGCACATATGTGAAGACAACACTTTGCCTGAGATGATGATACTGTGTGGGTGTTTGTGTGAATTTACTGGCACAATTTATTAATAGTACCAGTAAATTGCATGAGTTTTGCTTTGGGCTATTAGGAATCAATAAGCTAACAAGCAGACGTCACAAAGATTCAAAACCTACTGAATGCATGTATTAATACATAACATGCGTACACAAGCAAATACTTGAAACAGTCTTCCTAGAGAGAAACACCAAATTTCATATGTGAGGGCTACCAGGATATAATAAAAATCAAGATTATGAAGACATAAAACTTAGATAAAATAAATTGATATCAAACATGTATTAGGATAGCAATTGAATTGTTGAGATCGATACTGTTAAATAAAGAATTATACACAGCCTCAACTCCGGCACAGAAGGAACAGCTGATGGGGTCTGTCATGTATGAATAGGCTATTCTGTGGTTCAGAATACGGAGAGGGGCCTCATTGAAAAATCCACAGCAACACTTAATTCTGTGGTTTATTAAAAAGCATTATGGCTACAACTGCATGAAAGAGTACTTCATACTAACCTTTGGCATAGTTAAAGTGGCATCTCAGCCCTTCTTAAATAAAAATCAAGTCATATACTGTACATTATGATCGTCTTAACATATGTTCTTCTAATTTATCATGAAATAATTAAAAATAATTTGTGAATATAAATTGTAAAATCTAAAGGTTCAGATATGGTCCCTTAAATTAGGATAATAGGATTTTAATAGATCCATTTTAACAGATATTGGATATTTTAGAAAAGGATAACATTCTACATGAAGATGTGATGGCTATGACAAAGCACATTATTTAATTAATATTATTTAACTGTTATTTATTTATTATTTATTTATATATTTAAGCATTATTGTTATTATATCACAGGAACCATTTTCATGAGGGCAAACTGATTATCTCATACATTTCCTGTGAAGTAGGCAGATTGCTCAAACTTTGCTCAATGGGAAAATCCAGTTACGTATTTAATTGACTGTTTACTACTGTTTACTAAAATGTTTCTAAACATCTAAGTACCAAACTGCTGGTAACTGTATTACCTCATTACAGTAACATACTGTACGTCTACCATAAAATAACCCTTTGCTAAATTCTGCAGATAGTTTGATAAAAGTGCATTTTACATTAATTTAAGGTTAAGTAGCAAAATAAGGCAAAAACAACAATATACATAGAATCCCCTTGATTTTCTAGTGAGTGTAAGTACATAGCTGTCACGCCCTCTGCAGCCAGAGGGCACTCCTTCTATGTCCTGTCTCTTGTTTCCAGTGCTTTGCTGTCCTTCCGGTGTTTCTCTCCCTCTGGGGCTATATATTTCTGGGTCTTTCATTTGCCTTCGCTCAGCATCGATGTGTGGATGTCCTGAGATCCGCCTAGGACCAGGTCGCCCCACGTCCACTACCTGAGGGCATAGGTTTCTATACGGCATTTCCTGAACAGCTGAGCCCGGGCTAACCCCCGTCTCGCCACTACACATAGGGTCTTTTCGCTCTCCTGTCATTCCACGGTTCGCCCTTTCCGACATCCGTGACAATAGCTCTCAAAGGTGAAAATGTCACTCTAATTTAGGGTATATGTTGGTATATGGTGTCTGGTTTTTATTTATAAAGTAATTCATCATGAATGGATGTGATAGGCAGAACCTACAGTGGTGTGAAAAAGTGTTTGCCCCCTTCCTGATTTCTTATTTTTTTGCATGTTTGTCACACTGAAATGTTTCAGATCATCAAACAAATTGAAATATTAGACAAAGATAACACAAGTAAACACAAAATGCAGTTTTTAAATGAAGGTTTTTATTATTAAGGGGAAAACAAAATCCAAACCTACATGGCCCCGTGTGAAAAAGTGATTGCCCCCCCTGTTAAAACATAAATCAACTGTGGTTTATCACATCTTTGGAAAGCTGAGTTCAATTTCTCTAGCCACACCCAGGCCTGATTACTGCCACACCTGTTCTCAATCAAGAAATCACTTAAATAGGACCTGCCTGACAAAGTGAAGTAGACCAAAAGATCCTCAAAAGCTAGACATCATGCTGCGATCCAAAGAAATTCAGGAACAAATGAGAAACAGAGTAATTGAGATTTATCAGTCTGGAAAAGGTTATAAAGCCATTTCTAAAGCTTTGGGACTCCAGCGAACCACAGTGAGAAAAATTACCCCAAGAGCACAGCGACGACTCATCCAGGAGGTCAGAAAAAACCCCACAACAACATCCAAAGAACTGCAGGCTTCACTTGCCTCAGTTAAGGTCAGTGTTCATGACTCCACCATAAGAAAGAGACTGGGCAAAAATGGCCTTCATGGCAGAGTTCCAAGACGAAAACCACTGCTGAGCAAAAAGAACATAAAGGCTCTACTCAGTTTTGCCAAAAAACATCTTGATGATCCCCAAGACTTTTGGGAAAATACTCTGCGGACTGACGAGACAAAAATTGGACTTTTTGGAAGGTTTGTGTCCCATTACATCTGGCGTAAAAGTAACACAGCATTTCAGAAAAGGAACATCATACGAACAGTAAAATACGGTGGTGATAGTGTGATGGTCTGGGGCTGTTTTGCTGCTTCAGGACCTGGAAGACTTGCTGTGGTAAATGGAACCATGAATTCTGCTGTCTGCCAAAAAATCCTGAAGGAGAATGTCCGGCCATCTGTTCGTGACCTCAAGCTGAAGCGCACTTGGGTTCTGCAGAAGGACAATGATCCAAAACACACCAGCAAGTCCACCTCTGAATGGCTTAAGAAAAACAAAATGAAGACTTTGGAGTGGCCTAGTCAAAGTCCTGACCTGAATCCGATTGAGGTGTTGTGGCATGACCTTAAAAAAGCGGTTAAGGCTCGAAAACCCTCCAATGTGGCTGAATAACAACAATTCTGCAAAGATGAGTGGGCCAAAATTCCTCCACAGCGCTGTAAAAGACTCATTGCCAGTTATCGCAAATGCTTGATTGCAGTTGTTGCTGCTAAGGGTGGCCTAACCAGTTATTAGGTTTAGGGGGCAATCACTTTTTCACACAGGGCCATGTAGGTTTGGATGTTTTTTCCCTTAATAATAAAAACCTTCATTTAAAAACTGCATTTTGTGTTTACTTGTGTTATCTTTGTCTAATATTTCAATTTGTTTGATGATCTGAAACATTTCAGTGTGACAAACATGCCAAAAAATAAGAAATCAGGAAGGGGGCAAACACTTTTTCACACCACTGTATCTGAGATACTGTACTGGGTGCATACAGAGAGTCTGGGTACTTAAATTAGCAACAAAACCATGGACAAGATAAATCATCTGCATATTTCTTTTTAAATCTTCATCTTAAATATTGTACCATTCAAATATTTTCCTTCTGAATTTTGGGTTCCTTATATAGGAGAATGAGACATTCAAGAATAAAGAAATTTTGAAAACGTTAAATTTGCCAGCTTGTGGTTACCATTTACTTTTAGACATTACATTTATGAGCTGTGACAGAGTGGGTTTTTGGGCTGCCTTTCACTGGCGGAGGGTCGATACTTCTGGTAGAAGTAGAGAGCCGATGCACAGTCTCTGAGATGTGTTTCTTTTAGCCCTCAAATTTAAACTAATAGTGAGAGACTCTTGGGCACTGATTGCGAAGTTATATGGATGTCCGCTGTCTTGCAGCTGATGCCGGGATTCTGAGGCGAACACAAGGGGAATCGTGTGAGAATGTTTTCTCTGGAGAAATGGGTTCTCTAATGAGGATCCGGGTGGTGTTAATACCCATTCTCATGCAAAACTGGTTAGAGAGGGAACAGCTGGAGGGCCCTCTAATGGTGTGCAGTGGAAAAACTTTTCACACTGTCACATTGCCTATACTGAAAAAAATAGAGAATATGGATGATTCTTTATCATCCTAATCTCAGAAATCAGAAAGCTATTAAAAATTAACATAATATATAGTTTTGCACAATATGCTTCCAGGTTAGGCTCCATGTAACCATAAACTTTATCAGGAATAAGTTTCTAATAACGGATGGATTTAGGTAATATACAGTATACAATCGCATTAATAACCCATGGAAAAAGTCAAATTCAGAGCTAAGGCTATGTTTTATTTCTACCATCATCAATAAAACCTGTTGAATTAAAGAGAAAACCCACTTACAGTGGTGTGAAAAAGTGTTTGCCCCCTTCCTGATTTCTTATTTTTTTGCATGTTTGTCACACTGAAATGTTTCAGATCATCAAACAAATTGAAATATTAGACAAAGATAACACAAGTAAACACAAAATGCAGTTTTTAAATGAAGGTTTTTATTATTAAGGGAAAAAAAAAATCCAAACCTACATGGCCCCGTGTGAAAAAGTGATTGCCCCCCATTAAAACATAAATCAACTGTGGTTTATCACATCTTTGGAAAGCTGAGTTCAATTTCTCTAGCCACACCTAGGCCTGATTACTGCCACACCTGTTCTCAATCAAGAAATCACTTAAATAGGACCTGCCTGACAAAGTGAAGTAGACAAAAAGATCCTCAAAAGCTAGACATCATGCTGCGATCCAAAGAAATTCAGGAACAAATGAGAAACAGAGTAATTGAGATTTATCAGTCTGGAAAAGGTTATAAAGCCATTTCTAAAGCTTTGGGACTCCAGCGAACCACAGCGAGAGCCATTATCCACAAATGGCGAAAACATGGAACAGTGGCGAACCTTCCCAGGAGTGGCCGGCCGACCAAAATTACCCCAAGAGCGCAGCGACGACTCATCCAAGAGGTCAGAAAAAACCCCACAACAACATCCAAAGAACTGCAGGCTTCACTTGCCTCAGTTAAGGACTGTGTTCATGACTCCACCATAAGAAAGAAACGGGGCAAAAATGGCCTGCATGGCAGAGTTCCAAGACGAAAACCACTGCTGAGCAAAAAGAACATAAAGGCTCGTCTCAGTTTTGCCAGAAAACATCTTGATGATCCCCAAGACTTTTGGGAAAATACTCTGCGGACTGACGAGACAAAAATTGGACTTTTTGGAAGGTTTGTGTCCCATTACATCTGGCGTAAAAGTAACACAGCATTTCAGAAAAGGAACATCATACGAACAGTAAAATACGGTGGTGATAGTGTGATGGTCTGGGGCTGTTTTGCTGCTTCAGGACCTGGAAGACTTGCTGTGGTAAATGGAACCATGAATTCTGCTGTCTACCAAAAAATCCTGAAGGAGAATGTCCGGCCATCTGTTCATGACCTCAAGCTGAAGCGCACTTGGGTTCTGCAGAAGGACAATGATCCAAAACACACCAGCAAGTCCACCTCTGAATGGCTTAAGAAAAACAAAATGAAGACTTTGGAGTGGCCTAGTCAAAGTCCTGACCTGAATCCGATTGAGATGTTGTGGCATGACCTTAAAAAAGCGGTTAAGGTTTGAAAACCCTCCAATGTGGCTGAATTACAACAATTCTGCAAAGATGAGTGGGCCAAAATTCCTCCACAGCGCTGTTAAAGACTCATTGCCAGTTATCACAAACGCATGATTTCAGTTGCTGCTGCTAAGGGTGGCCCAACCAGTTATTAGGTTTAGGGGGCAATCACTTTTTCACACAGGGCCATGTAGGTTTGGATTTTTTTTCCCTTAATAATAAAAACCTTCATTTAAAAACTGCATTTTGTGTTTACTTGTGTTATCTTTGTCTAATATTTCAATTTGTTTAATAATCTGAAACATTTCAGTGTGACAAACATGCAAAAAAATAAGAAATCAGGAAGGGGGCAAACACTTTTTCACACCACTGTAAATATTGTTACATTATTGGAAGTGGTTATTGAAGTGTCTTAAGAATCTAGAGACAATAACTAACTGTTACGATCCCTGCCTCCCGGCAACGGAAGAGGCAGAAGTAGGCGTAGCCTTACTCCATCAGTTTACCTATCAGTTTTCCTATTCACCACCACACCCCCGTCTCATCCTACTTAAACACCTGTCTTTCCATATCTCCTTGCTCAGTATTGGTTTTCCTTTCGAGCTTCCTGGTTGCGTTACTCCTACTTCTACCTAGTGTCCTTCTTGGTTTACGGTTTACGTTTTTTTCCCCTTTTGACTACGGTTTTTCGGATCACGGCTTGGCTTCGTTACGCACGTTCTGTTTTGGATCTCTGGCTTCCCCTGGACTATCGGATTGCTCTATTGTCTACGGTATCGGATCACGCTTTGGCTTCGGTAACTCGTTCCCTTTTGGATCTCTGGTTTCCCCTGGACTCTCGGCTCGTTCCTTCGACTTCGGCTTTATTTGGATCACGGCTAGGCTTTGTCAGCTCCTGCAAGTGGGTTCATTCACTGGTTTCGGTTTCACTTACCGAATCCGTAACAGAATACTGAGCCATTTAACATGGACCCAGCGGAGCAAGAGGAGATTCGCTCGGTTTTGGATCAGCACTGGCAAGCCTTACTCCAGCTACAGGCTTCCGTCCAACAGATTTCCGTGCACCTGTCGGCAATGCCGCCCACCGGCAATCGAGTAAGCAATGCTGGAGCTGCCGCTTCAGCTCCGCCCCCGCCAGCTCCTATACCTGCCCCTCGACCTCTTCCACTAACTCCACCTGACAGGTTTGACGGCAACCCTACGAAATGTCGGGGCTTCTTAGCACAGTGTGCGCTGGTTTTCAGGCTCCATCCGGAAACTTTTTTTTCTCCTCAGGACAAGATCGCCTTCATAGTTTCACTGTTAACCGGCCGTGCTTTGGAATGGGCTACTGCCCTGCTAGATCGCGGGGCTCCTGAAGTTCAGGATTATGATTTCTTTTTAGGAAAATTTAAGGGGATTTTTTGTCATTCCTTGGATGGTCAAGACTCCGCCTTCCGCCTCTCCTCCATCCACCAGGGCCGCCGGTCTGCACAAGATTATGCTATAGATTTTCGAGTAGCAGCAGCGGAGACTCACTGGGATGATGAGGTCCTTATTTTTCTTTTCCGTCAAGGACTTAGTGAAGAAATAAAGGACCACCTGGTAAATATGCCGCGATTGGGCAGAACCTTGGAGGAAGTAAGTTCCCAGGTGTTGGAATTAGAACTCAGAATTCGTCAAAGGAGTACTGAAAGATCTCGGACACCAATACTAGAGGCTCCTCGGCCATCACCTACCAGAACTTTAGACTCAGAACAACCTATGGAAATAGCCCGCACCCGGTTAACCCCTGAAGAACGAGAGAGACGCCAACGAGAGGGTCGCTGCATGTACTGTGGGAAATTAGGACACTTTAAAGCTCACTGCCCTGCTTCATACTCATCCTTGAGGCGCTGCCCACCTTCTCAAGATCCTAAGGTGAGTGAGATAACTCAATCCCCTCAGTTTTCCTCAGGATTTTCTATTCTATCTACACTATTCTGGGGTAATAAAAGGAAACCTCTTCTTGCTTTTATTGACTCAGGGGCGGCAGGAAACTTTATAGACGCCTCCATCGCTCGAACTTGGAACTTACCCTTGACCCTGGTGACTCCACCTCTTCGTGTTCAATCTATTGATGGTTCCCCCATATCTCCAGGACTTATTAGGTGGCAAACTGAAATTATAAGCTTGCAGATTGGCGCCACCCATGTGGAAGACATCTGGTTTTATCTCCTTGAGACCCCAACACATCCCCTTGTACTAGGCTTTCCTTGGCTACAACAGCATGACCCTAACATTTCTTGGTCCCGTAAAGAAATTTTAGCTTGGGGACCCAGATGTATTAGAAATTGCTGTCATCTACCCGTAAGAATTGCACTCACGGCGACGTCCCCTTCTGGTGTTCCTACCATACCCCCTCAATATTCTGATCTACAGGAAGCATTTAATGAGCAGGAGGCCTTGGCCCTCCCACCTCATCGACCATATGATTGTGCCATTGACCTTTTGCCAGGTACTATCCCTCCTAAAGGTCGTATTTTTCCGCTCTCCAATTCTGAATCTGAGGCCCTGAAAGTTTACATACAAGATTCTCTGAAGGCTGGACTTATACGTCCATCCACTTCACCTGCATGTGCCAGTTTTTTTTTTGTGGAAAAGAAGGATGGTGGGCTCCGTCCCTGCATCGACTATCGTGGCCTTAACGAGATCACAATCAAGAATCGGTACCCTTTGCCTCTAATTCCAGCAGCACTTGAGTCTGTGCATGGGGCCAAGATTTTCACCAAACTGGATTTACGAGGGGCCTATAATCTAATCCGCATTTGGGAAGGGGATGAGTGGAAGACGGCATTCATGACAACCCATGGACATTACGAATATTTGGTCATGCCTTTTGGTTTGGTTAATGCCCCAGCAGTGTTTCAGTCTTTTATTAATGACATTTTTCGTGATCTCCTACAAAGATTTGTCTTGGTTTATTTAGATGACATTCTATTTTTTTCTAATTCCTTCCAGGATCATGTTCTCCATGTCAGAGAAGTACTCTCCCGGCTCGTTAAGAATAAACTTTATGTCAAACTGGAGAAGTGCACCTTCCATGCTTCGAAGATTCATTTTTTAGGTTACGTCATCTCTCCAGAGGGGGTGGAAATGGATTCGAGTAAAGTCTCTGCGATTACTGATTGGCCCACACCGAAGAATCTCAAACACATACAACGATTTCTCGGCTTTGCTAACTTTTACAGGAAGTTTATTCGAAACTTCAGCTCGGTGGTCACTCCAATAACCTCTTTAACTCGAAAAGGACCAAGACAAGGTAAATGGACCCCTCAAGCAGAAGAAGCATTTCAGCGCCTGAAACACCTATTCACAACAGCCCCCATCCTAAAACACCCTGATCCTACTTTGCCTTTTGTGGTCGAAGTGGATGCTTCTGGCCATGGTGTGGGTGCTGTTCTCTCTCAACGTCATGGAGAAAAACAGATTCTTCACCCCTGTGCCTTCTTCTCTAAAAAGTTATCCCCTGCACAGATGAACTATGACGTTGGTAACCGTGAGCTCTTGGCCATAAAGCTGGCATTGGAGGAATGGAGACACTGGCTAGAGGGTGCTCATCACCCATTTTTTATTTACACTGATCACAAAAACCTAGAGTATCTGCAATCGGCCAAACGTCTTTGTCCTCGCCAGGCTAGGTGGTCCCTTTTTTTTACCAGGTTTAATTTCCTTATCACCTACACTCCAGGTTCTAAGAACATCAAAGCAGACGCTCTATCACGGATCCACGACCCTCCTGAGGCCGAATTGATTCCTGAACCCATCATCCCTTCTGGTAAGTTCCTGGCAGCTGTAAGATGGGACATTGAGGTAATTGTTCGATGAGCCTTGGTAGGACAGACGGTACCTCCTCAGTGCCCTCAGGACAAATTATTTGTCTCTAATCCAGTAAGATCTGCAGTTTTACAATGGGGACATGACTCCCGTTTCGCTGGACACCCTGGATTCCAGCGCACCTTGGATTTCATCTCCAGAGACTTCTGGTGGCCAACTATGGCCAAGGATGTCAAGGAGTATGTCCAGGCCTGCTCTATCTGTTCTCAAATGAAGTCTTCCCGGATGAGGGCAGCAGGCCTTCTTCAACCCTTACCCATCCCTGACCATCCCTGGACCCACCTCTCTGTTGATTTTATTACTGACCTTCCACCTAGCCATGGACACACGACTATTATGGTAGTGGTAGACCGCTTCTCCAAATCTGCTCATTTTATTCCCCTGCCATCTTTACCTACAGCTTGAGAACTAGCAGAATTGTTCGTACTGCATATCTTCCGACTGCATGGCATCCCTAAAGATATTGTTTCAGATAGGGGCCCTCAGTTTGTCTCCCGATTTTGGAAGGCCTTCTGTAAGTCGCTGGGCGCTTCAGTTTCACTTACTTCAGCTTATCACCCTCAGGCCAACGGTCAGATGGAACGCATGAATCAGGAACTGCTGACCTATTACGGACCTATATCTCCTCTACCCATGATAATTGGGTGTCCTTGCTTCCATGGGCAGAGTATGCACACAATTCATTGTATACCACATCTACTGGCATGTCTCCCTTTAAGTGTGCCTTAGGTTATCAGCCTCCTCTTATCCCAGACTCCCATCCCGACACGAAGGTCCCATCGGTTCAGGACTATATCACAAACCTGCAGACCTTCTGGAGGAAGGCCAAAGCCACCCTTCTTCGCACCGCGGCTCAGCAGAAGAAGGTGACTGATCGGCGCCGTCGAATCCCACCCAGATTTCGACGTGGTCAGTTTGTTTGGTTGTCTACCCGTAACCTTCCTCTAAAGCAACCTTCTGGCAAGCTTGCTCCCAGGTACATTGGTCCTTTTTTGTGTCCTCACCCAGATTACCCCAGTAACTTACCGGCTGGCCTTGCCTCCTACCCTTCGGATCCACCCTACTTTCCATGTTTCCCTCCTTAAGCCCTTTCGCAGATCCACCCTGTCGAAACCGCAACAAAAACCCCCACTGCCTCGAGTAATTGATGAACTCCCTGCTTACACTGTCAATAAAATCCTGGATTCCCGATGGTCTCGTGGATCCCTGCAACATCTAGTCGATTGGGAAGGCTACGGTCCGGAGGAGCGTTCGTGGGTTCCGGAGAAGGATATTCTGGATCCCAACCTCATCCAAGACTTCCACCTCAACTTCCCAGATCGTCCCGCTAGGGCGTCAGGAGCCGCCCGTAAAGGGGGGGGTAATGTTACGATCCCTGCCTCCCGGCAACGGAAGAGGCAGAAGTAGGCGTAGCCTTACTCCATCAGTTTACCTATCAGTTTTCCTATTCACCACCACACCCCCATCTCATCCTACTTAAACACCTGTCTTTCCATACCTCCTTGCTCAGTATTGGTTTTCCTTTCGACCTTCCTGGTTGCGCTACTCCTACTTCTACCTAGTGTCCTTCTTGGTTTACGGTTTACGGTTTTTTCCCCTTTTGACTACGGTTTTTCAGATCACGGCTTGGCTTTGTTACTCACGTTCTGTTTTGGATCTCTGGCTTCCCCTGGACTATCGGATTGCTCTATTGTCTACGGTATCAGATCACGCTTTGGCTTCGGTAACTCGTTCCCTTTTGGATCTCTGGTTTCCCCTGGACTCTCGGCTCGTTCCTTCGACTTCGGCTTTCTTTGGATCACGGCTAGGCTTTGTCAGCTCCTGCAAGTGGGTTCATTCACTGGTTTCGGTTTCACTTACCGAATCCGTAACACTAACACCTGGGTACTGTCAACATTTGTGGTTCTTGAGAACTTCAAAGCAAGAAAGGAACTGGAGTGTTTGGTATCTGATTGGGCTGACTGGAAGAGGGTCTGAGACAAACCAATCAAAAGGATATCTGGTTTTTCTGGGTTAATTAAGTTCTGGGTAAATGATTAAGAGCAATCAACGGTTGAGTAACAGAGGATAAAAACAGGCAGGTAGAGAGAGAGGGAGAAGGAGCAGAGAGAGGAGAAAGCAAGATATAATGGAAAAGGAGAAGCTAGGTGGGGGTCTTTGTTCCAATCAGCTTTTAAGACCAGATTTGATTTATGTATTTGGACCTTCTTAAGAGAACTTACCATTATGGTGTTTTTAGGAAACTCAGATTTCCTGTACAGAAAATCCATAGGTTAAAAACATAATGGTTTGTGTATGCGTTTTTTGATGAGGAACATAAGTTTCCCTTTCACTTTGTAACATCCACATTTATGGAAAGAGATACAGTATTTAACTTTTGGTTTTCTGAAGGATGGTTTATCTCTATTTTTGGGTCTGGTAGGCATCATATAATATTTGTTTTTCTGGTCAGGATGTTAGCCTTCAAGACTTCAAGACTTCTTGTTTGTAAATAGTGTAACTTCTATGTTGTATGTTTATGTTGTGTGTTGTTTTGTTTGTATTCTTTTAACTAAAGCTGTGCCAGAGAACACAGAAGCCTCTAATTATCGCATCTACTCAGGTATATGCTTGGTAAAATTTTTACTTTGGGAGGTTATGATTATGTATTTGTAATTATTGATTATCCAAATCAATCTGTTTCTGGTAATCTCTTTTTTGTAACTTCAATATTTTTCATATTTTCACAGTCAAAGAGAAACATAAATAGTATCCATGTTCATCTGTGTTTATCCTGTGGCTCTTGCCCATTTTTGTCTTTATGCTTTTACAAGAACAAGTATCATTCATAGACTATTTTCTGAAAAACTATTGTACAATGCTCATTGCTCGTGGTACACTAATGTATTGTCCATGACAGCTAGATCACTTAATTTTAATTGACCAATGATTTTTTTCAAGTAATTGTGCTGGAAAGCTGAAAAACATTTACATAAAAAATTCTCATTACTGTTCCTGTTTATATTACATAAATATACATAACCAAATCAAATATATCATAATCAAGTTTAATAGATCAGGACGAGCGTGATTGTAAGAATCAACTGAAAGAACAGGAAGAAAGGTGCAGCGCTAAAGATTCTAAGGAGCTGGTGGTCATGCTGGGCTAACAGGCCTATAGAACTTGGCAAATTGTGTGGTAGGAAATACTGTACTGTAAGGGGTGGTATAGTAATTTACAGGGATCAGACAGATGTACTGCATGGTAACTTCCTTTGCCTGACTCCAGATAGGATACAGCTGCACATCTTCTCGCTGTATATGATTGGACTGTAGGCATCTTAAAATGAACGCCTTTTGCTTTAAAAGCTGCCAAAAAGACAACTAAACTCTACCAAACTCTAGGCTTCATTGTACAAATCAAGAAGAATACTTCAGGCATAGAAATGCTGAGAGGGGAAAGAGTCCTGTGTGTGAGAGAGACAACACTTTGAGGGAAAAGGCAAAAGTTGAAAGAAAAGCAGAACATCTGGAGAGGGAAGGGATGTGATCTGTCTTCTGCAAAAAAAACAGAAGATATATGATCCTGACCCAAATTATACCATTTCACAATATACCCATAATAAAGTACATGATGTAATCACTGAGAATACATAATCAACTCTTTCACATTAAATTGTTTTGTTGTGTTAACCAATCATTTTATTTACATTCTGGACATTTTGCATATTGTGCTTCCTCTCAGCATTCCATCCTCCAGAAAATACAAATATTCACAATGTCCACAAGTTCACAGATCAAATACTAACAAAGGCATTAAACCCCAAAGAATTTATATCATTCCTCATTAAAACATACAAACATCGTTACATTTAAATATACTTCAACTATGCCCACCCACACAAAACAAAATCACTGTACTACTGTGGAATTTAGTAGCACTTACTAAAAAACAGCAGAAGTCACCTTAGTGACCATTGTCAAAACTGTTATCTGATGCACTCCTTTAAGGAAATTACTTCTCCTCAGAGCAAGCTACACTGTATAAAGAGGATTTCACTATCTTTTCTGGGTCACATATTTCAGGCTATGATAGTCAGATGCAAGATGATAACAGTGTGCTCCTTTGGGGATGATCTTTTGTGTGTCTAGAAAAATATTATCTGACAAATTCCTGGGTACTCTGTCAAAGGGGTCACGAGGTGTCCTTCCAAACATTATATCCTCAATTCACTTTTGGGCTACCATCGTGTACAGCCATCTGCTGTTGGTTATAAATAATTAAATTCATAATTGTCTCATATTCCACTCCATTGATGGTAACCATAAATGTTGATCAGATTCCCATTAAAACTTTGCTTCAGGGCCCCAACATTGTGAAGGTACAAGGTACTAAAATAACTTAAGTATTAAAATTATTAGACTAAATTAAATTATTATTTCATTTGCTATCTTTTATATCAAGTTTGAATGTTATAAAGAAAAAGTTTTGATATGTACATATTCACATATAACAGCATAAAAATGCAAACACTCTTCCCCTATTTAAAATAAGGGAAAATGTTTTTATAAGGTAAAGGGTTTCATGTCAGCTATGCTTGAACAATTATTAAAGCAGAAACAATAAGTAATACTTACAGTAACTGACTGACTGACTGATGTAAATAATAACAAAATAAACACCTATTATTATTCAATTAACCAACAACCAATATAATACTATATACTGTATGGTTATTTATGCTTTCACTTCAATTTTCCTACAAAAATGGACATTTTATTTTGGTTTCCAATGTTTGTCAATACTGAAGAATTGTAATGTTAAAACCAGGACCAAAAAGGACCAAAAAGGACTAAACAATAATACTTACTGTATCTTTGCCTATGCTTTTGGCAAAGTTCAGTTGGCAGAGAGAGAACTATTGGCTCCTTTACTTTGTACAGATTTAAGAATGTAACTTATTTGTATTTGCTGAAGCTAATACCATGGCTTGTTTCAATAAATGGATGGAAGAGAGCCTTGAATAACTTATTTACTAGCAAGCAAAGTAACTAGAATGGTCAACACAATCCTGTATGGTTAGCTATCGCCAAAATGCATGTAGATCAAAATGCTAATGAAAGAGTCTCACAATGGCAAGTTGACAGTTAGGTTAAAAAAATAGCTTGACTCATTTATTTGCAATGTGTCCCATCTGGGACCACAACAACCACAATAAACAAAACACAAAAGATAACAGAAATGCAGACACATTACAATAACTACAAAAAACTAGACCATACACATTAGCCAGTTAGCTTAATATTTCTAGAACTCTCCTTCCTGAGTCACTATTACTGACTAAACATTTTGCAGCATCCCTTTGTATACGTTTGAGCCATACCATTATCAATGGAATAACATGAATCATAAAACAGACAAACATCAAACATACATTAACAATCTAGATTGTTACACACTTAAAGACCAACAACACAGTATAATACAGACATACATCAAATCTTTCATAATACATACACATTTTATGTGTCACTTCACCCCCCTCCCATTTGCATTGGTAAATTCCCACTGCCGTCTCCACAGGCATATAAGAGGCCTACTAAAAGCATACTGTAGGTCCTTTTTCTCCTCTTTAGGAGGAAGCTGGAAGTTAGGCCTGAAAATAGTTTCTTCACTCTTAAACCTAGTAAACATGCTTGCAAACCAATACAAATTAAAGTGGGGGGTATATTGCTACCTTTCCTCTATACCTGCCTTAAAGTATTAATCATAATCCAGTATCCTTACCCTACCTCTGTCTCCAACTTGTTCTTGCAACTTGTGCACCCACAGCATGAGAAAACATGGGTAAGTAACTGTGTAAACCAGCAAAACTACCACAATGTTTGCCATCTAAAGCTTGCTAATAAGAAAGAAAGTAATAGGTAAATTAGTGACAATTCACTATTGTTATGGCGTGGCTTGCTGATACTGACACCCACATCTTACTGACAGGCTTGGAATCCAAATGCTAGGAGCTTGGTGATCTCCAGAGGCTGGAGGAGATTTTCAAAGAGGTGGAATTCGAAGGATGTCAGAAAAGTCAGGCAAGGCTGAGGAAGGATGGAGATAGTAAAGGAAAATATCCAGTGAAGGAGGTTGTGTTCAGGACTAAAAAGATGGTGAACGCAGTCATCATGGCAGCAATGGACTGGGAAACTATGCTGCTGTGAGTGAATGTAGCTGGAGAAATGGAGACACTCATCCATGGTAGAGCGGGAGGATGATATTCTCTGGCAAATCAGGTTTGGGTCTGATTAGGAAGTTTTCAGGTAGATTCAGGCAGAGTGAAACATTTGGGGATGTAGGCCAGTACTGAGAAAGCACTGCTGAATGTCAGAAAGCATCTCAATAACAGAGCACCATCCCAGTGGGACAATAAGGTTTAAATACAGAGGAATGTTCACTGAAGCACTTATTATCCCTCATTTGGATGAGGGAGGTTGAGATAATGGGGCCAAAGTAATGTGCTGGCATGGCATCTACTCATCCATTTTCTAATCTCTTCATCCAATTCTTCATCAGAGCCTATCTCAGCAAGCAATAGGCACAAGGCAGGATATAGCTGGGAAGGAATGCCAGTCCATCACAGGGCACACACAGACACACCAACTCACACCAGAGACAATCTTCCCACAATCCAATTAGCCTACCAGTATGTCTTTGAACTGTGGGAGGAACCCAGAGCACCTGGAGGAAACCCAAGCAAACATGGGGAGAACATACAAACTTCATGCAGATAGCACTCCAGGTCTGCACTTAAACCCAGAGCCCCAGTGTTGCAACGTAGCAATGCTAACCACTGCACCACAAAGCCAAAACCTATAAATGTTTAAATCTTTAATTTCTTAAATACACAACAATAACTTATTTTTTTATTCCAAGAGTTTAACTAAAAATACATAAATGAAAACCGAAAAAAATAAAATTAGAAAAATTAATATTTTACACAGCTTCTTTGCTTTTTACACAGGGAGATAAAATATAATTAGAAAAACAAAGCTTTGTGTTTCTATGTGCCTGGGGATGTCATGTTCTTAGAGATCATAAACTGAGACTTGATTTTTATGACACTGGGCCTTAAGGTTTGATTATTAAAATAAGTGAATGCACAAAACACATGTTCTGGAATAGTAGAATATGCCATGTCACAGGAATTTTGAAATGTCTCAAAAAAAAATATTGATCATGCAAGGAATATATACTGTATTATATGATGGAAATATACCCACATCCTCGATTTATACTTTTAATTAAGAAATTCCACTTAATAAACTACAAATATTATTTTCCTTTTTAATTCCAATCAAAAGCATACAATTTTATGAAAGTTACTAAATATTTGCTTTTGCATTTCGGAACGACTTTTTAAACTCGGGTAGCCCACTCCTTCTAAAAAACACATCTATTTTTTGAGGTTCTGTTTTAAGAACAGAATTTTGGAAATGTTGATGTGTTTAAGTTCTCATAGCTATGCTTTAGGCATAAATATCAGTCTGATCACTTTTAACATTTACCTCTTACACATGTTTAACTCTGTGTTGTCTTCCCTATTTTAATGCAGAAAGAAAAGAGGTTATGTATAATTAATACTCATGTATAATCAGGGGATCTTATTTACTAAGAGCTCAATTTAAATTCTGCCTAAGAATGGGAATCATTAGTACATATTGAGAGGATACATTAGAAGCTTAAAAAATACAGCATCTACATACAGTTCTTGAAGGTGACATTAGTCATCTTGGGTCTCCTATTGAAATAATCTACTATACATTCTACATTTAAAAATATATACCAGGGATGACCTGGTCCTGATTTACAGTAGTTGTACCAATTACAAGTTAATGAAAACTTGATAATCAAAATGTATCTCAAGATTTCAGAGAGACCTAAAGACTTCCTGGATTTTAGTTCTTCCCGACCCAGGCTGACCTCCCTTGACATTGTTCAGCATACTGTAACTGGAAACATTAATTTCTCACTATTATTATTTTTAAACAATGACAACTGCAGTACTGTGGTATGAGGGCATTGCTGCCTGAGTTTAATTCCAAACCTGGGGAGCTGTCTGTGTGGAGTTTGTATGTTCTCCCCAAATTCACATGGCTTTCCTCCAGATGCTCCAGTTTTTCTCTCACAATACATACACATATGGGTAGGTTAAGTGGCTACTGGGAAAACTGGCCCTAAGGGTGAGTCTGTGTCTGTGTGTGCCCTGTGATGGTCTGGCATCCCACAAAGGGTGGATCACACCTTCATCCTGTCGCTTGCTGGGATCAGCTCTGGCTCCTCTGTGACCCCGAGTTGGAAGAAGCAGTTAGAAAATGGATGGATGAATTTACAGATACCTCTGCATTGTTGTCAAGACCACTCTGTTTTTAATGTCATTGAATATATTAATGCATCAGTGATGTGATATCTTCTTCCACTTTCATTATGTAAATATCTTGTAGTTCAGGCAGAAGATCAGATCAGTTGTAATATTTTATAGGACCTTTGAAAATTTATTCCTAAACTGTTTTTTATACTTTTATAAATAATCTTACTGAAGGTGTTCATATAAAAGGCTCAGACAGTTAAATATGGAAACACTGTACAGTTTTTCAATTGCACAATACTTTAGAATATACTGTACTTATGAAAGTAACTAGACATCATATTTAGTATGATTTATGCTGAATAATCATGTACGTTTCATCATGTAATATACTGTCTAAGAACAGTAAACCTATTAAAGCAGAACAACTGGGTTTTCCTTCTGCACAATTTCAATGTACTGTAGTAGTAGCCACTTTTTGAAAGAAGTCAGGGTGTCATTTTTAACAATGTCTTGGTAGCTTTTTTTTCTTTTTATACATTTTGATTAAATATATATTTGTATGTCTGCTGTATAAAAGGCAGCGATCTGAGGAGCACCAGGTGTTTGGCCTGAGGAACACTTTGCATCACTGTACACTTCGTACAGATGTCAACTGATTTATCCCTTCATGAACCTCAGAAATCTTAAGCAAGTGCGCCATCTTCCTGATAACTACATAATTTAGAGGAAAAGATCACTGCATCAATGGAAAACACTATCCCTTGTATTGCATGTAGCCAGTGTGATAACATAAACCAGCCTTCACTGCAATCCAAACTACTTTTTTTAATCTAACATTTAAATTAAATACAAAACACAAAGTGAATACATATAGGACCTTGTTTACACGTTTCAGAAGTTGATCATCTTCAAAGTACTGTGAACAAGAGATTAACAGTAAATGGTGGGCTTTGGTAATACTGGGATGGGAGGAGAACACAAAGCCAGAATGCTACAGTAAGTGGTATAACATGACCAGGAGGTGGCCCTCCTCCCCTCTACCCTCTGGACTAGAATTTAAAAACCGATGTTCCGCTATGATGACTGATGACACTGCTAGGAGGTGTTGTTCTGTGAATGAGCTACCAAACTAAGGTCCTTACTATTTGGTCATTAAAGACTGGAATGAAAGATTCAATGGTACTGTATGTACTGTTTAGTAAAAGAAGAAGTCCTAACTGGGCAGTGCAGTGGCTAAGGATCAACGCCTGTGGCTGGAAGGTTGCCGGTTTGAATCCCTCGGCTGGCAGAGGAATCCTACTCCGTTGGGCCCATGAGCAAGGCCCTCAACTGCTCCCGGGGTGCTGTATAAATGGCAGACCCTGCGCTCTGACCCCAAGATAATTCAATAATTAAAACATTTTTTTTTTAAATAATAGAAATTATGTTCTTATATATTGTCATTAGTTCATTGCTTTTGATTGTCTTGTCATTGTGAATGTTGAATTTCAGTGTCAAGTCCATAAAAGATGAGTGCCCTAACTTACTAGCCTTTTCTGACAAGTCTGATACATCTGAACAAAAGATACATGGATTTAGGCAACTGAAAGTTTGGCATCATCACTCAGCAGGTAACAGATTTTACTGAAGAAGTGACAGTTACAAATACTGTATCTGTTGACATAGAAAAATATAGCCTTACTTCATACTGTATGCATGTGCAATTTATATATTCTGAATTAGGGGGTGGGAAAATAATTTTATCATAATATGATAACCTTACCAAATCATATTATCACAATATCATTCTGATGATGTATGTGTATATTGCTTAAAGAAAAAATTTAAACGGGCAAATGTGCATAAAAGCACAGAACTGCAATTAATAGGCTATTCTATATTGTATACTATGTAACTTTTTTCTGATTATTTTAAGGAATGTTGACTTATTAATAATACCTAAAACAAAAACTACATGGTGTGATTTTAAAGATATAAAAAATCCCTATATATTTTAACAATATCTTCATATGTTGTATATAGCTTTTTGTAAAATGTTGTCCCTCAATAATTTTTTAACAAATAGACAATAATTATTTTATTAATGTCATTAAGGTCATTAATGTCAACTGGAATAAAAAAGCAATCAACATCTGAATCAACATTTGAATGTGTTTGTTAAAGTAATAAATAACTAGTGCAAATATGTAGTAAAATAAAAAAATAGTATTATTATAATTACTTATTATTACTATCTGTTTTACTAATGTATATTAGTATAAAATGATCGCAAATAAACAGCACTAGTCTAAACTTCCAGTTTATTTACATTCATATTATACTGTTGAAACAAACTCAGTGGTTTATCATAATAAGTAATATAAATGTTTGTCAATATTTAATTTAACTGATATTTACAGTATATATGTCACTGTCACAAAAACATTTAAAATAATTTTCTGTTGGTGAATAATTTCAGGAAAAGTACTTACACTTACTGTGAGTCTTTCTGCCTACTACTGTACTAAAGGATAGGCACACTAAAGCATTTCTGCATGTACAGCATATGAGGCTGAACACTTTTTATTTACTTACAAATAACAGATAAACAGGTAATGTTTTCAAGAAAAACTTGAAAGTATGCATATTAAGCATCAATTGTGCACGTGCACTGCACTGTAAGAGCACAGCATTGATTGTAGCTGAATGTTTGCCAACCCCTGTGTTCAGATCATATGATGGGGACAATCTGCCTCAGGGCACTGTTCTTTTCCTCAGTATGTTAACCATGGGGATGTGTTCCAGTTCGATGTTCAATGATTTTAGCTAGAGATGTGTACAGGCATGAGCTAATTAGTAAGAATGAAGGTTAAGTTCTGTTTTGCATGTAAATTATTTTCAGCTATCCAAAGGTACCAAAGAAAAAACAGGAAGCAATTAACTGATTTATATGTACAATCTATCTTCATGTGCACACATTCATCCAAGCAGACAAAGATACACTCGCATGCAGAAAGATTCTACATACTGATTCCCATTGGAATATCTGAAAAATAAATTACAGATACCATTCCTGTGCTCATGAAGATACAAGATGACTATACAGAGATTATACTGTGTTAATCGAGCATGACAAAAGATTCATGCGAAGTGGGAATGTCTTCAAATGGGAATATAAAAGGATAACGCATTCATGATGAGAATGAGTAGCACGAATAATATCAATCCATTGTCACTTCTGGTTATTTTAGAATTACTTTTTTGTAAAAAAAAAAATTCACTGCTCTAATTAAAATGAGTCACCTTTGTTATATTTTAATTTATAACGACAGTGGAAAAACAAGTCACATTATTAGTCAGCCAGCTATTTAGAAAGTGATTCAGCTACCAAATATGATACCTAAATCTTAAACTTTTATCCAACAAGTTTATCCAACAATGTTTATCCAACCTTTGAATGAAAAAGACTTGTTTTTCATAATGTCCTGGCGCATCTCAACACTTAAATTAAATTTCCTTTTCCAATAAAATGTTGTACATACCTTCCTATAAAGAGAAAAGTGGTGATGATTTACTTCCAGTATCTTCAGAGCATCCTCTAATGTGTTCCAGACCTTGGTTAGCTGTTCTATACCTTAAACAAGAAGAGGAAGACAATGGTTCATTCTGAAGGCATTGTACAATTAGCCTCTCACCACCAAGTACAGGCAGCACACACAAGAACCCAACATTCTCCCAATACCCTTATTGTTTCACATTGTGCAGGGCTCTTTTTCTCTAGTACGTTTATTTTATCAATCAAAGTCTTGTTAGATTTCATTCAGATCTTTTACCAATGTGTTCATCATCATTCCGATCCACATGACACAGTGCAGCATATGAAATCCTTTCAAACCAAGCAGAATATTAAAAGCAAATATAAAAGTGGAATCAAAAGTCCAATCAAAAATATCAAAAGTGAAAATTAAATGTATTAATTAGAATAATCGTTATCTTTGTTAAAAGGATTTCTTTAAGTATGATGGCAAAGAAATACTACATTGAGTGGCAGAGTTAGATCACAGGCTCTAAAGTAGTTCAGTATTTAATATTTTGTGCAGAAGTGTACTTGTACAGTATGTACAGTGCCTTGAAAACTCCATGCAGACAGCACCACAGGAATTGAACCCAGGGACCCAGCAGCTTAGTATCAAACTAATATAAAGTATAGAATTAGCTAGCTTTACTTTTCTGTCAAAATTTACTGTAGTATTCACTGTAATATTCTAATGATTCAGCAGCTAACTATCTGTCATGGTACAGTAAATAAGATCATAAGAATAGTTGCTTCCATATACTATATGCAACACGTTTAAATCAGGAAAACTCTCAAGATTATCAGTGATCACTTCCATCCAGCTTTTTCACTGTTTGAGCTTCTTGTTTGAGATGTTATGGATCAAAGCTAGGCCAGAGCAGTTTTGAAAAAAACAGCTGTCCTGAGGCTATTCAGTCTTTTAACTCAACACTGGTATAAAAGTATGCATTGATATTTTTGCACAAAGACTTTGACATTCCAGACAGCTAGGATGGTATTCTGCGCTTGATTGAAAGGATTTCTACTTTCACTGTAATGTAGAATTATATGGTATTGTTTTATTCAATTTTAGTTTGTGATCTGTGTAGAATTTGTTTATGATGTGTGTATGGTACTTATGCTTTTTCTTTCTTTTTTGTTTGTATCTCTGACATTTTGAGTGCACCACAAAACATTCCCAACCAGAGAGTTGGTTTGGCAATAAAGTTAACTATCTATCTTTCTTAGGTATTATTAGCTCTTAATTATCTAGTCTTTATTTTGGTGTTCTCCTTGGTTCTCCCTTTGTCTTTGCCTCCAGAGTGACTTTTCTTTGAAGTTACTTTGTTTTTTTCCCCACACTTCCCTTTCAGTTTAAATGTTTCTGGATTTGTGGATTATTTTACTAAGATGAGTGGTACCTGTCTCATTTAGATGTAATATATCACAAATATATAGATGATCTTTGCTATGGAAAGGTTTTCAGTGAGAAGGAGAAAAATGAAGACTTCTTCTGCACATGATGTCCTCATCCTCATGTGTTGTGGTGAAGGTTCAATGTTTGTAGTTGTTCAGCTTGACCAGGTTCTTGTACAATTCATGAGAAAACCACTAATTTACTCCTGTTGCTTCCAATTTAGTTGTACCTGTAATGGATGGAAAGTGTGCAGTTTATAACAAGGTTGTTTGGGCCTACATGTGCCTTAATTTTGGAGTTGTTGTCTCCTGGCCCCCAGTTCAGATCTCTGTTGCTGTTTTCTGAAGAATAGAGTCTCCAAAAAATGCCACTTTTCTTTTTGCTTTTGTCACGGAGATATACTTATCAAGGAAGCCACGAGAGAGAGTTCTCACCTGAGTAAGGTCTTTATTTCAATATTGCAATATTGGGAGCCCTGCTGTCACTCTGCAGAGTGCGTCAGAGACTCCACTTGCTACAGGCAGTACAGGCTTGTTATAAAGATGTTGTATGCAGTGGAATAATACAGCACTTAGTCCTCATCTAATACTTCCCCTTTCCTTAGGACCAGTAAGATTACAACATAGAAACGAAAGAAGAAGCGCCAATACATGTTGTGCAAAGTTTAGCAATTGCACTCGGCTAATTTGGTCATCTAGACAATTATGTCCTTTCTTGACAACTGTCTTCCGACAACCTGCATGCAGCACAGCAGTTACATCATTGTCATATATTTCTCTAAAGCTCTTTAACATTTTAACATCAATTTACCCATTAGATTTCCATTTCACTTTCCTAGCAGAACTGGCAGTAAATGTAGTTGAGACCAGTGTTTGAGATTTTGGGTCGGCAATAGTCATGTCCTGTGAGCTGCTGCCTTGAGTCCCCAGATCCTAAAAAGTAGCAAATTGATTTGGTGATGCTGAGTGCTATTTTTGGAATAATTTTTTCAAGCTTTTGCTTTTTGAAGCTGAGAACAGATTCTCTGTCTGTTTGTACAGGTTGTTTTTCTGACAGTTAAGGGGTGCATGCCTCCCCAAAAGGTAATTTTGACATTTCTTTTGTCTCTTGGAGACCTTTTGAGTGCTTTTAGCTCCTTCTCCTTGGAACTAACTTCAAACAGGATCAAGATTTTGTGGTAGTTACCACAGATGCATAGTAGCCATTGTGTTAGGGTTCCTTCACAATGTTTTTTTTAGTATTACATCTATACTACTCATGATCAGGCAAATATATTTTCTTGGAAATAAGAAATAGCTTTTCTGTTTCTCTACAGATGCTTAAACGCTGTCAGATTTCCTGCTTAAAATAACTTTTTCAGAACCTCTTGAGAAACTGACTAGCCTCTGAAAATTATAAGTCAAAGTAAAATGAACATTATTAATGAATAAATCACTCTAGTTGAAAGCTAAACACAATAAATTACTGACTAAAATATGTTGTTTGGCAAATAAGCAGAAAATTATATTAATCTGGCTGCTTATTCTCCCTGTAAGTACACTTTTTCTCTGAACACTTCAACATTCTGTCCTGTAGTGAAAGCTCAGGAGTCATTGACCTGGGTATGCATGACTACCTCTGGAATTAGCTTACTTGTCTTTGAAGTCAGAGCAAGACCTGAGTGCTAGCCAGCTAATTGTCTGGGTTTTCAGGTGCTTATTATTTCACAATTTGTCCTAAAATGATTGTCCTGAGAACTCCTGAGTACAGAACATTGAACCCATAATATAAATGACTTTATATAAGTTTATTCCCAGACATTGGTTGGTCTGGAATGTATCCTCTGCAATAAATGATGCAATACTGTCCAACTTCTGAAATGTAATATGATGTTGACCGGTATCCATAATAATTTCAGACTTTTTGTTCGTTTACCATACTGATGACTAGACCAACAAAATGTTTTGAAGGTCTTATTGGGGCGGAGCGGTGGCTAAGGATCTGTGCCTGTGGCTGAAGGTTGCCAGTTCAAATCTGGCAGGGGAATCCTACTCTGTTGGGCCCCTGAGCAAGGCCCTTAACCCCAGCTACTCCAGGGGTGCTGTACAATGGCAGACCCTGAGCTATGACCCCAGGCTCTCTCCCTATCTGCGTGTCTCATGGAGAGCAAGCTGGGGTATGTGAAAAGACAAATTCCTAATGCAAGAAATTGCATAGGGTTAATAAAGTGATGTTACAAAGGATAAAGAATATGAATAATTTCCGTTCTGAAATGATTTATAACATCAACTTCGTTAGCATTTTAAATAATAAAATAATAAAACACTCTACATAACAAAAACACACCACATGAGTCGACTCAGCTGTATATTTAGGGTTCAGGACAGAATTTTAAATATGCAATAAACTAATGAATCTTGCCTGTTTACGAATTCATCTATGTATCCATTCATCACTTATAGTCATTTCATCCACCAGAGAATCATAACAAGCTGGAGACACAGAGTGCAAGGTAAAACTACACCCAGGACAAGACACATACACACAGGGACAATTTAAAGACACTAAATAGCCACATACATACAACACAACATACATGAACACTGCAAGAACATGCAAGCCCCACACAGCAGCCACCCCAAGTTAGACCAAACCCAGGATCTAAGAGCTGTACGGTACCACCATGCCACACTGATTTGATGGTTCACTCTTAGAAAAACGTTGGATTTAAACTTTGTGCAGATTCCAGTCTACAAAATATGGTAGATTGCCCATTCAATGGGTGCAGCGTCAAAGGGATTATCACTAGGGGGAGCTAAGAGGCTTTCTTTTTCATAGACTGTACCTTTACCTGACAAAGATCTTGGATATGAATGCGCACAGGGGGTTAATTAGAAGGATTTATATATCAGGTGATAATCTCTTACTGTTTGGGAGGGTGGAGTTTGTTAGACTAGACTTGTTTGTTAGACATGAGGATTTAGTGCAATACATGCAATGGTGCAATATGCTGTATTTGGCATACTGCATATTGCACTATTTGGTCATAATGTATTGCATACACCCTGGACATATAGCAGTTCTATTTATATTGAGTTTTATTTTATTTTATTCAGTTTTTATTGCACAATTATTATGTAACTTTATTTTGTAACTTTTAATTATGTGATTTTTATTTTTATTTCCCCCCGGTGAGCTTGCAAAAAAGACATTTCGTTGCCAACAAATACTGCAGCATACTGTATTGTTGTGCATTTGATAAATAAACTTTGATTGATTAATTGATTGATTGATAGTGGTAACAGTATAGAGTTAAGCAGGATACTGTATCCAGTATCTTTAGAGTTTGCTGTTTTTATAAAGTGTTTTGTCTCAGTCCATAATAAAGCTAGGACTGGCTACAGGAACCTTCATTTGACATCTGTGTAAGAAGTATTTTCACTAAACATTACAATTTTTTTAAATTTAATACTAATACTGTACACATTACTACAGTTTATTTCATAAAAATAATATACAGTATTAAGCTAAAACACAAAATGAATGTACAATGACATGTCAGTACAAATCTATTGTCAATCATGATTTTTTATTAAAGTAAGATACAATATTATTTTTTACAATTATCTTAAACTGATGTGTATGACATATGACTTTGGAATTAAACTAGACTGTAAAATCTGTAAAAGACTGTAAAAGTCTGACTGATGATGCATAGAAATGTCCAATGTAATACAGTATCTTTAAGATGGTGGCATTGTAATTCTCCAGCTTACAGAACAGATGATAACTATACTTAATATCATAAACAAGATTTACACTAATACTAATAAATATGATTTTTCCTCTTAGATCACTGTCCTAAAAATGTACATCCAATGTTTGTGAAAAATTAACATAGAAATGTGCTAATATACAGTATAAATATTGATATATTTTTAAAAAACAAGTGTATTTACAAGGGGGAAATGCCTTGATACTGATTGAGAACAAATTATGAAATGGGTCCAAAGATGAATGTGACTAAATTATTATACAATCTCTATCAATTAACTTTAAAAACATAACTGTGCGACTTCTTTTTAAAGGTATTTGGGATAGGTATCTTGGAATATTAATTTGCATTTACTGGCTCAGAATTCAATAGACTTCCATGAAGTAACATACATTTGACACCCAAAGAAGGCTCCACAGATAAAATGTTGTTTCTTCTCTTTTTAGCATGGAATAAACCTTTACTTGTTCCTATGAAGTAACATATGCTTACACAGAAAACATAATAATTATCATTTTTTTCTATTTGAAAATTAGTTTAAAAAATGAATGAATCATGAATATGAAACAGAATACATGTAATTCTTTTTCTGTCTTAGCAGTGTATAGTATATTAAACCGCTGCTCACATAGTGTTAAATTAAAATAATAATATAAAGTATTTTTTCCTACTTAACAGTGACAGATGATGTTAAGTAACCATTTCTTATGTTTATAACTGAACATGTATAAGTACTGGTTGCTAGTTTATGCTAGTTTATTTATCCAAGAAACATCATTACCTTAAATACAGTAGATAAAACTGTATATAATGGTAAAAAATGCCATTATATACAACATCATATAAATCATATAAAAAATCATTTGCTATGATATCACAATATGGTTATTGTTTGCTAATTTAAAGCAACAAAATGTCATATTCTTAAAACTGAAAATTAAAAAATGTCAAAATTTCCATTTGAAAAATTGAACAAGTGAAATATAATATCAACTATTTGAAATTATTTTAATATCTTATTCTCTTTAATTTCATTTTGCTAAAATGCAATCTAAGAATATGCGTCAAATGATTCTGCTGCGCAAGTGTTTTTTTTTCCCAGAAACCACAGGAAATGGTCGAGGTATGACTGTCTGTTTAGAATGTACTGTGACTGTCAAAACATTAGAAGAATTGTTTAACAAAGCACATCTCTCCTAGTTCATTGTTTGAGTGGAAACAGGTGGGTTTGGTCTGGTGTGGAAAGTTACACACTACATTAAAACATCTGGTGCTTGTCACAATACATTACAACTATCTGTGGCCTTGACTTGTCATGATCTGCTAAAATCTACAACAGCACTTTCTAACCGTAGCTGGCTGCATACAGAAATGATGGAAATGTTGGCAGTGTGATCAGTGTAAGAGGGCATGCCACCTGTAGCCAGGAAGCCAGTGTTAAGCTATTTATAGCACTAAAAGATGTAGTTTTAGATGTGTTTAAAATCTAAGAGTTACTTGTGTGGTTCAAAAGGCTGGTTTATACAGTATGTATTAATGCAAAATCAACTGGTTGTAAAGAAAAGTACTTCCAAATACAATAATGCCATGCTTAGCACAAGAATGTCTGAATCAACTTCTAGATGCTTGGAGGCTCCTAAATGGTTCAACCAGTAACACTGCTTATACAGTCTGCAGGATAAGCCGTACAGCACAAATGTTGCCAGTCTGAGCCTGGACCCAGTATCACACAGTCTAATTGGCATAGGCACCTCTACTATGTACACGGGTAGGAATGTACCAATTCTGAAACTGTGTGCTTCCCTCAGGTACTCCCAGCTTTAAATTATACATTTACTGTACCAGCTCATCATCAATACTAATAGCATACACTGGATATCTTTGGAAAGTCAGAATCATTTGTGAAAAAAAGTATTCTAATCAAGAAGGAAATGTGCTTTTAAAATCATTAATTTAAATGAACCAACATGCAGGAACCATGAGAAAGCAGTAAACTTGTACATGACAAACTGAAATGAATGGGCTTTAACCAGTGCAGCTCAAACAAGTTAAAATACAAACAATTAAAAACAAAAGAAGAGTTAAACAGAAACTCTATAGATCAAAAAGTCTCTTAAATAAAACACACACTCGAGGAGCAGGAAAGTTCTGTCACGGATTCAAATCTTTCCTATGTACATACTTTACAAGTACAGCATGTTACCTCACTGGCAAAATGTCTAGAACCATTGGCTAGGGATGTACTGTAAGTTGTAATAGATAATATGTAAAAACAGAATTAATAAATTTAGAAATGAACACTGTATGACACAACACTTCTAACATGTTTAATCTGTTATGTTAAAGCTGTTTTGTTTAAATCTGCATGATATTAACTGGGGATTTTTAAAAAATGGAAGCCTTATTTCATGTCAGTGCTGTTTAAAAGTAGAGATAAAATACAAATCTAATGTAAGGTTCTGTTACTTTTTGTCACTTTGTTCACAGCTTAGCAACTTCTAAACATCAGTTTGGTTTAACTAACAAAAACAAAACCAATCCTTGAAACAAAGTTAAGGTAACAGTACAACAATACATCTAAAACCACCCTAGCAACCACTAGTTAATTGATTAAAGTTCCTTGAGTCTACTGTCGTATTGGCATCAAAACTGTTTTAACTAGTCAACAATGAAACATTCTGAACTTAGTAAAATTAATTTGAATACAAAATACTGTACATATGCTGACTAAAATCCTGTTGGCTGTTCTTAGACCCATATATGCAAGAATCATACTTGGCACAATAATATTCTTTCAGACTTTGCTTCTTTGCATATGGTTTACTTATTTACTGGACATATATACTGTACAGTACATATAATTGTTTAACTGCTAATCCAGTTCAGGGTTGGGGGAGCTGGAATCTATCCCAGAAAGCAACGGATGCAAGGCAGGATACACCCTGGATGAGAAACCAGCCCATTGCGGAGCAGTTATTCAGATCAATGCAGTTACAAGTGAAATGTATCCCTTTCAAAAACAAGCAGATCTTTGCAGACAAATGTTTAATGCCTGCTAAGAAAATGGTAATTTTTTTAAACATCAGTTTGTTGTCTTTATCCTAGAAATCCAAAGTTCTGTGTAGGCAGCATTAAATGGTCAATAAACAGAGATACTATATGGAAAGCATGTCAGCTCCTATTTAAGCAATGGATTGATCCAATAAGGTCATTCAGAGCTCATCTGGAATGAAATTCAGTATTTCAGTTCCCAGTCAAAGTAAGAATCAAAGAACCTATTGCTTACACTCCAAATGGGGTTTTCCATTGTTTCATGATTCAAGTTTCAAAGCTTTGTAATAATTTGTGTTTTTAGTGTTTACACAAATGAATACATTAAGATAAATTTAAACATTTAAAAAAGAACACTAACATGATTTGTGAACATTGTAAAGTTTTGAGGACACAAAAATAGTCCAACACTAAACAGAAAATTCTAATTAATAAACCCTGATATTTCATTTTGTGGGACACACTGAAGGGAGACTAAACACTCTGGCACAGTGGTTAAGCCTCTGGCCTGGACAGCCATGAGTTCAAATCCCAGGTTAAATGCTGCTGTTACAGTATATCCTTGAGCAACATGTTTCACTTAAATATCTCCACTAAGCACATCTCCTGGTTGTTATTGTCAAAGTGAATTTGTTCTTAACTGACCCACCTGGAAAACTGTGACCTGATCTTCTCAGACCTCAGGAGCTAAGCAAGACCAGGTTTTCTCAGTACTAGAATGGGAGGCCTCTAAAGTCCAGATTGCTATTACCAGTTGGAAGACCAATCAGTATCATTATTCTCTTTGGACCAGAGTTTCCAAATAAATGCTCCAGTATGACGACAGGAACACTGCGCTGCAGGAGATGCTGTCCTTCACGTTAAACTGAGGTCCTGACTGTTCTAGCAGGCGCGTTAACCCTGATGCCCACATAAAATTCAATTTCATGCTTGCACAAACATACAGTAATTCAATTGATAAAGGAGTTTTGCTTTTCTCCACCAGCTCTGCTGTGTGGTAGGGCTGCCAGCACAAAATGGCTGCAGTGTGTTTCCCAGGTGTGGGTTCTGCTTGAATGGAGGGCAATGTGAACAGAGTCAAAGCTCTCAATTCTTTGAGATAATTATTAATGTGAAAAATAATGAATAATATTACATTTATGATTAATGGGCAGCAAGGTGATGCAATGGTTAGCATTACTGCTTTTCTGCATTGAGGCTGTGGGTTCAATTCTGGGCCTGGGGTGCTACTTGTGTGGAGTTTGTATGTCCTCCCCATGTTCACATGGGTTTCCTCTGGGTGTTCCGGTTTCCTCCCCCAGTCCAAAGACACACTGGTACTGAAAAGTAGTTTCCATGTCTGTGTGTGTGTCATGCAATGAACTGATTTTCCATTCATGCTTGGCCCTGGGTCTTTCGTGGCCTTGTATTGGATAAAGCAGTTAGAAAATGGACGTATGGATTAACAATTTGGGGGGAGGTTTAGGGGGTATTGAACTTTTGTCATGATGTTGAAAATTTGAAAACTGAGAAAGAAGAGCAACAGCACAATTCATTTATCCTTTATGAAATGCAGTTCAATTTGAGATGTGTATAGTGAAACAAAATTCCAAAGCATGTGCGATTTGATTTGCTCTATGCCACGTCTTTCATTTTTATTTCTGAGAATGAACTAACATTTTTATTTTTGCACTGACATTCCACAAGTTTACAACTGAATCACCTTCAACTGGATAAAGTCTTGATAAGAAATTGTAAAAATATCTCTCACAGCGCACTCATCACACTTAGCTTCTCTCAATATCAGTATAAGAACCCTGGAATTTAAATTCAGTACTTAAAGATTGCATTTTTACTTTCGAAGATTAATAGAATTTCTTATTCTTTTCAGCTACTTTTCTGCATAATGTTACGAAACACACATTTCAAGTTCTGTTAATGCATGAAGTGTTTATACACAAAAAGCCAAAGTTCCTTTTGGGGCACAATTCACGTACTGTACAGGGATACATTAAAAACGCAAAAAAAAATAATATTAGAAGAACAAAGAGTTAACGGTAAATATGGTATATTGTATATTGTATAATGTGACGATGTTAAAGAAAACCACAACTACAGTATATATAGTGTAGTTTCCGGGAAACCACTCAATATGAACACACAGGTTTTAAATAGTACGTCCCAAACTGTGTAGAAAACAAACTGGTACAGTATATTTCCAAAACAAGAATCTAAGCCTTTTTAGAAACACATTTTAAACAGTTATTGGTCCACCGCAAAGACTTACATTCCCGTGTCCGCAGCCCCCGGCAAAAGACGATAAATGAGTAATCCTTAAAAAGCACAGCTTTAGTAGAGGTGGCAGCTTGTTAGACCTTTTACTAAATATTCCTAAATGGGATTAACATAAAATGTTAATATGCAAAAAATAAATATAAATTGTATATAAAATGATTTAGGATGCAAATCTCAGAAAAGAAATGTTCAATTATTTCTTGGCCAAGTTGGAGGTCTTGATCAATTACAAGTCCACTCTTTGAACACTGTTTTTCTGTGTTGATATGATCAATTGGTATATTAATCTAGTATTTCTCCTATTATTATCGATACTAATAATAAATTAACAGGTACCCACGCCACAACAGATAATTAATTTGAAATACATTGGAAACGTGGTATGTTATCGCCGCTTTTTACAGATGACTGAAACAGTTTTATTAAAAATATAAAAATGTATACTTCCAATTATTCACGTAATTTGCGTGAAGGGCAATTTTAAAACACAAAAGTTTAATAGGAAGATCTGATGTCTGATCAAAAACGA
This sequence comes from Atractosteus spatula, assembly GCF_055471065.1. NCBI lineage: Eukaryota > Metazoa > Chordata > Actinopteri > Semionotiformes > Lepisosteidae > Atractosteus > Atractosteus spatula. The sequence continues at coordinate 30,578,260 of NC_142711.1, read as the reverse complement.
ATTCTCTCAACACTAAAAATATAAATCGCTAATCCCAAAATCCGAAAAAATAAACACACTACTTGCCTTTTCCTTAACACAAGATTGTTTACTGATAATCAACTCAAAAATGCAAAAGCACAGTCAAAATACCACCCACATTCAACTTCCCGGTTATTAAACCTGAAAAGTTTTCAGGCTACATATTTTTTCATTTAAATGACATGGCGTGTTCACCGGGTTTTAACAATCTTCACATAGAATGTAACAAATTAATATACTCACAACTCCATTTGCCCCCACGGCGGTAAAATATTTATCGTGTCCGATGATAAAATACCACAATGCACGTGTATGCAAAGACTTAGGATAGCCTTTTCTCTTCTTTAACAAGAAATGCGCTTCTTAATACAAGCAAGAGACAAAAGTGCTTTTCGTCGCACTTGTGCATTAGGTAAACTCCATGCATACATTCCTCTTTATTTTGTTAGAAAAATAATGCATCCCCTCCTCTCGTGACAATAATTGTCACTTTAGTGAAGGCTATAGCAGTCTCCATGCGTCCAGACCATCTAGCAAATAACAGTGATGTCACTGGTATCAGCAGACAGAAGTAAGTGTGTGTGTATTCGTTAGTGTCAATGTGGAGACCAAATCTGTACAACAATCGCCACAAACATACAGGTAATCAACATGGGAAAAATGTCCAAGGTGTAGATTACTTTTCCATAAACCAAATGTCATTTTTTTTACGCTTTTAACAAGTCTTTCTCGCGGTCTTTAAACCGGTGTGGAATCTCTGGGAGGAGTTCAATGTAGTAAACACAGAATGAAAGCGAATAAGAAGTTCTGCAGTACTGTACAATAGTTACGAGAGTATCCCGTTTAATTCTATAAGGTCACATTTCTTATAGTCAAACCTTTTTGGAAATTTGGACTTTCGTGTTTGGATTTTTCCCATTTGGAGCTCATTTTAATGTACTCTCTCTTTATATAATTGCTCATTTATATACTGTTGTGCTTTTTATCCCAAGGTTAACAAAAGACACCAGGAATCCCGGATTAGAACTGTTTCACGGGGTCTTTGACGTCCACGGTTTATCCTCTTCTGGGGACCGATGATACTATCGATCTCATTCGATATACCTGTACAGTACTTCGTAAACGGATTAGAAAATGGATTTATGGACAATAACCAAAAGGTTTGTATAGAAATGTCATAATCCCTCAATAGCTATGACTAGCTGCTTTGAGAAACTTCAATACTGATGTAGAGTGGTATTTTTTTTTCTTTTTGTGTTATACATTTTGCTGGGATATAACTTTTATGCTTTAAAACTATTACTTTTTTTTGGAAACCCTATTACACATGTGGTTTGCTATTCGATTAAAGACCCCGTTGAATTCAAAAGCTACATTACTATGGTTCAATGCACTACCTAGCTTGATTGACGGATTTCTCTTTAAATTACAAATTCATATTCAATTTCTAAAACCCACTGAGTTAAGAAAGTCGCAAAAATGCAATAGATTAGAGAATACGCATATAACAATGCATATACTGTAAAAATGTTGTTTGGAATCATTGTTTTGAAAAGCCATGAAAATACTTTCTTAAAACATTTAAAGAATATTTAATACTGGCTTAATTGATTTTAAGATCAGAGGTTTACTGTCATACATCTGCTAATTACTAAATCTGTTTCAAATGTTTTCATAGGGAGCTGTATTTTGTCTCTTAAAACATGAAGAGATGTCTCATTTTACTAAGAATGTCAGTAGCCTGGTGAAGGAAGCAGAGGAGGGAGATGGCAATAGACTCAGTCAGAGTGGTGGCAGTGATAGTGGTACAGTTCCAATGGGAAATACTGCAATGCCTCTCCTTCATGTCCCAAAGGAAAACACTGAACTCCTGGAAGTGAAACAGCTGTTTACTTTGGCACTGACAACAGCCAGAGGCCTGTTGTAAACACTGGCCTGAAACCCCCTCTACAAGGGGACATATAGTGAAGAGCATCTCAATTTCTTGAGGAACTAACTGGTGCTCTGGTGGCAACTTGATCATCTGGGGCAACAGGGGATGATGCCTTTGTCTCTGGAGGTGGGGGGGGATATTTGGACAGGATATAGGATATCATTGATTTACCAAAAAAAATCTCAAAACCAAATGTAATGAGAATGATTTTTGCTGCCAAAATATTGCATTTTTATTATTCATGTTCATTTTATTATGCATTCAAGAAAATACCAGTCATATATAGTATAACAGCTGAAACATTGTTTCTTCTTTATTTTCAGCCTGGAACTTTGCAGTAATTTGATATCTTCCGGAGCTGATGGTCCTCATGTGATCAACAGGCATTTAAACAATGGTGACTCCTTTTCTCCTTGTTTTTTTGTTGCCTTTTTATTATTTTCAACAGTATTTTTAACATTTGCACAATAAATGTCATGAAAGTAATATTAGAACGTAGAAGCAATGAAATGTTTGTTGTAGTCACAAACCTTTAAAATTATCTTCATACTGCATATATGTGTTAAAGAATTGTACATTCTGTAGTAAAGAATTTTAAATTTTAGTCATTTTAATATCTGACAGATTACCTTATAAATCTTTACTGTGTAAACTGTGCTAGAATTGCTTTAGAAGATTAGCCCATGGAAGTGATTTTAACAAAGAAAGAAAACTAACAAACAGAGATCAAGATTAATTCCAACATATCTTTGCTGCCAGGGGATGTTTACAGTCAGATTTACAGAGAATAGACTCGGGCATAATCTGAACTCAGAAAAAGGAGAAGCTGCTTTGGGGAAAAAAAGCATTTTTCACAGAAGAGCTTGATTTAATATTACTGAAGTTTGTGTCTACAGCGGGACTTACTTTTTCTTTTTGTTTCCCTTTTTTCGTTTTTACACTGTATATTTACTTTGCATGGTGTCTACTTAAAATGTTTACAAACAAAAAAAGTGCAAGACCACAATTAGATTTATCCTCATCCTGTGATAATGTTTTCTAAAGAGGTACATTTAAAATATACTGTTATTCCTTAAATAGTCATTTGTAGGTATATCACAAATGACAATGAAAATAATCCCTTGCTTTATACAGAGTGCAGTTTGTCAGTTGTATGTTGGTAAAAAAGACAGAAAACTACATTCTAGCATATAGTAAAACTAACAATACAAAAAGTGGTAAATGCTTAGTTTAAATGTCAGTTATTTTATTGAAGAACTGATTTAACAGATTACATTATTTATGTATTTTGTTTAATTATGCTTTATATTACAGTACTTTTTTGCAAGTGTGTGTAGTAGCCTAATACCTAAACTATGCTGCTCTGTCACTATGGTAAAGTGGTCTCCTGGGTAAAGATAATAGACATAATTTTAATAAAATAATAACTTTAATAAAATTGAAATACCTTTGCTAACACACTACCACAGCTGGTTAATTATGATATATTCAGATAAAATTAATCTATGTCTTTAAGGCACTGTGGCTAAATAGTTTTCAGCATGAGCTGAGCCAGATTATTGGTATTACCTATGATTAACTTTATGATTTCATTTCTTATTTATGACTTATTTAAGAGCTACATTGATTATTTGTTCTTAGAAATGCTTTTTGCAAGGGCAGACGATTGCCATTGCAACTAGACAAGGTCAAAAGATATTAATGGGAATTCAAGTAAATAAAATGATTCCCTGTTAAATTACGCATTATCTGTTCTAGCTGCAAACATTGTTTGCAATGCATTGCCGAAAATAGGCATTATAGTTTATTTCTCTGCTGAATGCAAGTAAAAGTCAGGAAATCCCCGTGGTGCTGCCATACTGTCATAGAGTGGGCTGATGAGTGACACTGAGTCAGTCAGGGGGGCTCCAGGACTGCCTGGTAGGGGATTGTGATGGGTAACTAAGAGATGGGCAGAGAGATGGACTGCTGGGCAGTTATGCTGCAATAGAGACAGTTCCTTAGGTAAGTGACAAGCCCAGTAGCTTCTCTGGGAATCTTTGAAGATTCAGAATGACAGACTATTGCCCAGACCATCATTTGTTTTCATAGCAGTCAAGTGCCATTAGTATTTTAACTCCTTCGCCTTCTTAGGCTTCCTAAGATTTCTGAATAATAGAGCATGGTAATGCATGGAAAATACAGAAGGAAAGACGAGTTACTGCAACATACAATTGAAACTGTTTCCTAAGATATTCTGCAGTGGTCTACAGGAGATCATGTTTGCAAGAGGAAGAGCTTGACCAACACGAGGGTTCATTACTTTTAAAAACAGACTCTATTTTGCAACATTATTTCCTTGACACATTAAACAGGAGTGTGTTTTTGATATGACAACATTTTCCAGATCATGTTCTGGAACTGTTCCCTTCTGGTACATGAAAAGCATGCATGTGAACTTTTGAAAAATAATATTTGTATCTTACTGTACATTTAACATATTGACACTGATTTGTGAATACATGTTGTGGTTCATCATAGGGCTGATAGCTGCAAAGTGGTTGATTTTCTATATTAATAGATGATTTAAATATACATGATACAGGTGCAAAACATTAAATATAATTTCTAAATGTATGTTAATATGATGGATACCAGACACAGCATTGCAGATGGAGGGTCTACTGGACCATAACAGCTTCTGAACTAATGTGTGTTTCTTATTTCTGCATTTTATGTACAGTACATATGATAAAAAAACTGGCATTATTCAGCAATGTTAAAATGAAACAGTGGATAGAAAATAGAATCATCAGGAGGCTAGTTGCTGCAAGTTTTCATCCATGGACATGGACTTGCATTTAATTTTGGGTCCCATACCAAAGTATGCTGGTGGCCCTAGTCTGGGGCTTAATGAGCATTAGGATACACTATAAAACCATCACATGAGTTAACAGAAGTTGGCATGGTATTTTGTACTGTATGTTCTTAGTGTTCCAGGGGTGCCATCAGTTCATGTGCTGATATGACAGCATGTTCAATTTGTTTTCACTGGTTGCCATGGTAAGAGGAGTTCATGAGTAATGGAGTTTGTATAACGTGCTTGCAGTGGCACAGCATTCTCATTTAATAAAAAAGTTATTTTTAGATGTCTTCAATCCCTTTCTCTTCAACAGTGTGTAAGGCAGAATTCAGGTACTCAATGTGCAACTACAGTAAAAGAAACAGTCCAACAGTTATGTTTAAAAATAGCCAGTCAAGTTTATTAGAATAAAAATGTCCCTCAAAAATCTATTTTTGTATCCTCAATGGTTAGTTTAAAAATCAATCCTATACTAAAAAGAGAGCCAAAACTGTGCTTAAAATTTGCAACCTACTGTATACCCCAGCACTCAGCGATTGTCCAGTCTTTCAAAACTTTTTAATTTATTTTATTTTTCAATTTCTTCCTGGAATTTGGGATCCTGATTTCAAATTCTTTACCTCAATTTTCTCCTCTCCCCTACCCATTCCTGTGTTTTCTTTTGTCTTATATTCCCTACTTCTACCACATTTATGCTAAGAGCAACAAAAGACGTTAATAATGTGTAACAGCTACCAGTTAGATGTGAGTGGTAAATATAATGAACTTCCATGACACAACACTGCAACATACCATAGGATGTTCATATACCTATTGTGAGTTGCTATGATCTTGCTTTTTAATTTTTTTAATGTGAATTCAAGATTAATTGTTGGTTTCCTCTCATCCTTACTAAACTTGTTCATAACATTTATATACCTCCTGCTTGTGTCTAAAATGTCTAACAACATTTTCACAGCAATGAGCACAAAACTAAAACATCTCTCTAAATTTACCATGGTGAAATGTTTCTCCTAAGTATGATTTTTTAAAGGAAATGTGTACAAAATATTAGACATACTGTATGATAATTTTTATGCAATGCATATTTAAATAACTGGATATGTAAACAGTATATGATGGAACTAAAACAGTAACCTGACCTACTTCCCTTATAAAGTCACATAAAGGTGCCCAACCGAAATAAATGTGATTGTGCTCAGTTGCATTGAACTGAAAAGAATTTTAGAAACAGCTGTCCCTACTTCTGATATAATGTGTCCATGTAGACCTTGATTTATTAGTATGATTTCAGGGCTCTGCATATACAGCATGTCCTAGAAGCTTATACAGGTAGTATACACTTAAATACCTGTATATATACACACAGTATATAATTTATAATGTATTTCACCCAGTTTTCCAGTTGTTACTTAGCAAGGTGCTCATTGAGGTCCTGAGTACAGACAAACACAGACATTCACATAAGAATGAATTTTCCCAGAAGCCAATTAACCTATCAGTATGTTTTCAGACTGCAGGAGGAAAGCTGAACACCATTACATTAACCCCCTATAGATAGCATCACAGATCTAGCATCAAACCTAGGGCCCCAGTGCTGCAAGGCAGCAATGCAAACTTCTGTGCCACCATGCCTCCCTTAACAATAAGATCACATTGTTAATTCAACTGACACTCATTAGTGACATACAAATATTATAGACTACCATACAGTGCCAGTATGCTATCATGTTGATCATCTATGCTCTTTTTGCTGATTCCTGCCCACATTGTAACAGATTCAGCTCCTCATCAATTCTGATCAGCAACATCATACTATTGATAATGGAAAATCTGGTTAATTGGTATTTCTGAGTCCAATTTTAAATGTTTGCCAGTAAACCAATAACATTTTAAAAATAGCTAAACATGCTATAACTTCGGTGAATTATTCTAAATCTACATCAGCAATCAGTAAAAGTTAAGTAAACATTTTAACTTTATCCTACATTTATATAAAAAGAAGCCTAAAAGGGAAATGGGTTTATTTTCAGACCACAATTTTCAAACGGATTCAAATCCAAGCCAGACTTGGAGACCTAGTTTTCCCAGGAACATTATGACCTAACCCTTAAAATAGTAATAGATGGATCTCATAAACCTGCTTATGATTCTGTACATAGTGAAAAAACTTGGCACTTGCAATGTGACAAAAGTCAATTTATCTGTCCTAGTTACATCATGTCACAATATCAGGCATTGTCACAACTGTGGTAGCCAGTCACTGGCCCCATTCTGCCTATTGTTTGCTCCCCTTCACAGCTGTGTCTCAGCAAAGTATGGCAGAGTCAGAGGGGTGGTCATAAGACCATCATAGGATCAGAAACATTGGAAAGACAAGCAATTTCTGAAAGCGTTACTGAAGCCTGGACTTATCACTTCCAGATTTTTTTGGTACTATTATTAAATTACAAATTTATTCAGTAATAATAGAGGTGAGGGCAGATGGCAGAGACTTGCTTTCCACATAAAACCCAAACGTACAGTAAAATGTTTAATATCTCAAAATAGTGAAGTGTTTTTGTCACTTTTCAAAAATGTCTTGTTTTCCAATTTTTAATAAAGTAAATACGTTCAATATGAACATTTCATCCAAGGTCACATAACAAATGCACACATACTGTATGCAGTAGCTGCAGTATTGTAAAAAAGAGGTACAGTAAGGTGTCTTGAATAGTACTGTGCTTACTCTTGAATGTCTTAGACTGCATTTTATATAAACAACATTCCTCCCATACTAAAAATAGCACTTAACTTACACAGAAGGGCATAAACTATCAAATATAAGTGGTATTGACTGAACACAGTTAAATGTTTGCTTATGAAATAAATATTATCTTGATGTTGCTTAGAATAAACTTAGATTCAGGGAAGAAATGCATAGTCAATTTATTCTATACAGCTACCATTCCGTAAAGCTACTCTCAGGCATAATAAACCTGAAGGAAATTGTTATTTCCTTGATGTAATGACCTGCTATGACCTTGAAAGGCACGCATAGTAAGTGTTGCCTTAAGTGAATCTTTTTATAACTGTAACTTAGTTAATTTTATTATATTGCAGCACTTCTTGACTGGATGTGACCAGGCTTTCAAGAGCACACACAGGCAAATGGTCCATACCATCCACTCTTGAGGTTGCACTAGTGATTTTGTGAATTTGTGACAAGTCTGTGGGAAAGGATTGTGGGACACAGTGTTTCAATGTGTTTGTTTTTTATGTAGCTGTCTGAGTTTCTGTGTTTCTTTGTTAATAACATCTTAATAACATCTTATTTGAAAATGTTACATAGGTTTAGCTGTACAGTTCATTCTATGGTCAAGATTAAGATTTTTCTTCTTCCTTAATGTATATCTTCAGTGGATGGTAGTTATTGTCATATTTGTGTAGCCTTAAAAAGAGCTGCACGAGCTCCCTTAAAAGCTAAAAGGAGAGAAGACAAAACAGCAGGCACCAGAATTATCTGATATTGGTCTAAGAGGTTGTGGCACTGCAGACAATCTACAGCAAAAAGTATAAGTATTGGTACAGTGGGAAAAGACCTTCAGCTTTTAGTTCTGGAGATACCTGTGTAATTTTGTGCATACATTTTAAACCATGTTAGAATTTTTTTTGTGTTCAATCCACTCCAATTTCACATCAGCATAAGTAATAGAACAACTTAAAGTAAATTAAGCTAGTGTAAAGTTAGTATTTTGTCGCATATGCCTTACATGCAATGACTGCTTCAAGTCTGAGACCCATCAGTATCACCAGACTCTTGATATGTTCTTTTGAGGTGCTTTGCCAAATTTTAACTGCAGCTACTTTCAGAGATATCAGGACTGTATAGATTGATATCGCAGTGCCTGGGTCAAATAAAGTGGAAACTCATTCCACTAGAGGGTGCAAATGAACAGCAGTGACAAGCTAGCAACAATTTCTGGCAACAGAAAGGCACATCCTCTAAGCGTACTGTCTCTAAGTCAAAATAAAAGCTTAAAAAATGTATTGAAAATCCAAGCAAATTATATTTAAAATGTAATTCTATATTGTGACATTTTGTCAGTCTCTTACAGAATAAAGTTTAAACATATACTGTAGAAAGAGAAACAGATTTCAACAAGGCTTACAAAACACAGATGTATTTTGGTTGTAATAATTCTGAAAGTTCAAACGTTTATAGGAACTGTTGACTTAGCATTTATTGGATGAGTTGACGTAAGTTCATTGACTTCTATGTTGAATTTTGTTTTTTTTAAAAAGGTCATTCATAAAATGAGATAACTAGTTTGTTCAGGTGTATTACTAGCATCAAAAGATAAATATTTAAAGGCATGATTAAGATGTATTTTTTATTTTTTAAGACTTCCTTTTAAAAATACTTAGAAAATAAGATGATAGGAAGTTCCATTTTGTTGGAAGCAATTCTTGCTAGCTTCATGCAGCTAAACTGAAACAGCTGAGTACAGAGGAAACAATAATGTGCTTAATCGAGTTAAGGTTTGAGTCTTTATAGCTACCAATTTCTGCTACAAATTATGTCTAAACTACTTCAACATATTCCTTGCAATTGATCACAATTTAGTTGTTCCAGGTGTTTAGAAATTGCTGATTAATTGGTTAATCATACAATCAGTTGGACTGGGGTTTTCTGGGATCAAGGTTGAAGTTGTCTGTTGTTGGTTCAGGCCTAGCTAATCACTGAAAACTTTTTTTTTAAAGGAAGCTGTTGTAACAGAACACCCAGTTAAAAACACTCGCTAATATGTACCAGATAAGATACTATAAAATACTCACCAGCTGTGTATTTAATTTAAATTTTGGTTTCTATGATAGAGAATCCATTTTATTTTCAAACTAGTTTGATAAGCTTGTTAGGTAAATACTTTCTTAACATAATCAAATAATTGCTTCCTAAGTACAAAACTGCTACAACAAAAAAAGGACAGTCATCCAGTATCAATCTACAATACATTTTAAAAATAATCAGCAACCAACAGTAATTTAATATTATATATACTTAAAAAAGGAAAGGCAAGTTTTCCTTGTAAGGCCCATCAGCAAATCAAGAAAACTTGTTAGCAGATATGTAGGTATTTTAACAGCTCTAGAAAAACGTGATCCAGTTAGTAAGAGAGCCTCAAGTATTTGGTAGTTATTATATTTTGATTTCAGGAATTCTTTGGACAGCGATAATCAAATTCCAATAAATCAGATGTTTTGGAGTTGCGTGCTCTCAGTCTTGCCCAACAATGTTTCCTTCCAGAACATAATCCTACTAGTCATGAGGTTTATCAAGATAGGTAGGTTTTGGAATCTGTGGAATTTTTAGTAGACAAGATGCTTTTTTAAGGTTTTTCTAAAAGACAAATGAACTAAATAGTTGACAATGCATGAAATAAGATAAGGTCTCTAAAGAGTTTAAAAAGGTCATGGTTGTTAGAGTCAGGGTGTGGTATGAATCCTGATCTGGTGAAGTGAAAAGCAATGCACAAAAAATATATGAATTCGAGAGGGACAAAAGCATTGAGAGTGGTGATCTGACTATGGAAGTATAGAAGTGAGAAACCTAAAACTAAATAATCGTTTATTTCTTTCTTTCAGCAGTCAAACAGCTGTCACGGTAAGGTACCTCTCAAACAAGTATTATTCCTGCCTCATGTACAACTACTCCACCTACCAAATACAGACAGGGTGCTAGGCTCCCTAAGCTTTACCACATGTTCTGTTCATCTCCCAGAATCGCCAATGCACACACAGACCAGCAACAGACATTAGTATTGTTGTGCCAAACAAAATGACAGCAGTTCGGGTGTCCCTGTAGCATATGTCTTCTTTATTGCATACACATACAGTATGGAAGCCAAGCTCTTGCAAACCAGACTCAAAGAAAAGTAAAAAAAGATGGTCTTTTATACAGTGAAATAACCAAGCTATAGTGACACTCCCCCTAACAGTTCTTAACTCCTATAGCAGAAAGACTTAAAAAATATAAATTATCCTGAAACTTGGTTCACACCTTTCCCCTTCTCTCAATGACAGACTTGTTTTCTTCTAATTCTCTCTATTCATTTGTAGGTTTCATTTCACACCTCTCCTCACCTCTCTCAACCTCGCACCACTTGTTTGGCCACTCTGCCTCTCCCCTGCTCCCACCTCCTCCTCTCTCCTGGCTTTTGTTTTCCCATGCTATATTATCTTAACTGACTGCCCTATCTTTCTTACACTTGAAAAAGGCTCCATAGCCGAAACATTGTGTTTTCTAGCTTCTATTTTCAGCATGGAATTAACCTATTACTTGTTCCTTTATTACATAAAGTTTATGCAAAGTTTAGTGAAGCAAGCTGTTTAGTGCACCACCCATATAGCTGTGTCTCAATGAACTTGCCTGGTGATACATGACAAACTGCTCAATTGTACAGGTACAATCAGAACTTTCTTGTACAAGTGAAAGGTTATGGCATATATGCCAAACAAGCATTTTATAACTTAAGTCAGGTCTCTTGGCTTATTGACAAAGACAGGTTTCACTTTTATGTTCTGGTTGAAAAGCCTATTATGTAAAAGTATCACGCCTGAAGAAGGCTTCACAGTCGAAATGTTGTGTTTTCTCCCTTCTCTTTTCAGCGTGGAATAAACCTATTACTTGTTCTTATGTAAAAGTAAGATGCAGCAGGTCTAAGCTACAGCAAAAAATGTTTATGTTAAATTGAAGAACATCCTTTTATTTCTTCAGTATCATTTAAGTGCCCTTTTTATTTTCTAAATACCTCAACATTCACAATTACTGCAAGCAGAAAAAAACAGGATCCGCAGCAACAAAAGGTAACTCCAAGGGGCACAATGGATTCCAGCAGGTCAGCAGTCCTTTTAAGATAGATAGATACTTTATTGATCCTGTGAGGGAAATTGCAGTGCAACAGCAGCTTAACACAGACAACACAGCCACAGTGTAACGAATGATACAATAATAATAATAATACAATACATACAATACAATCAGTACAGTGAGGGGTGCACTAAAAGAGTTACTCACAGTCCAGGACACACAAAGAACAAACTAGAACAGAACAGTACGCAGAAAAATCATATTGCACGTATGAATATAAATATAGATGTAAATATATATATATAAATATAAATATAAATGTATTGCACGGGTCCCTGGCATATATTGCACAAAAAAACGGTTGTAGACGGGAAAAGAAAAAGAACAGATGTAGCAGTTTACTTTTCAGTCCAGAAACAGGTCACTGTCAATGTTGCCTCTGCCCAGACGCAAGGTGGATGCGTTGTACAGTCTTATGGCAGAAGGCAAGAATGACCTCCTGTAGCACTCCCTGTCGCACTGTGAATAAATCATTCTATTGCTGAATGTGCTCTTCATTTCTACAAGCCTGTCATAGAGGGGATGGGAGATGTTGTCCATGATGGCCTCTAGTTTGGACACCATTCTCCTCTCAGCCACTACCTCCAAGGAGTCCAGGTCAGACCCAATGACAGAGCTTGCTCTCCTGATGAGCTTGTTCAGCCTTTTAGAATCCACTGCTCTAATCCCAGGGCCCCAGCATACCACTGCGTAGAAAATGGCGCTTGCTACCACCGACTGATAGAATATATGTAGCATCTTACTACGTACATTGAAGGACCTGAGCCTCCTCAAGAAGTAAAGTCGGCTCTGTTCCTTCTTATAGATGGCCTCGATGTTCTTCGTCAATCGTCAATGTGCACTCCCAGGTACTTGTACAAGTCCACCATCACCACGCCACTCCCATGGATGTAGACAGGAGTAGGTTTGACCTTTTTCCTCCTGAAATCTACCACCAGTTCCTTTGTCTTTGTTACATTCAGTTCCAAGTGGTTCTCCCCACACCACTCCACAAAGCTGCTGACCAGCCCTCTGTACTCCTCCTCCTGTCCACCCTTGATACATCCCACAATTGCAGAGTCATCTGAGAACTTCTGCAGGTGGCATGACTTTGAGTTGTACTTAAAGTCCGAAGTATAGAGGGTGAAGAGGAATGGAGAAAGAACCATCCCCTGAGGAGCCCCTGTGTTATTCACTACCTGTTCAGACACACAGTTCTGAAGTCTCACAGACTGTGGTCTGCGTGTCAGATAGTCAGTGATCCACAAGGTCATGGAGGCATCGACTTGCATCTCCTCCAGCTTCCTCCTTAGAAGTAAGGGCTTGATGGTATTGAAGGCACTGGAAAAGTTGAAAAGCATTATCCTTACGGTGTTGCCAGCCCTGTCCAGGTGTGAGTAGGCCCTTTGCTGCATGTAGATGATCGCATCCTCCACACCAACATTGGGCTGGTAGGCGAACTATAGGGTGTCCAGTGATGAGCTAACCAGGGGTCTCAGGTGGGATAAGACCAGCCTCTCCAGTGTCTTCATGACGTGAGAAATCAGTGCAACTGGTCTGTAGTCGTTGAGGACAGAGGGGCGCCCTTTCTTTGGTACCGGGACCAGGTATGATGTCTTCCAGAGCACAGGGACTCTCTTCAAGCACAGGCTCAGGCTGAACAGTCGCTGGAGCACTCTGCTCAGCTGATCAGCACAGGCCCTCAGAACTCTGAGACAGACGTTGTCTGGTCCTGTGGCCTTACCCTGGTGCAGCCTCTTCAGCTCCTTCTTCACCTGGTCAGCCGTGATGGTCAGCCTGGCCTGGGGGATGGTGCTCATAGCGCTGTCAATGCTGTAGGTGTTAATGGTGGAGGTGTTGGAGAATGGCAGCTGTGGGGGATGGGGGTTAGGGTTAGGGTTAGGGTTAGTAGCTGTTGGGGTTGTAGCTGTGGGCGACCATGATTGTGGGGGGATGGAGGAGGTGTTGGGCAGTCGCAGCTGTGAAGGGTTAGGGAGCGTGTGGCTGTGGGGGGATGGGTGTTGAGCCACAGAGGGCCCTGAATCAAACCTGTTAAAAAACTGGTTCAACTCGTTGGCCATCTCCAGGTTCCCCTCCGTTGCACCCCCAGCCTGTTTGAAACCAGTGATCTCTCTCATGCTGCTCCATACATCTCTCACCCTATTCCTTTGCAGCTTGTCCTCTACCTTCCTCCTGTAGGCGTCCTTGCTCTCTCTTAACTTCTGCTTTAGTTCCCTCTGTACACGATTGACCTCTTCCTTATCCCCCCTCTTAAAGGCTCTCTTCTTGTCATTCAGAAGAGCCTTCAGGTCGCTGGTGATCCAGGGTTTGTTATTGGAAAAGCAGTGTATGTCTTTGGTGGGGATGGTGTTGTCTATGCAGAAGTTAATGTAGTCAGTGACACAATCCACCATGTTGTCTACGTCGTCCCCATGTGGCTCACACAGCACATCTCAGTCGGTAGCCTCCAAAGCACCACATAGATCCTCCATAGCCTCCTGAGACCATCTCCTCACAGTCCTCATGGTCGCAGGTTGATGCTGGACAATAGGCATGCATAGGGGTGTAAGCAAGACAAGGTTGTGATCTGATGTGCCAAGGGGGGGAAGGGCTGTGGAACTATATGCATCCTTAGCATTGGCATATAATAAATCCAGTGTTTTGTTTTCTCTGGTCGGGCACTTAACAAACCGGTGGAAAATAGGCAAAGTGGTGGAAATAGAGATGTGGTTAAAGTCCCCTGAAATAGCTATAAAAGTGCTAGGGTGCTTTGTTTGTAGCCTGGCTGTGACTGTGTTTATGACATCACACGCTGCCTCTGCGTTTGCCGTAGGTGGAATGTAAACAACAACAAAGATGGCGCATGTAAACTCCCGCGGCAGATAGTATGGACGCAGTCCTATGGCTACCAGTTCGATGTCCGGGTTACAGAAGCGCTCCTTAACATGAGTATGTCCAGGATTACACCATCTGTTGTTGACAAGCACCGCGAGCCCCCCTCCTTTCCTCTTACCGCTCTCGGTGTTTCTGTCCGCCCGCACCGTCTGAAAGCCGCCGATGGTAACATTCGAGTCCGGAAGTTCCTGCAGCCACGTCCCGGTGAAACACATGATACTGCATTCTCTATACACCCTCTGGCTCCTCACCAATGCTCCCAGTTCGTCCATCTTGTTCGCTAAGGACCTCACATTTCCCATGATGATCGAAGGAAGGTAGGGTTTAAATCTCCTTCTCTTCGCCTTTCACGTCGCACCAGCCCTACAGCCTCGGCTTCTCCTCCTCAGCTCCTCCGGAACCGATGGCTTCTCTCCAATGAATAGAGCCAGACGAGCTAGCGCGATCAGCTGGTCCCACGTGTAGACAATGCCTCTGTAGCTATCGGCATTGCAACCTGATAGAAACAGAGGTCCGAGTATCAGAAAAAAAAGAAAGTATCTCAGCTTCCTAGTATCCATCATGTTGTGATCTCAAATCTAGGTATGAAGAAAAAACACTAACACACTAGCACTAACTAACTGAAAGAAACAAAAAGACAACAAAGAGACACAGAACTGCTGTAGCAGGCTGCCACTAACACGGCGCCATATATGATATATGCCCCATCATTAAGGAATGAGGAGAGTGCTACAAAAGTGTTTTTTTTAATCTGTAAAAGTCTTCGATGGTATGGAGAAGAACAGCCACCCAGTCCAGTTTTGGCTGTATTGGAAGTCCTCCTGCAGCCTGAACTACATTACTCTCAGTTCAGTATCGGCTCATCTGGTCGGTTTCTTTGCTCCTTGCCTTCAGGTCTTAAAGGTCTCTGCACAGTGCCTCTGTTCCACTGCCAATGTCTCCCTTGGTATGCAGTTTCTGGACCAAGTTCAATTGTTCCTCTCCTCTGTGGTCTTGCAGGCTGCGGCTTCCCTTGCGCTGTCTGTGTTGTACAGTATCTAGGGTCTCGTGGGAAGAGGTGAGACAGCCCCCTCTGTCCAGGCTCAGATACAGTATTTTTTATCCTTCTATTAGCCATTACCCCTCAGGGGGCTTTTCATTGTCTCTGTCAGGGGTGGGTGTGCCCAGTACATTATCAGGATGACACTTGGGCAATTTAAGAACTGTGAGTATGCCCCATCTTTTCTTTGGAACAAGTAATAGGTTTATTCCATGCTGAAAAAAAGAAGAAAGAGAACACAACGTTTCGGCCGTGGAGCCTTCTTCAGGTGTGAGAGAGACAGGGCAGTAGGCAAAGGTAAAGTAGCGGGAGAACAAAGGTTGGGAGGGAGGAGGAGTGAGAGGCGGGAGCAGGGGACAGAAAGAGAGGCCAATCAAGAGGTGTGAAGTCAGAATGGGTGCAGAGAGGTGTGAAATGAAACTTCCAATGAATGGAGAAAATTTAAAAGAACATTAGTCTGTCGTTAAGGGAAGGGAGAAGGTGTGATCCTAGCTGCAGAATAATTTTAGTTTCGGTGGTCTTTCTGATGTATGAGTTTGGAAAACCGTCTTTGAGAACACAGACGGAGAGATTAGAGTGGTCGTGGCCGTCAGAGGTGAAATGAGAAACAATGGGCTTGGAGAGATCTTTAATCTTTACAGCCCTGACGTGTTCTCTGAAACGGTCTCCGAGTCTCCTTCCTGTTTCTCCAATGTAGATGGCTGGGCATTTACTGCAAGAGATACAGTAAACAAGGTTGCTGGAGGTACAAGATGCTGTCTGGGTGATCCGGAATTGTCCTGAGGGGCCTTGAATGAGTGTGGTGGTGGCTGTGTACTTGCAGGTGATACAGCGAGCTCTGTTGCAAGGGAAAGTGCCTGGTGTGGATGGTTGTTGAGGGCGGTCAAGGGAGCTGTGAACAAGGAGGTTACGCAGATTAGGTGGTCGGCGATATGAGATAATAGGGCGATCAGAAAAGAGGGCCCCAATGCAGGGATCATCCTGTAGGATGGAAAAGTTGTGGTTAATGGTCCTGGGGATAGGAAGTGTGTTAGGGTGGTAAGGAAGCACCAGAGGAATGCGGTTGTTACGGCGGGAGTTCCTGATCGGGTTGATGGTCCGGGGGGTGTTTTTGGCTCGGGCAAGGGCCCTGTCAATCACACTGCTGGGGTATCCTCTGTTGATGAAAAATGAGTACATTTCGAGGGCTTGGTTCTCGAAGTCGATGTCGTCGCTGCATAATCGTCGTAACCTAAGGAACTGTGAAAAAGGAAGAGAGTTTTTAGTGTGGTTGGGGTGAAATGAGCTGTACAGGAGGTAGCTGTGTGAATCCGTGGGTTTGTAATAAACTGAAGTGGACAGTCGGGGATAGTTGATAGACAAGTGGATGTCTAGAAACGGAAGAGTAGTGGAAGATATGTTAATCGTATATTTGAGGGACGGGTGGAAGTTGGTGAAATGGTGCAGGAAGAACTCAAGCTGATCGTTGGTTCTTCCAAGATCTTCCCTCATACATCAAGATCTTCCCTCATACATCAAAGACACCAACCACGCGCTCCAACTTTTTAATGATTTCCAATTTCAGGGTACCGAATGCTACATTTTTACCATGGACATCACATCTCTGTACACCGTCATTCCCCATAATGACGGCCTTACAGCACTCAAGCACATGCTGGACAAACGCACAGTGCTTGATCCACCCACCCACACCCTGGTACGCCTTGCAGAATTGGTCCTCACACTGAACGCATTCTCTTTCAATAATCTTTTTTACCAACAGGTCAGTGGAGTTGCCATGGGCACCAGAATGGGACCCAGCTATGCCAACATTCTTGTCGGCTGGGTAGAAGAACGCTTCTTCGCTTCCTACACTGGCTATGTCCCTGACCTCTACAAACGATATATTGATGACTGCGTCGGTGCCGCCACATGCTCCAACGATCAGCTTGAGTTCTTCCTGCACCATTTCACCAACTTCCACCCGTCCCTCAAATATACGATTAACATATCTTCCACTACTCTTCCGTTTCTAGACATCCACTTGTCTATCAACTACCCCCGACTGTCCACTTCAGTTTATTACAAACCCACGGATTCACACAGCTACCTCCTGTACAGCTCATTTCACCCCAACCACACTAAAAACTCTCTTCCTTTTTCACAGTTCCTTAGGTTACGACGATTATGCAGCGACGACATCGACTTCGAGAACCAAGCCCTCGAAATGTACTCATTTTTCATCAACAGAGGATACCCCAGCAGTGTGATTGACAGGGCCCTTGCCCGAGCCAAAAACACCCCCCGGACCATCAACCCGATCAGGAACTCCCGCCGTAACAACCGCATTCCTCTGGTGCTTCCTTACCACCCTAACACACTTCCTATCCCCAGGACCATTAACCACAACTTTTCCATCCTACAGGATGATCCCTGCATTGGGGCCCTCTTTTCTGATCGCCCTATTATCTCATATCGCCGACCACCTAATCTGCGTAACCTCCTTGTTCACAGCTCCCTTGACCGCCCTCAACAACCATCCACACCAGGCACTTTCCCTTGCAACAGAGCTCGCTGTATCACCTGCAAATACACAGCCACCACCACACTCATTCAAGGCCCCTCAGGACAATTCCGGATCACCCAGACAGCATCTTGTACCTCCAGCAACCTTGTTTACTGTATCTCTTGCAGTAAATGCCCAGCCATCTACATTGGAGAAACAGGAAGGAGACTCGGAGACCGTTTCAGAGAACACGTCAGGGCTGTAAAGATTAAAGATCTCTCCAAGCCCATTGTTTCTCATTTCACCTCTGACGGCCACGACCACTCTAATCTCTCCGTCTGTGTTCTCAAAGACGGTTTTCCAAACTCATACATCAGAAAGACCACCGAAACTAAAATTATTCTGCAGCTAGGATCACACCTTCTCCCTTCCCTTAACGACAGACTAATGTTCTTTTAAATTTTCTCCATTCATTGGAAGTTTCATTTCACACCTCTCTGCACCCATTCTGACTTCACACCTCTTGATTGGCCTCTCTTTCTGTCCCCTGCTCCCGCCTCTCACTCCTCCTCCCTCCCAACCTTTGTTCTCCCGCTACTTTACCTTTGCCTACTGCCCTGTCTCTCTCACACCTGAAGAAGGCTCCACGGCCGAAACGTTGTGTTCTCTTTCTTCTTTTTTTCAGCATGGAATAAACCTATTACTTGTTCCTTTGCAGCCTACGCATGCTGACGCAGCTACCCACCTGAACTACTACCACCTACAGCTGCTGCGACCCACTATGCCTTCCTCCAAATCTCTTTCTAGATCTCTTCGTCATACCTTCTCTTCCTCCCTGGGCCACTTGCCCTCTTCTCTCACTAAACCAGCATTCCGTCTCTTCACAGCTATCTGTTCCAAGACCAGGCTTTCTAACCACCTTCTATTCCTTTACAGATGTCGTCGACATAATATCATCCCTAAAGGATTTTGCCTTAAATTTAATACCTTTTCTTTTGACTCTGATACCACCCAGAGTAACACCCAGAGACTTCTAAAACAATTTTCTAGGAAACTAATGCTCTCTACCATTTTCTCCCTCAAAAAACAGATTATCCTTTCCGACAACAACATCAAAGAGGCTAAGGAATTTCTACGGCTTACAGCTCCACATCATCTTCCCTTCATAACTAACCTCATTAGATCTCTCAACTCTAAACTCTACCAGTTTCTCACTACAGAGAAGGACAAAAAACTCAGTCATCTTCTACAGAAGAAAACCATCAACACCCCGAACACCTTCACCAACCCTAACCTTGTTGTCACCATACCTTCTGACCTTTCCCTTTCACAGGATGAGCGATCCCTCCTCAGCAAAGGACTCAGTTTTGTACCAGTTCCCAGGAAGCTGGACATCCCCCAGACCAATGTCGACCTTAACCGCTTTTACCGCAGGATCCGTCTCAGAGCACATTTTGCCGACAATTCCTCTTCACAGGCAGCTGATAACAACCTGGTTATTGATGTCATTAACAACATTAATCCCAAACAGAGCTGTTGGACTCCCTCCTCTGGCCGTTTTCCACCAGTTGATTATTTCATCAACCAATGCACTAATCAAGCTCCCAAGGCACTCTCTATACCCAGTAAACATAGGTCTAACCTCACCCAAGGAGAAAATCAGGCGCTCCAGTCTCTCCGCAACAGGGATGATATCGTCATCAAACCAGCGGACAAAGGAGGCGCTGTTGTGGTGTGGCGTAAGGATCTATACATCTCTGAAGCCTCTAGACAACTAACTGACACTTCTGCCTACCTCCCTCTCCAACAGGACCCTACCACTGACTACCAAAAGGAAGTGGTATCCACCATTTCTCTTCTTATCAGCAGTAATGAGCTCCCCCAGGAGGCAAACCGGCTCATCATGGAACATCCACAGGTATCTCAATTTTACCTCCTCCCCAAAATCCACAAACCGGACACCCCTGGACGCCCCATCGTATCAGCATGTAACTGTCCAACTACTTACATCTCAGCCTTTCTCGACAGCCTCATGAGACCGCTGGTTGAAGATCTTCCCTCATACATCAAAGACACCAACCACGCGCTCCAACTTTTTAATGATTTCCAATTTCAGGGTACCGAATGCTACATTTTTACCATGGACATCACATCTCTGTACACCGTCATTCCCCATAATGACGGCCTTACAGCACTCAAGCACATGCTGGACAAACGCACAGTGCTTGATCCACCCACCCACACCCTGGTACGCCTTGCAGAATTGGTCCTCACACTGAACGCATTCTCTTTCAATAATCTTTTTTACCAACAGGTCAGTGGAGTTGCCATGGGCACCAGAATGGGACCCAGCTATGCCAACATTTTTGTCGGCTGGGTAGAAGAACGCTTCTTCGCTTCCTACACTGGCTATGTCCCTGACCTCTACAAACGATATATTGATGACTGCGTCGGTGCCGCCACATGCTCCAACGATCAGCTTGAGTTCTTCCTGCACCATTTCACCAACTTCCACCCGTCCCTCAAATATACGATTAACATATCTTCCACTACTCTTCCGTTTCTAGACATCCACTTGTCTATCAACTACCCCCGACTGTCCACTTCAGTTTATTACAAACCCACGGATTCACACAGCTACCTCCTGTACAGCTCATTTCACCCCAACCACACTAAAAACTCTCTTCCTTTTTCACAGTTCCTTAGGTTACGACGATTATGCAGCGACGACATCGACTTCGAGAACCAAGCCCTCGAAATGTACTCATTTTTCATCAACAGAGGATACCCCAGCAGTGTGATTGACAGGGCCCTTGCCCAAGCCAAAAACACCCCCCGGACCATCAACCCGATCAGGAACTCCCGCCGTAACAACCGCATTCCTCTGGTGCTTCCTTACCACCCTAACACACTTCCTATCCCCAGGACCATTAACCACAACTTTTCCATCCTACAGGATGATCCCTCCATTGGGGCCCTCTTTTCTGATCGCCCTATTATCTCATATCGCCGACCACCTAATCTGCGTAACCTCCTTGTTCACAGCTCCCTTGACCGCCCTCAACAACCATCCACACCAGGCACTTTCCCTTGCAACAGAGCTCGCTGTATCACCTGCAAATACACAGCCACCACCACACTCATTCAAGGCCCCTCAGGACAATTCCGGATCACCCAGACAGCATCTTGTACCTCCAGCAACCTTGTTTACTGTATCTCTTGCAGTAAATGCCCAGCCATCTACATTGGAGAAACAGGAAGGAGACTCGGAGACCGTTTCAGAGAACACGTCAGGGCTGTAAAGATTAAAGATCTCTCCAAGCCCATTGTTTCTCATTTCACCTCTGACGGCCACGACCACTCTAATCTCTCCGTCTGTGTTCTCAAAGACGGTTTTCCAAACTCATACATCAGAAAGACCACCGAAACTAAAATTATTCTGCAGCTAGGATCACACCTTCTCCCTTCCCTTAACGACAGACTAATGTTCTTTTAAATTTTCTCCATTCATTGGAAGTTTCATTTCACACCTCTCTGCACCCATTCTGACTTCACACCTCTTGATTGGCCTCTCTTTCTGTCCCCTGCTCCCGCCTCTCACTCCTCCTCCCTCCCAACCTTTGTTCTCCCGCTACTTTACCTTTGCCTACTGCCCTGTCTCTCTCACACCTGAAGAAGGCTCCACGGCCGAAACGTTGTGTTCTCTTTCTTCTTTTTTTCAGCATGGAATAAACCTATTACTTGTTCCTTTGCAGCCTACGCATGCTGACGCAGCTACCCACCTGAACTACTACCATCTTTTCTTTGTTTGCTTTCCTGCAACTCCTCCATGCGTCAGTACCTAAGGTGTGTTTGACAACAAGTGCGTTCTTAATTTGGTATAGTTGGCATTCTGTCACATAGTTCAGGTGGGTACAAGGCGTTGGCTGCAAAGGAACAAGTAATAGGTTTATTCCATGCTGAAAAAAAAGAAGAAAGAACAACGTTTTGGCCGTGGAGCCTTCTTCAGGTGTGTTTCGGTAATCTCCACGGCCAAAACGTTGTTTTCTTTCTTCTTTTTTTCAGCATGGAATAAACCTATTACTTGTTCCTATTCTGTTACATAGTCATTTAGCCCACAGACTGTTTAAAGGGATTATTGGAATGAATTTAATTTTGATTTGAGAACTAAGTGTTTTTTTCCCTTCTCGTTCTGGAACTGAAAATAAACTATAGCTACAAAGCCCACTGATTGAAACACAAGGAAAAGGTTCTTTCCATCTTCAACATAATGAAAAGGATTTCATTCTCTCAGTTACTCAGACTTTGTTGTTCATGCAGAGAAGACAGTGACTGGGTTGTTCTTAATGAGGTAATATAGTATGTCCATAGGAATCGACCACGGCATTAATACAGTAGCAGACATTATTATCATCCAAAATGTAATTTTCAGAGCATGGCTGTGAGAGTGTGGCTCTTTCAGACTTGAAACCTGATTTTTATCCTGGTAATCTGAATTCTCTTAGAGTACTGGAATCTGAACTTTATTATATAGTATAAGGGAGATTTATTTGGAAATTCCCTTTAATGAACCCGTTGGCTAAAAATATCTCCTGAGCTGTTTCTTAACAGTAGGTGCTTGAAAACTTTCCAAGACTGTGAGGAAAATAGAGGGAGCAAAGTACAATAAATCTTAAAGGTAAAATGCTTTAGTCTGCATAAAGACTGGGAAGAAAATTCACTTTTCAACAGGACTAAAAGCACACTGGAGTTGCTTAGCAAGAAGAGAGTGAATGTCCTGACATGAATCTGCTAAAATTCTGTGACAATCCTTCAAACCTTCTCTCCATCAACAATCTCCAACCAACTTGACAGAGCTTCTGCAAAATTAATTGAGTTTTCCAAAAATATGCGTCCTCTAGAATTTCTTCTGGATTTCTATATCTTTGGACCCTATTTCTCACTTCCTTTTACCTATTCTCACATTGTGTTTCTGATGTTGTCCTTACGTTTATTCCTGTACCTCCTCTCATTCCCCTAAATTCTTGAAAAAGGATCCACAGCATTTTTTTCTTTATACTTTTAGGGTGAAATTCAGCTCTACTTTGAGCTCTACTCATTTGCTTGTAACTCTTTAACACTTCCACATTTTAAACACATATACTGTAAAGTAAAATACTTATAATATCAATTTGAAATTAGCATCCTGAAAGTGTACAGCTTCGCTGTTATTCTCCTATTGTAAAAAAAAAAGTTTTGGAATTAAATGACAGATTTGAAGAGCACACTTTTATACAGAGGTTCTGAAACTTCAGGCAATTATCGTTTTATTGAGTATTTAATTAAATGAGCAATTGTAGGTACATTGTTGGCCTTTGTCCAGAAGGACTGAGGCTAATGGAATCCCTTCTCCCTAAATACTGTACATGGATTGAGTCAAGAGACTGTTGCAAGAGATTTAGAAGGAGGTGGAGTTGCAGTCCAAATTTCTCAAATTGTGAAAAAATGAATTGATGGTATCACAATTTTACCAAAAACGTGTAAAATCTTCAACTTTGTGAAACTACTGTATGGTTACCATATTGTCACAGGCAGATGAGAAATCGCTGGTCTCGAATTGTGAATGTGAAAGAAGAATATGCGAATTGTGACGTGAAAGTGTATTTTAGTTGGCTGACAGGTTGCTCTTTTTTTGCAATACTCTAAAAAACGTGTCAGTTCATGAAAATATTAAATACTATTAACGTCCTATACATAAAACCATAAACATATTGTCATAAACATAAAACACGATTATATCGGTTTATTAAAATACTATAAACTTCAGGTCTAAGACATTTTTACAGTGCAAAAGGGCCGCTTTCGTGTCGGTGAAAAGTTTTTTTGCCTCATTCTGAATCCCAGAAAATGACGGCAAAATGGCTCTACACACAGTCCGCTTTGTGATGTAAATTGGAGGTTGTACACATTACCGTGTACATGGTAGTTTCTTTGTGGTTTGAAATCTACTCATCATTCCCGATTCATTATAACCCCAAAATGTTGCAGGTCCCCCTTAATACTCAGAAGTGGAGTGTGGGGGTTGTGACTCACAGATATGTGGGGGTATGTTTAACCTCTCTTGCAAAACTGTATTTAAAGTCGTGCATCAATAAACTAGAGTCTCTTCATAATAAATGAGATACAGGCCTTTTGGTCTCCTCTCTTCTTTAACATATTTATTCTCCCACAATCTAATTATTTTTGGATTAATTTATAACTTCAATTAAAGTAATATCTAATTTTGTTTCAGTATTTATTTATTTGTGCAACCTTTGGTGGAATAATTAGAAGAGATGGGCAAAAGAGACTTTTTTTTGACAATTTCAGGAGCATTTGCTGAGGCCGGTAAACTCGCCGTTTCAAATGACATGAACTCTGATGGAAAGAAACATCATCAGAGTTTCCAGGCACTGGATCTGTATTAAGACTGATGTATCAGATTTATCAGATGTATCACTGATAGAAACATCAGTAAAGAGATCCTGCATCACAGGGCAACTATGTTCCACTGGTATCCTGCCCTAGTACTGGAAGTCCCCTGTATCTGCTGGTTTTCGTTTCATCTGATTTGATTCTTGTTGGCACTAATTCATTTTTCATTAATCCACATGATTGTTTGAGCAGGCGCAGATGGGAATACTCAATAGTGTTGCAAACACGCCCACAATGAAAGTTATTTTCCCCTTCTACAGAGGTATAGTTGGTTACATTTCAGGCAGAGCACCTGAATGAGGGTAGTCCTGAAACTGACTAAATGGTACAGGGTTAATACTATTCACAGATATTATCTTCAACACTTTTACAGTTGCATGATTTTTTTATTTAAAAAAATGCTCCCAAATTGATACATTTATCCTGTGATTAAGAAAAAAAAACTAGAGGACACAGTTAAAGTGTCTAAGGTGTTTCTGAAACAACAGTAAGAAAAGCTGTATTCCTCTCTAGACCTCTGGACACTCTGAAAGGCCAATTATTACATAAGAGATGGAAGCAGTGCAGATATGGGAAAGTAAAAAATACAAAAAGGAAATGAACACTAAAACATTTGAATTGGTAGTTCTCAGAACCATAGACAGGAGTCAGCATTTTAGCAGATAAGAGGGCATAAAAAGAGGGCATAAACTGTAATACATCCTTAGTCCTGGGGGCTTTTCTTCCCAGTTGCCTTCAGCCATGAGTGAAGGTGCTACAAGCTGAAAAGAAGTCTTCAAGGATGACTAACTCTTTCTGCTTCATGAAAGAGTTTGTGTTTAGCCAAGAAGCACAAGATTTGCTGTCAAATCTGCTGAGATTGAACCTACTTGACGCATGGTACATACAGTACTTCCAACATTGCCTGGGGAAATTTTACATTTGTTTTGATGTAGCTATATGAAAGTATATCAAGAGCATATAGTTCTACAATCATTTCTCATTAATTTATATTTACTGAACAGGGTTTGTGACATTTTCATTTTAAATAAATGTATCTGCTCTTCAGTGTCTGAATTCAGAAGCAATGGTTTTTGATGTTCGTAGTTTAAATTGTAGTTTTATGTTATAGTTTTAATATTTTAATAGTTGCAAATGCGTTGGACAGTTTTGTTACAGTGTGTCTGTATCTCTTGGAAGCTCTGAGTTCTTTGTGTTTTGAACTCTGGTCATCCTCTTATTGTTCTGAGCTTTGGGTAGGGATTGTGGTCTGTGTTGTTAACTTGATTGTTGATGGTGTAATTTGATTGCTGGGTGTAATCATCAAGATTATTTCTGGGATGGGATCCTAAAGACCCTACCAATTACTTGAAATCATTTGTTTGGCTCTTTGTATTTTTTTTACAGACAATTGTTTTTACCATAGATATACTGCAAGTATATACAGTATATATACTGTATATGGTAAAAACTTGAAGATGCAAAGAGTATAACAGTTGAACAATAGGTTTGCATAAAATGATGTGAAAATGAAAAGGTTGTACAGTAAGAACCTACAGTACCAAATATAAATAACAGCAATATTGTATACAGAATATGTCCACAAAGAATTCAGATAACTGAACGGCATTCCTCTTTTCAGATAAAAAGATGCTGCCACAATGTAGTTGTTTGCAGGGTAACTCCAGTAGATGGAAATGTTGAGTTAATTTTAAATGAAGATCATAATCCAGGCAGATTCCAGATTTACTGTGCATTTATTTAGATAAAACAAACTCCTTGTTACTTTTTAATAATATCAGATACAAGATACAAGTTCCCCAATCAAAGAAAAGAAATCCTGTATAATAAAGTTATTGTTGAGAGCAGCTGAAACTCTTTAATCTGCATTGAAATTTCTTATTTACAGTTTGAAAAATACCCTTTCTGCCTGTTGAGTTAAAAGTTGATTAAAAGAGAAGTAAATGAAAAGTAGAAAACAGGATAGTATCATTTCTTTAGAAACCTTAATGTGTATTAAACATTTAAAATATTTAAATGACAATTTCTCCAGCATTATTGGGAAACAGTGTAGGCTCAAGCATGTAAATATAACAACAGGATTCATGTACGGTGGTGTCACTACAGAAACCTGGAAGAAGGCTATGGGATTGAATGTTAAAGCTGATGAAAAGCAGATGTTTCATATTTTTTTCAATGTGGGATTCTAGAAAATATGTATATTGTAGAGTAGTGCTAAAACTGCCATTTTATTTATGACTTATCTAGATAACTAAAATACTAAATATCTCTTTCATAGCTTTGTTTTGACCAGTTGTATTAAGAAGTTAAACATGGTTTGCTATGTTATGAGCTGCAAAGCAAAAACTTTCCAGTATGTATTTTTAAATAAATTGATTTTACTTATTTTAATTAATTTAATGCACAACTGATAAAAAAGTGAGCTCTTAAAATGATGTGATTGCATTGATTAGCACTATCTAAAGACTCAAAGCATTGAATATAATAAGATTAACAGTACATAATTTTAACTATACTTATATACCATATATTTAATAATGGTGATTAACAAAACTGAAAAATAGATTGGATTTTCAGATTTTGATTTTGTTTTAACAGATTTCACTATAATTTATAAGAGTTATTCTGAATCTGCATTAGGATAAACAGGAACAAAATGCTCACGTAACACTCACAATCACTTCCTGAACTTGATTCAAAATCTTAACCTGTATTTAAACTGAACATCCCTGGTTGGTTGCATGGTTCCAAACCCCCAACGTTTGGGATCGATGGAGGGGATTTCTTCTTCTGGGCTCTTGAGCTCAAAATCAAAGTATGTTAACATTAAAAAGACAAACTGCTTGAGCTCGTTTGTTGCAAAGAAACGGCCTGGACACATTGATACCCCAGCACCCCAGGGCATATTATAATATTTCACCTTCTTACCATTCTTATAAAAGTCTGTCTTTTTGGTCCCTTCTGGTGTGAGGAATCGATCATATTTAAAGGTCTGTGGGTCAGGGTGAACAGAAGGGTCCATCTGAATAGCAGTATATGGAAACAGTGCAACTCTGTCCCCTTCTCGGATGTTGTATTCTCTACCGTCGGCCAGCTTGAGGGTCATATCTTGCAGAACAGATCTGGTTAGGATAGGAGCAGCTGTGAGACGGAGGGACTCCTCCACTGCACTGTCCAACACAGGGGTCTTCAGAAGCATGTCTCTTGTGAGATTGATAAGCGGCCCCCCACGTTTTACCTCTTGTCCTGTTTCCTTCAAGACCTCTTCCACTTCCTTTCGGATTGCCTTCATTGCGTCAGGATGCTTCATGAGGAACAGAAGCAGCCAGAAAGCAGCAGGGCCGGTGTTGCCTTGAGAAGCCCAGAGCAGCAAAAACATATATCTGTCCAGCATGAACTCTTTCATTCCATATTCAGCTCTCTCTTGCTGCTGTTCTGAAATCCAGCCACTAATATTTTCCTTTTGATTCACATTCTGTACAGACAGAATGCTACTGAACAACCGTTTTAGTCTTTCTGCTTCCATTTTCTCTTTCGGTGGCAACACTCCATAGGCCAACCTAGGGAACAGTTTGTCATATTTTCTGAACTCATAAAATAGTTCATCGGATTGAATGCGGTCTTTCTCCTTTGCTTTTTCCAAGCTGCCTGCAGACTTCACTGGTTCATTGCCAAAAAGGGCAAGGTAACCAGCCCTGAACACAATATTGTAGCTAAAGTTAAAAAGTCCATCTTCTTTCCACTCATTCTCATCTTTTTCTGTACCCACACTGTGTAGCATCAGGTTCTGAAGGTTGCTCATCATGGCCTGGGTCATGACTGCCAAACCGTCCCCCATCAGATACTTGTTGCTAGAAGCTTGTAGACGTTTGTGGTCATCATCTAGGGGATGGTAACCAAAGACCCTTGCCACCAGTTGTTGTGCAAACTTGGTAAAATCCAGCTTTGTTCGTGCCTCCTTCACCACTGATCCGAAAGACAGTGGATCCATTAGGAAATGGAAATAGTAGCCGGCTAACTGCACTGTGAACATATCTCCATGCTTCT
Source organism: Atractosteus spatula (assembly GCF_055471065.1). Taxonomy (NCBI): domain Eukaryota; kingdom Metazoa; phylum Chordata; class Actinopteri; order Semionotiformes; family Lepisosteidae; genus Atractosteus; species Atractosteus spatula. Next base: position 30,549,656 of record NC_142711.1, on the reverse strand, counting down.
CCTTCATTTTCTGAAGGAACTTAGCTGTGTCCCTGCGGAAGTCTAGGACATGACCGAGCCAAGGTATGAGACCTCGGTCTAGCGGGGGTTCTCCAGGGCGTCTTCTGCGAAATGCGCCCAGGAGATAAAGTCCACCGAGAATAGAAACCAGCAATGAAAGAAGAACTGAGAGTAAAAAGCTCATTTTGCCAGACTGTCTCACAGAGCTGCAATGAGTAAAAGCACCACTTGCTCTGAATATAAAATGAAATTCTTGCTCCTCCTCCTGACTGCAATATACTGAGGCAGAGATCATTGCATAAACATAAGTAATGGGAAACCTCAGCATTTAACTCTTTTATTGCCTTGTAGTTGTTGAGTTCACATTTCATCTGTACAAGGAGAGCAGCATAACTGAAATTCTTTCACTAACACTAGAAAATATCTGACATCTCCTTTCAAAGGTGTTTTGAAAACATCATTATCTTGACTCTAAGTCTGCAGTACTACATTTTTTACAATGCCCTTTTTATAAATATTTTACCCATATTAACGTAAACATTTTACATCAATTCTAGAAGTTTCCAAGGAGAGGTATCTTGATTTTTAAAAATGTGCTAATATTATGTTGTTACGTCCCAGTGTGTGTTCTGTGTGTGTTTTTTCTGTTATGTCCACACTGCTGACCCTTGATTGTTCTCCCTTCCCCATTGGCCAACCATCACACCACTGTTTCAATATGATGTCATCATCAATTAGCTCTCAGCCAATCAGAACACATCTTATTCAGCATATACTGTAACATGGAGGTTTTCAGCAAGGAGAGGCCTTTCGTTTGACTTCGGTCCCGTTTGGTTTTGTTTATCGCTTCGCTTCGCTTCGCTTCTGGTTATTGCTTCAGCTTCGTTTGTTGGTTTGTTTTGCTTTGTGTGTGTGTATTTTTTGTATAGCTTCGGCTTTGTTGTTTTGTTGGTTTTTTGTTAGTTTCTTTGTACTTTCGTTTGTTTGTGTGTTCATCCTTGTTTTGCCATTACCTTGCCCCAGTGTTACATGTTGAACTTTTGTGTTCTTTTGTACCCCGCTCCTGTTGATTACTCTTGTTTTCCCTTATTTGTATTCCTGGTTCACTTGTGTTTTTGTGTGAACTTTTGTATATAAGGTTAGTTTAGGTTGTTGGGTACACTTACACACTTAGTTGATTTTGTATTAGTACACTAGTTTAGTACGGGTGAGTGCCGTTTGTCTTGTATGGTTTTGGGTAGTCAGTGCAGGTTAGTTAGGGTGTTGAAGACGCCGAAGACCGTGTGTTTCGGGTTTTCTTTTGTAGTCAGATTAGCTTTCCCTCACTGTCCTAGCCAGCTCCATTTTTGTTTGTTATTTTCTTTCCTTTGGCACCACTCTAGTTCCTTACCCTTGTTATCACGCTTCCTAGCCCTTCACCAAAACCCCCCCTGCTTCCAAAAGAATTATCCTAAATGTTACACCCCTTTACCCCTAGACACTTGGGGTCGTAACATTTGTGATAAACACATAATATTAATATGTGATTAATAATAACAGGTAACATTACCTTAATATATAATAACATTATATATCAAGATAATAATGAGCTTATCATCTTTCCAGTAGAAAGCATCCTTGGCTATGTATAAGAAAAACAGTATTTGAATTCCTCTCACATCACTTTTTTTTTTCCGATTGTAACTAAAATATCATATAGGACAGGAATTATATGGGCCATGAATTCATGAATTCACAGCCCAGAAATATTTAGTTTTCAAAAAAAATAAATGTATTACTATGATATATACTAATTCCTGTGTAAGCACAGCATTACAACAGTTTCATTACACTCACCATCTCTTATCACAGAATAAAAAAACAAACTCACTAGGGTTCAGTTAAAACTGAAAATCGTGTATCCATGTGTACACTGGAAGTGTTTATTCAACTGGGACTTGAAAGGATCTTTGTCCTCTACTGCAAAAGAATATTAATGTAACAGGCAGGGTTTTTGTGTTGGTGTGTTAGTATTCATTTAGTGAACTGATTTTTTCATTCTAAGTTTCAAAATGAGAACAAAAAAAATACACTTCAAAAATAACCATTGATGTCCTGGAGAACTGCTGTTCTGTGAGTGCTCATGAAACAGCCAGATGAGCCTGGAAAAAGCTAAAGCCTCATTTGACAATTAAATCCATTGACTGAATGCTTATGTTTGTTTTTCACTTCTAGCATTAGGTTTCAACACTTATTTTCATGGTGTTCACTCTTTCGTTTCCGCTCAATTTTTTTCTAGATCTTTCTAGATTCCAGATCTGATTTTATTTTTAAAGCATTGCCTCCCACATCACCAAATCAGGTTTCATACCGCATCCAGGTGGATACTGCACATTGGTGGTGGTGGACGGGAGTCCCCCCATTACCTGTAAAGCTCTTCGAGTGGGGTGTCCAGAAAAGTGCTATAAGTTAAGCTATAAGTTAAGTAAAAGTGCCATATAAGTTAAAGCAATTATTAATTATTAATTATTATTATCCTGACTCTTAACAGCAATAACCATTTAATATTCTTAATCCAAGTCATTTAGCCACTTTAAAAACTCCAAAGCCCTCTGAGAAGTCCTGTGATTCATTGCTCCCCAAGGCCTACATTCTTCTATCTCTTTTCCCTATTTTCTCTTACATTTGTCAGAGTTAATTAAATATCTTGGCTGTAAACATGGTTATATATTGCATTAAATAAATTTTCTCCAGTAATTTGCAGTATAAATGTAAAAACATATACTGTGTAGTTTTTAATCATTTCAGCCAAATATCATTATTGTAATGGGTTGAATCCATCACAGAAAATCTCATACTGTATTTACCCGAATATAAGCCACACCTTTTTTTCAAAATCTCTGTGTGGTACAATAGGCCTGTGGCTTGTATATGAAAACAAGTTAAAAAAAACTTAAGTTGATCTGGTTGTTGACATGTTTACCACCAAAGTGCTGAACAGTGTTAAACTGTTTGTGTGTACTGTAATGGACCGCCATTTTGCTTACTTGAGGAAAAAAACAGTATGTCATTGACATTAACAATCAACAATTCATCTGAAAAATCCCAGGACATTTCATTCACGTGATTCTAGAAAACAGCTGGAGCATTGTAGAGTCCTAAAGGCGTAACAAAATATTTGTATTCATCTTCAAGAGCTTCATACACACCCGAGGAATCTCCACAACTGCAATGTTTTTTTTTAATTTTTTTAAGTTATGTTATGTATGAGTGTAATAATGGGTCTTATAGGTGGAAAATCATGATTCACTTAGTGTGAAATAGGCTTTGTCCACTTTGTGTGGCAAGCTGTCCTGTGACAGACCTGTAATAACTATTGTTTGTATCTGTTACAAGAAGATGGCAAAATGGGTCTCAGAGACTCATATTATTGTACTTAGATCACCTCTGTATAACTATAATGATATATCTATATTGATATTTGTTTGCAATGTGGGAATGCCACATGGGTTTAATTAATAGCTTTTATATATAAAAGGTAGTAAGAACAGGTTTGTTAAGACAGAAAGTAGACTAGAAGTTGCCTGGCAGATCAACAAAGCAACAGAGGTGATGCTGGAGGTGGTTGACAGTATGTGTTGCATATGGTAATTCCAAACATTCAGACTGATTACGAAGATTTGCAAACTATATTTAGAAACTATTTCCGTCTCTGGCAATTGATCCTATGTTTGTATACCTCTTAGTTTTATACAAGTATTGTGCCCAACACAACTGTTTCAAAGAAAAGGACATCATTAAGGAACTCACTTTTAGTCATTCCTTTAATTCACCTGAAACCCAAACTTCCCCCTTTTTACAAGAATTGACATTTTCAATCTGCTGATTGGGGGTCCTATAATACAGGGGATTGGCCACCTGAGCTAGTCACTTTTCTAATGATTTCCTTTTAAATTAAGGGACCCAGTCAAACCCAGAGAAAAAAAAAATTAGAATGAATCCTTAATTCTTAGCTTTTTTTTCTAAATGATACTGTAATTTGATTTTAAAAATCTTGAGCAGGCTTAATTTAATTTGATTTAATTTACCTCTCAAGTGCTAGGAGGAATTACTGATATGTGGGGAATGCTTGTTTTTTTATGAAGTGACAGAATCATGAAACAATAAGAAAGTTTAACTTGCTGTTTTTATTGTAATTTAAATTAGTAGTGTCATTTTGCTTGGTGTTTAAGAAGGGCAGCTACAGCACATGATATCACTTTCACAAAAAGCATTTTCTGCCTATTGATATGTTGTTAAATAAATTAATTACTTTCTTTTATCCATCCATTCATTTTTTTACCACTGTACCCAATGCAGGGAGGTGGGGGAACCACCTGCAATGCAGGGAGTAGGCCAGTGTCACGAACGTCCAAAGGGACAAACCGTGGAGAGCAGGAGAGCGGAAAAAGACCCATATGCGTAGCAGCGAGACGGGAAAAAGGCCCGGGCTCGTTAGTGCAAAGAGTTCAGGACTGCCGTATAGAAACCTATGCCCTCAGGTAGCGGACGTGGGGTGACCTGGTGCTAGGCGGGTCTCAGGACATCGAACGTCAATGCTGAGCGAGGGCAGAGTGCCCAAGGGAAAGAGAGGGACCGGAAGGACAGCAGGCAGGAAACTAGGGACAGGACAGAGAAGGAGCGCCCTCTGGCAGCAGAGGGCGTGACAGCCAGTCCATGACATGACACGCATACACAAACACATACCAGCGCCAGTTTTCCCAGAAGCCACTTAACCTGCCAGTATGTCTTTAGGTGGGTAGCTGTGTCAGCATGTGTAGGCTGCAAAAGAACAAGTAAATAGGTTTATGCTGAAAAGAGAAGAAAGAAAACACAGCGTTTCGGCTGTGGAGCCTTCCTCAGGTGTAAGAAAGATAGGGC